>NC_090440.1:595964819-597399395 GCF_031143425.1 Pleurodeles waltl | reverse complement strand
GCAACAGCTGGATTTGGATAGACAGACTTTAGAAGTAGAGAAGGAGAGACAGAAACTGGGTTTAGAAACCCATGGTGGCAGCAGCAGCATTCCCCATAGTCATCCTGCAAAAGAGCATGATTCCAGGAATCTGCACAAGATAGTTCCCCCTTATAAGGAGGGGGATGACATTAACAAGTGGTTTGCTGCACTTGAGAGGGCCTGTGTTGTACAGGATGTCCCTCAAAGGCAGTGGGCTGCTATCCTATGGCTATCATTTAGTGGAAAAGGTAGGGATAGGCTCCTTACTGTGAAAGAAAATGATGCTAATAATTTCCAAGTTCTTAAGAATGCACTCCTGGATGGTTATGGCTTAACCACTGAACAATACAGGATAAAGTTCAGAGAGACCAAAAAGGAGTCTTCACAAGACTGGGTTGATTTCATTGACCATTCAGTGAAGGCCTTGGAGGGGTGGTTACATGGCAGTAAAGTTACTGATTATGACAGCCTGTATAACTTGATCCTGAGAGAGCATATTCTTAATAATTGTGTGTCTGATTTGTTGCACCAGTACTTGGTGGACTCTGATCTGACCTCTCCCCAAGAATTGGGAAAGAAGGCAGACAAATGGGTCAGAACAAGGGTGAACAGAAAAGTTCATACAGGGGGTGACAAAGATGGCAACAAAAAGAAGGATGGTAAGTCTTCTGACAAGGGTGGTGACAAATCTAAAAATGAGTCTTCATCAGGCCCACAAAAACACTCTGGTGGGGGTGGTGGGCCCAAATCCTCTTTTAATCAGAACAAGGAAAAGAAACCATGGTGCTATTTATGTAAAATAAAAGGCCATTGGACAACAGATCCCAGTTGTCCAAAGAAAGGCACCAAGCCTCCTACCACTACAACCCCTACTGCTACACCTAGTGTCCCTACTAATAGCAGTGGTGGTGGGAGCAAACCTACTAATAGCCAATCCAAGGGAGTAGCTGGGCTCACTATTGGTAACTTAGTTGGGGTTGGCCTTGTTAGGGAGGCCACAGAGGCTGTGTTAGTCTCTGAGGGGGCTATTGATTTAGCCACCTTAGTTGCTTGTCCCCTTAATATGGATAAGTACAAGCAGCTACCCCAAATAAATGGTGTTGAGGTTCAGGCCTACAGGGACACTGGTGCCAGTGTGACTATGGTCATAGAGAAACTGGTCCACCCTGAACAACACCTACTTGGTCACCAGTACCAAGTAACCGATGCTCACAACAACACACTTAGCCACCCCATGGCTGTTGTTAATCTCAACTGGGGGGGGGGTTACTGGTCCAAAGAAAGTTGTGGTAGCTTCAGATTTACCTGTAGACTGTCTATTAGGGAATGATTTGGAGACATCAGCTTGGTCAGATGTGGAGTTGGAGGCCCATGCAGCAATGCTGGGCATCCCAGGGCATATTTTTGCTTTGACAAGGGCTCAGGCCAAAAAGCAAAAAGGACAGGGAAGCTTGGATCCTGGAACAATGGACCAAATGCTCCCTAAAGCTAGGGCTAGTAGAAGCAAACCACTTCCTACTATCCCTCCCTCTACAGTGGATTCAACTTCTGAGGAAGAAGAATTCCCTCCCTGTGCAGAACCTACACCAGAGGAGCTGGAAGCAGACACTGCTGAGCTTTTGGGTGAAGGGGGGCCTGCCAGAGAGGAGATGAGTGTGGCACAGCAAACCTGTCCCACATTAGAGGGTCTCAGACAGCAAGCTGTCAAACAGGCTAATGGGGATGTCAGTGACTCTCACAGAGTTTACTGGGAGGACAACCTCTTGTACACTGAGCATAGGGATCCAAAACCTGGAGCTGCCAGGAGATTAGTGATTCCTCAGGAGTACAGAAAGTTCCTCCTAACCCTGGCACATGACATTCCCCTAGCTGGGCACCTGGGTCAAATGAAAACTTGGGACAGACTGGTTCCATTGTTTCATTGGCCTAGGATGTCTGAGGACACAAAGGAATTTTGTAAGTCCTGTGAAACCTGTCAAGCCAGTGGCAAGACAGGTGGCACACCAAAGGCACCCCTTATTCCACTGCCTGTGGTTGGGGTTCCCTTTGAAAGGGTAGGGGTTGACATAGTTGGCCCCCTTGACCCTCCTACTGCTTCAGGCAATAGGTTTATCTTGGTGGTAGTGGACCATGCCACAAGATATCCTGAAGCTATTCCTTTAAGGACCACTACAGCACCTGCAGTGGCAAAGGCCCTCCTGGGAATATTTTCCAGGGTGGGCTTCCCAAAGGAAGTGGTATCAGACAGGGGAAGCAATTTCATGTCTGCATACTTAAAGGCCATGTGGAAGGAGTGTGGTGTAACGTACAAGTTCACAACACCCTATCATCCACAAACAAATGGACTGGTGGAGAGATTTAATAAAACTCTCAAAGGCATGATTATGGGTCTCCCTGAAAAACTCCGCAGGAGATGGGATATCCTTCTACCATGCCTCCTTTTTGCCTACAGGGAGGTACCCCAGAAAGGAGTGGGCTTCAGCCCCTTTGAACTTCTTTTTGGACACCCTGTTAGGGGTCCACTCACACTTGTAAAGGAGGGTTGGGAACAACCTTTAAAAGCTCCTAAGCAGGATATTGTGGATTATGTACTTGGCCTCAGATCAAGGATGGCTGAGTACATGAAAAAGGCCAGTAAAAACCTTCAGGCCAGCCAAGAGCTCCAGAAGCAATGGCATGATCAGAAGGCTGTTTTGGTTCAGTACCAACCATGGCAGAAAGTTTGGGTCTTGGAGCCTGTGGCCCCAAGAGCACTCCAAGATAAATGGAGTGGTCCCCACACAATTGTTGAAAAGAAGGGAGAAGTCACCTATTTAGTTGACTTAGGCACTGCCAGGAGTCCCCTTAGGGTGCTCCATGTCAACCGCCTGAAACCCTACTATGACAGGGCTGATCTCACCCTGCTCATGGCAACAGATGAGGGACAGGAAGAAGACAGTGATCCTCTACCTGATCTCTTCTCTTCCACAGATCAAGATGCTCTTGTGGAAGGTGTAGTTTTGGCTGATTGTCTTACTGCTGAGCAGAAAGACAATTGCATAAATCTCCTAGATCACTTCTCTGAACTCTTCTCTACTGTGCCAGGTACCACTTCTTGGTGTGAGCACACCATAGATACTGGAGACAGTTTACCTGTCAAAAGTAAGATCTATAGGCAGCCTGACCATGTCAGGGACTGCATAAAGCAAGAGGTCCAGAAAATGTTAGAACTAGGAGTGGTTGAGCACTCTGACAGTCCATGGGCTTCTCCTGTGGTACTGGTACCAAAACCCCATTCCAAAGATGGAAAGAAGGAAATGCGGTTTTGTGTAGACTATAGAGGTCTCAACCTTGTAACCAAAACTGATGCTCACCCTATACCCAGGGCAGATGAGCTCATAGATACACTGGCATCTGCCAAGTATCTAAGCACTTTTGATTTGACTGCAGGGTATTGGCAGATCAAATTGTCAGAAGATGCTAAACCTAAGACTGCATTTTCTACCATTGGAGGACATTACCAGTTTACTGTAATGCCTTTTGGTTTGAAAAATGCACCTGCCACTTTTCAGAGGTTGGTGAACACAGTCCTGCAAGGGCTGGAAGCTTTCAGTGCAGCATATTTGGACGATATAGCTGTTTTTAGCTCCAGCTGGGATGATCACCTGGTCCACCTATGGAAAGTTTTGGAGGCCCTGCAAAAGGCAGGCCTCACTATCAAGGCTTCAAAGTGCCAGATAGGGCAGGGTAAGGTGGTTTATCTGGGACACCTTGTTGGTGGGGAACAGATTGCACCACTTCAGGGGAAAATCCAAACTATTATTGATTGGGTTCCCCCTACCACTCAGACTCAGGTGAGAGCCTTCCTAGGCCTCACTGGGTATTACAGGAGGTTCATTAAGAACTATGGCTCCATTGCAGCCCCTCTTAATGACCTCACATCCAAGAAAATGCCTAAAAAGGTATTATGGACAGCAAACTGTCAGAAAGCTTTTGAGGAGCTGAAGCAGGCCATGTGCTCTGCACCTGTCCTGAAAAGCCCTTGTTACTCTAAAAAATTATATGTCCAAACTGATGCATCTGAATTAGGAGTAGGGGCAGTCCTATCACAACTTAATTCTGAGGGCCAGGATCAACCTGTTGCTTTTATTAGTAGGAGGTTGACCCCTAGAGAAAAGCGTTGGTCTGCCATTGAGAGAGAGGCCTTTGCTGTGGTCTGGGCACTGAAGAAGTTGAGGCCATACCTGTTTGGCACTCACTTCATTGTTCAGACAGACCACAAACCTCTACTTTGGCTAAAACAAATGAAAGGTGAAAATCCTAAATTGTTGAGGTGGTCCATATCCCTACAGGGAATGGACTATACAGTGGAACATAGACCTGGGAGTAGCCACTCCAATGCAGATGGACTCTCCAGATATTTCCACTTAGACAATGAAGACTCATCAGGTCATGGCTAGTCTTATTGTCCTTCGTTTGGGGGGGGGTTGTGTAGGAAAGTACCCTCTTGCCTGGCATGTTACCCCCATTTTTCACTGTATATATGTTGTTTTAGTTGTATGTGTCACTGGGAACCTGGTAACCCAGGGCCCCAGTGCTCATAAGTGTGCCTGAATGTGTTACCTGTGTAGTGACTAACTGTCTCACTGAGGCTCTGCTAATCAGAACCTCAGTGGTTATGCTCTCTCATTTCTTTCCAAATTGTCACTAACAGGCTAGTGACCATTTTTACCAATTTACATTGGCTTACTGGAACACCCTTATAATTCCCTAGTATATGGTACTGAGGTACCCAGGGTATTGGGGTTCCAGGAGATCCCTATGGGCTGCAGCATTTCTTTTGCCACCCATAGGGAGCTCTGACAATTCTTACACAGGCCTGCCACTGCAGCCTGAGTGAAATAACGTCCACGTTATTTCACAGCCATTTTACACTGCACTTAAGTAACTTATAAGTCACCTATATGTCTAACCTTTACCTGGTAAAGGTTAGGTGCAAAGTTACTTAGTGTGAGGGCACCCTGGCACTAGCCAAGGTGTCCCCACATTGTTCAGAGCCAATTCCCTGAACTTTGTGAGTGCGGGGACACCATTACACGCGTGCACTACATATAGGTCACTACCTATATGTAGCTTCACAATGGTAACTCCGAATATGGCCATGTAACATGTCTATGATCATGGAATTGCCCCCTCTATACCATCCTGGCATAGTTGGCACAATCCCATGATCCCAGTGGTCTGTAGCACAGACCCTGGTACTGCCAAACTGCCCTTCCTGGGGTTTCACTGCAGCTGCTGCTGCTGCCAACCCCTCAGACAGGCATCTGCCCTCCTGGGGTCCAGCCAGGCCTGGCCCAGGATGGCAGAACAAAGAACTTCCTCTGAGAGAGGGTGTGACACCCTCTCCCTTTGGAAAATGGTGTGAAGGCAGGGGAGGAGTAGCCTCCCCCAGCCTCTGGAAATGCTATGTTGGGCACAGATGTGCCCAATTCTGCATAAGCCAGTCTACACCGGTTCAGGGGACCCCTTAGCCCTGCTCTGGCGTGAAACTGGACAAAGGAAAGGGGAGTGACCACTCCCCTGACCTGCACCTCCCCTGGGAGGTGTCCAGAGCTCCTCCAGTGTGCTCCAGACCTCTGCCATCTTGGAAACAGAGGTGCTGCTGGCACACTGGACTGCTCTGAGTGGCCAGTGCCACCAGGTGACGTCAGAGACTCTTGCTGATAGGCTCCTTCAGGTGTTAGTAGCCTATCCTCTCTCCTAGGTAGCCAAACCCTCTTTTCTGGCTATTTAGGGTCTCTGTCTCTGGGGAAACTTTAGATAACGAATGCAAGAGCTCATCCGAGTTCCTCTGCATCTCTCTCTTCACCTTCTGATAAGGAATCGACTGCTGACCGCGCTGGAAGCCTGCAAACCTGCAACATAGTAGCAAAGACGACTACTGCAACTCTGTAACGCTGATCCTGCCGCCTTCTCGACTGTTTTCCTGCTTGTGCATGCTGTGGGGGTAGTCTGCCTCCTCTCTGCACCAGAAGCTCCGAAGAAATCTCCCGTGGGTCGACGGAATCTTCCCCCTGCAACCGCAGGCACCAAAAAGCTGCATTACCGGTCCCTTGGGTCTCCTCTCAGCACGACGAGCGAGGTCCCTCGAATCCAGCGCCTCTGTCCAATTGACCCCCACAGTCCAGTGACTCTTCAGTCCAAGTTTGGTGGAGGTAAGTCCTTGCCTCACCTCGCTGGACTGCATTGCTGGGAAGCGTGACTTTTGCAGCTACTCCGGCCCCTGTGCACTTCCGGCGGAAATCCTTTGTGCACAGCCAAGCCTGGGTCCATGGCACTCTAACCTGCAGTGCACGACTTTCTAAGTTGGTCTCCGGCGATGTGGGACTCCTTTGTGCAACTTCAGCGAGCACCGTTTCACGCATCCTCGTAGTGCCTGTTCCTGGCACTTCTCCGGGTGCTACCGGCTTCAGAGAGGGCTCCTTGTCTTGCACGACGTCCCCCCTCTCTGCTGGTCCAATTTGCGACCTCCTGGTCCCTCCTGGGCCTCAGCAGCATCCAAAAACGCTAACTGCACGATTTGCAGCTAGCAAGGCTTGTTGGCATTCTTTCGGCGGGAAAACACTTCTGCACGACTTTCCACGGCGAGACAGATTCGTCCACCAAAGGGAAAGTCTCTAGCCCTTTTCGTTCCTGCAGAAACCTCAGCTTCTTCTGTCCAGTAGAAGCTTCTTTGCACCCGCAGCTGGCATTTCCTGGGCATCTGCCCATCTCCGACTTGCTTGTGACTTTTGGACTTGGTCCCCTTGTTCCACAGGTACCCTAGATTGGAAATCCACAGTTGTTGCATTGCTGGTTTGTGTCTTTCCTGCATTATTCCTCTAATACGACTTCTTTGTCCTTAGGGGAACTTTAGTGCACTTTGCACTCACTTTTCAGGGTCTTGGGGAGGGTTATTTTTCTAACTCTCACTATTTTCTAATAGTCCCAGCGACCCTCTACAAGGTCACATAGGTTTGGGGTCCATTCGTGGTTCGCATTCCACTTTTGGAGTATATGGTTTGTGTTGCCCCTATCCCTATGTTTCCCCATTGCATCCTATTGTAACTATACATTGTTTGCACTGTTTTCTAAGACTATACTGCATATTTTTGCTATTGTGTATATATATCTTGTGTATATTTCCTATCCTCTCACTGAGGGTACACTCTAAGATACTTTGGCATATTGTCATAAAAATAAAGTACCTTTATTTTTAGTATAACTGTGTATTGTGTTTTCTTGTGATATTGTGCATATGACACTAAGTGGTACTGTAGTAGCTTCACACGTCTCCTAGTTCAGCCTAAGCTGCTCTGCTAAGCTACCATTATCTATCAGCCTAAGCTGCTAGACACCCTATACACTAATAAGGGATAACTGGGCCTGGTGCAAGGTGCAAGTACCCCTTGGTACTCACTACAAGCCAGTCCAGCCTCCTACACTTGTCCCCTTAACATGGGACAACTCTCGGTCCATTTGACCATGATCTTAGACATGTTACATGGCCATGTTCGGAGTTACCATTGTGACGCCATACATAGGTAGTGACCTAAGTATAGTGCACACGTGAAATGGTGTCCCCGCAGTCACAAAGCCTGGGGAATTTGCCCTGAACAATGTGGGGGCACCTTGGCTAGTGCCAGGGTGCACACACACTAAGTAACTTGGCACACAACCTTTACCAGGTAAAGGTTGGACATATAGGTGACTTATAAGTTACTTAAGTGCAGTGGTAAATGGCTGTGAAATAATGTGGACGTTATTTCACTCAGGTTGCAATGGCAGGCCTGTGTAAGAATTGTCAGAGCTCCCTATGGGTGGCAAAAGAAATGCTGCAGCCCATAGGGATCTCCTGGAACCCCAATACCCTGGGTACCTCAGTACCATATACTAGGGAATTATAAGGGTGTTCCAGTATGCCAATGTGAATTGGTGAAATTGGTCACTAGCCTGTTAGTGACAATTTGTAAAGAGAGGGCATAACCACTGAGGTTCTGGTTAGCAGAGCCTCAGTGAGACAGTTAGTCATCACACAGGGAACACATACATATAGACCACAAACTTATGAGAACTGGGGTCCTGGCTAGCAGGGTCCCAGTGACACATAACAAACATACTGAAAACATAGGGTTTTCACTATGAGCACTGTGCCCTGGCTAGCAGGATCCCAGTGAGACAGTGAAAACACCCTGACATATACTCACAAACAGGCCAAAAGTGGGTGTAACAAGGCTAGAAAGAGGCTGCTTTCTCACACAACTCCCCCCCCCCCCAAACGAAGGACAATAAGGCTAACCATGGCCAGTTGAGACTTTATTGTCTAAGTGGTGATAAGTGGAGAGTAGCTCTGCAATAGACTGGTTACTCCCTTAATCATCCACTATATGGTTACTTCCCTGTGGGGATGTAAACCACCCTCTTTGAAGTTTTTTAGCTAACCAACAATGTGAAGATATATTTTCAGAGTTTCTATCAGTAAGTTTTAGTTTAGAACAGTGTGAATTGTCCACTGGACCTATTTCTAGTGATGAGAATGCCAGACAGGGATGCTCTCTCAGTAAAGCCATAGCTGGGCAACAACTTTGTCCATATGTGTAGGAGGCTGGACTGGCTTCTAGTGAGTACCAAGGGGTACTTGCACCTTGCACCAGGCCCAGTTATCCCTTATTAGTGTATAGGGTGTCTAGCAGCTTAGGCTGATAGATAATGGTAGCTTAGCAGAGCAGCTTAGGCTGAACTAGGAGACGTGTGAAGCTACTACAGTACCACCTAGTGTCATATGCACAATATCATAAGAAAACACAATACACAGTTATACTAAAAATAAAGGTACTTTATTTTTATGACAATATGCCAAAGTATCTTAGAGTGTACCCTCAGTGAGAGGATAGGAAATATACACAAGATATATATACACAATAGCAAAAATATGCAGTATAGTCTTAGAAAACAGTGCAAACAATGTATAGTTACAATAGGATGCAATGGGGAAACATAGGGATAGGGGCAACACAAACCATATACTCCAAAAGTGGAATGCCAACCACGAATGGACCCCAAACCTATGTGACCTTGTAGAGGGTCGCTGGGACTATTAGAAAATAGTGAGAGTTAGAAAAATAACCCTCCCCAAGACCCTGAAAAGTGAGTGCAAAGTGCACTAAAGTTCCCCTAAGGACAAAGAAGTCGTGTTAGAGGAATAATGCAGGAAAGACACAAACCAACAATGCAACAACTGTGGATTTCCAATCTAGGGTACCTGTGGAACAAGGGGACCAAGTCCAAAAGTCACAAGCAAGTCGGAGATGGGCAGATGCCCAGGAAATGCCAGCTGTGGGTGCAAAGAAGCTTCTACTGGACAGAAGAAGCTGAGGTTTCTGCAGGAACGAAAAGGGCTAGGGACTTCCCCTTTAGTGGACGGATCCCTCTCGCCTTGTAGAGTCGTGCAGAAGTGTTTTCCTGCCGAAAGAACGCCAACAAGCCTTGCTAGCTGCAAATTGTACGGTTAGCGTTTTTGGACGCTGCTGGGGCCCAGGAGGGAACAGGAGGTCGCAAATTGGACCAGCAGAGAGAGGGGACGTCGAGCAAGACAAGGAGCTCTCTCTGAAGCAGGTAGCTCCCGGAGCAGTGCCAGAAACAGGCACTAAAAGGATGCGTGAAACTGTGCTCACCCAAAGTCGCACAAAGGAGTCCCACGTCGCCGTAGACGAACTTAGAAAGTCGTGCTATGCAGGTTAGAGTGCCGTGGACCCAGGCTGGACTGTGCACAAAGGATTTCCGCCGGAAGTGCACGGAGGCCGGAGTAGCTGCAAAAGTCGCGGTTCCCAGCAATGCAGCCCAGCGAGGTGAGGCAAGGACTTACCTCCACCAAACTTGGACTGAAGAGTCACTGGACTGTGGGGGTCACTTGGACAGAGTCGCTGGATTCGAGGGACCTCGCTCGTCGTGCTGAGAGGAGACCCAAGGGACCGGTAATGCAGCTTTTTGGTGCCTGCGGTTGCAGGGGGAAGATTCCGTCGACCCACGGGAGATTTCTTCGGAGCTTCTGGTGCAGAGAGGAGGCAGACTACCCCCACAGCATGCACAAGCAGGAAAACAGTCGAGAAGGCAGCAGGATCAGCGTTACAGAGTTGCAGTAGTCGTCTTTGCTACTATGTTGCAGGTTTGCAGGCTTCCAGCGCGGTCAGCAGTCGATTCCTTGGCAGAAGGTGAAGAGAGAGATGCAGAGGAACTCGGATGAGCTCTTGCATTCGTTATCTAAAGTTTCCCCAGAGACAGAGACCCTAAATAGCCAGAAAAGAGGGTTTGGTACCTAGGAGAGAGGATAGGCTACTAACACCTGAAGGAGCCTATCAGAAGGAGTCTCTGACGTCACCTGGTGGCACTGGCCACTCAGAGCAGTCCAGTGTGCCAGCAGCACCTCTGTTTCCAAGATGGCAGAGGTCTGGAGCACACTGGAGGAGCTCTGGACACCTCCCAGGGGAGGTGCAGGTCAGGGGAGTGGTCACTCCCCTTTCCTTTGTCCAGTTTCGCGCCAGAGCAGGGCTAAGGGGTCCCCTGAACCGGTGTAGACTGGCTTATGCAGAATTGGGCACATCTGTGCCCAACAAAGCATTTCCAGAGGCTGGGGGAGGCTACTCCTCCCCTGCCTTCACACCATTTTCCAAAGGGAGAGGGTGTCACACCCTCTCTCAGAGGAAGTTCTTTGTTCTGCCATCCTGGGCCAGGCCTGGCTGGACCCCAGGAGGGCAGATGCCTGTCTGAGGGGTTGGCAGCAGCAGCAGCTGCAGTGAAACCCCAGGAAGGGCAGTTTGGCAGTACCAGGGTCTGTGCTACAGACCACTGGGATCATGGGATTGTGCCAACTATGCCAGGATGGCATAGAGGGGGCAATTCCATGATCATAGACATGTTACATGGCCATATTCGGAGTTACCATTGTGAAGCTACATATAGGTAGTGACCTATATGTAGTGCACGCGTGTAATGGTGTCCCCGCACTCACAAAGTTCAGGGAATTGGCTCTGAACAATGTGGGGGCACCTTGGCTAGTGCCAGGGTGCCCTCACACTAAGTAACTTTGCACCTAACCTTTACCAGGTAAAGGTTAGACATATAGGTGACTTATAAGTTACTTAAGTGCAGTGTAAAATGGCTGTGAAATAACGTGGACGTTATTTCACTCAGGCTGCAGTGGCAGGCCTGTGTAAGAATTGTCAGAGCTCCCTATGGGTGGCAAAAGAAATGCTGCAGCCCATAGGGATCTCCTGGAACCCCAATACCCTGGGTACCTCAGTACCATATACTAGGGAATTATAAGGGTGTTCCAGTAAGCCAATGTAAATTGGTAAAAATGGTCACTAGCCTGTTAGTGACAATTTGGAAAGAAATGAGAGAGCATAACCACTGAGGTTCTGATTAGCAGAGCCTCAGTGAGACAGTTAGTCACTACACAGGTAACACATTCAGGCACACTTATGAGCACTGGGGCCCTGGGTTACCAGGGTCCCAGTGACACATACAACTAAAACAACATATATACAGTGAAAAATGGGGGTAACATGCCAGGCAAGATGGTACTTTCCTACACAACCCCCCCCCAAACGAAGGACAATGAGACTAGCCATGACCTGATGAGTCTTCATTGTCTAAGTGGAAATATCTGGAGAGTCCATCTGCATTGGAGTGGCTACTCCCAGGTCTATGTTCCACTGTATAGTCCATTCCCTGTAGGGATATGGACCACCTCAACAATTTAGGATTTTCACCTTTCATTTGTTTTAGCCAAAGTAGAGGTTTGTGGTCTGTCTGAACAATGAAGTGAGTGCCAAACAGGTATGGCCTCAACTTCTTCAGAGCCCAGACCACAGCAAAGGCCTCCCTCTCAATGGCAGACCAACGCTTTTCTGTAGGGGTCAACCTCCTACTAATAAAAGCAACATTTTGATCCTGGCCCTCAGAATTAAGTTGTGATAGGACTGCCCCTACTCCTAATTCAGATGCATCAGTTTGGACATAGAATTTTTTAGAGTAACAAGGGCTTTTCAGGACAGGTGCAGAGCACATGGCCTGCTTCAGCTCCTCAAAAGCTTTCTGACAGTTTGCTGTCCATAATAACTTTTTAGGCATTTTCTTGGATGTGAGGTCATTAAGAGGGGCTGCAATGGAGCCATAGTTCTTAATGAACCTCCTGTAATACCCAGTGAGCCCTAGGAAGGCTCTCACCTGAGTCTGAGTGGTAGGGGGAACCCAATCAATAATTGTTTGGATTTTCCCCTGTAGTGGTGCAATCTGTTCCCCACCAACAAGGTGTCCCAGATAAACCACCTTACCCTGCCCTATCTGGCACTTTGAAGCCTTGATAGTGAGGCCTGCCTTTTGCAGGGCCTCCAAAACTTTCCATAGGTGGACCAGGTGATCATCCCAGCTGGAGCTAAAGACAGCTATATCGTCCAAATATGCTGCACTGAAAGCTTCCAGCCCTTGCAGGACTGTGTTCACCAACCTCTGAAAAGTGGCAGGTGCATTTTTCAAACCAAAAGGCATTACAGTAAACTGGTAATGTCCTCCAATGGTTGAAAATGCAGTCTTAGGTTTAGCATCTTCTGACAATTTGATCTGCCAATACCCTGCAGTCAAGTCAAAAGTGCTTAGATACTTGGCAGATGCCAGTGTATCTATGAGTTCATCAGCCCTGGGTATAGGGTGAGCATCAGTTTTGGTTACCAAGTTGAGACCTCTATAGTCTACACAAAACCGCATTTCCTTCTTTCCATTTTTGGAATGGGGTTTTGGTACCAGTACCACAGGAGAAGCCCATGGACTGTCAGAGTGCTCAACCACTCCTAGTTCTAACATTTTCTGGACCTCTTGCTTTATGCAGTCCCTGACATGGTCAGGCTGCCTATAGATCTTACTTTTGACAGGCAAGCTGTCTCCAGTATCTATAGTGTGCTCACACCAAGAAGTGGTACCTGGCACAGTAGAGAAGAGTTCAGAGAATTGATCTAGGAGATTTATGCAATTGTCTTTCTGCTCAGCAGTAAGACAATCAGCCAAAACTACACCTTCCACCAGAGCATCTTGTTCTGTGGAAGAGAAGAGATCAGGTAGAGGATCACTGTCTTCTTCCTGTCCCTCATCTGTTGCCATGAGCAGGGTGAGATCAGCCCTGTCATAGTAGGGTTTCAGGCGGTTTACATGGAGTACCCTAAGGCGACTCCTTGCAGTGCCTAAGTCAACTAAATAGGTGACTTCACCCTTTTTCTCAACAATTGTGTGGGGCCCACTCCATTTATCTTGGAGTGCTCTTGGGGCCACAGGCTCCAAGACCCACACTTTCTACCCTGGTTGGTACTGAACCAAAACAGCCTTCTGATCATGCCATTGCTTCTGGAGCTCTTGGCTGGCCTGAAGGTTTTTACTGGCCTTTTTCATGTACTCAGCCATCCTTGATCTGAGGCCAAGTACATAATCCACAATATCCTGCTTAGGAGCTTTTAAAGGTTGTTCCCAACCCTCCTTTACAAGTGTGAGTGGACCCCTAACAGGGTGTCCAAAAAGAAGTTCAAAGGGGCTGAAGCCCACTCCTTTCTGGGGTACCTCCCTGTAGGCAAAAAGGAGGCATGGTAGAAGGATATCCCATCTCCTGCGGAGTTTTTCAGGGAGACCCATAATCATGCCTTTGAGAGTTTTATTAAATCTCTCCACCAGTCCATTTGTTTGTGGATGATGGGGTGTTGTGAACTTGTACGTTACACCACACTCCTTCCACATGGCCTTTAAGTATGCAGACATGAAATTGCTTCCCCTGTCTGATACCACTTCCTTTGGGAAGCCCACCCTGGAAAATATTCCCAGGAGGGCCTTTGCCACTGCAGGTGCTGTAGTGGTCCTTAAAGGAATAGCTTCAGGATATCTTGTGGCATGGTCCACTACCAAGATAAACCTATTGCCTGAAGCAGTAGGAGGGTCAAGGGGGCCAACTATGTCAACCCCTACCCTTTCAAAGGGAACCCCAACCACAGGCAGTGGGATAAGGGGTGCCTTTGGGGTGCCACCTGTCTTGCCACTGGCTTGACAGGTTTCACAGGACTTACAAAATTCCTTTGTGTCCTCAGACATTCTAGGCCAATGAAACAGGGGAACAAGCCTGTCCCAAGTTTTCATTTGTCCTAGATGCCCAGCTAGGGGAATGTCATGTGCCAGTGTTAGGAGGAACTTTCTGTACTCCTGAGGAATCACTAATCTCCTGGCAGCTCCAGGTTTAGTATCCCTATGCTCAGTGTACAAGAGGTTGTCCTCCCAATAAACTCTGTGAGAGTCACTGACATCCCCATTAGCCTGTTTGACAGCTTGCTGTCTGAGACCCTCTAATGTGGGACAGGTTTGCTGTGCCACACTCAGCTCCTCTCTGGCAGGCCCCCCTTCACCCAAAAGCTCAGCAGTGTCTGCTTCCAGCTCCTCTGGTGTAGGTTCTGCACAGGGAGGGAATTCTTCTGCCTCAGAAGTTGAATCCACTGTAGAGGGAGGGATAGTAGGAAGTGGTTTGCTTCTACTAGCCCTAGCTTTAGGGAGCACTTGGTCCATTGTTCCAGGATCCAAGCTTCCCTGTCCTTTTTGCTTTTTGGCCTGAGCCCTTGTCAAAGCAAAAATATGCCCTGGGATGCCCAGCATTGCTGCATGGGCCTCCAACTCCACATCTGACCAAGCTGATGTCTCCAAATCATTCCCTAATAGACAGTCTACAGGTAAATCTGAAGCTACCACAACTTTCTTTGGACCAGTAACCCCCCCCCAGTTGAGATTTACAACAGCCATGGGGTGGCTAAGTGTGTTGTTGTGAGCATCGGTTACTTGGTACTGGTGACCAAGTAGGTGTTGTTCAGGGTGGACCAGTTTCTCTATGACCATAGTCACACTGGCACCAGTGTCCCTGTAGGCCTGAACCTCAACACCATTTATTAGGGGTAGCTGCTTGTACTTATCCATATTAAGGGGACAAGCAACTAAGGTGGCTAAATCAATAGCCCCCTCAGAGACTAACACAGCCTCTGTGGCCTCCCTAACAAGGCCAACCCCAACTAAGTTACCAATAGTGAGCCCAGCTACTCCCTTGGATTGGCTATTAGTAGGTTTGCTCCCATCACCACTGCTATTAGTAGGGACACTAGGGGTAGCAGTAGGGGTTGTAGCGGTAGGAGCATTGGTGCCTTTCTTTGGACAACTGGGATCTGTTGTCCAATGGCCTTTTATTTTACATAAATAGCACCATGGTTTCTTTTCCTTGTTCTGATTAAAAGAGGATTTGGGCCCACCACCCCCACCAGAGTGTTTTTGTGGGCCTGATGAAGACTCATTTTTAGATTTGTCCCCACCCTTGTCAGAAGACTTACCATCCTTCTTTTTGTTGCCATCTTTGTCACCCCCTGTATGAACCTTTCTGTTCACCCTTGTTCTGACCCATTTGTCTGCCTTCTTTCCCAATTCTTGGGGAGAGGTCAGATCAGAGTCCACCAAGTACTGGTGCAACAAATCAGACACACAATTATTAAGAATATGCTCTCTCAGGATCATGTTATACAGGATGACATAATCAGTAACTTTATTGCCATGTAACCACCCCTCCAAGGCCTTCACTGAATGGTCAATGAAATCAACCCAGTCTTGTGAAGACTCCTTTTTGGTCTCTCTGAACTTTATCCTGTACTGTTCAGTGGTTAAGCCATAACCATCCAGGAGTGCATTCTTAAGAACTTGGAAATTATTAGCATCATTTTCTTTCACAGTAAGGAGCCTATCCCTACCTTTTCCACTAAATGATAGCCATAGGATAGCAGCCCACTGCCTTTGAGGGACATCCTGTACAACACAGGCCCTCTCAAGTGCAGCAAACCACTTGTTAATGTCATCCCCCTCCTTATAAGGGGGAACTATCTTATGCAGATTCCTGGAATCATGCTCTTTTGCATGATGACTATGGGGAATACTGCTGCTGCCACCATGGGTTTCTAAACCCAACTTCTGTCTTTCCTTCTCTAGTTCAAAAGACTGTCTATCCAAATCCAGCTGTTGCTTTTTAAGCTTCAGTCTGGTTTGTTCCACCCTCAACTTATTGAGTTCCCTCTCTAACATTCTGTCATCAGGGTTGGTGGGAGGGACATTCCTAGATACAGAGGTATGATGGGAATGAACAGAAGGAGACCTGTCCCTTACAGAAGCCACCCTAACAGCTTGGCTAACAGAAACATTACTACCAGTATGGTGAGAATAAATGCTTTTGCTATGATGTGAGACAACACTATTTATATGGTGTGGCTCATCATCATTACCAACTATGCTAGACTGTCTAGTAATGGGCAGGCTAGGAAGTTTCTTTCCTGAATCTTTTCCTGGGGGAGTCCCTGGATCAGATTGAGAACCATTAGCTACTTTTTCAACAGATGGGGCACTTCTAGCCTTATCCTGTTCTCTAAGCATGTTAAGTAACAGTTCCAAGGAAGGATTCTTCCCTACACTCAAACCTCTCTCTACACAGAGACTCCTTGCTCCTTTCCAGCTAAGGTGGTCATATGCAAGTGTGGACAGATCAACATTTTGGCCTGTGCCAGACATTTTTAGAGAGAGTTAAAGTGATAGTAAAAGATAAAAAGTTTGTCAGAGCTTTTAGAAAGACAGAGAAAAAAAACTTTTAAAACTTTTTAGAACTTTTTAGAAAGTTAGGAGTACTTTTCAGCACTTAGAAAAGAGTGAAAAGAGGAAATGCAAAACTTTTTGGCTATGTGTATATACACTGACCTTGTTTTGTATATTTTTCTCTTATGAAACGTACAATGACAAGAGTGGTAAGTAGTCTCAAAGCACTTATCCCACCGCTGCACAACCAATGTAGGAGGCTGGACTGGCTTGTAGTGAGTACCAAGGGGTACTTGCACCTTGCACCAGGCCCAGTTATCCCTTATTAGTGTATAGGGTGTCTAGCAGCATAGGCTGATAGATAATGGTAGCTTAGCAGAGCAGCTTAGGCTGAACTAGGAGATGAGTGAAGCTCCTACAGTACCACTAGTGTCATATGCACAATATCATAAGAAAACACAATACACAGATATACTAAAAATAAAGGTACTTTATTTTTATGACAATATGCCAAAGTATCTCAGAGTGTACCCTCAGTATGAGGATAGCAAATATACACAAGATATATGTACACAATACCGAAATATGCAGTAATAGTATTAGAAAACAGTGCAAACAATTTATGGTTACAATAGGATGCAATGGGGACACATAGGGATAGGGGCAACACAAACCATATACTCCAAAAGTGGAATGCGAACCACGAATGGACCCCAAACCTATGTGACCTTGTAGAGGGTCGCTGGGACTATTAGAAAATAGTAAGGGTTAGAAAAATAGCCCACCCCAAGACCCTGAAAAGTGAGTGCAAAGTGCACTAAAGTTCCCCAAAGGACATAGAAGTCGTGATAGGGGAATTCTGCAGGAAAGACACAAATCAGCAATGCAACAACAATGGATTTCCAGTTGAGGGTACCTGTGGAACAAGGGGAGCAAGTCCAAAAGTCACAAACAAGTCGGAGATGGGCAGATGCCCAGGAAATGCCAGCTGTGGGTGCAAAGAAGCTGCTACTGGACAGTGGAAGCTGGAGATTCTGCAGGAACGACAAGGGCTAGGAACTTCCCCTTTCGAGGACGGATCCCGCACGCCGTGGAGAGTCGTGCAGAAGTGTTTTCCTGAAGAAAGACCGTCAACAAGCCTTGCTAGCTGAAAATTGTGCGGTAAGGGTTTTTTGGATGCTGCTGTGGCCCAGGAGGGACCAGGATGTCGCCAATTGCATCTGGGGACAGAGGGGGGGTCATGCAAGACAAGGAGCCCTCTCAGCAGCAGACAGCATCCGCAGAAGTGCCAGAAACATGCACTACGAGGATGCATGAAATGGTGCTCACCCGAAGTCGCACAAAGGAGTCCCACATTGCCGGAGGACAACTTAGGAGGTCGTGCAATGCAGGTTAGAGTGCTGTGGAACCAGGCTCGACTGTGCACAAAGGATTTCCGCCGGAAGTGCACGGGGGCCGGAGTAGCTGCAAAAGTCGCGGTTCCCAGCAATGCATTCTGGCGTGGGGAGGCAAGGACTTACCTCCACCAAACTTGGACTGAAGAGTCACTGGACTGTGGGAGTCACTTGGACAGAGTTTCTGGATTCAAGGGACCTCACTCGTCGTGCTGAGAGGAGACCCAGTGTACCGGTGATGCAGTTCTTTGGTGCCTGCGGTTGCAGGGGGACGATTCCGTCGACCAACAGGAGATTTCTTCGGAGCTTCTAGTGCAGAGAGGAGGCAGACTACCCCCACAGCATGCACCACCAGGAAAACAGTCGAGAAGGCGGCAGGATCAGCGTTACAGAGTTGCAGTAGTCGTCTTTGCTACTTTGTTGCAGTTTTGCATGCTTCCAGCGCGGTCAGCAGTCGATTCCTTGGCAGAAGGTGAAGAGAGAGATGCAGAGGAACTCAGATGAGCTCTTGCATTCGTTATCTAAGGAATCCCATGAGACAGAGACCCTAAATAGCCAGAAAAGAGGGTTTGGCTACCTTGGAGAGAGGATAGGCTAGCAACACCTGAAGGAGCCTATCAGAAGGAGTCTCTGACATCACCTGATGGCACTGGCCACTCAGAGCACTCTAGTGTGCCAGCAGCACCTCTGTTTCCAAGATGGCAGAGGTCTGGAGCACACTGGAGGAGCTCTGGGCACCTCCCAGGGGAGGTACAGGTCAGGGGAGTGGTCACTCCCCTTTCCTTTGTCCAGTTTCGCGCCAGAGCAGGGCTAAGGGGTCCCTGAACCAGTGTAGACTGGCTTATGCAGAAATGGGCACCATGTGTGCCCATGAAAGCATTTCCAGAGGCTGGGGGAGGCTACTCCTCCCCTGCCTTCACACCATTTTCCAAAGGGAGAGGGTGTAACACCCTCTCTCAGAGGAAGTCCTTTGTTCTGCCATCCTGGGCCAGGCCTGGCTGGACCCCAGGAGGGCAGAAGCCTGTCTGAGGGTTTGGCAGCAGCAGCAGCTGCAGTGAAACCCCGGGAAAGGCAGTTTGGCAGTACCAGGGTCTGTGCTACAGACCACTGGGATCATGGGATTGTGCCAACTATGCCAGGATGGTATAGAGGGGGCAATTCCATGATCATAGACATGTTACATGGCCATATTCGGAGTTACCATTGTGAAGTGACCTATATGTAGTGCACGCGTGTAATGGTGTCCCCGCACTCACAAAGTCCGGGGAATTGGCCCTGAACAATGTGGGGGCACCTTGGCTAGTGCCAGGGTGCCCACACACTAAGTAACTTAGCACCCAACCTTTACCAGGTAAAGGTTAGACATATAGGTGATGCAGTGTAAAATTGCTGTGAAATAACGTGGACGTTATTTCACTCAGGCTGCAGTGGCAGGCCTGTGTAAGAATTGTCAGAGCTCCCTATGGGTGGCAAAAGAAATGCTGCAGCCCATAGGGATCTCCTGGAACCCCAATACCCTGGGTACCTCAGTACCATATACAAGGGAATTATAAGGGTGTTCCAGTAAGCCAATGTAAATTGGTAAAATTGGTCTCTAGCCTGTTAGTGACAATTTGAAAGACATGAGAGAGCATAACCACTGAGGTTCTGATTAGCAGAGCCTCAGTGAGACAGTTAGTCACTACACAGGTAACACATTCAGGCACACTTATGAGCACTGGGGCCCTGGATGACAGGGTCCCAGTGACACATTCTACTAAAACAACATATATACAGTGAAAAATGGGGGTAACATGCCAGGCAAGATGGTACTTTCCTACACAACCCCCCCCAAACGAAGGACAATAAGACTAACCATGACCTGATGAGTCTTAATTGTCTAAGTGGAAATATCTGGAGAGTCCATCTGCATTGGAGTGGCTACTCCCAGGTCTATGTTCCACTGTATAGTCCATTCCCTGTAGGGATATGGACCACCTCAACAATTTAGGATTTTCACCTTTCATTTGTTTTAGCCAAAGTAGAGGTTTGTGGTCTGTCTTGAACAATGAAGTGAGTGCCAAACAGGTATGGCCTCAACTTCTTCAGTGCCCAGACCACAGCAAAGGCCTCCCTCTCTATGGCAGACCAACGCTTTTCTCTAGGGGTCAACCTCCTACTAATAAAAGCAACAGGTTGATCCTGGCCCTCAGAATTAAGTTGTGATAGGACTGCCCCTACTCCTAATTCAGATGCATCAGTTTGGACATAGAATTTTTTAGAGTAACAAGGGCTTTTCAGGACAGGTGCAGAGCACATGGCCTGCTTCAGCTCCTCAAAAGCTTTCTGACAGCTTGCTGTCCATAATACCTTTTTAGGCATTTTCTTGGATGTGAGGTCATTAAGAGGGGCTGCAATGGAGCCATAGTTCTTAATGAACCTCCTGTAATACCCAGTGAGGCCTAGGAAGGCTCTCAACTGAGTCTGAGTAGTAGGAGGAACCCAATCAATAATTGTTTGGATTTTCCCCTGAAGTGGTGCAACTGTTCCCCACCAACAAGGTGTCCCAGATAAACCACCTTCCCCTGCCCTATCTGGCACTTTGAAGCCTTGATAGTGAGGCCTGCCTTTTGCAGGGCCTCCAAAACTTTCCATAGGTGGACCAGGTGATCATCCCAGCTGGAGCTAAAGACAGCAATATCGTCCAAATATGCTGCACTGAAAGCCTCCAGCCCTTGCAGGACTGTGTTCACCAACCTTTAAAAAGTGGCAGGTGCATTTTTCAATCCAAAAGGCATTACAGTAAATTGGTAATGGCCTCCAATGGTTGAAAATGCAGTTTTAGGTTTAGCATCTTCTGACAATTTGATCTGCCAATACCCTGCAGTCAAATCAAAAGTGCTTAGATACTTGGCAGATGCCAGTGTATCTATGAGCTCATCTGCCCTGGGTATAGGGTGAGCATCAGTTTTGGTTACCTGGTTGAGACCTCTGTAGTCTACACAAAACCGCATTTCCTTCTTTCCATCTTTGGAATGGGGTTTTGGTACAAGTACCACAGGAGAAGCCCATGGACTTTCAGAGTGCTCAACCACTCCCAGTTCTAACATTTTCTGCACCTCTTGCTTTATGCAGTCCCTGACATGGTCAGGTTGCCTATAGATATTACTTTTGACAGGTAAACTGTCTCCAGTATCTATAGTGTGCTCACACCAAGAAGTGGTACCTGGCACAGTAGAGAAGAGTTCAGAAAACTGACCCAGGAGATTTATGCAATGGTCTTTCTGCTCAGCAGTAAGACAATAAGCCAAAACTACACCTTCCACTAGAGCATCTTGTTCTGTGGAAGAGAAGAGATCAGGTAGAGGATCACTGTCTTCTTCCTGTCCCTCATCAGTTGCCATGAGCAGGGTGAGATCAGCCCTGTCATAGTAGGGTTTCAGGCGGTTGACATGGAGCACCCTAAGGGGACTCCTGGCAGTACCTAAGTCAACTAAATAGGTGACTTCACCCTTTTTCTCAACAATTGTGTGGGGACCACTCCATTTATCTTGGAGTGCTCTTGGGGCCACAGGCTCCAAGACCCACACTTTCTGCCCTGGTTTGTACTGAACCAAAACAGCCTTCTGATCATGCCATTGCTTCTGGAGCTCTTGGCTGGCCTGAAGGTTTTTACTGGCCTTTTTCATATACTCAGCCATCCTTGATCTGAGGCCAAGTACATAATCCACAATATCTTGTTTTGGAGCTTTTAAAGGTTGTTCCCAACCCACCTTGACAAGTGTTAGTGGACCCCTAACAAAGTGTCCAAAGAGGAGTTCAAATGGGCTGAAGCCCACTCCTTTTTTTGGGGTACCTCCCTGTAGGCAAAAAGGATGCATGGTAACAGGATATCCCATCTCCTGCGGAGTTTTTCAGGGAGACCCATAATCATGCCTTTGAGAGTTTTGTTAAATCTCTCCACCAGTCCATTTGTTTGTGGATGATAGGGTGTAGTGAACTTGTAAGTTACACCACACTCCTTCCACATGGCCTTTAAGTATGCAGACATGAAATTGATTCCCCTGTCTGATACTACTTCCTTTGGGAAGCCCACCCTAGAAAATATTCCCAGGAGGGCCTTTGCCACTGCAGGTGCTGTAGTGGTCCTTAAAGGAATTGCTTCAGGATATCTTGTGGCATGGTCCACTACCACCAAGATAAACCTATTGCCTGAAGCAGTAGGAGGGTCAAGGGGGGCAACTATGTCAACCCCTACCCTTTCAAAGGGCACCCCAACCACAGGCAGTGGAATAAGGGGTGCCTTTGGAGTGCCACCTGTCTTGCCACTGGCTTGACAGGTTTCACAGGACTTACAAAATTCCTTTGTGTCCTCAGACATCCTAGGCCAATGAAACAAGGGGACAAGTCTGTCCCAAGTTTTCATTTGTCCTAGGTGTCCAGCTAGGGGAATGTCGTGGGCTAGAGTTAGGAGGAACTTTCTGTACTCCTGAGGAATCACTAACCTCCTGGCAGTTCCAGGTTTAGGATCCCTTGCTTCAGCGTACAAGAGATTGTCCTCCCAGTAAACTCTGTGAGAGTCACTGACATCCCCATTAGCCTGTTTGACAGCTTGCTGTCTTAGACCCTCTATTGTGGGACAGGTTTGCTCTGCCACACTCAGCTCCTCCCTGGCAGGCCCCCCTTCACGCAAAAGCTCAGCAGTGTCTGCTTCCAGCTCCTCTGGTGTAGGTTCTGCACAGGGTGGAAATTCTTTTTCCTCAGAAGTAGAATCCACTGTAGAGGGAGGGATAGTAGGATGTGGTTTGCTTCTACTAGCCCTAGCTTTAGGGAGCACTTGGTCCATTGTTCCAGGATCCAAGCTTCCCTGTCCTTTTTGCTTTTTGGCCTGAGCACTAGTTAAAGCAAATATATGCCCTGGGATGCCCAGCATTGCTGCATGGGCCTCCAACTCCACATCTGACCAAGCTGATGTCTCCAAATCATTTCCTAGTAGACAGTCTACAGGTAAATCTGTGGCTACCACAACTTTCTTTGGACCAGTAACCCCCCCCCAGTTGAGATTTACAACAGCCATGGGGTGGCTAAGTGTGTTGTTGTGAGCATCGGTTACTTGGTACTGGTGACCAAGTAGGTGTTGTTCAGGGTGGACCAGTTTTTCAATCACCATTGTGACACTGGCACCAGTGTCCCTGTAGGCCTGAACCTCAACACCATTTATTAGGGGTAGCTGCTTGTACTTATCCATACTAAGGGGACAAGCAACTAAGGTGGCTAAATCAATAGCCCCCTCAGAGACTAATATAGCCTCAGTGGTCTCCCTAACCAGACCAACCCCAACTAAGTTACCAATAGTGAGCCCAGCTACTCCCTTGTATTGGCTATTAGTAGGTTTGCTGCCACCACCACTGCTATTAGTAGGGACACTAGGTGTAGCAGTAGGGGTTGTAGTGGTAGGAGGCTTGGTGCTTTTCTTTGGACAACTGGGATCTGTTGTCCAATGGCCTTTTACTTTACATAAATAGCACCATGGTTTCTTTTCTTTGTATTGATTAAAAGAGGATTTGGGCCCACCACCCCCACCAGAGTGTTTTTGTGGGCCTGATGAAGACTCATTTTTAGATTTGTCACCACCCTTGTCAGAAGACTTACCATCCTTCTTTTTGTTGCCATCTTTGTCACCCCCTGTATGAACTTTTCTGTTCACCCTTGTTCTGACCCATTTGTCTGCCTTCTTTCCCAATTCTTGGGGAGAGGTCAGATCAGAGTCCACCAAGTACTGGTGCAACAAATCAGACACACAATTATTAAGAATATGCTCTCTCAGGATCAAGTTATACAGGCTGTCATAATCAGTAATTTTACTGCCATGTAACCACCCCTCCAAGGCCTTCACTGAATGGTCAATGAAATCAACCCAGTCTTGTGAAGACTCCTTTTTGGTCTCTCTGAACTTTATCCTGTATTGTTCAGTGGTTAAGCCATAACCATCCAGGAGTGCATTCTTAAGAACTGTAAAATTATTGGCATCACTTTCTTTCACAGTAAGGAGCCTATCCCTACCTTTTCCACTAAATGATAGCCATAGGATAGCAGCCCACTGCCTTTGAGGGACATCCTGTACAACACAGGCCCTCTCAAGTGCAGCAAACCACTTGTTAATGTCATCCCCCTCCTTATAAGGGGGAACTATCTTGTGCAGATTCCTGGAATCATGCTCTTTTGCAGGATGACTATGGGGAATACTGCTGCTGCCACCATGGGTTTCTAAACCCAGTTTCTGTCTCTCCTTCTCTACTTCTAAAGTCTTTGTGAGAAGGTAGCCTCTTTCTAGCCTTGTTACCCCCACTTTTGGCCTGTTTGTGAGTGTATGCCAGGGTGTTTGTCACTGTTTTCACTGTCTCACTGGGATCCTGATAGCCAGGCCTCAGTGCTCATAGTGAAAACACTATGTTTTCAGTATGTTTGTTATGGGTCACTGGGATCCTGCTGGTCAGGACCCCAGTGCTCATAGGTTTGTGGCCTATATGTATGTGTCACTGGGACCCTGTCACACAGGGCCCCAGTGCTCATAGGTGTGCATGTATATGTTCCCTGTGTGGTGCCTAACTGTCTCACTGAGGCTCTGCTAACCAGAACCTCAGTGGTTATGCTCTCTCATTACTTTCAAATTGTCACTAACAGGCTAGTGACCATTTTTACCAATTTACATTGGCTTACTGGAACACCCTTATAATTCCCTAGTATATGGTACTGAGGTACCCAGGGTATTGGGGTTCCAGGAGATCCCTATGGGCTGCAGCATTTCTTTTGCCACCCATAGGGAGCTCTGACAATTCTTACACAGGCCTGCCACTGCAGCCTGAGTGAAATAACGTCCACGTTATTTCACAGCCATTTTACACTGCACTTAAGTAACTTATAAGTCACCTATATGTCTAACCTTTACCTGGTAAAGGTTAGGTGCAAAGTTACTTAGTGTGAGGGCACCCTGGCACTAGCCAAGGTGCCCCCACATTGTTCAGAGCCAATTCCCTGAACTTTGTGAGTGCGGGGACACCATTACACGCATGCACTACATATAGGTCACTACCTATATGTAGCTTCACAATGGTAACTCCGAATATGGCCATGTAACATGTCTATGATCATGGAATTGCCCCCTCTATGCCATCCTGGCATAGTTGGCACAATCCCATGATCCCAGTGGTCTGTAGCACAGACCCTGGTACTGCCAAACTGCCCTTCCTGGGGTTTCACTGCAGCTGCTGCTGCTGCCAACCCCTCAGACAGGCATCTGCCCTCCTGGGGTCCAGCCAGGCCTGGCCCAGGATGGCAGAACAAAGAACTTCCTCTGAGAGAGGGTGTGACACCCTCTCCCTTTGGAAAATGGTGTGAAGGCAGGGGAGGAGTAGCCTCCCCCAGCCTCTGGAAATGCTTTCTTGGGCACAGATGTGCCCAATTCTGCATAAGCCAGTCTACACCGGTTCAGGGACCCCTTAGCCCCTGCTCTGGCGCGAAACTGGACAAAGGAAAGGGGAGTGATCACTCCCCTGACCTGCACCTCCCCTGGGAGGTGTCCAGAGCTCCTCCAGTGTGCTCCAGACCTCTGCCATCTTGGAAACAGAGGTGCTGCTGGCACACTGGACTGCTCTGAGTGGCCAGTGCCACTCCTTCTGATAGGCTCCTTCAGGTGTTAGTAGCCTATCCTCTCTCCTAGGTAGCCAAACCCTCTTTTCTGGCTATTTAGGGTCTCTGTCTCTGGGGAAACTTTAGATAACGAATGCAAGAGCTCATCCGAGTTCCTCTGCATCTCTCTCTTCACCTTCTGATAAGGAATCGACTGCTGACCGCGCTGGAAGCCTGCAAACCTGCAACATAGTAGCAAAGACGACTACTGCAACTCTGTAACGCTGATCCTGCCGCCTTCTCGACTGTTTTCCTGCTTGTGCATGCTGTGGGGGTAGCCTGCCTCCTCTCTGCACCAGAAGCTCCGAAGAAATCTCCTGTGGGTCGACGGAATCTTCCCCCTGCAACCGCAGGCACCAAAAAGCTGCATTACCGGTCCCTTGGGTCTCCTCTCAGCACGACGAGCGAGGTCCCTCGAATCCAGCAACTCTGTCCAAGTGACCCCCACAGTCCAGTGACTCTTCAGCCCAAGTTTGGTGGAGGTAAGTCCTTGCCTCACCTCGCTGGGCTGCATTGCTGGGAACCGCGACTTTGCAGCTACTCCGGCCCCTGTGCATGTAGGAAAGTACCATCTTGCCTGGCATGTTACCCCCATTTTTCACTGTGTATATGTTGTTTTAGTTGTATGTGTCACTGGGACCCTGGTAACCCAGGGCCCCAGTGCTCATAAGTGTGCCTGAATGTGTTACCTGTGTAGTGGCTAACTGTCTCACTGAGGCTCTGCTAATCAGAACCTCAGTGGTTATGCTCTCTCATTTCTTTCCAAATTGTCACTGACAGGCTAGTGACCATTTTTACCAATTTACATTGGCTTACTGGAACACCCTTATAATTCCCTAGTATATGGTACTGAGGTACCCAGGGTATTGGGGTTCCAGGAGATCCCTATGGGCTGCAGCATTTCTTTTGCCACCCATAGGGAGCTCTGACAAATCTTACACAGGCCTGCCACTGCAGCCTGAGTGAAATAACGTCCACGTTATTTCACAGCCATTTTACACTGCACTTAAGTAACTTACAAGTCACCTATATGTCTAACCTTTACCTGGTAAAGGTTAGGTGCAAAGTTACTTAGTGTGAGGGCACCCTGGCACTAGCCAAGGTGCCCCCACATTGTTCAGAGCCAATTCCCTGAACTTTGTGAGTGCGGGGACACCATTACACGCATGCACTACATATAGGTCACTACCAATATGTAGCTTCACCATGGTAACTCCGAATATGGCCATGTAACATGTCTATGATCATGGAATTGCCCCCTCTATACCATCCTGGCATAGTTGGCACAATCCCATGATCCCAGTGGTCTGTAGCACAGACCCTGGTACTGCCAAACTGCCCTTCCTGGGGTTTCCCTGCAGCTGCTGCTGCTGCCAACCCCTCAGACAGGCATCTGCCCTCCTGGGGTCCAGCCAGGCCTGGCCCAGGATGGCAGAACAAAGAACTTCCTCTGAGAGAGGGTGTGACACCCTCTCCCTTTGGAAAATGGTGTGAAGGCAGGGGAGGAGTAGCCTCACCCAGCCTCTGGAAATGCTTTGTTGGGCACAGAGGTGCCCAATTCTGCATAAGCCAGTCTACACCGGTTCAGGGACCCCTTAGCCCCTGCTCTGGTGCGAAACTGGACAAAGGAAAGGGGAGTGACCACTCCCCTGACCTGCACCTCCCCTGGGAGGTGTCCAGAGCTCCTCCAGTGTGCTCCAGACCTCTGCCATCTTGGAAACAGAGGTGCTGCTAGCACACTGGACTGCTCTGAGTGGCCAGTGCCACCAGGTGACGTCAGAGACTCCTGCTGATAGGCTCCTTCAGGTGTTAGTAGCCTATCCTCTCTCCTAGGTAGCCAAACCCTCTTTTCTGGCTATTTAGGGTCTCTGTCTCTGGGGAAACTTTAGATAACGAATGCAAGAGCTCATCCGAGTTCCTCTGCATCTCTCTCTTCACCTTCTGATAAGGAAACGACCGCTGACCGCGCTGGAAGCCTGCAAACCTGCAACATAGTAGCAAAGACGACTACTGCAACTCTGTAACGCTGATCCTGCCGCCTTCTCGACTGTTTTCCTGCTTGTGCATGCTGTGGGGGTAGCCTGCCTCCTCTCTGCACCAGAAGCTCCGAAGAAATCTCCCGTGGGTCGACGGAATCTTCCCCCTGCAACCGCAGGCACCAAAAAGCTGCATCACCGGTCCCTTGGGTCTCCTCTCAGCACGACGAGCGAGGTCCCTCGAATCCAGCGACTCTGTCCAAGTGACCCCCACAGTCCAGTGACTCTTCAGCCCAAGTTTGGTGGAGGTAAGTCCTTGCCTCACCTCGCTGGGCTGCATTGCTGGGAACCGCGACTTTGCAGCTACTCCGGCCCCTGTGCACTTCCGGCAGAAATCCTTTGTGCACAGCCAAGCCTGGGTCCACGGCACTCTAACCTGCATTGCACGACTTTCTAAGTTGGTCTCCGGCGATGTGGGACTCCTTTGTGCAACTTCGGCGAGCACCGTTTCACGCATCCTCGTAGTGCCTGTTTCTGGCACTTCTCCGGGTGCTACCTGCTTCAGTGAGGGCTCTTTGTCTTGCTCGACGTCCCCTCTCTCGTCAGGTCTAATTTGCGACCTCCTGGTCCCTCCTGGACCCCAGCAGCGTCCAAAAACGCCAAACACACGATTTGCGCCTAGCAAGGCTTGTTGGCGTTCTTCTGGTGGGAAAATACTTCTGCACGACTCACCAAGGCAAGAGGGATACGTCCACCAAAGGGGAAGTCTCTAGCCCTTTTCGTTCCTGCAGAAACCTCAGCTTCTTCTGTCCAGTCGAAGCTTCTTTGCACCCGCAGCTGGCATTTCCTGGGCATCTGCCCATCTCCGACTTGCTGGTGACTTTTGGACTTGGTCCCCTTGTTCCACAGGTACCCTAGATTGGAAAGCCACAGTTGTTGCATTGCTGGTTTGTGTCTTTCCTGCATTATTCCTCTAACACGACTATTTTGTCCTTAGGGGAACTTTAGTGCACTTTGCACTCACTTTTCAGGGTCTTGGGGAGGGTTATTTTTCTAACTCTCACTATTTTCTAATAGTCCCAGTGACCCTCTACAAGGTCACATAGGTTTGGGGTCCATTCGTGGTTCGCATTCCACTTTTGGAGTATATGGTTTGTGTTGCCCCTATCCCTATGTTTCCCCATTGCATCCTATCTTAACTATACATTGTTTGCACTGTTTTCTAAGACTATACTGCATATTTTTGCTATTGTGTATATATATCTTGTGTATATTTCCTATCCTCTCACTGAGGGTACACTCTAAGATACTTTGGCATATTGTCATAAAAATAAAGTACCTTTATTTTTAGTATAACTGTGTATTGTGTTTTCTTATGATATTGTGCATATGACACTAAGTGGTACTGTAGTAGCTTCACACGTCTCCTAGTTCAGCCTAAGCTGCTCTGCTAAGCTACCATTATCTATCAGCCTAAGCTGCTAGACACCCTATACACTAATAAGGGATAACTGGGCCTGGTGCAAGGTGCAAGTACCCCTTGGTACTCACTACAAGCCAGTCCAGCCTCCTACAGTGCACTTCCGGCGGAAATCCTTTGTGCACAGCCAAGCCTGGGTCCACGGCACTCTAACCTGCATTGCACGACTTTCTAAGTTGGTCTCTGGCGACCTGGGACTCCTTTGTGCAACTTCGGCGAGCACCGTTTCACGCATCTTCGTAGTGCCTGTTTCTGGCACTTCTCCGGGTGCTATCTGCTTCAGTGAGGGCTCTTTGTCTTGCTCGACGCCCCCTCTCTCTTCAGGTCCAATTTGCGACCTCCTGGTCCCTCCTGGGCCCCGGCAGCGTCCAAAAACGCCAAACGCACGATTTGCGACTAGCAAGGCTTGTTGGCGTCCTTCCGGTGGGGAAACACTTCTGCACGACTCTCCAGGGCGAGAGGGATCCGTCCACCAAAGGGGAAGTCTCTAGCCCTTTTCGTTCCTGCAGAAACCTCAGCTTCTTCTGTCCAGTAGAAGCTTCTTTGCACCCGCAGCTGGCATTTCATGGGCATCTGCCCATCTCCGACTTGCTTGTGACTTTTGGACTTGGTCCCCTTGTTCCACAGGTACCCTAGATTGGAAATCCACAGTTGTTGCATTGCTGGTTTGTGTCTTTCCTGCATTATTTCTCTAACACGACTTCTTTGTCCTTAGGGGAACTTTAGTGCACTTTGCACTCACTTTTCAGGGTCTTGGGGAGGGTTATTTTTCTAACTCTCACTATTTTCTAATAGTCCCAGCGACCCTCTACAAGGTCACATAGGTTTGGGGTCCATTCGTGGTTCGCATTCCACTTTTGGAGTATATGGTTTGTGTTGCCCATATCCCTATGTTTCCCCATTGCATCCTATTGTAACTATACAGTGTTTGCACTGTTTTCTAAGACTATACTGCATATTTTTGCTATTGTGTATATATATCTTGTGTATATTTCCTATCCTCTCACTGAGGGTACACTCTAAGATACTTTGGCATATTGTCATAAAAATAAAGTACCTTTATTTTTAGTATAACTGTGTATTGTGTTTTCTTATGATATTGTGCATATGACACTAAGTGGTACTGTAGTAGCTTCACACGTCTCCTAGTTCAGCCTAAGCTGCTCTGCTAAGCTACCATTATCTATCAGCCTAAGCTGCTAGACACCCTATACACTAATAAGGGATAACTGGGCCTGGTGCAAGGTGCAAGTACCCCTTGGTACTCACTACAAGCCAGTCCAGCCTCCTACAGTCTTTCTCTCTTAATCCAGCTGTTGCTTCTTGAGCTTCAGTCTGGTTTGTTCCACTCTCAATCTATTGAGCTCCCATTCTAACAATCTGTCATCAGGGTGGGTGGGAGGGACATGTCTTGAAACAGAAGTATGATGAGAATGGACAGAAGGAGACCTGTCCCTTACAGAGGACACCCTAACAGCTTGGCTAACAGACACATCATTTCTACTGTGATGAGAATGAATGCTCTTGCTATGATGTGAGACAACACTATCTGTATGGTGTGACTCAACATCAGTACCAACTATGCTAGACTGTCTAGTAATGGGCAGGCTGGAAAGTTTATTTCCTGAATCTTTTCCTGGGGGAGTCCCTGGATCAGATTGGGAACCATTAGCTACTTTTTCAACAGATGGGGCACTTTTAGCCTTATCTTGTTCTCTAAGCATGTTAATTAACAATTCCAAGGAAGGATTCTTCCCTACACTCAAACCTCTCTCTATGCAGAGACTCCTTGCTCCTTTCCAGCTAAGGTGATCATATGCAAGTTTGGACAGATCAACATTTTGGCCTGTGCCAGACATTTTTCGAGAGAGTTAAAGTGATAGAAAAAGAGAAAAAAGTTTTCAGAACTTTTAGAAAGACAGAAAAAAACTTGTTAAACTTTTTAGAACTTTTTAGAAAGTTAGAAGTACTTTTCAGCACTTAGAAAAGAGTGAAAAGAGGAAATGCAAAACTTTTTAGTTATGTGTATATACACTGAACTTGTTTTGTATATTTTTCTCTTATGAAAAGTACAATGACAAGAGTGGTAAGTAGTCTCAAAGCACTTATCCCACCGCTGCACAACCAATGTAGGAGGCTGGACTGGCTTGTAGTGAGTACCAAGGGGTACTTGCACCTTGCACCAGGCCCTGTTATCCCTTATTAGTGTATAGGGTGTCTAGCAGCATAGGTGTAGGAGGTTGGACTGGCTTGTAGTGAGTACCAAGGAGTACTTGCACCTTGCACCAGGCCCAGTTATCCCTTATTAGTGTATAGGGTGTCTAGCAGCTTAGGCTGATAGATAATGGTAGCTTAGCAAAGCAGCTCAGGCTGAACTAGGAGACGTGTGAAGCTACTACAGTACCACTTAGTGTCATATGCACACTATCATAAGAAAACACAATACACAGTTATACTAAAAATAAAGGTACTTTATTTTTATGACAATATGCCAAAGTATCTTAGAGTGTACCCTCAGTGAGAGGATAGGAAATATACACAAGATATATATACACAATAGCAAAAATATGCAGTATAGTCTTAGAAAACAGTGCAAACAATGTATAGTTACAATAGGATGCAATGGGGAAACATAGGGATAGGGGCAACACAAACCATATACTCCAGAAGTGGAATGCGAACCACGAATGGACCCCAAACCTATGTGACCTTGTAGAGGGTCGCTGGGACTATTAGAAAATAGTGAGAGTTAGAAAAATAACCCTCCCCAAGACCCTGAAAAGTGAGTGCAAAGTGCACTAAAGTTCCCCTAAGGACAAAATAGTCGTGTTAGAGGAAAAATGCAAGGAAAACACAAATCAACAATGCAACAACGATGGATTCCTGACTGAGGGTACCTGTGGAACAAGGGGACCAAGTCCAAAAGTCACAAGCAACTCGGAGATGGGCAGATGCCCAAGAAATGCCAGCGGTTGGTGCAAAGAAGCTCTTACTAGGCTGAAGAACTGTGAATACTGCAGGAACGACAAGGGCTAGAGACTTCCCCTTTGGAGGATGGATCCCCCACGCCTTGGAGAGTCGTGCAGAAGTGTTTTCCCGCCGGATGGACGCCAACAAGCCTTGCTACACGCAAATCGTGCGTTTGGCGTTTTTGGACACTGCTGGGGCCCAGGAGGGACCAGGAGGTCGCAAATTGGACCTGCAGAGAGAAGGGGCGTCGAGCAAGACAAGGAGCCCTCACTGAAGCAGGTAGCACCCGGAGAAGTGCCAGAAACAGGCACTACGAGGATGCGTGAAACGGTACTCGCCGAAGTTGCACAAAGGAGTCCCACGTCGCCGGAGACCAACTTAGAAAGTCGTGCAATGCAGGTTAGAGTGCCGTGGACCCAGGCTTGGCTGTGCACGAAGGATTTCCGCCGGAAGTGCACAGGGGCCGGAGAAGCTTGCAAAGTCGCGGTTCCCAGCAATGCAGCCCAGCGAGGTGAGGCAAGGACTTACCTCCACCAAACTTGGGCTGAAGAGTCACTGGACTGTGGGGGTCACTTGGACGGTGTCGCTGGATTCGAGGGACCTCGCTCGTCGTGCTGAGAGGAGACCCAAGGGACCGGAAATGCAGCTTTTTGGTGCCTGCGGTTGCAGGGGGAAGATTCCGTCGACCCACGGGAGATTTCTTCGGAGCTTCTGGTGCAGAGAGGAGGCAGACTACCCCCACAGCATGCACAAGCAGGAAAACAGTTGAGAAGGCGGCAGGATCAGCGTTACAGAGTTGCAGTAGTCATCTTTGCTACTATGTTGCAGGTTTGCAGGCTTCCAGCGCGGTCAGCGGTCGATTCCTTATCAGAAGGTGAAGAGGGAGATGCAGAGGAACTCGGATGAGCTCTTGCATTCGTTATCTAAAGTTTCCCCAGAGACAGAGACCCTAAATAGCCAGAAAAGAGGGTTTGGCTACCTAGGAGAGAGGAAAGGCTACTAACACCTGAAGGAGCCTATCAGCAGGAGTCTCTGACGTCACCTGGTGGCACTGGCCACTCAGAGCAGTCCAGTGTGCCAGCAGCACCTCTGTTTCCAAGATGGCAGAGGTCTGGAGCACACTGGAGGAGCTCTGGACACCTCCCAGGGGAGGTGCAGGTCAGGGGAGTGGTCACTCCCCTTTCCTTTGTCCAGTTTCGCGCCAGAGCAGGGGCTAAGGGGTCCCTGAACCGGTGTAGACTGGCTTATGCAGAATTGGGCACATCTGTGCCCAACAAAGCATTTCCAGAGGCTGGGGGAGGCTACTCCTCCCCTGCCTTCACACCATTTTCCAAAGGGAGAGGGTGTCACACCCTCTCTCAGAGGAAGTTCTTTGTTCTGCCATCCTGGGCCAGGCCTGGCTGGACCCCAGGAGGGCAGCTGCCTGTCTGAGGGGTTGGCAGCAGCAGCAGCTGCAGAGAAACCCCAGGAAGGGCAGTCTGGCAGTACCAGGGTCTGTGCTACAGACCACTGGGATCATGGAATTGTACCAACAATGCCAGGATGGCATAGAGGGGGCAATTCCATGATCATAGACATGTTACATGGCCATATTCGGAGTTACCATGGTGAAGCTACATATAGGTAGTGACCTATATGTAGTGCACGCGTGTAATGGTGTCCCCGCACTCACAAAGTTCAGGGAATTGGCTCTGAACAATGTGGGGGCACCTTGGCTAGTGCCAGGGTGCCCTCACACTAAGTAACTTTGCACCTAACCTTTACCAGGTAAAGGTTAGACATATAGGTGACTTATAAGTTACTTAAGTGCAGTGTAAAATGGCTGTGAAATAACGTGGACGTTATTTCACTCAGGCTGCAGTGGCAGGCCTGTGTAAGAATTGTCAGAGCTCCCTATGGGTGGCAAAAGAAATGCTGCAGCCCATAGGGATCTCCTGGAACCCCAATACCCTGGGTACCTCAGTACCATATACTAGGGAATTATAAGGGTGTTCCAGTAAGCCAATGTAAATTGGTAAAAATGGTCACTAGCCTGTTAGTGACAATTTGAAAGTAATGAGAGAGCATCACCACTGAGGTTCTGGTTAGCAGAGCCTCAGTGAGACAGTTAGGCACCACACAGGGAACATATACATGCACACCTATGAGCACTGGAGCCCTGTGTGACAGGGTCCCAGTGACACATACATATAGGCCACAAACCTATGAGCACTGGGGTCCTGACTAGCAGGATCCCAGTGACACATAACAACCATACTGAAAACATGGTGTTTTCACTATGAGCACTGAGGCCTGGCTATCAGGTTCCCAGTGAGACAGTGAAAACAGTGACAAAACACCCTGACATACACTCACAAACAGGCCAAAAGTGGGGGTAACAAGGCTAGAAAGAGGCTACCTTCTCACACAACCCCCCCCAAACGAAGGACAATAAGGCTAACCTTGGCCAGTTGAGACTTTATTGTCTAAGTGGTGATAAGTAGAGAGTAGCTCTGCAATAGACTGGTTACTCCCTTTATCATCCACTATATGGTTACTTCCCTGTGGGGATGTAAACCACTCTGTTTGAAGTTTTTTAGCTAAGCAACAATGTGAAGATATATTTTCAGAGTTTCTATCAGTAAGTTTTAGTTTAGAGCAGTGGGAATTGTCCACTGAACCTATTTGTAGTGATGGAAATGCCAGACAGGGATGCTGTCTCAGAAAAGCCATAGCTGGGCAAAAACTTTGTCCATCTGGCTGGAAGAGAGAACAGGGATGCTGTTTCTCTTGAGTTGGAGCAGGGCAGGGATGCTGTCCTATGAGCTCCACACTAGGGCAGGGATGCTGTCCTAAGTGTTGTGAGGTAGTGCAGGGTTTCTGCACTAAAGTTTCTCTGGGAGGGTTGGAGGGATGCTCCATGTTAACTAAAATGGTGCTCTTTTTCTCACCAATGTTAGTTATCCCACAGAGAGGTACTTCCACCTCAGGGAGTCCAGCTTTGCCAGCTGATGATTCCCTTGGAACAGGTGCCACCCCAGGAGAGGTTTCTCCCACCACAGGAATAGTATCCTGAATGGTAGGGTGGTTAGGGGATACTGTGATACCCTTTTTACCTGTTGATGGAGAGGGGTCCTGAGTTTTCAGGCCTTTTCTCCTTTGCTTTTTCATTTCACTTGAAATGAGAGGGAACAATTCCTCAGGGATGCCCAGCATGGCTGCATGGGCATAAAACTCTACATCAGCCCAACCTGAGGCCTCTAGGTCATTACCTAAGAGACAGTCTACAGGTAAGCTAGGTGATACCACCACCTGCTTAGGGCCAGTAACTCCACCCCAACTAAACTGAATTATAGCTAAGGGAAGAAACTTAGTGGAGTTATGGACATCAATAATCTTATACTGTTGTCCAATGATGTGTTGTTCAGGAGGCACTAGGTTTTCAGTCACCAAAGTGAAACTGGCACCTGTGTCCCTGTAGGCCAAGGCCTCAACACCATTTATTGAAACTGTCTGCCTGTACTTATCCATTGTAAGGGGACAAGCAGCCAGTGTGGCAAGGCCAATGCCACTAGGTGTGACAGAAACTGTCTTGGGACTGATTACATCAGTTTCCACTATGGACCCATAAGTGAACCCAACTACACCCTTTGCTTGACTGTTGCCAGCAGTCCCACCACTAGTACCACTACTGCTAGGGGCACTAGAGCTTGATGTATTAGTGGTGGTAGGCTCAGGGGGTTTACCTGGACAGGACTTATCCCCTGGCCTATGGCCTCTGTTTTTACACACAAAGCACCAAGGCTTTTTAATGTGTGCAGGTTGGGAAGAAGAGGAAGAATTTGTTTTATCCCCACCCTCTGAAGAGTGTTTAAGATTTGAAGTGGGATCTTTGGTTTTACCCTTATCCCCATGCTTATCTTGAGATTTTTCACCATCTTTCTTCTTATTGCCATCTTTGTCACCCCCTGTATGAACTTTTCTGTTCACCCTTGTTCTGACCCATTTGTCTGCCTTCTTTCCCAATTCTTGGGGAGAGGTCAGATCAGAGTCTACCAGGTACTGGTGCAACAAATCAGACACACAATTATTAAGTATATGCTCTCTCAGGATTGTGTTATACAGGCTTTCATAATCAGTAACTTTACTGCCATGTAACCACCCCTCCAAGGCCTTCACTGCCTGGTCAATGAAATCAACCCAGTCTTGTGAAGACTCCTTTTTGGTCTCTCTGAACTTTATCCTGTACTGTTCAGTGGTTAAGCCATAACCATCCAGGAGTGCATTCTTAAGAACTGTAAAATTATTGGCATCATTTTCTTTCACAGTAAGGAGCCTATCCCTACCTTTTCCACTAAATGATAGCCATAGGATAGCAGCCCACTGCTTTTGAGGGACATCCTGTACAGCACAGGCCCTCTCAAGTGCAGCAAACCACTTGTTAATGTCATCCCCCTCCTTATAAGGGGGAACTATCTTGTGCAGATTCCTGGAATCATGCTCTTTTGCAGGATGACTATGGGGAATACTGCTGCTGCCACCATGGGTATCTAAACCCAACTTCTGTCTTTCCTTCTCTAATTCTAAAGACTGTCTATCCAAATCCAGCTGTTGCTTCTTGAGCTTCAGTCTGGTTTGTTCCACTCTCAATCTATTGAGCTCCCTTTCTAACAATCTGTCATCAGGGTGGGTGGGAGGGACATTTCTAGATACAGAGGTATGATGGGAATGAACAGAAGGAGACCTGTCCCTTACCAAGGGCACCCTAACAGCTTGGCTACCAGCATAATGTGAGAGCACATCATCAGTATGATGTGATTCAACCTCTGTACCAACTATGCTAGACTGTCTAGTAATGGGCAGGCTGAGAAGTTTCTTTCCTGAACCTTTTCCTGGGGGAGTCCCTGGATCAGATTGAGAACCATTAGCTACTTTTTCTACAGATTGGGCACTTATGGCCTTATCCTGTACTCTAAGCATATTAATTAACAGTTCTAAGGAAGGATTCTTCCCTACACTCAAACCTCTCTCTATGCAGAGACTCCTTGCTCCTTTCCAGCTAAGGTGATCATATGCAAGTTTGGACAGTTCAACTTTTTGGCCTGTGCCAGACATTTTTTAGAGAGAGTTAAAGTGATAGCAAAAGAGAAAAAAGTTTTCAGAACTTTTTAGAAAGACAGAAAAAACTTTTTAAACTTTTAAGAACTTTTTGAAAGTTTAGAAGTACTTTTCAGCACTTAGAAAAGAGTGAAAAGAGGAAATGCAAAACTTTTTGGCTATGTGTATATACACTGACCTTGTTTTGTATATTTTTCTCTTATGAAAAGTACAATGACAAGAGTGGTAAGTAGTCTCAAGCACTTATCCCACCACTGCACAACCAATGTAGGAGGTTGGACTGGCTTGTAGTGAGTACCAAGGAGTACTTGCACCTTGCACCAGGCCCAGTTATCCCTTATTAGTGTATAGGGTGTCTAGCAGCTTAGGCTGATAGATAATGGTAGCTTAGCAAAGCAGCTCAGGCTGAACTAGGAGACGTGTGAAGCTACTACAGTACCACTTAGTGTCATATGCACACTATCATAAGAAAACACAATACACAGTTATACTAAAAATAAAGGTACTTTATTTTTATGACAATATGCCAAAGTATCTTAGAGTGTACCCTCAGTGAGAGGATAGGAAATATACACAAGATATATATACACAATAGCAAAAATATGCAGTATAGTCTTAGAAAACAGTGCAAACAATGTATAGTTACAATAGGATGCAATGGGGAAACATAGGGATAGGGGCAACACAAACCATATACTCCAGAAGTGGAATGCGAACCACGAATGGACCCCAAACCTATGTGACCTTGTAGAGGGTCGCTGGGACTATTAGAAAATAGTGAGAGTTAGAAAAATAACCCTCCCCAAGACCCTGAAAAGTGAGTGCAAAGTGCACTAAAGTTCCCCTAAGGACAAAATAGTCGTGTTAGAGGAAAAATGCAAGGAAAACACAAATCAACAATGCAACAACGATGGATTCCTGACTGAGGGTACCTGTGGAACAAGGGGACCAAGTCCAAAAGTCACAAGCAACTCGGAGATGGGCAGATGCCCAAGAAATGCCAGCGGTTGGTGCAAAGAAGCTCTTACTAGGCTGAAGAACTGTGAATACTGCAGGAACGACAAGGGCTAGAGACTTCCCCTTTGGAGGATGGATCCCCCACGCCTTGGAGAGTCGTGCAGAAGTGTTTTCCCGCCGGATGGACGCCAACAAGCCTTGCTACACGCAAATCGTGCGTTTGGCGTTTTTGGACACTGCTGGGGCCCAGGAGGGACCAGGAGGTCGCAAATTGGACCTGCAGAGAGAAGGGGCGTCGAGCAAGACAAGGAGCCCTCACTGAAGCAGGTAGCACCCGGAAAAGTGCCAGAAACAGGCACTACGAGGATGCGTGAAACGGTACTCGCCGAAGTTGCACAAAGGAGTCCCACGTCGCCGGAGACCAACTTAGAAAGTCGTGCAATGCAGGTTAGAGTGCCGTGGACCCAGGCTTGGATGTGCACGAAGGATTTCCGCCGGAAGTGCACAGGGGCCGGAGAGGCTTGCAAAGTCGCGGTTCCCAGCAATGCAGCCCAGCGAGGTGAGGCAAGGACTTACCTCCACCAAACTTGGGCTGAAGAGTCACTGGACTGTGGGGGTCACTTGGACGGTGTCGCTGGATTCGAGGGACCTCGCTCGTCGTGCTGAGAGGAGACCCAAGGGACCGGAAATGCAGCTTTTTGGTGCCTGCGGTTGCAGGGGGAAGATTCCGTCGACCCACGGGAGATTTCTTCGGAGCTTCTGGTGCAGAGAGGAGGCAGACTACCCCCACAGCATGCACAAGCAGGAAAACAGTTGAGAAGGCGGCAGGATCAGCGTTACAGAGTTGCAGTAGTCATCTTTGCTACTATGTTGCAGGTTTGCAGGCTTCCAGCGCGGTCAGCGGTCGATTCCTTATCAGAAGGTGAAGAGGGAGATGCAGAGGAACTCGGCTGAGCTCATGCATTCGTTATCTGAAGTTTCCCCAGAGACAGAGACCCTAAATAGCCAGAAAAGAGGGTTTGGCTACCTAGGAGAGAGGAAAGGCTACTAACACCTGAAGGAGCCTATCAGCAGGAGTCTCTGACGTCACCTGGTGGCACTGGCCACTCAGAGCAGTCCAGTGTGCCAGCAGCACCTCTGTTTCCAAGATGGCAGAGGTCTGGAGCACACTGGAGGAGCTCTGGACACCTCCCAGGGGAGGTGCAGGTCAGGGGAGTGGTCACTCCCCTTTCCTTTGTCCAGTTTCGCGCCAGAGCAGGGGCTAAGGGGTCCCTGAACCGGTGTAGACTGGCTTATGCAGAATTGGGCACATCTGTGCCCAACAAAGCATTTCCAGAGGCTGGGGGAGGCTACTCCTCCCCTGCCTTCACACCATTTTCCAAAGGGAGAGGGTGTCACACCCTCTCTCAGAGGAAGTTCTTTGTTCTGCCATCCTGGGCCAGGCCTGGCTGGACCCCAGGAGGGCAGCTGCCTGTCTGAGGGGTTGGCAGCAGCAGCAGCTGCAGAGAAACCCCAGGAAGGGCAGTCTGGCAGTACCAGGGTCTGTGCTACAGACCACTGGGATCATGGAATTGTACCAACAATGCCAGGATGGCATAGAGGGGGCAATTCCATGATCATAGACATGTTACATGGCCATATTCGGAGTTACCATGGTGAAGCTACATATAGGTAGTGACCTATATGTAGTGCACGCGTGTAATGGTGTCCCCGCACTCACAAAGTTCAGGGAATTGGCTCTGAACAATGTGGGGGCACCTTGGCTAGTGCCAGGGTGCCCTCACACTAAGTAACTTTGCACCTAACCTTTACCAGGTAAAGGTTAGACATATAGGTGACTTATAAGTTACTTAAGTGCAGTGTAAAATGGCTGTGAAATAACGTGGACGTTATTTCACTCAGGCTGCAGTGGCAGGCCTGTGTAAGAATTGTCAGAGCTCCCTATGGGTGGCAAAAGAAATGCTGCAGCCCATAGGGATCTCCTGGAACCCCAATACCCTGGGTACCTCAGTACCATATACTAGGGAATTATAAGGGTGTTCCAGTAAGCCAATGTAAATTGGTAAAAATGGTCACTAGCCTGTTAGTGACAATTTGAAAGTAATGAGAGAGCATCACCACTGAGGTTCTGGTTAGCAGAGCCTCAGTGAGACAGTTAGGCACCACACAGGGAACATATACATGCACACCTATGAGCACTGGAGCCCTGTGTGACAGGGTCCCAGTGACACATACATATAGGCCACAAACCTATGAGCACTGGGGTCCTGACTAGCAGGATCCCAGTGACACATAACAACCATACTGAAAACATGGTGTTTTCACTATGAGCACTGAGGCCTGGCTATCAGGTTCCCAGTGAGACAGTGAAAACAGTGACAAAACACCCTGACATACACTCACAAACAGGCCAAAAGTGGGGGTAACAAGGCTAGAAAGAGGCTACCTTCTCACAATAGGCTGATAGATAATGGTAGCTTAGCAGAGCAGCTTAGGCTGAACTAGGAGACGAGTGAAGCTACTACAGTACCACTTAGTGTCATATGCACAATATCATAAGAAAACACAATACACAGTTATACTAAAAATAAAGGTACTTTATTTTTATGACAATATGCCAAAGTATCTCAGAGTGTACCCTCAGTGAGAGGATAGGAAATATACACAAGATATATATACACAATAGCAAAAATATGCAGTATAGTCTTAGAAAACAGTGCAAACAATGTATAGTTACAATATTATGCAATGGGAACACATAGGGATAGGGGCAACACAAACCATATACTCCAAAAGTGGAATGCGAACCACGAATGGACCCCAAACCTATGTGACCTTGTAGAGGGTCGCTGGGACTATTAGAAAATAGTAAGGGTTAGAAAAATAGCCCACCCCAAGACCCTGAAAAGTGAGTGCAAAGTGCACTAAAGTTCCCACAAGGACAAAGAAGTCGTGTTAGAGGAATACTGCAGGAAAGACACAAACCAGCAATACAACAACGATGGATTTCCAGTCGAGGGTACCTGTGGAACAAGGGGACCAAGTCCAAAAGTCACAAGCAAGTCGGAGATGGGCAGATGCCCAGGAAATGCCAGCTGTGGGTGCAAAGAAGCTTCTACTGGACAGAAGACGCTTTGGTTACTGCAGGAACAACAAGGGCTAGAGACTTCCCCTTTGGAGTACAGATCCAGCACGCCGTGGAGAGTCGTGCAAAAGTTTTTTCCAGCCGAAAGAACGCCAACAAGCCTTGCTAGCTGCAAATCGTGCGGTAAGCGTTTTTGGATGCTGCTGTGGCCCAGGAAGGACCAGGATGTCGCAAATTGCGCCAGGAGGTAGAGGGGATGTCGTGCAAGACAAGGAGCCCTCTTAGCAGCAGGTAGCACCCAGAGAAGTGCCAGAAACAGGCACTACGAGGATGCGTGAAACAGTGCTCACCCGAAGTTACACAAAGGAGTCCCACGTTGCCGGAGAACAACTTAGAAAGTCGTGCAATGCAGGTAAGAGTGCCGTGGACCCAGGCTTGGCTATGCACAAAGGATTTCCACCGGAACTGCACAGGGGCCGGAGTAGCTGCAAAAGTTGCAGTTCCCAGAAATGCAGTCTGGCGTGGGGAGGCAAGGACTTACCTCCACCAAACTTGGACTGAAGAGTCACTGGACTGTGGGAGTCACTTGGACAGAGTTGCTGGATTCAAGGGACCTCGCTCGTCGTGCTGAGAGGAGACCCAAGGGACAGGTAATGCAGCTTTTTGGTTCCTGCGGTTGCAGGGGGAAAATTCCGTCGACCCACAGGAGATTTTTTCAGAGCTTCTAGTGCAGAGAGGAGGCAGACTACCCTCACAGCATGCACCACCAGGAAAACAGTTGAGAAGGCGGCAGGATCAGCGTTACAGAGTTGCAGTAGTCGTCTTTGCTACTATGTTCCAGTTTTGCAGGCTTCCAGCGCGGTCAGCAGTCGATTCCTTGGCAGAAGGTGAAGAGAGAGATGCAGAGGAACTTGGATGAGCTCTTGCATTCGTTATCTAAAGTTTCCCCAGAGACAGAGACCCTAAATAGCCAGAAAAGAGGGTTTGGCTACCTAGGAGAGAGGATAGGCTAGCAACACCGGAAGGAGCCTATCAGAAGGAGTCTCTGACATCACCTGGTGGTACTGGCCACTCAGAGCAGTCCAGTGTGCCAGCAGCACCTCTGTTTCCAAGATGGCAGAGGTCTGGAGCACACTGGAGGAGCTCTGGACACCTCCCAGGGGAGGTGCAGGTCAGGGGAGTGGTCACTCCCCTTTCCTTTGTCCAGTTTCACGCCAGAGCAGGGCTAAGGGTTCCCCTGAACCGGTGTAGACTGGCTTATGCAGAATTGGGCACATCTGTGCCCAAGAAAGCATTTCCAGAGGCTGGGGGAGGCTACTCCTCCCCTGCCTTCACACAATTTTCCAAAGGGAGAGGGTGTAACACCCTCTCTCAGAGGAAGTCCTTTGTTCTGCCATCCTGGGCCAGGCCTGGCTGGACCCCAGGAGGGCAGAAGCCTGTCTGAGGGGTTGGCAGCAGCAGCAGCTGCAGTGAAACCCCAGAAAAGGCAGTTTGGCAGTACCAGGGTCTGTGCTACAGACCACTGGGATCATGGGATTGTGCCAACTATGCCAAGATGGCATAGAGGGGGCAATTCCATGATCATAGACATGTTACATGGCCATATTCGGAGTTACCATTGTGAAGCTACATATAGGTAGTGACCTATATGTAGTGCACGCGTGTAATGGTGTCCCGCACTCACAAAGTCCGGGGAATTGGCCCTGAACAATGTGGGGGCACCTTGGCTAGTGCCAGGGTGCCCTCACAGTAAGTAACTTTGCACCTAACCTTTACCAGGTAAAGGTTAGACATATAGGTGACTTATAAGTTACTTAAGTGCAGTGTAAAATGGCTGTGAAATAACGTGGACGTTATTTCACTCAGGCTGCAGTGGCAGGCCTGTGTAAGAATTGTCAGAGGTCCCTATGGGTGGCAAAAGAAATGCTGCAGCCCATAGGGATCTCCTGGAACCCCAATACCCTGGGTACCTCAGTACCATATACTAGGGAATTATAAGGGTGTTCCAGTAAGCCAATGTAAATTGGTAAAATTGGTCACTAGCCTGTTAGTGACAATTTGAAAGAAATGAGAGAGCATAACCACTGAGGTTCTGATTAGCAGAGCCTCAGTGAGACAGTTAGTCACTACACAGGTAACACATTCAGGCACACTTATGAGCACTGGGGCCCTGGATGACAGGGTCCCAGTGACACATACAACTAAAACAACATATATACAGTGAAAAATGGGGGTCACATACCAGGAAAGATGGTACTTTCCTACACAAACCATATACTCTAGAAGTGGAATGCGAACCACGAATGGACCCCAAACCTATGTGACCTTGTAGAGGGTCGTTGGGACTGTAAGAAAACAGTGAGGGTTAGAAAAATAGCCCACCCCAAGACCCTGAAAAGTGAGTGCAAAGTGCACTGAAGTTCCCCAAAGAGCACAGAAGTCGTGATAGGGGAATTCTGCAGGAAAGACCAACACCAGCAATGCAACAACAATGGATTTCCAGACGAGAGTACCTGTGGAACAAGGGGACCAAGTCCAAAAGTCACGATCAAGTCAGGAGTGGGCAGATGCCCAGGAAATGCCAGCTGTGGGTGCAAAGAAGCTGCCACCGGATGGTAGAAGCTGAGGATTCTGCAAGAACGACAAGGGCTAGAAACTTCCCCTTTGGAGGATGGATGTCCCACGTCGTGAAGAGTTGTGCAGAAGTGTTTTCCTGCGGAAAGACCGTAAACAAGCCTTGCTAGTTGCAAAGCTTGGAGTTGGGGTTTATGGAAGCTGCTGTGGCCCAGGAGGGACCAGGATGTCACCAATTGTGTGAGGGGACAGAGGTGGCGTCCAGCAAGAAAAGGAGCCCTCTCAGAAGCAAGCAGCACCCGCAGAAGTGCCGGAACAGGCACTACAAAGTGGAGTGAAACGGTGCTCGCCCGAAGTTGCACAAGTGAGTCCCACGCCGCCGGAGGACAACTCAGGAGGTCGTGCAATGCAGGTTAGAGTGCAGTGGAACCAGGCTAGGCTGTGCACAAAGGAAATCCTGTAAAAGTGCACAGGAGCCGGAGTAGCTGCCAAAGACGTGGTTCCCAGCAATGCAGTCTGGCGTGGGGAGGCAAGGACTTACCTCCACCAAACTTGGACTGAAGAGTCACTGGACTGTGGGAGTCACTTGGACAGAGTTGGTCAGTTCAAGGGACCTCGCTCGTCGTGCTGAGAGGAGACCCAGAGGACCGGTGAAGCAGTTCTTTGGTGCCTGCGGTTGCAGGGGGAAGATTCCGACGACCCACGGGAGATTTCTTCGGAGCTTCTAGTGCAGAGAGGAGGCAGACTACCCCCACAGCATGCACCACCAGGAAAACAGTCGAGAAGGCGGCAGGATCAGCGTTACAAGGTCGCAGTAGTCGTCTTTGCTACTTTGTTGCAGTTTTGCAGGCTTCCAGCGCGGTCAACAGTCTATTCCTTGGCAGAAGGTGAAGAGAGAGATGCAGAGGAACTCTGATGAGCTCTTGCATTCGTTATCTCAGGAATTCCCCAAAGCAGAGACCCTAAATAGCCAGAAAAGAGGGTTTGGCTACTTAGGAGAGAGGATAGGCTAGCAACACCTGAAGGAGCCTATCAGAAGGAGTCTCTGACGTCACCTGCTGGCCCTGGCCACTCAGAACAGTCCAGTGTGCCAGCAGCACCTCTGTTTCCAAGATGGCAGAGGTCTGGAGCACACTGGAGGAGCTCTGGGTCTCCTCTCAGCACGACGAGCGAGGTCCCTCGAACTCAGAAAATCTGTCCAAGTGACTCATACAGTCCAGTGACTCTTCAGTCCAAGTTTGGTGGAGGTATGTCCTTGCCTCCCTACGCTAGACTTCATTGCTGGGAACCGCGTGTTTTGCAGCTACTCCGGCTCCTGTGCTCTCTTGCAGGATTTCCTTTGTGCACAGTCAAGCCTGGGTCCCCGGCATTCTAACCTGCATTGCACAACCTCCTGAGTTGTCCTCCGGCTTTGTGGGACCCTCTTGTGCAACTTCGGGTGAGCTCCGGTTCACTTCATTTTGTAGTGCCTGTTCCGGCACTTCTGCGGGTGCTGCTTGCTTCTGAATGGGCTCTTTTTCTTGCTGGACGCCCCCTCTGTCCCCTCACGCAATTGGTGACATCCTGGTCCCTCCTGGGCCACTGCAGAATCCAAAAACCCTAACCGCGACCTTTGCAGCTAGCAAGGCTTGTTGGCAGTCTTTCTGCACGAAAACACCTCTGCACGACTCTTCACGACGTGGGACATCCATCCTCCAAAGGGGAAGTTTCTAGCCCTTGTCGTTCTTGCAGAATCCACAGCTTCTACCATCCGGTGGCAGCTTCTTTGCACCCGCAGCTGGCATTTCCTGGGCATCTGCCCACTCCCGACTTGATCGTGACTTTTGGACTTGGTCCCCTTGTTCCACAGGTACTCTCGTCTGGAAATCCATCATTGTTGCATTGCTGGTGTTGGTCTTTCCTGCAGAATTCCCCTATCACGACTTCTGTGCTCTTTGGGGAACTTAGGTGCACTTTGCACCCACTTTTCAGGGTCTTGGGGTGGGCTATTTTTCTAACCCTCACTGTTTCCTTACAGTCCCAGCGACCCTCTACAAGGTTACATAGGTTTGGGGTCCATTCCTGGTTCGCATTCCACTTCTAGAATACATGGTTTATGTTGCCCCTATCCCTATGTGCCCCCATTGCATTCTATTGTGACTATACATTGTTTGCACTGTTTTCTACTGCTATTACTGAATATTTTGGTATTGTGTACATATATCTTGTGTATAATTGCTATCCTCATACTGAGGGTACTCACTGAGATACTTTGGCATATTGTCATAAAAATAAAGTACCTTTATTTTTAGTATATCTGTGTATTGTGTTTTCTTATGATATTGTGCATATGACACTAGTGGTACTGTAGGAGCTTCACTCGTCTTCTAGTTCAGCCTAAGCTGCTCTGCTAAGCTACCTTTTCTATCAGGCTAATCTGCTAGATACCCCTCTACACTAATAAGGGATACCTGGGCCTGGTGCAAGGTGTAAGTACCCCTTGGTACTCACTACAAGCCAGTCCAGCCTCCTACACTCAGTGAGACAGTTAGGCATCACACAGGGAACACATACATATAGGCCACAAACTTACTGGCTAGCAGGGTCCCAGTGACACATAACAAACATACTGAAAACATAGGGTTTTCACTATGAGCACTGGGCCCTGGCTAGCAGGATCTCAGTGACACAGTGAAAACACCCTGACATATACTCACAAACAGGCCAAAAGTGGGGGTAAGAAGGCTAGAAAGAGGCTACTTTCCCACACATGACGCCTAAGAAGAATCAGTACCAGGATACCCTTGTGGGTGATGGTGCGCTTTTACAAATACACATAAAATAATGTAACATATTTGGAAATTGGCTGTTTTCCTAAAGCCAAATGTCTTTGTCGTGGCATGGAGTTGTGTTACTCTTTCTTCCAAGAGGAAAGCCCTTTCCATCTGAGTATCCAGTATTGCCCCAGAAATTACTATTTTGTTACAAAGTAAAAGGCAGATTTTTCGTTGTTCAAGGTCAGTTCTCTTTACTGCAATTAGTTCATGCAGGCAGCTGTGGAGGCATGACCTTCTACCTTTGACCGAGCCCTGACAAGCCAGTGATCCTCATTGAGTTATACTTGGTGACCGTGTCTTTGACGGAAGGCAGGTACTGTCACCAAGCACTTTGTAAAGATTTTTTACACAGGCTTCAGTCCATATGGAAGCATGGAACTTATGCTTCCAAAGCAGCGACGTCTCCTGTACCATCCACACGCTGAGCTGTGCTCATTCATTTCCCCAAGATTAAAAATTCACTAGAACAGGGCACGGTGCGCAGAACGAAAAGGTGAAGTGTCTTGTTCAGGCTTCACCCATGCCCAGCTGGAGCCCTGTTTACAAATAAACAAAATCCCTTACTTTGGGAACAAAATGCTAATTGGACCTTCTGCTGGTTTTTAATTAAACACAACATCCCAAAGCAATTACTCAACAATGTAAAATACACTTCACTGCACAGTCAAATGGCCCAATGGTCTACATATCATGATATTTCTTTGCTACTTTAGCTACTTATTATGCACAGCACAGTTCCATGACCTCAAGGGCTCTACAACTAACAGTGTGCATATCAATTTGTTGGAAGGTGTGCAAAAGAAATCGAAATCAGTCAATATTTGCAATTTGCCTGAAAAACGGAGCAGGAGGAAGGAAGGAATGTTCAATAACCACCATTAACCGTTTATCTGCTGCAATTAAATAAGTGCAAATGTATTTCCATCCAAGCACATCTTTGACTTTGGACAGGACTAGTTTCATTGGAGTTTCATTGCTGAGAAACTATGAAGGGTTTCTCAGCACTGGTCAGAAATACAATGAAAGGTTACTTAAAAGATTAAGGGCCAGATGTAGGAAACTCCCAAATTGCGACTTGCAATTTGCGAGTCCCTGCAACTCGCAAATTGCAAGTTTCAATTTGGAATGCAGAAAGGTGTCTCAGACACCTTCTGCGAGTCGCTATGGGGTCGCAAAGACCCACCTCATTAATATTAATGGGAACAGCAGACCTCCATGTCCGTGACTGGTTTTAAATAAAGCAGTTTTTTTTTTTCAAAGTGTAGCCCGTTTTCCTTAAAGAAAACGAGCTGCACTTAGAAAAAAAAAACGAAACTTTTAGTTTCGGATTTTTTCAGGGCAGGTAGTGGTCCCTTGGACCACTGCCTGCTCTGAAAAAATATTTTTGGTTCCAGTCACAATGGGCCCATGGGGACCCCTTCCCGTTTGCGAGTGGGTTACCATCCACTACAAGTGGATGGTAACCGCGAGTCCATTTGCAATGGAATTGCATACCACTGCGACTCGCAAATAGGAAGGGAACACCCCTTCCCATTTGCGACTCGGAAATGCATTTTGCGAGTCGGTTCCGACTCGCAAAATGCATTTCTACATAGCAAACACGCATTTGTGACTCGCAAACGGCGATTTTCGCCGTTTGCGAGTCGCAAAGTGTTTGCTACATCTGGCCCTAAGTTCACGGAAATGGTACACAGAAGGGAGTTAGGAGCTGGAAAGAAGGAAAGACAAATTGACAATACGAATGAACGACGGAAAGGAATAAAAGCACAATTCTTCATATGTACCTGCAAAAACCATCTCAGTGTTTTTTTGTGAAGGAAAATGATAAAATTATGATATGTGCATCTTTCTAAAACATTGGAAAAAACTGAAAAAAACCCATAGAATTCACAACAAATAGAAAATTAAAGCAGGGGAGCCTTCTTACCTGTAACTGCAGTTCGTCATCGTTCATAGTTATACATGTGGCCCTCTCTCCTACCAAGATAAGGGCTGCAATTTTATCCTTTCTCACATGGCTATTGATATTTTGAGGCGTGGTAGCTTTTGATCCTATGGGAACCATTATCCACAGAACTCCAATAAAATCTTTTAAAGCATTCTGTGTTAAAATGTTTCTCACCTGAGTAATTTTCTTATTATCAGAAATCTGGTCTACTACATTCTTTATATCTTCTTCACTAACCACAAACCCCTTCGCAATATCATAACCACAGCTTAATTGTTTGTTAATCTGCTTGCTCAGTAATTTTATTATAGTTGGCATCAAAATCTGAAAGACATAAAATCATCAATTAATCATTCATTGATATTTTCAAACATGTTAAGCATAATACATTAAAAGTAACTCAATATTTACTTTTGTAAATCGATTTGAAATTTTAAAACAGTTGTGAAGACTTTAAAAAATTCCTGGCACCCTACAAATTACAAATAGAAAGAATAATTACACATCATCACTATAACTACGCTTCGTTACTTGGAAAGAATGTTCTACAACTCTGAAAATGAAAAACTATTGGTTTCTAATCATCGCAAGATTCTGGAACACAAATCTTCCAAAACAAATAATGATTTCCCATTAAATGAATAAATAGAATACATTCCCAAAAATGCAGGATTTACTGTTTTTTAACCAGATAACATTACAAATCAAGAAAGTGCACACTAAGTAACAATGAATGCAGGAAATGGTGTCTTAATGTAAAACACTGCAATTTAGTGCACACTAACCCTAACACGGACCCTGATTCTTTTAAAACATTGGACGACTGCACTGTCCCGTGATGCACAGGAAGGGTGTTAGTAAGGCAATTCGTTTTTTGGACCATAGGAATTGTGCACATATAAGCTATAGGTTTTTTATGAATACTGACAGTGAGTAAGGAAATGGTACTGAAGTCTAAAATGTAACCTAGGCCCAGCCCCCCTCTCTAACCACATACCTGTGACTGTTCCTCTGAACAATTTAGGGCCTTTTGGATCTGGATTCCTCCCCTTTCACTGCTCAGACCTATGTTGTACTGCCCTACCCACAGTCCCCTTATATCCTCATTCCTCCTATGCAGTTACCACCTCCCTCCTTCCCTGCTCCTTAGCTGCTCCTGTTACTTTCCCATCTCTTTTCCCCATGAAGACTAGCTATAGGAGGCTGGCCTGGCTTGTAGTGGGTACCAAGGGGTACTTACATTCTGTACCAGGTACAGTTATCCCTTATTAGTGTAGAAGAGGTGTTTCTAGCAGCTTTAGGCTGATAGAAGGTAGCTATAGCAGAGCAGCTTAGGCTGAGCTAGGAGATATGCAAAGCTCCCACTATACCACTAGTGTCATATGCACAATATCATAAGAAAACACCATACACAGATATACTAAAAATAAAGGTACTTTATTTTTATGACAATATGCCAAAAGTATCTCAGTGAGTACCCTCGGTATGAGGATAGCAAATATACACAAGATATATGTACACAATACCAAAAATATGCAGTAACAGCAATAGAAAGCAATGCAAGCAATGTACAGTCACAATAGATTGCAATGAAAGCACATAGGTATAGGGGCAACACAAACCATATACTCTAGAAGTGGAATGCGAACCACGAATGGAGCCCAAACCTATGTGAGCTTGTAGAGGGTCGCTGGGACTGTAAGAAAACAGTGAGGGTTAGAAAAATAGCCCACCCCAAAACCCTGAAAAGTAGGTGTAAAGTGCACCTAAGTTCCCCAGAGAGCACAGAAGTCGTGATAGGGGAATTCTGCAAGGAAGACCAACACCAGCAATGCAACAACGATGGATTTCCTGACAAGAGAACCTGTGGAACAAGGGGACCAAGTCCAAGAGTCACACTCAAGTCGGGAGTGGGCAGATGCCCAGGAAATGCCAGCTGTGGGTGCAAAGAAGCTGCCACTGGATGGTAGAAGCTGTGGATTCTGCAAGAACGAAGAGGACTAGGAACTTCCCCTTTGGAGGATGGATGTCCCACGTCGTGAAGAAGCTTGCAGAGGTGTTCCCGTGCAGAATGTCCACAAACAAGGTTTGTTAGCTGCAAGGGTCGCGGTTAGGGTTTTTAGATGCTGCTGTGGCCCAGGAGGGACCAGGATGTCGCCAATTGCATGAGGAGACAGAGGGGGTGTCCAGCAAGACAAAGAGCCCACTCAGAGCCAAGCAGCACCCGCAGAAATGCCGGAAGAGGCACTACGAAGAAAAGTGAACCGGAGCACACCCGAAGTCACAAAAGAAGGTCCCACGACGCCAGAGGACAACTCAGGAGGTCGTGCACTGCAGGTTAGAGTGTCAGGGACCCAGGCTTGGCTGTGCACAAAGGAAATCCTGGAAGAGTGCACAGGAGCCGGAGCAGCTGCAAATCACGTGGTACCCAGCAATGCAGTCTAGTGTGGGGAGGCAAGGACTTACCTCCACCAAACTTGGACTGAAGAGTCACTGTACTGTGGGAGTCACTTGGACAGAGATGCTAAGTTCCAGGGACCTCGCTCGTCGTGCTGAGAGGAGACCCATAGGACTGCTGATGCAGTCTTTTGGTGCCTGCGTTGCAGGGGGAAGATTCCGTCGACCCACAGGAGATTTCTTCAGAGCTTCTAGTGCAGGGAGGAGGCAGACTACCTCCACAGCATGCAGCACCAGGAAAACAGTCGAGAAGGTGGCTGGATCAGCGATACAAGGTTGCAGTAGTCGTCTTTGCTACTTTGTTGCAGTTTTGCAGGCTTCCAGAGCAGTCAGCAGTCGATTCCTTGGCAGAAGGTGAAGAGAGAGATGCAGAGGAATTCTGATGAGCTCTTGCATTCGTTATCTAAAGAATTCCCCAAAGCAGAGACCCTAAATAGCCAGAAAAGGAGGTTTGGCTACTTAGGAAGGAGGATAGGCTAGTAACACAGGTAAGAGCCTATCAGAAGGAGTCTCTGACGTCACCTGCTGGCACTGGCCACTTAGAGCAGTCCAGTGTGCCAGCAGCACCTCTGTTTCCAAGATGGCAGAGGTCTGGAGCACACTGGAGGAGCTCTGGGCACCTCCCAGGGGAGGTGCAGGTCAGGGGAGTGGTCACTCCCCTTTCCTTTGTCCAGTTTCGTGCCAGAGCAGGGCTGGGGGATCCCTGAGCCGGTGTAGACTGGCTTATGCAGAAATGGGCACCATTTGTGCCCATGAAAGCATTTCCAGAGGCTGGGGGAGGCTACTCCTCCCCAGCCCTGCCATCTTTTTCCAAAGGGAGAGGGTGTAACAACCTCTCTCTGAGGAAGTCCTTTGTTCTTGCTTCCTGGGCCAAGCCTGGCTGGACCCCAGGAGGGCAGAAACCTGTCTGAGGGGTTGGCAGCAGCAGCAGCTGCAGTGAAACCTCGGGAAAGGCAGTTTGGCTGTACCCGGGTCTGTGGTAGAGACTCAGGGGATCATGGAATTGTCTCCCCAATGCCAGGATGGCATTGGGGTGGCAATTCCATGCTCTTAGACATGTTACATGGCCATGTTCGGAGTTACCATTGTGACGCTATACAGATGTGGTGACATATGTATAGTGCACGCGTGTAAAGGTATCCCCGCACTCACAAAGTCCGGGGAATTTGCCCTGAACAATGTGGGGGCATCTTGGCTAGTGCCAGGGTGCCCACATACTAAGTAACTTAGCACCCAACCTTTACCAAGTAAAGGTTAGACATATAGGTGACTTATAAGTTACTTAAGTACAGTGGTAAATGGCTGTGAAATAACGTGGACGTTATTACACTCAGGCTGCAATGGCAGGCCTGTGTAAGAATTGTCAGAGCTCCCTATGGGTGGCAAAAGAAATGCTGCAGCCCATAGGGATCTCCTGGAACCCCAATACCCTGGGTACCTCAGTACCATATACTAGGGAATTATAAGGGTGTTCCAGTATGTGAGAAGGTAGCCTCTTTCTAGCCTTGTTACCCCCACTTTTGGCCTGTTTGTGAGTGTATGTCAGGGTGTTTGTCACTGTTTTCACTGTCTCACTGGGATCCTGATAGCCAGGCCTCAGTGCTCATAGTGAAAACACCATGTTTTCAGTATGGTTGTTATGTGTCACTGGGATCCTGCTGGTCAGGACCCCAGTGCTCATAGGTTTGTGGCCTATATGTATGTGTCACTGGGACCCTGTCACACAGGGCCCCAGTGCTCATAGGTGTGCATGTATATGTTCCCTGTGTGGTGCCTAACTGTCTCACTGAGGCTCTGCTAACCAGAACCTCAGTGGTTATGCTCTCTCATTACTTTCAAATTGTCACTAACAGGCTAGTGACCATTTTTACCAATTTACATTGGCTTACTGGAACACCCTTATAATTCCCTAGTATATGGTACTAAGGTACCCAGGGTATTGGGGTTCCAGGAGATCCCTATGGGCTGCAGCATTTCTTTTGCCACCCATAAGGAGCTCTGACAATTCTTACACAGGCCTGCCACTGCAGCCTGAGTGAAATAACGTCCACGTTATTTCACAGCCATTTTACACTGCACTTAAGTAACTTATAAGTCACCTTTATGTCTAACCTTTACCTGGTAAAGGTTAGGTGCAAAGTTACTTAGTGTGAGGGCACCCTGGCACTAGCCAAAGTGCCCCCACATTGTTCAGAGCCAATGCACTGAACTTTGTGAGTGCGGGGACACCATTACACGCGTGCACTACATATAGGTCACTACCTATATGTAGCTTCACCATGGTAACTCCGAATATGGCCATGTAACATGTCTATGATCATGGAATTGCCCCCTCTATACCATCCTGGCATAGTTGGCACAATCCCATGATCCCAGTGGTCTGTAGCACAGACCCTGGTACTGCCAAACTGCCCTTCCTGGGGTTTCACTGCAGCTGCTGCTGCTGCCAACCCCTCAGACAGGCATCTGCCCTCCTGGGGTCCAGCCAGGCCTGGCCCAGGATGGCAGAACAAAGAACTTCCTCTGAGAGAGGGTGTGACACCCTCTCCCTTTGGAAAATGGTGTGAAGGCAGGGGAGGAGTAGCCTCCCCCAGCCTCTGGAAATGCTTTGTTGGGCACAGATGTGCCCAATTCTGCATAAGCCAGTCTACACCGGTTCAGGGACCCCTTAGCCCCTGCTCTGGCGCGAAACTGGACAAAGGAAAGGGGAGTGACCACTCCCCTGACCTGCACCTCCCCTGGGAGGTGTCCAGAGCTCCTCCAGTGTGCTCCAGACCTCTGCCATCTTGGAAACAGAGGTGCTGCTGGCACACTGGACTGCTCTGAGTGGCCAGTGCCACCAGGTGACGTCAGAGACTCCTGCTGATAGGCTCCTTCAGGTGTTAGTAGCCTTTCCTCTCTCCTGGGTAGCCAAACCCTCTTTTCTGGCTATTTAGGGTCTCTGTCTCTGGGGAAACTTTAGATAACGAATGCAAGAGCTCATCCGAGTTCCTCTGCATCTCCCTCTTCACCTTCTGATAAGGAAACGACCGCTGACCGCGCTGGAAGCCTGCAAACCTGCAACATAGTAGCAAAGACGACTACTGCAACTCTGTAACGCTGATCCTGCCGCCTTCTCGACTGTTTTCCTGCTTGTGCATGCTGTGGGGGTAGCCTGCCTCCTCTCTGCACCAGAAGCTCCGAAGAAATCTCCCGTGGGTCGACGGAATCTTCCCCCTGCAACCGCAGGCACCAAAAAGCTGCATCACCGGTCCCTTGGGTCTCCTCTCAGCACGACGAGCGAGGTCCCTTGAATCCAGCGACTCTGTCCAAGTGACCCCCACAGTCCAATGACTCTTCAGCCCAAGTTTGGTGGAGGTAAGTCCTTGCCTCACCTCGCTGGGCTGCATTGCTGGGAACCGCGACTTTGCAGCTACTCCGGCCCCTGTGCACTTCCGGCGGAAATCCTTTGTGCACAGCCAAGCCTGGGTCCACGGCACTCGAACCTGCATTGCACGACTTTCTAAGTTGGTCTCCGGCGACGTGGGACTCCTTTGTGCAACTTCGGCGAGCACTGTTTCACGCATCTTCGTAGTGCCTGTTTCTGGCACTTCTCCGGGTGCTACCTGATTTAGTGAGGGCTCTTTGTCTTGCTCGACGTCCCCTGTCTCTTCAGGTCCAATTTGCGACTTCCTGGTCCCTCCTGGGCCCCAGCAGCGTCCAAAAACGCCAAACGCACGATTTGCGTGTAGCAAGGCTTGTTGGCATTCTTCCGGCGGGAAAACACTTCTGCACGACTCTCCAAGGCGAGCGGGATCCGTCCACCAAAGGGGAAGTCTCTAGCCCTTTTCGTTCCTGCAGAAACCTCAGCTTCTTCTGTCCAGTCGAAGCTTCTTTGCACCCGCAGCTGGCATTTCCTGGGCATCTGCCCATCTCCGACTTGCTTGTGACTTTTGGACTTGGTCCCCTTGTTCCACAGGTACCCTAGATTGGAAATCCACTGTTGTTGCATTGCTGGTTTGTGTCTTTCCTTCATTATTCCTCTAACACGACTCTTTTGTCCTTAGGGGAACTTTAGTGCACTTTGCACTCACTTTTCAGGGACTTGGGGAGGGTTATTTTTCTAACTCTCACTATTTTCTAATAGTCCCAGCGACCCTCTACAAGGTCACATAGGTTTGGGGTCCATTCGTGGTTCGCATTCCACTTTTGGAGTATATGGTTTGTGTTGCCCCTATCCCTATGTTTCCCCATTGCATCCTATTGTAACTATACATTGTTTGCACTGTTTTCTAAGACTATACTGCATATTTTTGCTATTGTGTATATATATCTTGTGTATATTTCCTATCCTCTCACTGAGGGTACACTCTAAGATACTTTGGCATATTGTCATAAAAATAAAGTACCTTTATTTTTAGTATAACTGTGTATTGTGTTTTCTTATGATATTGTGCATATGACACTAAGTGGTACTGTAGTAGCTTCACACGTCTCCTAGTTCAGCCTAAGCTGCTCTGCTAAGCTACCATTATCTATCAGCCTAAGCTGCTAGACACCCTATACACTAATAAGGGATAACTGGGCCTGGTGCAAGGTGCAAGTACCCCTTGGTACTCACTACAAGCCAGTCCAGCCTCCTACACAGTATGCCAATGTAAATTGGTGAAATTGGTCACTAGCCTGTTAGTGACAATTTGGAAAGAAATGAGAGAGCATAACCACTGAGGTTCTGGTTAGCAGAGCCTCAGTGAGACAGTTAGTCATAACACAGGTAACACATACAGGGCACACTTATGAGCACTGGGGCCCTGGCTGGCAGGGTCCCAGTAACACATACAACTAAAACAACATATATACAGTGAAATATGGGGGTAACATGCCAGGCAAGATGGTACTTTCCTACACAACCGCCCCCCAAACGAAGGACAATAAGACTAGCCATGACCTGATGAGTCTTCATTGTCCAAGTGGAAATATCTGGAGAGTCCATCTGCATTGGAGTGGGTACTCCCAGGTCTATGTTCCACTGTATAGTCCATTCCCTGTAGGGATATGGACCACCTCAACAATTTAGGGTTTTCACCTTTCATTTGTTTTAGCCAAAGTAGAGGTTTGTGGTCTGTCTGAACAATGAAGTGAGTGCCAAACAGGTATGGCCTCAACTTCTTCAGTGCCCAGACCACAGCAAAGGCCTCCCTCTCTATGGCAGACCAAATCTTTTCTCTAGGGGTCAACCTCCTGCTGATAAAAGCAACAGGTTGATCCTGGCCCTCAGAATTAAGTTGTGATAAGACTGCCCCTACCCCTAATTCAGATGCATCAGTTTGGACAATTCATTTTTTGGAGTAACAGGGGCTTTTTAGGACAGGTGCAGAGCACATGGCCTCTTTTAGCTCCTCAAAAGCTTTCTGACAGCTAGCTGTCCACAATACCTTTTTAGGCATCTTCTTTGAATTGAGGTCATTAAGAGGGGCTGCAATGGAGCCATAGTTCTTTATGAACCTCCTGTAGTACCCAGTGAGGCCTAGGAAGGCTCTCACCTGAGTCTGAGTTGTAGGGGGAACCCAATCTATAATAGTTTGGATTTTCCCCTGAAGTGGTGCAATCTGTCCTCCAAAACTTTCCATAGGTGGGTCAGGTGATCATCCCAGGTGGAGCTAAAGACAGCTATATCATCCAGATATGCTGCACTAAAAGCCTCCAAACCTTGCAGGACTGTATTCACCAACCTCTGAAAAGTGGCAACTGCATTTTTCAAACCAAAGGGCATTACTGTCAATTGGTAGTGCCCTCCAATGGTGGAAAATGCAGTTTTTGCTTTAGCAACCTCTGATAACTTGATCTGCCAATACCCTGCAGTCAGAAAAAGGGTGCTTAGATACCTGGCAGATGCCAGTGTATCTATTAGCTCATCTGCCCTGGGTATAAGGTGAGCATCAGTTTTATTTACCTGGTTGAGACCTCTGTAGTCTACACAAAATCTCATTTCCCTTCTCCCATCCTTGGAATGAGGCTTTGGTACAAGTACCACAGGAGAGGCCCATGGACTTTCAGAGTGCTCAACCACTCCCAGTTCAAGCATTTTCTGCACTTCTTGTTTTATGCAGTCTCTGACATGGTCAGGCTGCCTATAGATCTTACTTTTGACAGACATGCTGTCTCCAGTATCTATAGTGTGCTCACACCAAGAAGCGGTGCCTGGCACAGTAGAAAAGAGATCAGAAAACGGACCCAGGTGATTTATGCAGTGGTCTTTCTGCTCAGCAGTAAGACAATCTGCCAGAACTACACCTTCCACTAGAGCATCTTGTTCTGTGGAAGAAAAGAGATCAGGGAGAGGGTCACTCTCTTCTTCCTGTCCTTCATCTGTTGCCATGAGCAGGGTGAGATCAGCCCTCTCATAGTAGGGTTTCAGACGATTGACATGGAGCACCCTAAGGGGACTCCTGGCAGTGCCTAAGTCAACCAAGTAGGTGACTTCTCCCTTTTTCTCAACAAAAAAGTGGGGACCACTCCATTTGTCTTGGAGTGCTCTTGGGGCCACAGGCTCCAAGACCCACACCTTCTGTCCTGATTGGTACTGAATCAGAACAGCCTTTTGGTCATGCCATTGCTTTTGGAGCTCTTGGCTGGCCTGAAGGTTTTTGCTGGCCTTTTTCACGTACTCAGCCATTCTGGATCTTAGGCCAAGTACATAGTCCACTATGTCTTGCTTAGGAGCTTTTAAAGGTTGTTCCCAACCCTCCTTCACAAGTGTTGGAGGACCTCTTACAGGGTGTCCAAATAGGAGTTCAAAGGGGCTGAAGCCCACTCCTTTCTGGGGTACCTCCCTGTAAGCAAAAAGGAGGCAAGGTAACAGGACATCCCATCTCCTCCTGAGTTTTTCAGGGAGTCCCATTATCATTCCTTTGAGAGTTTTATTAAACCTCTCAACCAGTCCATTTGTTTGTGGATGATAGGGTGTGGTGAACTTGTATGTCACACCACATTCCTTCCACATGGCCTTTAAGTAAGCAGACATGAAATTGCTTCCCGTGTCTGATACCACCTCTTTTGGGAAGCCCACCCTGGAAAAGATTTCCAGGAGGGCCTTTGCCACTGCAGGATCTGTAGTGGTCCTTAGAGGAATTGCTTCAGGATATCTGGTGGCATGGTCCACTACCACCAAGATAAACCTATTGCCTGAAGCAGTAGGAGGGTCAAGGGGGCCAACTATGTCAACCCCTACCCTTTCAAAGGGAACCCCAACCACAGGCAGTGGAATAAGGGGTGCCTTTGGAGTTCCACCTGTTTTGCCACTGGCTTGACAGGTTTCACAGGAATTACAAAATTCCTTTGTGTCCTCTGACATTCTAGGCCAATGAAACAAGGGAACAAGCCTGTCCTAAATTTTCATTTGCCCTAAATGTCCAGCCTAGGGAATGTCGTGGGCTAGAGTTAGGAGGAACTCTCTGTATTGCTGAGGAATCACCAATCTCTTGGCAGCTCCAGGTTTTGGATCCCTTGCTTCAGTATACAAGAGGTTGTCCTCCCAGTAAACTCTGTGAGAGTCACTGACATCCCCATTTGCTTTTTTGACAGCTTGCTGTCTTAGACCCTCTAGTGTGGGACAGGTATGCTGTGCCACACTCAGCTCCTCCCTGGCAGGCCCCCCTTCACCCAAAAGCTCAGCAGTGTCTGCTTCCAGCTCCTCTGGTGTAGGTTCTGCACAGGGTGGAAATTCTTCTTCCTCAGAAGTTGAATCCACTGTAGGGGGAGGGATAGTAGGTAGTGTTTTACCGTTACTAACCCTAGCTTTAGGGAGCACTTGGTCCATTGTTCCAGGATCCAAATCACTGTGTCCTTTTTGCTTTTTGGCCTGAGCCCTTGTCAAAGCAAAAATATGCCCTGGAATGCCCAGCATTGCTGCATGAGCCTCCAACTCCACTTCTGCCCAAGCTGATGTCTCTAAATCGTTCCCTAGTAGACAGTCTGCAGGTAAATCTGAGGCAACCACAACTTTCTTTGGACCAGTAACCCCCACCCCCAGTTGAGATTCACAACAGCCATGGGATGGCTAAGAGTGTTGTTATGAGCATCAGTCACTTGGTACTGGAGACCAAGTAGGTGTTGTTCAGGGTGGACCAGTTTCTCTATTACCATGGTAACACTGGCACCTGTGTCCCTGTAGACCTGAACCTCAATACCATTTATTAGGGGAAGTTGCTTGTACTTATCCATATTAAGGGGACAAGCAACCAAGGTGGCCAAATCAATGGTACCTTCTGAGACTAACACAGCCTCTGTGGTCTCCCTAACAAGACCATCCCCAACTAAATTACCAAAAGTGTGCCCAGCTACTCCCTTGGATTGGCTATTAGTAGGTTTGCTCCCACCACCACTGCTATTACTAGGGGCACTAGGTGTAGCAGTTGGGGTTGTGGTAGTGGGAGGCTTAGTGCTTTTCTTTGGACAACTGGCATCAGTTGTACAATGGCATTTTATTTGACATAAATAGCACCATGGTTTCTTTACTTGATTACAAGAGGATTTGGACCCACCACCCCTACCAGAGTGTTTTTGTGGGCCCGATGAAGACTCATTTTTAGATTTGTCCCCACCCTTGTCTGAAGACTTACCATCCTTCTTCTTGCCATCCTTGTCACCCCCTGTATGAACTTTTCTGTTCACTCTTGTTCTGACCTATTTGTCTGCCTTCTATCCCAATTCTTGGGGAGAGGTCAGATCTGAGTGTAGGAGGCTGGACTGGCTTGTAGTGAGTACCAAGGGGTACTTGCACCTTGCACCAGGCCCAGTTATCCCTTATTAGTGTATAGGGTGTCTAGCAGCTTAGGCTGATAGATAATGGTAGCTTAGCAGAGCAGCTTAGGTTGAACTAGGAGACGAGTGAAGCACCTACAGTACCACTTAGTGTCATATGCACAATATCATAAGAAAACACAATACACAGTTATACTAAAAATAAAGGTACTTTATTTTTATGACAATATGCCAAAGTATCTTAGAGTGTACCCTCAGTGAGAGGATAGGAAATATACACAAGATATATGTACACGATACCAAAAATATGCAGTATAGTCTTAGAAAACAGTGCAAACAATGTATAGTTACAATAGGATGCAAAGGGGAAACATAGGGATAGGGGCAACACAAACCATATACTCCAAAAGTGGAATGCAAACCACGAATGGACCCCAAACCTATGTGACCTTGTAGAGGGTCGCTGGGACTATTAGAAAATAGTGAGAGTTAGAAAATTAGCCCTCCCCAAGACCCTGAAAAGTGAGTGCAAAGTGCACTGAAGTTCCCCTAAGGACAAAGAAGTCGTGTTAGAGGAATAATACAGGAAAGACACAAACCAACAATGCAACAACGCTGGATTTCCAATCTCGTGTACCTGTGGAACAAGGGGACCAAGTCCAAAAGTCACAAGCAAGTCGGAGATGGGCAGATGCCCAGGAAATGCCAGGTGCGGGTGCAAAGAAGCTTCTACTGGACAGAAGAAGCTGCGGTTTCTGCAGGAACGCAAAGGGCTAGAGACTGCCCCTTTGGAGGACGAATCCCCCTTGCCTTGTAGAGTCGTGCAGAAGTGTTTTCCCGCCGAAAGAACGCCAACAAGCATTGCTAGCTGCAAATCATGCAGTAAGCGTTTTTGGACGCTGCTGTGGTCCTGGAGGGACCAGGAGGTCGCAAATTGGACCAGGAGAGAGAGGGGACAACGTGCAAGACAAGGAACCCTCTCAGCAGCAGGTAGCACCCGGAGAACTGCCAGAAACAGGCACTACGAGGATGCATGAAACAGTGCTCACCCGAAGTCGCACAAAGGAGTCCCCCGTCGCCGGAGACCAACTTAGAAAGTCGTGCAATGCAGGTTCGAGTGCCGTGGACCCAGGCTTGGCTGTGCACAAAGGATTTCCGCCAGAAGTACACAGGGGCCGGAGTAGCTGCAAAAGTCACGGTTCCCAGCAATGCAGTCTAGCGAGGTGAGGCAAGGACTTACCTCCACCAAACTTGGACTGAAGAGTCACTGGACGGTGGGGGTCACTTGGACAGAGTTGCTGGATTCGAGGGACCTCGCTCGTCGTGCTGAGAGGAGACCCAAGGGACCGGTAATACAGCTTTTTGGTGCCTGCGGTTGCAGGGGGAAGATTCCGTCGACCCACGGGAGATTTCTTCGGAGCTTCTAGTGCAGAGAGGAGGCAGACTACCCCCACAGCATGCACCACCAGGAAAACAGTCGAGAAGGCGGCAGGATCAGCGTTACAGAGTTGCAGTAGTCGTCTTTGCTACTATGTTGCAGTTTTGCAGGCTTCCAGCGCGGTCAGCAGTCGATTCCTTGGCAGAAGGTGAAGAGAGAGATGCAGAGGAACTCGGATGAGCTCTTGCATTCGTTATCTAAAGTTTCCCCAAAGACAGAGACCCTAAATAGCCAGAAAAGAGGGTTTGGCTACTTAGGAGAGAGGATAGGCTACTAACACCTGAAGGAGCCTATCAGAAGGAGTCTCTGACGTCACCTGGTGGCACTGGCCACTCAGAGCAGTCCAGTGTGCCAGCAGCACCTCTGTTTCCAAGATGGCAGAGGTCTGGAGCACACTGGAGGAGCTCTGGACACCTCCCAGGGGAGGTGCAGGTCAGGGGAGTGGTCACTCCCCTTTCCTTTGTCCAGTTTCGCGCCAGAGCAGGGCTAAGGGGTCCCCTGAACCGGTGTAGACTGGCTTATGCAGAATTGGGCACATCTGTGCCCAACAAAGCATTTCCAGAGGCTGGGGGAGGCTACTCCTCCCCTGCCTTCACACCATTTTCCATAGGGAGAGGGTGTCACACCCTCTCTCAGAGGAAGTTCTTTGTTCTGCCATCCTGGGCCAGGCCTGGCTGGACCCCAGGAGGGCAGATGCCTGTCTGAGGGGTTGGCTGCAGCAGCAGCTGCAGTGAAACCCCAGGAAGGGCAGTTTGGCAGTACCAGGGTCTGTGCTACAGACCACTGGGGTCATGGGATTGTGCCAACTATGCCAGGATGGCATAGAGGGGGCAATTCCATGATCTTAGACATGTTACATGGCCATATTCGGAGTTACCATTGTGAAGCTACATATAGGTAGTGACCTATATGTAGTGCACGCGTGTAATGGTGTCCCCGCACTCACAAAGTTCAGGGAATTGGCTCTGAACCATGTGGGGCACCTTGGCTAGTGCCAGGGTGCCCTCCCACTAAGTAACTTTGCACCTAACCTTTACCAGGTAAAGGTTAGACATATAGGTGACTTATAAGTTACTTAAGTGCAGTGTAAAATGGCTGTGAAATAACGTGGACGTTATTTCACTCAGGCTGCAGTGGCAGGCCTGTGTAAGAATTGTCAGAGCTCCCTATGGGTGGCAAAAGAAATGCTGCAGCCCATAGGGATCTCCTGGAACCCCAATACCCTGGGTACCTCAGTACCATATACTAGGGAATTATAAGGGTGTTCCAGTAAGCCAATGTAAATTGGTGAAATTGGTCACCAGCCTGTCCGTGACAATTTGAAAGAAATGAGAGAGCATAACCACTGAGGTTCTGATTAGCAGAGCCTCAGTGAGACAGTTAGTCACTACACAGGTAACACATTCAGGCACACTTATGAGCACTGGGGCCCTGGTGAACAGGGTCCCAGTGACACATACAACTAAAACAACATATATACAGTGAAAAATGGGGGTAACATGCCAGGCAAGATGGTACTTTCCTACGCAACCCCCCCCCCCAAACGAAGGACAATAAGACTAGCCATGACCTGATGAGTCTTCATTGTCTAAGTGGAAATATCTGGAGAGTCCATCTGCATTGGAGTGGCTACTCCCAGGTCTATGTTCCACTGTATAGTCCATTCCCTGTAGGGATATGGACCACCTCAACAATTTAGGATTTTCACCTTTCATTTGTTTTAGCCAAAGTAGAGGTTTGTGGTCTGTCTGAACAATGAAGTGAGTGCCAAACAGGTATGGCCTCAACTTCTTCAGTGCCCAGACCACAGCAAAGGCCTCCCTCTCAATGGCAGACCAACGCTTTTCTCTAGGGGTCAACCTCCTACAGTACTAATAAAAGCAACAGGTTGATCCTGGCCCTCAGAATTAAGTTGTGATAGGACTGCCCCTACTCCTAATTCAGATGCATCAGTTTGGACATATAATTTTTTAGAGTAACAAGGGCTTTTCAGGACAGGTGCAGAGCACATGGCCTGCTTCAGCTCCTCAAAAGCTTTCTGACAGTTTGCTGTCCATAATACCTTTTTAGGCATCTTTTTGGAAGTGAGGTCATTAAGAGGGGCTGCAATGGAGCCATAGTTCTTAATGAACCTCCTGTAATACCCAGTGAGGCCTAGGAAGGCTCTCACCCGAGTCTGAGTAGTAGGGGGAACCCAATCAATAATTGCTTGGATTTTCCCCTGAAGTGGTGCAATCTGTTCCCCACCAACAAGGTGTCCCAGATAAACCACCTTACCCTGCCCTATCTGGCACTTTGAAGCCTTGATAGTGAGGCCTGCCTTTTGCAGGGCCTCCAAAACTTTCCATAGGTGGACCAGGTGATCATCCCAGCTGGAGCTAAAGACAGCTATATCGTCCAAATATGCTGCACTAAAACCTTCCAGCCCTTGCAGGACTGTATTCACCAACCTTTGAAAAGTGGCAGGTGCATTTTTCAATCCAAAAGGCATTACTGTGAATTGGTAATGGCCTCCAATGGTTGAAAATGCAGTTTTTGCTTTTGCATCTTGTAGGAGGCTGGACTGGCTTGTAGTGAGTACCAAGGGGTACTTGCACCTTGCACCAGGCCCAGTTATCCCTTATTAGTGTATAGGGTGTCTAGCAGCTTAGGCTGATAGATAATGGTAGCTTAGCAGAGCAGCTTAGGCTTAACTAGGAGACGTGTGAAGCTACCACAGTACCACTTAGTGTCATATGCACAATATCATAAGAAAACACAATACACAGTTATACTAAAAATAAAGGTACTTTATTTTTATGACAATATGCCAAAGTATCTCAGAGTGTACCCTCAGTGAGAGGATAGGAAATATACACAAGATATATATACACCATAGCAAAAATATGCAGTATAGTCTTAGAAAACAGTGCAAACAATGTATAGTTACAATAGGATGCAATGGGGAAACATAGGGATAGGGGCAACACAAACCATATACTCCAAAAGTGGAATGCGAACCACGAATGGACCCCAAACCTATGTGACCTTGTAGAGGGTCGCTGGGACTATTAGAAAATAGTGAGAGTTAGAAAAATAACCCTCCCCAAGACCCTGAAAAGTGAGTGCAAAGTGCACTAAAATTCCCCTAAGGACAAAAGAACGAGTTACTTACCTTCGGTAACGACTTTTCTGGTGGATACATTAGCTACCTGTGGATTCCTCACCTCATGAATACTCCCATGGCGCCAGCATTTGACGGAAATCTTCTTACTAGTCTCTGCACGTCGACGAGGACGTCACTCTAGCCCACGCGACGCCGTCTGACGTCATACAGGCAATAAGAAGTCCTCGCCGACGTGCCGATGACAGTACCAACATTTTTTACGTGCATGAGAATAATAATAATAACCCAATGCAATGAAAGAGCAAAGCAACATCTCTTAATATTGTAAATCACACAACATTGCAATAAAATAGCTGTAGATTTAATATAACCTTTTTTTTTTTTTTTTTTTTTTTTACACAAATAAATATATTTATACATACGAATCATGTATATACCCAATATATATATAGATTTATATATACATATACACATATATACAAATATCATACATGCAAAATGTATTGCAACTTTGAAGACCAAAAGGAGCACCCTCAAGGATTGCTTGGAGAGACCAAAAAGGCAACGGGGAGGCGGGTGGGACCGTGAGGAATCCACAGGTAGCTAATGTATCCACCAGAAAAGTCGTTACCGAAGGTAAGTAACTCGTTCTTCTGATGGATACAACTACCTGTGGATTCCTCACCTCATGAATAGAGTCCCAAAGCAGTACCACGCCCGGCGGTGGGTGCCTAAATGGTCAAACCAAGAAATCCTGCAGCACTGACCGTGCAAAATGACCGTCCCTTCTGACCTCAGAGTCCAAACAGTAATGTTTCACAAAAGTGTGAAGGGACGACCAAGTTGCGGCCTTGCAGATGTCAACCACAGGAACACCCCTGGCCAAGGCCGAAGAGGCCGACTTAGCTCTGGTGGAGTGAGCTCTAATGCCCTCAGGCGGATCCTTCTTTGCCAAAGAGTAACAGATTTTAATGCAAAGAACAACCCACCTGGAGAGTGTTCTCTTGTGGACTGCCTTTCCTCTCCTCTTGCCCACGTATCCGACAAACAGCTGATCCTCCAGCCTGATATCCTTCATTCTGTCGATATAGAAGCTCAACGCCCTTTTTGGGTCCAGGCGATGTAGTCTTTCTTCCTCCTTTGAAGGATGAGGCGGAGGATAAAACGTGGACAAAGTGATTGTCTGAGCCAAATGGAAGGGTGAAACAACCTTCGGAAGGAAAGCAGCCTTGGTCCTCAACACCACCTTATCCCCATAAAACGTTATATAAGGGGGTTTAACCGATAAGGCCTGCAACTCACTCACTCTCCTTGCAGATGTTATAGCTACCAGGAATACTGTTTTAATAACCAAATACCTTAAGGGGCAAGAATGCATAGGCTCAAAAGGGGACCCCATAAGGAAAGTCAGGACCAAGGACAAATCCCATTGAGGCATAACGAATGGTTTTGGAGGATATTGATTCAGAAGACCTTTCAAGAATCTGAGAACAATAGGGGATTTAAATAACGATGGTTGGTCTGGAAGACAAATGAAGGCTGACAAGGCCGACAAATAACCCTTAATGGTAGCTACTGCACAACCTTTCTGCGCTAGAGACAGTGCAAAAGACAAAACATGTGACAGACGAGCATGTAAGGGATCAATCTGTCTCTCTCCACACCACATAACAAATTTAGACCACCTATTAGCGTAGATAGATTTAGTGGAGTGTCGCCTGGCCGCTAAGATAACATCCACTACATCAGGCGGGAGAGAGAAGGAACTCAGGTTGCCCCGTTCAATCTCCAAGCATGTAGGTGCAGACTCTGGAGGTTGGGGTGTAAAACCTGCCCCTGCGACTGCGAGAGGAGGTCTGCCCTGAGAGGGAGACGGAGCGGAGGGCACAGTGAGAGTTGGAGAAGGTCGGAGTACCATACCCTCCTTGGCCAATCCGGAGCTATTAAGATGACTTGGGCCCGGTCTTGGCGAATTTTCCTCAACACTCGAGGAATCAAGGGTATGGGGGGAAACGCGTAAAGCAACTGGTCGCACCAGGTTATCTGAAACGCGTCCCCCAACGCTCCCTGCATCGGATACTGGAGGCTGCAGAATAACGGGCAATGCGCGTTCTCCCGAGTGGCAAACAGATCTATCCGAGGAAACCCCCACATCTGGAAGATTAAACAGACTTGATCTGGATGGAGACGCCACTCGTGGTCTGCCGAGAATTGGCGACTGAGACTGTCCGCACGTACATTCAAGACCCCGGCCAGATGATTTGCCACCAAGCAAATCTGATGGTCCTTTGCCCAGGACCATAGCCGAAGAGCTTCTCTGCAGAGAAGGTACGACCCTACTCCTCCCTGTTTGTTTATGTACCACATCGTGGTAGTATTGTCCGTCAGGACCTGTACCGACTGACCACGAAGGGATGGGAGGAAGGCCTTGAGAGCCAAACGTACAGCCCGTAACTCCAACAGATTGATATGAAACACCTGTTCCTCTGGAGACCAAAGCCCTTTGATCTCCAGATCCCCCAGATGAGCTCCCCATCCTAGGGTGGAGGCATCCGTTATTACCGTGGCCACTGGTGGCGACTGCGCGAACGGCTTCCCCTGTGAAAGATTGTTGCCCGCAATCCACCACTTCAATTCCACAGCAGCATCTCTGGAGATCTTGACAGTACCTTCTAAATCTCCCTTGTGTTGAGACCACTGCCTTCGGAGGCACCACTGAAGAGCCCTCATGTGCCAGCGAGCATGCGTGACCAACAGAATGCAGGAGGCGAACAAACCGAGCAGACGAAGGACCTTGAGGACTGGAACTACCGCTCCATTTCGAAACATTGGAACCAATTCCTGAATATCTTGAATCCGCTGAGGCGGAGGAAAGGCTCGACTCAATGTTGTATCCAGTACTGCCCCTATGAACAGAAGGCGCTGAGAGGGCTCCAGGTGAGATTTGGGCACGTTCACCGAAAAGCCCAGGTCGAACAACAACTGGGTTGTTGACTGCAGATGATGCGACACAAGCTCCGGGGACTTGGTTTTGATTAACCAGTCGTCCAAGTAAGGGAATACTGCTATCCCCTTCCTTCTGAGCTCCGCCGCAACCACTGACATCACCTTTGTGAAGACTCGAGGTGCTGAAGTAAGACCAAACGGGAGGACCGCAAACTGATAGTGCTGCGACCCTACCACAAACCGGAGATACTTCCTGTGCGACTTGAGTATCGGGATATGAAAGTAAGCATCCTGCAAGTCGACAGACACCATCCAATCTTCCTTGTTCAACGCCAAAAGCACCTGTGCTAGGGTCAGCATCTTGAACTTTTCCTGTTTGAGGAACCAATTCAAGATCCTCAGATCCAGGATTGGTCTCAACTGACCATCCTTTTTGGGAATCAGGAAGTATCTTGAGTAACAACCTCGACCCTTTTCCTGCTCTGGGACCAACTCTACCGCGCCCTTTGAAAGGAGGACTTGAACCTCCTGTTCTAGCAACAGGAGGTGTTCTTCTGAACAATAAGATGGGCGGGGCGGGATGAGGGGCGGGAACTCCCGAAAGGGAAGGGCGTAGCCTTTTCCCACAATGCCGAGAACCCAAGTGTCCGTTGTGATAGACCTCCACTTGTGGAGAAAACGCTGTAATCTTCCCCCTACAGGAGAGGAGTGAGTGGGAAACGGTGGAAGCCTAAGGCTGCTTCCCCTGCTGCACCCCTCCAGAGGACGAGGAAGAGGCAGAGTGCTGTTGAGAGGCTCCTCTGGTACGGACCCCACCCCTCCCCCTCCCTCTAAATGACCTATAGGGGAGGGAAGAGGCGGGTTGCTGGAACCTCCCCCGAAAGGAAGAGGAATAAGAGCCACGCCCAAATCCCCGAAACCTCCTGAAAATTCTAGAAGAGGCAGAGGAAGAAGGAGCTTGCAGTCCTAACGATTTGGCTGTGGCTCTGCTCTCCTTAAATCGTTCCAAGGCCGAATCTGCCTTGGCTCCAAACAGTCTGTCCCCATCAAACGGGAGGTCCAGCAGGGTCGACTGCACATCCGCAGAGAAGAACGAGTTACTTACCTTCGGTAACGACTTTTCTGGTGGATACATTAGCTACCTGTGGATTCCTCACCTCATGAATACTCCCATGGCGCCAGCATTCTACGGAAATCTTCTTACTAGTCTCTGCACGTCGACGAGGACGTCACTGTCTCGCACGCGACGCCGTCTGACGTCATACAGGCAATAAGAGGTCCTCGACGACGTGCGGACGTCAGTACCAATCATTTTTTACGTGCATGAGAACAACCAGGCAATGCAATGAAAGAACAAAGCAACATCCATTATAATGTAAAAATACACCACATTGTATGAATAACTGTAAATCTTTTTATGTACATATATATATATATATATATATAAAACTCTCTCTTTTAAAATATATACACACACCAAGTATATACATAAAGATATATAGACATATACCTACATATATATAAATATATTATATATATACATCTATTGCACCCTCAAAGACCAAGAGGAGCACACTCAAGGATTACTTGGCAAGACCATAAAGGCAACGGGGAGGCGGGTGGGACCGTGAGGAATCCACAGGTAGCTAATGTATCCACCAGAAAAGTCGTTACCGAAGGTAAGTAACTCGTTCTTCTGATGGATACAACTACCTGTGGATTCCTCACCTCATGAATAGAGTCCCAAAGCAGTACCACGCCCGGCGGTGGGTGCCTAAATGGTCAAACCAAGAAATCCTGCAGCACTGACCGTGCAAAATGGCCGTCCCTTCTAACCTCAGAATCTAAACAGTAATGTTTTGCAAAAGTGTGAAGGGACGACCAAGTTGCGGCCTTGCAGATGTCGACCACAGGAACACCTCTGGCTAAGGCCGAAGTGGCCGACTTAGCTCTGGTGGAATGAGCTCTAATGCCCTCAGGAGGATCCTTCTTTGCCAAAGAGTAACATATTTTAATGCAAAGAACAACCCACCTGGATAGTGTTCTCTTGTGGACTGCCTTTCCTCTCCTCTTGCCCACGTATCCAATAAACAGCTGATCCTCCAGCCTGAAATCCTTTGTTCTATCGATAAAGAAGCTCAACGCTCTCTTTGGGTCCAGACGGTGCAGTCTTTCTTCCTCTTTGGAAGGATGAGGCGGAGGATAGAACGTGGACAAAGTAATTGCCTGAGCCAAATGGAAGGGTGAAACAACCTTCGGGAGGAAAGCAGCCTTGGTCCTCAACACCACCTTATCCCCATAAAAAGTTGTATAAGGGGGTTTTACTGATAAGGCCTGCAACTCACTCACTCTCCTTGCTGATGTTATAGCTATCAGGAAGACTGTTTTTAAAACCAAATACCTCAAGGGGCAAGAATGCATAGGTTCAAAAGGGGACCCCATAAGGAAAGTCAGGACTAAGGACAAATCCCATTGCGGCATAACGAATGGCTTTGGAGGATATTGATTTAGAAGACCTTTCAAGAATCTGATAACAATAGGGGATTTAAATAAAGATGGTTGGTCTGGAAGACATATGAAGGCTGACAAGGCCGATAAATAACCTTTAATGGTAGCCACTGCACAGCCTTTCTGCGCCAGAGATAGAGCAAAAGACAAAACGTCCGATAGATGAGCATGTAAAGGATCAATCTGCCTCTCTCCACACCACGCAACAAATTTAGACCACCTATTAGCGTAGATAGATTTAGTGGAGTGTCGCCTGGCCGCTAATATAACATCCACTACCTCAGGCGGGAGAGAGAAGGAACTCAGGTTGCCCCGTTCAATCTCCAGGCATGTAGGTGCAGACTCTGGAGGTTGGGGTGTAGAACCTGCCCCTGCGACTGTGAGAGGAGGTCTGCCCTGAAAGGGAGACGGAGCGGCGGGCACGTTGAGAGTTGGAGAAGGTCGGAGTACCACACCCTCCTTGGCCAATCCGGAGCTATTAAGATTACTAGAGCCCGGTCTTGGCGAATCTTCCTCAATACTCGAGGAATCAAGGGTATGGGAGGAAACGCGTAAAGCAACTGGCCGCACCAGGTCATTTGAAACGCGTCCCCCAACGCTTCCTGCATCGGATACTGAAGGCTGCAGAACAACGGACAATGCGCGTTCTCTCGAGTGGCGAACAGATCTACCCGAGGAAACCCCCACTTGTGGAAGATTAAACGGACTTGATCTGGATGGAGACGCCACTCGTGGTCTGCCGAGAAGTGGCGACTGAGACTGTCCGCACGCACGTTCAAGACTCCGGCCAGATGGTTTGCTATCAAGCAAATCCGATGGTCCTTTGCCCAGGACCATAGTCGAAGAGCTTCTCTGCAGAGAAGGTACGACCCCACTCCTCCCTGCTTGTTTATGTACCACATCGTGGTAGTATTGTCCGTTAGGACCTGTACCGACTGACCACGAAGGGAAGGGAGGAAGGCCTTGAGAGCCAGACGTACAGCCCGTAACTCTAACAGATTGATGTGAAAAATCTGTTCCTCTGGAGACCAAAGACCTTTGATCTCCAGATCCCCCAGATGAGCTCCCCACCCTAGAGTGGAAGCATCCGTTATGACTGTGGCCACTGGTGGCGACTGCTGGAACGGCTTTCCTTGTGAAAGATTGTTGCTTGCAATCCACCACTTCAAATCCACAGCAGCATCTCTGGAGATCTTGACAGTACCCTCTAGATCCCCTCTGTGTTGAGACCACTGCCTTCGGAGGCACCACTGAAGAGCCCTCATGTGCCAGCGAGCATGCATGACCAACAGAATGCAGGAGGCAAAAAGACCGAGCAGACGAAGGACCTTGAGGACTGGAACTACCGCTCCATTTCGAAACATTGGAACCAAATCCTGAATATCTTGAATCCGCTGAGGCGGAGGAAAGGCCCGACCCAATGTTGTATCCAGTACTGCCCCTATGAACAGGAGGCGCTGAGAGGGCTCCAGGTGAGATTTGGGCTCGTTCACCGAAAAGCCCAGGTCGAACAACAACTGGGTTGTTGACTGCAGATGACGCAACACAAGCTCCGGGGACTTGGCTTTGATCAACCAATCGTCCAAGTAAGGGAATACTGCTATCCCCTTCCTTCTGAGCTCTGCCGCAACCACCGACATCACCTTCGTGAAGACTCGAGGTGCTGAAGTAAGACCAAACGGAAGGACCGCAAACTGGTAGTGTTGCGATCCCACCACAAACCGGAGATACTTCCTGTGTGACTTGAGTATCGGGATATGAAAGTAAGCATCCTGCAAGTCGACAGACACCATCCAGTCTTCCATGTTCAACGCCAAAAGCACCTGTGCTAGGGTCAGCATCTTGAACTTTTCCTGCTTGAGGAACCAATTCAAGATCCTCAGGTCCAGAATTGGTCTCAAACGACCATCCTTCTTGGGAATCAGGAAATACCTTGAGTAAACTCCTTGACCCCTTTCCTGCTCCGGGACCAACTCCACCGCGCCCTTTAAAAGGAGGACTTCTACCTCCTGTTCTAGCAACAGGAGGTGTTCTTGTGAACAATACGAAGGGCGGGGCGGGATGAGGGGCGGAAACTCCCGAAAGGGAAGGGTGTAGCCTTTTCCCACAACACTGAGAACCCAAGTGTCCGACGTAACAGTCTCCCATTTGGTGAGAAAATGCTGTAATCTTCCCCCTACAGGAGAGGAGTGAGTGGGAAATGGTGGAAGCCTAAGGCTGCTTCCCCTGCTGCACCCCGCCAGAGGATGAGGAAGAGGCAGAGTGCTGCTGAGAGGCTCCCCTGGTGCGGACCCTACCCCTCCCCCTAAAAGATCTATAGGGGTGGGAAGAGGCAGGTTGCTGATATCTTCCCCGAAAGGAAGAGGAGGAAGAGCCACGCCCAAATCCACGAAACCTCCTGAAGAATCTGGAAGAGGCCGTGGAAGAAGGAGCTTGGAGTCCCAACGACTTAGCCGTGGCCCTGCTCTCCTTAAAACGTTCCAAGGCCGAATCAGCCTTAGCCCCAAACAGTTTGTCCCCATCAAACGGGAGATCCAACAATGTGGACTGTACATCTGCCGAAAAGCCGGAGTTACGGAGCCAGGCCTGTCTCCTTTCCACCACAGTTGTGCCCATTGCTCTGGCTACCGAGTCGGTGGTATCCAGTCCCGTCTGGATAATTTGGGTCGCAGCAGCCTGGGCATCAGAGACAAGATCCAAAAGACCCTGGGGAAGCTCTGTAAACGAAGAGGAGATGTCATCCATCAGAGCATGAATATACCTCCCCAGGATACAGGTCGCATTAGTGGCCTTTAACGCCAGACTGCAGGACGAAAAAATCTTCTTCGACTGCGCCTCTAGCTTTTTTGAGTCTCTGTCCCCAGGCACCGTCGGGAAAGAACCAGGCGCTGACTTGGACGAACAGGAGGCCTGCACTACCAAGCTCTCCGGCGTAGGGTGCCTAGATAGGAAACCAGGATCAGTTGGAGCCGTCCGATACCTCCTGGCCACGGCTCTGTGAACTGCTGGGGAAGATGCCGGCCTCTTCCACACCTCTAAAACCGGATCCAGCAGAGCGTCATTAAAAGGTAACAGAGGCTCCGCCGCGGCTGAGGCCGGATGCAACACCTCCGTCAAAAGGTTTTGTTTTGCCTCCACCACCGGCAAAGGCAGGTCCAAAAAACTAGCTGCCTTCCGTACCACTGTATGAAAGGAAGCAGCTTCCTCAGTATATTCCCCCGGGGACGAAAGGTCCCACTCAGGGGAAGTGTCCAGCCCACTGGCCGACTCCAGTCCACGCAGCCCATCACCCGAGTCCTCTAGCTCTCCTTCCTCTAGGGCTCGTTGGTACTCCTGCTCTTCTAGTACCCGGAGAGCACGTCTCCTCGAATGAAGTCGTTGTTCAATACGCGGAGTCGACAATGCCTCCGCCGAAGTCGAAGATCGGCGCCGATCTTCAGAAGCCACCGACGCCGCGTCCGGCGCCACATGTAACTTCGGCGCCGACGAAAGAGCAGCTGAAGCAGATGGACCCACCGGAGTCACAGGCCGAAATCCCGACGTCGACGGGATGGAAATCCCCGGGGCCAATCCTTCTGAAGCCACCGGAGCGGCCACCGGCGCCGACACTGGCGCCGAGCCCACGTTCCCAAACGGGAGAAAGGGCATAAAGGGTGCCGGCCGAAGAGGCGCAGGATCACCCAAAGAAAAGGCCAAAGGCCCAGCCGGAGCACCCCCTGGAGCCATCTGTTGGAAGATGGCATACATCGCATTCAAGAATGCGGAACTATCGGCTCCAGGGGTGGGAAAAGCCGGATACTGGGGTGCCTGTCTCGGAGGCGACCCCGACTCCGGCCTCGGCGTCTGCGCCGGAGAAAACACTTGAGGCTCCAATACCTCAATCACCGACGCCTGTCCAGGCGAAGTTGGTGACGCCGGAGAGGGCAACGGCGTCGAAGGATGCGGCGTCACCGTGGGGCTGACCTCCCATGTCTTTCGGCGCCGATCCGGAGACCTGGAACGAGCCTCCCTTGAATGACGCCGAGATTCTCTACGGCGCCGGGAGTCTCGATGACGCCGATGTTTTGGAGAAGACTTCTTGTGATGCTTCTCCTTTGACTTGGCCATAAACAGCTTCGCCTCACGTTCTTTAAGGGCCTTCGGATTCATGTGCTGACATGAATCACAAGTCGAGACGTCGTGGTCGGAGCTCAAACACCAAAGGCAATCGGAATGAGGATCCGTCACCGACATCTTGCCTCCACACTCACGACAAGGCTTAAATCCAGACTTTCTCTGCGACATTATTTCCACGGAGAAAGAGTACGCAGCAAGATATACACTGTAACCGCAAGAGTAACAGTTGCTCCCTCGAAGATAACCGTTTCGAATGCACGGAAAAAAGGGAACTGACGTCCGCACGTCGTCGAGGACCTCTTATTGCCTGTATGACGTCAGACGGCGTCGCGTGCGAGACAGTGACGTCCTCGTCGACGTGCAGAGACTAGTAAGAAGATTTCCGTAGAATGCTGGCGCCATGGGAGTATTCATGAGGTGAGGAATCCACAGGTAGTTGTATCCATCAGAACCCTGAGTTTCGGAGCCAGGCCTGTCTTCTTGCCACCACAGCCGTGCCCATCGCCCTGGCCACCGAGTCGGTCGTGTCCAGCCCAGACTGGATAATCTGGGTCGCGGCAGCCTGGGCGTCCGAGACCACATCCAAAAGACCCTGGGGAAGCTCCGTGAATGAAGACGAAATATCATCCATCAGCGCATGGATGTACCTCCCCAGAATGCACGTGGCGTTGGTGGCCTTCAACGCCAAACTGCATGACGAAAATATTTTCTTGGACTGCGCATCCAGTTTCTTGGAGTCTCTGTCTCCAGGCACCGTCGGGAAGGAACCAGGCGCTGACTTTGAGGAACAGGAGGCTTGCACCACCAAGCTCTCCGGCGTAGGGTGTCTAGAGAGAAAGCCAGGGTCAGATGGTGCAGCTCGATACCTCCTGGCCACAGCCCTATGAACGGCCGAGGAAGACACCGGCTTCTTCCACACCTCCAACACCGGATCCAGCAAAGCCTCATTAAATGGCAAGAGAGGCTCAGCTGCAGCAGAGGCCGGATGCAATACCTCTGTCAGCAAATTCTGCTTTGCCTCTGCCACCGGCAAAGGCAGGTCCAAAAAGCTCGCTGCCTTCCTCACCACAGCATGAAAGGAAGCAGCCTCCTCCGTATATTCCCCTGGAGATGAAAGGTCCCACTCAGGGGAAGTGTCCAGCCCACTGGCTGTATCCAGACCATGCAGTCCGTCTCCAGAGTCCTCAATCTCTCCCTCCTCTAGGACTCGCTGGTACTCTTGCTCTTCTAAAAGACGGAGAGCACGCCTCCTCGAATGAAGTCTCTCCTCGATACGCGGAGTCGACATGGCCTCCGCCGACGTCGAAGAACGGCGCCGATCTCCAGAAGCATCTGACGCCGCGTCCGGCGCCACAGGCAGCTTCGGCGCCGAGGCAGGAGCCGGAGGACGAGGTCTTGGAGCCGATGGACCAACCGGAGTCACAGGGCAAAATCCTGACTTCGACGGAGGGGCAACCTCCGGGGCCGAAACATCCGAAGCCACCGGAGCGGCCACCGACGCCGGCACCGGCGCCGAGCCCACATTCCCAAAAGGGAGAAAGGGCATAAAGGGTGCCGGCCGAAGAGGCGCAGGATCACCCAACGAAAAGGCCAAGGGCCCCGAAGGACCAGCCGGAGCAGCTCCTGGAGCCATCTGCTGAAAGATGGTATACATCGCATTAAGAAACGCGGTACTATCGGCTCCAGGAGTGGGAAAAGCCGGATACTGGGGTGCCTGGATCGAAGGCGACCCCGACGCCGGCCTCGACGTCTGCGACGCCGGAGAAAACACAAGAGGCTGCACCACCTCAATCACTGACGCCTGACCAGGTGAAGTCGGTGACGCCGGAGAGGGCAACGGCGTCGATGGATGCGGCGTGACCGTGGGGCTGACCTCCCAAGTCCTCCGACGCCGAGCCGAAGGTGACCTCGAATGAGACTCCTTGCTGGAGTGACGTCGTGAGTCTCTACGGCGCCGGGAGTCTCGATGACGCCGGTGAGACCTTGGCGAAGAAGACTTCTTATGATGTTTCTCCTTCTTCTTTGACTTTGCCATGAATAACTTGGCCTCGCGCTCTTTGAGGGCCTTCGGATTCATGTGTTGACATGAATCGCAAGTCGAGACGTCGTGGTCGGAGCTCAAACACCATAGACAGTCGGAGTGAGGATCTGTAACTGACATCTTGCCCCCACACTCTCGACAGGGCTTGAAACCCGACTTCCTCTGAGACATTGTTACCGCAGAGAAGACTACGCAGCAGACAATACACTGTAACCACGAAGGTAACAGTAACTCCCTCGAAGATAACCGTTTCGAATGCACGGAAAAAAGGGAACTGTCATCGGCACGTCGGCGAGGACTTCTTATTGCCTGTATGACGTCAGACGGCGTCGCGTGGGCTAGAGTGACGTCCTCGTCGACGTGCAGAGACTAGTAAGAAGATTTCCGTCAAATGCTGGCGCCATGGGAGTATTCATGAGGTGAGGAATCCACAGGTAGTTGTATCCATCAGAATAGTCGTGTTAGAGGAATAATGCAGGAAAGACACAAACCAGCAATGCAACAACTGTGGATTTCCAATCTAGGGTACCTGTGGAACAAGGGGACCAAGTCCAAAAGTCACAAGCAAGTCGGAGATGGGCAGATGCCCAGGAAATGCCAGCTGCGGGTGCAAAGAAGCTTCGACTGGACAGAAGAAGCTGAGGTTTCTGCAGGAACGAAAAGGGCTAGAGACTTCCCCTTTGGTGGACGGATCCCACTCACCGTGGAGAGTCGTTCAGAAGTGTTTTCCCGCCGAAAGAACGCCAACAAGCCTTGCTAGCTGCAAGTCGTGTGTTTGGCATTCTTGGACGCTGCTGGGGCCCAGGAGGGACCAGGAGGTCGCAAATTGGACCTGAAGAGAGAGGAGACGTCGAGCAAGACAAAGAGCCCTCACTGAAGCAGGTAGCTTCCGGAGAAGTGCCAGAAACAGGCACTACGAGGATGCATGAAACGGTGCTCGCTGAAGTTGCACCAAGGAGTCCCACGTCGCCGGAGACCAACTTAGAAAGTCGTGCAATGCAGGTTAGAGTGCCGTGGACCCAGACTTGGCTGTGCACAACGGATTTCTGCCGGAAGTGCACAGGGGCCGGAGTAGCTGCAAAGTCGCGGTTCCCAGCAATGCAGCCCAGCGAGGTGAGGCAAGGACTTACCTCCACCAAACTTGGACTGAAGAGTCACTGGACTGTGGGGGTCACTTGGACAGAGTCGCTGGATTCGAGGGACCTCGCTCGTCGTGCTGAGAGGAGACCCAAGGGACCGGTAATGCAGCTTTTTGGTGCCTGCGGTTGCAGGGGGAATATTCCGTCGACCCACGGGAGATTTCTTCGGAGCTTCTGGTGCAGAGAGGAGGCAGGCTACCCCCACAGCATGCACAAGCAGGAAAACAGTCGAGAAGGCGGCAGGATCAGCGTTACAGAGTTGCAGTAGTCGTCTTTGCTACTATGTTGCAGGTTTGCAGGCTTCCAGCGCGGTCAGCAGTCGATTCCTTATCAGAAGGTGAAGAGGGAGATGCAGAGGAACTCGGATGAGCTCTTGCATTCGTTATCTAAAGTTTCCCCAGAGACAGAGACCCTAAATAGCCAGAAGAGGGTTTGGCTACCTAGGAGAGAGGATAGGCTACTAACACCTGAAGGAGCCTATCAGCAGGAGTCTCTGACGTCACCTGGTGGCACTGGCCACTCAGAGCAGTCCAGTGTGGCAGCAGCACCTCTGTTTCCAAGATGGCAGAGGTCTGGAGCACACTGGAGGAGCTCTGGACACCTCCCAGGGGAGGTGCAGGTCAGGGGAGTGGTCACTCCCCTTTCCTTTGTCCAGTTTCGCGCCAGAGCAGGGGCTAAGGGGTCCCTGAACCGGTGTAGACTGGCTTATGCAGAATTGGGCACATCTGTGCCCAAGAAAGCATTTCCAGAGGCTGGGGGAGGCTACTCCTCCCCTGCCTTCACACCATTTTCCAAAGGGAGAGGGTGTCACACCCTCTCTCAGAGGAAGTTCTTTGTTCTGCCATCCTGGGCCAGGCCTGGCTGGACCCCAGGAGGGCAGATGCCTGTCTGAGGGGTTGGCAGCAGCAGCAGCTGCAGTGAAACCCCAGGAAGGGCAGTTTGGCAGTACCAGGGTCTGTGCTACAGACCACTGGGATCATGGGATTGTGCCAACTATGCTAGGATGGCATAGAGGGGGCAATTCCATGATCATAGACATGTTACATGGCCATATTCGGAGTTACCATTGTGAAGCTACATATAGGTAGTGACCTATATGTAGTGCACGCGTGTAATGGTGTCCCCGCACTCACAAAGTTCAGGGATTTGGCTCTGAACAATGTGGGGGCACCTTGGCTAGTGCCAGGGTGCCCTCACACTAAGTAACTTTGCACCTAACCTTTACCAGGTAAAGGTTAGACATATAGGTGACTTATAAGTTACTTAAGTGCAGTGTAAAATGGCTGTGAAATAACGTGGACGTTATTTCACTCAGGCTGCGGTGGCAGGCCTGTGTAAGAATTGTCAGAGCTCCCTATGGGTGGCAAAAGAAATGCTGCAGCCCATAGGGATCTCCTGGAACCCCAATACCCTGGGTACCTCAGTACCATATACTAGGGAATTATAAGGGTGTTCCAGTAAGCCAATGTAAATTGGTAAAATTGGTCACTAGCCTGTTAGTGACAATTTGAAAGTAATGAGAGAGCATAACCACTGAGGTTCTGGTTAGCAGAGCCTCAGTGAGACAGTTAGGCACCACACAGGGAACATATACATGCACACCTATGAGCACTGGGGCCCTGTGTGACAGGGTCCCAGTGACACATACATATAGGCCACAAACCTATGAGCACTGGGGTCCTGACCAGCAGGATCCCAGTGACACATAACAACCATACTGAAAACATAGTGTTTTCACTATGAGCACTGAGGCCTGGCTATCAGGATCCCAGTGAGACAGTGAAAACAGTGACAAACACCCTGACATACACTCACAAACAGGCCAAAAGTGGGGGTAACAAGGCTAGAAAGAGGCTACCTTCTCACACATCTTCTGATAATTTGATCTGCCAATACCCTGCAGTCAAGTCAAAAGTGCTTAGATACTTGGCAGATGCCAGTGTATCTATGAGCTCATCTGCCCTGGGTATAGGGTGAGCATCAGTTTTGGTTACCTGGTTGAGACCTCTGTAGTCTACACAAAACCGCATTTCCTTCTTTCCATCCTTGGAATGAGGTTTTGGTACAAGTACCACAGGAGAGGCCCATGGACTTTCAGAGTGCTCAACCACTCCCAGTTCAAGCATTTTCTGCACTTCTTGCTTTATACTGTCTCTGACATAGTCAGGCTGCCTATAGATCTTACTTTTGACAGGCAAGCTGTCTCCAGTATCTATAGTGTGCTCACACCAAGAAGTGGTACCTGGCACAATAGAGAAGAGTTCAGAAAACTGACCCAGGAGATTTATGCAGTGGTCTTTCTTCTCAGCAGTAAGACAATCTGCTAGTACTACACCTTCCACTAGAGCATCTTGTTCTGTGGAAGAGAAGAGATCAGGGAGAGGGTCACTCTCTTCTTCCTGTCCCTCATCAGTTGCCATGAGCAGGGTGAGATCAGCACTGTCATAGTAGGGTGGAAGGGAGACGAGGTGATCTTCGGGGAGTTCTCCTGGCCTAAGAATGTCAAGACCAACTACGTCATCTGGGGATCTGTAATAACATGCTCATGGTAGCGCTGTCACAGCCGGGAGGCCGGGAGGAGAGTCAAGCAATAGGGCAGGAGCCCTTTAAATTACCTTCGCGCTCCCGCCGTCGCGGGTAGCGCTGTCACAGCCGGGAGGCCGGGAGGAGAGTCAAGCAATAGGGCAGGAGCCCTTTAAATTACCTTCGCGCTCCCGCCGTCGCGGGTAGCGCTGTCACAGCCGGGAGGCCGGGAGGAGAGTCAAGCAATAGGGCAGGAGCCCTTTAAATTACCTTCGCGCTCCCGCCGTCGCGGGTAGCGCTGTCACAGCCGGGAGGCCGGGAGGAGAGTCAAGCAATAGGGCAGGAGCCCTTTAAATTACCTTCGCGCTCCCGCCGTCGCGGGTAGCGCTGTCACAGCCGGGAGGCCGGGAGGAGAGTCAAGCAATAGGGCAGGAGCCCTTTAAATTACCTTCGCGCTCCCGCCGTCGCGGGTAGCGCTGTCACAGCCGGGAGGCCGGGAGGAGAGTCAAGCAATAGGGCAGGAGCCCTTTAAATTACCTTCGCGCTCCCGCCGTCGCGGGTAGCGCTGTCACAGCCGGGAGGCCGGGAGGAGAGTCAAGCAATAGGGCAGGAGCCCTTTAAATTACCTTCGCGCTCCCGCCGTCGCGGGTAGCGCTGTCACAGCCGGGAGGCCGGGAGGAGAGTCAAGCAATAGGGCAGGAGCCCTTTAAATTATCTTCCCGCTCCCGCAGCGCGGGACGCGCGCGGGCGGGCCCGTCCTTAGCCCGTCAGAGACCGGAGGAGGCTGGGCTGGGCCCCATCTCTTTCACCTGTAGTAAGAGAATTACTTGTTATCTAAGAGTTGTTTAAGAGAGTACAGATTATAGCACCATCCTACTATTCCTAAATTGAGAAGCCTATTCTTCACTCAGCCCTTCCCCCATTAATTCCTCCTCTAAGCTACCCCATTGCGGGCATCTTCCCAATATGGGGAAAAGGAAGGCTATAGATTTACCAGCACAATCCAAGGGTACTAAAATCGCAAAAAAACGCCCAAGTAGACCTTTGAATCCAGCTATACCCAATGGGTTAAACCCATTGGATGAAATAGATCTCCTAGTTAAAGAAGTTGAGTCTATGTTAGGTACACAAACAACTCTAGGGGCAACTAATTTAAAGAGAGGCCCCCCTAACGATAGGAAAATCCCAGAGTTATTTAAAAAGAAGGGGTCAAGGGATCCTACAGATACTATAATAGGGGTAGATGGAGACGGGGGCCCGCATAATTGCAAGGGCCCCCTACCGTTACCCACTTATAACATAGCGAGTTCTCCAGTATCCCAGCTGGGTCTCCCACACGTACCACATACACCAACCCTTCTACCATTGACTCCGGTGATCAAGGTGGTCCCTAGCCTATTCTGTACTAATCGTTTTGAACCTCTATTGGTAATAGAGGACTCGCCCGTGCCCACGAGTGTGCCCAAGTGCAAGTCAGTAGTTGGAAAACCCAACCCTAGTGTTATTTCACCGATCCCCCAGCTCGAGCCAGAAGGCAAAGAACCAGCAGCTAGTAGAGACAACCTGGCTACAGTTCTCCAGAGAGTTGATGAAGTTAAGGGACTGGTTTTAGTATTAATAGATCTTATGAAGAGCAATCGTGCTTGTGCTGGACTTTGTAAAGTCTGTGGGGAGGTCAGGGGGGAAGAAGTCTTCCCATTATCTGCCCCACCAATGGGGACGGAGCTAAGGGACAATTGTTGTCTCCCCACTAGAAGGGGGACAGCTCTTCTAGGGAGGGAAGACTACCGTTGTGATCCCAATATCGACAACATGAGACCCAGGAGGTCTACAAATGTACCTAGGCACAGAGACCGTCAAGGTAGTTGGTCAAGTAATCTTACTAGTGACAGGGCCAGAGGTAGGACTAGCAAATCCGACCCACCGGAAACTGTCCAAGACTCCAGCCTTACACAACCCCCCAACAAGTCACATAAGACTCCCTCTAACAACATCACTCTCTCCCGATACAATACTGAGAGTATAGTTAATAAAGAACAGGACCTGTTTATAAGTCAGGGAACAAATAAAATCTATTTGACTAATGTTCCAAAACTATCGCCAGGGTTAGCTGAGAATCAAGCTTCCTTGATCAACAAAGTCATACATTGGATACGTTCCCGACGAAGTTGTCTCTCTGTTATTCGTTCTGACATAATATCGGCCAAGAGAAGCAGCATCACAGGGACCAATCTTGACATAATAACTATCTATTTTGAAGACAAGTATATGGTGACACAATTAATGGATTTTGATCGTCGTACCCACTTGGAACATGCAACAACCAGGGAGGGAATTAGACTCATGTTACACCCACAAGATACTGGACAAGCCATGGGACTGGCAGGATCTGATGGTTTAACTAATTCCCGCGGAGATGCTGCACGAAAGGAAGTTAATCCCAGGCTGTTGCCCAATCCTGTATGACTGACTACTGAACTAGTAACTAATGTGACGGCCTGCTCCAAGGCCTTACATTTTACGGGGGATGACAAAACATTATCACCAAACACTTGTAGTACTGACTCGAGTGTGGTAGACGCTGGATGCACACCCGTGGTGACAAACCAAGATAAATGTACATTAGAACTTATGTCATGGAATGTTGCCGGCCTGGCAAAGAAACTAGATGATGGTGAATGGGCCTCTTTTATTAAAAAAACAGACATATGTTTGTTTCAGGAAACTTGGGCGGAGGATGCCACCAATATAGATGGATTTCTCTCATTTAGTGCACCTGCTATACCTCAAGAGAAGGGGAGGGGCCGGGCAAAAGGTGGGCTCTTATTACTTGTTAACAAGAATTTGCAGTGTGACTACAAGCTTTTGGGAATTGATTCTGTAGATCTAAAAGCCATGTGTATTACGTTTAACAGAAGATTATCAATTGTTATTGTTAATGCTTATATACGATCGGTCCCAAATGGCTCCGAGTCCCATACCCTGGCTATTCTGTCTGAATTTGTAGGCAGCCTCCACCCTTCAACTATTCTAATCATAGCTGGAGATTTTAACTGTACCTTCGAGCCTTCTATTCTCACAAGTGGTTTAACTGATGAAGAAGATGAGCAGTGGGGGATCCCACAACTATCTATTACCCAGCCTTGCAAAAAATCTCGGGTGGCCATGCAATTAGCCACATTATGTTTAAATCATGGCCTTAGGGCCTGTAACGGTAGAACTCCATCTGATATGAACAGCGCACCTACTTTTAAAAGGGGCATGTCGACAAGCACTATTGATTACTTCTTGGTAGATGTTAGGTTGTGGCCCCAATTGGTAGATATGAAAATAGAAGTAAGATGTGACAGTGACCATTTCCCCTTGCTCCTTACTCTTTCTGGAGAAATGTTCAGGAGAACACTTAATAACCATGTCACAATCATTCCGCCATCTTGTTGGAACAACAAATTCACCAAGATTACATGGCCAAAAGTGGTGTCCAACCCTCATCATATCAGAGCAATATATCAGATTTTTTTAAATAATTTGGCAGAGTATGAAGACCAGGCAGTGGGGAATATTCCGATTCTCAAAATACATGACAACATGTATACCCAACTACGGTCTTTTTTTTATAAAACAAGGCGGTCAAAGACACATGAAGGGAAAGGGGCAAGCAAGGGATGGTTTGATGAGAGGTGCTCAAAGGCTAAGTCTGGGTTAAGAGTTGCAGTAATGTCTGGTTCCCAGGGGGAAATTAAACAAGCCAGGTCCCTATACAAAGCAACTTTGTCTAATGCTAAAAAGCAGTGGGAGGATTCCCTGTGGCAGGAATTATTAGATGCTTCCAGAGAGAAGAACAATAAGCGTTTCTGGGAGCTTCTGTCTAAAAGAGAAAATGGAGGTAGGAGTTGTCCCAGCAACCATATCCAACCAGAAAGCTGGGTAGAGCATTTTACTACTCTCTATGCCCTACCAGAGGGCCCAATGGACACCAATGTGGCCCACTCTCCAACAGAATTGTTGGAACCAAATTCCCGTATGGCCCCCCAAGTGGAGTCTCAGTGTGTCCCTGAGCGTTGCCTCATTTTTAAAATAGAAGAGACCCTTGAGGCTATAAATAGCCTAAAACCTGGCAAAGCACCTGGACCAGATAAGCTCCCTGGAGATCTTTATAGATCAGAACCACATATCTGGTCCTGGTATATAAATGCCATTTCAAATAGTATAGCGGCAGGGGGGCAAATTCCAGGTACATGGAAGGGGGCAGAGATCATACCCATTTATAAAAAAGGGAATGCTAATCTCCCAGCCAACTACAGGCCAATTAGCCTTATAGACAACCTACAAAAGATCTTTGCAAAACAAATTTTGCAGAGGTTAATCAATTGGGTTGAGGAGTACCAAATCCTTTCCCATCTACAGGCAGGGTTTCGTGCAAAAACAAGCACGATAGACCAGGTTTTTCGATTGGCCATATTGCATTGGAAATATGTACTTGTGGCCAAACAATGCCTGTATGTGGTATTTATAGACCTGCGATCGGCTTTTGATTTGGTCCCAAGAGCCAAACTGTGGGAAGTGCTGGGTAGATTGGGAATCCCAGAGGATCTATTACTCCTGTTAAAACGACTGCATGAGAACACTTATGCCCAAGTGAGGTGGGGTGAACAAGGCGAACTGACAGAACGGATTCCAATCAGAAGAGGAGTTCGCCAAGGCTGCGTGTTAGCCCCCCTACTGTTTACTATATTTATCAACGAAGTAGTAAAGGCTGTGTCCACAGGCCAGAATGATGCCCCTTCCCTGAATACACAAAAAATCCCTATCTTGCTCTTTGCCGATGATTCACTCCTCATTTCTAAGACACCAATGGGGTTGCAGACCCTTGTTGACCGGTTTAACCAATTCTGTAGCGATTATGGGCTGGAGGTTAACATTAACAAAACAAAATTGATGGTCTTATCCAAGGGACCTAGGAAAAGATGTTCCATCCACATTGAGGGAGTACCGCTGAAGGAAGTAAGCTCTATAGATTACTTGGGAGTTAGGTTAACCAGTAAACTACTATGGGAAGAGCAGATTACGAAAAGTGCAGGGCTCCTTCAACATAGAGCCTCATCCATATTGCGTTTTTACCAAAGCTCCTTTACAAAGGTTGTTTCCCCAGCAATAAAAATTTACACGGCTAAGGCTCAAAGTGCAGCCCTGTACGGAGCGGAGGTATGGGGTTACGCTAACTGCAATAAGATCAGTGTGGGGGAAAACAACTTTGCAAGGGCTTTAATTGCATGTCCACGCACTACACCCTTGCTTCCAATATTTCTAGATCTGGGGCTAAGCCGAGTAGCAGATCTAGCTACTCTAAGACCTCTCCTTTATTGGATTAGATTATGGACAACCCCCGAACTAGATATATATAAGACCGCATTACTCGATTTACTGAAATGCCAAAATGCTAATACTCTTCCCTGGATTCGCCATGTGGCCCATTGGCTTAGGCTTTTGGGCTTGGGCGACTATTGGGAAAATCCCCACAAATTAGAGAGACGGCACAAAAATGTTTTAAAGTTAACCTACTGGTCTTATGTTAAGGACAACTACATAATCCATAAATCCCATGGTCGCTTAACTAATTCCTTTACTGATACTAAATGGTCCCCAAAGTTTGAATCCTATTTGGATGTGATACCGGACTTGCAAGGCAAGAGCTTATACGCAAGGTTTCGTTTTGGCTCACTGCCCCTGATGTCATTGATTCATAGGTGGGGGTCGATTAATCTTCCCGATACATGCCCTGCCTGTGGCAGTATTTTTGAAACCATTGAGCATTTTATGTTCTTCTGCCCAGCCTATGCGATTCCGCGAACAAAATGGATCCGCAAGATTTGCAGGGACATGGGATTCAAGAATTGCTCCTTGGCTCTACGGGTTCTAAAAAGCCATAATTCATCTGACGTAATTCTTTCAGTAAGTAAGTATTTAGCAACAGCTTGGCGCATACGTTGCCATCTTTAAAAAGTTATTTAAGGTCTTATCTCTATATAGGTAAGATTTAGAGCCATATGTGCAAATCAAGTTATTTTTTAATATTTTACACCTATTTACAGACATGTATTTATTTATTTACTTAAGAATTATTATATTCTGTTTTATGTGCTTTTATGGTCATTGATGAACTAAGTTGATGATGAAGATGATCTGGATAAAGTGGGTTGGATAGGGCTCGGAATAGATTTTTCAGACATTATGTAGGTAATCATTATGTGTTTCTGCCATTTTAACACTAGTTTTAGCCATAAAGAGCTATTTTTTATGCATCTGTCTGGCACTCGTGCCATTTTAACATGAATCCGATAACCATTTTAAGTTAATATATAAGCTTTTTATCACTGTGTCTTAACGACTTGACAGTGCTTAAATTTGCCAAATGATTGTGCCGGTAGTAGGCTCTCTTTGTTAAAGTATGCCATCTAAATTATTAAGGAATTATATTATTATGTAACATCAAATCAGCACTTTAAATTTTTACATCTTGGGTCGGATAGTTTGTATTTATCTTGATGATGATACCATCTGGGAAATATGTATTTCGAAATCACCCCATATTGTTTTAAGAGTTTTAAATATTTGTACTATTTTAACGTTATGAAGTAATTGTCTCAGAAACCCTGGTATCTAAATGTTAAGTTATGTATCGGGATCAATGGTGGATTATAGTAGGCCATTGCCTATAGAAGCTTTTCCTATTCTAAACCTTACTATTTCCAGCCAGTGTAAAAGTATAATGAAGAAAACGTACCTTTTTTGTACAATTTAATATGTAACTTTTATGACCTATGGTCGAATAAAGTATATGATGATGATGATGTCATAGTAGGGTTTCAGCCGATTGACATGGAACACCCTAAGGGGACTCCCGGCAGTGCCTAAGTCAACTAAGTAGGTGACTTCACCCTTCTTTATAACAATTATGTGGGGACCACTCCATTTGTCTTGGAGTTCTCTTGGGGCCACAGGCTCCAAGACCCACACTTTCTGCCCTGGTTGGTACTGAACCAAAACAGCCTTCTGGTCATGCCATTGCTTTTGGAGCTCTTGGCTGGCCTGAAGGTTTCTACTGGCCTTTTTCATGTACTCAGCCATCCTAGATCTTAGGCCAAGTACATAGTCCACTATGTCTTGCTTTGGAGCTTTTAAAGGTTGTTCCCAACCCTCCTTAACAAGTGTTAGAGGACCTCTCACAGGGTGTCCAAATAGGAGTTTAGAGGGGCTGAAGCCCAATCCTTTCTGGGGTACCTCCCTGTAAGCAAAAAGGAGGCAAGGTAACAGGATATCCCATCTCCTGCGGAGTTTTTCAGGGAGTCCCATAATCATACCTTTGAGAGTTTTGTTAAATCTCTCCACCAGTCCATTTGTTTGTGGATGATAGGGTGTAGTGAACTTGTAAGTCACACCACACTCCTTCCACATGGCCTTTAAGTAAGCAGACATGAAATTGCTTCCTCTGTCTGATACTACCTCTTTTGGGAAGCCCACCCTGGAAAAGATTCCCAGGAGGGCCTTTGCCACTGCAGGAGCTGTAGTGGTCCTTAGAGGAATTGCTTCAGGATATCTGGTGGCATGGTCTACTACCACCAAGATAAAACTATTGCCTGAAGCAGTAGGAGGGTCAAGGGGGCCAACTATGTCAACCCCTACCCTTTCAAAGGGAACCCCAACCACAGGCAGTGGAATAAGGGGTGCCTTTGGAGTACCACCTGTCTTGCCACTGGCTTGACAGGTTTCACAGGACTTACAAAATTCCTTTGTGTCCTCTGACATTCTAGGCCAATGAAACAAGGGAACAAGCCTGTCCCAAGTTTTCATTTGCCCAAAATGTCCAGCTAAGGGAATGTCGTGGGCTAGAGTTAGGAGGAACTTTCTGTACTCCTGAGGAATCACCAATCTCCTGGCAGCTCCAGGTTTTGGATCCCTTGCTTCAGTGTACAAGAGGTTGTCCTCCCAGTAAACTCTGTGAGAGTCACTGACATTCCCATTTGCTTGTTTGACAGCTTGCTGTCTTAGACCCTCTAGTGTGGGACAGGTATGCTGTGCCACACTCAGCTCCTCCCTGGCAGGCCCCCCTTCACCCAAAAGCTCAGCAGTGTCTGCTTCCAGCTCCTCTGGTGTAGGTTCTGCACAGGGTGGAAATTCTTCTTCCTCAGAATTAGAATCCACTGTAGAGGGAGGGATAGTAGGTAGTGTTTTACCTTTGCTAACCCTAGCATTAGGGAGCACTTGGTCCATTCTTCCAGGATCCAAGTCACCCTGTCCTTTTTGCTTTTTGGCCTGAGCCCTGGTTAAAGCAAAAATATGCCCTGGAATGCCCAGCATTGCTGCATGAGCCTCCAACTCCACTTCTGCCCAAGCTGATGTCTCTAAATCATTCCCTAATAGACAGTCTACAGGTAAATCTGAGGCAACCACAACTTTCTTTGGACCAGTAACCCCCCCCCAGTTGAGATTCACAACAGCCATGGGGTGGCTAAGGGTGTTGTTATGAGCATCGGTTACTTGGTACTAGTGGCCAAGTAGGTGTTGTTCAGGGTGGACCAGTTTCTCTATTACCATTGGAACACTGGCACCTGTGTTCCTGTAGGCCTGAACCTCAACACCATTTATTAGGGGTAGTTGCTTGTACTTATCCATGTTAAGGGGACAAGCAACCAAGGTGGCTAAATCAATAGCCCCCTCAGAGACTAACACAGCCTCTGTGGTCTCCCTAATCAGACCAACCTCAACTAAATTACCAAAAGTGAGCCCAGTTACTCTCTTGGATTGGCTATTAGTAGGTTTGCTCCCACCACCACTGCTATTACTAGGGGCACTAGGTGTAGCAGCAGGGGTTGTAGTGGTAGGAGGCTTGGTGCTTTTCTTTGGAGAACTGGGATCTGTTGTCCAATGAGCTTTTATTTTACATAAATAGCACCATGGTTTCTTTTCTTTGTTTTGATTTGAAGAGGATTTGGGCCCACCACCCCCACCAGAGTGTTTTTGTGGGCCTGATGAAGACTCATTTTTAGATTTGTCCCCACCCTTGTCAGAAGACTTACCATCCTTCTTCTTGCAATCTTTGTCACCCCCTGTATGAACTTTTCTGTTCACCCTTGTTCTGACCCATTTGTCTGCCTTCTTTCCCAATTCTTGGGGAGAGGTCAGATCAGAGTCCACCAGGTACTGGTGCAACAAATCAGACACACAATTATTAAGAATATGCTCTCTCAGGATTAAGTTATACAGGCTTTCATAATCAGTAACATTACTGCCATGTAACCACTCCTCCAAGGCCTCCACTGAATGGTCAACAAAGTCTACTCAGTCTTGTGAAGACTCCTTTTTGGTCTCTCTGAACTTAATCCTGTACTGTTCAGTGGTAAAAGCCATAACCATCCAGGAGTGCATTCTTAAGAACTGCAAAATTATTGGCATCACTTTCTTTTACAGGAAGGAGCCTATCCCTACCCTTTCCACTAAATTTTAGCCATAGGATAGCAGCCCACTGCCTTTGAGGGACCTCCTGTACAACACAGGCCCTCTGAAGTGCAGCAAAGCACTTGTTAATGTCATCCCCCTCCTTATACTGTAAGGGGGAACTATCTTGTGCAGATTCTTTGAATCATGCTCTCTTGCAGGATGACTATGGGGAAAACTGCTGCTGCCACCATTGGTTTCTAACCCAATTTTCTGTCTTTCTCTTTCTATTTCTAAGGACTGCCTATCTAAATCCAGCTGTTGCTTTTCGAGCATCAGTCTCGATTCTTCCACTCTCAATCTATTGAGCTCCCTTTCTAACACTCTGTCATCAGGGTGGGTGGGTGGGACATGCCTTGAAACCGAAGTATGGTGAGAATGAACAGAAGGAGACCTGTCCCTAACAGATGGCACTCTAACAACCTGGCTACCAGAAATAGCACTTCTACTATGATGAGAAGGAATACTCTTACTGTGATGAGAGGCAACACTATTACTATGATGTGACTCTACATCAGTACCAGCTATGCTAGGTGGTCTGCTAATGGGCAGGCTAGGATGTTTCCCTTCTAACTCTTTTGCTAGGGGTACCCCAGGGTCAGATTGGGAACCATCAACTAATTTCTCAACAGAAGTGCCACCACTTGCCTTATCCTGTTCAACAAGCATATTAACCAAAAGTTCTCTAGAGGGATTCTTCCCTTCACTTAAACCTCTTTCTATGCAGAGACTCCTTGCTCCTTTCCAGCTAAGGTGATCATACGCAAGTTTGGACAGATCAACAGTTTGGCCTGTGCCAGACATTTTAGAAAATGTTTAAGTGATAGAAAAAGTGTGAAAACGTTTTTCAGAACTTTTTTGAAAGACAGAAAAAAAAACTTTTAAAACTTTTTAAGAACTTTTTAGAAAGTTTAGAGGTACCTTTCAGCACTTAGAAAAGAAGTGAGAGAAGAAAAGCAAAACTTTTTGGTTAGGTGTACATACATTGAACTTGTTTTGTATATTTTTCTCTTATGAAAAGTACAATTACAAAAGTGGTAAGTAGTTGCAAAGTACTTATCCCACTGCTGCACAACCAATGTAGGAGGCTGGACTGGCTTGTAGTGAGTACCAAGGGGTACTTACACCTTGCACCAGGCCCAGGTATCCATTATTAGTGTATAGGGTGTCTAGCAGTTTAGGCTGATAGATAATGGAAGCTTAGCAGAGCAGCTTAGGCTGAACTAGGAGACGAGTGAAGCTCCTACAGTACCACTAGTGTCACTTGCACAATATCATAAGAAAACACAGTACACGGATACACTAAAAATAAAGGTACTTTATTTTTATGACAATATGCCAAAGTATCTCAGTGAGTACCCTCAGTATGAGGATAGCAAATATACACAAGATATATGTACACAATACCAAAAATATGCAGTATAGTATTAGAAAACAGTGCAAACAATGTATAGTTACAATAGGATGCAATGGGGAAACATAGGGATAGGGGCAACACAAACCATATACTCCAAAAGTGGAATGCGAACCACGAATGGACCCCAAACCTATGTGACCTTGTAGAGGGTCGCTGGGACTATTAGAAAATAGTGAGAGTTAGAAAAATAACCCTCCCCAAGACCCTGAAAAGTGATTGCAAAGTGCACTAAAGTTCCCCTAAGGACAAAGAAGTCGTGTTAGAGGAATAATGCAGGAAAGACACAAACCAGCAATGCAACAACTGTGGATTTCCAATCTAGGGTACCTGTGGAACAAGGGGACCAAGTCCAAAAGTCACAAGCAAGTCGGGGATGGGCAGATGCCCAGGAAATGCCAGCTGCGGGTGCAAAGAAGCTTCTACTGGACAGAAGAAGCTGAGGTTTCTGCAGGAATGAAAAGGGCTAGAGACTTCCCCTTTAGTGGACGGATCCCTCTCGCCTTGGAGAGTCGTGCAGAAGTGTTTTCCTGCCGAAAGGACGCCAACAAGCCTTGCTAGTCGCAAATCATGCGTTTGGCGTTTTTGGACGCTGCTGGGGCCCAGGAGGGACCAGGAGGTCGCAAATTGGACCTGAAGAGAGAGGGGATGTCGAGCAAGACAAAGAGCACTCAATGAAGCAGGTAGAACCCGGAGAAGTGCCAGAAACAGGCACTACGAGGATGCGTGAAACGGTGCTCGCCGAAGTTGCACAAAGGAGTCCCACGTCGCCGGAGACCAACTTAGAAAGTCGTGCAATGCAGTTTAGAGTGCCGTGGACCCAGGCTTGTCTGTGCACAAAGGATTTCCGCCGGAAGTGCACAGGGGCCGGAGTAGCTGCAAAGTCGCGGTTCCCAGCAATGCAGCCCAGCGAGGTGAGGCAAGGACTTACCTCCACCAAACTTGGACTGAAGAGTCACTGGACTGTGGGGGTCACTTGGACAGAGTCGCTGGATTCGAGGGACCTCGCTCGTCGTGCTGAGAGGAGACCCAAGGGATGGGTAATGCAGCTTTTTGGTGCCTGCGGTTGCAGGGGGAAGATTCCGTCGACCCACGGGAGATTTCTTCGGAGCTTCTGGTGCAGAGAGGAGGCAGACTACCCCCACAGCATGCACAAGCAGGAAAACAGTCGAGAAGGCGGCAGGATCAGCGTTACCGAGTTGCAGTAGTCGTCTTTGCTACTATGTTGCAGGTTTGCAGGCTTCCAGCGCGGTCAGCAGTCGATTCCTTATCAGAAGGTGAAGAGAGAGATGCAGAGGAACTTGGCTGAGCTCATGCATTCGTTATCTGAAGTTTCCCCAGAGACAGAGACCCTAAATAGCCAGAAAAGAGGGTTTGGCTACCTAGGAGAGAGGATAGGCTACTAACACCTGAAGGAGCCTATCAGAAGGAGTCTCTGACGTCACCTGGTGGCACTGGCCTCTCAGAGCAGCCCAGTGTGCCAGCAGCACCTCTGTTTCCAAGATGGCAGAGGTCTGGAGCACACTGGAGGAGCTCTGGACACCTCCCAGGGGAGGTGCAGGTCAGGTGAGTGGTCACTCCCCTTTCCTTTGTCCAGTTTCACGCCAGAGCAGGGGCTAAGGGGTCCCTGAACCGGTGTAGACTGGCTTATGCAGAATTGGGCACATCTGTGCCCAAGAAAGCATTTCCAGAGGCTGGGGGAGGCTACTCCTCCCCTGCCTTCACACCATTTTCCAAAGGGAGAGGGTGTAACACCCTCTCTCAGAGGAAGTCCTTTGTTCTGCCATCCTGGGACAAGCCTGGCTTGACCCCAGGGGGGCAGAAACCTGTCTGAGGGGTTGGCAGCAGCAGCAGCTGCAGTGAAACCCCAGGAAAGGCAGTTTGGCAGTACCAGGGTCTGTGCTACAGACCACTGGGATCATGGAATTGTATCAACAATGCCAGGATGGCATAGAGGGGGCAATTCCATGATCTTAGACATGTTACATGGCCATATTCGGAGTTACCATTGTGAAGCTACATATAGGTAGTGACCTATATGTAGTGCACGCGTGTAATGGTGTCCCCGCACTCACAAAGTTCAGGGAATTGGCTCTGAACAATGTGGGGGCACCTTGGCTAGTGCCAGGGTGCCCTCACACTAAGTAACTTTGCACCTAACCGTTACCAGGTAAAGGTTAGACATATAGGTGACTTATAAGTTACTTAAGTGCAGTGTAAAATGGCTGTGAAATAACGTGGACGTTATTTCACTCAGGCTGCAGTGGCAGGCCTGTGTAAGAATTGTCAGAGCTCCCTATGGGTGGCAAAAGAAATGCTGCAGCCCATAGGGATCTCCTGGAACCCCAATACCCTGGGTACCTCAGTACCATATACTAGGGAATTATAAGGGTGTTCCAGTAGGCCAATGTAAATTGGTAAAATTGGTCACTAGCCTGTTAGTGACAATTTGTAAAGAGAGAGCATAACCACTGAGGTTCTGGTTAGCAGAGCCTCAGTGAGACAGTTAGGCACCACACAGGGAACACATACATATAGGCCACAACTTATGAGCACTGGGGTCCTGACTAGCAGGGTCCCAGTGACACATAACAAACATACTGAAAACATAGGGTTTTCACTATGAGCACTGGGCCCTGGCTAGCAGGATCCCAGTGAGACAGTGAAAACACCCTGACATACACTCACAAACAGGCCAAAAGTGGGGGTAACAAGGCTAGAAAGAGGCTACTTTCTCACACAACCCCCCCCCCCCAAACGAAGGACAATAAGGCTAACCTTGGCCAGTTAAGACTTTATTGTCTAAGTGGTGATAAGTAGAGAGTAGCTCTGCAATAGACTGGTTACTCCCTTTATCATTCACTATATGGTTACTTCCCTGTGGGGATGTAAACCACCCTGTTTGAAGTTTTTTAGCTAAGCAACAATGTGAAGATGTATTTTCAGAGTTTCTATCAGTAAGTTTTAGTTTAGAGCAGTGGGAATTGTCCACTGAACCTATTTGTAGTGATGGAAATGCCAGACAGGGATGCTGTCTCAGAAAAGCCATAGCTGGGCAAAAACTTTGTCCATATGGCTGGAAGAGAGAACAGGGATGCTGTTTCTCTTGAGTTGGAGCAGGGCAGGGATGCTGTCCTATGAGCTCCACACTAGGGCAGGGATGCTGTCCTAAGTGTTGTGAGGCAGTGCAGGGTTTCTGCACTAAAGTTTCTCTGGGAGGGTTGGAGGGATGCTCCATGTTAACTAAAATGGTGCTCTTTTTCTCACCAATGTTAGTTATCCCACAGAGAGGTACTTCTACCTCAGGGAGTCCAGCTTTGCCAGCTGATGATTCCCTTGGAACAGGTGCCACCCCAGGAGAGGTTTCTCCCACCACAGGAATGGTATCCTGAATGGTAGGGTGGTTAGGGGATACTGTGATACCCTTTTTACCTGTTGATGGAGAGGGATCCTGAGTTTTCAGGCCTTCTCTCCTTTGCTTTTTCATTTCAGTAGAAATGAGAGGGAATAATTCCTCAGGGATGCCCAGCATGGCTGCATGGGCATAAAACTCTACATCAGCCCAACCTGAGGCCTCTAGGTCATTACCTAAGAGACAGTCTACAGGTAAGCTAGGTGATACCACCACCTGCTTAGGGCCAGTAACTCCACCCCAACTAAACTGAATTATAGCTAAGGGAAGAAACTTAGTGGAGTTATGGACATCAATAATCTTATACTGTTGTCCAATGATGTGTTGATCAGGGTGCACTAGGTTTTCAGTCACCAAAGTGATACTGGCACCTGTGTCCCTGTAGGCCAAGGCCTCAACACCATTTATTGAAACTGTCTGCCTGTACTTATCCATTGTAAGGGGACAAGCAGCCAGTGTGGCAAGGCCAATGCCACTAGGTGTGACAGAAACTGTCTTGGGACTGACTACCCCTGTTTCTATGATGGACCCATAAGTGAACCCAACTACACCCTTTGCTTGACTGTTGCCAGCAGTCCCACCACTAGTACCACTACTGCTAGGGGCACTAGAGCTTGATGTATTAGTGGTGGTAGGCTCAGGGGGTTTACCTGGACAGGACTTATCCCCTGGCCTATGGCCTCTGTTTTTACACACAAAGCACCAAGGCTTTTTAATGTGTGTGGGTTGAGAAGAAGAGGAAGAATTTGTTTTATCCCCACCCTCTGAAGAGTGTTTAAGATTTGAAGTGGGATCTTTGGTTTTACCCTTATCCCCATGCTTATCTTTAGAGTTTTCACCATCTTTCTTCTTAGTGTTCTCTTTGTCACCCCCTATATGAACTTTTCTGTTCACCCTTGTTCTGACCCATTTGTCTGCCTTCTTTCCCAATTCTTGGGGAGAGGTCAGATCAGAGTCCACCAAGTACTGGTGCAACAAATCAGACACACAATTATTAAGTATATGCTCTCTCAGGATTGTGTTATACAGGCTTTCATAATCAGTAACTTTACTGCCATGTAACCACCCCTCCAAGGCCTTCACTGAATGGTCAATGAAATCAACCCAGTCTTGTGAAGACTCCTTTTTGGTCTCTCTGAACTTTATCCTGTATTGTTCAGTGGTTAAGCCATAACCATCCAGGAGTGCATTCTTAAGAACTGTAAAATTATTGGCATCACTTTCTTTCACAGTTAGGAGCCTATCCCTACCTTTTCCACTAAATGATAGCCATAGGATAGCAGCCCACTGCCTTTGAGGGACATCCTGTACCACACAGGCCCTCTCAAGTGCAGCAAACCACTTGTTAATGTCATCCCCCTCCTTATAAGGGGGAACTATTGTGAGAAAGTAGCCTCTTTCTCGCCTTGTTACCCCCACTTTGGACCTGTTTGTGAGTGTATGTCAGGGTGTTTTCACTGTCTCACTGGTATCCTGCTTGCCAGGGCCCAGTGCTCATAGTGAAAACCCTATGTTTTCAGTATGTTTGTTATGTGTCACTGGGTCCCTGCTAGTCAGGACCCCAGTGCTCATAAGTTTGTGGCCTATATGTATGTGTTCCCTGTGTGGTGCCTAACTGTCTCACTGAGGCTCTGCTAACCAGAACCTCAGTGGTTATGCTCTCTCATTTCTTTCCAAATTGTCACTGACAGGCTAGTGACCATTTTTACCAATTTACATTGGCTTACTGAAACACCGTTATAATTCCCTAGTATATGGTACTGAGGTACCCAGGGTATTGGGGTTCCAGGAGATCCCTATGGGCTGCAGCATTTCTTTTGCCACCCATAGGGAGCTCTGACAATTCTTACACAGGCCTGCCACTGCAGCCTGAGTGAAATAACGTCCACGTTATTTCACAGCCATTTTACACTGCACTTAAGTAACTTATAAGTCACCTATATGTCTAACCTTTACCTGGTAAAGGTTAGGTGCAAAGTTACTTAGTGTGAGGGCACCCTGGCACTAGCCAAGGTGCCCCCACATTGTTCAGAGCCAATTCCCTGAACTTTGTGAGTGCGGGGACACCATTACACGCGTGCACTACATATAGGTCACTACCTATATGTAGCTTCACAATGGTAACTCCGAATATGGCCATGTAACATGTCTATGTCATGGAATTGCCCCCTCTATGCCATCCTGGCATAGTTGGCACAATCCCATGATCCCAGTGGTCTGTAGCACAGACCCTGGTACTGCCAAACTGCCCTTCCTGGGGTTTCACTGCAGCTGCTGCTGCTGCCAACCCCTCAGACAGGCATCTGCCCTCCTAGGGTCCAGCCAGGCCTGGCCCAGGATGGCAGAACAAAGAACTTCCTCTGAGAGAGGGTGTGACACCCTCTCCCTTTGGAAAATGGTGTGAAGGCAGGGGAGGAGTAGCCTCCCCCAGCCTCTGGAAATGCTTTGTTGGGCACAGAGGTGCCCAATTCTGCATAAGCCAGTCTACACCGGTTCAGGGGACCCCTTAGCCCTGCTCTGGCGCGAAACTGGATAAAGGAAAGGGGAGTGACCACTCCCCTGACCTGCACCTCCCCTGGGAGGTGTCCAGAGCTCCTCCAGTGTGCTCCAGACCTCTGCCATCTTGGAAACAGAGGTGCTGCTGGCACACTGGACTGCTCTGAGTGGCCAGTGCCACCAGGTGACGTCAGAGACTCCTTGTGATAGGCTCCTTCAGGTGTTGCTAGCCTATCCTCTCTCCTAGGTAGCCAAACCCTCTTTTCTGGCTATTTAGGGTCTCTGTCTCTGGGGAAACTTTAGATAACGAATGCATGAGCTCAGCCGAGTTCCTCTGCATCTCTCTCTTCACCTTCTGATAAGGAATCGACTGCTGACCGCGCTGGAAGCCTGCAAACCTGCAACATAGTAGCAAAGACGACTACTGCAACTCTGTAACGCTGATCCTGCCGCCTTCTCGACTGTTTTCCTGCTTGTGCATGCTGTGGGGGTAGTCTGCCTCCTCTCTGCACCAGAAGCACCGAAGAAATATCCCGTGGGTCGACGGAATCTTCCCCCTGCAACCGCAGGCACCAAAAAGCTGCATTACCGGTCCCTTGGGTCTCCTCTCAGCACGACGAGCGAGGTCCCTCGAATCCAGCGACTCTGTCCAAGTGACCCCCACAGTCCAGTGACTCTTCAGTCCAAGTTTGGTGGAGGTAAGTCCTTGCCTCACCTCGCTGGGCTGCATTGCTGGGAACCGCGACTTTGCAGCTACTCCGGCCCCTGTGCACTTCCGGTGGAAATCCTTGGTGCACATCCAAGCCTGGGTCCACGGCACTCTAACCTGCTTTGCACGACTTTCTAAGTTGGTCTCCGGCGACGTGGGACTCCTTTGTGCAACTTCGGCGAGCACCATTTCACGCATCCTCGTAGTGCCTGTATCTGGCACTTCTCCGGGAGCTACCTGCTTCAGTGAGGGCTCTTTGTCTTGACCAACGTCCCCTCTCTCTTCAGGTCCAATTTGAGACCTCCTGGTCCCTCCTGGGCCCCAGCAGCGTCCAAAAACGCAAAACGCATGATTTGCGACTAGCAAGGCTTGTTGGCGTCCTTTCGGCGGGAAATTACTTGTGCACGACTCTCGAAGGCAAGAGAGATCCGTCCACCAAAGGGGAAGTCTCTAGACCTTTTCGTTCTTGCAGAAACCTCAGCTTCTTCTGTCCAGTAGAAGCTTCTTTGCACCCGCAGCTGGCATTTCCTGGGCATCTGCCCATCTCCGACTTGCTTGTGACTTTTGGACTTGGTCCCCTTATTCCACAGGTACCCTAGATTGGAAATCCACAGTTGTTGGATTGCTGGTTTGTGTCTTTCCTGCATTATTCCTCTAACACGACTTCTTTGTCCTTAGGGGAACTTTAGTGCACTTTGCACTCACTTTTCAGGGTCTTGGGGAGGGTTATTTCTCTAACTCTCACTATTTTCTAATAGTCCCAGCGACCCTCTACAAGGTCACATAGGTTTGGGGTCCATTCGTGGTTCGCATTCCACTTTTGGAGTATATGGTTTGTGTTGCCCCTATCCCTATGTTTCCCCATTGCATCCTATTGTAACTATACATTGTTTGCACTGTTTTCTAAGACTATACTGCATATTTTTGCGATTGTGTATATATATCTTGTGTATATTTCCTGTCCTCTCACTGAGGGTACACTCTAAGATACTTTGGCATATTGTCATAAAAATAAAGTACCTTTATTTTTAGTATAACTGTGTATTGTGTTTTCTTATGATATTGTGCATATGACACTAAGTGGTACTGTAGTAGCTTCACACGTCTCCTAGTTCAGCCTAAGCTGCTCTGCTAAGCTACCATTATCTATCAGCCTAAGCTGCTAGACACCCTATACACTAATAAGGGATAACTGGGCCTGGTGCAAGGTGCAAGTACCCCTTGGTACTCACTACAAGCCAGTCCAGGCTCCTACAACTATCTTGTGCAGATTCCTGGAATCATGCTCTTTTGCAGGATGACTATGGGGAATACTGCTGCTGCCACCATGGGTTTCTAAACCCAACTTCTGTCTTTCCTTCTCTAATTCTAAAGACTGTCTATCCAAATCCAGCTGTTGCTTCTTGAGCTTCAGTCTGGTTTGTTCCACTCTCAATCTATTGAGCTCCCTTTCTAACAATCTGTCATCAGGGTGGGTGGGAGGGACATGCCTTGAAACAGAAGTATGGTGAGAATGGACAGAAGGAGACCTGTCCCTTACAGAAGCCACCCTAACATCTTGGCTAACAGAAACATCACTACCAGTATGGTGAGAATAAATGCTTTTGCTATGATGTGAGACAACACTATTTATATGGTGTGGCTCATCATCATTACCAACTATGCTAGACTGTCTAGTAATGGGCAGGCTAGGAACTTTCTTTCCTGAATCTTTTCCTGGGGGAGTCCCTGGATCAGATTGAGAACCATTAGCTACTTTTTCTACAGATGGGGCACTTATGGCCTTATCCTGTACTCTAAGCATGTTAATTAACAGTTCTAAGGAAGGATTCTTCCCTACACTCAAACCTCTCTCTATGCAGAGATTCCTTGCTCCTTTCCAGCTAAGGTGATCATATGCAAGTTTGGACAGATCAACATTTTGGCCTGTGCCAGACATTTTTAGAGAGAGTTAAAGTGATAGTAAAAGATAAAAAGTTTGTCAGAGCTTTTAGAAAGACAGAGAAAAAAAACTTTTTAAACTTTTTAGAACTTTTTAGAAAGTTAGAAGTACTTTTCAGCACTTAGAAAAGAGTGAAAAGAGGAAATGCAAAACTTTTTGTCTATGTGTATATACACTGACCTTGTTTTGTATATTTTTCTCTTATGAAAAGTACAATGACAAGAGTGGTAAGTAGTCTCAAAGCACTTATCCCACCACTGCACAACCAATGTAGGAGGCTGGACTGGCTTGTAGTGAGTACCAAGGGGTACTTGCACCTTGCACCAGGCCCAGTTATCCCTTATTAGTGTATAGGGTGTCTAGCAGCTTAGGCTGATAGATAATGGTAGCTTAGCAGAGCAGCTTAGGCTGAACTAGGAGACGTGTGAAGCTACTACAGTACCACTTAGTGTCATATGCACAATATCATAAGAAAACACAATACACAGTTATACTAAAAATAAAGGTACTTTATTTTTATGACAATATGCCAAAGTATCTTAGAGTGTACCCTCAGTGAGAGGATAGGAAATATACACAAGATATATATACACAATAGCAAAAATATGCAGTATAGTCTTAGAAAACAGTGCAAACAATGTATAGTTACAATAGGATGCAATGGGGAAACATAGGGATAGGGGCAACACAAACCATATACTCCAAAAGTGGAATGCGAACCACGAATGGACCCCAAACCTATGTGACCTTGTAGAGGGTCGCTGGGACTATTAGAAAATAGTGAGAGTTAGAAAAATAACCCTCCCCAAGACCCTGAAAAGTGAGTGCAAAGTGCACTAAAGTTCCCCTAAGGACAAAGAAGTCGTGTTAGAGGAATAATGCAGGAAAGACACAAACCAGCAATGCAACAACTATGGATTTCCAATCTAGGGTACCTGTGGAACAAAGGGACCAAGTCCAAAAGTCAAAAGCAAGTCGGAGATGGGAAGATGCCCAGGAAATGCCAGCTGCGGGTGCAAAGAAGCTTCTACTGGACAGAAGAAGCTGAGGTTTCTGCAGGAACGAAAAGGGCTAGAGACTTCCCCTTTGGTGGACGGATCCCACTCGCATTGGAGAGTCGTGCAGAAGTGTTTGCTCGCCGAAAGGACGCCAACAAGCCTTGCTAGTCGCAAATCGTGCGTTTGTCGTTTTTGGACGCTGCTGGGGCCCAGGAGAGACCAGGAGGTCGCAAATTAGACCTGAAGAGAGAGGGGACGTCGAGCAAGACAAAGAACCCTCTCTGAGGCAGGTAGCACCCGGAGAAGTGCCAGAAACAGGCACTACAAGGATGCGTGAAATGGTGCTCGCCGAAGTTGCACAAAGGAGTCCCACGTCGCCGGAGACCAACTTAGAAATCGTGCAATGCAGGTTAGAGTGCCGTGGACCCTGGCTTGGCTGTGCACAAAGGATTTCCGCCGGAAGTGCACAGGGGCCGGAGTAGCTGCAAAGTCGCGGTTCCCAGCAATGCAGCCCAGCGAGGTGAGGCAAGGACTTACCTCCACCAAACTTGGACTGAAGAGTCACTGGACTGTGGGGGTCACTTGGACAGAGTCGCTGGATTCGAGGGACCTCGCTCGTCGTGCTGAGAGGAGACCCAAGGGACCGGTAATGCAGCTTTTTGGTGCCTGCGGTTGCAGGGGGAAGATTCCGTCGACCCACTGGAGATTTCTTCGGAGCTTCTGGTGCAGAAAGGAGGCAGACTACCCCCACAGCATGCAAAAGCAGGAAAACAGTCGAGAAGGCGGCAGGATCAGCGTTACCGAGTTGCAGAGTAGTCGTCTTTGCTACTATGTTGCAGGTTTGCAGGCTTCCAGCGCGGTCAGCAGTCGATTCCTTATCAGAAGGTGAAGAGAGAGATGCAGAGGAACTCGGCTGAGCTCATGCATTCGTTATCTGAAGTTTCCCCAGAGACAGAGACCCTAAATAGCCAGAAAAGAGGGTTTGGCTACCTAGGAGAGAGGATAGGCTACTAACACCTGAAGGAGCCTATCAGAAGGAGTCTCTGACGTCACCTGGTGGCACTGGCCACTCAGAGCAGTCCAGTGTGCCAGCAGCACCTCTGTTTCCAAGATGGCAGAGGTCTGGAGCACACTGGAGGAGCTCTGGACACCTCCCAGGGGAGGTGCAGGTCAGGGGAGTGGTCACTCCCCTTTCCTTTGTCCAGTTTCGCGCCAGAGCAGGGGCTAAGGGGTCCCTGAACCGGTGTAGACTGGCTTATGCAGAATTGGGCACATCTGTGCCCAAGAAAGCATTTCCAGAGGCTGGGGGAGGCTACTCCTCCCCTGCCTTCACACCATTTTCCAAAGGGAGAGGGTGTAACACCCTCTCTCAGAGGAAGTCCTTTGTTCTGCCATCCTGGGACAAGCCTGGCTTGACCCCAGGGGGGCAGAAACCTGTCTGAGGGGTTGGCAGCAGCAGCAGCTGCAGTGAAACCCCAGGAAAGACAGTTTGGCAGTACCAGGGTCTGTGCTACAGACCACTGGGATCATGGAATTGTACCAACAATGCCAGGATGGCATAGAGGGGGCAATTCCATGATCTTAGACATGTTACATGGCCATATTCGGAGTTACCATAGTGAAGCTACATATAGGTAGTGACCTATATGTAGTGCACGCGTGTAATGGTGTCCCCGCACTCACAAAGTTCAGGGAATTGGCTCTGAACAATGTGGGGGCACCTTGGCTAGTGCCAGGGTGCCCTCACACTAAGTAACTTTGCACCTAACCTTTACCAGGTAAAGGTTAGACATATAGGTGACTTATAAGTTACTTAAGTGCAGTGTAAAATGGCTGTGAAATAACGTGGACGTTATTTCACTCAGGCTGCAGTGGCAGGCCTGTGTAGGAATTGTCAGAGCTCCCTATGGGTGGCAAAAGAAATGCTGCAGCCCATAGGGATCTCCTGGAACCCCAATACCCTGGGTACCTCAGTACCATATACTAGGGAATTATAAGGGTGTTCCAGTAGGCCAATGTAAATTGGTAAAATTGGTCACTAGCCTGTTAGTACCAATTTGTAAAGAGAGAGCATAACCACTGAGGTTCTGGTTAGCAGAGCCTCAGTGAGACAGTTAGGCACCACACAGGGAACACATACATATAGGCCACAACTTATGAGCACTGGGGTCCTGACTAGCAGGGTCCCAGTGACACATAACAAACCTACTGAAAACATAGGGTTTTCACTATGAGCACTGGGCCCTGGCTAGCAGGATCCCAGTGAGACAGTGAAAACACCCTGACATACACTCACAAACAGGCCAAAAGTGGGGGTAACAAGGCTAGAAAGAGGCTACTTCCTCACAGACTGCAGGGTATTGGCAGATCAAATTGTCAGTAGATGCTAAACCTAAGACTGCATTTTCAACCATTGGAGGACATTACCAGTTTACTGTAATGCCTTTTGGTTTGAAAAATGCACCTGCCACTTTTCAGAGGTTGGTGAACACAGTCCTGCAAGGGCTGGAAGCTTTCAGTGCAGCATATTTGGACGATATAGCTGTCTTTAGCTCCAGCTGGGATGATCACCTGGTCCACCTATGGAAAGTTTTGGAGGCCCTGCAAAAGGCAGGCCTCACTATCAAGGCTTCAAAGTGCCAGATAGGGCAGGGTAAGGTGGTTTATCTGGGACACCTTGTTGGTGGGGAACAGATTGCACCACTACAGGGGAAAATCCAAACAATTATTGATTGGGTTCCCCCTACTACACAGACTCAGGTGAGAGCCTTCCTACGCCTCACTGGGTATTACAGGAGGTTCATTAAGAACTATGGCTCCATTGCAGCCCCTCTTAATGACCTCACTTCCAAAAAGATGCCTAAAAAGGTATTATGGACAGCAAACTGTCAGAAAGCTTTTGAGGAGCTGAAGCAGGCCATGTGCTCTGCACCTGTCCTGAAAAGCCCTTGTTACTCTAAAAAATTATATGTCCAAACTGATGCATCTGAATTAGGAGTAGGGGCAGTCCTATCACAACTTAATTCTGAGGGCCAGGATCAACCTGTTGCTGTTATTAGTAGGAGGTTGACCCCTAGAGAAAAGCGTTGGTCTGCCATTGAGAGGGAGGCCTTTGCTGTGGTCTGGGCACTGAAGAAGTTGAGGCCATACCTGTTTGGCAGTCACTTCATTGTTCAGACAGACCACAAACCTCTACTTTGGCTAAAACAAATGAAAGGTGAAAATCCTAAATTGTTGAGGTGGTCCATATCCCTACAGGGAATGGACTATACAGTGGAACATAGACCTGGGAGTAGCCACTCCAATGCAGATGGACTCTCCAGATATTTCCACTTAGACAATGAAGACTCATCAGGTCATGGCTAGTCTTATTGTCCTTCATTTGGGGGGGGGGTTGTGTAGGAAAGTACCATCTTGCCTGGCATGTTACCCCCATTTTTCACTGTATATATGTTGTTTTAGTTGTATGTGTCACTGGGACCCTGTTCACCAGGGCCCCAGTGCTCATAAGTGTGCCTGAATGTGTTACCTGTGTAGTGACTAACTGTCTCACTGAGGCTCTGCTAATCAGAACCTCAGTGGTTATGCTCTCTCATTTCTTTCAAATTGTCACTAACAGGCTAGTGACCAATTTTACCAATTTACATTGGCTTACTGGAACACCCTTATAATTCCCTAGTATATGGTACTGAGGTACCCAGGGTATTGGGGTTCCAGGAGATCCCTATGGGCTGCAGCATTTCTTTTGCCACCCATAGGGAGCTCTGACAATTCTAACACAGGCCTGCCACTGCAGCCTGAGTGAAATAACGTCCACGTTATTTCACAGCCATTTTACACTGCACTTAAGTAACTTATAAGTCACCTATATGTCTAACCTTTACCTAGTAAAGGTTAGGTGCAAAGTTACTTAGTGTGAGGGCACCCTGGCACTAGCCAAGGTGCCCCCACATTGTTCAGAGCCAATTCCCTGAACTTTGTGAGTGCGGGGACACCATTACACGCGTGCACTTCATATAGGTCACTACCTATATGTAGCGTCACAATGGTAACTCCGAATATGGCCATGTAACATGTCTATGATCATGGAATTGCCCACTCTATACCATCCTGGCATAGTTGGCCCAATCCCATGATCCCAGTGGTCTGTAGCACAGACCCTGGTACTGCCAAACTGCCCTTCCTGGGGTTTCACTGCAGCTGCTGCTGCTGCCAACCCCTCAGACAGGCATCTGCCTTCCTGGGGTCCAGCCAGGCCTGGCCCAGGATGGCAGAACAAAGGACTTCCTCTGAGAGAGGGTGTTACACCCTCTCCCTTTGGAAAATGGTGTGAAGGCAGGGGAGGAGTAGCTTCCCCCAGCCTCTGGAAATGCTTTGTTGGGCACAGATGTGCCCAATTCTGCATAAGCCAGTCTACACCGGTTCAGGGGACCCCCTTAGCCCTGCTCTGGCGCGAAACTGGACAAAGGAAAGGGGAGTGACCACTCCCCTGACCTGCACCTCCCCTGGGAGGTGTCCAGAGCTCCTCCAGTGTGCTCCAGACCTCTGCCATCTTGGAAACAGAGGTGCTGCTGGCACACTGGACTGCTCTGAGTGGCCAGTGCCACCAGGTGACGTCAGAGACTCCTTCTGATAGGCTCCTTCAGGTGTTAGTAGCCTATCCTCTCTCCTAGGTAGCCAAACCCTCTTTTCTGGCTATTTAGGGTCTCTGTCTCTGGGGAAACTTTAGATAACGAATGCAAGAGCTCATCCGAGTTCCTCTGCATCTCTCTCTTCACCTTCTGCCAAGGAATCGACTGCTGACCGCGCTGGAAGCCTGCAAACCTGCAACATAGTAGCAAAGACGACTACTGCAACTCTGTAACGCTGATCCTGCCGCCTTCTCGACTGTTTTCCTGGTGGTGCATGCTGTGGGGGTAGTCTGCCTCCTCTCTGCACTAGAAGCTCTGAAGAAATCTCCTGTGGGTCGACGGAATCTTCCCCCTGCAACCGCAGGCACCAAAAAGCTGCATTACCGGTCCCTTGTGTCTCCTCTCAGCACGACGAGCGAGGTCCCTCGAATCCAGCGACTCTGTCCAAGTGACCCCCACAGTCCAGTGACTCTTCACTCCAAGTTTGGTGGAGGTAAGTCCTTGCCTCACCTCGCTAGACTGCATTGCTGGGAACTGTGACTTTTGCAGCTACTCCGGCCCCTGTGCACTTCCGGCATAAATCCTTCGTGCACAGCCAAGCCTGGGTCCACGGTACTCTAACCTGCATTGCACGACTTTCTAAGTTGGTCTCCGGCGACGTGGGACTCCTTTGTGCGACTTCGGGTGAGCACTGTTTCATGCATCCTCGTAGTGCCTGTTTCTGGCACTTCTCCGGGTGCTACCTGCTGCTGAGAGGGCTCCTTGTCTTGCTCGACATCCGTTCTCTCTCCTGGTCCAATTTGCGACCTCCTGGTCCCTCCAGGGCTACAGCATCGTCCAAAAACTCTAACCGTACAATTTGCAGCTAGCAAGGTTTGTTGGCGTTCTTTCGGCGGGAAAACACTTCTGCACGACTCTCCACGGCGAGAGGGATCAGTCTACCAAAGGGGAAGTCTCTAGCCCTTTTCGTTTCTGCAGAAACCTCCGCTTCTTCTGTCCAGTAGAAGCTTCTTTGCATCCACAGCTGGCATTTCCTGGGCATATGCCCATCTCCGACTTGCTTGTGACTTTTGGACTTGGTCCCCTTGTTCCACAGGTACCCTAGATTGGAAATCCACAGTTGTTTCATTGTTGGTTTGTGTCTTTCCTGCATTATTCCTCTAACACGACTTCTTTGTCCTTAGGGGAACTTTAGTGCACTTTGCACTCACTTTTCAGGGTCTTGGGGAGGGTTATTTTTCTAACTCTCACTATTTTCTAATAGTCCCAGCGACCCTCTACAAGGTCACATAGGTTTGGGGTCCATTCGTGGTTCGCATTCCACTTTTGGAGTATATGGTTTGTGTTGCCCCTATCCCTATGTTTCCCCATTGCATCCTATTGTAACTATACATTGTTTGCACTGTTTTCTAAGACTATACTGCATATTTTTGCTATTGTGTATATATATCTTGTGTATATTTCCTATCCTCTCACTGAGGGTACACTCTAAGATACTTTGGCATATTGTCATAAAAATAATGTACCTTTATTTTTAGTATAACTGTGTATTGTGTTTTCTTATGATATTGTGCATATGACACTAAGTGGTACTGTAGTAGCTTCACCCGTCTCCTAGTTCAGCCTAAGCTGCTCTGCTAAGCTGTGAGAAGGTAGCCTCTTTCTAGCCTTGTCACCCCCACTTTTTGCCTGTTTGTGAGCGTATGTCAGGGTGTTTGTCACTGTTTTCACTGTCTCACTGGGATCCTGATAGCCAGGCCTCAGTGCTCATAGTGAAAACACTATGGTTTCAGTATGTTTGTTATGTGTCACTGGGATCCTGCTGGTCAGGACCCCAGTGCTCATAGGTTTGTGGCCTATATGTATGTGTCACTGGGACCCTGTCACACAGGGCCCCAGTGCTCATAGGTGTGCATGTATATGTTCCCTGTGTGGTGCCTAACTGTCTCACTGAGCCTCTGCTAACCAGAACCTCAGTGGTTATGCTCTCTCATTACTTTCAAATTGTCACTAACAGGCTAGTGACCATTTTTACCAATTTACATTGGCTTACTGGAACACCCTTATAATTCCCTAGTATATGGTACTAAGGTACCCAGGGTATTGGGGTTCCAGGAGATCCCTATGGGCTGCAGCATTTCTTTTGCCACCCATAGGGAGCTCTGACAATTCTTACACAGGCCTGCCACTGCAGCCTGAGTGAAATAACGTCCACGTTATTTCACAGCCATTTTACACTGCACTTAAGTAACTTATAAGTCACCTATATGTCTAACCTTTACCTGGTAAAGGTTAGGTGCAAAGTTACTTAGTGTGAGGGCACCCTGGCACTAGCCAAGGTGCCCCCACATTGTTCAGAGCCAATTCACTGAACTTTGTGAGTGCGGGGACACCATTACACGCGTGCACTACATATAGGTCACTACCTATATGTAGCTTCACCATGGTAACTCCGAATATGGCCATGTAACATGTCTATGATCATGGAATTGCCCCCTCTATGCCATCCTGGCATTGTTGGTACAATTCCATGATCCCAGTGGTCTGTAGCACAGACCCTGGTACTGCCAGACTGCCCTTCCTGGGGTTTCACTGCAGCTGCTGCTGCTGCCAACCCCTCAGACAGGCAGCTGCCCTCCTGGGGTCCAGCCAGGCCTGGCCCAGGATGGCAGAACAAAGAACTTCCTCTGAGAGAGGGTGTGACACCCTCTCCCTTTGGAAAATGGTGTGAAGGCAGGGGAGGAGTAGCCTCCCCCAGCCTCTGGAAATGCTTTGTTGGGCACAGATGTGCCCAATTCTGCATAAGCCAGTCTACACCGGTTCAGGGACCCCTTAGCCCCTGCTCTGGCGCGAAACTGGACAAAGGAAAGGGGAGTGACCACTCCCCTGACCTGCACCTCCCCTGGGAGGTGTCCAGAGCTCCTCCAGTGTGCTCCAGACCTCTGCCATCTTGGAAACAGAGGTGCTGCTGGCACACTGGACTGCTCTGAGTGGCCAGTGCCACCAGGTGACGTCAGAGACTCCTTGTGATAGGCTCCTTCAGGTGTTAGTAGCCTTTCCTCTCTCCTAGGTAGCCAAACCCTCTTTTCTGGCTATTTAGGGTCTCTGTCTCTGGGGAAACTTTAGATAACGAATGCATGAGCTCAGCCGAGTTCCTCTGCATCTCTCTCTTCACCTTCTGATAAGGAATCGACCGCTGACCGCGCTGGAAGCCTGCAAACCTGCAACATAGTAGCAAAGACGACTACTGCAACTCTGTAACGCTGATCCTGCCGCCTTCTCGACTGTTTTCCTGCTTGTGCATGCTGTGGGGGTAGTCTGCCTCCTCTCTGCACCAGAAGCTCCGAAGAAATCTCCCGTGGGTTGACGGAATCTTCCCCCTGCAACCGCAGGCACCAAAAAGCTGCATAACCGGTCCCTTGGGTCTCCTCTCAGCACGACGAGCGAGGTCCCTCGAATCCAGCGACTCTGTCCAAGTGACCCCCACAGTCCAGTGACTCTTCAGCCCAAGTTTGGTGGAGGTAAGTCCTTGCCTCACCTCGCTGGGCTGCATTGCTGGGAACCGCGACTTTGCAGCTACTCCGGCCCCTGTGCACTTCCGGCGGAAATCCTTTGTGCACAGCCAAGCCTGGGTCCACGGCACTCTAACCTGCATTGCACGACTTTCTAAGTTGGTCTCCGGCGACGTGGGACTCCTTTGTGCAACTTCGGCGAGCACCGTTTCACGCATTTTCCTAGTGCCTGTTTCTGGCACTTCTCCGGGTGCTACCTGCTTCAGTGAGGGCTCTTTGTCTTGCTCGACGTCCCCTCTCTCTGCAGGTCCAATTTGCGACCTCCTGGTCCCTCCTGGGGCCCAGCAGCGTCCAAAAACGCCAAACGCACGATTTGCGTGTAGCAAGGCTTGTTGGCGTCCTTCCGGCGGGAAAACACTTCTGCACGACTTTCCAAGGAGAGAGGGATCCGTCCACCAAAGGGGAAGTCTCTAGCCCTTTTCGTTCCTGCAGAAACCTCAGCTTCTTCTGTCCAGTCGAAGCTTCTTTGCACCCGCAGCTGGCATTTCCTGGGCATCTGCCCATCTCCGACTTGCTTGTGACTTTTGGACTTGGTCCCCTTGTTCCACAGGTACCCTAGATTGGAAATACACAGTTGTTGCATTGCTGGTTTGTGTCTTTCCTGCATTATTCCTCTAACACGACTATTTTGTCCTTAGGGGAACTTTAGTGCACTTTGCACTCACTGTTCAGGGTCTTGGGGAGGGTTATTTTTCTAACTCTCACTATTTTCTAATAGTCCCAGCGACCCTCTACAAGGTCACATAGGTTTGGGGTCCATTCGTGGTTCGCATCCCACTTTTGGAGTATATGGTTTGTGTTGCCCCTATCCCTATGTTTCCCCATTGCATCCTATTGTATCTATACATTGTTTGCACTGTTTTCTAAGACTATACTGCATACTTTTGCTATTGTGTATATATATCTTGTGTATATTTCCTATCCTCTCACTGAGGGTACACTCTAAGATACTTTGGCATATTGTCATAAAAATAAAGTACCTTTATTTTTAGTATAACTGGGTATTGTGTTTTCTTATGATATTGTGCATATGACACTAAGTGGTACTGTAGTAGCTTCACACGTCTCCTAGTTCAGCCTAAGCTGCTCTGCTAAGCTACCATTATCTATCAGCCTAAGCTGCTAGACACCCTATACACTAATAAGGGATAACTGGGCCTGGTGCAAGGTGCAAGTACCCCTTGGTACTCACTACAAGCCAGTCCAGCCTCCTACATAAGCTACCATTATCTATCAGCCTAAGCTGCTAGACACCCTATACACTAATAAGGGATAACTGGGCCTGGTGCAAGGTGCAAGTACCCCTTGGTACTCACTACAAGCCAGTCCAGCCTCCTACAGTGATGCCAATAATTTTACAGTTCTTAAGAATGCACTCCTTGATGGTTATGGCTTAACCACTGAACAGTACAGGATGAAGTTCAGAGAAACCAAAAAGGAGTCTTCATAAGACTGGATAGACTTTGTTGACCATTCAGTGAAGGCCTTGGAGGGGTGGTTATATGGCAGTAAAGTTTCTGACTATGAAAGCCTGTATAACTTAATCCTGAGAGAGCATATTCTTAATAATTATTTGTCTGATTTGTTACACCAGTACCTGGTAGACTCTGTTCTGACCTCTCCCCAAGAATTGGGAAAGAAGGCAGACAAATGGTTTAAAACAAGGGTGAACAGAAAAGTTCATACAGGGGGTGACAAGGATGGCAAGAAGAAGGATGGTAAGTCTTCTGACTAGGGTGGGGACAAATCTAAAAATGAGTCTTCACCAGGCCCACAAAAACACTCTGGTGGGGGTGTTGGGCTCAAATCCTCTTCAAATCAAAACAATGAAAAGAAACCATGGTGCTATTTATGTAAAATAAAAGGCCATTGGACAACTGATCCCAGTTGCCCAAAGAAAAGCACCAAGTCTCCTACCACTACAACCCCTGCTGCTACACCTAGTGCCCCTAGTAAATGCAGTGGTGGTGGGAGCAAACCTACTAATAGCCAATCCAAGGGAGTAGCTGGGCTCACACTTGGAAATTTAGTTGGGGTTGGTCTGATTAGGGAGACCACAGAGGCTGTGTTAGTCTCTGAGGGGCCATTGATTTGGCCACCTTGGTTGCTTGTCCCCTTAACATGGATAAGTACAAGCAACTACCCCTAATAAATGGTGTTGAGGTTCAGGCCTACAGGGACACAGGTGCCAGTGTTACAATGGTAATAGAGAAACTGGTCCACCCTGAACAACACCTACTTGGTCACCAGTACCAAGTAAGTGATGCTCATAACAACACTCTTAGCCACCCCATGGCTGTTGTGAATCTCAACTGGGGGGGTTACTGGTCCAAAGAAAGTTGTGGTTGCCTCAGATTTACCTGTTGACTGTCTATTAGGGAATGATTTAGAGACATCAGCTTGGGCAGAAGTGGAGTTGGAGGCTCATGCAGCAATGCTGTGCATTCCAGGGCATATTTTTGCTTTAACCAGGGCTCAGGCCAAAAAGCAAAAAGGACAGGGTGACTTGGATCCTGGAAGAATGGACCAAGTGCTCCCTAAAGCTAGGGTTAGTAAAGTAAAACACTACCTACTATCCCTCCCTCTACAATGGATTCAACTTCTGAGGAAGAAGAATTTCCACCCTGTGCAGAACCTACACCAGAGGAGCTGGAAGCAGACACTGCTGAGCTTTTGGGTGAAGGGTAGGCCTTCCAGGGAGGAGCTGATTGTGGCACCGCATACCTGTCCCACACTAGAGGGTCTAAGGCAGCAAGCTGTCAAACAAGCAAATGGGGATGTCAGTGACTCTCACAGAGTTTACTAGGAGGATAACCTTTTGTACACTGAAGCAAGGGATCCAAAACCTGGAGCTGCCAGGAGATTGGTGATTCCTCAGGAATACAGAAAGTTTCTCCTAACTCTAGCCCACGACATTCCCTTAGCTGGACATTTGGGGCAAATGAAAACTTGGGACAGGCTTGTTCCCTTGTTTCATTGGCCTAGAATGTCAGAGGACACAAAGGAATTTTGTAAGTCCTGTGAAACCTGTCAAGCCAGTGGCAAGACAGGTGGCACCCCAAAGGCACCCCTTATTCCACTGCCTGTGGTTGGGGTTCCCTTTGAAAGGGTAGAGGTTGACATAGTTGGCCCCCTTGACCCTCCTACTGCTTCAGGCAATAGGTTTATCTTGGTGGTAGTGGACCATGCCACCAGATATCCTGAAGCAATTCCTCTAAGGACCACTACAGCTCCTGCAGTGGCAAAGGCCCTCCTGGGAATCTTTTCCAGGGTGGGCTTCCCAAAAGAGGTGGTATCAGACAGGGGAAGCAATTTCATGTCTGCTTACTTAAAGGGCATGTGGAAGGAATGTGGTGTTACATACAAGTTCACCACACCCTATCATCCACAAACAAATGGACTGGTTGAGAGGTTTAATAAAACTCTCAAAGGAATGATAATGGGACTCCCTGATAAACTCCGCAGGAGATGGGATGTCCTGTTACCTTGCCTCCTTTTTGCTTACAGGGAGGTACCCCAGAAAGGAGTGGGCTTTAGCCCCTTTGAACTCCTATTTCGACACCCTGTAAGAGGTCCTCTAACACTTGTTAAGGAGGGTTGGGAACAACCTTTAAAAGCTCCAAAGCAAGACATAGTGGACTATGTACTTGGCCTAAGATCTAGAATGGCTGAGTGAAGGAGGCTGGACTGGCTTGTAGTGAGTACCAAGGGATACTTGCACCTTGCACCAGGCCCATAAGGGTGTTCCAGTAAGCCAATGTAAATTGGTAAAATTGGTCACTAGCCTGTTAGTGACAATTTGAAAGAAATGAGAGAGCATAACCACTGAGGTTCTGATTAGCAGAGCCTCAGTGAGACAGTTAGTCATAACACAGGTAACACATACAGGGCACATTTATGAGCACTGGGGCCCTGGCTGGCAGGGTCCCAGTGACACATACAACTAAAACAAGATATATACAGTGAAAAATGGGGGTAACATGCCAGGCAAGATGGTACTTTCCTATACAACCCCCCCCCCAAACGAAGGACAATAAGACTAGCCATGACCTGATGAGTCTTCATTGTCTAAGTGGAAATATCTGGAGAGTTCATCTGCGTTGGAGTGGGTACTCCCAGGTCTCTGTTCCACTGTATAGTCCATTCCCTGTAGGGATATGGACCACCTCAACAATTTAGGATTTTCACCTTTCATTTGTTTTAGCCAAAGTAGAGGTTTGTGGTCTGTCTGAACAATGAAGTGAGTGCCAAACAGTTATGGCCTCAACTTCTTCAGTGCCCAGACCACAGCACTGGCTTGTAGTGAGTACCAAGGGGTACTTGCACCTTGCACCAGGCCCAGTTATCCCTTATTAGTGTATAGGGTGTCTAGCAGCTTAGGCTGATAGATAATGGTAGCTTAGCAGAGCAGCTTAGGCTGAACTAGGAGACGTGTGAAGCTACTACAGTACCACTTAGTGTCATATGCACAATATCATAAGAAAACACAATACACAGTTAAACTAAAAATAAAGGTACTTTATTTTTATGACAATATGCCAAAGTATCTTAGAGTGTACCCTCAGTGAGAGGATAGGAAATATACACAAGATATATATACACAATAGCAAAAATATGCAGTATAGTCTTAGAAAACAGTGCAAACAATGTATAGTTACATTAGGATGCAATGGGGACACATAGGGATAGGGGCAACACAAACCATATACTCCAAAAGTGGAATGCAAACCACGAATGGACCCCAACCCTATGTGACCTTGTAGAGGGTCGCTTGGACTATTAGAAAATGGTGAGAGTTAGAAAAATAACCCTCCCCAAGACCCTGAAAAGTGAGTGCAAAGTGCACTAAAGTTCCCCTAAGGACAAAGAAGTCGTGTTAGAGGAATAATGCAGGAAAGACACAAACCAACAATGCAACAATGATGGATTTCCAATCTAGGGTACCTGTGGAACAAGGGGACCAAGTCCAAAAGTCACAAGCAAGTCGGAGATGGGCATATGCCCAGGAAATGCCAGCTGTGGATGCAAAGAAGCTTCTACTGGACAGAAGAAGCTGAGGTTTCTGAAGGAACGAAAAGGGCTAGAGACTTCCTCTTTGGTGGACGGATTCGGCGCGCCGTGTAGAATCGTGCAGAAGTGTTTTCCCGCCGAAAGAATGCCAACAAGCCTTGCTAGCTGCAAATCAAGTGGTTAGTGTTTTTTGATGCTGCTGTGGCCCAGGAGGGACCAGGAGGTTGCAAGTTGGACCAGAAGGTAGAGGGGACGTGGAGCAAGACAAGAATCCCTCTTAGCAGCAGATAGCACCCGGAAAAGTGCCAGAAACAGGCACTACAAGGATGCATGAAACGGTGCTCACCCAAAGTCGCACAAAGAAGTCCCACGTCGCCGGAGAACAACTTAGGAGGTCGTGCAATGCAGGTTAGAGTGCCGTGGACGCAGGCTGGACTGTGCACAAAGGTTTTCCGCCGGAAGTGCACGGAGGCCGGAGTAGCTGCAAAAGTCGAGGTTCCCAGCAATGCAGCCCAGCGAGGTGAGGCAAGGACTTACCTCCACCAAACTTGGACTGAAGAGTCACTGGACTGTGGGGGTCACTTGGACAGAGTCGCTGGATTCGAGGGACCTCGCTCATCGTGCTGAGAGGAGACCCAAGGGATCGGTAATGCAGCTTTTAGGTGCCTGCGGTTGCAGGGGGAAGATTCCGTCGACCCACAGGAGATTTCTTCGGAGCTTCTGGTGCAGAGAGGAGGCAGACTACCCCCACAGCATGCACAAGCAGGAAAACAGTCGAGAAGGCGGCAGGATCAGCGTTACAGAGTTGCAGTAGTCGTCTTTGCTACTATGTTGCAGGTTTGCAGGATTCCAGCGCGGTCAGCAGTCGATTCCTTGGCAGAAGGTGAAGAGAGAGATGCAGAGGAACTCGGATGAGCTCTTGCATTCGTTATCTACAGTTTCCCCAGAGACAGAGACCCTAAATAGCCAGAAAAGAGGGTTTGGCTACTTAGGAGAGAGGATAGGGTAGCAACACCTGAAGGAGCCTATCACAAGGAGTCTCTGACGTCACCTGGTGGCACTGGCCACTCAGAGCAGTCCAGTGTGCCAGCAGCACCTCTGTTTCCAAGATGGCAGAGGTCTGGAGCACACTGGAGGAGCTCTGGACACCTCCCAGGGGAGGTGCAGGTCAGGGGAGTGGTCACTCCCCTTTCCTTTGTCCAGTTTCACGCCAGAGCAGGGCTAAGGGGTCCCCTGAACGGATGTAGACTGGCTAATGCAGAATTGGGCACATCTGTGCCCAAGAAAGCATTTCCAGAGGCTGGGGGAGGCTACTCCTCCCCTGTGTAGGAGGCTGGACTGGCTTGTAGTGAGTACCAAGGGGTACTTGCACCTTGCACCAGGCCCAGTTATCCCTTATTAGTGTATAGGGTGTCTAGCAGCTTAGGCTGATAGATAATGGTAGCTTAGCAGAGCAGCTTAGGCTGAACTAGGAGACGTGTGAAGCTACTACAGTACCACTTAGTGTCATATGCACAATATCATAAGAAAACACAATACACAGTTATACTAAAAATAAAGGTACTTTATTTTTATGACAATATGCCAAAGTATCTTAGAGTGTACCCTCAGTGAGAGGATATGAAATATACACAAGATATATATACACAATAGCAAAAATATGCAATATAGTCTTAGAAAACAGTGCAAACAATGTATAGTTACAATAGGATGCAATGGGGAAACATAGGGATAGGGGCAACACAAACCATATACTCCAAAAGTGGAATGCGAACCACGAATGGACCCCAAACCTATGTGACCTTGTAGAGGGTCGCTGGGACTATTAGAAAATAGTGAGAGTTAGAAAAATAACCCTCCCCAAGACCCTGAAAAGTGAGTGCAAAGTGCACTAAAGTTCCCCTAAGGACAAAATAGTCGTGTTAGAGGGAAAATGCAAGGAAAACACAAATCAGCAATGCAACAACGATGGATTCCTGACTGAGGGTACCTGTGGAACAAGGGGACCAAGTCCAAAAGTCACAAGCAACTCGGAGATGGGCAGATGCCCAAGAAATGCCAGCGGTTGGTGCAAAGAAGCTCTTACTAGGCTGAAGAACTGTGAATACTGCAGGAACGACAAGGGCTAGAGACTTCCCCTTTGGAGGATGTATCCGCCACGCCTTGGAGAGTTGTGCAGAAGTGTTTTCCCGCCAGATGGACGCCAACAAGCCTTGCTACACGCAAATCGTGCGTTTGGCGTTTTTGGACGCTGCGGGGGCCCAGGAGGGACCAGGAGATCGCAAATTGGACCTGCAGAGAGAGGGGACATCGAGCAAGACAAAGAGCCCTCACTGAAGCAGGTAGCACCCGGAGAAGTGCCAGAAACAGGCACTACGAGGATGCGTGAAACGGTGCTCGCCGAAGTTGCACAAAGGAGTCCCACGTCGCCGGAGACCAACTTAGAAAGTCGTGCAATGCAGGTTAGATTGCCGTGGATCCAGGCTTGGCTGTGCACGAAGGATTTCCGCCGGAAGTGCACAGGGGCCGGAGTAGCTTGCAAAGTCGCGGTTCCCAGCAATGCAGCCCAGCGAGGTGAGGCAAGGACTTACCTCCACCAAACTTGGGCTGAAGAGTCACTGGACTGTGTGGGTCACTAGGACAGAGTCGCTGGATTCGAGGGACCTCGCTCGTCATGCTGAGAGGAGACCCAAGGGACCGGTAATGCAGCTTTTTGGTGCCTGCGGTTGCAGGGGGAAGATTCCGTCGACCCACGGGAGATTTCTTCGGAGCTTCTGGTGCAGAGAGGAGGCAGGCTACCCCCACAGCATGCACAAGCAGGAAAACAGTCGAGAAGGCGGCAGGATCAGCGTTACAGAGTTGCAGTAGTCGTCTTTGCTACTATGTTGCAGGTTTGCAGGCTTCCAGCGCGGTCAGCGGTCGTTTCCTTATCAGAAGGTGAAGAGAGAGATGCAGAGGAACTCAGCTGAGCTCATGCATTCGTTATCTAAAGTTTCCCCAGAGACAGAGACCCTAAATAGCCAGAAAAGAGGGTTTGGCTACCTAGGAGAGAGGAAAGGCTACTAACACCTGAAGGAGCCTATCAGCAGGAGTCTCTGACGTCACCTGGTGGCACTGGCCACTCAGAGCAGTCCAGTGTGCCAGCAGCACCTCTGTTTCCAAGATGGCAGAGGTCTGGAGCACACTGGAGGAGCTCTGGACACCTCCCAGGGGAGGTGCAGGTCAGGGGAGTGGTCACTCCCCTTTCCTTTGTCCAGTTTCGCGCCAGAGCAGGGGCTAAGGGGTCCCTGAACCGGTGTAGACTGGCTTATGCAGAATTGGGCACATCTGTGCCCAACAAAGCATTTCCAGAGGCTGGGGGAGGCTACTCCTCCCCTGCCTTCACACCATTTTCCAAAGGGAGAGGGTGTCACACCCTCTCTCAGAGGAAGTCCTTTGCTCTGCCATCCTGGGCCAGGCCTGGCTGGACCCCAGGAGGGCAGCTGCCTGTCTGAGGGGTTGGCAGCAGCAGCAGCTGCAGTGAAACCCCAGGAAGGGCAGTCTGGCAGTACCAGGGTCTGTGCTACGGACCACTGGGATCATGGAATTGTACCAACAATGCCAGGATGGCATAGAGGGGGCAATTCCATGATCATAGACATGTTACATGGCCATATTCGGAGTTACCATGGTGAAGCTACATATAGGTAGTGACCTATATGTAGTGCACGCGTGTAATGGTGTCCCCGCACTCACAAAGTTCAGTGAATTGGCTCTGAACAATGTGGGGGCACCTTGGCTAGTGCCAGGGTGCCCTCACACTAAGTAACTTTGCACCTAACCTTTACCAGGTAAAGGTTAGACATATAGGTGACTTATAAGTTACTTAAGTGCAGTGTAAAATGGCTGTGAAATAACGTGGACGTTATTTCACTCAGGCTGCAGTGGCAGGCCTGTGTAAGAATTGTCAGAGCTCCCTATGGGTGGCAAAAGAAATGCTGCAGCCCATAGGGATCTCCTGCAACCCCAATACCCTGAGTACCTCAGTACCATATACTAGGGAATTATAAGGGTGTTCCAGTAAGCCAATGTAAATTGGTAAAAATGGTCACTAGCCTGTTAGTGACAATTTGAAAGTAATGAGGGAGCATAACCACTGAGGTTCTGGTTAGCAGAGCCTCAGTGAGACAGTTAGGCACCACACAGGGAACATATACATGCACACCTATGAGCACTGGGGCCCTGTGTGACAAGGTCCCAGTGACACATACATATAGGCCACAAACCTATGAGCACTGGGGTCCTGACCAGCAGGATCCCAGTGACACATAACAAACATACTGAAAACATAGTGTTTTCACTATGAGCACTGAGGCCTGGTTATCAGGATCCCAGTGAGACAGTGAAAACAGTGACAAACACCCTGACATACACTCACAAACAGGCCAAAAGTGGGGGTAACAAGGCTAGAAAGAGGCTACCTTCTCACACCCTGCCTTCACACCATTTTCCAAAGGGAGAGGGTGTAACACCCTCTCTCAGAGGAAGTTCTTTGTTCTGCCATCCTGGGCCAGGCCTGGCTGGACCCCAGGAGGGCAGATGCCTGTCTGAGGGGTTGGCAGCAGCAGCAGCTGCAGTGAAACCCCAGGAAAGGCAGTTTGGCAGTACCAGGGTCTGTGCTACAGACCACTGGGATCATGGGATTGTGCCAACTATGCCAGGATGGCATAGAGGGGGCAATTCCATGATCATAGACATGTTACATGGCCATATTCCGAGTTACCATTGTGAAGCTACATATAGGTAGTGACCTATATGTAGGGCACGCGTGTAATGGTGTCCCCGTACTCACAAAGTCAGGGAAATTGGCCCTGAACAATGTGGGGGCACCTTGGCTAGTGCCAGGGTGCCCTCACACTAAGTAACTTTGCACCTAACCTTTACCAGGTAAAGGTTAGACATATAGGTGACTTATAAGTTACTTAAGTGCAGTGTAAAATGGCTGTGAAATAACGTGGACGTTATTTCACTCAAGCTGCAGTGGCAGGCCTGTGTAAGAATTGTCAGAGCTCCCTATGGGTGGCAAAAGAAATGCTGCGGCCCATAGGGATCTCCTGGAACCCCAATACCCTTGGTACCTCAGTACCATATACTAGGGAATTATAAGGGTGTTCCAGTAAGCCAATGTAAATTGGTAAAATTAGTCACTAGCCTGTTAGTGACAATTTGGAAAGAAATGAGAGAGCATAACCACTGAGGTTCTGATTAGCAGAGCCTCAGTGAGACAGTTAGTCACTACACAGGTAACACATTCAGGCACACTTATGAGCACTGGGGCCCTGGTGAACAGGGTCCCAGTGACACATACAACTAAAACAACATATATACAGTGAAAAATGGGGGTAACATGCCAGGCAAGATGGTACTTTCCTACACAACCCCCCCCAAACGAAGGACAATAAGACTAGCCATGACCTGATGAGTCTTCATTGTCTAAGTGGAAATATCTGGAGAGTCCATCTGCATTGGAGTGGCTACTCCCAGGTCTATGTTCCACTGTATAGTCCATTCCCTGTAGGGATATGGACCACCTCAACAATTTAGGATTTTCACCTTTCATTTGTTTTAGCCAAAGTAGAGGTTTGTGGTCTGTTTGAACAATGAAGTGAGTGCCAAACAGGTATGGCCTCAACTTCTTCAGAGCCCAGACCACAGCAAAGGCCTCCCTCTCTATGGCAGACCAACGCTTTTCTCTAGGGGTCAACCTTCTACTAATAAAAGCAACAGGTTGATCCTGGCCCTCAGAATTAAGTTGTGATAGGACTGCCCCTACTCCTAATTCAGATGCATCAGTTTGGACATAGAATTTTTTAGAGTAACAAGGGCTTTTCAGGACAGGTGCAGAGCACATGGCCTGCTTCAGCTCCTCAAAAGCTTTCTGACAGTTTGCTGTCCATAATACCTTTTTAGGCATTTTCTTGGATGTGAGGTCATTAAGAGGGGCTGCAATGGAGCCATAGTTCTTAATGAACCTCCTGTAATACCCAGTGAGGCCTAGGAAGGCTCTCACCTGAGTCTGAGTGGTAGGGGGAACCCAATCAATAATTGTTTGGATTTTCCCCTGAAGTGGTGCAATCTGTTCCCCACCAACAAGGTGTCCCAGATAAACCACCTTACCCTGCCCTATCTGGCATTTTGAAGCCTTGATAGTGAGGCCTGCCTTTTGCAGGGCCTCCAAAACTTTCCATAGGTGGACCAGGTGATCATCCCAGCTGGAGCTAAAGACAGCTATATCGTCCAAATATGCTGCACTGAAAGCCTCCAGCCCTTGCAGGACTGTGTTCACCAGTCTTTGAAAAGTGGCAGGTGCATTTTTCAAACCAAAAGGCATTACTGTAAATTGGTAATGGCCTCCAATGGTTGAAAATGCAGTTTTAGGTTTAGCATCTTCTGACAATTTGATCTGCCAATACCCTGCAGTCAAATCAAAAGTGCTTAGATACTTGGCAGATGCCAGTGTATCTATGAGCTCATCTGCCCTGGGTATAGGGTGAGCATCAGTTTTGGTTACCAGGTTGAGACCTCTATAGTCTACACAAAACCGCATTTCTTTCTTTCCATCTTTGGAATGGGGTTTTGGTACAAGTACCACAGGAGAAGCCCATGGACTTTCAGAGTGCTCAACCACTCCTAGTTCTAACATTTTCTGCACCTCTTGCTTTATGCAGTCCCTGACATGGTCAGGCTGCCTATAGATCTTACTTTTGACAGGTAAACTGTCTCCAGTATCTATAGTGTGCTCACACCAAGAAGTGGTACCTGGCACAGTAGAGAAGAGTTCAGAGAATTGATCTAGGAGATTTATGCAATGGTCTTTCTGCTCAGCAGTAAGACAATCAGCCAAAACTACACCTTCCACAAGAGCATCTTGTTCTGTGGAAGAGAAGAGATCAGGTAGAGGATCACTGTCTTCTTCCTGTCCCTCATCAGTTGCCATGAGCAGGGTGAGATCAGCCCTGTCATAGTAGGGTTTCAGGCGGTTTACATGGAGTACCCTAAGGGGACTTCTTGCAGTGCCTAAGTCAACTAAATAGGTGACTTCACCCTTTTTCTCAACAATTGTGTGGGGTCCACTCCATTTATCTTGGAGTGCTCTTGGGGCCACAGGCTCCAAGACCCACACTTTCTGCCCTGGTTTGTACTGAACCAAAACAGCCTTCTGATCATGCCATTGCTTCTGGAGCTCTTGGCTGCCTGAAGGTTTTTACTGGCCTTTTTCATATACTCAGCCATCCTTGATCTGAGGCCAAGTACATAATCCACAATATCTTGCTTTGGAGCTTTTAAAGGTTGTTCCCAACCCTCCTTGACAAGTGTTAGTGGACCCCTAACAGGGTGACCAAAGAGGAGTTCAAAGGGGCTGAAGCCCACTCCTTTCTGGGGTACCTCCCTGTAGGCAAAAAGGAGGCATGGTAACAGGATATCCCATCTCCTGCGGAGTTTTTCAGGGAGACCCATAATCATGCCTTTGAGAGTTTTATTAAATCTCTCCACCATTCCATTTGTTTGTGGATGATAGGGTGTAGTGAACTTGTAAGTTACACCACACTCCTTCCACATGGCCATTAAGTATGCAGACATGAAATTGCTTCCCCTGTCTGATACTACTTCCTTTGGGAAGCCCACCCTGGAAAATATTCCCAGGAGGGCCTTTGCCACTGCAGGTGCTGTAGTGGTCCTTAAAGGAATTGCTTCAGAATATCTTGTGGCATGGTCCACTACCACCAAGATAAACCTATTGCCTGAAGCAGTAGGAGGGTCAAGGGGGCCAACAATGTCAACCCCTACCCTTTCAAAGGGAACCCCAACCACAGGCAGTGGAATAAGGGGTGCCTTTGGAGTGCCACCTGTCTTGCCACTGGCTTGACAGGTTTCACGGGACTTACAAAAATCTTTTGTGTCCTCAGACATTCTAGGCCAATGAAACAGGGGAACAAGTCTGTCCCAAGTTTTCATTTGTCCTAGATGCCCAGCTAGGGGAATGTCGTGTGCAAGAGTTAGGAGGAACTTTCTGTACTCCTGAGGAATCACTAATCTCCTGGCAGTTCCAGGTTTAGGATCCCTTGCTTCAGTGTACAAGAGGTTGTCCTCCCAGTAAACTCTGTGAGAGTCACTGACATCCCCATTAGCCTGTTTGACAGCTTGCTGTCTTAGACCCTCTAATGTGGGACAGGTTTGCTGTGCCACACTCAGCTCCTCCCTGGCAGGCCCCCCTTCACCCAAAAGCCCAGCAGTGTCTGCTTCCAGCTCCTCTGGTGTAGGTTCTGCACAGGGTGGAAATTCTTCTTCCTCAGAAGTAGAATCCACTGTAGAGGGAGGGATAGTAGGAAGTGGTTTGCTTCTACTAGCCCTAGCTTTAGGGAGCACTTGGTCCATTGTTCCAGGATCCAAGCTTCCCTGTCCTTTTTGCTTTTTGGCCTGAGCCCTGGTGAAAGCAAAAATATGCCCTGGGATGCCCAGCATTGCTGCATGGGCCTCCAACTCCACATCTGACCAAGCTGATGTCTCCAAATCATTTCCTAGTAGACAGTCTACAGGTAAATCTGTGGCTACCACAACTTTCTTTGGACCAGTAACCCCCCCCCAGTTGAGATTAACAACAGCCATGGGGTGGCTAAGTGTGTTGTTGTGAGCATCGGTTACTTGGTACTGGTGACCAAGTAGGTTTTGTTCAGTGTGGACCAGTTTCTCTATGACCATAGTCACACTGGCTCCAGTGTCCCTGTAGGCCTGAACCTCAACACCATTTATTAGGGGTAGCTGCTTGTACTTATCCATATTAAGGGGACAAGCAACTAAGGTGGCTAAATCAATAGCCCCCTCAGAGACTAACACAGCCTCTGTGGCCTCCCTAACAAGGCCAACCCCAACTAAGTTACCAATAGTGAGCCCAGCTACTCCCTTGGATTGGCTAATAGTAGGTTTGCTCCCACCACCACTGCTATTAGTAGGGACACTAGGGGTAGCAGTAGGGGTTGTAGTGGTAGGAGGCTTGGTGCTTTTCTTTGGACAACTGGGATCTGTTGTCCAATGGCCTTTTACTTTACATAAATAGCACCATGGTTTCTTTTCTTTGTTTTGATTAAAGGAGGATTTGGACCCACCACCCCCACCAGAGTGTTTTTGTGGGCCTGATGAAGACTCATTTTTAGATTTGTCCCCACCCTTGTCAGAAGACTTACCATCCTTCTTTTTGTTGCCATCTTTGTCACCCCCTGTATGAACTTTTCTGTTCACCCTTGTTCTGACCCATTTGTCTGCCTTCTTTCCCAATTCTTGGGGAGAGGTCAGATCAGAGTCCACCAAGTACTGGTGCAACAAATCAGACACACAATTATTAAGAATATGCTCTCTCAGGATCAAGTTATACAGGCTGTCATAATCAGTAACTTTACTGCCATGTAACCACCCCTCCAAGGCCTTCACTGAATGGTCAATGAAATCAACCCAGTCTTGTGAAGACTCCTTTTTGGTCTCTCTGAACTTTATCCTGTATTGTTCAGTGGTTAAGCCATAACCATCCAGGAGTGCATTCTTAAGAACTGTAAAATTATTGGCATCACTTTCTTTCACAGTAAGGAGCCTATCCCTACCCTTTCCACTAAATGATAGCCATAGGATAGCAGCCCACTGCCTTTGAGGGACATCCTGTACAACACAGGCCCTCTCAAGTGCAGCAAACCACTTGTTAATGTCATCCCCCTCCTTATAAGGGGGAACTATCTTGTGCAGATTCCTGGAATCATGCTCTTTTGCAGGATGACTATGGGGAATACTGCTGCTGCCATCATGGGTTTCTAAACCCAGTTTCTGTCTCTCCTTCTCTACTTCTAAAGTCTGTCTATCCAAATCCAGCTGTTGCTTCTTGAGCTTCAGTCTGGTTTGTTACACTCTCAATATATTGAGCTCCATTTCTAACAATCTGTCATCAGGGTGGGTGGGAGGGACATGCCTTGAAACAGAAGTATGGTGAGAATGGACAGAAGGAGACCTGTCCGTTACAGAGGGCACCCTAACAGCTTGGCTAACAGAAATATCAGTACCACTGTGGTGAGAATAAATGCTTTTGCTATGATGTGAGACAACACTATTTGTATGGTGTGGCTCCTCATCATTACCAACTATGCTAGACTGTCTAGTAATGGGCAGGCTTTGAAGTTTCTTTCCCGAATCTTTTCCTGGGGGAGTCCCTGTATCAAATTGGGAACCATTAGCTACTTTTTCTACAGATGGGGCACTTCTAGCCTTATCTTGTTCTCTAAGCATGTTAAGTAACAGTTCCAAGGAAGGATTCTTCCCTACACTCAAACCTCTCTCTACACAGAGACTCCTTGCTCCTTTCCAGCTAAGTTGGTCATATGCAAGTTTGGACAGATCAACATTTTGGCCTGTGCCAGACATTTTTAGAGAGAGTTAAAGTGATATAAAAAGAGAAAAAAGTTTGTCAGAGCTTTTAGAAAGACAGAGAAAAAAAACTTTAAAAACTTTTTAGAACTTTTTAGAAAGTTTAGAAGTACTTTTCAGCACTTAGAAAAGAGTGAAAAGAGGAAATGCAAAACTTTTTGGCTATGTGTATATACACTGAACTTGTTTTGTATATTTTTCTCTTATGAAAAGTACAATGACAAGAGTGGTAAGTAGTCTCAAAGCACTTATCCCACCGCTGCACAACCAATGTAGGAGGCTGGACTGGCTTTGCACCAGGCCCAGTTATCCCTTATTAGTGTATAGGGTGTCTAGCAGCTTAGGCTGATAGATAATGGGAGCTTAGCAGAGCAGCTTAGGCTGAACTAGGAGACGTGTGAAGCTACTACAGTACCACTTAGTGTGATATGCACAATATCATAAGAAAACACAATACACAGTTATACTAAAAATAAAGGTACTTTATTTTTATGACAATATGCCAAAGTATCTTAGAGTGTACCCTCAGTGAGAGGATAGGAAATATACACAAGATATATATACACAATAGCAAAAATATGCAGTATAGTCTTAGAAAACAGTGCAAACAATGTATAGTTACAATAGGATGCGACGGGGACACATCGGGATAGGGGCAACACAAACCATATACTCCAACAGTGGAATGCGAACCACGAATGGACCCCAACCCTATGTGACCTTGTAGAGGGTCGCTGGGACTATTAGAAAATAGTGAGAGTTAGAAAAATAACCCTCCCCAAGACCCTGAAAAGTGAGTGCAAAGTGCACTAAAGTTCCCCTAACGATAAAGAAGTCGTGTTAGAGGAATAATGCAGGAAAGACACAAACCAACAATGCAACAACGGTGCATTTCCAATCTAGGGTACCTGTGGAACAAGGGTACCAAGTCCAAACGTCACAAGCAAGTCGGAGATGGGCATATGCCCAGGAAATGCCAGCTGTGGATGCAAAGAAGCTTCTACTGGACAGAAGAAGCTGAGGTTTCTGCAGGAACGAAAAGGGCTAGAGACTTCCCCTTTGGTGGACGGATCCCGCTCGCCGTGGAGAGTTGTGCAGAAGTGTTTTCCAGCCGAAAGAACGCCAACAAGCCTTGCTAGCTGTAAATCGTACGGTTAGAGTTTTTGGATGCTGCTGTGGCCCAGGAGGGACCAGGAGGTCGCAAATTGGACCAGGCGGTAGAGGGGATGTCGAGCAAGACAAGGAGCCTTCTAAGCAGCAGGTAGCACCCGGAGAAGTGCCAGAAACAGGCACTACGAGGATGCGTGAAACGGTGCTCACCCGAAGTTGCACAAGGAAGTCCCACGTCGCCGGAGAACAACTTAGGAGGTCGTGCAATGCAGGTTAGAGTGCCGTGGACCCATGCTGGACTGTGCACAAAGGATTTCCGCCGGAAGTGCACGGAGGCCGGAGTAGCTGCAAAAGTCGCGGTTCCCAGCAATGCAGTCTAGCGAGGTGAGGCAAGGACTTACCTCCACCAAACTGAAGAGTCACTGGACTGTGGGGGTCACTTGGACAGAGTTGCTGGATTCGAGGGACCTCGCTCGTCGTGCTGAGAGGAGACCCAAGGGACCGGTAATGCAGCTTTTTGGTGCCTGCGGTTGCAGGGGGAAGATTCCGTCGACCCATGGGAGATTTCTTTGGAGCTTCTAGTGCAGAGAGGAGGCAGACTACCCCCACAGCATGCACCACCAGGAAAACAGTCGAGAAGGCGGCAGGATCAGCGTTACAGAGTTGCAGTAGTCGTCTTTGCTACTATGTTGCAGGTTTGCAGGCTTCCAGCGCGGTCAGCAGTCGATTTCTTGGCAGAAGGTGAAGAGAGAGATGCAGAGGAACTTGGATGAGCTCTTGCATTCGTTATCTAAAGTTTCCCCAGAGACAGAGACCCTAAATAGCCAGAAAAGAGGGTTTGGCTACCTAGGAGAGAGGATAGGCTAGCAACACCTGAAGGAGCCTATCACAAGGAGTCTCTGACGTCACCTGGTGGCACGGGCCACTCAGAGCAGTCCAGTGTGCCAGCAGCACCTCTGTTTCCAAGATGGCAGAGGCCTGGAGCACACTGGAGGAGCTCTGGACACCTCCCAGGGGAGGTGCAGGTCAGGGGAGTGGTCACTCCCCTTTCCTTTGTCCAGTTTCGCGCCAGAGCAGGGCTAAGGGGTCCCCTGAACCGGTGTAGACTGGCTTATGCAGAATTGGGCATATCTGTGCCCAAGAAAGCATTTCCAGAGGCTGGGGGAGGCTACTCCTCCCCTGCCTTCACACCATTTTCCAAAGGGAGAGGGTGTAACACCCTCTCTCAGAGGAAGTTCTTTGTTCTGCCACCCTGGGCCAGGCCTGGCTGGACCCCAGGAGGGCAGATGCCTGTCTGAGGGGTTGGCAGCAGCAGCAGCTGCAGTGAAACCCCAGGAAGGGCAGTTTGGCAGTACCAGGGTCTGTGCTACAGACCACTGGGATCATGGGATTGTGCCAACTATGCCAGGATGGTATAGAGGGGGCAATTCCATGATCATAGACATGTTACATGGCCATATTCGGAGTTACCATTGTGAAGCTACATATAGGTAGTGACCTATATGTAGTGCACGCGTGTAATGGTGTCCCCGCACTCACAAAGTTCAGGGAATTGGCTCTGAACAATGTGGGGGCACCTTGGCTAGTGCCAGGGTGCCCTCACACTAAGTAACTTTGCACCTAACCTTTACCAGGTAAAGGTTAGACATATAGGTGACTTATAAGTTACTTAAGTGCAGTGTAAAATGGCTGTGAAATAACGTGGACGTTATTTCACTCAGGCTGCAGTGGCAGGCCTGTGTAAGAATTGTCAGAGCTCCCTATGGGTGGCAAAAGAAATGCTGCAGCCCATAGGTATCTCCTGGAACCCCAATACCCTGGGTACCTCAGTACCATATCCTAGGGAATTATAAGGGTGTTCCAGTAAGCCAATGTGAATTGGTAAAATTGGTCACTAGCCTGTTAGTGACAATTTGAAAGTAATGAGAGAGCATAACCACTGAGGTTCTGGTTAGCAGAGCCTCAGTGAGACAGTTAGGCACCACACAGGGAACATATACATGCACACCTATGAGCACTGGGGCCCTGTGTGACAGGGTCCCAGTGACACATACATATAGGCCACAAACCTATGAGCACTGGGGTCCTGACCAGCAGGATCCCAGTGACACATAACAAACATACTGAAAACATAGTGTTTTCACTATGAGCACTGAGGCCTGGCTATCAGGATCCCAGTGAGACAGTGAAAACAGTGACAAACACCCTGACATACACTCACAAACAGGCCAAAAGTGGGGGTAACAAGGCTAGAAAGAGGCTACTTTCTCACACAACCCCCCCCAAACGAAGGACAATAAGGCTAACCTTGGCCAGTTGAGACTTTATTGTCTAAGTGGTGATAAGTAGAGAGTAGCTCTGCAATAGACTGGTTACTCCCTTTATCATCCACTATATGGTTACTTCCCTGTGGGGATGTAAAACACCCTGTTTGAAGTTTTTTAGCTAAGCAACAATGTGAAGATGTATTTTCAGAGTTTCTATCAGTAAGTTTTAGTTTAGAGCAGTGGGAATTGTCCACTGAACCTATTTGTAGTGATGAAAATGCCAGACAGGGATGCTGTCTCAGAAAAGCCATAGCTGGGCAAAAACTTTGTCCATATGGTTGGAAGAGAGAACAGGGATGCTGTTTCTCTTGAGTTGGAGCAGGGCAGGGATGCTGTCCTATGAGCTCCACACTAGGGCAGGGATGCTGTCCTAAGTGTTGTGAGGCAGTGCAGGGTTTCTGCACTAAAGTTTCTCTGGGAGGGTTGGAGGGGTGCTCCATGTTAACTAAAATGGTGCTCTTTTTCTCACCAATGTTAGTTATCCCACAGAGAGGTACTTCTACCTCAGGGAGTCCAGCTTTGCCAGCTGATGATTCCCTTGGAACAGGTGCCACCCCAGGAGAGGTTTCTCACACCACAGGAATGGTATCCTGAATGGTAGGGTGGTTAGGGGATACTGTGATACCCTTTTTACCTGTTGATGTAGAGGGATCCTGAGTTTTCAGGCCTTCTCTTCTTTGCTTTTTCATTTCAGTAGAAATGAGAGGGAACAATTCCTCTGGGATGCCCAGCATGGCTGCATGGGCATAAAACTCTACATCAGCCCAACCTGAGGCCTCTAGGTCATTACCTAAGAGACAGTCTACAGGTAAGCTAGGTGATAATACCACCTGCTTAGGGCCAGTAACTCCACCCCAACTAAACTGAATTATAGCTAAGGGAAGAAACTTAGTGGAGTTATGGACATCAATAATCTTATACTGTTGTCCAATGATGTGTTGTACAGGATGCACTAGGTTTTCAGTCACCAAAGGGATACTGGCACCTGTGTACCTGTAGGCCAAGGCCTCAACACCATTTATTGAAATTGTTTGCCTGTACTTATCCATTGTAAGGGGACAAGCAGCCAGTGTGGCAAGGCCAATGCCACTAGGTGTGACAGAAACTGTCTTGGGACCGACTACCCCAGTTTCTACTATGGACCCATAAGTGAACCCAACTACACCCTTAATTTGACTGTTGCCAGCAGTCCCACCACTAGTACCACTACTGCTAGGTGTAGGAGGCTGGACTGGCTTGTAGTGAGTACCAAGGGGTACTTGCACCTTGCACCAGGCCCAGTTATCCCTTATTAGTGTATAGGGTGTCTAGCAGCTTAGGCTGATAGATAATGGTAGCTTAGCAGAGCAGCTTAGGCTGAACTAGGAGACGTGTGAAGCTACTACAGTACCACTTAGTGTCATATGCACAATATCATAAGAAAACACAATACACAGTTATACTAAAAATAAAGGTACTTTATTTTTTTGACAATATGCCAAAGTATCTTAGAGTGCACCCTCAGTGAGAGGATAGGAAATATACACAAGATATATATACACAATAGCAAAAATATGCAGTATAGTATTAGAAAACAGTGCAAACAATGTATAGTTACAATAGGATGCAATGGGGAAACATAGGGATAGGGGCAACACAAACCATATACTCCAAAAGTGGAATGCGAACCACGAATGGACCCCAAACCTATGTGACCTTGTAGAGGGTCGCTGGGACTATTAGAAAATAGTGAGAGTTAGAAAAATAACCCTCCCCAAGACCCTGAAAAGTGAGTGCAAAGTGCACTAAAGTTCCCCTAAGGACAAAAGAGTCGTGTTAGAGGAATAATGCAGGAAAGACACAAACCAGCAATGCAACAACTGTGGATTTCCAATCTAGGGTACCTGTGGAACAAGGGGACCAAGTCCAAAAGTCACAAGCAAGTCGGAGATGGGCAGATGCCCAGGAAATGCCAGCTGCGGGTGCAAAGAAGCTTCGACTGGACAGAAGAAGCTGAGGTTTCTGCAGGAAAGAAAAGGGCTAGAGACTTCCCCTTTGGTGGACGGATCCCTCTCGCCTTGGAGAGTCGTGCAGAAGTGTTTTCCTGCCGGAAGGACGCCAACAAGCCTTGCTACATGCAAATCGTGCGTTTGGCGTTTTTGGATGCTGCTGAGGCCCAGGAGGGACCAGGAGGTCGCAAATTGGACCTGCAGAGAGAGGGAACATCGAGCAAGACAAAGAGCCCTCACTGAAGCAGGTAGCACCCGGAGAAGTGCCAGAAACAGGCACTACGAGGATGCGTGAAACAGTGCTCGCCGAAGTTGCACAAAGGAGTCCCACGTCGCCGGAGACCAACTTAGAAAGTCGTGCAATACAGGTTGGAGTGCCGTGGACCCAGGCTTGGCTGTGCACAAAGGATTTCCGCCGGAAGTGCACAGGGGCCGGAGTAGCTGCAAAGTCGCGGTTCCCAGCAATGCAGCCCAGCGAGTTGAGGCAAGGACTTACCTCCACCAAACTTGGGCTGAAGAGTCACTGGACTGTGGGGGTCACTTGGACAGCGTCGCTGGATTCGAGGGACCTCGCTCGTCGTGCTGAGAGGAGACCCAAGGGACCGGTAATGCAGCTTTTTGGTGCCTGCGGTTGCAGGGGGAAGATTCCGTCGACCCACGGGAGATTTCTTCGGAGCTTCTGGTGCAGAGAGGAGGCAGGCTACCCCCACAGCATGCACAAGCAGGAAAACAGTCGAGAAGGCGGCAGGATCAGCGTTACAGAGTTGCAGTAGTCGTCTTTGCTACTATGTTGCAGGTTTGCAGGCTTCCAGCGCGGTCAGCGGTCGTTTCCTTATCAGAAGGTGAAGAGGGAGATGCAGAGGAACTCGGATGAGCTCTTGCATTCGTTATCTAAAGTTTCCCCAGAGACAGAGACCCTAAATAGCCAGAAAAGAGGGTTTGGCTACCTAGGAGAGAGGAAAGGCTACTAACACCTGAAGGAGCCTATCAGCAGGAGTCTCTGACGTCACCTGGTGGCACTGGCCACTCAGAGCAGTCCAGTGTGCCAGCAGCACCTCTGTTTCCAAGATGGCAGAGGTCTGGAGCACACTGGAGGAGCTCTGGACACCTCCCAGGGGAGGTGCAGGTCAGGGGAGTGGTCACTCCCCTTTCCTTTGTCCAGTTTCGCGCCAGAGCAGGGGCTAAGGGGTCCCTGAACCGGTGTAGACTGGCTTATGCAGAATTGGGCACCTCTGTGCCCAACAAAGCATTTCCAGAGGCTGGGGGAGGCTACTCCTCCCCTGCCTTCACACCATTTTCCAAAGGGAGAGGGTGTCACACCCTCTCTCAGAGGAAGTTCTTTGTTCTGCCATCCTGGGCCAGGCCTGGCTGGACCCCAGGAGGGCAGCTGCCTGTCTGAGGGGTTGGCAGCAGCTGCAGTGAAACCCCAGGAAGGGCAGTTTGGCAGTACCAGTGGTCTGTGCTACAGACCACTGGGATCATGGGATTGTGCCAACTATGCCAGGATGGTATAGAGGGGGCAATTCCATGATCATAGACATGTTACATGGCCATATTCGGAGTTACCATGGTGAAGCTACATATAGGTAGTGACCTATATGTAGTGCACGCGTGTAATGGTGTCCCCGCACTCACAAAGTTCAGGGAATTGGCTCTGAACAATGTGGGGGCACCTTGGCTAGTGCCAGGGTGCCCTCACACTAAGTAACTTTGCACCTAACCTTTACCAGGTAAAGGTTAGACATATAGGTGACTTATAAGTTACTTAAGTGCAGTGTAAAATGGCTGTGAAATAACGTGGACGTTATTTCACTCAGGCTGCAGTGGCAGGCCTGTGTAAGAATTGTCAGAGCTCCCTATGGGTGGCAAAAGAAATGCTGCAGCCCATAGGGATCTCCTGGAACCCCAATACCCTGGGTACCTCAGTACCATATACTAGGGAATTATAAGGGTGTTCCAGTAAGCCAATGTAAATTGGTAAAAATGGTCACTAGCCTGTCAGTGACAATTTGAAAGTAATGAGAGAGCATAACCACTGAGGTTCTGGTTAGCAGAGCCTCAGTGAGACAGTTAGGCACCACACAGGGAACATACACATGCACACCTATGAGCACTGGGGCCCTGTGTGACAGGGTCCCAGTGACACATACATATAGGCCACAAACCTATGAGCACTGGGGTCCTGACCAGCAGGATCCCAGTGACACATAACAAACATACTGAAAACATAGTGTTTTCACTATGAGCACTGAGGCCTGGCTATCAGGATCCCAGTGAGACAGTGAAAACAGTGACAAGCACCCTGACATACACTCACAAACAGGCCAAAAGTGGGGGTAACAAGGCTAGAAAGAGGCTACCTTCTCACACAACCCCCCCCCCCAAACGAAGGACAATAAGGCTAACCTTGGCCAGTTGAGACTTTATTGTCTAAGTGGTGATAAGTAGAGAGTAGCTCTGCAATAGACTGGTTACTCCCTTTATCATCCACTATATGGTTACTTCCCTGTGGGGATGTAAACCACCCTGTTTGAAGTTTTTTAGCTAAGTAACAATGTGAAGATGTATTTTCAGAGTTTCTATCAGTAAGTTTTAGTTTAGAGCAGTGGGAATTGTCCACTGAACCTATTTGTAGTGATGGAAATGCCAGACTGTTTTCTAATACTATACTGCATATTTTTGCTATTGTGTATATATATCTTGTGTATATTTCCTATCCTCTCACTGAGGGTACACTCTAAGATACTTTGGCATATTGTCATAAAAATAAAGTACCTTTATTTTTAGTATAACTGTGTATTGTGTTTTCTTATGATATTGTGCATATGACACTAAGTGGTACTGTAGTAGCTTCACACGTCTCCTAGTTCAGCCTAAGCTGCTCTGCTAAGCTACCATTATCTATCAGCCTATGCTGCTAGACACCCTATACACTAATAAGGGATAACTGGGCCTGGTGCAAGGTGCAAGTACCCCTTGGTACTCACTACAAGCCAGTCCAGCCTCCTACATTGGTTGTGCAGTGGTGGGATAAGTGCTTGAGACTACTTACCACTCTTGTCATTGTACTTTTCAGAAGAGAAAAATATACAAAACAAGGTCAGTGTATATACACATAGTCAAAAAGTTTTGCATTTCCTCTTTTCACTCTTTTCTAAGTGCTGAAAAGTACTCCTAAACTTTCAAAAAGTTCTTAAAAGTTTGAAAAGTTTTTTTTTCTGTCTTTCCAAAAAGTTCTGAAAACTTTTGTCTCTTTCTCTATCACTTTAACTCTCTCTAAAAAATGTCTGGCACAGGCCAAAGTGTTGATCTGTCCAAACTTGCATATGACAACCTTAGCTGGAAAAGAGCAAGGAGTCTCTGTATAGAGAGAGGTTTGAGGGTAGGGAAGAATCCTGCCTTGGAACTGTTAATTAACATGCTTAGAGAACAGGATAAGGCCAGAGGTGGCCCATCTGTAGAAAAAGTACCTAATAGTTCCCAATCAGATTCAGGGACTCCCCCAGGAAAAGATTCAGGAAAGAAACTTCCTAGCCTGCCCATTACTAGACAATCTAGCATAGATGGTAATGATGATGAGCCACACCATAGAAATAGTGTTGTCTCACATCATAGCAAAAGCATTTATTCTCACCATACTGGTAGTAATGTTTCTGTAAACCAAGCTGTTAAGTTGGCTTCTGTAAGGGACAGGTCTCCTTCTGTTCATTCCCATCATAGCTCTGTTTCTAGAAATGTCCCTCCCACCAACCCTGATGACAGAATGTTAGAGAGGGAACTCAATAAGTTGAGGGTGGAACAAACCAGACTGAAGCTTAAAAAGCAACAGCTGGATTTGGATAGACAGTCTTTTGAATTAGAGAAGGAAAGACAGAAGTTGGGTTTAAATACCCATGGTGGCAGCAGCAGTATTCCCCATAGTCATCCTGCAAAAGAGCATGATTCCAGGAATCTGCACAAGATAGTTCCCCCTTATAAGGAGGGGGATGACATTAACAAGTGGTTTGCTGCACTTGAGAGGGCCTGTGTTGTACAGGATGTCCCTCAAAGGCAGTGGGCTGCTATCCTATGGCTATCATTTAGTGGAAAAGGTAGGGATAGGCTCCTTACTGTGAAAGAAAATGATGCCAATAATTTCCAAGTTCTTAAGAATGCACTCCTGGATGGTTATGCCTTAACCACTGAACAGTACAGGATAAAGTTCAGAGAGACCAAAAAGGAGTCTTCACAAGACTGGGTTGATTTCATTGACCATTCAGTGAAGGCCTTGGAGGGATGGTTACATGGCAGTAAAGTTACTGATTATGAAAGCCTGTATAACACAATCCTGAGAGAGCATATACTTAATAATTGTGTGTCTGATTTGTTGCACCAGTACCTGGTAGACTCTGATCTGACCTCTCCCCAAGAATTGGGAAAGAAGGCAGACAAATGGGTCAGAACAAGGGTGAACAGAAAAGTTCATACAGGGGGTGACAAAGATGGCAATAAGAAGAAAGATGGTGAAAAATCTCAAGATAAGCATGGGGATAAGGGTAAAACCAAAGATCCCACGTCAAATCTTAAACACTCTTCAGAGGGTGGGGATAAAACAAATTCTTCCACTTCTTCCCAACCTGCACACATTAAAAAGCCTTGGTGCATTGTGTGTAAAAACAGAGGCCATAGGCCAGGGGATAAGTCCTGTCCAGGTAAACCCCCTGAGCCTACCACCACTAATACATCAAGCTCTAGTGCCCCTAGCAGTAGTGGTACTAGTGGTGGGACTGCTGGCAACAGTCAAGCAAAGGGTGTAGTTGGGTTCACTTATGGGTCCATAGTGGAAACTGATGTCATCAGTCCCAAGACAGTTTCTGTCACACCTAGTGGCATTGGCCTTGCCACACTGGATGCTTGTCCCCTTACAATGGATAAGTACAGGCAGACAGTTTCAATAAATGGTGTTGAGGCCTTGGCCTACAGGGACACAGGTGCCAGTTTCACTTTGGTGACTGAAAACCTAGTGCACCCTGATCAACACATCATTGGACAACAGTATAAGATTATTGATGTCCATAACTCCACTAAGTTTCTTCCCTTAGCTATAATTCAGTTTAGTTGGGGTGGAGTTACTGGCCCTAAGCAGGTGGTGGTATCACCTAGCTTACCTGTAGACTGTCTCTTAGGTAATGACCTAGAGGCCTCAGGTTGGGCTGATGTAGAGTTTTATGCCCATGCAGCCATGCTGGGCATCCCTGAGGAATTGTTCCCTCTCATTTCTACTGAAATGAAAAAGCAAAGGAGAGAAGGCCTGAAAACTCAGGAACCCTCTCCATCAACAGGTAAAAAGGGTATCACAGTATCCCCTAACCACCCTACCATTCAGGATACCATTCCTGTGGTGGGAGAAACCTCTCCTGGGGTGGCACCTGTTCCAAGGGAATCATCAGTTGGCAAAACTGTACTCCCTGAGGTGGAAGTACCTCTCTGTGGGATAACTAACATTGGTGAGAAAAAGAGCACCATTTTAGTTAACATGGAGCATCCCTCCAACCCTCCCAGAGAAACTTTAGTGCAGAAACTCTGCACTGCCTCACAACACTTAGGACAGCATCCCTGCCCTAGTGTGGAGCTGATAGCACAGCAATGTATAGTTACAATAGGATGCAATGGGGAAACATAGGGATAGGGGCAACACAAACCATATACTCCAAAAGTGGAATGCGAACCACGAATGGACCCCAAACCTATGTGACCTTGTAGAGGGTCGCTGGGACTATTAGAAAATAGTGAGAGTTAGAAAAATAACCCTCCCCAAGACCCTGAAAAGTGAGTGCAAAGTGCACTAAAGTTCCCCTAAGGACAAAAGAGTCGTGTTAGAGGAATAATGCAGGAAAGACACAAACCAGCAATGCAACAACTGTGGATTTCCAATCTAGGGTACCTGTGGAACAAGGGGACCAAGTCCAAAAGTCACAAGCAAGTCGGAGATGGGCAGATGCCCAGGAAATGCCAGCTGCGGGTGCAAAGAAGCTTCGACTGGACAGAAGAAGCTGAAGTTTCTGCAGGAAAGAAAAGGGCTAGAGACTTCCCCTTTGGTGGACGGATCCCTCTCGCTTTGGAGAGTCGTGCAGAAGTGTTTTCCTGCCGGAAGGACGCCAACAAGCCTTGCTACACGCAAATCGTGCGTTTGGCGTTTTTGGATGCTGCTGGGGCCCAGGAGGGACCAGGAGGTCGCAAATTGGACCTGCAGAGAGAGGGGACGTCGAGCAAGACAAAGAGCCCTCACTAAAGCAGGTAGCACCCGGAGAAGTGCCAGAAACAGGCACTACGAGGATGCGTGAAACGGTGCTCGCCGAAGTTGCACAAAGGAGTCCCACGTCGCCGGAGACCAACTTAGAAAGTCGTGCAATGCAGGTTGGAGTGCCGTGGACCCAGGCTTGGATGTGCACAAAGGATTTCCGCCGGAAGTGCACAGGGGCCGGAGTAGCTGCAAAGTCGCGGTTCCCAGCAATGCAGCCCAGCGAGGTGAGGCAAGGACTTACCTCCACCAAACTTGGGCTGAAGAGTCACTGGACTGTGGGGGTCACTTGGACAGCGTCGCTGGATTCGAGGGACCTCGCTCGTCGTGCTGAGAGGAGACCCAAGGGACCGGTAATGCAGCTTTTTGGTGCCTGCGGTTGCAGGGGGAAGATTCCGTCGACCCACGGGAGATTTCTTCGGAGCTTCTGGTGCAGAGAGGAGGCAGGCTACCCCCACAGCATGCACAAGCAGGAAAACAGTCGAGAAGGCGGCAGGATCAGCGTTACAGAGTTGCAGTAGTCGTCTTTGCTACTATGTTGCAGGTTTGCAGGCTTCCAGCGTGGTCAGCGGTCGTTTCCTTATCAGAAGGTGAAGAGGGAGATGCAGAGGAACTCGGATGAGCTCTTGCATTCGTTATCTAAAGTTTCCCCAGAGACAGAGACCCTAAATAGCCAGAAAAGAGGGTTTGGCTACCTAGGAGAGAGGAAAGGCTACTAACACCTGAAGGAGCCTATCAGCAGGAGTCTCTGACGTCACCTGGTGGCACTGGCCACTCAGAGCAGTCCAGTGTGCCAGCAGCACCTCTGTTTCCAAGATGGCAGAGGTCTGGAGCACACTGGAGGAGCTCTGGACACCTCCCAGGGGAGGTGCAGGTCAGGGGAGTGGTCACTCCCCTTTCCTTTGTCCAGTTTCGCGCCAGAGCAGGGGCTAAGGGGTCCCTGAACCGGTGTAGACTGGCTTATGCAGAATTGGGCACCTCTGTGCCCAACAAAGCATTTCCAGAGGCTGGGGGAGGCTACTCCTCCCCTGCCTTCACACCATTTTCCAAAGGGAGAGGGTGTCACACCCTCTCTCAGAGGAAGTTCTTTGTTCTGCCATCCTGGGCCAGGCCTGGCTGGACCCCAGGAGGGCAGCTGCCTGTCTGAGGGGTTGGCAGCAGCAGCAGCTGCAGTGAAACCCCAGGAAGGGCAGTTTGGCAGTACCAGGGTCTGTGCTACAGACCACTGGGATCATGGGATTGTGCCAACTATGCCAGGATGGCATAGAGGGGGCAATTCCATGATCATAGACATGTTACATGGCCATATTCGGAGTTACCATGGTGAAGCTACATATAGGTAGTGACCTATATGTAGTGCACGCGTGTAATGGTGTCCCCGCACTCACAAAGTTCAGGGAATTGGCTCTGAACAATGTGGGGGCACCTTGGCTAGTGCCAGGGTGCCCTCACACTAAGTAACTTTGCACCTAACCTTTACCAGGTAAAGGTTAGACATATTGGTGACTTATAAGTTACTTAAGTGCAGTGGTAAATGGCTGTGAAATAACGTGGACGTTATTTCACTCAGGCTGCAGTGGCAGGCCTGTGTAGTATTTGTCAGAGCTCCCTATGGGTGGCAAAAGAAATGCTGCAGCCCATAGGGATCTCCTGGAACCCCAATACCCAGGGCCGTCAGGACGCTCCGCCCCCACGCGTCTCCTTGGTGACGCTGAACGGGGACGGAGGAGGTGCGCGATCGGCGCCATTCTAGAGCCTCGGTAGGTGAGGTGGTTGACACCCGCCTACAGGGTGCTAAGTTACTTAGTGTGTGGGCACCCTGGCACTAGCCAAGGTGCTCCCACATTGTTCAGGGCAAACTTCCCGGACTTTGTGAGTGCGGGGACACCATTACACGTGTGCACTATATATATGTCACGACATAAGTATAGCGTCACAATGGTAACTCCGAACATGGCCATGTAACATGTCTAGGATCATGGAATTAGAATGGCATTGGAGAGACAATTCCATGATCCCCCGAGTCTCTAGCTCAGACCCGGGTACTGCCACACTACCTTTCCCGGGGTTTCACTGCAGCTGCTGCTGCTGCCAACCCCTCAGACAGGTTTCTGCCCTCCTGGGGCCCAGCCAGGCCTGGCCCAGGAAGGCAGAACAAAGGACTTCCTCAGAGTGAGGGTGTTACACCCTCTCCCTTTGGAAAAAGGTGTCAGGGCTGGGGAGGAGTCGCCTCCCCCAGCCTCTGGAAAAGCTTTGATGGGCACAGATGGTGCCCATCTCTGGATAAGCCAGTCTGCACCGGTTCAGGGATCCCTCAGCCCTGCTCTGGCGCGAAACTGGACAAAGGAAAGGGGAGTGACCACTCCCCTGACCTGCACCTCCCCTGGGAGGTGCCCAGAGCTCCTCCAGTGTGCTCCAGACCTCTGCCATCTTGGAAACAGATGTGCTGCTGGCACACTGGACTGCTCTGAGTGGCCAGTGCCAGCAGGTGACGTCAGAGACTCCTTCTGATAGGCTCCTTCAGGTGTTACTAGCCTATCCTCTCTCCTAAGTAGCCAAACCTCCTTTTCTGGCTATTTAGGGTCTCTGCTTTGGGGAATTCCTTAGATAACGAATGCAAGAGCTCATCAGAGTTCCTCTGCATCTCTCTCTTCACCTTCTGCCAAAGAATTGACTGCTGACCGCGCTGGAAGCCTGCAAAACTGCAACAAAGTAGCAAAGACGACTACTGCGACCTTGTAACGCTGATCCTGCCGCCTTCTCAACTGTTTTCCTGGTGGTGCATGCTGTGGGGGTAGTCTGCCTCCTCTCTGCACTAGAAGCTCCGAAGAAATCTCCCGTGGGTCGATGGAATCTTCCCCCTGCAACCGCAGGCACCAAAGAACTGCATCACCGGTCCTCTGGGTCTCCTCTCAGCACGACGAGCGAGGTCCCTTGAACTCAGCAACTCTGTCCAAGTGACTCTCACAGTCCAGTGACTCTTCAGTCCAAGTTTGGTGGAGGTAAGTCCTTGCCTCCCCAGGCTAGACTGCATTGCTTGGAACTGCGTGTTTTGCAGCTACTCCGGCTCCTGTGCACTCTTCCAGGATTTCCTTTGTGCACAGCCAAGCCTGGGTCCCCGGCACTCTAACCTGCAGTGCACGACCTCCTGAGTTGTCCTCCGGCGTCGTGGAACCCTCTTTCGTGACTTCGGGTGAGCTCCGGTTCACTCCACTTTGTAGTGCCTGTTCCGGCACTTCTGCGGGTGTGCTTGCTTCTGAGTGGGCTCTGTCTTGCTGGACGCCCCCTCTGTCTCCTCACGCAATTGGCGACATCCTGGTCCCTCCTGGGCCACAGCAGCATCCAAAAACCCTAACCGCAACCCTTGCAGCTAGGAAGGCTTGTTTGCGGTCTTTCTGCACGGAAACACCTCTGCACGACTCTTCACGACGTGGGACATCCATCCTCCAAAGGGAAAGTTTCTAGCCCTTGTCGTTCTTGCAGAATCTACAGCTTCTACCATCCAGTGGCAGCTTCTTTGCACCCACAGCTGGCATTTCCTGGGCATCTGCCCACTCCCGACTTGATCGTGACTTTTGGACTTGGTCCCCTTGTTCCACAGTTACTCTCGTCAGGAAATCCATTGTTGTTGCATTGCTGGTGTTGGTCTTCCTTGCAGATTTCCCCTATCACGACTTCTGTGCTCTTTGGGGAACTTAGGTGCACTTTGCACCCACTTTTCAAGGTCTTGGGGTGGGCTATTTTTCTAACCCTCACTGTTTCCTTACAGTCCCAGCAACCCTCTACAAGGTCACATAGGTTTGGGGTCCATTCGTGCTTCGCATTCCACTTCTAGAGTATATGGTTTGTGTTGCCCCTATCCCTATGTGACCCCATTGCATTCTATTGTGACTATACATTGTTTGCACTGTTTTCTATTGCTATTACTGCATATTTTGGTATTGTGTACATATATCTTGTGTATATTTGCTATCCTCATACTGAGGGTACTCACTGAGATACTTTGGCATATTGTCATAAAAATAAAGTACCTTTATTTTTAGTATATCTGTGTATTGTGTTTTCTTATGACATTGTGCATGTGACACTAGTGGTACTGTAGGAGCTTCACTCGTCTCCTAGTTCAGCCTAAGCTGCTCTGCTAAGCTAACTTTTCTATCAGCCTAGGCTGCTAGACACCCCTCTACACTAATAAGGGATACCTGGGCCTGGTGCAAGGTGTAATTACCTCTTGGTACCCACTACAAGCCAGTCCAGCCTCCTACACCAGTCTCATGGAGTCTACTAATGAGGGTGTTGTAGGAGACAGTGCTGTTTCTCTCCAGTCCAGGATGTTCCAAGACAGACTCCAAACACAAATGTGCACTGAGGGAAGTGGTCAGTGCACTCCCCCCAGTGCTCCTCATCCCCAATGCCCCGCCCCTTTAACAAGGAAAGGATAATACATTGAGACCCATATTTATACTTTTTTGTGCTGCATTTGCGCCATTTTTTTACGCAAAAGCGGCGCAAACCTACAGAATACAATAATATTTTGTAAGTTTGCTCAGTTTTTGCTTAAAAAAATTATGCAAATGTGGCGCAAACAAAGTATAAATATGGGCCTAAATTTATTATCCTTTCGTTGTTAAAGGATTTGCAGTGGTTGCTGCTGCCGCTTCCCATAACTGCAGTCCAGACCTTCTAAGCTTCACAGGCTCAACTTTTTACCAGCATCACCCCACCACAACACACTACCCCAGAGCCTGAGTCTTCTCCACCCTCCCTCAATAACCTAGCATAGTAAAAACCATTTAAATTGGCACACAAATATACAACTGCTATTTTAACTGTATTGTTGATGTGAGGTTATTGATCTCATGTTGTAGCTCTTGCCTTCTACTATATAACAATAATTTAAGGACATTCACCTAAGTTCAGGAACACTGTACTAAATTAGAGTGAAGACCAATTAATGTGAAAAATAAAACATAAGAAAATATTGAAATAAAGACACTTTACCTTTACAAGACGGAGAGCTCGTATCATGCGAAGTAATCGTAATGCTTTTACAATTGATTTAATGATGGGATCATTAGATACACCAAATATTACTAAAAGCCACTCAACGAGCATCTCTGCAGCACCGAGTATCAAAACTGCAAAATCAAACCGGTTCCAGTGATTGTAAAAATAGAACTTCCGGAGGGCAAGTAGCTGCAAACAAATAGACATTTATACAGCGATTATTTTCTAATGTCATATTTGCAATTCTGGCAAAATGTTTAGCCTATATATCAACTGTAAAATATTTTGTCTTCAGTTCCTATGTTTAAGACTGCCCTAGAGACAGGTTTAGCTGTAATCCAAAAGATAATATAAGTGTCTATTTATCCGGCCACCAACCAAATTGTACATGATCTCTGGTATTAACATGGCAACAGGTAAATAGTACATAATCTCTTCTATTTATCCAGCAGCTGAGAAAATATTAGAAACTTCACTAATTATCCGGCTGCAGGAGAATCAAAAGAGATCATGTCCTACTTGACCGTTGGATGGATCAGTAACGTGAAGGAGGTATTTATTTATCCTGACATGAAACAAAAAGGAACGCCAGTTAATGGAAGGGTGGTGGCTATCTTGTAAATGGGGTGCATGAAAATGCGTGAAGCATCTGAAAGTAAGTGCATAAACAAATGTACAAAGGGATATAGTAAGGTAAATTCATGAATCAAGCTAAGTTGTTTAAAGACGAAAAATACAGTAAAATCAATTTTTGAATAAAACATTTTGATTATTATAATATTAATATAAGAAATCAGACATCTGTTTCAGGGGATTCAGGGTGTAGCAGATATTTTACACTGCAGTATAGGACTATTAAGCTGTCTTGTATTTTTTTTCTACATGTTGCATACAGCACTGCCAAGTACCACGCACACATCAGGGGTTAGACCAATATATTTTAGTGCTGATGTCTACATCACTGCACTAAAAGGCATTAGTTACTCATAATAGTGTACCTTGGACCACCGAGCATGATAATGGGTGCTCAATGAGGCTGCATTTAACCAAAGCTGTCAGAGCACTAAATTGGCTTGCTCTATCAGTGTGTGCTCTGGTGCAGCTGACCAGAGACTCTGACAACTGTCTCATTCTGTCACAAAGACTCTTGGTATTTTAACAAGACTGCTGGATTTAGGCAGCAGCACCGTCGGGCGTGGGAGACTGAGTCTGATTCTGGGCCATGTGACAGCTGTTGGCCTAACTCTTCCGGCCGGCTTGCAGCACCTCACCAGTACCCAAGAGTAAAAGGTCATTTGTGGCAGTCCTTAGCATGTCATCTGAATTTCTCAAGGAAATTGTGGTGAAACAGATCTTACCCTTTTCTCTCAGTGACACGTCTCACACATACAAATCCAAGACTGATGCAGGACTAGGTTCAATAAGTTTTATTGAATCAACTGCATTTTATGTAAAAAGGCATATATTGTGTTTTAGGGATGATAAAACATAATAAAAGCAAGGCAGTGAGAAGAAAAGTGAAAGATAGTAAAAGTCCCACCATACTGTCATAGCAATGGTTCTAAAATCCTTACCTGGTCTACTAAAGTTCTCCAGAAGAGAATGGCAGTGTAAGCCTGTGGGAAAGTACCATCTTGCCTGGCATCTTCCCCCCATTTTTCACTGTATATATGTTGTTTTAGTTATATCTGTCACTGGGACCCTGCCAGCCAGGGCCCCAGTGCTCATATGTGTGCCTGAAAGTGTTACCTGTGTTATGACTAACTGTCTCACTGGGGCTCTGCTATCCAGAACCTCAGTGGTTATGTTCTCTCATTTCTTTCCAAATTGTCACTAACAGGCTAGTGACCAATTTCACCAATTCACATTGGCTTACTGGAACACCCTTATAATTCCCTAGTATATGGTACTGAGGTACCAGGGTATTGGGGTTCCAGGAGATCCCTATGGGCTGCAGCATTTCTTTTGCCACCCATAGGGAGCTCTGACAATTCTTACACAGGCCTGCCACTGCAGCCTGAGTGAAATAACGTCCACGTTATTTCACAGCCATTTACCACTGCACTTAAGTAACTTATAAGTCACCTATATGTCTATCCTTTACCTGGTAAAGGTTAGGTGCAAAGTTACTTAGTGGGTGGGCTCCCTGGCACTAGCCAAGGAGCCGCCACATTGTTCAGGGCAAATTCCCCGGGCTTTGTGAGTGCGGGGACGCCATTACACGCGTGCACTACACATAGGTCACTACCTATGTATAGCTTCACAATGGTAACTCCGAATATGGCCATGTAACATGTCTATGATCATGGAATTGCCCCCTCTATGCCATCCTGGCATAGTTGGCACAATCCCATGATCCCACGGGTCTATAGCTCAGACCCTGGTACTGCCAAACTACCTTTCCCGGGGTTTCACTGCAGCTGCTGCTGCTGCCAACCCCTCAGACAGGTTTCTGCCCTCCTGGGGTCCAGATAGGCTTGGCCCAGGATGGCAGAACAAAGGACTTCCTCAGAGAGAGGGTGTTACACCCTCTCCCTTTGGAAAAAGGTGTCAGGGCTGGGGAGGAGTAGCCTCCCCCGGCCTCTGGAAATGATTTCATGGGCACAGATGGCGCCCATTTCTGCATAAGCCAGTCTACACCGGTTGAGGGATCCCTCAGCCCTTCTCTGGCGCGAAACTGGACAAAGGAAAGGGGAGTGACCACTCCCCTGACCTGCACCTCCCCTGGGAGGTGCCCAGAGCTCCTCCAGTGTGCTCCAGACCTCTTCCATCTTGGAAACAGAGGTGCTGCTGGCACACTGGACTGCTCTGAGTGGCTGTGAGAAAGTAGCCTCTTTCTAGCCTTGTTACCCCCACTTTTGGCCTGTTTGTGAGTGTATGTCAGGGTGTTTTCACTGTCTCACTGGGATCCTGCTAGCCAGGGCCCAGTGCTCATAGTGAAAACCCTATGTTTTCAGTATGTTTGTTATGTGTCACTGGGACCCTGCTAGTCAGGACCCCAGTGCTCATAAGTTTGTGGCCTATATGTATGTGTTCCCTGTGTGGTGCCTAACTGTCTCACTGAGGCTCTGCTAACCAGAACCTCAGTGGTTATGCTCTCTCATTTATTTCAAATTGTCACTAACAGGCTAGTGACCATTTTTTACCAATTTACATTGGCTTACTGGAACACCCTTATAATTCCCTAGTATATGGTACAGAGGTACCCAGGGTATTGGGGTTCCAGGAGATCCCTATGGGCTGCAGCATTTCTTTTGCCACCCATAGGGAGCTCTGACAATTCTTACACAGGCCTGCCACTGCAGCCTGAGTGAAATAACGTCCACGTTATTTCACAGCCATTTTACACTGCACTTAAGTAACTTATAAGTCACCTATATGTCTAACCTTTACCTGGTAAAGGTTAGGTGCAAAGTTACTTAGTGTGAAGGCACCCTGGCACTAGCCAAGGTGCCCCCACATTGTTCAGAGCCAATTCCCTGAACTTTGTGAGTGCGGGGACACCATTACACGCGTGCACTACATATAGGTCACTACCTATATGTAGCTTCACCATGGTAACTCCGAATATGGCCATGTAACATGTCTATGATGATGGAATTGCCCCCTCTATGCCATCCTGGCATAGTTGGCACAATCCCATGATCCCAGTGGTCTGTAGCACAGACCCTGGTACTGCCAAACTGCCCTTCCTGGGGTTTCACTGCAGCTGCTGCTGCTGCCAACCCCTCAGACAGGCAGCTGCCCTCCTGGGGTCCAGCCAGGCCTGGCCCAGGATGGCAGAACAAAGAACTTCCTCTGAGAGAGGGTGTGACACCCTCTCCCTTTGGAAAATGGTGTGAAGGCAGGGGAGGAGTAGCCTCCCCCAGCCTCTGGAAATGCTTTGTTGGGCACAGAGGTGCCCAATTCTGCATAAGCCAGTCTACACCGGTTCCGGGACCCCTTAGCCCTGCCCTGGTGCGAAACTGGACAAAGGAAAGGGGAGTGACCACTCCCCTGACCTGCACCTCCCCTGGGAGGTGTCCAGAGCTCTTCCAATGTGCTCCAGACCTCTGCCATCTTGGAAACAGAGGTGCTGCTGGCACACTGGACTGCTCTGAGTGGCCAGTGCCACCAGGTGACGTCAGAGACTCCTTGTGATAGGCTCCTTCAGGTGTTGCTAGCCTATCCTCTCTCCTAGGTAGCCAAACCCTCTTTTCTGGCTATTTAGGGTCTCTGTCTCTGGGGAAACTTCAGATAACGAATGCATGAGCTCAGCCGAGTTCCTCTGCATCTCTCTCTTCACCTTCTGATAAGGAATCGACTGCTGACCGCGCTGGAAGCCTGCAAACCTGCAACATAGTAGCAAAGACGACTACTGCAACTCTGTAACGCTGATCCTGCCGCCTTCTCGACTGTTTTCCTGCTTGTGCATGCTGTGGGGGTAGTCTGCCTCCTCTCTGCACCAGAAGCTCCGAAGAAATCTCCCGTGGGTCGACGGAATCTTCCCCCTGCAACCGCAGGCACCAAAAAGCTGCATTACCGGTCCCTTGGGTCTCCTCTCAGCACGACGAGCGAGGTCCCTCAAATCCAGCAACTCTGTCCAAGTGACCCACACAGTCCAGTGACTCTTCAGTCCAAGTTTGGTGGAGGTAAGTCCTTGCCTCACCTCGCTGGGCTGCATTGCTGGGAACCGCAACTTTGCAGCTACTCCGGCCCCTGTGCACTTCCGGCGGAAATCCTTTGTGCACAGCCAAGCCTGGGTCCACGGCACTCTAACCTGCTTTGCACGACTTTCTAAGTTGGTCTCCGGCGACGTGGGACTCCTTTGTGCAACTTCAGCGAGCACCGTTTCACGCATCCTTGTAGTGCCTGTTTCTGGCACTTCTCTGGGTGCTACCTGCTTCAGTGAGGGCTCTTTGTCTTGCTCGACGTTTCCTCTCTCTTCAGGTCCAATTTGCGACCTCCTGGTCCCTCCTGGGCCCCAGTAGCGTCCAAAAACGCCAAACGCACGATTTGCGACTAGCAAGGCTTGTTGGCGTCCTTTCGGCGGGAAAACACTTCTGCACGACTCTCCAAGGCAAGTGGGATCCGTCCACCAAAGGGGAAGTCTCTAGCCCTTTTCTTTCCTGCAGAAACCTCAGCTTCTTCTGTCCAGTAGAAGCTTCTTTGCACCCGCAGCTGGCATTTCCTGGGCATCTGCCCATCTCCGACTTGCTTGTGACTTTTGGACTTGGTCCCCTTGTTTCACAGGTACCCTAGATTGGAAATCCACAGTTGTTGCATTGCTGGTTTGTGTCTTTCCTGCATTATTCCTCTAACACGACTTCTTTGTCCTTAGGGGAACTTTAGTGCACTTTGCACTCACTTTTCAGGGTCTTGGGGAGGGTTATTTTTCTAACTCTCACTATTTTCTAATAGTCCCAGCGACCCTCTACAAGGTCACATAGGTTTGGAGGCCATTCGTGGTTCGCATTCCACTTTTGGAGTATATGGTTTGTGTTGCCCCTATCCCTATGTTCCCACATTGCATCCTATTGTAACTATACATTGTTTGCACTGTTTTCTAAGACTATACTGCATATTTTTGCTATTGTGTATATATATCTTGTGTATATTTCCTATCCTCTCACTGAGGGTACACTCTAAGATACTTTGGCATATTGTCATAAAAATAAAGTACCTTTATTTTTAGTATAACTGTGTATTGTGTTTTCTTATGATATTGTGCATATGACACTAAGTGGTACTGTAGTAGCTTCACACGTCTCCTAGTTCAGCCTAAGCTGCTCTGCTAAGCTACCATTATCTATCAGCCTAAGCTGCTAGACACCCTATACACTAATAAGGGATAACTGGGCCTGGTGCAAGGTGCAAGTACCCCTTGGTACTCACTACAAACCAGTCCAGCCTCCTACATTGGTTGTGCAGTGGTGGGATAAGTGCTTGAGACTACTTACCACTCTTGTCATTGTACTTTTCATAAGAGAAAAATATACAAAACAAGGTCAGTGTATATACACATAGCCAAAAAGTTTTGCATTTCCTCTTTTGACTCTTTTCTAAGTGCTGAAAAGTACTTCTAAACTTTCTAAAAAGTTCTAAAAAGTTTAAAAAGTTTTTTTTCTCTGTCTTTCTAAAAGCTCTGACAAACTTTTTATCTTTTACTATCACTTTAACTCTCTCTAAAAATGTCTGGCACAGGCCAAAATGTTGATCTGTCCAAACTTGCATATGACAACCTTAGCTGGAAAAGAGCAAGGAGTCTCTGTATAGAGAGAGGTTTGAGTGTAGGGAAGAATCCTTCCTTGGAACTGTTACTTAACATGCTTAGAGAACAGGATAAGGCCATAGGAGCCTCATCTGTTGAAAAAGTACCTAATAGTTCTCAATCTGATTCAGGGACTCCCCCAGGAAAAGATTCAGGAAAGAAACTTCCTAGCCTGCCCATTACTAGACAGTCTAGCATAGTTGGTAATGATGATGAGCCACACCATACAAATAGTGTTGTCTCACATCATAGCAAAAGCATTTATTCTCACCATACTGGTAGTAATGTTTCTGTTAACCAAGCTGTTAGGGTGGCTTCTGTAAGGGACAGGTCCCCTTCTGTTCATTCCCATCATACCTCTGTATCTAGGAATGTCCCTCCCACCAACCCTGATGACAGAATGTTAGAGAGGGAACTCAATAAGTTGAGGGTGGAACAAACCAGACTGAAGCTTAGAAAGCAACAGCTGGATTTGGATAGACAGTCTTTTGAATTAGAGAAGGAAAGACAGAAGTTGGGTTTAGAAACCCATGGTGGCAGCAGCAGTATTCCCCATAGTCATCCTGCAAAAGAGCATGATTCCAGGAATCTGCACAAGATAGTTCCCCCTTATAAGGAGGGGGATGACATTAACAAGTGGTTTGCTGCACTTGAGAGGGCCTGTGTTGTACAGGATGTCCCTCAAAGGCAGTGGGCTGCTATCCTATGGCTATCATTTAGTGGAAAAGGTAGGGATAGGCTCCTTACTGTGAAAGAAAATGATGCTAATAATTTCCAAGTTCTTAAGAATGCACTCCTGGATGGTTATGGCTTAACCACTGAACAGTACAGGATAAAGTTCAGAGAGACCAAAAAGGAGTCTTCACAAGACTGGGTTGATTTCATTGACCATTCAGTGAAGGCCTTGGAGGGGTGGTTACATGGCAGTAAAGTTACTGATTATGAAAGCCTGTATAACACAATCCTGAGAGAGCATATACTTAATAATTGTGTGTCTGATTTGTTGCACCAGTACCTGGTAGACTCTGATCTGACCTCTCCCCAAGAATTGGGAAAGAAGGCAGACAAATGGGTCAGAACAAGGGTGAACAGAAAAGTTCATACAGGGGGTGACAAAGATGGCAATAAGAAGAAAGATGGTGAAAAATCTCAAGATAAGCATGGGGATAAGGGTAAAACCAAAGATCCCACTTCAAATCTTAAACACTCTTCAGAGGGTGGGGATAAAACAAATTCTTCCTCTTCTTCCCAACCTGCACACATTAAAAAGCCTTGGTGCTTTGTGTGTAAAAACAGAGGCCATAGGCCAGGGGATAAGTCCTGTCCAGGTAAACCCCCTGAGCCTACCACCACTAATACATCAAGCTCTAGTGCCCCTAGCAGTAGTGGTACTAGTGGTGGGACTGCTGGCAACAGTCAAGTTAAGGGTGTAGTTGGGTTCACTTTTGGGTCCATAGTAGAAACTGGGGTAGTCAGTCCCAAGAGAGTTTCTGTCACACCTAGTGGCATTGGCCTTGCCACACTGGCTGCTTGTCCCCTTACAATGGATAAGTACAGGCAGACAGTTTCAATAAATGGTGTTGAGGCCTTGGCCTACAGGGACACAGGTGCCAGTATCACTTTGGTGACTGAAAACCTAGTGCATCCTGATCAACACATCATTGGACAACAGTATAAAATTATTGATGTCCATAACTCCACTAAGTTTCTCCCCTTAGCTATAATTCAGTTTAGTTGGGGCGGAGTTACTGGCCCTAAGCAGGTGGTGGTATCACGTAGCTTACCTGTAGACTGTCTCTTAGGTAATGACCTAGAGGCCTCAGGTTGGGCTGATGTAGAGTTTTATGCCCATGCAGCCATGCTGGGCATCCCTGAGGAATTGTTCCCTCTCATTTCTAGTGAAATGAAAAAGCAAAGGAGAGAAGGCCTGAAAACTCAGGATCCCTCTCCATCAACAGGTAAAAAGGGTATCACAGTATCCCCTAACCACCCTGCCATTCAGGATAGCATTCCTGTGGTGGGAGAAACCTCTCCTGGGGTGGCACCTGTTCCAAGGGAATCATCAGCTGGCAAAGCTGGACTCCCTGAGGTAGAAGTACCTCTCTGTGGGATAATTAACATTGGTGAGAAAAAGAGCACCATTTTAGTTAACATGGAGCATCCCTCCAACCCTCCCAGAGAAACTTTAGTGCAGAAACCCTGCACTGCCTCACAACACTTAGGACAGCATCCCTGCCCTAGTGTGGAGCTCATAGGACAGCATCCCTGCCCTGCTCCAACTAAAGAGAAACAGCATCCCTGTTCTCTCTTCCAGCCATATGGACAAAGTTTTTGCCCAGCTATGGCTTTATTGAGACAGCATCCCTGTCTGGCATTTCCATCATTACAAATAGGTTCAGTGGACAATTCCCACTGCTCTAAACTAAAACTTACTGATAGAAACTCTGAAAATACATCTTCACATTGTTGCTTAGCTAAAAAACTTCAAACAGGGAGGTTTACATCCCCACAGGGAAGTAACCATATAGTGGATGATAAAGGGAGTAACCAGTCTATTGCAGAGCTACTCTCTACTTATCACCACTTAGACAATAAAGTCTCAACTGGCCAAGGTTAGCCTTATTGTCCTTCGTTTGGGGGGGGGTTGTGTGAGAAAGTAGCCTCTTTCTAGCCTTGTTACCCCCACTTTTGGCCTGTTTGTGAGTGTATGTCAGGGTGTTTTCACTGTCTCACTGGGATCCTGCTAGCCAGGGCCCAGTGCTCATATTGAAAACCCTATGTTTTCAGTATGTTTGTTATGTGTCACTGGGACCCTGCTAGTCAGGACCCCAGTGCTCATAAGTTTGTGGCCTATATGTATGTGTTCCCTGTGTGGTGCCTAACTGTCTCACTAAGGCTCTGCTAACAAGAGCCTCAGTGGTTATGCTCTCTCATTTATTTCAAATTGTCACTAACAGGCTAGTGACCATTTTTTACCAATTTACATTGGCTTACTAGAACACCCTTATTATTCCCTAGTATATGGTACTGAGGTACCCAGGGTATTGGGGTTCCAGGAGATCCCTATGGGCTGCAGCATTTCTTTTGCCACCCATAGGGAGCTCTGACAATTCTTACACAGGCCTGCCACTGCAGCCTGAGTGAAATAACGTCCACGTTATTTCACAGCCATTTTACACTGCACTTAAGTAACTTATAAGTCACCTATATGTCTAACCTTTACCTGGTAAAGGTTAGGTGCAAAGTTACTTAGTGTGAGGGCACCCTGGCACTAGCCAAGGTGCCCCCACATTGTTCAGAGCCAATTCCCTGAACTTTGTGAGTGCGGGGACACCATTACACTACCTATCTGTAGCTTCACAATGGTAACTCCGAATATGGCCATGTAACATGTCTATGATCATGGAATTGCCCCCTCTATGCCATCCTGGCATTGTTGGTACAATTCCATGATCCCAGTGGTCTGTAGCACAGACCCTGGTACTGCCAAACTGCCCTTCCTGGGGTTTCACTGCAGCTGCTGCTGCTGCCAACCCCTCAGACAGGCATCTGCCCTCCTGGGGTCCAGCCAGGCCTGACCCAGGATGGCAGAACAAAGAACTTCCTCTGAGAGAGGGTGTGACACCCTCTCCCTTTGGAAAATGGTGTGAAGGCAGGGGAGGAGTAGCCTCCCCCAGCCTCTGGAAATGCTTTGTTGGGCACAGAGGTGCCCAATTCTGCATAAGCCAGTCTACACCGGTTCAGGGACCCCTTAGCCCTGCTCTGGCGCGAAACTGGACAAAGGAAAGGGGAGTGACCACTCCCCTGACCTGCACCTCCCCTGGGAGGTGTCCAGAGCTCCTCCACTGTGCTCCAGACCTCTGCCATCTTGGAAACAGAGGTGCTGCTGGCACACTGGACTGCTCTGAGTGGCCAGTGCCACCAGGTGACGTCAGAGACTCCTTGTGATAGGCTCCTTCAGGTGTTGCTAGCCTATCCTCTCTCCTAGGTAGCCAAACCCTCTTTTCTGGCTATTTAGGGTCTCTGTCTCTGGGGAAACTTCAGATAACGAATGCATGAGCTCAGCCGAGTTCCTCTGCATCTCTCTCTTCACCTTCTGATAAGGAATCGACTGCTGACCGCGCTGGAAGCCTGCAAACCTGCAACATAGTAGCAAAGGCGACTACTACAACTCTGTAACGCTGATCCTGCCGCCTTCTCGACTGTTTTCCTGCTTGTGCATGGTGTGGGGGTAGTCTGCCTCCTCTCTGCACCAGAAGCTCCGAAGAAATCTCCCGTGGGTCGACGGAATCTTCCCCCTGCAACCGCAGGCACCAAAAAGCTGCATTACCAGTCCCTTGGGTCTCCTCTCAGCACGACGAGCGAGGTCCCTTGAATCCAGCGACTCTGTCCAAGTGACCCCCACAGTCCAGTGACTCTTCAGTCCAAGTTTGGTGGAGGTAAGTCCTTGCCTCACCTCGCTGGGCTGCATTGCTGGGAACCGCGACTTTGCAGCTACTCCGGCCCCTGTGCACTTCCGGCGGAAATCCTTTGTGCACAGCCAAGCCTGGGTCCACGGCACTCTAACCTGCATTGCACGACTTTCTAAGTTGGTCTCTGGCGACGTGGGACTCCTTTGTGCAACTTCGGCGAGCACCGTTTCACACATCCTTGTAGTGCCTGTTTCTGGCACTTCTCTGGGTGCTACCTGCTTCAGTGAGGACTCTTTGTCTTGATCGACGTCCCTTCTCTCTTCAGGTCCAATTTGCGACCTCCTGGTCCCTTCTGGGCCCCAGTAGCGTCCAAAAACGCCAAACGCACGATTTGCTACTAGCAAGGCTTGTTGGCGTCCTTTCGGCGGGAAAATACTTCTGCACGACTCTCCAAGGCGAGTAGGATCCGTCCACCAAAGGGGAAGTCTCTATCCCTTTTCGTTCCTGCAGAAACCTCAGCTTCTTCTGTCCAGTAGAAGCTTCTTTGCACCCGCAGCTGGCATTTCCTGGGCATCTGCCCATCTCCGACTTGCTTGTGACTTTTGGACTTGGTTCCCTTGTTCCACAGGTACCCTAGATTGGAAATCCACAGTTGTTGCATTGCTGGTTTGTGTCTTTCCTGCATTATTCCTCTAACACGGCTTCTTTGTCCTTAGGGGAACTTTAGTGCACTTTGCACTCACTTTTCAGGGTTTTGGGGAGGGTTATTTTTCTAACTCTCACTATTTTCTAATAGTCCCAGCGACCCTCTACAAGGTCACATAGGTTTGGAGTCCATTCGTGGTTCGCATTCCACTTTTGGAGTATATGGTTTGTGTTGCCCTATCCCTATGTTCCCCCATTGCATCCTATTGTAACTATACATTGTTTGCACTGTTTTCTAAGACTATACTGCATATTTTTGCTATTGTGTATATATATCTTGTGTATATTTCCTATCCTCTCACTGAGGGTACACTCTAAGATACTTTGGCATATTGTCATAAAAATAAAGTACCTTTATTTTTAGTATAACTGTGTATTGTGTTTTCTTATGATATTGTGCATATGACACTAAGTGGTACTGTAGTAGCTTCACACGTCTCCTAGTTCAGCCTAAGCTGCTCTGCTAAGCTACCATTATCTATCAGCCTAAGCTGCTAGACACCCTATACACTAATAAGGGATAACTGGGCCTGGTGCAAGGTGCAAGTACCCGTTGGTACTCACTACAAACCAGTCCAGCCTCCTACAGTGGCCAGGGCCAGCAGGTGACGTCAGAGACTCCTTCTGATAGGCTCCTTCAGGTGTTGTTAGCCTATCTTCTCTCCTAAGTAGCCAAACCCTCTTTTCTGGCTATTTAGGGTCTCTGCTTTGGGGATTTCCTTAGATAACGAATGCAAGAGCTCATCAGAGCTTCTCTGCATCTCTCTCTTCACCTTCTGCCCAGGAATCGAGTGCTGACCGCGCTGGAACCCTGCAAAACTGCAACAAAGTAGCAAAGACGACTACTGCAACTCTGTAACGCTGATCCTACCGCCTTGTCGACTGTTTTCCTGGTGGTGCATGCTGTGGGGGTAGTCTGCCTCCTCTCTGCACTAGAAGCTCCGAAGAAATCTCCCGTGGGTCGACGGAATCCTCCCCCTGCTACCGCAGGCACCAAAGAACTGCATCACCGGTCCCCTGGGTCTCCTCTCAGCACGACGAGCGAGGTCCCTTGAATCCAGCAACTCTGTCCAAGTGACTCCCACAGTCCAGTGACTCTTCAGTCCAAGTTTGGTGGAGGTAAGTCCTTGCCTCCCCACGCCAGACTGCATTGCTGGGAACCGCGACTTTTGCAGCTACTCCGGCCTCTGTGCATTTCCGGCGGAAATCCTTTGTGCACAGCCAAGCCTGGGTCCACGGCACTCTAACCTGCATTGCACGACTTTCTGAGTTGTCCTCCGGCGGCGTGGGACTCCTTTGTGCAACTTCGGGTGAGCACCGTTTCACTCCTCTTTGTAGTGCCTGTTCCGGCACTTCTGTGGGTGCTGCCTGCTTCTGAGGGGGCTTTTCGTCCTGCTGGGCGCCCCCTCTGTCCCCTGACGCAATTGGCGACATCCTGGTCCCTCCTGGGCCACAGCAGCATCCAAAAACGTTGACTTGCAGCTAGCAAGGCTTGTTGGCAGTCTTTCTTCAGGAAAACACTTCTGCACGACTCTCGATGGCATGGGGGATCCACCCTCTAAAGGGGAAGTCTCTAGCCCTTGTCGTTCCTGCAGAATCCTCAGCTTCTACTGTCCAGTAGCAGCTTCTTTGCACCCACAGGTAGCATTTCCTGGGCATCTGCCCATGTCCAACTTGCTTGTGACTTTTGGACTTAGTCCCCTTGTTCCACAGGTACCCTCGACTGGAAATCTATCATTGTTGCATTGCTGGTTTGTGTCTTTCCTGCAGAATTCCCCTATCACGACTTCTTTGTCCTTTGGGGAACTTTAGTGCACTTTGCACTCACTTTTCAGGGTCTTGGGGTGGGCTATTTTTCTAACCCTAACTGTTTTCTTACAGTCCCAGCGACCCTCTACAGGGTCACATAGGTTTGGGGTATATTCGTGGTTCGCATTCCACTTTTGGAGTAGATGGTTTTTGTTGCCCCTATCCCTATGTGCTCCCATTGCATCCTATTGTAAGTATACATTGTTTGCACTGTTTTCTAATACTATACTGCATATTTTTGGTATTGTGTACATATATCTTGTCTATATTTGCTATCCTCATACTGAGGGTGCTCACTGAGATACTTTGGCATATTGTCATAAAAATAAAGTACCTTTATTTTTAGTATATCTGTGTATTGTGTTTTCTTATGATATTGTGCATATGACACTAGTGGTACTGTAGGAGCTTCACTCGTCTCCTAGTTCAGCCTAAGATGCTCTGCTAAGCTACCATTATCTATCAGCCTATGCTGCTTGACACCCTATACACTAATAAGGGCCTGGTGCAAGGTGTAAGTACCCCTTGGTACTCACTACAAGCCAGTCCAGCCTCCTACATTGGTTGTGCAGGGTTGGGATAAGTGCTTTGTAACTACTTACCACTTTTGTCATTGTACTTTTCAGAAGAGAAAAATATACAAAACAAGTTCAATGTATGTACACCTAACCAAAAAGTTTTGCATTTCTTTTCTCACTTCTTTTCTAAAGTGCTGAAAAGTACCTCTAACTTTCTAAAAAATTCTTTAAAAAGTTTTAAAAGTTTTTTTTCTGTCTTTCCAAAAGTTCTGAAAAACATTTTTTTCTCACTTTTTCTATCACTTAAACACTTTCTAAAATGTCTGGCACAGGCCAAACTGTTGATCTGTCCAAACTTGCTTATGATCACCTTAGCTGGAAAGGAGCAAGGAGTCTCTGCATAGAAAGAGGTTTAAGTGTAGGGAAGAATCCCCCCAGAGAACTGTTGGTTAACATGCTTATAGAACAGGATAAGGCCAGAGGTGCCCCTTCTGTTGAAAAAGTAGCTAATGGTTCACAATCTGATACAGGGACTCCCCTAGAAAAAGATTCAGGAAAGAAGCTTCCTAGCCTGCCCATTACCAGACAGCCTAGCATAGTTGGTACTGATGTAGAGTCACACCATACTGATAGTGTTGCCTCACATCATAGCAAGAGTATTCCTTCACATCATAGTAGAAGTGATGTTTCTGTTAACCAAGCTGTTAGGGACATGTCCCCTTCTGTTCATTCTCACCATACTTCTGTTTCAAGGAATGTCCCACCCACCCACCTTGATGATAGAGTGTTAGAAAGGGAGCTCAATAGATTGAGAGTGGAGCAAACCAGACTGAAGCTCAAGAAGCAACAGCTGGATTTGGATAGACAGTCCTTAGAAGTGGAAAGAGAAAGACAGAAATTGGGTTTAGAAACCCATGGTGGCAGCAGCAGTATTCCCCATAGTCATCCTGCAAAAGAGCATGATTCCAGGAATCTGCACAAGATGGTTCCCCCTTATAAGGAGGGGGATGACATTAACAAGTTGTTTGCTGCACTTGAGAGGGCCTGTGTTGTACAGGATGTCCCTCAAAGGCAGTGGGCTGCTATCCTATGGCTATCATTTAGTGGAAAGGATAGGGATAGGCTCCTTACTGTGAAAGAAAGTGATGCCAATAATTTTACAGTTCTTAAGAATGCACTCCTGGATGGTTATGGCTTAACCACTGAACAGTACAGGATGAAGTTCAGAGAGACCAAAAAGGAGTCTTCACAAGACTGGGTTGATTTTGTTGACCATTCAGTGAAGGCCTTGGAGGGGTGGTTACATGGCAGTAAAGTTACTGATTATGAAAGCCTGTATAACTTGATCCTGAGAGAGCATATTCTTAATAATTGTGTGTCTGATTTGTTGCACCAGTACTTGGTGGACTCTGATCTGACCTCTCCCCAAGAATTGGGAAAGAAGGCAGAAAAATGGGTCAGAACAAGGGTGAACAGAAAAGTTCATACAGGGGGTGACAAAGATGGCAATAAGAAGAAGGATGGTAAGTCTTCTGACAAGGGTGGGGACAAATCTAAAAATGAGTCTTCATCAGGCCCACAAAAACAATCTGGTGGGGGTGGTGGGTCCAAATCCTCTTCAAATCAAAACAGAGAAAAGAAACCATGGTGCTATTTATGTAAAATAAAAGGCCATTGGACAACAGATCCCAGTTGTCCAAAGAAAAGCACCAAGCCTCCTACCACTACAACCCCTGCTGCTACACCTAGTGCCCCTAGTAATAGCAGTGGTGGTGGGAGCAAACCTACTAATAGCCAATCCAAGGGAGTAGCTGGGCTCACTTTTGGTAATTTAGTTGGGGTTGGTCTTGTTAGGGAGACCACAGAGGCTGTGTTAGTCTCTGAGGGGGCTATTGATTTAGCCACCTTGGTTGCTTGTGCCCTTAACATGGATAAGTACAGGCAGCTACCCCTAATAAATGGTGTTGAGGTTCAGGCTTACAGGGACACAGGTGCCAGTGTTACAATGGTAATAGAGAAACTGGTCCACCATGAACAACACCTACTTGGTCACCAGTACCAAGTAACCGATGCTCATAACAACACCCTTAGCCACCCCATGGCTGTTGTGAATCTCAACTGGCCCAAAGAAAGTTGTGGTTGCCTCAGATTTACCTGTAGACTGTCTTTTAGGGAATGATTTAGAGACATCAGCTTGGGCAGAAGTGGAGTTGGAGGCTCATGCAACAATGCTGGGCATTCCAGGGCATATTTTTGCTTTGACCAGGGCTCAGGCCAAAAAGCAAAAAGGACAGGGTGACTTGGATCCTGGAAGAATGGACCAAGTGCTCCCTAAAGCTAGGGTTAGTAAAGGTAAATCACTACCTACTATCCCTCCCTCTACAGTGGATTCTTATTCTGAGGAAGAAGAATTTCCACCCTGTGCAGAACCTACACCAGAGGAGCTGGAAGCAGACCCTGCTGAGCTTTTGGGTGAAGGGGGGCCTGCCAGGGAGGAGCTGAGTATGGCACAGCAGACCTGTCCCACACTAGAGGGTCTAAGACAGCAAGCTGTCAAACAAGCAAATGGGGATGTCAGTGACTCTCACAGAGTTTACTGGGAGGACAACCTCTTGTACACTGAAGCAAGGGATCCAAAACCTGGAGCTGCCAGGAGATTGGTGATTCCTCAGGAGTACAGAAAGTTACTCCTAACTCTTGCTCACGACATTCCCTTAGCTGGACATTTGGGGCAAATGAAAACTTGGGACAGGCTTGTTCCTTTGTTTCATTGGCCTAGAATGTCAGAGGACACAAAGGAATTTTGTAAGTCCTGTGAAACCTGTCAAGCCAGTGGCAAGACAGGTGGCACTCCAAAGGCACCCCTTATTCCACTGCCTGTGGTTGGGGTTCCCTTTGAAAGGGTAGGGGTTGACATAGTTGGCCCCGTTGACCCTCCTACTGCTTCAGGCAATAGGTTTATCTTGGTGGTAGTGGACCATGCCACCAGATAGCCTAAAGCAATTCCTCTAAGGACCACTACATCTCCTGCAGTGGCAAAGGCCCTCCTGGGAATCTTTTCCAGGGTGGGCTTCCCAAAAGAGGTGGTATCAGACAGGGGAAGCAATTTCATGTCTGCTTACTTAAAGGCCATGTGGAAGGAGTGTGGTGTTACATACAAGTTCACCACACCCTATCATCCACAAACAAATGGACTGGTGGAGAGATTTAACAAAACTCTCAAAGGCATGATTTTGGACTCCCTGAAAAACTCCGCAGGAGATGGGATATACTTTTACCATGCCTCATTTTTGCTTACAGGGAGGTACCCCAGAAAGGAGTGGGCTTCAGCCCCTTTGAACTCCTATTTGGTCACCCTGTCAGAGGTCCTCTAACACTTGTTAAGGAGCTTTGGGAACAACCTTTAAAAGCTCCAAAGCAATACATAGTGGACTATGTACTTGGCCTCAGATAAAGGATGGCTGAGTACATGAAAAAGGCCAGTAAAAACCTTCAGGCCAGCCAAGAGCTCCAGAAGCAATGGCATGATCAGAAGGCTGTTTTGGTTCAGTACCAACCAGGGCAGAAAGTGTGGGTCTTGGAGCCTGTGGCCCCAAGAGCACTCCAAGATAAATGTAGTGGACCCCACACAATTGTTGAAAAGGAGGGTGAAGTCACCTACTTAGTTGACTTAGGCACTGCCAGGAGTCCCCTTAGGGTGCTACATGTCAATCGCCTGAAACCCTACTATGACAGGGCTGATCTCACCCTGCTCATGGCAACTGATGAGGGACAGGAAGAAAAGAGTGACCCTCTCCCTGATCTCTTCTCTTCCACAGAACAAGATGCTCTAGTGGAAGGTGTTGTACTAGCAGATTGTCTTACTGCTGAGCAGAAAGACCACTGCATAAATCTCCTGGGTCAGTTTTCTGAACTCTTTTCTACTGTGCCAGGTACCACTTCTTGGTGTGAGCACACAATAGATACTGGAGACAGCTTGCCTGTCAAAAGTAAGATCTATAGGCAGCCTGACCATGTCAGAGACTGCATAAAGCAAGAGGTGCAGAAAATGCTTGAACTGGGAGTGGTTGAGCACTCTGAAAGTCCATGGGCCTCTCCTGTGGTACTTGTACCAAAACCTCATTCCAAGGATGGAAAGAAGGAAATGCGGTTTTGTGTAGACTACAGAGGTCTAAACCAGGTAACCAAAACTGATGCTCACCTTATACCCAGGGCAGATGAGCTCATAGATACACTGGCATCTGCCAAGTATCTAAGCACTTTTGATTTGACTGCAGGGTATTAGCAGATCAAATTATCAGAAGATGCAAAAGCAAAAACTGCATTTTCAACCATTGGAGGCCATTACCAATTCACAGTAATGCCTTTTGGATTGAAAAATGCACCTACCACTTTTCAGAGGTTGGTGAACACAGCCCTGCAAGGGCTGGAAGCTTTTAGTGCAGCATATCTAGATGATATAGCTGTCTTTAGCTCCAGCTGGGATGATCACCTGGTCCACCTATGGAAAGTTTTGGAGGCCCTGCAAAAGGCAGGCCTCACTATCAAGGCTTCAAAGTGCCAGATAGGGCAGGGGAAGGTGGTTTATCTGGGACACCTTGTAGATGGGGAACAGATTGCACCACTTCAGGGGAAAATCCAAACTATTATAGATTGGGTTCGCCCTACTACTCAGACTCAGGTGAGAGCCTTTTTAGGCCTCACTGGGTACTATAGGAGGTTCATAAAGAACTATGGCTCCATTGCAGCCCCTCTTAATGACCTCGCATCCAAGAAAATGCCTAAAAAGGTATTATGGACAGCAAACTGTGAGAAAGCTTTTGAAGAGCTGAAGCAGGCCATGTGCACTGCACCTGTCCTGAAAAGCCCCTGTTACTCTAAAAAATTCTATGTCCAAACTGATGCATCTGAATTAGGGGTAGGGGCAGTCTTATCACAACTTAATTCTGAGGGCCAGGATCAACCTGTTGCTTTTATCAGCAGGAGGTTGACCCCTAGAGAAAAGCGTTGGTCTGCCATAGAGAGGGAGGCCTTTTCTGTGGTCTGGGCACTGAAGAAGTTGAGGCCATACCTGTTTGGCACTCACTTAATTGTTCAGACAGACCACAAACCTCTACTTTGGCTAAAACAAATGAAAGGTGAAAATCCTAAATAGTTGAGGTGGTCCATATCCTAACAGGGAATGGACTATACAGTGGAACATAGACCTGGGAGTACCCACTCCAATGTAGATGGACTCTCCAGTTATTTCCACTTAGACAATGAAAACCCATCAGGTAATTACTAGTCTTATTGTCCTTCGTTTGGGGGGGGGTTGTGTTGGAAAGTACCATCTTGCCTAGCATGTTACCCCCATTTTTCACTGTATATATGTTGTTTTAGTTGTATGTGTCACTGGGACCCTGCCAGCCAGGGCCCCAGTGCTCATAAGTGTGCCTGAATGTGTTACCTGTGTTATGACTAACTGTCTCACTGAGGCTCTGCTATCCAGAACCTCAGTGGTTATGCTCTCTCATTTCTTTCCAAATTGTCACTAACAGGCTAGTGACCAATTTCACCAATTCACATTGGAATACTGGAACACCCTTATAATTCCCTAGTATATGGTACTGAGGTACCCAGGGTATTGGGGTTCCGGGAGATCCCTATGGGCTGCAGCATTTCTTTTGCCACCCATAGGGAGCTCTGACAATTCTTACACAGGCCTGCCACTGCAGCCTGAGTGAAATAACGCACACGTTATTTCACAGCCATTTTACACTGCACTTAAGTAACTTATAAGTCACCTATATGTCTAACCTTTACCTGGTAAAGGTTAGGTGCAAAGTTACTTAGTGTGAGGGCACCCTGGCACTAGCCAAGGTGACCCCACATTGTTCAGGGCCAATTCCCCGGACTTTGTGAGTGCGGGGACACCATTACACGCGTGCACTACATATAGGTCACTACCTATATGTAGCTTCACAATGGTAACTTCGAATATGGCCATGTAACATGTCTATGATCATGGAATTGCCCCCTCTATGCCATCCTGGCATAGTTGGCACAATCCCATGGTTCCAGTGGTCTGTAGCACAGACCCTGGTACAGCCAAACTGCCTTTCCTGGGGTTTCACTGCAGCTGCTGCCAACCCCTCAGACAGGCTTCTGCCCTCCTGGGGTCCAGCCAGGCCTGGCCCAGGATGGTAGAACAAAGGACTTCCTCTGAGAGAGGGTGTTACACCCTCTCCCTTTGGAAAATGGTGTGAAGGCAGGGGAGGAGTAGCCTCCCCCAGCCTCTGGAAATGCTTTCTTGGGCACAGATGTGCCCAATTCTGCATAAGCCAGTCTACACCGGTTCAGGGGACCCCTTAGCCCTGCTCTGGCACGAAACTGGACAAAGGAAAGGGGAGTGACCACTCCCCTGACCTGCACCTCCCCTGGGAGGTGTCCAGAGCTCCTCCAGTGTGCTCCAGACCTCTGCCATCTTGGAAACAGAGGTGCTGCTGGCAAACTGGACTGCTCTGAGTGGCCAGTGCCACCAGGTGACGTCAGAGACTCCTTCTGATAGGCTCCTTCAGGTGTTGCTAGCCTATCCTCTCTCCTAGGTAGCCAAACCCTCTTTTCTGGCTATTTAGGTCTCTGTCTCTAGGGAAACTTTAGATAACGAATGCAAGAGCTCATCCGAGTTCCTCTGCATCTCTCTCTTCACCTTCTGCCAAGGAATCGACTGCTGACCGCGCTGGAAGCCTGCAAAACTGCAACATAGTAGCAAATACGACTACTGCAACTCTGTAACGCTGATCCTGCCGCCTTCTCGACTGTTTTCCTGGTGGTGCATGCTGTGGGGGTAGTCTGCCTCCTCTCTGCACTAGAAGCTCCGAAGAAATCTCCCGTGGGTCGACGGAATCTTCTCCCTGCAACCGCAGGCACCAAAAAGCTGCATTACCGGTACCTTGGGTCTCCTCTCAGCACGACGAGCGAGGTCCCTCGAATCCAGCAACTCTGTCCAAGTGACTCCCACAGTCCAGTGACTCTTCGGTCCAAGTTTGGTGGAGGTAAGTCCTTGCCTCCCCACGCCAGACTGCATTGCTGGGAACCGTGACTTTTGCAGCTACTCCGGCCCCTGTGCACTTCTGGCGGAAATCCTTTGTGCACAGCCAAGCCTGGGTCCACGGCACTTTAACCTGCATTGCACGGCTTTTTAAGTTGGTCTCCGGCGACGTGGGACTCCTTTCTGTAACTTCGGGTGAGCACCATTTCATGCATCCTCATAGTGCCTGTTTCTGGCACTTCTCCGGGTGCTACCTGCTGCTAAGAGGGCTCCTTGTCTTGCTCAACGTCCCCTCTACCTCCTGGCGCAATTTGCGACATCCTGGTCCTTTTTGAGTCACAGCAGCATCCAAAAACGCTCACAGCATGATTTGCAGCTAGCAAGGCTTGTTGGCGGTCTTTCGGTGGGAAAACACTTCTGCACAACTCTCCACGGCGTGAGAGATCCGTCCTCAAAAGGGGAAGTCTCTAGCCCTTGTCGTTCTTGCAGAAACCTTAGCTTCTTCTGTCCAGTAGAAGCTTCTTTGCACCCACAGCTGGCATTTCCTGGGCATCTGCCCATCTCCGACTTGCTTGTGACTTTTGGACTTGGTCCCCTTGTTCCACAGGTACCCTCGACTGGAAATCCATTGTTGTTGCATTGCTGGTTTGTGTCTTTCCTGCAGTATTCCTCTATCACGACTTCTTTGTCCTTGGAGGAACTTTAGTGCACTTTGCACTCACTTTTTAGGGTCTTGGGGTGGGCTATTTTTCTAACCCTCACTATTTTCTAATAGTCCCAGCGACCCTCTACAAGGTCACATAGGTTTGGGGTCCATTCGTGGTTCGCATTCCACTTTTGGAGTATATGGTTTGTGTTGCCCCTCTCCCTATGTGTCCCCATTGTATCCTATTGTAACTATACATTGTTTGCACTGTTTTCTAAGACTATACTGCATATTTTTGGTATTGTGTATATATATCTTGTGTATATTTCCTATCCTCTCACTGAGGGTACACTCTGAGATACTTTGGCATATTGTCATAAAAATAAAGTACCTTTATTTTTAGTATAACTGTGTATTGTGTTTTCTTATGATATTGTGCATATGACACTAAGTGGTACTGTAGGAGCTTCACTCGTCTCCTAGTTCAGCCTAAGCTGCTCTGCTAAGCTACCATTATCTATCAGCCTATGCTGCTAGACACCCTATACACTAATAAGGGATAAGTGGGCCTGGTGTAAGGTGCAAGTATCCCTTGGTACTCACTACAAGCCAGTCCAGCCTCCTACACTGGTGTTGGTTTTTCCTGCAGAATTCCCCTATCACGACTTCTGTGCTCTTTGGGGAACTTTAGTGCACTTTGCACTCACTTTTCAGGGTCTTGGGGTGGGCTATTTTTCTAACCCTCACTGTTTTCTTACTGTCCCAGCGACCCTCTACAAGGTCACATAGGTTTGTGGTCCATTCGTGGTTCGCATTCCACTTTTGGAGTATATGGTTTGTGTTGCCCCTATCCCTATGTGCTCCCATTGCATCCTATTGTAACTATACATTGTTTGCACTGTTTTCTAAGACTATACTGCATATTTTTGGTATTGTGTACATATATCTTGTGCATATTTGCTATCCTCATACTGAGGGTACTCACTGAGATGCTTTTGGCATATTGTCATAAAAATAAAGTACCTTTATTTTTAGTATATCTGTGTATTGAGTTTTCTTATGATATTGTGCATATGACTCTTGTGGTACTGTAGGAGCTTCAGTCGTCTCCTAGTTCAGCCTAAGCTGCTCTGCTAAGCTACCATTAACTATCAGCCTAATCTGCTAGACACCCTATACTCTAATAAGGGATACATGGGCCTGGAGCAAGGTGTAAGTACACCTTGGTACTCACTACAAGCCAGTCCAGCCTCCTACAGTGGTACAATCTGTTCTCCACCTACCAGGTGTCCCAGATAAACCACATTCCCCTGCCCTATCTGGCACTTTGAAGCCTTGATAGTGAGGCCTGCCTTTTGCAGGGCCTCCAAAACTTTCCATAGGCGGACCAGGCGATCATCCCAGCTGGAGCTAAAGACAGCTATATCATCTAGATATGCTGCACTAAAAGCTTCCAGCCCTTGCAGGACTGTATTCACCAACCTTTGAAAAGTGGCAGGTGCATTTTTCAATCCAAAAGGCATTACTGTGGATTGGTAATGGCCTCCAATGGTTGAAAATGCAGTTTTTGCTTTTGCATCTTCTGATAATTTGATCTGCCAATACCCTGCAGTCAAATCTAAAGCGCTTAGATACTTGGCAGATGCCAGTGTATCTATTAGCTCATCTGCCCTTGGTATAGGGTGAGCATCAGTTTTGGTTACCTGGTTGAGACCTCTGTAGTCTACACAAAACCGCATTTCCTTCTTTCCATCCTTGGAATTAGGTTTTGGTACAAGTACCACAGGAGAGGCCCATGGACTTTCAGAGTGCTCAACCACTCACAGTTCAAGCATTTTCTGCACCTCTTGCTTTATGAAGTCTCTGACATGGTCAGGCTGCCTATAGATCTTACTTTTGACAGGCAAGTGTCTCCAGTATCTATAGTGTGCTCACACCAAGAAGTGGTACCTGGCACAGTAGAGAAGAGTTCAGAAAACTGACCCAGGAGATTTATGCAGTGGTCTTTCTGCTCAGCAGTAAGACAATCTGCCAGTACTACACCTTCCACTAGAGCATCGTGTTCTGTGGAAGAGAAGAGATCAGGGAGAGGGTCACTCTCTTCTTCCTGTCCCTCATCAGTTGCCATGAGCAGGGTGAGATCAGCCCTGTCATAGTAGAGTTTCAGGCGATTGACATGGAGCACCCTAAGGGGACTCCTTGCAGTGCCTAAGTCAACTAAGTAGGTGACTTCACCGTTTTTCTCAACAATTATGTGGGGACCACTCCATTTGTCTTGGAGTGCTCTTGGGGCCACAGGCTCCAAGGCCCACACTTTCTGCCCTGGTTGGTACTGAACCAAAACAGCCTTCTGGTCATGCCATTGCTTCTGGAGCTCTTGGCTGGCCTGAAGGTTTTTACTGGCCTTTTTCATCTACTCAGCCATCCTAGATCTTAGGCCAAGTACATAGTCCATTATGTCTTGCTTTGGAGCGTTTAAAGGTTGTTCCCAACCCTCCTTAACAAGTGTTAGAGGACTTCTCCCAGGGTGCCCAAATAGGAGTTCAAAGGGGCTGAAGCCCACTCCTTTCTGGGGTACCTCCCTGTAAGCAAAAAGGAGGCAAGGTAAGAGGATATCCCATCTCCTGTGGAGTTTTTCAGGGAGTGCCATAATCATGCCTTTGAGAGTTTTATTAAACCTCTCAACCAGTCCATTTGTTTGTGGATGATAGGTTGTGGTGAACTTGCATGTCACACCACATTCCTTCCACATGGCCTTTAAGTAAGCAGACATAGAATTGCTTCCCCTGTCTGATACTACCTCTTTTGGGAAGCCCACCATGGAAAAGATTCATAGGAGGGCCTTTGCCACTGCAGGAGCTGTAGTGGTCCTTAGAGGAATTGCTTCAGGATATCTGGTGGCATGGTCCACTACCACCAAGATACACCTATTGCCTGAAGCAGTAGGAAGGTCAAGGGGGCCAACTATGTCAACCCCTACCCTTTCAAAGGGAACCTCAACCACAGGCAGTGGAATAAGGGGTGCCTTTTGGGTGCCACCTGTCTTGCCACTGGCTTGACAGGTTTCACAGGACTTACAAAATTCCTTTGTGTCCTCTGACATTCTAGGCCAATGAAACAAGGGAACAAGCCTGTCCCAAGTTTTCATTTGCCCCAAATGTCCAGCTAAGGGAATGTCGTGGGCTAGAGTTAGGAGGAACTTTCTGTACTCCTGAGGAATCACCAATCTCCTGGCAGCTCCAGGTTTTGGATCCCTTGCTTCAGTGTACAAGAGGTTGTCCTCCCAGTAAACTCTGTGAGAGTCACTGACATCCCCAATTGCTTGTTTGACAGCTTGCTGCCTTAGACCCTCTAGTGTGGGACAGGTATGCTGTGCCACACTCAGCTCCTCCCTGGCAGGCCCCCCTTCACCCAAAAGCTCAACAGTGTCTGCTTCCATCTCCTCTGGTGTAGGTTCTGCACAGGGTGGAAATTCTTCTTCCTCAGCATTAGAATCCACTGTAGATGGAGGGATAGTAGGTAGTGTTTTACCTTTACTAACCCTAGCTTTAGGGAGCACTTGGTCTATTCTTCCAGGATCCAAGTCACCCTGTCCTTTTTGATTTTTGGCCTGAGCCCTGGTCAAAGCAAAAATATGCCCTGGAGTGCCCAGCATTGCTGCATGAGCCTCCAACTCCACTTCTGCCCAAGCTGATGTCTCTAAATCATTCCCTAATAGACAGTCTACAGGTAAAGCTGAGGCAACCACAACTTTCTTTGGGCCAGTAACCCCCCCCCAGTTGAGATTCACAACAGCCATGGGGTGGCTAAGGGTGTTGTTATGAGCATCGGTTACTTGGTACTGGTGACCAAGTAGGTGTTGTTCAGGGTGGACCAGTTTCTCTATTACCATTGTAACACTGGCACCTGTGTCCCTGTAGTCCTGAACCTCAACACCATTTATTAGGGGTAGTTGCTTGTACTTATCCATGTTAAGGGGACAAACAACCAAGGTGGGTAAATCAATAGCCCCCTCAGAGACTAACACAGCCTATGTGGTCTCCCTAATCAGACCAACCCCAACTAAATTTCCAAAAGTGAGCCCAGCTACTCCCTTGGATTGGCTATTAGTAGGTTTGCTCCCACCACCACTGCTATTACTAGGGGCACTAGGTGTAGCAGCAGGGGTTGTAGTCGTAGGAGGCTTGGTGCTTTTCTTTGGACAACTGGGATCTGTTGTCCAATGGCCTTTTATTTTACATAAATAGCACCATGGTTTCTTTTCTTTGTTTTGATTTGAAGAGGATTTGGGCCCACCCCCCCCACCAGAGTGTTTTTGTGGGCCTGATGAAGACTCATTTTTAGATTTGTCCCCACCCTTGTCAGAAGACTTACCATCCTTCTTCTTGCCATCTTTGTCACCCCCTGTATGAACTTTTCTGTTCACCCTTGTTCTGACCCATTTGTCTGCCTTCTTTCCCATGTCTTGGGGAGGGGTCAGATCAGAGTCCACCAGGTAATGGTGCAACAAATCAGACACACAATTATTAAGAATATGCTCTCTCAGGATTAAGTTATACAGGCTTTCATAATCAGTAACTTTACTGCCATGTAACCACCCCTCCAAGGCCTTCACTGAATGGTCAACAAAGTCTACCCAGTCTTGTGAAGACTCCTTTTTGGTTTCTCTGAACTTCATCCAGTACTGTTTAGTGGTTAAGCCATAACCATCTGGGAGTGCATTCTTAAGAACTGCAAAATTATTGGTATCACTTTCTTTCACAGTAAGGAGGCTATCCCTACCCTTTCCACTAAATGATAGCCATAGGATAGCAGCCCACTGCCTTTGAGGGACATCCTGTACAACACAGGCCCTCTCAAGTGCAGCAAACGACTTGTTAATGTCATCCGCCTCCATGTAAGGGGGAACTATCTTGTGCAGATTCCTTGAATCAGGCTCTCTTGCATGATGACTATTGGGAATACTGCTGCTGCCACCATGGGTTTCTAACCCAATTTTCTGTCTTTCTCTTTCTATCTCTAAGGACTGCCTATCTAAATCCAGCTGTTGCTTCTTGAGCTTCAGCCTGGATTTTTCCACTCTCAATCTATTGAGGTCCCTTTCTAACACTCTGTCATCAGGGTGGGTGGGTGGGGCATGCCTTGAAACAGAAGTATGGTGAGAATGAACACAAGGAGACCTGGCCCTAACAGATGGCACTCTAACAACCTGGCTAACAGAAATAACACTTCTACTATGATGAGAAGGAACACTCTTACTGTGATGTGAGGCAACACTATTACTGTGGTGTGACTCTACATCAGTACCAGCTATGCTAGGTGGTCTGCTAATGGGCAGGCTAGGATGTTTCCCTTCTAAATCCTTTGCTAGGGGTGCTACAGGGTCAGATTGGGAACCATCAGCTAATTTCTCAACAGAAGTACCAACTCTGGTCTTATCTTGTTAAATGAGCATATTAACCAACAGTTCTCTAGAGGGATTCTTCCCTATCCCTAAACCTCCTTCAATGCAGAGACCCCTTGCTCCTTTCCAGCTAATGTGATCATATGCAAGTTTGGACAGATCAACAGTTTGGCCTGTGCCAGACATTTTAGAAAGTGTTTAAGTGATATAAAAAGTGTGAAAAAGTTTTTCAGAACTTTTTTGAAAGACAGAAAAAAAAACTTTTACAACTTTTTAAGAACATTTTAGAAAGTTTAGAGGTACTTTTCAGCACTTAGAATAGAAGTGAGAGAAGAAAAGCAAAACTTTTTGGTTAGGTGTAAATACACTGAACTTGTTTTGTATATTTTTCTCTTATGAAAAGTACAATGACAAAAGTGGTAAGTAGTTACAAAGTACTTATCCCACCGCTGCACAAACAATGTAGGAGGCTGGACTGGCTTGTAGTGAGTACCAAGGGGTACTTACACCTTGCACCAGGCCCAGGTATCCCTTATTAGGGTATAGGGGTGTCTAGCAGCTTAGGCTGATAGATAATGGTAGCTTAGCAGAGCAGCTTAGGCTGAACTAGGAGACGAGTGAAGCTCCTACAGTACCACTAGTGTCACTTGCACAATATCATAAGAAAACACAATACACAGATATACTAAAAATAAAGGTACTGTATTTTTATGACAATATGCCAAAGTATCTCAGTGAGTATCCTCAGTATGAGGATAGCAAATATACACAAGATATATGTACACAATACCAAAATATGCAGTAATAGCAATAGAAAACAGTGCAAACAGTGTATAGTCACTATAGAATGCAATGGGGGCACATAGGGATTGGGGCAACCCAAACAATATACTCTAGAAGTGGAATGCGAACCACGAATGAACCCCAAACCTATGTGACCTTGTAGAGGGTCGCTGGGACTGTAAGAAAACAGTGAGGGTTAGAAAAATAGCCCACCCCAAGACACAGAAAAGTGAGTGCAAAGTGCACTGAAGTTCCCCAAAGAGCATAGAAGTCGTGATAGGGGAATTCTGCAGGAAAGACCAACACCAGCAATGCAACAACAATGGATTTCCAGATGAGAGTACCTGTGGAACAAGGGGACCAAGTCCAAAAGTCACGATCAAGTCGAGAGTGGGCAGATGCCCAGGAAATGCCAGCTGTGGGTGCAAAGAAGCTGCCACTGGATGGTAGAAGCTGAGGATTCTGTAAGAACGGCAAGGGCTAGAAACTTTCCTTTAGGAGGTTGGATATCTCACGTCGTGAAGAGTCGTGCAGAAGTGTTTTCCTGCGGAAAGACCGCAAACAAGCCTTGCTAGCTGCAAAGCTCGCGGTTGGGGTTTTTGGATGCTGCAGTGGCCCAGGAGGGACCAGGATGTCGCCAATTGCGTGAGGGGACAGAGGGGGCGTCCAGCAAGACAAGGAGCCCTCTCAGAAGCAGGCAGCACCCGCAGAAGTGCCAGAACAGGCACTACAAAGTGGAGTGAAACGGTGCTCACCCGAAGTTGCACAAGAGAGTCCCACGCCGCCGGAGGACAACTAAGGAGGTTGTGGGATGCAGGTTAGACTGCCGTGGACCCAGGCTTGGCTGTGCACAAAGGAAATCCTGGAAAAGTGCACAGGGGCCGGAGTAGCTGCAAAACACGCGGTTCCCAGCAATGCAGTCTGGCGTGGGGAGGCAAGCACTTACCTCCACCAAACTTGGACTGAAGAGTCACTGGACTGTGGGAGTCACTTGGACAGAGTAGCTGAGTTCAAGGGACCTCGCTCGTTGTGCTGAGAGGAGACCCAGTGGACCGGTGAAGCAGTTCTTTGGTGCCTGCGGTTGCAGGGGGAAAATTCCGTTGACCCACAGGAGATTTCTTCGGAGCTTCTAGTGCAGAGAGGAGGCAGACTGCCCCCACAGCATGCCCCACCAGGAAAACAGTTGAGAAGGCGGCAGGATCGGCGTTACAAGGTGGCAGTAGTCGTCTTTGCTACTTTGTTGCAGTTTTGCAGGCTTCCAGCGCGGTCAGCAGTCGATTCCTTGGCAGAAGGTGAAGAGAGAGATGCAGAGGAACTCTGATGAGCTCTTGCATTCGTTATCAAAGGAATTCCCCAAAGCAGAGACCCTAAATAGCCAGAAAAGAGGGTTTGGCTACTTAGGAGAGAGGATAGGCTAGCAACACCTGAAGGAGCCTATCAGAAGGAGTCTCTGACGTCACCTGCTGGCCCTGGCCACTCAGAGCAGTCCAGTGTGCCAGCAGCACCTCTGTTTCCAAGATGGCAGAGGTCTGGAGCACACTGGAGGAGCTCTGGGCATCTCCCAGTGGAGGTGCAGGTCAGGGGAGTGGTCACTCCCCTTTCCTTTGTCCAGTTTCGCGCCAGAGCAGGGCTGAGGGGTCCCTGAACTGGTGTAGACTGGCTTATGCAGAAATGGGCACCATCTGTGCCCATGAAAGCATTTCCAGAGGCTGGGGGAGGCTACTCCTCCCCTGCCTTAACACCTTTTTCCAAAGGGAGAGGGTGTAACACCCTCTCTCTGAGGAAGTCCTTTGTTCTGCCTTCCTGGGCCAAGCCTGGCTGGACCCCAGGAGGGCAGAAACCTGTCGGAGGGGTTGGCAGCAGATGCAGTGAAACCACTGAAAAGGCAGTTTGGCAGTACCCGGGTCTGTGTTAGAGACCCGTGGGATCATGGGACTGTGCCAACAATGCCAGGATGGCATTGAGGGGGCAATTCCATGATCATAGACATGTTACATGGCCATATTCGGAGTTACCATTGTGAAGCTATACATAGGTAGTGACCTATGTATAGTGCACGTGTGTAATGGTGTCCCCACACTCACAAAGTCTGGGGAATTTGCCCTAAACCATGTGGGAGCACCTTGGCTAGTACCAGGGTGCCCACACACTAAGTAACTTAGCACCCAACTGTGAGAAAGTAGCCTCTTTCTAGCCTTGTTACCCCCACTTTAGGCCTGGTTGTGAGTGTATGTCAGGGTGTTTTCACTGTCTCACTGGGATCCTGCTAGCCAGGGCCCAGTGCTCATAGTGAAGACCCTATGTTTTCAGTATGTTTGTTATGTGTCACTGGGACCCTGCTAGTCAGGACCCCAGTGCTCATAAGTTTGTGGCCTATATGTATGTGTTCCCTGTGTAGTGCCTAACTGTCTCACTGAGGCTCTGCTAACCAGAACCTCAGTGGTTATGCTCTCTCATTTCTTTCAAATTGTCACTAACAGGCTAGTGACCAATTTTACCAATTTACATTGGCTTACTGGAACACCCTTATAATTCCCTAGTATCTGGTACTGAGGTACCCAGGGTATTGGGGTTCCAGGAGAACCCTATGGGCTGCAGCATTTCTTTTGCCACCCATAGGGAGCTCTGACAATTCTTACACAGGCCTGCCACTGCAGCCTGAGTGAAATAACGTCCACGTTATTTCACAGCCATTTTACACTGCACTTAAGTAACTTATAAGTCACCTATATGTCTAACCTTTACCTGGTAAAGGTTAGGTGCAAAGTTACTTAGTGTGAGGGCACCAGGTCACTAGCCAAGGTGCCCCCACATTGTTCAGAGCCAATTCCTTGAACTTTGTGAGTGCGGGGACACCATTACACGCGTGCACTACATATAGGTCAATACCTATATGTAGCTTCACAATGGTAACTCCGAATATGGCCATGTAACATGTCTAAGATCATGGAATTGCCCCCTCTATGCCATCCTGGCATTGTTGGCACAATTCGATGATCCCAGTGGTCTGTAGCACTGACCCTGGTACTGCCAAACTGCCTTTCCTGGGGTTTCACTGCAGCTGCTGCTGCTGCCAACCCCTCAGACAGGTTTCTGCCCCCCTGGGGTCAAGCCAGGCTTGTCCCAGGATGGCAGAACAAAGGACTTCCTCTGAGAGAGGGTGTGACACCCTCTCCCTTTGGAAAATGGTGTGAAGGCAGGGGAGGAGTAGCCTCCCCCAGCCTCTGGAAATGCTTTCTTGGGCACAGATGTGCCCAATTCTGCATAAGCCAGTCTACACCGGTTCAGGGACCCCTTAGCCCCTGCTCTGGCGCGAAACTGGACAAAGGAAAGGGGAGTGACCACTCCCCTGACCTGCACCTCCCCTGGGAGGTGTCCAGAGCTCCTCCACTGTGCTCCAGACCTCTGCCATCTTGGAAACAGAGGTGCTGCTGGCACACTGGACTGCTCTGAGTGGCCAGTGCCACCAGGTGACGTCAGAGACTCCTGCTGATAGGCTCCTTCAGGTGTTAGTAGCCTATCCTCTCTCCTAAGTAGCCAAACCCTCTTTTCTGGCTATTTAGGGTCTCTGTCTCTGGGGAAACTTTAGATAACGAATGCAAGAGCTCATCCGAGTTCCTCTGCATCTCTCTCTTCACCTTCTGCCAAGGAATCGACTGCTGACCGCGCTGGAAGCCTGCAAAACTGCAACAAAGTAGCAAAGACGACTACTGCCACCTTGTAACGCCGATCCTGCCGCCTTCTCAACTGTTTTCCTGGTGGGGCATGCTGTGGGGGCAATCTGCCTCCTCTCTGCACTAGAAGCTCCGAAGAAATCTCCTGTGGGTCAACGGAATTTTCCCCCTGCAACCGCAGGCACCAAAGAACTGCTTCACCGGTCCACTGGGTCTCCTCTCAGCACAACGAGCGAGGTCCCTTGAACTCAGCTACTCTGTCCAAGTGACTCCCACAGTCCAGTGACTCTTCAGTCCAAGTTTGGTGGAGGTAAGTGCTTGCCTCCCCACGCCAGACTGCATTGCTGGGAACCGCGTGTTTTGCAGCTACTCCGGCACCGGTTCAGGGACCCCTTAGCCCCTGCTCTGGCGCGAAACTGGACAAAGGAAAGGGGAGTGACCACTCCCCTGACCTGCACCTCCCCTGGGAGGTGTCCAGAGCTCCTCCACTGTGCTCCAGACCTCTGCCATCTTGGAAACAGAGGTGCTGCTGGCACACTGGACTGCTCTGAGTGGCCAGTGCCACCAGGTGACGTCAGAGACTCCTTGTGATAGGCTCCTTCAGGTGTTGCTAGCCTATCCTCTCTCCTAGGTAGCCAAACCCTCTTTTCTGGCTATTTAGGGTCTATGTCTCTGGGGAAACCTCAGATAACGAATGCAAGAGCTCATCCGAGTTCCTCTGCATCTCTCTCTTTACCTTCTGATAAGGAAACGACTGCTGACCGCGCTGGAAGCCTGCAAACCTGCAACATAGTAGCAAAGACGACTACTGCAACTCTGTAACGCTGATCCTGCCGCCTTCTCGACTGTTTTCCTGCTTGTGCATGCTGTGGGGGTAGTATGCCTCCTCTCTGCACCAGAAGCTCCGAAGAAATCTCCCGTGGGTCGACGGAATCTTCCCCCTGCAACCGCAGGCACCAAAAAGTTGCATTACCGGTCCCTTGGGTCTCCTCTCAGCACGACGAGCGAGGTCCCTCGAGTCCAAGGGACCCCCACAGTCCAGTGACTCTTCAGTCCAAGTTTGGTGGAGGTAAGTCCTTGCCTCACCTCGCTGGGCTGCATTGCTGGGAACCGCGACTTTTGCAGCTACTCCGGCCCCTGTGCACTTCCGGCGGAAATCCTTTGTGCACAGCCAAGCCTGGGTCCACAGCACTCTAACCTGCATTGCACGACTTTCTAAGTTGGTCTCCGGCGACGTGGGACTCCTTTGTGCGACTTCGGGTGAGCACCATTTCACACATCCTTGTAGTGCCTGTTTCTGGCACTTCTCCGGGTGCTACCTGCTGCTGAGAGGGCTCCTTGTCTTGCTCGACGTCCCCTCTCTCTCCTGGTCCAATTTGCGACCTCCTGGCCCCTCCTGGGCCACAGCAGCGTCCAAAAATGCTAACTGCAAGATTTGCAGCTAGCAAGGCTTGTTGGCATTCTTTCGGTGGGAAAATACTTCTGCATGACTCTCCACGGCGAGAGGGATCCGTCCACCAAAGGGGAAGTCTCTAGCCCTTTTCTTTCCTGCAGAAACCTCAGCTTCTTCTGTCCAGTAGAAGCTTCTTTGCACCCACAGCTGGCATTTCCTGGGCATCTGCCCATCTCCGACTTGCTTGTGACTTTTGGACTTGGTCCCCTTGTTCCACAGGTACCCTAGATTGGAAATCCACAGTTGTTGCATTGTTGGTTTGTGTCTTTCCTGCATTATTCCTCTAACACGACTTCTTTGTCCTTAGGGGAACTTTAGTGCACTCTGCACTCACTTTTCAGGGTCTTGGAGAGGGTTATTTTTCTAACTCTCACTATTTTCTAATAGTCCCAGCGACCCTCTACAAGGTCACATAGGTTTGGGGTCCATTCGTGGTTCGCATTCCACTTTTGGAGTATATGGTTTGTGTTGCCCCTATCCCTATGTTTCCCCATTGCATCCTATTGTAACTATACATTGTTTGCACTGTTTTCTAAGACTATACTGCATATTTTTGCTATTGTGTATATATATCTTGTGTATATTTCCTATCCTCTCACTGAGGGTACACTCTAAGATACTTTGGCATATTGTCATAAAAATAAAGTACCTTTATTTTTAGTATAACTGTGTATTGTGTTTTCTTATGATATTGTGCATATGACACTAAGTGGTACTGTAGTAGCTTCACACGTCTCCTAGTTCAGCCTAAGCTGCTCTGCTAAGCTACCATTATCTATCAGCCTAAGCTGCTAGACACCCTATACACTAATAAGGGATAACTGGGCCTGGTGCAAGGTGCAAGTACCCCTTGGTACTCACTACAAGCCAGTCCAGCCTCCTACACCAACCTTTACCAGGTAAAGGTTAGACATAGAGGTGACTTATAAGTTACTTAAGTGCAGTGGTAAATGGCTGTGAAATAACGTGAACGTTATTTCACTCAGGCTGCAGTGGCAGGCCTGTGTAAGAATTGTCAGAGCTCCCTATGGGTGGCAAAAGAAATGCTGCAGCCCATAGGGATCTCCTGGAACCCCAATACCCTGGGTACCTCAGTACCATATACTATGGAATTATAAGGGTGTTCCAGTATGCCAATGTGAATTGGTGAAATTGGTCACTAGCCTGTTAGTGACAATTTGGAAAGAAATGAGAGAGCATAACCACTGAGGTTCTGGATAGCAGAGCCTCAGTGAGACAGTTAGTCATAACACAGGTAACACATACAGGGCACACTTATGAGCACTGGGGCCCTGGCTGGCAGGGTCCCAGTGACACATACAACTAAAACAACATATATACAGTGAAATATGGGGGTAACATGCCAGGCAAGATGGTACTTTCCTACAAAGGTGAAAATCCTAAATTGTTGAGGTGCTCCATATCCCTACAGGGAATGGACTATACAGTGGAACATAGACCTGGGAGTACCCACTCCAATGCAGATGGACTCTCCAGATATTTCCACTTAGACAATGAAGACTCATCAGATCATGGCTAGTCTTATTGTCCTTCGTTTGGGGGGGTTGTGTAGGAAAGTGACCTGATAGAAAGCGAGGGTCAGGCCTGTGAATGGAAAAACCCCCTGAAGAGTTCAAAAAACTTTTTTGACACTCATCAGTGTCGGTGGGCCATACCAGCCATCCGCCGGGACGGGAAAGTGAAGAACTATAAGCACCAGCCTGAACCATTGCATCTAGCCTGTCCTCTGAGACATTAAGAAAGTGTTGCCAATGTCAAAATTTTGTCGGAGTTGGGATACTGGGCGTGTTTAGATCTTTAATTTTTGCTAACCCTAGACATGATGTCTGTTCAATAGTGTCATTTAAGAAAATCATTTGCACAGGAATCAGGCATGCTCGAAGCAAAGCCTCCCTACCCTGTATCTGCCAATCTTGTGTCCCCCATACACTTTTCAAATCAATAGTGTCTTTCCAATATTCGTAACCCTCAATCGACAGCCGGGAAACGAAGGGATCTGAATAAATCAATTTTGTATCTGTTAGCCAAAGTTTTCTAATTTGTGCCGGAGGTATTTTAAAATAATACGATTCAGCTTTCTTTGTATCATGCCCAGAAAAGTATGTACATTTGTCACTGTAATACTTTGGACTCCCCACCTGTGGTGTTGAACAGTGTTCCCATTGTGTGTAGTTCAAGAGAGGCCTATATCTAGTTGCACGGTGTAGGTAGTGATGTCCCCAATTGTTATAGCAGAACATTTCCCCATAATTCATTGTATAATCATATACATCATCACTTCCAAAAGCGGAATAGTCCTTCATTTCAGTTAGCATTGAATCAACTGTTTGGACATCCCAATCATCAGAGACAACATGAGGTGTAATAACATCAGACATTGAAATTTTGAACACGTATGGTATTTGAATTATCTCTGTAGGCCTGTATATATCGAACGCAACTTTGTCCCACACAATCCCATCAGTAATTGGAATAGCTGTAATATTGACAGGGGACAAATCACGTCGGACCTTATGTGAAGTATGATGTGGTGTTAAAATTTCATCAATAGGCTCCACAGGGGAGCGATCAGCAATATAGTGACCATTAATGAGTAAAAAGAAAACAGTCACAAAACCAATCCATAAAAATAATGCAATAAATGTCAAACCGAACCATAGAAAGTTCCATGGGTATATCAAATAGTTTGTTTTAAGCCATCGATACAGTTTGCTACTTCGCAAAAGTTTGTCAGTCTCAGTTGAGGATGAATCTGAAGAAAAATCATCAATGTCTACGAAATAGCCAGAGGAAGTCTCTGCAAACACAGGACCCGGTGAATTCTGATCCACCGCTCGTGGAGGTTCTTGATAGACAACGTTATTAGCCGTGGAAGTGTTTGTGTAAAATACAGCCAAACCCTGAAGCGGGGTGGTCACCGAAGTTGTTACTGGAACCAACAAAAGTTCATTTTCTGCCCTCCCCATGGTCGAGGAAGTGTCCGGAACAGCAGTTGACATAGTTGCATAGTCAGGAGTAGTGATATTCATCCTACTATGTAGATGGATGTCCTGTTGGGTAGTGAGAGGGGATCGGGGACTACCCAAGGGACCTCCTGGTCTACTGTGAAGAATCGGCCACATGGTGTAATTTGATGTCATCAATGGAGATGAATCTGTTTGATTTAGAACCAGACAATGGTGGAAGGATGACAGTCCTGGTGCCTTTTATCCCCAAGAGCGGTACAGGTGCTCTGTATGATGGACCGAACTCTTTTTTTCACAGCGATCTTCTCATGAACCAGATCCCCAACGTTAGGAATCCAGCCAGTCGAAGTTTTCGCCAATTCCCTTATTCCCAAGGTGGCAGCACTTGCAGATGATTTATCATCACAAAATTGTTGAAGCTCCTGTAAAACTGGGAGACGTTCTTTTATGTCAAATGGTGTTTCCGCTGCCACCATACCAGGGGCATCAAGATCTGTGACATACATAGGTGTCCCAAAGAGAACCTCATATGGAGACTTTCCCCCCAAGGACCGTCTTGGCAGATTATTCAGTGCTCTCTGGACCCCATATAGGTGATGTAACCAACTGCGGCCTGAACCTAATACTCGAGCTATTAAGGACTGCTTTAGATTACGATTCCGCCTCTCCACGACCGAATTTCCCTCAGGATGGTATGGTGAGGAGTAATGGAGTTCAATACACATTGTTCTCATGGTGACCCTGAAAGCCTTAGAAGCAAATGCAGGGCCCTGGTCCAAATGGAATGCTGCAACCGCATATGTACCGATAAAGATTAGCAAATCTTTTATAACAGTCCGGGCGTCAGCCGACCGCTGTGGCCATACCCACAGGAATCTAGAACAGGAATCCACAGCCACTAAAAGGTATTTGTATGCACCATCAGGCTGTAAGGGACCACAATGGTCCAGGTACACACATTGGAGTGGCTTGTCTGACACTAAGAGGGATGTCTGCGGAGGGCGTTTGATATTCGAGCCCTTAATCTGCTGACAAATGTCACAGCAAAGGACATATTGTTTAGTCCATCTGCATAGACCAGGCCACGAGTACCGTTGTTGTAGAATTGTTATAGTGGCCTGTATACCAGCATGTGGAGAAGCGACACCTTTGTGTGCGGCCTTAATCAGCTCTAACCTCTGATCTTCATTGGGGATTACTCGATCACCAACTCCAGGAATTGTGGCATAAGCTACATTCAGTGCACTGATATGGTAAGTATAGTTTGTAGGGTATCCTTTCGGAAGGGTCTTGCCTGCAGCCGAAGCTTTAACGGCAATCAGTATTTCATTATCCAACCTCGTCCGAGAACGAGAACGAGTCACTGCAGCCACAGAAGCCGTAGCTACTGATGCTTTGGCTGCTTCATCAGCCAATGTATTGCCGGCAACGTGTATTCCTACACGTTGGTGTACTAATGTATGAACTACATGGACACATGGTAGCTTATCCTTAAGATCAGCCACCCTTCCCCACAACATTTTGTGTTTAATGGTGTTCCCTTTAGAATCTCTAAACCCGTTCAGTTTCCAATGATTGAGATATTCATTGTATGACTGGACGCAGTAATATGAATCACAGACGATCAAAGTCTGTGTTCCTGCCTCAGAATGTTTGAGCGCTAGAAGAAGAGCCTTAAGCTCGGCCAACTGGGCTGTGCAGTCCCCTAAGTTCTGAGAGTAGGTATTGTGAGGATGGAAAACTTCGTCTTCCATTACCCCGCACACGGCTGTGCAAGCTGACGAGTATTGATGTTTAGTAGCCACAGTCGGTTGTGCCGATCCGTCAGTATAAATGATGGTATTATAACTGTCTATTGGAAATATATGTAGAGGAGTGGGGTACTCCTGTTCATACTGGAGAAATTCTTCTGTCTGAAGTCTTGGGTCAAACACATAATCAACATCAGTGGCGGTCAGAGACATTGCCCATTGAATCCAGCGTGGATGTAATGCCTTAGCGTTTGGAACGCTCGCTTTAGTGACAGCCTCTGAGGCCGGCACCGGGGAGACAACAATAATGCGTTTCCCCTGGGCAAGTGGCCTCTCCTTTATGACGGCCATCTGAACTGTTGTCAGAATCTTTTCTGTGGGTGCAAAGCGTTTTTCAGCATTTGAGTATAAGTGTCTAGCTTCTAGCATGTCCCGTTGTATGTCCCTAAGGATGTGTGTGTGTTCAATCGTCCATCGTCTGCTAGAAAAGTTGGGCTGAATTAAGTCATATAGTGGTTTGACGCGTTCTGCATAATCTGGAATGTATGTTCTGCCAAAATTGAAGAAACCCAATAATGACTGTAATTTCTTAAGTGTGTTCGGGGGCTGCAGTTGTGCACACTTCTCTAGGAAGTGCGGGGCCAGGCTCTTCCCCTCATTTGATAGCTCATATCCCAGGAACAATGCACTAAGAAAGGCTATCTTGCTTTTCTTAAAATTAAATTTATAACCGAAGGCTGCAAATCCCAAAATGATCCGATCGACCCTCGCAAGATGAATGTCGAGGGCGTCGTCAGTGAGATAGATATCATCCACATAGGACAATGCATCGGAATCAAGCTTGTGCAAAATTGATGTTACACTGGCTGAAAACAGTCCTGGGCTATTTTTATAGCCTTGGGGTAAACGACAAAAGCGTTCTGAGAGCCAAAGGAAAATGCACTTAGGTCCCTACTTTCATGTGCTAAATTCTGGCAGAAAAACCCATTAGATATATCCAATGTAGTTTTATATTTTTTACGCACTATATTGTTTATCAGCGCTGTGCTGTGTGAATTTTGTATAGCATATGTGTGAGTATGACTGTTTAAGTGTCTATAATCAACCACTATTCTATTGGAATGATCTGCTTTTGCAACGTGAAATAATGGATTATTCATTGCCGATGTAGAGGGTTCAATCACTCCCTGGTACTCAAGTTGTGACAGTATTTCTGTCACCGGATATTTTGCTTCATGCTTAACAGGGTATTGTGGTTGCGGGTGCGGTGTTGACCTAACGGGAATAACATGACAAGGAGAGTCCTTGTCCCAACCGACATGATTACGGTATAATGCAGGTGCCTGCGCTAAAGCCCATTCAGCAGCATAGGCTTTTTTGTCTGCCTCTGGAACAAGATCGGAGAAAGAAGGCAAAATGACATCTTCCCCATGTGGGAGCTTGCGGACATGTTCAGGTGGCCAGTCTCTCTCGGCCAACAGGATATCACTAGTAAGTTCATCCCAAAATATCACACTAATAATGCGTTCCACGTCTCCCTCTATCTGAATTGTTAAATCATAAACCTGATCGGGTGGGAGAACGCGGCCATCCGCTGTCTCAACCGCGATGTAATCGCTAGTTGCTGTCGCAACCAGATGCTCTTTCAGACTCTGGCGACATATCGTGACCTCTGCCGCGCTGTCCAACAGAGTCACGGCCCACATCTTGTTCCTCAACAGTGTTCTCAATACTACTGGCATTTTTAACAGTCAGTGCTGCCACTTTCTTCTTTTTAAATTGTGGTTTTTGCTGAGGAGTCTTTTCTTCTTTTTTAATGGTAGACTGTGGCGAGTCTTTTTTTTTCTTTCACGTATTCCGGACGTCGATCTTGACGGCCCCTTCTCTCGCTACGTTTTTCCGGTGCATCCTGTAAGGAACGAGAAGGAAGTGAATCAGTATATCTGTCTGGAGTATTAATGTTATCCCTGTTCCTGAGATTATACCTCCTTTCGGAGAACTCCGGATATGGAGAATCAGCTCTTTTATTTCGCCTGTCTTTGAAATCTTTTTGTTTGTCCCAGCGCTTTTTAGAGCCCTCTTGTGCCTGTTTTGTACCTTCCTTATGGGTGGTACTCGGTAACTCCAATTTTTTCGGTTTGGCTCCCAAACTATCCCGTCCTATACTAGTATAGGTATCGAAAATTATTTTCGGTAGCTGTCTCTCTTGTTCCATATTTGGAGTTTCCCGGAGACGCTGGCGTATTGCCGCTTCCCCTTTAATATTACTTAGTATTATCGAGGAGACAGCGTCAAAGTTACGCATCAATTTCATCCCCAGATCCAGGGCCGGTGCAGCCCCATGCTCATTTTGTATTTGTTTTAACACTTCTGGTAAATTGGCAAGTGTAGGGGTACCATGTTTGGTAGTATAAACGGCAGCGAAGACTGTACCCCAAGTGGCACATTCATCCACCGAGGGAACCATCCCAAACGGCAAGCACATGGTGAGCAATCTATGTTTTTCCTGCGGCCCCGTATGGGGGAACACAGCCTCCAGCTGATTTGTTTTCTGGGCAATCCAGAACGTTTTTTCCCGTTCCGCGGGCACTTTACCCATAATAGTATGCACTGTTTGTGGATTAATCCCAGTAGCCAATTGATATCCACCAGCTACTGGTGGTGCTGGACGCGCTGGTGTAGTGTTCAATGTTCGCATTACAAACTGAACCAATCGTCTATATAATGCCACTAATTCATTATATAATATTCGTAAATATGCGATCGGCATATTCTGTATGCCCGGGTGAGGTGTATATTTGGCAAACATAGGCCATGTAGGCCCTTCATTACTTAAAGGACCTAGCCTCACCCGTCTTAGTACATGCGGTAGGGCGCCTTCAAACCAGTTCTGATGCTCTTGATATGTGAGCGATATTTCATGATACTGGTATGCTTCATATCTTACGGGTACGTTCGCAATGTCATATGTGTGAAATGTGTGCGTTCGTTGGTCAGCCTCAGGAAAGGTAACCCAACAGTAAAACGTTTCTGTTTGGTAGGCTTCAGTCGCTTCTATAATCAGAGTAACATCCCCGCCCTCTTCTGTAAGGCCATGCGCTATTAAATGCTGTGTAAGTGCGTGTCTAGCATTTTCAGGAATGTCTATGGTATTAGCCATAGTTGTTTAGAGAAACGGAACACCAAAAAATAGGGGAAGCTTTTCCTTTTGATGAGTTCCAGCTCGAACAACCTACTAGCTGGGTTCGTTAAAACTAATCTGCCAAAGCTGTGTCCATGAGAGGAGCCCCCAGCCCTCGTTACCTTGGAATGAGGTCTCTATCTCAGACTCCGCAGGGACACGAAGACTGGGTCAGCGTCAAGATGACTGCAGCATTGGTATCAGCGATGGTGGCGATGCCCTCTGGTTGGAATCCCTCTGATTATCTGTCTAAAGTGTGATGTATTTATACAGATCTACAAGTTCCCCTGACGTAAGTGTAATTCAAAACAATAGATAACAGGCATGCTTGGGACGGCAATTAATATCAACAATCCCTCGAAAGAATAGAGAGGGAAAATCCCTGGGTGAATACCTACTGTATGTTTGTCGTTTGTGCTTGATCTTGACACCTTGGCGCAGTGACACTGATAATAGAACCCATAACAAGTGGCCTAACAAGCTAAGTAGGTAAAAAGTCACTAGGTGACGGGGGCACGAGTTTACAAGCCTACGGCTAAGCAAACTCCTGTTATCCCGTTAAAACAATATAGGATTCACTACATAACTTTTGTCATTTTGTATTTTTCATAAGAGAATAATATAGAAAACAAGTTCAGTGTATGTACACCTAACCAAAAAGTTTTGCTTTTCTTCTCTTACTCTATTGCTAAGTGCTGAAAAGTACCTCTAAACTTTCAAAAAGTTTCTTAAAAGTTGAAAAAGTTTTTTTCTGTTCTTTAAAAAGTTCTGAAACTTTGTCTTTCTTTTTCTGTCCCCTAAACCTTTTCCTATCATGTCTGGTACAGGTCAAACTCTGGATCTGGCCAGCACAGCTTATGACCACCTTAACTGGAAAGGTGTAAGGAGTCTCTGCATTGATAGAGGTTTAGGGGTAGGGAAGACTCCCTCTAGAGAATTGTTAGTTAATATGCTCATTGAGAATCATAAGGCCATAGCTGGCACATCAGGTGACAGATTAGCTGATGGTTCACACTCTGATTCTGGGGTAGCCCCAGCAAAAGTGTTAGATGGGAACATTCCCAACCTGCCCCTTAGCAGGCCACCTAGCAACCCTGGTACTAATGTGAGCTCTCATCACAGTAGAAGTTTTACTCCTACAGGACAGGTTGTTAGAGTGCCATCTGTTAGGGATAGGTCTCCCTCTGTTCCTTCACACCATTCTTCTGTGTCTAAGCAAGCCCAACCCACCCACCCTGATGACAGAGTGTTAGAAAGGGAACTCAATAGATTGAGAGTGGAAGAGTCCAGACTGAAGCTTAAAAAGCAACAGCTGGAATTAGACAGGGAAGCATTTGACTTAGAAAAAGAAAGGCAGAGGTTGGGGTTTGGACCCCATGGTGGCAGCAGCAGTATTACATATAGTAATTGTAGGAGGCTGGACTGGCTTGTAGTGAGTACCAAGGGGTACTTGCACCTTGCACCAGGCCCAGTTATCCCTTATTAGTGTATAGGGTGTCTAGCAGCTTAGGCTGATAGATAATGGTAGCTTAGCAGAGCAGCTTAGGCTGAACTAGGAGACGTGTGAAGCTACTACAGTACCACTTAGTGTCATATGCACAATATCATAAGAAAACACAATACACAGTTATACTAAAAATAAAGGTACTTTATTTTTATGACAATATGCCAAAGTATCTTAGAGTGTACCCTCAGTGAGAGGACAGGAAATATACACAAGATATATATACACAATAGCAAAAATATGCAGTATAGTCTTAGAAAACAGTGAAAACAATGTATAGTTACAATAGGATGCAATGGGGAAACCTAGGGATAGGGGCAACACAAACCATATACTCCAAAAGTGGAATGCGAACCACGAATGGACCCCAAACCTATGTGACCTTGTAGAGGGTCGCTGGGACTATTAGAAAATAGTGAGAGTTAGAAAAATAACCCTCCCCAAGACCCTGAAAAGTGAGTGCAAAGTGCACTAAAGTTCCCCTAAGGACAAAGAAGTTGTGTTAGAGGAATAATGCAGGAAAGACACAAACCAGCAATGCAACAACTGTGGATTTCCAATCTAGGGTACCTGTGGAACAAGGGGACCAAGTCCAAAAGTCACAAGCAAGTCGGAGATGGGCAGATGCCCAGGAAATGCCAGCTGCGGGTGCAAAGAAGCTTCTACTGGACAGAAGAAGCTGAGGTTTCTGCAGGAACGAAAAGGGCTAGAGACTTCCCCTTTGGTGGACGGATCCATCTCGCCTTGGAGAGTCGTGCAGAAGTGTTTTACCGCCAAAAGGACGCCAACAAGCCTTGCTAGTTGCAAATTGTGCGTTTGGCGTTTTTGGACGCTGCTGGGGCCCAGGAGGGACCAGGAGGTCGCAAATTGGACCTGAAGAGAGATGGGACGTCGAGCAAGACAAACAGCCCTCACTGAAGCAGGTAGCACCCGGAGAAGTGCCAGAAACAGGCACTACGAGGATGCGTGAAACGGTGCTTGCCGAAGTTGCACAAAGGAGTCCCACGTCGCCGGAGACCAACTTAGAAAGTCGTGCAATGCAGGTTAGAGTGCCGTGGACCCAGGCTTGGCTGTGCACAAAGGATTTCCGCCGGAAGTGTACAGGGGCCGGAGTAGCTGCAAAGTCGCGGTTCCCACCAATGCAGCCCAGCGAGGTGAGGCAAGGACTTACCTCCACCAAACTTGGACTGAAGAGTCACTGGACTGTGGGGGTCACTTGGACAGAGTCGCTGGATTCGAGGGACCTCGCTCGTCGTGCTGAGAGGAAACCCAAGGGACCGGTAATGCAGGTTTTTGGTGCCTGCGGTTGCAGGGGGAAGATTCCGTCGACCCACGGGAGATTTCTTCGGAGCTTCTGGTGCAGAGAGGAGGCAGACTACCCCCACAGCATGCACAAGCAGGAAAACAGTCGAGAAGGCGGCAGGATCAGCGTTACAGAGTTGCAGTAGTCGTCATTGCTACTATGTTGCAGGTTTGCAGGCTTCCAGCGCGGTCAGCAGTCGTTTCCTTATCAGAAGGTAAAGAGAGAGATGCAGAGGAACTCGGATAAGCTCTTGCATTCGTTATCTGAGGTTTCCCCAGAGACATAGACCCTAAATAGCCAGAAAAGAGGGTTTGGCTACCTAGGAGAGAGGATAGGCTAGCAACACCTGAAGGAGCCTATCACAAGGAGTCTCTGACGTCACCTGGTGGCACTGGCCACTCAGAGCAGTCCAGTGTGCCAGCAGCACCTCTGTTTCCAAGATGGCAGAGGTCTGGAGCACACTGGAGGAGCTCTGGACACCTCCCAGGGGAGGTGCAGGTCAGGGGAGTGGTCACTCCCCTTTCCTTTGTCCAGTTTCGCGCCAGAGCAGGGGCTAAGGGGTCCCCTGAACCGGTGTAGACTGGCTTATGCAGAATTGGGCACCTCTGTGCCCAACAAAGCATTTCCAGAGGCTGGGGGAGGCTACTCCTCCCCTGCCTTCACACCATTTTCCAAAGGGAGAGGGTGTAACACCCTCTCTCAGAGGAAGTTCTTTGTTCTGCCATCCTGGGCCAGGCCTGGCTGGACCCCAGGAGGGCAGATGCCTGTCTGAGGGGTTGGCAGCAGCAGCAGCTGCAGTGAAACACCGGGAAAGAGCAGTTTGGCAGTACCAGGGTCTGTGCTACAGACCACTGGGATCATGGGATTGTGCCAACTATGCCAGGATGGCATAGAGGGGGCAATTTCATGATCATAGACATGTTACATGGCCATATTCGGAGTTACCATTGTGAAGCTACATATAGGTAGTGACCTATATGTAGTGCACGCGTGTAATGGTGTCCCCGCACTCACAAAGTTCAGGGAATTGGCTCTGAACAATGTGGGGGCACCTTGGCTAGTGCCAGGGTGCCCTCACACTAAGTAACTTTGCACCTAACCTTTACCAGGTAAAGGTTAGACATATAGGTGACTTATAAGTTACTTAAGTGCAGTGTAAAATGGCTGTGAAATAACGTGGACGTTATTTCACTCAGGCTGCAGTGGCAGGCCTGTGTAAGAATTGTCAGAGCTCCCTATGGGTGGCAAAAGAAATGCTGCAGCCCATAGGGATCTCCTGGAACCCCAATACCCTGGGTACCTCAGTACCATATACTAGGGAATTATAAGGGTGTTCCAGTAAGCCAATGTAAATCGGTAAAAATGGTCACTAGCCTGTTAGTGACAATTTGAAATAAATGAGAGAGCATAACCACTGAGGTTCTGGTTAGCAGAGCCTCAGTGAGACAGTTAGGCACCCCACAGGGAACACACACATATAGGCCACAAACTTATGAGCACTGGGGTCCTGACTAGCAGGGTCCCAGTGACACATAACAAACATACTGAAAACATAGGGTTTTCACTATGAGCACTGGGCCCTGGCTAGCAGGATCCCAGTGAGACAGTGAAAACACCCTGACATACACTCACAAACAGGCCAAAAGTGCGGGTAACAAGGCTAGAAAGAGGCTACTTTCTCACACAACCCCTCCCCCAAACGAAGGACAATAAGGCTAACCTTGGCCAGTTGAGACTTTATTGTCTAAGTGGTGATAAGTAGAGAGTAGCTCTGCAATAGACTGGTTACTCCCTTTATCATCCACTATATGGTTACTTCCCTGTGGGGATGTAAACCACCCTGTTTGAAGTTTTTTAGCTAAGCAACAATGTGAAGATGTATTTTCAGAGTTTCTATCAGTAAGTTTTAGTTTAGAGCAGTGGGAATTGTCCACTGAACCTATTTGTAATGATGGAAATGCCAGACAGGGATGCTGTCTCAATAAAGCCATAGCTGGGCAAAAACTTTGTCCATATGGCTGGAAGAGAGAACAGGGATGCTGTTTCTCTTTAGTTGGAGCAGGGCAGGGATGCTGTCCTATGAGCTCCACACTAGGGCAGGGATGCTGTCCTAAGTGTTGTGAGGCAGTGCAGGGTTTCTGCACTAAAGTTTCTCTGGGAGGGTTGGAGGGATGCTCCATGTTAACTAAAATGGTGCTCTTTTTGTCACCAATGTTAGTTATCCCACAGAGAGGTACTTCTACCTCAGGGAGTCCAGCTTTGCCAGCTGATGATTCCCTTGGAACAGGTGCCACCCCAGGAGAGGTTTCTCCCACCACAGGAATTCTATCCTGAATGGCAGGGTGGTTAGGGGATACTGTGATACCCTTTTTACCTGTTGATGGAGAGGGATCCTGAGTTTTCAGGCCTTCTCTCCTTTGCTTTTTAATTTCACTAAAAATGAGAGGGAACAATTCCTCAGGGATGCCCAGCATGGCTGCATGGGCATAAAACTCTACATCAGCCCAACCTGAGGCCTCTAGGTCATTACCTAAGAGACAGTCTACAGGTAAGCTAAGTGATACCACCACCTGCTTAGGGCCAGTAACTCCACCCCAACTAAACTGAATTATAGCTAAGGGGAGAAACTTAGTGGAGTTATGGACATCAATAATCTTATACTGTTGTCCAATGATGTGTTGATCAGGATGCACTAGGTTTTCAGTCACCAAAGTGATACTGGCACCTGTGTCCCTGTAGGCCAAGGCCTCAACACCATTTATTGAAACTGTCTGCCTGTACTTATCCATTGTAAGGGGACAAGCAGCCAGTGTGGCAAGGCCAATGCCACTAGGTGTGACAGAAACTGTCTTGGGACTGACTACCCCAGTTTCTACTATGGACCCAAAAGTGAACCCAACTACACCCTTAACTTGACTGTTGCCAGCAGTCCCACCACTAGTACCACTACTGCTAGAGGCACTAGAGCTTGATGTATTAGTGGTGGTAGGCTCAGGGGGTTTACCTGGACAGGACTTATCCTCTGGCCTATGGCCTCTGTTTTTACACACAAAGCACCAAGGGTTTTTAATGTGTGCAGGTTGGGAAGAAGAGGAAGAATTTGTTTTATCCCCACCCTCTGAAGAGTGTTTAAGATTTGGAGTGGGATCTTTGGTTTTACCCTTATCCCCATGCTTATCTTGAGATTTTTCACCATCTTTCTTCTTATTGCCATCTTTGTCACCCCCTGTATGAACTTTTCTGTTCACCCTTGTTCTGACCCATTTGTCAGCCTTCTTTCCCAATTCTTGGGGAGAGGTCAGATCAGAGTCTACCAGGTACTGGTGCAACAAATCAGACACACAATTATTAAGTATATGCTCTCTCAGGATTGTGTTATACAGGCTTTCATAATCAGTAACTTTACTGCCATGTAACCACCCCTCCAAGGCCTTCACTGAATGGTCAATGAAATCAACCCAGTCTTGTGAAGACTCCTTTTTGGTCTCTCTGAACTTTATCCTGTACTGTTCAGTGGTTAAGCCATAACCATCCAGGAGTGCATTCTTAAGAACTTGGAAATTATTAGCATCATTTTCTTTCACAGTAAGGAGCCTATCCCTACCTTTTCCACTAAATGATAGCCATAGGATAGCAGCCCACTGCCTTTGAGGGACATCCTGTACAACACAGGCCATCTCAAGTGCAGCAAACCACTTGTTAATGTCATCCCCCTCCTTATAAGGGGGAACTATCTTGTGCAGATTCCTGGAATCATGCTCTTTTGCAGGATGACTATGGGGAATACTGCTGCTGCCACCATGGGTATCTAAACCCAACTTCTGTCTTTCCTTCTCTAATTCAAAAGACTGTCTATCCAAATCCAGCTGTTGCTTTTTAAGCTTCAGTCTGGTTTGTTCCACCCTCAACTTATTGAGTTCCCTCTCTAACATTCTGTCATCAGGGTTGGTGGGAGGGACATTCCTAGAAACAGAGGTATGATGGGAATGAACAGAAGGAGACCTGTCCCTTACAGGAGCCACCCTAACAGCTTGGTTAACAGAAACATTACTACCAGTATGGTGAGAATAAATGCTTTTTCTATGATGTGAGACAACACTATTTGTATGGTGTGGCTCATCATCATTACCAACTATGCTAGACTGTCTAGTAATGGGCAGGCTAGGAACTTTCTTTCCTGAATCTTTTCCTGGGGGAGTCCCTGAATCAGATTGAGAACTATTAGGTACTTTTTCAACAGATGAGGCACCTATGGCCTTATCCTGTTCTCTAAGCATGTTAAGTAACAGTTCCAAGGAAGGATTCTTCCCTACACTCAAACCTCTCTCTATACAGAGACTCCTTGCTCTTTTCCAGGTAAGGTTGTCATATGCAAGTTTGGACAGATCAACATTTTGGCCTGTGCCAGACATTTTTAGAGAGAGTTAAAGTGATAGTAAAAGATAAAAAGTTTGTCAGAGCTTTTAGAAAGACAGAGAAAAAAACTTTTAAAACTTTTTAGAACTTTTTAGAAAGTTAGAAGTACTTTTCAGCACTTAGAAAAGAGTGAAAAGAGGAAATGCAAAACTTTTTGGCTATGTGTATATACACTGACCTTGTTTTGTATATTTTTCTCTTATGAAAAGTACAATGACAAGAGTGGTAAGTAGTCTCAAGCACTTATCCCACCACTGCACAACCAATGTAGGAGGCTGGACTGGCTTGTAGTGAGTACCAAGGGGTACTTGCACCTTGCACCAGGCCCAGTTATCCCTTATTAGTGTATAGGGTGTCTAGCAGCTTAGGCTGATAGATAATGGTAGCTTAGCAGAGCAGCTTAGGCTGAACTAGGAGACGTGTGAAGCTACTACAGTACCACTTAGTGTCATATGCACAATATCATAAGAAAACACAATACACAGTTATACTAAAAATAAAGGTACTTTATTCTTATGACAATATGCCAAAGTATCTTAGAGTGTACCTTCAGTGAGAGGATAGGAAATATACACAAGATATATATACACAATAGCAAAAATATGCAGTATAGTCTTAGAAAACAGTGCAAACAATGTATAGTTACAATAGGATGCAATGGGGAAACATAGGGATAGGGGCAACACAAACCATATACTCCAAAAGTGGAATGCGAACCACGAATGGACCCCGAACCTATGTGACCTTGTAGAGGGTCGCTGGGACTATTAGAAAATAGTGAGAGTTAGAAAAATAACCCTCCCCAAGACCCTGAAAAGTGAGTGCAAAGTGCACTAAAGTTCCCCTAAGGACAAAGAAGTCGTGTTAGAGGAATAATGCAGGGAAGACACAAACCAGCAATGCAACAACTGTGGATTTCCAATCTAGGGTACCTGTGGAACAAGGGGACCAAGTCCAAAAGTCACAAGCAAGTCGGAGATGGGCAGATGCCCAGGAAATGCCAGCTGTGGGTGCAAAGAAGCTTCTACTGGACAGAAGAAGCTGAGGTTTCTGCAGGAACGAAAAGGGCTAGAGACTTCCCCTTTGGTGGACGGATCCCTCTTGCCTTGGAGAGTCGTGCAAAAGTGTTTTTCCGCTGAAAGGATGCCAACAAGCCTTGCTAGTCGCAAATCGTGCATTTGGCGTTTTTGGACGCTGCTGGGGCCCAGGAGGGACCAGGAGGTCGCAAATTGGACCTGAAGAGAGATGGGACGTCGAGCAAGACAAAGAGTACTCACTGAAGCAGGTAGCACCCAGAGAAGTGCCAGAAACAGGCACTATGAGGATGCGTGAAACGGTGCTCGCCGAAGTTGCACAAAGGAGTCCCACGTCGCCGGAGACCAACTTAGAAAGTCGTGCAATGCAGGTTAGAGTGCCGTGGACCCAGGCTTGGCTGTGCACAAAGGATTTCCGCCGGAAGTGCACAGGGGCCGGAGTAGCTGCAAAGTCGCGGTTCCCAGCAATGCAGCCCAGCGAGGTGAGGCAAGGACTTACCTCCACCAAACTTGGACTGAAGAGTCACTGGACTGTGTGGGTCACTTGGACAGAGTCGCTGGATTCGAGGGACCTCGCTCGTCGTGCTGAGAGGAGACCCAAGGGACCGGTAATGCAGCTTTTTGGTGCCTGCGGTTGCAGGGGGAAGATTCCGTCGACCCACGGGAGATTTCTTCGGAGCTTCTGGTGCAGAGAGGAGGCAGACTAACCCCACAGCATGCACAAGCAGGAAAACAGTCGAGAAGGCGGCAGGATCAGCGTTACAGAGTTGCAGTAGTCGTCTTTGCTACTATGTTGCAGGTTTGCAGGCTTCCAGCGCGGTCAGCAGTCGTTACCTTATCAGAAGGTGAAGAGAGAGATGCAGAGGAACTCGGATGAGCTCTTGCATTCGTTATCTGAAGTTTCCCCAGAGACCCTAAATAGCCAGAAAAGAGGGTTTGGCTACCTAGGAGAGAGGATAGGCTAGCAACACCTGAAGGAGCCTATCACAAGGAGTCTCTGACGTCACCTGGTGGCACTGACCACTCAGAGCAGTCCAGTGTGCCAGCAGCACCTCTGTTTCCAAGATGGCAGAGGTCTGGAGCACACTGGAGGAGCTCTGGACACCTTCCAGGGGAGGTGCAGGTCAGGGGAGTGGTCACTCCCCTTTCCTTTGTCCAGTTTCGCGCCAGAGCAGGGGCTAAGGGGTCCCTGAACCAGTGTAGACTGGCTTATGCAGAATTGGGCACCTCTGTGCCCAACAAAGCATTTCCAGAGGCTGGGGGAGGCTACTCCTCCCCTGCCTTCACACCATTTTCCAAAGGGAGAGGGTGTCACACCCTCTCTCAGAGGAAGTTCTTTGTTATGCCATCCTGGGCCAGGCCTGGCTGGACCCCAGGAGGGCAGCTGCCTGTCTGAGGGGTTGGCAGCAGCAGCAGCTGCAGTGAAACCCCAGGAAGGGCAGTTTGGCAGTACCAGGGTCTGTGCTACAGACCACTGGGATCATGGGATTGTGCCAACTATGCCAGGATGGCATAGAGGGGGCAATTCCATGATCATAGACATGTTACATGGCCATATTCGGAGTTACCATTGTGAAGCTACATATAGGTAGTGACCTATATGTAGTGCACGCGTGTAATGGTGTCCCCGCACTCACAAAGTTCAGTGAATTGGCTCTGAACAATGTGGGGGCACCTTGGCTAGTGCCAGGGTGCCCACACACTAAGTAACTTTGCACCTAACCTTTACCAGGTAAAGGTTAGACATATAGGTGACTTATAAGTTACTTAAGTGCAGTGTAAAATGGCTGTGAAATAACGTGGACGTTATTTCACTCAGGCTGCAGTGGCAGGCCTGTGTAAGAATTGTCAGAGCTCCCTATGAGTGGCAAAAGAAATGCTGCAGCCCATAGGGATCTCCTGGAACCCCAATACCCTGGGTACCTCAGTACCATATACTAGGGAATTATAAGGGTGTTCCAGTAAGCCAATGTAAATTGGTAAAAATGGTCACTAGCCTGTCAGTGACAATTTGGAAAGAAATGAGAGAGCATAACCACTGAGGTTCTGATTAGCAGAGCCTCAGTGAGACAGTTAGGCACCACACAGGGAACACATACATGCACACCTATGAGCACTGGAGCCCTGTGTGACAGGGTCCCAGTGACACATACATATAGGCCACAACCTTATGAGCACTGGGGTCCTGACTAGCAGGGTCCCAGTGACACATAACAAACATACTGAAAACATAGTGTTTTCACTATGAGCACTGGGGCCTAGCCATCAGGATCCCAGTGAGACAGTGAAAACAGTGACAAACATCCTGACATACACTCACAAACAAGCCCAAAGTGGGGGTAACAAGGCTAGAAAGAGGCTACTTTCTCACACAACCCCCCCCCAAACGAAGGACAATAAGGCTAACCTTGGCCAGTTGAGACTTTATTGTCTAAGTGGTGATAAGTAGAGAGTAGCTCTGCAATAGACTGGTTACTCCCTTTATCATCCACTATATGGTTACTTCCCTGTGGGGATGTAAACCACCCTGTTTGAAGTTTTTTAGCTAAGCAACAATTTGAAGATGTATTTTCAGAGTTTCTATCAGTAAGTTTTAGTTTAGAGCAGTGGGAATTGTCCACTGAACCTATTTGTAGTGATGGAAATGCCAGACAGGGATGCTGTCTCAGAAAAGCCATAGCTGGGCAAAAACTTTGTCCATATGGCTGGAAGAGAGAACAGGGATGCTGTTTCTCTTGGGTTGGAGCAGGGCAGGGATGCTGTCCTATCAGCTCCACACTAGGGCAGGGATGCTGTCCTAAGTGTTGTGAGGCAGTGCAGAGTTTCTGCACTAAAGTTTCTCTGGGAGGGTTGGAGGGATGCTCCATGTTAACTAAAATGGTGCTCTTTTTCTCACCAATGTTAGTTATCCCACAGAGAGGTACTTCCACCTCAGGGAGTACAGTTTTGCCAACTGATGATTCCCTTGGAACAGGTGCCACCCCAGGAGAGGTTTCTCCCACCACAGGAATGATATCCTGAATGGTAGGGTGGTTAGGGGATACTGTGATACCCTTTTTACCTGTTGATGGAGAGGGTTCCTGAGTTTTCAGGCCTTCTCTCCTTTGCTTTTTCATTTCAGTAGAAATGAGAGGGAACAATTCCTCAGGGATGCCCAGCATGGCTGCATGGGCATAAAACTCTACATCAGCCCAACCTGAGGCCTCTAGGTCATTACCTAAGAGACAGTCTACAGGTAAGCTAGGTGATACCACCACCTGCTTAGGGCCAGTAACTCCACCCCAACTAAACTGAATTATAGCTAAGGGAAGAAACGTAGTGGAGTTATGGACATCAATAATCTTATACTGTTGTCCAATGATGTGTTGATCAGGGTGCACTAGGTTTTCAGTCACCAAAGTGAAACTGGCACCTGTGTCCCTGTAGGCCAAGGCCTCAACACCATTTATTGAAACTGTCTGCCTGTACTTATCCATTGTAAGGGGACAAGCAGCCATTGTGGCAAGGCCAATGCCACTAGGTGTGACAGAAACTGTCTTGGGAGTGACTACCCCAGTTTCTACTATGGACCCAAAAGTGAACCCAACTACACCCTTAACTTGACTGTTGCCAGCAGTCCCACCACTAGTACCACTACTGCTAGGGGCACTAGAGCTTGATGTATTAGTGGTGGTAGGCTCAGGGGGTTTACCTGGACAGGACTTATCCCCTGGCCTATGGCCTCTGTTTTTACACACAAAGCACCAAGGCTTTTTAATGTGTGCAGGTTGAGAAAAAGAGGAAGAATTAGTTTTATCCTCACCCTCTGAAGAGTGTTTAAGATTTGAAGTGGGATCTTTGGTTTTACCCTTTTCCCCATGCTTATCTTGAGATTTTTCACCATCTTTCTTCTTATTGCCATCTTTGTCACCCCCTGTATGAACTTTTCTGTTCACCTTTGTTCTGACCCATTTGTCTGCCTTCTTTCCCAATTCTTGGGGAGAGGTCAGATCAGAGTCTACCAGGTACTGGTGCAACAAATCAGACACACAATTATTAAGAATATGCTCTCTCAGGATTAAGTTATACAGGCTGTCATAATCAGTAACTTTACTGCCATGTAACCACCCCTCCAAGGCCTTCACTGAATGGTCAATGAAATCAACCCAGTCTTGTGAAGACTCCTTTTTGGTCTCTCTGAACTTTATCCTGTACTGTTCAGTGGTTAAGCCATAACCATCCAGGAGTGCATTCTTAAGAACTTGGAAATTATTAGCATCATTTTCTTTTACAGTAAGGAGCCTATCCCTACCTTTTCCACTAAATGATAGCCATAGGATAGCAGCCCACTGCCTTTGAGGGACATCCTGTACAACACAGGCCCTCTCAAGTGCAGCAAACCACTTGTTAATGTCATCCCCCTCCTTATAAGGGGGAACTATCTTGTGCAGATTCCTGGAATCATGCTCTTTTGCAGGATGACTATGGGGAATACTGCTGCTGCCACCATGGGTATCTAAACCCAACTTCTGTCTTTCCTTCTCTAATTCAAAAGACTGTCTATCCAAATCCAGCTGTTGCTTTTTAAGCTTCAGTCTGGTTTGTTCCACCCTCAACTTATTGAGTTCCCTCTCTAACATTCTGTCATCAGGGTTGGTGGGAGGGACATTTCTAGAAACAGAGCTATGATGGGAATGAACAGAAGGAGACCTGTCCCTTACAGAAGCCACCCTAACAGCTTGGTTTACAGAAACATAACTACCAGTATGGTGAGAATAAATGCTTTTGCTATGATGTGAGACAACACTATTTATATGGTGTGGCTCATCATCATTACCATCTATGCTAGACTGTCTAGTAATGGGCAGGCTAGGAAGTTTCTTTCCTGAATCTTTTCCTGGGGGAGTCCCTGAATCAGATTGGGAACTATTAGGTACTTTTTCAACAGATGAGGCACCTATGGCCTTATCCTGTTCTCTAAGCATGTTAAGTAACAGTTCCAAGGAAGGATTTTTCCCTACACTCAAACCTCTCTCTATACAGAGACTCCTTGCTCTTTTCCAGCCTAGGTTGTCATATGCAAGTTTGGACAGATCAACATTTTGGCCTGTGCCAGACATTTTTAGAGAGAGTTAAAGTGATAGTAAAGATAAAAAGTTTGTCAGAACTTTTTGGAAAGACAGAAAAAAAACTTTTAAAACTTTTAAGAACTTTTTGAAAGTTTAGAAGTACTTTTCAGCACTTAGAAAAGAGTGAAAAGAGGAAATGCAAAACTTTTTGGCTATGTGTATATACACTGACCTTGTTTTGTATATTTGTCTCTTATGAAAAGTACCATGACAAGAGTGGTAAGTAGTCTCAAGCACTTATCCCACCACTGCACAACCAATGTAGGAGGCTGGACTGGCTTGTAGTGAGTACCAAGGGGTACTTGCACCTTGCACCAGGCCCAGTTATCCCTTATTAGTGTATAGGGTGTCTAGCAGCTTAGGCTGATAGATAATGGTAGCTTAGCAGAGCAGCTTAGGCTGAACTAGGAGACGTGTGAAGCTACTACAGTACCACTTAGTGTCATATGCACAATATCATAAGAAAACACAATACACAGTTATACTAAAAATAAAGGTACTTTATTCTTATGACAATATGCCAAAGTATCTTAGAGTGTACCCTCAGTGAGAGGATAGGAAATATACACAAGATATATATACACAATAGCAAAAATATGCAGTATAGTCTTAGAAAACAGTGCAAACAATGTATAGTTACGATAGGATGCAATGGGGAAACATAGGGATAGGGGCAACACAAACCATTTACTCCAAAAGTGGAATGCGAACCACGAATGGACCCCAAACCTATGTGACCTTGTAGAGGGTCGCTGGGACTATTAGAAAATAGTGAGAGTTAGAAAAATAACTGTGAGAAGGTAGCCTCTTTCTAGCCTTGTTACCCCCACTTTTGGCCTGTTTGTGAGTGTATGTCAGGGTGTTTGTCACTGTTTTCACTGTCTCACTGGGATCCTGATAGCCAGGCCTCAGTGCTCATAGTGAAAACACCATGTTTTCAGTATGGTTGTTATGTGTCACTGGGATCCTGCTAGTCAGGACCCCAGTGCTCATAGGTTTGTGGCCTATATGTATGTGTCACTGGGACCCTGTCACACAGGGCCCCAGTGCTCATAGGTGTGCATGTATATGTTCCCTGTGTGGTGCCTAACTGTCTCACTGAGGCTCTGCTAACCAGAACCTCAGTGGTTATGCTCTCTCATTACTTTCAAATTGTCACTAACAGGCTAGTGACCAATTTTACCAATTTACATTGGCTTACTGGAACACCCTTATAATTCCCTAGTATATGGTACTGAGGTACCCAGGGTATTGGGGTTCCAGGAGATCCCTATGGGCTGCAGCATTTCTTTTGCCACCCATAGGGAGCTCTGACAATTCTTACACAGGCCTGCCACTGCAGCCTGAGTGAAATAACGTCCACGTTATTTCACAGCCATTTTACACTGCACTTAAGTAACTTATAAGTCACCTATATGTCTAACCTTTACCTGGTAAAGGTTAGGTGCAAAGTTACTTAGTGTGTGGGCACCCTGGCACTAGCCAAGGTGCCCCCACATTGTTCAGAGCCAATTCACTGAACTTTGTGAGTGCGGGGACACCATTACACGCATGCACTACATATAGGTCACTACCTATATGTAGCTTCACCATGGTAACTCCGAATATGGCCATGTAACATGTCTATGATCATGGAATTGCCCCCTCTATGCCATCCTGGCATTGTTGGTACAATTCCATGATCCCAGTGGTCTGTAGCACAGACCCTGGTACTGCCAGACTGCCCTTCCTGGGGTTTCTCTGCAGCTGCTGCTGCTGCCAACCCCTCAGACAGGCAGCTGCCCTCCTGGGGTCCAGCCAGGCCTGGCCCAGGATGGCAGAACAAAGAACTTCCTCTGAGAGAGGGTGTGACACCCTCTCCCTTTGGAAAATGGTGTGAAGGCAGGGGAGGAGTAGCCTCCCCCAGCCTCTGGAAATGCTTTGTTGGGCACAGATGTGCCCAATTCTGCATAAGCCAGTCTACACCGGTTCAGGGACCCCTTAGCCCCTGCTCTGGTGCGAAACTGGACAAAGGAAAGGGGAGTGACCACTCCCCTGACCTGCACCTCCCCTGGGAGGTGTCCAGAGCTCCTCCAGTGTGCTCCAGACCTCTGCCATCTTGGAAACAGAGGTGCTGCTGGCACACTGGACTGCTCTGAGTGGCCAGTGCCACCAGGTGACGTCAGAGACTCCTTGTGATAGGCTCCTTCAGGTGTTAGTAGCCTTTCCTCTCTCCTAGGTAGCCAAACCCTCTTTTCTGGCTATTTAGGGTCTCTGTCTCTGGGGAAACTTCAGATAACGAATGCATGAGCTCAGCCGAGTTCCTCTGCATCTCCCTCTTCACCTTCTGATAAGGAATCGACCGCTGACCGCGCTGGAAGCCTGCAAACCTGCAACATAGTAGCAAAGACGACTACTGCAACTCTGTAACGCTGATCCTGCCGCCTTCTCGACTGTTTTCCTGCTTGTGTATGCTGTGGGGGTAGTCTGCCTCCTCTCTGCACCAGAAGCTCCGAAGAAATCTCCCGTGGGTCGACGGAATCTTCCCCCTGCAACCGCAGGCACCAAAAAGCTGCATCTCCGGTCCCTTGGGTCTCCTCTCAGCACGACGAGCGAGGTCCCTCGAATCCAGCGACACCGTCCAAGTGACCCCCACAGTCCAGTGACTCTTCAGCCCAAGTTTGGTGGAGGTAAGTCCTTGCCTCACCTCGCTGGGCTGCCTTGCTGGGAACCGCGACTTTGCAAGCTTCTCCGGCCCCTGTGCACTTCCGGCGGAAATCCTGTGTGCACAGCCAAGCCTGGGTCCACGGCACTCTAACCTGCATTGCACGACTTTCTAAGTTGGTCTCCGGCGACGTGGGACTCCTTTGTGCAACTTCGGCGAGCACCGTTTCACGCATCCTCGTAGTGCCTGTTTCTGGCACTTCTCCGGGTGCTACCTGCTTCAGTGAGGGCTCTTTGTCTTGCTCGACGTCCCCTCTCTCTGCAGGTCCAATTTGCGACCTCCTGGTCCCTCCTGGGCCCCAGCAGCGTCCAAAAACGCCAAACGCACGATTTGCGTGTAGCAAGGCTTGTTGGCGTCCATCCGGCGGGAAAACACTTCTGCACGACTCTCTAAGGCGTGGGGGATCCATCCTCCAAAGGGGAAGTCTCTAGCCCTTGTCGTTCCTGCAGTATTCACAGTTCTTCAGCCTAGTAAGAGCTTCTTTGCACCAACCGCTGGCATTTCTTGGGCATCTGCCCATCTCCGAGCTGCTTGTGACATTTGGACTTGGTCCCCTTGTTCCACAGGTACCCTCAGTCAGGAATCCATCGTTGTTGCATTGCTGATTTGTGTTTTCCTTGCATTCTCCCTCTAACACGACTATTTTGTCCTTAGGGGAACTTTAGTGCACTTTGCACTCACTTTTCAGGGTCTTGGGGAGGGTTATTTTTCTAACTCTCACTATTTTCTAATAGTCCCAGCGACCCTCTACAAGGTCACATAGGTTTGGGGGTCCATTCGTGGTTCGCATTCCACTTCTGGAGTATATGGTTTGTGTTGCCCCTATCCCTATGTTTCCCCATTGCATCCTATTGTAACTATACATTGTTTGCACTGTTTTCTAAGACTATACTGCATATTTTTGCTATTGTGTATATATATCTTGTGTATATTTGCTATCCTCTCACTGAGGGTACACTCTAAGATACTTTGGCATATTGTCATAAAAATAAAGTACCTTTATTTTTAGTATAACTGTGTATTGTGTTTTCTTATGATATTGTGCATATGACACTAAGTGGTACTGTAGTAGCTTCACACGTCTCCTAGTTCAGCCTAAGCTGCTCTGCTAAGCTACCATTATCTATCAGCCTAAGCTGCTAGACACCCTATACACTAATAAGGGATAACTGGGCCTGGTGCAAGGTGCAAGTACCCCTTGGTACTCACTACAAGCCAGTCCAGCCTCCTACATTGGTTGTGCAGTGGTGGGATAAGTGCTTTGAGACTACTTACCACTCTTGTCATTGTACTTTTCATAAGAGAAAAATATACAAAACAAGGTCAGTGTATATACACATAGCCAAAAAGTTTTGCATTTCCTCTTTTCACTCTTTTCTAAGTGCTGAAAAGTACTTCTAAACTTTCAAAAAGTTCTTAAAAGTTTAAAAAGTTTTTTTCTGTCTTTCCAAAAAGTTCTGAAAACTTTTTTCTCTTTGTCTATCACTTTAACTCTCTCTAAAAATGTCTGGCACAGGCCAAAAAGTTGAACTGTCCAAACTTGCATATGATCACCTTAGCTGGAAAGGAGCAAGGAGTCTCTGCATAGAGAGAGGTTTGAGTGTAGGGAAGAATCCTTCCTTAGAACTGTTAATTAATATGCTTAGAGTACAGGATAAGGCCATAAGTGCCCAATCTGTAGAAAAAGTAGCTAATGGTTCTCAATCTGATCCAGGGACTCCCCCAGGAAAAGGTTCAGGAAAGAAACTTCTCAGCCTGCCCATTACTAGACAGTCTAGCATAGTTGGTACAGAGGTTGAATCACATCATACTGATGATGTGTTCTCACATTATACTGGTAGCCAAGCTGTTAGGGTGCCCTCTGTAAGGGACAGGTCTCCTTCTGTTCATTCCCATCATACCTCTGTATCTAGAAATGTCCCTCCCACCCACCCTGATGACAGATTGTTAGAAAGGGAGCTCAATAGATTGAGAGTGGAGCAAACCAGACTGAAGCTCAAGAAGCAACAGCTGGATTTGGATAGACAGTCTTTAGAAATAGAGAGGGAAAGACAGAAAATGGGTTTAGATACCCATGGTGGCAGCAGCAGTATTCCCCATAGTCATCCTGCAAAAGAGCATGATTCCAGGAATCTGCATAAGATAGTTCCCCCTTACAAGGAGGGGGATGACATTAACAAGTGGTTTGCTGCACTTGAGAGGGCCTGTGTTGTACAGGATGTCCCTCAAAAGCAGTGGGCTGCTATCCTATGGCTATCATTTACTGGAAAAGGTAGGGATAGGCTCCTTACTGTAAAAGAAAATGATGCTAACAATTTCCAAGTTCTTAAGAATGCACTCCTGGATGGTTATGGCTTAACCACTGAACAGTACAGGATAAAGTTCAGAGATACCAAAAAGGAGTCTTCACAAGACTGGGTTGATTTCATTGACCAGGCAGTGAAGGCCTTGGAGGGGTGGTTACATGGCAGTAAAGTTACTGATTATGACAGCCTGTATAACTTGATCCTGAGAGAGCATATTCTTAATAATTGTGTGTCTGATTTGTTGCACCAGTACTTGGTGGACTCTGATCTGACCTCTCCCCAAGAATTGGGAAAGAAGGCAGACAAATGGGTCAGAACAAGAGTGAACAGAAAAGTTCATACAGGGGGTGACAAAGATGGCAATAAGAAGAAAGATGGTGAAAAATCTCAAGATAAGCATGGGGATAAGGGTAAAACCAAAGATCCCACTTCAAATCTTAAACACTCTTCAGAGGGTGGGGATAAAACAAAGTCTTCCTCTTCTTCCCAACCTGCACACATTAAAAAGCCTTGGTGCTTTGTGTGTAAAAACAGAGGCCATAGGCCAGGGGATAAGTCCTGTCCAGGTAAACCCCCTGAGCCTACCACCACTAATACATCAAGCTCTAGTGCCCCTAGCAGTAGTGGTACTAGTGGTGGGACTGCTGGCAACAGTCAAGCAAAGGGTGTAGTTGGGTTCACTTATGGGTCCATAGTGGAAACTGATGTAATCAGTCCCAAGACAGTTTCTGTCACACCTAGTGGCACTGGCCTTGCCACACTGGCTGCTTGTCCCCTTACAATGGATAAGTACAGGCAGACAGTTGCAATAAATGGTGTTGAGGCCTTGGCCTACAGGGACACAGGTGCCAGTTTCACTTTGGTGACTGAAAACCTAGTGCCTCCTGAACAACACATCATTGGACAACAGTATAAGATTATTGATGTCCATAACTCCACTAAGTTTCTTCCCTTAGCTATAATTCAGTTTAGTTGGGGTGGAGTTACTGGCCCTAAGCAGGTGGTGGTATCACCTAGCTTACCTGTAGACTGTCTCTTAGGTAATGACCTAGAGGCCTCAGGTTGGGCTGATGTAGAGTTTTATGCCCATGCAGCCATGCTGGGCATCCCTGAGGAATTGTTCCCTCTCATTTCTACTGAAATGAAAAAGCAAAGGAGAGAAGGCCTGAAAACTCAGGATCCCTCTCCATCAACAGGTAAAAAGGGTATCACAGTATCCCCTAACCACCCTACCATTCAGGATACCATTCCTGTGGTGGGAGAAACCTCTCCTGGGGTGGCACCTGTTCCAAGGGAATCATCAGCTGGCATAGCTGGACTCCCTGAGGTAGAAGTACCTCTCTGTGGGATAACTAACATTGGTGACAAAAAGAACACCATTTTAGTTAACATGGAGCATCCCTCCAACCCTCCCAGAGAAACTTTAGTGCAGAAACCCTGTACTGCCTCACAACACTTAGGACAGCATCCCTGCCCTAGTGTGGAGCTCATAGGACAGCATCCCTGCCCTGCTCCAACTCAAGAGAAACAGCATCCCTGTTCCCTCTTCCAGCCAAATGGACAAAGTTTTTGCCCAGCTATGGCTTTACTGAGACAGCATCCCTGTCTGGCATTTCCATCATTACAAATAGGTTCAGTGGATAATTCCCACTGCTCTAAACTAAAACTTACTGATAGAAACTCTGAAAATACATCTTCACATTGTTGGTTAGCTAAAAAACTTCAAACAGGGTGGTTTACATCCCCACAGGGAAGTAACCATATAGTGGATGATAAAGGGAGTAACCAGTCTATTGCAGAGCTACTCTCTACTTATCACCACTTAGACAATAAAGTCTCAACTGGCCAAGGTTAGCCTTATTGTCCTTCGTTTGGGGGGGGGTTGTGTGAGAAGGTAGCCTCTTTCTAGCCTTGTTACCCCCACTTTTGGCCTGTTTGTGAGTGTATGTCAGGGTGTTTGTCACTGTTTTCACTGTCTCACTGGGATCCTGATAGCCAGGCCTCAGTGCTCATAGTGAAAACACCATGTTTTCAGTATGGTTGTTATGTGTCACTGGGATCCTGCTAGTCAGGACCCCAGTGCTCATAGGTTTGTGGCCTATATGTATGTGTCACTGGGACCCTGTCACACAGGGCCCCAGTGCTCATAGGTGTGCATGTATATGTTCCCTGTGCGGTGCCTAACTGTCTCACTGAGGCTCTGCTAACCAGAACCTCAGTGGTTATGCTCTCTCATTACTTTCAAATTGTCACTAACAGGCTAGTGACCAATTTTACCAATTTACATTGGCTTACTGGAACACCCTTATAATTCCCTAGTATATGGTACTGAGGTACCCAGGGTATTGGGGTTCCAGGAGATCCCTATGGGCTGCAGCATTTCTTTTGCCACCCATAGGGAGCTCTGACAATTCTTACACAGGCCTGCCACTGCAGCCTGAGTGAAATAACGTCCACGTTATTTCACAGCCATTTTACACTGCACTTAAGTAACTTATAAGTCACCTATATGTCTAACCTTTACCTGGTAAAGGTTAGGTGCAAAGTTACTTAGTGTGTGGGCACCCTGGCACTAGCCAAGGTGCCCCCACATTGTTCAGATCCAATTCACTGAACTTTGTGAGTGCGGGGACACCATTACACGCGTGCACTACATATAGGTCACTACCTATATGTAGCTTCACCATGGTAACTCCGAATATGGCCATGTAACATGTCTATGATCATGGAATTGCCCCCTCTATGCCATCCTGGCATTGTTGGTACAATTCCATGATCCCAGTGGTCTGTAGCACAGACCCTGGTACTGCCAGACTGCCCTTCCTGGGGTTTCTCTGCAGCTGCTGCTGCTGCCAACCCCTCAGACAGGCAGCTGCCCTCCTGGGGTCCAGCCAGGCCTGGCCCAGGATGGCAGAACAAAGAACTTCCTCTGAGAGAGGGTGTGACACCCTCTCCCTTTGGAAAATGGTGTGAAGGCAGGGGAGGAGTAGCCTCCCCCAGCCTCTGGAAATGCTTTGTTGGGCACAGATGTGCCCAATTCTGCATAAGCCAGTCTACACCGGTTCAGGGACCCCTTAGCCCCTGCTCTGGCGCGAAACTGGACAAAGGAAAGGGGAGTGACCACTCCCCTGACCTGCACCTCCCCTGGGAGGTGTCCAGAGCTCCTCCAGTGTGCTCCAGACCTCTGCCATCTTGGAAACAGAGGTGCTGCTGGCACACTGGACTGCTCTGAGTGGCCAGTGCCACCAGGTGACGTCAGAGACTCCTTGTGATAGGCTCCTTCAGGTGTTAGTAGCCTTTCCTCTCTCCTAGGTAGCCAAACCCTCTTTTCTGGCTATTTAGGGTCTCTGTCTCTGGGGAAACTTCAGATAATGAATGCATGAGCTCAGCCGAGTTCCTCTGCATCTCCCTCTTCACCTTCTGATAAGGAATCGACCGCTGACCGCGCTGGAAGCCTGCAAACCTGCAACATAGTAGCAAAGACGACTACTGCAACTCTGTAACGCTGATCCTGCCGCCTTCTCGACTGTTTTCCTGCTTGTGTATGCTGTGGGGGTAGTCTGCCTCCTCTCTGCACCAGAAGCTCCGAAGAAATCTCCCGTGGGTCGACGGAATCTTCCCCCTGCAACCGCAGGCACCAAAAAGCTGCATCTCCGGTCCCTTGGGTCTCCTCTCAGCACGACGAGCGAGGTCCCTCGAATCCAGCGACACCGTCCAAGTGACCCCCACAGTCCAGTGACTCTTCAGCCCAAGTTTGGTGGAGGTAAGTCCTTGCCTCACCTCGCTGGGCTGCCTTGCTGGGAACCGCGACTTTGCAAGCTTCTCCGGCCCCTGTGCACTTCCGGCGGAAATCCTGTGTGCACAGCCAAGCCTGGGTCCACGGCACTCTAACCTGCATTGCACGACTTTCTAAGTTGGTCTCCGGCGACGTGGGACTCCTTTGTGCAACTTCGGCGAGCACCGTTTCACGCATCCTCGTAGTGCCTGTTTCTGGCACTTCTCCGGGTGCTACCTGCTTCAGTGAGGGCTCTTTGTCTTGCTCGACGTCCCCTCTCTCTGCTGGTCCAATTTGCGACCTCCTGGTCCCTCCTGGGCCCCAGCAGCGTCCAAAAACGCCAAACGCACGATTTGCGTGTAGCAAGGCTTGTTGGCGTCCATCCGGCGGGAAAACACTTCTGCACGACTCTCTAAGGCGTGGGGGATCCATCCTCCAAAGGGGAAGTCTCTAGCCCTTGTCGTTCCTGCAGTATTCACAGTTCTTCAGCCTAGTAAGAGCTTCTTTGCACCAACCGCTGGCATTTCTTGGGCATCTGCCCATCTCCGAGCTGCTTGTGACTTTTGGACTTGGTCCCCTTGTTCCACAGGTACCCTCAGTCAGGAATCCATCGTTGTTGCATTGCTGATTTGTGTTTTCCTTGCATTCTCCCTCTAACACGACTATTTTGTCCTTAGGGGAACTTTAGTGCACTTTGCACTCACTTTTCAGGGTCTTGGGGAGGGTTATTTTTCTAACTCTCACTATTTTCTAATAGTCCCAGCGACCCTCTACAAGGTCACATAGGTTTGGGGTCCATTCGTGGTTCGCATTCCACTTCTGGAGTATATGGTTTGTGTTGCCCCTATCCCTATGTTTCCCCATTGCATCCTATTGTAACTATACATTGTTTGCACTGTTTTCTAAGACTATACTGCATATTTTTGCTATTGTGTATATATATCTTGTGTATATTTGCTATCCTCTCACTGAGGGTACACTCTAAGATACTTTGGCATATTGTCATAAAAATAAAGTACCTTTATTTTTAGTATAACTGTGTATTGTGTTTTCTTATGATATTGTGCATATGACACTAAGTGGTACTGTAGTAGCTTCACACGTCTCCTAGTTCAGCCTAAGCTGCTCTGCTAAGCTACCATTATCTATCAGCCTAAGCTGCTAGACACCCTATACACTAATAAGGGATAACTGGGCCTGGTGCAAGGTGCAAGTACCCCTTGGTACTCACTACAAGCCAGTCCAGCCTCCTACAATAACCCTCCCAAGACCCTGAAAAGTGAGTGCAAAGTGCACTAAAGTTCCCCTAAGGACAAAGAAGTCGTGTTAGAGGAATAATGCAGGGAAGACACAAACCAGCAATGCAACAACTGTGGATTTCCAATCTAGGGTACCTGTGGAACAAGGGGACCAAGTCCAAAAGTCACAAGCAAGTCGGAGATGGGCAGATGCCCAGGAAATGCCAGCTGCGGGTGCAAAGAAGCTTCTACTGGACAGAAGAAGCTGAGGTTTCTGCAGGAACGAAAAGGGCTAGAGACTTCCCCTTTGGTGGACGGATCCCTCTCGCCGTGGAGAGTTGTGCAGAAGTGTTGTCCCGCCGAAAGAACGCCAACAAGCCTTGCTAGCTGCAAATCGTGCGGTTATCATTTTTGGACGCTGCTGTGGCCCAGGAGGGACCAGGAGATCGCAAATTGGACCAGGAGAGAGAGGGGACGTCGAGCAAGACAAAGAGCCCTCTCAGCAGCAGATAGTACCCGGAGAAGTGCCAGAAACAGGCACTACGAGGATGTGTGAAACGGTGCTCACCCGAAGTTGCACAAAGGAGTCCCACGTCGCCGGAGACCAACTTAGAAAGTCGTGCAATGCAGGTTAGAGTGCCGTGGACCCAGGCTTGGCTGTGCACAAAGGATTTCCACCAGAAGTGCACAGGGGCCGGAGTAGCTGCAAAAGTCGCGGTTCCCAGCAATGCAGCCCAGCGAGGTGAGGCAAGGACTTACCTCCACCAAACTTGGACTGAAGAGTCACTGGACTGTGGGGGTCACTTGGACAGAGTTGCTGGATTCGAGGGACCTCGCTCGTCGTGCTGAGAGGAGACCCAAGGGACCGGTAATGCAGCTTTTTGGTGCCTGCGGTTGCAGGGGGAAGATTCCGTCGACCCACGGGAGATTTCTTCGGAGCTTCTGGTGCAGAGAGGAGGCAGACTACCCCCACAGCATGCACAAGCAGGAAAACAGTCGAGAAGGCGGCAGGATCAGCGTTACAGAGTTGCAGTAGTCGTCTTTGCTACTATGTTGCAGGTTTGCAGGCTTCCAGCGCGGTCAGCAGTCGATTCCTTATCAGAAGGTGAAGAGAGAGATGCAGAGGAACTCGGATGAGCTCTTGCATTCGTTATCTAAAGTTTCCCCAGAGACAGAGACCCTAAATAGCCAGAAAAGAGGGTTTGGCTACCTAGGAGAGAGGATAGGCTAGCAACACCTGAAGGAGCCTATCCGAAGGAGTCTCTGACGTCACCTGGTGGCACTGGCCACTCAGAGCAGTCCAGTGTGCCAGCAGCACCTCTGTTTCCAAGATGGCAGAGGTCTGGAGCACACTGGAGGAGCTCTGGACACCTCCCAGGGGAGGTGCAGGTCAGGGGAGTGGTCACTCCCCTTTCCTTTGTCCAGTTTCGCGCCAGAGCAGGGGCTAAGGGGTCCCTGAACCGGTGTAGACTGGCTTATGCTGAATTGGGCACATCTGTGCCCAAGAAAGCATTTCCAGAGGCTGGGGGAGGCTACTCCTCCCCTGCCTTCACACCATTTTCCAAAGGGAGAGGGTGTAACACCCTCTCTCAGAGGAAGTCCTTTGTTCTGCCATCCTGGGCCAGGCCTGGCTGGACCCCAGGAGGGCAGATGCCTGTCTGAGGGGTTGGCAGCAGCAGCAGCTGCAGTGAAACCCCAGGAAGGGCAGTTTGGCAGTACCAGGGTCTGTGCTACAGACCACTGGGGTCATGGGATTGTGCCAACTATGCCAGGATGGTATAGAGGGGGCAATTCCATGATCATAGACATGTTACATGGCCATATTCGGAGTTACCATTGTGAAGCTACATATAGGTAGTGACCTATATGTAGTGCACGCGTGTAATGGTGTCCCCGCACTCACAAAGTTCAGGGAATTGGCTCTGAACAATGTGGGGGCACCTTGGCTAGTGCCAGGGTGCCCTCACACTAAGTAACTTTGCACCTAACCTTTACCAGGTAAAGGTTAGACATATAGGTGACTTATAAGTTACTTAAGTGCAGTGTAAAATGGCTGTGAAATAACGTGGACGTTATTTCACTCAGGCTGCAGTGGCAGGCCTGTGTAAGAATTGTCAGAGTTCCCTATGGGTGGCAAAAGAAATGCTGCAGCCCATAGGGATCTCCTGGAACCCCAATACCCTGGGTACCTCAGAACCATATACTAGGGAATTATAAGGGTGTTCCAGTAAGCCAATGTAAATTGGTAAAAATGGTCACTAGCCTGTCAGTGACAATTTGGAAAGAAATGAGAGAGCATAACCACTGAGGTTCTGATTAGCAGAGCCTCAGTGAGACAGTTAGTCACTACACAGGTAACACATTCAGGCACACTTATGAGCACTGGGGCCCTGGGTTACCAGGGTCCCAGTGACACATACAACTAAAACAACATATATACAGTGAAAAATGGGGGTAACATGCCAGGCAAGATGGTACTTTCCTACATGCCCCTATCCCTATGTTTCCCCATTGCATCCTATTGTAACTATACATTGTTTGCACTGTTTTCTAAGACTATACTGCATATTTTTGCTATTGTGTATATATATCTTGTGTATATTTCCTATCCTCTCACTGAGGGTACACTCTAAGATACTTTGGCATATTGTCATAAAAATAAAGTACCTTTATTTTTAGTATAACTGTGTATTGTGTTTTCTTATGATATTGTGCATATGACACTAAGTGGTACTGTAGTAGCTTCACACGTCTCCTAGTTCAGCCTAAGCTGCTCTGCTAAGCTACCATTATCTATCAGCCTAAGCTGCTAGACACCCTATACACTAATAAGGGATAACTGGGCCTGGTGCAAGGTGCAAGTACCCCTTGGTACTCACTACAAGCCTGTCCAGCCTCCTACACCACCTCAACAATTTAGGGTTTTCACCTTTCATTTGTTTTAGCCAAAGTAGAGGTTTGTGGTCTGTCTGAACAATGAAGTGAGTGCCAAACAGGTATGGCCTCAACTTCTTCAGAGCCCAGACCACAGCAAAGGCCTCCCTCTCAATGGCAGACCAACGCTTTTCTCTAGGGGTCAACCTCCTACTAATAAAAGCAACAGGTTGATCCTGGCCCTCAGAATTAAGTTGTGATAGGACTGCCCCTGCTCCTAATTCAGATGCATCAGTTTGGACATAGAATTTTTTAGAGTAACAAGGGCTTTTCAGGACAGGTGCAGAGCACATGGCCTGCTTCAGCTCCTCAAAAGCTTTCTGACAGTTTGCTGTCCATAATACCTTTTTAGGCCTTTTCTTGGATGTGAGGTCATTAAGAGGGGCTGCAATGGAGCCATAGTTCTTAATGAACCTCCTGTAATACCCAGTGAGGCCTAGGAAGGCTCTCACCTGAGTCTGAGTGGTAGGGGGAACCCAATCAATAATTGTTTGGATTTTCCCCTGAAGTGGTGCAATCTGTTCCCCACCAACAAGGTGTCCCAGATAAACCACCTTACCCTGCCCTATCTGGCACTTTGAAGCCTTGATAGTGAGGCCTGCCTTTTGCAGGGCCTCCAAAACTTTCCATAGGTGGACCAGGTGATCATCCCAGCTGGAGCTAAAGACAGCTATATCGTCCAAATATGCTGCTCTGAAAGCTTCCAGCCCTTGCAGGACTGTGTTCACCAACCTCTGAAAAGTGGCAGGTGCATTTTTCAAACCAAAAGGCATTACAGTAAACTGGTAATGTCCTCCAATGGTAGAAAATGCAGTCTTAGGTTTAGCATCTTCTGACAATTTGATCTGCCAATACCCTGCAGTCAAATCAAAAGTGCTTAGATACTTGGCAGATGCCAGTGTATCTATGAGCTCATCTGCCCTGGGTATAGGGTGAGCATCAGTTTTGGTTACCAAGTTGAGACCTCTATAGTCTACACAAAACCGCATTTCCTTCTTTCCATCTTTGGAATGGGGTTTTGGTACCAGTACCACAGGAGAAGCCCATGGACTGTCAGAGTGCTCAACTACTCCTAGTTCTAACATTTTCTGGACCTCTTGCTTTATGCAGTCCCTGACATGGTCAGGCTGCCTATAGATCTTACTTTTGACAGGTAAACTGTCTCCAGTATCTATAGTGTGCTCACACCAAGAAGTGGTACCTGGCACAGTAGAGAAGAGTTCAGAGAATTGATCTAGGAGGTTTATGCAATTGTCTTTCTGCTCAGCAGTAAGACAATCAGCCAAAACTACACCTTCCACCAGAGCATCTTGTTCTGTGGAAGAGAAGAGATCAGGTAGAGGATCACTGTCTTCTTCCTGTCCCTCATCTGTTGCCATGAGCAGGGTGAGATCAGCCCTGTCATAGTAGGGTTTCAGGCGGTTGACATGGAGCACCCTAAGGGGACTCCTGGCAGTGCCTAAGTCAACTAAATAGGTGACTTCTCCCTTCTTTTCAACAATTGTGTGGGGTCCACTCCATTTATCTTGGAGTGCTCTTGGGGCCACAGGCTCCAAGACCCACACTTTCTGCCCTGGTTGGTACTGAACCAAAACAGCCTTCTGATCATGCCATTGCTTCTGGAGCTCTTGGCTGGCCTGAAGGTTTTTACTGGCCTTTTTCATGTACTCAGCCATCCTTGATCTGAGGCCAAGTACATAATCCACAATATCCTGCTTAGGAGCTTTTAAAGGTTGTTCCCAACCCTCCTTTACAAGTGTGAGTGGACCCCTAACAGGGTGTCCAAAAAGAAGTTCAAAGGGGCTGAAGCACACTCCTTTCTGGGGTACCTCCCTGTAGGCAAAAAGGAGGCATGGTAGAAGGATATCCCATCTCCTGCGGAGTTTTTCAGGGAGACCCATAATCATGCCTTTGAGAGTTTTATTAAATCTCTCCACCAGTCCATTTGTTTGTAGATGATAGGGTGTTGTGAACTTGTACGTTACACCACACTCCTTCCACATGGCCTTTAAGTATGCAGACATGAAATTGCTTCCCCTGTCTGATACCACTTCCTTTGGGAAGCCCACCCTGGAAAATATTCCCAGGAGGGCCTTTGCCACTGAAGGTGCTGTAGTGGTCCTTAAAGGAATAGCTTCAGGATATCTTGTGGCATGGTCCACTACCACCAAGATAAATCTATTGCCTGAAGCAGTAGGAGGGTCAAGGGGGCCAACTATGTCAACCCCTACCCTTTCAAAGTGAACCCCAACCACAGGCAGTGGAATAAGGGGTGCCTTTGGTGTGCCACCTGTCTTGCCACTGGCTTGACAGGTTTCACAGGACTTACAAAATTCCTTTGTGTCCTCAGACATCCTAGGCCAATGAAACAATGGAACCAGTCTGTCCCAAGTTTTCATTTGACCCAGGTGTCCACCTAGGGGAATGTCATGTGCCAGGGTTAGGAGGTACTTTCTGTACTCCTGAGGAATCACTAATCTCCTGGCAGCTCCAGGTTTAGGATCCCTATGCTCAGTGTACAAGAGGTTGGCCTCCCAGTAAACTCTGTGAGAGTCACTGACATCCCCATTAGCCTGTTTGACAGCTTGCTGTCTGAGACCCTCTAATGTGGGACAGGTTTGCTGTGCCACACTCAGCTCCTCTCTGGCAGGCCCCCCTTCACCCAAAAGCTCAGCAGTGTCTGCTTCCAGCTCCTCTGGTGTAGGTTCTGCACAGGGAGGGAATTCTTCTTCCTCAGAAGTTGAATCCACTGTAGAGGGAGGGATAGTAGGAAGTGGTTTGCTTCTACTAGCCCTAGCTTTAGGGAGCACTTGGTCCATTGTTCCAGGATCCAAGCTTCCCTGTCCTTTTTGCTTTTTGGCCTGAGCCCTTGTCAAAGCAAAAATATGCCCTGGGATGCCCAGCATTGCTGCATGGGCCTCCAACTCCACATCTGACCAAGCTGATGTTTCCAAATCATTCCCTAATAGACAGTCTACAGGTAAATCTGAAGCTACCACAACTTTCTTTGGACCAGTAACCCCCCCCCAGTTGAGATTTACAACAGCCATGGGGTGGCTAAGTGTGTTGTTGTGAGCATCGGTTACTTGGTACTGGTGACCAAGTAGGTGTTGTTCAGGGTGGACCAGTTTCTCTATGACCATAGTCACACTGGCACCAGTGTCCCTGTAGGCCTGAATCTCAACACCATTTATTAGGGGTAGCTGCTTGTACTTATCCATATTAAGGGGACAAGCAACTAAGGTGGCTAAATCAATAGCCCCCTCAGAGACTAACACAGCCTCTGTGGCCTCCCTAACAAGGCCAACCCCAACTAAGTTACCAATAGTGAGCCCAGCTACTCCCTTGGATTGGCTATTAGTAGGTTTGCTCCCACCACCACTGCTATTAGTAGGGACACTAGGTGTAGCAGTAGGGGTTGTAGTGGTAGGAGGCTTGGTGCCTTTCTTTGGACAACTGGGATCTGTTGTCCAATGGCCTTTTATTTTACATAAATAGCACCATGGTTTCTTTTCCTTGTTCTGATTGAAAGAGGATTTGGGCCCACCACCCCCACCAGAGTGTTTTTGTGGGCCTGATGAAGACTCATTTTTAGATTTGTCCCCACCCTTGTCAGAAGACTTACCATCCTTCTTTTTGTTGCCATCTTTGTCACCCCCTGTATGAACTTTTCTGTTCACCCTTGTTCTGACCCATTTGTCTGCCTTCTTTCCCAATTCTTGGGGAGAGGTCAGATCAGAGTCCACCAAGTACTGGTGCAACAAATCAGACACACAATTATTAAGAATATGCTCTCTCAGGATCAAGTTATACAGGCTGTCATAATCAGTAACTTTACTGCCATGTAACCACCCCTCCAAGGCCTTCACTGAATGGTCAATTAAATCAACCCAGTCTTGTGAAGACTCCTTTTTGGTCTCTCTGAACTTTATCCTGTATTGTTCAGTGGTTAAGCCATAACCATCCAGGAGTGCATTCTTAAGAACTTGGAAATTATTAGCATCATTTTCTTTCACAGTAAGGAGCCTATCCCTACCTTTTCCACTAAATGATAGCCATAGGATAGCAGCCCACTGCCTTTGAGGGACATCCTGTACAACACAGGCCCTCTCAAGTGCAGCAAACCACTTGTTAATGTCATCCCCCTCCTTGTAAGGGGGAACTATCTTGTGCAGATTCCTGGAATCATGCTCTTTTACAGGATGACTATGGGGAATACTGCTGCTGCCACCATGGGTTTCTAAACCCAGTTTCTGTCTCTCCTTCTCTACTTCTAAAGTCTGTCTATCCAAATCCAGCTGTTGCTTCTTGAGCTTCAGTCTGGTTTGTTCCACTCTCAATCTATTGAGCTCCCTTTCTAACAATCTGTCATCAGGGTGGGTGGGAGGGACATGCCTTGAAACAGAAGTATGGTGAGAATGGACAGAAGGAGACCTGTCCCTTACAGAAGCCACCCTAACAGCTTGGCTAACAGAAACATCACTACCAGTATGGTGAGAATAAATGCTTTTGCTATGATGTGAGACAACACTATTTATATGGTGTGGCTCATCATCATTACCAACTATGCTAGACTGTCTAGTAATGGGCAGGCTAGGAAGTTTATTTCCTGAATCTTTTCCTGGGGGAGTCCCTGGATCAGATTGAGAACTATTAGCTACTTTTTCAACAGATGGGGCACTTATGGCCTTATCCTGTACTCTAAGCATGTTAATTAACAGTTCTAAGGAAGGATTCTTCCCTACACTCAAACCTCTCTCTATGCAGAGACTCCTTGCTCCTTTCCAGCTAAGGTGATCATATGCAAGTTTGGACAGATCAACATTTTGGCCTGTGCCAGACATTTTTAGAGAGAGTTAAAGTGATAGTAAAGATAAAAAGTTTGTCAGAGCTTTTAGAAAGACAGAGAAAAAACTTTTAAAACTTTTTAGAACTTTTTAGAAAGTTAGAAGTACTTTTCAGCACTTAGAAAAGAGTGAAAAGAGGAAATGCAAAACTTTTTGGCTATGTGTATATACACTGACCTTGTTTTGTATATTTTTCTCTTATGAAAAGTACAATGACAAGAGTGGTAAGTAGTCTCAAAGCACTTATCCCACCGCTGCACAACCAATGTAGGAGGCTGGACTGGCTTGTAGTGAGTAACAAGGGGTACGTGCACCTTGCACCAGGCCCAGTTATCCCTTATTAGTGTATAGGGTTGTGAGAAGGTAGCCTCTTTCTAGCCTTGTTACCCCCACTTTTGGCCTGTTTGTGAGTGTATGTCAGGATGTTTGTCACTGTTTTCACTGTCTCACTGGGATCCTGATAGCCAGGCCTCAGTGCTCATAGTGAAAACACTATGTTTTCAGTATGGTTGTTATGTGTCACTGGGATCCTGCTGGTCAGGACCCCAGTGCTCATAGGTTTGTGGCCTATATGTATGTGTCACTGGGACCCTGTCACACAGGGCCCCAGTGCTCATAGGTGTGCATGTATATGTTCCCTGTGTGGTGCCTAACTGTCTCACTGAGGCTCTGCTAACCAGAACCTCAGTGGTTATGCTCTCTCATTACTTTCAAATTGTCACTAACAGGCTAGTGACCAGTTTTACCAATTTACATTGGCTTACTGGAACACCCTTATAATTCCCTAGTATAAAGGTTAGGTGCAAAGTTACTTAGTGTGAGGGCACCCTGGCACTAGCCAAGGTGCCCCCACATTGTTCAGAGCCAATTCACTGAACTTTGTGAGTGCGGGGACACCATTACACGCGTGCACTACATATAGGTCTCTACCTATATGTAGCTTCACCATGGTAACTCCGAATATGGCCATGTAACATGTCTATGATCCTGGAATTGCCCCCTCTATGCCATCCTGGCATTGTTGGTACAATTCCATGATCCCAGTGGTCTGTAGCACAGACCCTGGTACTGCCAGCCTGCCCTTCCTGGGGTTTCTCTGCAGCTGCTGCTGCTGCCAACCCCTCAGACAGGCAGCTGCCCTCCTGGGGTCCAGCCAGGCCTGGCCCAGGATGGCAGAACAAAGAACTTCCTCTGAGAGAGGGTGTGACACCCTCTCCCTTTGGAAAATGGTGTGAAGGCAGGGGAGGAGTAGCCTCCCCCAGCCTCTGGAAATGCTTTGTTGGGCACAGATGTGCCCAATTCTGCATAAGCCAGTCTACATCGGTTCAGGGACCCCTTAGCCCCTGCTCTGGCGCGAAACTGGACAAAGGAAAGGGGAGTGACCACTCCCCTGACCTGCACCTCCCCTGGGAGGTGTCCAGAGCTCCTCCAGTGTGCTCCAGACCTCTGCCATCTTGGAAACAGAGGTGCTGCTGGCACACTGGACTGCTCTGAGTGGCCAGTGCCACCAGGTGACGTCAGAGACTCCTTGTGATAGGCTCCTTCAGGTGTTAGTAGCCTTTCTTCTCTCCTAGGTAGCCAAACCCTCTTTTCTGGCTATTTAGGGTCTCTGTCTCTGGGGAAACTTTAGATAACGAATGCAAGAGCTCAGCCGAGTTCCTCTGCATCTCCCTCTTCACCTTCTGATAAGGATTCGACCGCTGACCGCGCTGGAAGCCTGCAAACCTGCAACATAGTAGCAAAGACGACTACTGCAACTCTGTAACGCTGATCCTGCCGCCTTCTCGACTGTTTTCCTGCTTGTGCATGCTGTGGGGGTAGTCTGCCTCCTCTCTGCACCAGAAGCTCCGAAGAAATCTCCCGTGGGTCGACGGAATCTTCCCCCTGCAACCGCAGGCACCAAAAAGCTGCATTACCGGTCCCTTGGGTCTCCTCTCAGCACGACGAGCGAGGTCCCTCGAATCCAGCGATGCTGTCCAAGTGACCCCCACAGTCCAGTGACTCTTCAGCCCAAGTTTGGTGGAGGTAAGTCCTTGCCTCACCTCGCTGGGCTGCATTGCTGGGAACCGCGACTTTGCAAGCTACTCCGGCCCCTGTGCACTTCCGGCGGAAATCCTTCATGCACAGCCAAGCCTGGGTCCACGGCACTCTAACCTGCATTGCACGACTTTCTAAGTTGGTCTCCGGCGACGTGGGACTCCTTTGTGCAACTTCGGCGAGCACTGTTTCACGCATCCTTGTAGTGCCTGTTTCTGGCACTTCTCCGGGTGCTACCTGCTTCAGTGAGGGCTCTTTGTCTTGCTCGACGTCCCCTCTCTCTGCAGGTCCAATTTGCGACCTCCTGGTCCCTCCTGGGCCCCAGCAGCGTCCAAAAACGCCAAACGCACGATTTGCGTGTAGCAAGGCTTGTTGGCGTCCATCCAGCGGGAAAACACTTCTGCACGACTCTCCAAGGCGTGGTGGATCCATCCTCCAAAGGGGAAGTCTCTAGCCCTTGTCGTTCCTGCAGTATTTACAGTTCTTCAGCCTAGTAAGAGCTTCTCTGCACCAACCACTGGCATTTCTTGGGCATCTGCCCATCTCCGAGCTGCTTGTGACTTTTGGACTTGGTCCCCCTTGTTCCACAGGTACCCTCAGTCAGGAATCCATCGTTGTTGCATTGCTGATTTGTGTTTTCCTTGCATTTTCCCTCTAACACGACTATTTTGTCCTTAGGGGAACTTTAGTGCACTTTGCACTCACTTTTCAGGGTCTTGGGGAGGGTTATTTTTCTAACTCTCACTATTTTCTAATAGTCCCAGCGACCCTCTACAAGGTCACATAGGGTTGGGGTCCATTCGTGGTTCGCATTCCACTTTTGGAGTATATGGTTTGTGTTGCCCCTATCCCTATGTTTCCCCATTGCATCCTATTGTAACTATACATTGTTTGCACTGTTTTCTAAGACTATACTGCATATTTTTGCTATTGTGTATATATATCTTGTGTATATTTCCTATCCTCTCACTGAGGGTACACTCTAAGATACTTTGGCATATTGTCATAAAAATAAAGTACCTTTATTTTTAGTATAACTGTGTATTGTGTTTTCTTATGATATTGTGCATATGACACTATGTGGTACTGTAGTAGCTTCACACGTCTCCTAGTTCAGCCTAAGCTGCTCTGCTAAGCTACCATTATCTATCAGCCTAAGCTGCTAGACACCCTATACACTAATAAGGGATAACTGGGCCTGGTGCAAGGTGCAAGTACCCCTTGGTACTCACTACAAGCCAGTCCAGCCTCCTACATTGGTTGTGCAGCGGTGGGATAAGTGCTTTGAGACTACTTACCACTCTTGTCATTGTACTTTTCATAGGAGAAAAATATACAAAACAAGGTCAGTGTATATACACATAGCCAAAAAGTTTTGCATTTCCTCTTTTCACTCTTTTCTAAGTGCTGAAAAGTACTTCTAAACTTTCAAAAAGTTCTTAAAAGTTTAAAAAGTTTTTTCTGTCTTTCCAAAAAGTTCTGAAAACTTTTTTCTCTTTGTCTATCACTTTAACTCTCTCTAAAAATTTCTGGCACAGGCCAAAAAGTTGAACTGTCCAAACTTGCATATGACCACCTTAGCTGGAAAGGAGCAAGGAGTCTCTGCATAGAGAGAGGTTTGAGTGTAGGGAAGAATCCTTCCTTAGAACTGTTAATTAATATGCTTAGAGTACAGGATAAGGCCATAAGTGCCCAATCTGTAGAAAAAGTAGCTAATGGTTCTCAATCTGATCCAGGGACTCCCCCAAGAAAAGGTTCAGGAAAGAAACTTCTCAGCCTGCCCATTACTAGACAGTCTAGCATAGTTGGTACAGAGGTTGAATCACATCATACTGATGATGTGCTCTCACATTATGCAGGTAGCCAAGCTGTTAGGGTGCCCCTTGTAAGGGACAGGTCTCCTTCTGTTCATTCCCATCATACCTCTGTATCTAGAAATGTCCCTCCCACCCACCCTGATGACAGATTGTTAGAAAGGGAGCTCAATAGATTGAGAGTGGAACAAACCAGACTGAAGCTCAAGAAGCAATAGCTGGATTTGGATAGACAGTCTTTAGAAATAGAGAGGGAAAGACAGAAGATGGGTTTAGATACCCATGGTGGCAGCAGCAGTATTCCCCATAGTCATCCTGCAAAAGAGCATGATTCCAGGAATCTGCACAAGATAGTTCCCCCTTATAAGAAGGGGGATGACATTAACAAGTGGTTTGCTGCACTTGAGAGGGCCTGTGCTGTACAGGATGTCCCTCAAAAGCAGTGGGCTGCTATCCTATGGCTATCATTTAGTGGAAAAGGTAAGGATAGGCTCCTTACAGTGAAAGGAAATGATGCCAATAATTTTACAGTTCTTAAGAATGCACTCCTGGATGGTTATGGCTTAACCACTGAACAGTACAGGATAAAGTTCAGAGAGACCAAAAAGGAGTCTTCACAAGACTGGGTTGATTTCATTGACCATTCAGTGAAGGCCTTGGAGGGGTGGTTACATGGCAGTAAAGTTACTGATTATGAAAGCCTGTATAACACAATCCTGAGAGAGCATATACTTAATAATTGTGTGTCTGATTTGTTGCACCAGTACCTGGTAGACTCTGATCTGACCTCTCCCCAAGAATTGGGAAAGAAGGCAGACAAATGGGTCAGAACAAGGGTGAACAGAAAAGTTCATACAGGGGGTGACAAAGATGGCAATAAGAAGAAAGATGGTGAAAAATCTCAAGATAAGCATGGGGATAAGGGTAAAACCAAAGATCCCACTTCAAATCTTAAACACTCTTCAGAGGGTGGGGATAAAACAAATTCTTCCTCTTCTTCCCAACCTGCACACATTAAAAAGCCTTGGTGCTTTGTGTGTAAAAATAGAGGCCATAGGCCAGGGGATAAGTCCTGTCCAGGTAAACCCCCTGAGCCTACCACCACTAATACATCAAGCTCTAGTGCCCCTAGCAGTAGTGGTACTAGTGGTGGGACTGCTGGCAACAGTCAAGCAAAGGGTGTAGTTGGGTTCACTTATGGGTCCATAGTGGAAACTGATGTAATCAGTCCCAAGACAGTTTCTGTCACACCTAGTGGCATTGGCCTTGCCACACTGGCTGCTTGTCCCCTTACAATGGATAAGTACAGGCAGACAGTTTCAATAAATGGTGTTGAGGCCTTGGCCTACAGGGACACAGGTGCCAGTTTCACTTTGGTGACTGAAAACCTAGTGCCTCCTGAACAACACATCATTGGACAACAGTATAAAATTATTGATGTCCATAACTCCACTAAGTTTCTTCCCTTAGCTATAATTCAGTTTAGTTGGGGTGGAGTTACTGGCCCCAAGCAGGTGGTGGTATCACCTAGCTTACCTGTAGACTGTCTCTTAGGTAATGACCTAGAGGCCTCAGGTTGGGCTGATGTAGAGTTTTATGCCCATGCAGCCATGCTGGGCATCCCTGAGGAATTGTTCCCTCTCATTTCAAGTGAAATGAAAAAGCAAAGGAGAGAAGGCCTGAAAACTCAGGATCCCTCTCCATCAACAGGTAAAAAGGGTATCACAGTATCCCCTAACCACCCTACCATTCAGGATACTATTCCTGTGGTGGGAGAAACCTCTCCTGGGGTGGCACCTGTTCCAAGGGAATCATCAGCTGGCATAGCTGGACTCCCTGAGGTAGAAGTACCTCTCTGTGGGATAACTAACATTGGTGACAAAAAGAGCACCATTTTAGTTAACATGGAGCATCCCTCCAACCCTCCCAGAGAAACTTTAGTGCAGAAACCCTGTACTGCCTCACAACACTTAGGACAGCATCCCTGCCCTAGTGTGGAGCTCATAGGACAGCATCCCTGCCCTGCTCCAACTCAAGAGAAACAGCATCCCTGTTCTCTCTTCCAGCCAAATGGACAAAGTTTTTGTCCAGCTATGGCTTTACTGAGACAGCATCCCTGTCTGGCATTTCCATCATTACAAATAGGTTCAGTGGATAATTCCCACTGCTCTAAACTAAAACTTACTGATAGAAACTCTGAAAATACATCTTCACATTGTTGGTTAGCTAAAAAACTTCAAACAGGGTGGTTTACATCCCCACAGGGAAGTAACCATATAGTGGATGATAAAGGGAGTAACCAGTCTATTGCAGAGCTACTCTCTACTTATCACCACTTAGACAATAAAGTCTCAACTGGCCAAGGTTAGCCTTATTGTCCTTCGTTTGGGGGGGGGGTTGTGTGAGAAGGTAGCCTCTTTCTAGCCTTGTTACCCCCACTTTTGGCCTGTTTGTGAGTGTATGTCAGGATGTTTGTCACTGTTTTCACTGTCTCACTGGGATCCTGATAGCCAGGCCTCAGTGCTCATAGTGAAAACACTATGTTTTCAGTATGGTTGTTATGTGTCACTGGGATCCTGCTGGTCAGGACCCCAGTGCTCATAGGTTTGTGGCCTATATGTATGTGTCACTGGGACCCTGTCACACAGGGCCCCTGTGCTCATAGGTGTGCATGTATATGTTCCCTGTGTGGTGCCTAACTGTCTCACTGAGGCTCTGCTAACCAGAACCTCAGTGGTTATGCTCTCTCATTACTTTCAAATTGTCACTAACAGGCTAGTGACCAGTTTTACCAATTTACATTGGCTTACTGGAACACCCTTATAATTCCCTAGTATATGGTACTAAGGTACCCAGGGTATTGGGGTTCCAGGAGATCCCTATGGGCTGCAGCATTTCTTTTGCCACCCATAGGGAGCTCTGACAATTCTTACACAGGCCTGCCACTGCAGCCTGAGTGAAATAACGTCCACGTTATTTCACAGCCATTTTACACTGCACTTAAGTAACTTATAAGTCACCTATATGTCTAACCTTTACCTGGTAAAGGTTAGGTGCAAAGTTACTTAGTGTGAGGGCACCCTGGCACTAGCCAAGGTGCCCCCACATTGTTCAGAGCCAATTCACTGAACTTTGTGAGTGCGGGGACACCATTACACGCGTGCACTACATATAGGTCACTACCTATATGTAGCTTCACCATGGTAACTCCGAATATGGCCATGTAACATGTCTATGATCCTGGAATTGCCCCCTCTATGCCATCCTGGCATTGTTGGTACAATTCCATGATCCCAGTGGTCTGTAGCACAGACCCTGGTACTGCCAGCCTGCCCTTCCTGGGGTTTCTCTGCAGCTGCTGCTGCTGCCAACCCCTCAGACAGGCAGCTGCCCTCCTGGGGTCCAGCCAGGCCTGGCCCAGGATGGCAGAACAAAGAACTTCCTCTGAGAGAGGGTGTGACACCCTCTCCCTTTGGAAAAGCTCCTACTATACCACTGGTGTCATATGCACAATATCATAAGAAAACACAATACACAGTTACAAAAAAAAATAAAGGTACTTTATTTTTATGACAATATGCCAAAGTATCTTAGAGTGTACCCTCAGTGAGAGGATAGGAAATATACACAAGATATATATACACAATAGCAAAAATATGCAGTATAGTCTTAGAAAACAGTGCAAACAATGTATAGTTACAATAGGATGCAAAGGGGAAACATAGGGATAGGGGCCACACAAACCATATACTCCAAAAGTGGAATGCGAACCACGAATGGACCCCAAACCTATGTGACCTTGTAGAGGGTCGCTGGGACTATTAGAAAATAGTGAGAGTTAGAAAAATAACCCTCCCCAAGACCCTGAAAAGTGAGTGCAAAGTGCACTAAAGTTCCCCTAAGGACAAAGAAGTCGTGTTAGAGGAATAATGCAGGAAAGACACAAACCAACAATGCAACAACTGTGGATTTCCAATCTAGGGTACCTGTGGAACAAGGGGACCAAGTCCAAAAGTCACAAGCAAGTCGGAGATGGGCATATGCCCAGGAAATGCCAGCTGTGGATGCAAAGAAGCTTCTACTGGACAGAAGAAGCTGATGTTTCTGCAGGAACAAAAAGGGCTAGAGACTTCCCCTTTGGTGGACGGATCCCTCTCGCCGTGGGAGAGTCGTGCAGAAGTGTTTTCCTGCCCAAAGAACGCCAACAAGCCTTGCTAGCTGCAAATCGTGCAGTTAGCGTTTTTGGACGCTGCTGTGGCCCGGGAGGGACCAGGAGGTCGCAAATTGGATCAGGAGAGAGAGGGGACATCGAGCAAGACAAGGAGCCCTCTCAGCAGCAGGTAGCACCCGGAGAAGTGCCAGAAACAGGCACTACAAGGATGCGTGAAACGGTGCTCATGCGAAGTCGCACAAAGGAGTCCCACGTCGCCGGAGACCAACTTAGAAAGTCGTGCAATGCAGGTTAGAGTGCCGTGGACCCAGGCTTGGCTGTGCACAAAGGATTTCCGCCGGAAGTGCACAGGGGCCGGAGTAGCTGCAAAAGTCGCGGTTCCCAGGAATGCAGCCCAGCGAGGTGAGGCAAGGACTTACCTCCACCAAACTTGGACTGAAGAGTCACTGGACTGTGTGGGTCACTTGGACAGAGTCGCTGGATTCGAGGGACCTCGCTCGTCGTGCTGAGAGGAGACCCAAGGGACCGGTAATGCAGCTTTTTGGTGCCTGCGGTTGCAGGGGGAAGATTCCGTCGACCCACGGGAGATTTCTTCGGAGCTTCTGGTGCAGAGAGGAGGCAGACTACCCCCACAGCATGCACAAGCAGGAAAACATTCGAGAAGGCGGCAGGATCAGCGTTACAGAGTTGCAGTAGTCGTCTTTGCTACTATGTTGCAGGTTTGCAGGCTTCCAGCGCGGTCAGCAGTCGATTCCTTGGCAGAAGGTGAAGAGAGAGATGCAGAGGAACTCGGATGAGCTCTTGCATTCGTTATCTAAAGTTTCCCCAGAGACAGAGACCCTAAATAGCCAGAAAAGAGGGTTTGGCTACTTAGGAGAGAGGATAGGCTACTAACACCTGAAGGAGCCTATCAGCAGGAGTCTCTGACGTCACCTGGTGGCACTGGCCACTCAGAGCAGTCCAGTGTGCCAGCAGCACCTCTGTTTCCAAGATGGCAGAGGTCTGGAGCACACTGGAGGAGCTCTGGACACCTCCCATGGGAGGTGCAGGTCAGGGGAGTGGTCACTCCCCTTTCCTTTGTCCAGTTTTGCGCCAGAGCAGGGCTAAGGGGTCCCTTGAACCGGTGTAGACTGGCTTATGCAGAATTGGGCACATCTGTGCCCAAGAAAGCATTTCCAGAGGCTGGGGGAGGCTACTCCTCCCCTGCCTTCACACCATTTTCCAAAGGGAGAGGGTGTAACACCCTCTCTCAGAGGAAGTCCTTTGTTCTGCCATCCTGGGCCAGGCCTGGCTGGACCCCAGGAGGGCAGATGCCTGTCTGAGGGGTTGGCAGCAGCAGCAGCTGCAGTGAAACCCCAGGAAGGGCAGTTTGGCAGTACCAGGGTCTGTGCTACTGACCACTGGGATCATGGGATTGTGCCAACTATGCCAGGATGGCATAGAGGGGGCAATTCCATGATCATAGACATGTTACATGGCCATATTCGGAGTTACCATTGTGAAGCTACATATAGGTAGTGACCTATATGTAGTGCACGCGTGGAATGGTGTCTCCGCACTCACAAAGTTCAGGGAATTGGCTCTGAACAATGTGGGGGCACCTTGGCTAGTGCCAGGGTGCCCTCACACTAAGTAACTTTGCACCTAACCTTTACCAGGTAAAGGTTAGACATATAGGTGACTTATAAGTTACTTAAGTGCAGTGTAAAATGGCTGTGAAATAACGTGGACGTTATTTCACTCAGGCTGCAGTGGCAGGCCTGTGTAAGATTTGTCAGAGCTCCCTATGGGTGGCAAAAGAAATGCTGCAGCCCATAGGGATCTCCTGGAACCCCAATACCATGGGTACCTCAGTACCATATACTAGGGAATTATAAGGGTGTTCCAGTAAGCCAATGTAAATTGGTAAAAATGGTCACTAGCCTGTTAGTGACAATTTGGAAAGAAATGAGAGAGCATAACCACTGAGGTTCTGATTAGCAGAGCCTCAGTGAGACAGTTAGTCACTACACAGGTAACACATTCAGGCACACTTATGAGCACTGGGGCCCTGGGTTACCAGGGTCCCAGTGACACATACAACTAAAACAACATATATACAGTGAAAAATGGGGGTAACATGCCAGGCAAGATGGTACTTTCTTACACCCTCTACCTGATCTCTTCTCTTCCACAGAACAAGATGCTCTGGTGGAAGGTGTAGTTTTGGCTGATTGTCTTACTGCTGAGCAGAAAGACAATTGCATAAATCTCCTAGATCAATTCTCTGAACTCTTCTCTACTGTGCCAGGTACCACTTCTTGGTGTGAGCACGCTATAGATACTGGAGACAGCTTGCCTGTCAAAAGTAAGATCTATAGGCAGCCTGACCATGTCAGGGACTGCATAAAGCAAGAGGTCCAGAAAATGTTAGAACTAGGAGTGGTTGAGCACTCTGACAGTCCATGGGCTTCTCCTGTGGTACTGGTACCAAAACCCCATTCCAAAGATGGAAAGAAGGAAATGCGGTTTTGTGTAGACAATAGAGGTCTCAACTTGGTAACCAAAACTGATGCTCACCCTATACCCAGGGCAGATGAGCTCATAGATACACTGGCATCTGCCAAGTATCTAAGCACTTTTGATTTGACTGCAGGGTATTGGCAGATCAAATTGTCAGAAGATGCTAAACCTAAGACTGCATTTTCTACCATTGGAGGACATTACCAGTTTACTGTAATGCCTTTTGGTTTGAAAAATGCACCTGCCACTTTTCAGAGGTTGGTGAACACAGTCCTGCAAGGGCTGGAAGCTTTCAGTGCAGCATATTTGGACGATATAGCTGTCTTTAGCTCCAGCTGGGATGATCACCTGGTCCACCTATGGAAAGTTTTGGAGGCCCTGCAAAAGGCAGGCCTCACTATCAAGGCTTCAAAGTGCCAGATAGGGCAGGGTAAGGTGGTTTATCTGGGACACCTTGTTGGTGGGGAACAGATTGCACCACTTCAGGGGAAAATCCAAACAATTATTGATTGGGTTCCCCCTACCACTCAGACTCAGGTGAGAGCCTTCCTAGGCCTCACTGGGTATTACAGGAGGTTCATTAAGAACTATGGCTCCATTGCAGCCCCTCTTAATGACCTCACATCCAAGAAAATGCCTAAAAAGGTATTATGAACAGCAAACTGTCAGAAAGCTTTTGAGGAGCTGAAGCAGGCCATGTGCTCTGCACCTGTCCTGAAAAGCCCTTGTTACTCTAAAAAAATCTATGTCCAAACTGATGCATCTGAATTAGGAGTAGGGGCAGTCCTATCACAACTTAATTCTGAGGGCCAGGATCAACCTGTTGCTTTTATTAGTAGGAGGTTGACCCCTAGAGAAAAGCGTTGGTCTGCCATTGAGAGGGAGGCCTTTGCTGTGGTCTGGGCTCTGAAGAAGTTGAGGCCATACCTGTTTGGCACTCACTTCATTGTTCAGACAGACCACAAACCTCTACTTTGGCTAAAACAAATGAAAGGTGAAAATCCTAAATTGTTGAGGTGGTCCATATCCCTACAGGGAATGGACTATACAGTGGAACATAGACCTGGGAGTAGCCACTCCAATGCAGATGGACTCTCCAAATATTTCCACTTACACAATGAAGACTCATCAGGTCATGGCTAGTCTTATTGTCCTTTGTTTGGGGTGGGGGGGTTGTGTAGGAAAGTACCATCTTGCCTGGCATGTTACCCCCATTTTTCACTGTATATATGTTGTTTTAGTTGTATGTATCACTGGGACCCTGCCAGCAAGGGCCCCAGTGCTCATAAGTGTGCCTGAATGTGTTACCTGTGTAGTGACTAACTGTCTCACTGAGGCTCTCCTAATCAGAACCTCAGTGGTTATGTTCTCTCATTTCTTTCAAATTGTCACTAACAGGCTAGTGACCTATTTTACCAATTTACATTGGCTTACTGGAACACCCTTATAATTCCCTAGTATATGGTACTGAGGTACCCAGGGTATTGGGTTCCAGGAGATCCCTATGGGCTGCAGCATTTCTTTTGCCACCCATAGGGACCTCTGACAATTCTTACACAGGCCTGCCACTGCAGCCTGAGTGAAATAACGTCCACGTTATTTCACAGCCATTTTACACTGCACTTATGTAACTTATAAGTCACCTATATGTCTAACCTTTACCTGGTAAAGGTTAGGTGCAAAGTTACTTAGTGTGAGGGCACCCTGGCACTAGCCAAGGTGCCCCCACATTGTTCAGGGCCAATTCCCCGGACTTTGTGAGTGCGGGAACACCATTACACGCGTGCACTACATATAGGTCACTACCTATATGTAGCTTCACAATGGTAACTCCGAATATGGCCATGTAACATGTCTATGATCATGGAATTGCCCCCTCTATGCCATCCTGGCATAGTTGGCACAATCCCATGATCCCAGTGGTCTGTAGCATAGACCTTGGTACTGCCAAACTGCCTTTCCTGGGGTTTCACTGCAGCTGCTGCTGCTGCCAACCCCTGAGACAGGCTTCTGCCCTCCTGGGGTCCAGCCAGGCCTGGCCCAGGATGGCAGAACAAAGGACTTCCTCTGAGAGAGGGTGTTACACCCTCTCCCTTTGGAAAATGGTGTGAAGGCAGGGAGGAGCAGCCTCCCCCAGCCTCTGGAAATGCTTTCATGGTTACACATGGTGCCCATTTCCGCATAAGCCAGTCTACACCGGTTCAGGGACCCCTTAGCCCTGCTCTGGCGCGAAACTGGACAAAGGAAAGGGGAGTGACCACTCCCCTGACCTGCACCTCCCCTGGGAGGTGCCCAGAGCTCCTCCAGTGTGCTCCAGACCTCTGCCATCTTGGAAACAGAGGTGCTGCTGGCACACTGGACTGCTCTGAGTGGCCAGTGCCATCAGGTGACGTCAGAGACTCTTTCTGATATGCTCCTTCAGGTGTTGCTAGCCTATCCTCTCTCCTAGGTAGCCAAACCCTCTTTTCTGGCTATTTAGGGTCTCTGTCTCTTGGGATTCCTTAGATAACGAATGCAAGAGCTCATCCGAGTTCCTCTGCATCTCTCTCTTCACCTTCTGCCAAGGAATCGACTGCTGACCGCGCTGGAAGCCTGCAAAACTGCAACATAGTAGCGAAGACGACAACTGCAACTCTGTAACGCTGATCCTGCCGCCTTCTAGACTGTTTTCCTGGTGGTGCATGCTGAGGGGGTAGTCTTCGTCCTCTCTGCACTAGAAGCTCCGAAGAAATCTCCTGTGGGTCGACAGAATCGTCCCCCTGCAACCGCAGGCACCAAAGAACTGCATCACCCGTCCCCTGGGTCTCCTCTCAGCATGTCGAGCAAGGTCCATTGAATCCAGAAACTCTGTCCAAGTGACTCCCACAGTCCAGTGACTCTTCAGTCCAAGTTTGGTGGAGGTAAGTCCTTGCCTCCCCACGCCAGACTGCATTGCTGGGAACCTCGACTTTTGCAGCTACTCCGGCCTCCGTGCACTTCCGGCGGAAATCCTTTGTGCACAGTCCAGCCTGGGTCCACAGCACTCTAACCTGCATTGCACGACCTCCTAAGTTGTTCTCCGGCGACGTGGCACTCCTTTGTGCGACTTCGGGTGAGCACCGTTTCACGCATCCTCGTAGTGCCTGTTTCTGGCACTTCTGCGGGTGCTGCCTGCTGCTGAGAGGGCTGCTTGTCTTGCTCAACGCCCCCTCTGTCCCCTGACGCAATTGGCGACATCCTGGTCCCTCCTGAGCCACAGCAGCATCCAAAAACCCTTACCGCACGATTTGCAGCTAGCAAGGCTTGTTGGTGGTCTTTCAGCGGGACTTCTGCACGACTCTCCACGGCGTGAGGGATCCGTCCTCCAAAGGGGAAGTCTCTAGCCCTTGTCGTTCCTGCAGAAACCTAAGCTTCTACTGTCCAGTAGCAGCTTCTTTGCACCCACAGCTGGCATTTCCTGGGCATCTGCCCATCTCCGACTTGCTTGTGACTTTTGGACTTGGTCCCCTTGTTCCACAGGTACCCTCGACTGGAAATCCATCGTTGTTGCATTGTTGGTTTGTGTCTTTCCTGCAGAATTCCCCTATCACGACTTCTATGTCCTTTGGGGAACTTTAGTGCTCTTTGCACTCACTTTTTAGGGTCTTGGGGTGGGCTATTTTTCTAACCCTTACTATTTTCTAATAGCCCCAGCGACCCTCTACAAGGTCACATAGGTTTGGGGTCCATTCGTGGTTCGCATTCCACTTTTGGAGTATATGGTTTGTGTAGCCCCTATCCCTATGTGTCCCCATTGCATCCTATTGTAACTATACATTGTTTGCACTGTTTTCTAATACTATTACTGCATATTTTGGTATTGTGTACATATATCTTGTGTATATTTGCTATCCTCATACTGAGGGTACACTCTGAGATACTTTGGCATATTGTCATAAAAATAAAGTACCTTTATTTTTAGTATATCTGTGTATTGTGTTTTCTTATGGTATTGTGCATATGACACTAGGTGGTACTGTAGGAGCTTCACTCGTCTCCTAGTTCAGCCTAAGCTGCTCTGCTAAGCTACCATTATCTATCAGCCTATGCTGCTAGACACCCTATACACTAATAAGGGATAACTGGTCCTGGTGCAAGGTGCAAGTACCCCTTGGTACTCACTACAAGCCAGTCCACCCTCCTACAGGGTTGTAGAGGTGGGTGAGAGGTAGAGTGAAAGGATAGGAAGATAGAGGTGGTAACAGAGGGGGTGGCGAGTGGGGGGAAAGATAGAGAAATAGGTAGATAGGAGGAGGTGGTGAGTGAGGGAGATAGTGAGATAGAGAGATAGGTAGATTGGTAGATAGGAGGAGTGAGGGAGGCAGATAGCGAACAGGGTAGATAGGGGTGATAGAGAGGGGGAGGCGAGTGAGGGAAAGAGATGAGACAGGAGCAGGAGGGCAGGCGTGGGAAGAACAGAAGACTGAGGACGAAGAAACAGAAGAACAGAAGACAGAAGACGAAGAGCAGAAGACAGAAGACGAAGAACAGAAGACAGAAGACGAAGAACAGAAGACAGGAAGACAGAGGACGAAGAACAGAAGACAGAAGATCACAGAAGAAGATACAGAAGACGAAGAACAGAAGACAGAAGATCACAGAAGAAGATACAGAAGACGAAGAACAGAAGACAGAAGATCACAGAAGAAGATACAGAAGACGAAGAACTGAAGACAGAAGACCACAGAAGAAGATGCAAAAGACGAAGAACAGAAGACAGAAGACCACAGAAGAAGATGCAGAAGAAGAGGAGCGCAGAAGACAGAGAAATACAGATGAAGGTGAAGAAGAGGAGCGCAGAAGAGTACAGATGAAGGTGAAGAAGAGAAGCAGAAGTCAGAAGAATACAGATGAAGGTTTAAGAAGAAGAGGGGCGACGAGCGGCAGAGGAAGGAGCCAAGAAGAGGGACAGAGGAGAAGAGGCACACGCGGGTCGCGGTGCATAGGAGAGGCTGAGAAGCACACAGATGAAGAGAGAAGACGGGGAGCAGGAGCGAAAGAAAAGTACAGAAGAAGATTACAGAAGAGGAGGAAGAACAGAGAAGAAGAAAAGAAGCAGGAGAGAGGGTGAGTAGCGCGGGGCAGGGTGAGGGGCTGGGAGGTGGGGGGTACTTACTGCGAGGTAGCTGGGTGGTCTCAGGAACCTGGAGGAGCTGGAGGAGCTGCAGCAGCAGGGGGAGCGACCTACCCTTGGGTCAAGGGTCGCTACCACTGTCGCGCAGCGGCCGCCATAAGAGGGAGGGGGGGAGGGGTCAGCTGGGGGCGAATGGGAGCTGGGGGGCGGGGGCATGCAGGAGGTGGCGGCGGGAAAGCGGAAGGGAGGGGGGGACAGGTAGAGGGAGAAGAGCTGGGGGAGGGGGGTTTAAGGGCGGTGGGGGGTGAGTGTTAGGAAGTTTAGGAGATTAGGGAGAGAGATAGGAGTAAGGTTGGGAAGATAGGGGAGGGGGGGTTGTAGAGGTGGGTGAGGGTGAGAGGTAGAGTGAAAGGATAGGAAGATAGGGGTGGTAACAGAGGGGGTGGCGAGTGGGGGGAAAGATAGAGAAATAGGTAGATAGAAGGAGGTGGTGAGTGAGAGAGATAGATAGTGAGATAGAGAGATAGGTAGATTGGTAGATAGAAGGAGTGAGGGAGGCAGATAGCGAACGGGGTAGATAGGGGTGATAGAGAGGGGGAGGCGAGTGAGGGAGAGAGATGAGACAGGAGCAGGAGGGCAGGCGTGGGAAGAACAGAAGACAGAGGACGAAGAAACAGAAGAACAGAAGACAGAAGACGAAGAACAGAAGACGAGAAGACAGAAGACGAAGAACAGAAGACAGGAAGACAGAGGACGAAGAACAGAAGACAGAAGATCACAGAAGAAGATACAGAAGATAAAGAACAGAAGACAGAAGATCACAGAAGAAGATGCAGAAGACGAAGAACAGAAGACAGAAGATCACAGAAGAAGATACAGAAGACGAAGAACAGAAGACAGAAGATCACAGAAGAAGATACAGAAGACGAAGAACAGAAGACAGAAGATCAAAGAAGAAGATACAGAAGACGAAGAACAGAAGACCACAGAAGAAGATGCAGAAGACGAAGAACAGAAGACAGAAGACCACAGAAGAAGATGCAGAAGAAGAGGAGCGCAGAAGACAGAGAAATACAGATGAAGGTGAAGAAGAGGAGCGCAGAAGAGTACAGATGAAGGTGAAGAAGAGGAGCAGAAGTCAGAAGAATACAGATGAAGGTGAAGAAGAAGAGGGGTGACGAGCGGCAGAGGAAGGAGCCAAGAAGAGGGACAGAGGAGAAGAGGCACACGTGGGTCGCGGTGCAGAGGAGAGGCTGAGAAGCACACAGATGAAGAGAGAAGACGGGGAGCAGGAGCGAAAGAAGAGTACAGAAGAAGATTACAGAAGAGGAGCGAGGAGGAAGAACAGAGAAGAAGAAAAGAAGCAGGAGAGAGGGTGAGTAGTGCGGGGCAGGGCGAGGGGCTGGGAGGTGGGGGGTACTTATTCTGAGGTAGCTGGGCGGTCTCAGGAACCTGGAGGAGCTGGAGGAGCTGCAGTGGCAGGGGGAGCGACCTACCCTTGGGTCAAGGCCCTCTAAGGTAGGTGTAAAGTTCACCTACAACCCCCAGAGAGCACAGATGTCGTGATAGGGGGATTCTGCAAGGAAAACCAACACCAGCAATGCAACAACAGTGGATTTCCGGACCTGAGTTCCTGTAAGACAAGGGGACAAAGTCCAAGAGTCACGACAGTGTCGAGAGTGGGCAGGAGCCCAGAAAATCCTGGTGACGGTGCAAGGAAGCTGCCACCGGGTGGAAGAAGCTTGGTGTTTTGCAAGAACGAAGAGGACTAGAAACTTCCCCTTTGGAGGGTGGATGTACCACGTAGTGAAGAAGCTTGCAGATGTATTCCCACGCAGAAAGACCGCAAACAAGCCTTGCTAGCTGCAAGGGTTGCGTTTAGGGATTTTGGATGCTGCTGTGGCCCAGGAGGGACCAGGATGTCGCCATTTGGATGAGGAGACAGAGGGGGCACCCAGCAAGTCAGGGAGCCCTCACAGAAGCAGGCAGCACCCGCAGAAGTACCGGATCAGGCACTTAGAAAAGGAGTGAACCAGAGTCCACACGAAGTCAGAAAAGGGAGTCCCACGACGCCGGAGGACATCTCAGAAGGTTGTGCACTGCAGGTTAGAGCGTTGGCGACCCAGGCTTGGCTGTGCACGAAGGAAATCCTGGAAGAGTGCACAGGAGCCGGAGAGGCTGCAAATCACGTGTTACCCAGCAATGCAGTCTAGCGTTGGGAGGCAAGGACTTACTTCCACCAAACTTGGACTGAAGAGTCACTGGACTGTGGGAGCCACTTGAACAGAGTTGCTGAGTTCCAGGGACCACGCTCGTCGTGCTGAGAGGGGACCTAGTGGACCAGTCATGCAGTCTTTTGGTGCCTGCGGTTGCGGGGGGAGGATTCCGTCGACCCACGGGAGATTTCTTCAGAGTTCCTGGTGCAGAAAGGAGGCAGGCTACCCCCAGAGCATGCACCACCAGAAAACAGTTGAGAAAGCCGGCAGGATGAAGCTATAGAAGGTTGCAGTAGTCGTTCTTGCTAGTTTGTTGCGGTTTTGCAGGCGTCCTGAGCAGTCAGCAGTCGATCCTTTGGCAGAAGGTGAAGAGGGAGATGCAGAGGAACTCTGGTGAGGTCTTGCATTCGGTATCTGAAGAATTCCCCAAAGCAGAGACCCTAAATAGCCACAAAAGGAGGTTTGGCTACCTAGGAAGGAGGATTGGCTACTAAGAGAGGTAAGAGCCTATCAGAAGGAGTCTTTGACGTCACCTGCTGGCACTGGCCACTCAGAGCAGTCCAGTGTGCCAGCAACACCTCTGTTTCCAAGATGGCAGAGGTCTCGGCCATACTGGAGGAGCTCTGGGCATCTCTCCTGGGAGGTGCAGGTCAGGGGAGTGGTCACTCCCCTTTCCTTTGTCCAGTTTTGTGCCAGAGCAGGGCTGGGGGATCCCTAAACCAGTGTAGACTGGCTTATGCAGAGATGGGCACCATCTGTGCCCATGAAAGCATTTCCAGAGCCTGGGGGAGGCTACTCCTCCCCAGCCATCACACCTATTTCCAAAGGGAGAGGGTGTCACACCCTCTCTCAGAGGAAATCCTTTTTTCTGCCTTCCTGGGCCAGGGCTGCCTGGACCCCAGGAGGGCAGAAACCTGTCTGAGGGGTTGGCAGCAGCAGCAGCTGCATTGGAGACCCCGGAAGGGCAGTTTGGCAGTACCCGGGTTCTGTGCCAGAGACCCGGGGGATCATGGAATTGTCTCCCCAATGCCAGAATGGCATTGGGGTGACAATTCCATGATCTTAAACATGTTACATGGCCATGTTCGGAGTTACCATTGTGAAGCTACATATAGGTGGTGACCTATATGTAGTGCCCGCGTGTAATGGTGTCCCCGCACTCACAAAGTCCGGGGAATTTGCCCTGAACAATGTGGGGGCACCTTGGCTAGTGCCAGGGTGCCCACACACTAAGTAACTTTGCACCCAACCTTCACCAGGTGAAGGTTAGACATATAGGTGACTTATACGTTACTTAAGTGCAGTGGTAAATGGCTGTGAAATAACGTGGATGTTATTTCACTCAGGCTGCACTGGCAGGCCTGTGTAAGAATTGTCAGATCTCCCTATGGGTGGCAAAAGAAATGCTGCAGCCCATAGAGATCTCCTGGAAACCCAATACCTTGGGTACCTCAGTACAATACACTATGGAATTATATTATATGGGTGTACCAGTATGCCAATGTGAATTGTTAAATTTAGTCACTAGCCTGTTAGTGACAAATTTGGAAAGCAGAGAGAGCATAACCACTGAGGTTCTGGTTAGCAGAGCCTCAGTGAGGCAGTTAGGCATTACACAGGGAGCACATACAGGGCACATACTTATGAGCACTGGGGCCCTGCCTGGCAGGGTCCCAGGTACACATAGACTAAAACAATATATATACAGTGAAATATGGGGGTAACATGCCAGGCAAGATGGTACTTTTCTACACCTGGCTAGCAGGATCCCAGTGAGACAGTAAAAACACCCTGACAAATACTCGCTAACAGGCCAAAAGTGGGGGTAACAAGGCTAGAAAGAGGCTGCCTTCCTACAGGTATCCTGGACATCCTTAGTGTTTTCTTACACTCCCAGCGACCCTCTACACACTACACTAGGCCTGGGGTCCCTAAGTGGTTCGCATTCCCACTTTCTTATTATATGGTTTGTGTTGCTCATAGGCATATTGCATCCTATTGTATTCTACAGTGTTTCCGCTACTTTTATAACTGTTAGTTACCTGATTTTGGTTTGTGTGTATATTTTGTGTATTTTACTTACCTCCTAAGGGAGTATATCCTCTGAGATATTTCTGAAATATTGTCACTAAAATAACGTACCTTTATTTTTAGTAACTCTGAGTATTTTGATTTTTAGGATATAGGGGGTCATTCCTACCGACCGCCAGGGTAGGTGACGGAGGAAGCACCGCCAACAGGCTGGCTGTGCTACCGGGGGCATTCTGACCGCGGCGGTAAAGCCGCGGTCAGAAAAGGGAAGCCGGCGGTTTCCCGCCGTCTTCCCGCTGCCCCAGGGAATCCTCCACGGCCCGCCATGGGGATTCCGACCCCCTTCCCGCCAGCCTGGTTCTGGCGGTTTTCACCGCCAGAACCTGGCTGGCGGGAACGGGTGTCGTGGGGCCCCTGGGGGCCCCTGCAGTGCCCATGCCACTGGCATGGGCCCTGCAGGGGCCCCCTAACAGGGCCCCACATTGATTTTCAGTGTCTGCGTGGCAGACACTGAAAATTGCGACGGGTGCAACTGCACCCGTCACACACCAGCAACTCCGCCGGCTCCATTCGGAGCCGGCTTCCTCGTTGCTGGTGCTTTCCCGCTGGGCGGGCGGGCGGCCTTTTGGCGGTAGCCTGCCCGCCTAGAGGGAAAGTCAGAATCACTGCGGCGGTCATTTGACCGCGCTGCGGTTTTCTGGCGGGGGAACTTTGGAGGGCGGCCTCCGCCGCCCGCCGAAGTTAGAATGACCCCCATAGTGCCATATGATATAAGTGGTATGGAGGGAGCTTTGCATGTCTCCTAGTTCAGCCTAAACTGCTCTGCTATAGCTACCTCTATCAGCCTAAGCTGCTAGAACACTACTAATCTACTAATAAAGGATAATTGGACCTGGCACAAGGTGTAAGTACCATCAGGTTCCCACTATAAGCCAGGCCAGCCTCCTACAATGTTGCAATGCAGATTTTTTTTTAAAATGTGTTATAAAACCTGAGATGGGTGGCACTTAGTAATACTGCTCTGCCAGAGAAAAACACTGTAAGTTATCTAGTTATCTAAGACACTTTAAAATCACATTACAATGGAATTTGTAAAAAACTACAAGTCTGGACAACTGGATAAACAAAATTATCACCACTGTGTGGAGGGCAAGCACTTTATTGCCACACAACTGCTTCCAGAACAAAGCTTTTACTTCAGGCGCCCAGCATGTGGGCAGAAAAACGGTCCTTCTCTGGAGATTCTCGCAGAATTGTATTGCGACAACTGTGCTGTCAAACCAGACCATAAAAAAGTATTTTAATTAGATTTTATCTCTTGTTAACAGTTCTCCATGATTCAGTAGATGGGCAAAACTATCTAGGGTGTATGACTGTTAATGTAGGTCTCAATGAGAACAATATACATAATTAAAATGCATTTTAACAGCGAAAAAGGAACCCCTTTGATTTAACTGAAAGTAACCAAACAAAGCAGCATGTTTATTCCATACCTTCATGGATGCTTCTGCAGTGTAAAATATCATGAAGAAGACGTTCACAATTTGTAGTTCCTCATCATAAATCTGCTTGAGGTCTGGTATGAAATATAGTACAACTGGAAAGATGTTCATCAAAATAGACATATAAATCACAAATTCAAATTCATTAGTGCAAACAATCTTGTAGCAGATCTTCAATGCCTTTATCCTGCAACGATAGAGAGACACAGCAATATATTTTAGAGCATGATTTTCAAATGGTAAACAATGCAATCTTGGTTTTACACAGCTTTATTTTTGTATGCATCCTCACCTCTAACCTACAACATATACAGCATATACAGCAATCTCTTCAGCACGTCCTTAACTCAATGAGCTATGGTGATGGCTAAATATTATAGAATAAACTCAGAAGATGATTTGGAGTTTGGTAGACAGGGTACTCTGCTAAAACTGGGGTGGAGTACTCTGTCTGCTAAACTGACCATCCACTCGCTCTATTTGGAGTTGGGTTGACTTCCTGTTTCCACCAGCGGAGCCCCCTTGGCTCTAATGGTGGAAACATTGCACAAATGGTTTTACACAGTTGGGGGTCTTCTTTGTGAGTAATTCAAACCATCCTCTCCATCAATAGCAAAGTGGAGAGCTGGTGGTCCCAAAGGGAAATAACAGTGACCCACATAGACTGGGAGGAAGCTCACAGGATGTCGGGGTTGTTAGTTTTTGTGTTACAGAAACAAACTCTTGCTTTGGGAATTTGTTTTTGTAAAAAAAACAAATTTACCGATCCGCTGCATGAAACATGGTATCTGCTCAACAAACATTCAGTACCTTCAGGAGAGCTGTCGCTATTGTAAAGGCATAGTGATCTCCTCCAGGCAGCGGAGTCCTCTAAATATAGGGGGTGATAGTTCTGCAGGCCAGCAAGGTATAATCTGCACTCACTTGCCTTACGGCGGGTGGAACGCCATTTTATAAACTGGGCCTTTAGATAAATTCCCATCTGCACATAAACATAACCTGTGAAGCTGATGAGCTTCAAAGGTGGTGTGGTGCAAATTGTTATTCAGAGTTGCGCTGAGTGATTGAGGGGCCCAAAACATTCCAGGAGAGTTTGTTGCTACCCCCGAGAAATCTTTAAAAATATGGAACCCAAGCGTGACTTGTTCGTTATAATTTCCAAATAAATTAGATAGAGTCATATGTTTTAAACGCACTTCTAATCATGATATGCCAAGAAAGCGCTCACTTAGAGTGAATACTATCAAATAGAAAAATAGAAATCCTTCCTTTGAAACGCAATTCTTGGTAAAATTGGCTAAAAGCCATGAGAATCAAAGGCAGTAATTATAGTCTAGCATGCAGTTTAGCATAGCATCTGTAACATTTCAAGATTTTTAAGGTATCTTCTTTTATTTTTCCCTATCTCTTACTTTTATTTTCCCATACTGCTCAATCAAAGTAGGTATATTGTAAATCGTCATGACAGACACTCTAGTTGGAGCTTACTGCTGTAGACAGCAGACAAGTATCTTGCATGAAATCTATCAATGTATATACTTTGAATATTTGTTAGTTATTTTCGTCTGTAAAGTAGGAGGCTGGCCTGGCTTATAGTGGGTACCTTATGGTACTCACACCTTGTGCCAGGTCCAATTATCCTTTATTAAAGGTACTTTATTTTTATGACAATATGTGAGCTTGTAGAGGGTACTGGGACTGTAAGAAAACAGTGTAGGACAAGGGGACCAAGTGTAGGAAACTACCATCTTGCCTGGCATGTTACCCCCATTTTTCACTGTATATATGTTGTTTTAGTTGTATGTGTCACTGGGACCCTGCCAGCCAGGGCCCCAGTGCTCATAAGTGTGCCTGAATGTGATACCTGTGTAGTGACTAACTGTCTCACTGAGGCTCTGCTAATCAGAACCTCAGTGGTTATGCTCTCTCATTTCTTTCAAATTGTCACTAACAGGCTAGTGACCAATTGTACCAATTTACATTGGCTTACTGGAACACCCTTCTAATTCCCTAGTATATGGTACTGAGGTACCCAGGGTATTGGGGTTCCAGGAGATCCCTATGGGCTGCAGCATTTATTTTGCCACCCATAGGGAGCTCTGACAATTCTTACACAGGCCTGCCACTGCAGCCTGAGTGAAATAACATCCACGTTATTTCACAGCCATTTTACACTGCACTTAAGTAACTTATAAGTCACCTATATGTCTAACCTTTACCTGGTAAAGGTTAGGTGCAAAGTTACTTAGTGTGAGGGCACCCTGGCACTAGCCAAGGTGCCCCCACATTGTTCAGGGCCAATTCCCCGGACTTTGTGAGTGCGGGGACACCATTACACGCGTGCACTACATATAGGTCACTACCTATATGTAGCTTCACAATGGTAACTCCGAATATGGCCATGTAACATGTCTATGATCATGGAATTGCCCCCTCTATGCCATCCTGGCATAGTTGGCACAATCCCATGATCCCAGTGGTCTGTAGCACAGACCCCGGTACTGCCAAACTGCCTTTCCTGGGGTTTCACTGCAGCTGCTGCCAACCCCTCAGACAGGCTTCTGCCCTCCTGGGGTCCAGCCAGGCCTGGCCCAGGATGGCAGAACAAAGGACTTCCTCTGAGAGAGGGTGTTACACCCTCTCCCTTTGGGAAATGGTGAGAAGGCAGGGGAGGAGTAGCCTCCCCCAGCCTCTGGAAATGCTTTCATGGGCACACATGGTGCCCATTTCTGCATAAGCCAGTCTACACCGTTTCAGGGACCCCTTAGCCCTGCTCTGGCGCGAAACTGGACAAAGGAAAGGGGAGTGACCACTCCCCTGACCTGTACCTCCCCTGGGAGGTGCCCAGAGCTCCTTCAGTGTGCTCCAGACCTCTGCCATCTTGGAAACAGAGGTGCTGCTGGCACACTGGACTGCTCTGAGTGGCCAGTGTCATCAGGTGACGTCAGAGACTCCTTCTGATAGGCTCCTTCAGGTGTTGCTAGCCTATCCTCTCTCCTAGGTAGCCAAACCCTCTTTTCTGGCTATTTAGGGTCTCTGTCTCTTGGGATTCCTTAGATAACGAATGCAAGAGCTCATCCGAGTTCCTCTGCATCTCTCTCTTCACCTTCTGCCAAGGAATCGACTGCTGACCGCGCTGGAAGCCTGCAAAACTGCAACATAGTAGCAAAGACGACTACTGCAACTCTGTAACGCTGATCCTGCCGCCTTCTCGACTGTTTTCCTGGTGGTGCATGCTGTGGGGGTAGTCTGCCTCCTCTCTGCACTAGAAGCTCCGAAGAAATCTCCTGTGGGTCAACGGAATCGTCCCCCTGCAACCGAAGGCACCAAAGAACTGCATCACCAGTCCCCTGGGTCTCCTCTCAGCACGACGAGCAAGGTCCCTTGAATCCAGCAACTCTGTCCAAGTGACTCCCACAGTCCAGTGACTCTTCAGTCCAAGTTTGGTGGAGGTAAGTCCTTGCCTCCCCACGCCAGACTGCATTGCTGGGAACCGCGACTTTTGCAGCTACTCCGACCTCCGTGCACTTCCGGCGGAAATCCTTTGTGCACAGTCCAGCCTGGGTCCACGGCACTCTAACCTGCATTGCACGACCTCCCAAGTTGTTCTCCGGCGACGTGGGACTCCTTTGTGCGACTTCGGGTGAGCACCGTTTCACGCATCCTTGTAGTGCCTGTTTCTGGCACTTCTGCGGGTGCTGCCTGCTGCTGAGAGGGCTCCATGTCTTGCTCGACGCCTCCTCTGTCCCCAGAGGCAATTGGCGACATCCTGGTCCGTCCTGGGCCACAGCAGCATCCAAAAACCCTTTCTTCATGATTTGCAGCTAGCAAGGCTTGTTGGTGGTCTTTCGGCAGGAAAACACTTCTGCATGACTCTCCACGGCGTGTGGGATCCGTCCTCCAAAGGGGAAGTCTCTAGCCCTTGTCGTTCTTGCAGAAACCTAAGCTTCTACTGCCCAGTAGCAGCTTCTTTGCACCCACAGCTGGCATTTCCTGGGCATCTGCCCATCTCCGACTTGCTTGTGACTTTTGGACTTGGTCCCCTTGTTCCACATGTACCCTCGACTGGAAATCCATCGTTGTTGCATTGCTGGTTTGTGTCTTCCCTGCAGAATTCCCCTATCACGACTTCTATGTCCTTTGGGGAACTTTAGTGCACTTTGCACTCACTTTTCAGGGTCTTGGGGTGGGCTATTATTCTAACCCTTACTATTTTCTAATAGTCCCAGCGACCCTCTACAAGGTCACATAGGTTTGGGGTCCATTCCTGGTTCGCATTCCACTTTTGGAGTATATGGTTTGTGTTGCCCCTATCCCTATGTGTCCCCATTGCATCCTATTGTAACTATACATTGTTTGCACTGTTTTCTAATATTATTACTGCATATTTTGGTATTGTGTACATATATCTTGTGCATATTTGCTATCCTCATACTGAGGGTACACTCTGAGATACTTTGGCATATTGTCATAAAAATAAAGTACCTTCATTTTTAGTATATCTGTGTATTGTGTTTTCTTATGATATTGTGCATATGACACTAGTGGTACTGTAGGAGCTTCACTTGTCTCCTAGTTCAGCCTAAGCTGCTCTGCTAAGCTACCATTATCTATCAGCCTATGCTGCAAGACACCCTCTACACTAATAAGGGATAACTGTGCCTGGTGCAAGGTGCAAGTACCCCTTGGTACTCACCACAAGCCAGTCCAGCCTCCTACATTGGTTGTGCAGCGGTGGGATAAGTGCTTTGAGACTACTTACCACTCTTGTCATTGTACTTTTCATAAGAGAAAAATATACAAAACAAGTTCAGTGTATGTACACCTAACCAAAAAGTTTTGCATTTCTTTTCTCACTTCTTTTCTAAAGTGCTGAAAAGTACTTCTAAACTTTCAAAAAAGTTCTTAAAAGTTTTAAAAGTTTTTTTCTGTCTTTCTAAAAGTTCTGAAAACTTTTTTTTCTTTTTCTATCACTTTAACTCTGTCTAAAATATGTCTCTGCATAGAGAGAGGTTTGAGTGTAGGGAAGAATCCTTCCTTGGAATTATTGCTTAACATGCTTAGAGAACAAGATAAGGCCAAAAGGGCCCCATCTGTTGAAAAAGTAGCTAATGGTTCCCAATCTGATCCAGGGACACCCCTAGGAAAAGATTCAGGAAAGAAACTTCAGAGCCTGCCCATTACTAGACAGTCTAGCATAGTTGGTACTGATGTAGAGTCACACCATACAGATAGTGTTGTCTCACATCATAACAAGAGCATTCATTCTCACCACAGTAGAAGTGATGTTTCTGTTAACCAAGCTGTTAGGGTGCCTTCTGTAAGGGACAGGTCTCCTTCTGTCCATTCTCACCATACTTCTGTTTCAAGGCAGTCCAATAGTCACAACAGTGTCGAAAGTGGGCAGGAGCCCAGGAAATGCCATCAGAGGGTGCAAGGAAGCTACCACCTGTTGGAAGAAGCTTGGAGTTCTGCAAGAAAAAAAAGGACTTGGAACTTCTCCTTCGGAGGATGGATGTCGCACGTAACGATGAAGCTTGCAGAGGTATTCCCACGCAGAAAGACCGCAATCAAGCCTTACTAGCTGCAAGGGTCGCGGTTGAGGTTTTTGGGTGCTGCTGTGGCCCAGGAGGGACCAGGATGTCGCCACTTGGAGGAGGAGACAGAGGGGGCGCCCAGCAAGTCTGGGAGCCCTAACAGAAACAGGCAGCACCCGCAGAAGTACCTGAAAAATCACTTGAAAGAAGAGTGAGCCAGAGTCCATGTGAAGTCACAAAAGGGAGTCCCACGACGCCGGAGGACAACTCAGAAGGTTGTGCACTGCAGGTTAGAGTGTCGGGGACCCAAGCTTGGCTGTGCACAAAGGAAATCCTGGAAGAGTGCACAGGAGCGGGAGCAGCTGCAAATCACGCAGTACCCAGCAATGCAGTCTAGCGTGGGGAGGCAAGGACTTACCTCCACCAAACTTGGACTGAAGAGTCACTGGACTGTGGGAGCCACTTGGACAGAGTTGCTGAGTTCTAGGGATTCCTTTGTGCACAGCCAAGCCTGGGTCCCCGACACTCTAACCAGCAGTGCACAACCTCCTGAGTTGTCCTCTGGCGTCGTGCAACCTTCTTTTGTGACTTCGGGTGAGCTCTGGTTCACTCTTCTTCATAGTGCCTGTTTCGGCACTTCTGTGGGTGCTGCTTGCTTCTGAGTGGGCTCTTTGTCTTGGCAGAAGGTGAAGAGAGAGATGCAGAGTAACTCTGATGAGCTCTTGCATTTGTTATCTAAAGAATTCCCCAAAGTAGAGACCCTAAATAGCCAGAAAAGGAGGTTTGGCTACCTAGGAAGGAGGATAGGCTAGCAACACATGTAAGAGCCTATCAGAAGGAGTCTCTGACGTCACCTGCTGGGACTGGCCACTCAGAGCAGTCCATTTTGCCAGCAGCACCTCTGTTTCCAAGATGGCAGACGTCTGGAGCACACTGGAGGAGCTCTGGGTACCTCCCAGGGAAGGTGCAGGTCAGGGGAGTAGTCACTCCCCTTTCCTTTGTCCAGTTTCACGCCAGAGCAGGGCTAAGGGATCCCTGAACCGGTGCAGACTGGATTGTGCAGAGATGGGCACCATCTGTGCCCATCAAAGCGTTTCCAGAGGCTGGGGGAGGCTACTCCTCCCCAGCCCTGACACCTTTTTCCAAAGGGAGAGGGTGTAACACCCTCTCTCTGAGGAAGTCCTTTGTTCTGCCTTCCTGGGCCATGCCTGGCTGGACCCCAGGAGGGCAGAAACCTGTCTGAGGGGTTGGCAGCAGCAGCAGCTGCAGTGAAACCCCGGGAAAGGTAGTTTGGCAGTACCCGGGTCTGAGCTAGAGACTCGGGGGATAATGGAATTGTCTCCCCAATCCCAGAATGGCATTGGGGTGACAATTCCATGATCCTTGACATGTTACATGGTTATATTACCATTGTGACGCTATACATATGTCATGACATATGTATAGTGCACGCGTGTAATGGTGCCCCCGCACTCACAAAGTCCAGGGAATTTGCCCTGAACAATGTGGGAGCACCTTGGCTAGTGCCAGGGTGCCCACACACTAAGGGGGTTATTCTAACTTTGGAGGAGGTGTTAATCCGTCCCAAAAGTGACGGAAAAGTGACGGATTTACCACCAGCCGTATTACGAGTCCATTATATCCTATGGAACTCGTAATACGGCTGGTGGTATATCCGTCACTTTACCGTCACTTTTGGGACGGATTAACACTCCTCCAAAGTTAGAATAACCCCCTAAGTAACTTAGCACCCAACCTTTACCAGGTAAAGGTTAGACATATAGGTGACTTATAAGTTACTTAAGTGCAGTGGTAAATGGCTGTGAAATAACGTGGACGTTATTTCACTCAGGCTGCAATGGTAGGCCTGTGTAAGAATTGTCAGAGCTCCCTATGGGTGGCAAAAGAAATGCTGCAGCCCATAGGGATCTCCTGGAACCCCAATACCCTGGGTACCTCAGTACCATATACTAGGGAATTATAAGGTTGTTCCAGTATGCCAATGTAAATTGGTGAAATTGGTCACTAGCCTGTTAGGGACAATTTGTACAGAGAGAGCATAACCACTGAGGTTCTGGTTAGCAGAGCCTCAGTGAGACAGTTAGGCACCACAGAGGGAACACATACATATAGGCCACAACCTTATGAGCACTGGGGTCATGGCTAGCAGGGTCCCAGTGACACATAACAAACATACTGAAAACATAGGGTTTTCATTATGAGCACTGGGCCCTGGCTAGCAGGATCCCAGTGAGACAGTGAAAACACCCTGACATACACTCACAAACAGGCCAAAAGTGGGGGTAACAAGGCTAGAAAGAGGCTACTTTCTCACAGTCACCACATTGCGGGACACTGTGGCACCGCAAAGGGTCCCTGTCACTAGCATGGACCAAGAACTGCCTACCACCTCCGCCGGCGCTAGTGGACAGGAGGCCCCGACACAAGACCAACAGGCCACCAGAACCCCACCCCCTGCAGAAGGAGAACCACCCCGCAAGCGGGCCCTGAGATCCAGGAAGAAGACAGAGTAAGATGCCAAGACCCCCACCAGGAAAGGACACCTCCCTGATTGTCATCCCACTGTCCCACATTGACACCCTGTCCAACCTTAAACTGCCCCTGCACCACTTTCCACAGGCATTTGGACAATGCACCTGTGATACTGATAGTCTGGACTCTGCAATGGACAATCCTCCACCATCACCCCTCACCGATTTGCAACCACCCACCAATTTAGAGCACTGTAATAAACACACTTATTGCACAAAACAATCTGGAGTCTGGCTGTGATTTTGAACAAATGTATTAGACATGACCGTGCCAAAATGTTTATTTACATTGTGATGCCAACATACCACTGTCACACAGCTGTAGTCCATGGGGAAACAAACAGATGTCACGCAGTGGGGCCCACATCTCTGAAATCGGAAGGGAAAGTCACAACACAGTTACCATACACTGGGGTAAAAGGTCAGACAGTAGAGAGGTAGCAGTCTTTAAGTAAATGTAATATTCCGGTGTGGATTCTTAACTGTGTGTCATTGTAAATACTGCTGTATTACTGTGTTCCTGTTCTCTATGTTGTCCTCTTCGCCTTCCTCCTCTTCACTCTCCACAGGCTCCACAGCTGCTACAACACCACCATCTGGACCATCCCCCTGCAGAAAAGGCACCTGGCGTCTCAAAGCCAGGTTGTGAAGCATACAGCAGGCCACGATGATCTGGCACACCTTCTTTGGTGAGTACATTAGGGATCCACTTGTCATATGGAGGCACCTGAACCTGGCCTTCAGGAGGCCGAAGGTCCGCTCGGTCACCCTCCTAGTACGGCCATGTGCCTCATTGTACCGTTCCTCTGCCCTTGTCCTGGGATTCCTCACTGGGGTCAGTAGCCAGGACAGGGTGGGGTAACCAGAGTCACCAATTAGCTACACAGGGTGCCTCTGGAGTTGACCCATCACGTAAGGGATGCTGCTATTCCGCATGATGGACGCGTCATGCACTGACCCCGGGAACTTGGCATTAACATGGGAGATGTACTGGTCAGCCAAACAGACCATCTGGACATTCATGGAATGATAACTCTTCCTGTTCCTGTACACCTGTTCACTCCTGCTGGGGGGGACCAAAGCAACATGTTGTGAGAAGGTAGCCTCTTTCTAGCCTTGTTACCCCCACTTTTGGCCTGTTTGTGAGTGTATGCCAGGGTGTTTGTCACTGTTTTCACTGTCTCACTGGGATCCTGATAGCCAGGCCTCAGTGCTCATAGTGAAAACACTATGATTTCAGTATGGTTGTTATGTGTCACTGGGATCCTGCTGGTCAGGACCCCAGTGCTCATAGGTTTGTGGCCTATATGTATGTGTCACTGGGACCCTGTCACACAGGGCCCCAGTGCTCATAGGTGTGCATGTATGTGTTCCCTGTGTGGTGCCTAACTGTCTCACTGAGGCTCTGCTAACCAGAACCTCAGTGGTTATGCTCTCTCATTACTTTTAAATTGTCACTAACAGGCTAGTGACCAATTTTACCAATTCACATTGGCTTACTGGAACACCCTTATAATTCCCTAGTATATGGTACTGAGGTACACAGGGTATTGGGGTTCCAGGAGATCCCTATGGGCTACAGCATTTCTTTTGCCACCCATAGGGAGCTCTGACAATTCTTACACAGGCCTGCCACTGCAGCCTGAGTGAAATAACGTCCACGTTATTTCACAGCCATTTTACACTGCACTTAAGTAACTTATAAGTCACCTATATGTCTAACCTTTACCTGGTAAAGGTTAGGTGCAAAGTTACTTAGTGTGAGGGCACCCTGGCACTAGCCAAGGTGCCCCCACATTGTTCAGAGCCAATTCACTGAACTTTGTGAGTGCGGGGACACCATTACACGCGTGCACTACATATAGGTCACTACCTATATGTAGCTTCACCATGGTAACTCTGAATATGGCCATGTAACATGTCTATGATCACGGAATTGCCCCCTCTATGCCATCCTGGCATTGTTGGTACAATTCCATGATCCCAGTGGTCTGTAGCACAGACCCTGGTACTGCCAGACTGCCCTTCCTGGGGTTTCACTGCAGCTGCTGCTGCTGCCAACCCCTCAGACAGGCAGCTGCCCTCCTGGGGTCCAGCCAGGCCTGGCCCAGGATGGCAGAACAAAGAACTTCCTCTGAGAGAGGGTGTGACACCCTCTCCCTTTGGAAAATGGTGTGAAGGCAGGGGAGGAGTAGCCTCCCCCAGCCTCTGGAAATGCTTTGTTGGGCACAGATGTGCCCAATTCTGCATAAGCCAGTCTACACCGGTTCAGGGACCCCTTAGCCCCTGCTCTGGAGCGAAACTGGACAAAGGAAAGGGGAGTGACCACTCCCCTGACCTGCACCTCCCCTGGGAGGTGTCCAGAGCTCCTCCAGTGTGCTCCAGACCTCTGCCATCTTGGAAACAGAGGTGCTGCTGGCACACTGGACTGCTCTGAGTGGCCAGTGCCACCAGGTGACGTCAGAGACTCCTGCTGATAGGCTCCTTCAGGTGTTAGTAGCCTTTCCTCTCTCCTAGGTAGCCAAACCCTCTTTTCTGGCTATTTAGGGTCTCTGTCTCTGGGGAAACTGTAGATAACGAATGCATGAGCTCAGCCGAGTTCCTCTGCATCTCCCTCTTCACCTTCTGATAAGGAATCGACCGCTGACCGCGCTGGAAGCCTGCAAACCTGCAACATAGTAGCAAAGACGACTACTGCAACTCTGTAACGCTGATCCTGCCGCCTTCTCGACTGTTTTCCTGCTTGTGCATGCTGTGGGGGTAGTCTGCCTCCTCTCTGCACCAGAAGCTCCGAAGAAATCTCCCGTGGGTCGACGGAATCTTCCCCCTGCAACCGCAGGCACCAAAAAGCTGCATTACCGGTCCCTTGGGTCTCCTCTCAGCACGACGAGCGAGGTCCCTCGAATCCAGCGACGCTGTCCAAGTGACCCCCACAGTCCAGTGACTCATCAGCCCAAGTTTGGTGGAGGTAAGTCCTTGCCTCACCTCGCTGGGCTGCATTGCTGGGAACCGCGACTTTGCAGCTACTCCGGCCCCTGTGCACTTCCGGCGGAAATCCTTCGTGCACAGCCAAGCCTGGGTCCACGGCACTCTAACCTGCATTGCACGATTTTCTAAGTTGGTCTCCGGCGACGTGGGACTCCTTTGTGCAACTTCAGCGAGCACCGTTTCACGAATCCTCGTAGTGCCTGTTTCTGGCACTTCTCCGGGAGCTACCTGCTTCAGTGAGGGCTCTTTGTCTTGCTCGACGTCCCTTCTCTCTGCAGGTCCAATTTGCGACCTTCTGGTCCTTCCTGGGTCCCAGCAGCGTCCAAAAACGTCAAACGCACGATTTGCGTGTAGCAAGGCTTGTTGGCGTTCTTCCGGCGGGAAAACACTTCTGCACGACTCTCCAAGGCGAGTGGGATCCGTCCACCAAAGGGAAAGTCTCTAGCCCTTTTCGTTCCTGCAGAAACCTCAGCTTCTTCTGTCCAGTCGAAGCTTCTTTGCACCCGCAGCTGGCATTTCCTGGGCATCTGCCCATCTCCGACTTGCTTGTGACTTTTGGACTTGGTCCCCTTGTTCCACAGGTACCCTAGATTTGAAATCCACAGTTGTTGCATTGCTGGTTTGTGTCTTTCCTGCATTATTCCTCTAACACTACTCTTTTGTCCTTAGGGGAACTTTGGTGCACTTTGCACTCACTTTTCAGGGTCTTGGGGAGGGTTATTTTGCTAACTCTCACTATTTTCTAATAGTCCCAGCGACCCTCTACAAGGTCACATAGGTTTGGGGTCCATTCGTGGTTCGCATTCCACTTCTGGAGTATATGGTTTGTGTTGCCCCTATCCCTATGTTTCCCCATTGCATCCTATTGTAACTATACATTGTTTGCACTGTTTTCTAAGACTATACTGCATATTTTTGCTATTGTGTATATATATCTTGTGTATATTTCCTATCCTCTCACTGAGGGTACACTCTAAGATACTTTGGCATATTGTCATAAAAATAAAGTACCTTTATTTTTAGTATAACTGTGTATTGTGTTTTCTTATGATATTGTGCATATGACACTAAGTGGTACTGTAGTAGCTTCACACGTCTCCTAGTTCAGCCTAAGCTGCTCTGCTAAGCTACCATTATCTATCAGCCTAAGCTGCTAGACACCCTATACACTAATAAGGGATAACTGGGCCTGGTGCAAGGTGTAAGTACCCCTTGGTACTCACTACAAACCAGTCCAGCCTCCTACATTGGTTGTGCAGTGGTGGGATAAGTGCTTGAGACTACTTACCACTCTTGTCATTGTACTTTTCAGAAGAGAAAAATATACAAAACAAGGTCAGTGTATATACACATAGCCAAAAAGTTTTGCATTTCCTCTTTTCACTCTTTTCTAAGTGCTGAAAAGTACTTCTAAACTTTCAAAAAGTTCTTAAAAGTTTAAAAAGTTTTTTCTGTCTTTCCAAAAAGTTCTGAAAACTTTTTTCTCTTTTTCTATCACTTTAACTCTCTCTAAAAAATGTCTGGCACAGGCAAAAATGTTGAACTGTCCAAACTTGCATATGATCACCTTAGCTGGAAAGGAGCAAGCAGTCTCTGCATAGAGAGAGGTTTGAGTGTAGGGAAGAATCCTTCCTTAGAACTGTTAATTAATATGCTTAGAGTACAGGATAAGGCCATGAGTGCCAAATCTGGTGAAAAAGTAGCTAATGGTTCTCAATCTGATCCAGGGACTCCCCCAGGAAAAGGTTCAGGAAAGAAACTTCTCAGCCTGCCCATTACTAGACAGTCTAGCATAGTTGGTACAGAGGTTGAATCACACCATACTGATGGTGTGCTCTCACATTATACTGGTAGCCAAGCTGTTAGGGTGCCCTCTGTAAGGGACAGGTCTCCTTCTGTTCATTCCCATCATACCTCTGTATCTAGAAATGTCCCTCCCACCCACCCTGATGACAGATTGTTAGAAAGGGAGCTCAATAGATTGAGAGTGGAACAAACCAGACTGAAGCTCAAGAAGCAACAGCTGGATTTGGATAGACAGTCTTTAGAATTAGAGAAGGAAAGACAGAAGTTGGGTTTAGATACCCATGGTGGCAGCAGCAGTATTCCCCATAGTCATCCTGCAAAAGAGCATGATTCCAGGAATCTGCACAAGATAGTTCCCCCTTATAAGGAGGGGGATGACATTAACAAGTGGTTTGCTGCACTTGAGAGGGCCTGTGCTGTACAGGATGTCCCTCAAAGGCAGTGGGCTGCTATCCTATGGCTATCATTTAGTGGAAAAGGTAGGGATAGGCTCCTTACTGTAAAAGAAAATGATGCTAATAATTTCCAAGTTCTTAAGAATGCACTCCTGGATGGTTATGGCTTAACCACTGAACAGTACAGGATAAAGTTCAGAGAGACCAAAAAGGAGTCTTCACAAGACTGGGTTGATTTCATTGACCATTCAGTGAAGGCCTTGGAGGGGTGGTTACATGGCAGTAAAGTTACTGATTATGAAAGCCTGTATAACACAATCCTGAGAGAGCATATACTTAATAATTGTGTGTCTGATTTGTTGCACCAGTACCTGGTAGACTCTGATCTGACCTCTCCCCAAGAATTGGGAAAGAAGGCAGACAAATGGGTCAGAACAAGGGTGAACAGAAAAGTTCATACAGGGGGTGACAAAGATGGCAATAAGAAGAAAGATGGTGAAAAATCTCAAGATAAGCATGGGGATAAGGGTAAAACCAAAGATCCCACTTCAAATCTTAAACACTCTTCAGAGGGTGGGGATAAAACAAATTCTTCCTCTTCTTCCCAACCTGCACACATTAAAAAGCCTTGGTGCTGTGTGTGTAAAAATAGAGGCCATAGGCCAGGGGATAAGTCCTGTCCAGGTAAACCCCCTGAGCCTACCACCACTAACACATCAAGCTCTAGTGCCCCTAGCAGTAGTGGTACTAGTGGTGGGACTGCTGTCAACAGTCAAGCAAAGGGAGTAGTTGGGTTCACTTATGGGTTCATAGTGGAAACTGATGTAATCAGTCCCAAGACAGTTTCTGTCACACCTAGTGGCATTGGCCTTGCCACACTGGCTGCTTGTCCCCTTACAATGGATAAGTACAGGCAGACAGTTTCAATAAATGGTGTTGAGGCCTTGGCCTACAGGGACACAGGTGCCAGTTTCACTTTGGTGACTGAAAACCTAGTGCCTCCTGAACAACACATCATTGGACAACAGTATAAAATTATTGATGTCCATAACTCCACTAAGTTTCTTCCCTTAGCTATAATTCAGTTTAGTTGGGGTGGAGTTACTGGCCCTAAGCAGGTGGTGGTATCACCTAGCTTACCTGTAGACTGTCTCTTAGGTAATGACCTAGAGGCCTCAGGTTGGGCTGATGTAGAGTTTTATGCCCATGCGGCCATGCTGGGCATCCCTGAGGAATTGTTCCCTCTCATTTCAAGTGAAATGAAAAAGCAAAGGAGAGAAGGCCTGTAAAACTCAGGATCCCTCTCCATCAACAGGTAAAAAGGGTATCACAGTATCCCCTAACCACCCTACCATTCAGGATACTATTCCTGTGGTGGGAGAAACCTCTCCTGGGGTGGCACCTGTTCCAAGGGAATCATCAGCTGGCAAAGCTGGACTCCCTGAGGTGGAAGTACCTCTCTGTGGGATAACTAACAATGGTGAGAAAAACAGCACCATTTTAGTTAACATGGAGCATCCCTCCAACCCTCCCAGAGAAACTTTAGTGCAGAAACCCTGCACTACCTCACAACACTTAGGACAGCATCCCTGCCCTAGTGTGGAGCTCATAGGACAGCATCCCTGCCCTGCTCCAACTCAAGAGAAACAGCATCCCTGTTCTCTCTTCCAGCCAGATGGACAAAGTTTTTGCCCAACTATGGCTTTTCTGAGACAGCATCCCTGTCTGGCATTTCCATCACTACAAATAGGTTCAGTGGACAATTCCCACTGCTCTAAACTAAAACTTACTAATAGAAACTCTGAAAATACATCTTCACATTGTTGCTTAGCTAAAAAACTTCAAACAGGGTGGTTTACATCCCCACAGGGAAGTAACCATATAGTGGATGATAAAGGGAGTAACCAGTCTATTGCAGAGCTACTCTCTACTTATCACCACTTAGACAATAAAGTCTCAACTGGCCAAGGTTAGCCTTATTGTCCTTCGTTTGGGGGGGGGTTGTGTGAGAAGGTAGCCTCTTTCTAGCCTTGTTACCCCCACTTTTGGCCTGTTTGTGAGTGTATGCCAGGGTGTTTGTCACTGTTTTCACTGTCTCACTGGGATCCTGATAGCCAGGCCTCAGTGCTCATAGTGAAAACACTATGATTTCAGTATGGTTGTTATGTGTCACTGGGATCCTGCTGGTCAGGACCCCAGTGCTCATAGGTTTGTGGCCTATATGTATGTGTCACAGGGACCCTGTCACACAGGGCCCCAGTGCTCATAGGTGTGCATGTATGTGTTCCCTGTGTGGTGCCTAACTGTCTCACTGAGGCTCTGCTAACCAGAACCTCAGTGGTTATGCTCTCTCATTACTTTTAAATTGTCACTAACAGGCTAGTGACCAATTTTACCAACTCACATTGGCTTACTGGAACACCCTTATAATTCCCTAGTATATGGTACTGAGGTACCCAGGGTATTGGGGTTCCAGGAGATCCCTATGGGCTACAGCATTTCTTTTGCCACCCATAGGGAGCTCTGACAATTCTTACACAGGCCTGCCACTGCAGCCTGAGTGAAATAACGTCCACGTTATTTCACAGCCATTTTACACTGCACTTAAGTAACTTATAAGTCACCTATATGTCTAACCTTTACCTGGTAAAGGTTAGGTGCAAAGTTACTTAGTGTGAGGTCACCCTGGCACTAGCCAAGGTGCCCCCACATTGTTCAGAGCCAATTCACTGAACTTTGTGAGTGCGGGGACACCATTACACGCGTGCACTACATATAGGTCACTACCTATATGTAGCTTCACCATGGTAACTCCGAATATGGCCATGTAACATGTCTATGATCACGGAATTGCCCCCTCTTTGCCATCCTGGCATTGTTGGTACAATTCCATGATCCCAGTGGTCTGTAGCACAGACCCTGGTACTGCCAGACTGCCCTTCCTGGGGTTTCACTGCAGCTGCTGCTGCTGCCAACCCCTCAGACAGGCAGCTGCCCTCCTGGGGTCCAGCCAGGCCTGGCCCAGGATGGCAGAACAAAGAACTTCCTCTGAGAGAGGGTGTGACACCCTCTCCCTTTGGAAAATGGTGTGAAGGCAGGGGAGGAGTAGCCTCCCCCAGCCTCTGGAAATGCTTTGTTGGGCACAGATGTGCCCAATTCTGCATAAGCCAGTCTACACCGGTTCAGGGACCCCTAGCCCCTGCTCTGGCGCGAAACTGGACAAAGGAAAGGGGAGTGACCACTCCCCTGACCTGCACCTCCCCTGGGAGGTGTCCAGAGCTCCTCCAGTGTGCTCCAGACCTCTGCCATCTTGGAAACAGAGGTGCTGCTGGCACACTGGACTGCTCTGAGTGGCCAGTGCCACCAGGTGACGTCAGAGACTCCTGCTGATAGGCTCCTTCAGGTGTTAGTAGCCTTTCCTCTCTCCTAGGTAGCCAAACCCTCTTTTCTGGCTATTTAGGGTCTCTGTCTCTGGGGAAACTGTAGATAACGAATGCATGAGCTCAGCCGAGTTCCTCTGCATCTCCCTCTTCACCTTCTGATAAGGAATCGACCGCTGACCGCGCTGGAAGCCTGCAAACCTGCAACATAGTAGCAAAGACGACTACTGCAACTCTGTAACGCTGATCCTGCCGCCTTCTCGACTGTTTTCCTGCTTGTGCATGCTGTGGGGGTAGTCTGCCTCCTCTCTGCACCAGAAGCTCCGAAGAAATCTCCCGTGGGTCGACGGAATCTTCCCCCTGCAACCGCAGGCACCAAAAAGCTGCATTACCAGTCCCTTGGGTCTCCTCTCAGCACGACGAGCGAGGTCCCTCGAATCCAGCGACGCTGTCCAAGTGACCCCCACAGTCCAGTGACTCTTCAGCCCAAGTTTGGTGGAGGTAAGTCCTTGCCTCACCTCTCTGGGCTGCATTGCTGGGAACCGCGACTTTGCAGCTACTCCGGCCCCTGTGCACTTCCGGCGGAAATCCTTCGTGCACAGCCAAGCCTGTGTCCACGGCACTCTAACCTGCATTGCACGATTTTCTAAGTTGGTCTCCGGCGACGTGGGACTCCTTTGTGCAACTTCGGCGAGCACCGTTTCACGCATCCTCGTAGTGCCTGTTTCTGGCACTTCTCCGGGTGCTACCTGCTTTATTGAGGGCTCTTTGTCTTGCTCGATGTCCCTTCTCTCTGCAGGTCCAATTTGCGACCTCCTGGTCCTTCCTGGGCCCCAGCAGCGTCCAAAAACGCCAAACGCACGATTTGCGTGTAGCAAGGCTTGTTGGCATCCTTCTGGCGGGAAAACACTTCTGCACGACTCTCCAAGGCAAGAGGGATCCGTCCACCAAAGGGGAAGTCTCTAGCCCTTTTTGTTCCTGCAGAAACCTCAGCTTCTTCTGTCCAGTCGAAGCTTCTTTGCACCCGCAGCTGGCATTTCCTGGGCATCTGCCCATCTCCGACTTGCTTGTGACTTTTGGACTTGGTCCCCTTGTTCCACAGGTACCCTAGATTGGAAATCCACAGTTGTTGTATTGCTGGTTTGTGTCTTTCCTGCATTATTCCTCTAACACTACTCTTTTGTCCTTAGGGGAACTTTGGTGCACTTTGCACTCACTTTTCAGGGTCTTGGGGAGGGTTATTTTGCTAACTCTCACTATTTTCTAATAGTCCCAGCGACCCTCTACAAGGTCACATAGGTTTGGGGTCCATTCGTGGTTCGCATTCCACTTCTGGAGTATATGGTTTGTGTTGCCCCTATCCCTATGTTTCCCCATTGCATCCTATTGTAACTATACATTGTTTGCACTGTTTTCTAAGACTATACTGCATATTTTTGCTATTGTGTATATATATCTTGTGTATATTTCCTATCCTCTCACTGAGGGTACACTCTAAGATACTTTGGCATATTGTCATAAAAATAAAGTACCTTTATTTTTAGTATAACTGTGTATTGTGTTTTCTTATGATATTGTGCATATGACACTAAGTGGTACTGTAGTAGCTTCACACGTCTCCTAGTTCAGCCTAAGCTGCTCTGCTAAGCTACCATTATCTATCAGCCTAAGCTGCTAGACACCCTATACACTAATAAGGGATAACTGGGCCTGGTGCAAGGTGTAAGTACCCCTTGGTACTCACTACAAACCAGTCCAGCCTCCTACACATGTGTCACATCAATGGCACCAATGATTTTGGGAATATGTCCAAGGGCATAGAAATCACCCTTCACTGTAGGCAAATCCCCCACCTCAGGGAACACGATGTAGCTCCGCATGTGGTTGAGCAGGGCAGACAACACTCTGGACAACACCTTGGAAAACATGGGCTGGGACATCCCTGATGATATGGCCACTGTTGTTTGAAAAGACCCACTTGCAAAGAAATGGAGTACTGACAGAACCTGCACTAGAGGGGGGATCCCTGTGGGTTGGCGGATGGGTGACATCAGGTCTGCCTCCAGCTGGGCACACAGTTCCTGTATAGTGGCTCGGTCAAGCCTGTATGTCAGTATGACATGTCTTTCCTCCATTGTCGACAGGTCCACCAGCGATCTGTACACAGGAAGATTCCTCCATCTCCTCGCATGTCCCAGCGGATGGTGCCTATGAAGGACAACAACGAGCACAGAGTCAATCAACCCACAGGTACGTTCCCACAGCTTGCACATAACACGATTCCCAATGCATTGTATGGCTTGTATGAGTGTCGATGCAAGGCCTAGGTATGTGTGACGCAGTAGAAATTAAGCAATGTGGGCCCTTGAAATGGCGGCTGCCTGACCTGTGAAGTGAGACAATGGGATGTGAGGTCAATGCGCTGGCGTGGCACACCGTGGCGGTAGGCGGTCAAAGACCGCGGCGCAAAGCAGCATTGGTTAACATTGAACCCTTGAGTTTCAGGAGCCAATGACGATGTGCGCCGGCGGTCGCGGTAAGCACTGCCACGGTACGCACCGCCGCGGGCTTGACCGCCATTTTCTATCTGCTTAATCACTCGATACCTGATCTTCCACAGGAGAGGACCTACACTGCAAGTGCTGCTGTGACCTCGGTCTGGAAGAGACAATGGCTCATGCGACTGGGGAAAGGGCCCCTGTCTTCACTGCGGAGGAATTGGAGAAACTTGTGGATGGGGTCCTCCCCCCGTATGCGCTACTCTACGGTCCTCCAGACCAACAGGTAAGTACACTGGGACCATGCTTTGTGGGCAATGCCTGTGTTGAGTGGGGTGGATGAAAGATGGTGGGGAGGGGAGCGATTGAGGCATGCATCAAACGACAGATGAGAGCATGTGCCACATGGCAAGGGCGGGGATGGGGGGCCACTCACATGGAGCATGCAGAAGGTGATGATTATACTTCTCTACCTGTACATGTCACATAGGTCAGCGCCCACCAGAAAATTTATATTTGGCGTGCCATCGCCAAGGACGTCCGGACCCTGGGGGTCCACAACAGACGGGGCACCCACTGCCGGAAGAGATGGGAGGACATCCGACGCTGGAGCAGGAAGACCGCCGAGGCTCAGCTGGGGATGGCCTCCCAACGTGGGAGGGGTGCCAGTCGTACTTTGACCCCCCTGATGTCCCGGATCCTGGCGGTGGCCTACCCCGATTTGGATGGGCGCGTGAGGACATCACAGCAGACACAAGAGGGTGAGTACACTCCAATCCTGGTGACTTTGCGCGCAGTGGAGGTGTCTGGGTGGGGGAGGAGGGGTGTGGGTATCCCTAGGCCAGGGTGATTTCTGTAGGCTAGGCCCCTCCGTAAGGCATGGCCCTGTGCCCCCGCCCCCCACCTCTGTAGGGTGCCAAGTACAGGTATCCATGGCCCTGTGTCATCTATGTGTGCAGTTGTCGTCCATAGGCTAGTAGGCCATGTCCCACGGATTGCGTAGTCGACCCCAAGTGCGCGGCGTAGTGCAGGGGGCTTCTGTGTCTGTCCTCTCCGCCAACAGTGTCGCCAATGCATGCACTCAACATGTCTTTATTTCTCCCCCCCCCCCTTTTGTGTGGTCTTCCTGTTCATGCGTGCATTAGCATCATCAGGCGGAGGAGAAGTGGCATCGGAGCACGAGGGAGCTGCATCCCACATGGCCCTGGAGGGCCATGCAACGGAGTCCGAATACACCAGTGGGACGGAGGGCGAGGGGAGCTCCACAGCGGGGACTCGTGCGGACATTAGTGACAGCGACTCGTCCTCTGAAGGGAGCTCCCTTGTGGTGGCGGCAACATCCGTGCCCCCCGCAACAACAGGTACAGCCACCACCCAGCGCACCAGCACCACCCTCCCAGCAGCCCCTCAGCGTTTGCCCCGTGCCCGCTCACCCAGGAAGGTGGGCATCTCCTTCGCCCCAGGCACCTCAGGCCCTGCCCCAGTCACCCCTGCTGCCCTCAGTGAGGAGGTCATTGACCTCCTGAGGACGATCATTGTTGGGCAGTCTACCCTTTTGAATGCCATCCAAGGTGTAGAAAGGAAGGTGCACCAGAGTAATGCATACCTGGAGGGCATTTATTCTGGTCAGGCTGCCCATCAGCGATCGTTCAACACTCTGGCCTCAGCACTGATGGCAGCAATTGTCCCTGTCTCTAGCCTCTCCCCTCCAACTTCCTCCACCCATACCCAATCCCCTGTACCTCTGCCTATCCTAGACCATCAGACCAGCCTGCACACACCTCAACATCCAAGGGAAGCTCATCCAGACATAAGCACCACACATCACACAAGCATTCACACAAGCAACATCCACATGCAGACATACCAACACACTGCTTCCACTGTGTCCCAGTAGGAGGCTCGACTGGCCTGTAGTGAGTACCAAGGGGTACTTGCACCTTGCACCAGGCCCAGTTATCCCTTATTAGTGTATAGGGTGTCTAGCAGCATAGGCTGATAGATAATGGTAGCTTAGCAGAGCAGCTTAGGCTGAACTAGGAGACGAGTGAAGCTCCTACAGTACCACTTAGTGTCCTATGCACAATATCATAAGAAAACACAATACACAGTTATACTAAAAATAAAGGTACTTTATTTTTATGACAATATGCCAAAGTATCTCAGAGTGTACCCTCAGTGAGAGGATAGGAAATATACACAAGATATATATACACAATACCAAAATATGCAGTAATAGTCTTAGAAAACAGTGCAAACAATGTATAGTTACAATAGGATGCAACGGAGACACATAGGGATAGGGGCAACACAAACCATATACTCGAAAGTGGAATGCGAACCACGAATGGACCCCAAACCTATGTGACCTTGTAGAGGGTCGCTGGGACTATTAGAAAATAGTAAGGGTTAGAAAAATAGCCCACCCCAAGACCCTGAAAAGTGAGTGCAAAGTGCACTAAAGTTCCCCCAAGGACAAAGAAGTTGTGATAGAGGAATACTGCAGGAAAGACACAAACCAGCAATGCAACAACGATGGATTTCCAGTCGATGGTACCTGTGGAACAATGGGACCAAGTCCAAAAGTCACAAGCAAGTCGGAGATGGGCAGATGCCCAGGAAATGCCAGCTGTGGGTGCAAAGAAGCTTCTACTGGAAGGAAGAAGCGTCAGTTTCTGCAGGAACGACAAGGGCTAGAGACTTCCCCTTTGGAGGACGGATCCCTCACGCCGTGGAGAGTCGTGCAGAAGTGTTTTCCCGCGAAAGAATGCCAACAAGCCTTGCTAGCTGCAAATCGTGCGGTAAGCGTTTTTGGATGCTGCTGTGGCCCAGGAGGGACCAGGATATCGCAAATTGCGTCAGGTGAGAGAGGGGATGTCGAGCAAGACAAGGAGCCCTCTCAGCAGCAGGTAGCACCCAGAGAAGTGCCAGAAATAGGCACTACAAGGATGCGTGAAACGGTGCTCACCCGAAGTCGCACAAAGAAGTCCCACGTCGCCGGAGAACAACTTAGGAGGTCGTGCAATGCAGGTTAGAGTGTCATGGACCCAGGCTGGACTGTGCACAAAGGATTTCTGCCGGAAGTGCACGGAGGCCGGAGTAGCTGCAAAAGTCGCGGTTCCCAGCAATGCAGTCTGGCGTGGGGAGGCAAGGACTTACCTCCACCAAACTTGGACTGAAGAGTCACTGGACTGTGGGAGTCACTTGGACAGAGTTGCTGGATTCGAGGGACCTCGCTCGTCGTGCTGAGAGGAGACCCAAGGGACTGGTAATGCAGCTTTTTGGTGCCTGCGGTTGCAGGGGGAAGATTCCGTCGACCCACGGGAGATTTCTTCGGAGCTTCTAGTGCAGAGAGGAGGCAGACTACCCCCACAGCATGCACCACCAGGAAAAGAGTCGAGAAGGCGGCAGGATCAGCGTTACAGATTTGCAGTAGTCGTCTTTGCTACTATGTTGCAGTTTTGCAGGCTTCCAGCGCGGTCAGCAGTCGATTCCTTGGCAGAAGGTGAAGAGAGAGATGCAGAGGAACTCGGATGAGCTCTTGCATTCGTTATCTAAAGTTTCCCCAGAGACAGAGACCCTAAATAGCCAGAAAAGAGGGTTTGGCTACCTAGGAGAGAGGATAGGCTAGCAACACCTGAAGGAGCCTATCAGAAGGAGTCTCTGACGTCACCTGGTGGCACTGGCCACTCAGAGCAGTCCAGTGTGCCAGCAGCACCTCTGTTTCCAAGATGGCAGAGGTCTGGAGCACACTGGAGGAGCTCTGGACACCTCCCAGGGGAGGTGCAGGTCAGGGGAGTGGTCACTCCCCTTTCCTTTGTCCAGTTTCGCGCCAGAGCAGGGGCTAAGGGGTCCCCTGAACCGGTGTAGACTGGCTTATGCAGAATTGGGCACCTCTGTGCCCAACAAAGCATTTCCAGAGGCTGGGGGAGGCTACTCCTCCCCTGCCTTCACACCATTTTCCAAAGGGAGAGGGTGTAACACCCTCTCTCAGAGGAAGTTCTTTGTTCTGCCATCCTGGGCCAGGCCTGGCTGGACCCCAGGAGGGCAGATGCCTGTCTGAGGGGTTGGCAGCAGCAGCAGCTGCAGTGAAACCCCGGGAAAGGCAGTTTGGCAGTACCAGGGTCTGTGCTACAGACCACTGGGATCATGGGATTGTGCCAACTATGCCAGGATGGCATAGAGGGGGCAATTCCATGATCATAGACATGTTACATGGCCATATTCGGAGTTACCATTGTGAAGCTACATATAGGTAGTGACCTATATGTAGTGCACGCGTGTAATGGTGTCCCCGCACTCACAAAGTCCGGGGAATTGGCCCTGAACAATGTGGGGGCACCTTGGCTAGTGCCAGGGTGCCCTCACACTAAGTAACTTTGCACCTAACCTTTACCAGGTAAAGGTTAGACATATAGGTGACTTATAAGTTACTTAAGTGCAGTGTAAAATGGCTGTGAAATAACGTGTGCGTTATTTCACTCAGGCTGCAGTGGCAGGCCTGTGTAAGAATTGTCAGAGCTCCCTATGGGTGGCAAAAGAAATGCTGCAGCCCATAGGGATCTCCTGGAACCCCAATACCCTGGGTACCTCAGTACCATATACTAGGGAATTATAAGGGTGTTCCAGTAAGCCAATGTAAATTGGTAAAATTGGTCACTAGCCTGTTAGTGACAATTTGGAAAGAAATGAGAGAGCATAACCACTGAGGTTCTGATTAGCAGAGCCTCAGTGAGACAGTTAGTCACTACACAGGTAACACATTCAGGCACACTTATGAGCACTGGGGCCCTGGATGACAGGCTCCCAGTGACACATACAACTAAAACAACATATATACAGTGAAAAATGGGGGTAACATGCCAGGCAAGATGGTACTTTCCTACAGTCCCCCTCGTCCTCATCTCCCTCCTCCCTCCCTGTGACGTCTCCACTCACACCTGCATGCACAACATCTTCAGCCACTACGTCCATCACCACCACACCCACCAGAACACCCCGCATACGTGCAGTCACCACCCCCACTACCATTTACACGTCCCCTGTGTCCTCTCCCACTGTGTCTGTGATCCCCTCTTCCAAGCTACACAAACGCAGGCAGCCACCCACCCAACAGCCATCCACCTCACGACAGCATCCAGCCCAAGCACCTGCACCCAAAGACACCAGACTGAAAACTCCTACAACCGCAACCTCTTTCTCCACTCCCATACCCACTACACATACCCGTCCCTCTCTTCCTAAATTGATTTTCCTTTCCAAACTTGACCTCTTTCCAACAACTCCCCCACCCCGTCCATCTCATAGGACTCCAGTCAACACCTTAGCCACCACAAAAAGCGGGACCTGTAAAGACAGTTTGCCATGGACTGTGGAGTCCCCCACCCTCAAGGGCAGCCAGTTCAGTAAGGAGCCAAGGCACGGCCAGCCCACCCCCGGTAAAGCATCCGAAGATTGCCAGTGCCCGGCGCGAGAGGCCCAAGACACCAGGGACCAAAATTCCTACCATGGCTCCGGCAGGAAGTCTGGTGCCACCTGGCACACTGCCAAAGGTGGGGAAGGGCCACAGGCGAACAGGGAAGGGTGGGAAGGGCAGCACGCCCGACAAGTCCGCCAGCAGGCCAGCTGGCCAGGAGGGCCCCGCCAGCCCCATCCCAGGTGGGCAGGAGGACACCCACAGGCCCGGTACTGCAGCCCAGGAGGGCCCGCCAGCCCCATCCCAGGTGGGCAGGAAGGCACCGCCAGCCACAGGTCAGGTGGCGAATGACCTCCATGCCATGGCCGGATCCGCTGACCTGGACACTCATCCGATGCACCGCTGAACAGGGCCCTTCATCTCAATCACCGCTGCACTGGGCCCTTTCTCTCAAGCACCGCTGCACTGGGCCCTTCCTCTCAAGCACCGCTGCACTGGGCCCTTCATCTCAAGCACCGCTGAACAGGGCACCGCCGTCTCAAGCACCGCTGAACAGGGCACCGCCGTCTCAAGCACCGCTGAACAGGGCACCGCCGTCTCAAGCACCGCTGCACTGGGCCCTTTCTCTCAAGCACCGCTGCACTGGGCCCTTCCTCTCAAGCACCGCTGCACTGGGCCCTTCATCTCAAGCACCGCTGAACAGGGCACCGCCGTCTCAAGCACCGCTGAACAGGGCACTGCCGTCTCAAGCACCGCTGCACTGGGCCCTTCCTCTCAAGCACCGCTGCACTGGGCCCTTCCTCTCAAGCACCGCTGCACTGGGCCCTTCATCTCAAGCACCGCTGCACTGGGCCCTTCATCTCAAGCACCGCTGAACAGGGCACCGCCATCTCAAGCACCGCTGAACAGGGCACCGCCGTCTCAAGCACCGCTGAACAGGGCACCGCCGTCTCAAGCACCGCTGCACTGGGCCCTTTCTCTCAAGCACCGGTGCACTGGGCCCTTCCTCTCAAGCACCGCTGCACTGGGCCCTTCCTCTCAAGCACCGCTGAACAGGGCGCCGCCGTCTCAAGCACCGCTGAACAGGGCACCGCCGTCTCAAGCACTGTTGCACTGGGCCCTCCATCTCAAGCACCGCTGAACAGGGCACCACCGTCTCAAGCACCGCTGAACAGGGCACCGCCGTCTCAAGCACCGCTGCACTGGGCCCTTTCTCTCAAGCACCGCTGCACTGGGCCCTTCATCTCAAGCACCGCTGAACAGGGCACCGCCGTCCCAAGCACCGCTGAACAGGGCACCGCCGTCTCAAGCACCGCTGCACTGGGCCCTTCCTCTCAAGCACCGCTGCACTGGGCCCTTCCTCTCAAGCACCGCTGCACTGGGCCCTTCATCTCAAGCACCGCTGCACTGGGCCCTTCATATCAAGCACCGCTGCACTGGGCCCTTCATCTCAAGCACCGCTGAACAGGGCACCGCCGTCTCAAGCACCGCTGAACAGGGCACCGCCGTCTCAAGCACCACTGAACAGGGCACCGCCGTCTCAAGCACCGCTGCACTGGGCCCTTCCTCTCAAGCACCGCTGCACTGGTCCCTTCATCTCAAGCACCGTGCACTGGGCCCTTCCTCTCAAGCACCGCTGCACTGGGCCCTTCATCTCAAGCACCGCTGATTTGGGCACCGCCGTCTCAAGCACCGCTGCACTGGGCCCTTTCTCTCAAGCACCGCTGCACTGGGCCCTTCCTCTCAAGCACCGCTGCACTGGGCCCTTCATCTCAAGCACCGCTGAACAGGGCACCGCCGTCTCAAGCACCGCTGAACAGGGCACCGCCGTCTCAAGCACCGCTGCACTTGGCCCTTCCTCTCAAGCACCGCTGCACTGGGCCCTTCATCTCAAGCACCGCTGCATTGGGCCCTTCATCTCACGCACCGCTGAACAGGGCACCGCCGTCTCAAGCACCGCTGGCCCATTGGCAGAAGGGGCAGGCCCGCATCTGTGTTGGGCAGGGCTGCACGAAGTACTCTGGGCACCAGTCCCCCTCCAGAACCAGTGGAGACTGTTATCCACTTGAGAGACTGTGGCTTTGCACTCCCCAGGATGGTACAGTGGGCAAGCCACCCACTGTAGAGACTTGAGAGACTGTGGCTTTGCACTCCCCAGGATGGTCCAGTGGGCAACCCACCCACTGTAGAGACTTGAGAGACTGTGGCTTTGCATTCCCCAGGATGGTCCAGTGGGCAAGCCACCCACTGTAGAGACTTGAGAGACTGTGGCTTTGCACTCCCCAGGATGTAACACTGGGCATCCCACCCACTGTAGAGACTTGAGAGACTGTGGCTTTGCACTCCCCAGGATGTAACAGTGGGCAACCCACCCACTGTAGAGACTTGAGAGACTGTGGCTTTGCACTCCCCAGGATGGTACAGTGGGCAACCCACCCACTGTAGAGACTTGAGAGACTGTGGCTTTGCACTCCCCAGGATGGTACAGTGGGCAACCCACCCACTGTAGAGACTTGAGGGACTGTGGCTTTGCACTCCCAGGATGGCACAGTGGCCATGGAGGCCCCTCGTGGATCTGGCGTCGTGGACTCATCTGGCTGAGGTGCCCCCCCTTCCCTTCCCCCTGAGGTGCCTGTAGTTTTCCTATCTGATGCCCCTGCAGCGTTCTCTCCGTTGGAGTCAGGTATCCTGTGTGGGCTTTGCCCATGTGATTTGGGCCCAGTGGTCCACGGACAGTGCCTGCTACAATTATCGGACTTTAAAATTAATGCATATAAAGGTTTTAGATGTGTGATATATTTTTAAGCCAGTGATACAATATATTCCAATGTTTGGAATCATTTCCTTTTGTATTTGCATTCTTCCAATGGGTTTGGGGGGTGTCACTCTGAGTTGTTGCTATGCATTGATGTGTGTGTTGTAGTGGGTGAGGGTGGGGGTGGGTGTGTGGCGTATGTGTGTCCCCGTTATTTTTTGTCTCCCCCCTCCCCTGTGTCGTAGGTGCAGTACTCATCGTTGTCTTCTGCGCCGGTGTTCGTGCTCCTGGTAGAGGAGCAGGAAGACAATCGCTGGGAGGATGTGGAGTTCGGGTTCCATGCTGTCCAGATTCCTCGTGGGGTGTATGGAGGTGAGCGTTTTCCGTTCGAAATGGCTGTTTCTGCTGTGTTTTTATCGGCGGGGCTACCACCCCGGAAAAGGTGGCGGATTGGTGGGTTGTGATAGGGTGGGTGGTACATTGACTCCCGCCTGTCTGTTGGCAGTGACTGCCGCGCTGTTTGTTTGTCCCGCCATGGCGGGCGGTGTGTTGAAGTGGCGGTCTCTATTGGCGGTTTCCGCCAGGGTCGGAATTCCATTTTTTTTACAGCCAGCCTGTTGGCGGGTTAGCCGCAGCTTTAACACCGACCGCCAGGGTTGGAATGACCCCCTAAGTAACTTAGCACCCACCCTTTAACAGGTAAAGATTAGACATATAGGTGACTTATAAGTTACTTAAGTGCAGTGGTAAATGGCTGTGAAATAACGTGGACGTTATTTCACTCAGCCTGCAAGGGCAGGCCTGTGTAAGAATTGTCAGAACTCCCTATGGGTGGCAAAAGAAATGCTGGAGCCCATAGGGATCTCCTGGTACCTCAGTACCATATACTAGGGAATTTTAAGGGTGTTCCAGTATGCCAATGTAAATGTAAATGTAAAAGGGATAGTAGGTAGTGTTTTACCTTTACTAACCCTAGCTTTAGGGAGCACTTGGTCCTGTCCTTTTTGCTTTTTGGCCTGAGCCCTGGTTAAAGCAAAAATATGCCCGGGAATGCTCAGCATTGCTGCATGAGCCTCCAACTCCACTTCTGCCCAAGCTGATGTCTCTAAATGGTTCCCTAGAAGACAGTCTACAGGTAAATCTGAGGCAAACACAACTTTCTTTGGACCAGTGTAGGAAAGTACCATCTTGCCTGGCATGTTACCCCCATATTTCACTGTATATATGTTGTTTTAGTTGTACGTGTCACTGGGACCCTGTCAGCCAGGGCCCCAGTGCTCATAAGTGTGCCCTGTATGTGTTACCTGTGTTATGACTAACTGTCTCACTGAGGCTCTGCTATCCAGAACCTCAGTGGTTATGCTCTCTCATTCTCTTTCCAAATTGTCACTAACAGGCTAGTGACCAATTTCACCAATTCACATTGGCATACTGGAACACCCTTACAATTCCCTAGTATACGGTACTGAGGTACCCAGAGTATTGCGGTTCCAGGAGATCCCTATGGGCTGCAGCATTTCTTGTGCCACCCATACGGAGATCTGACAATTCTTACACAGGCCTGCCAGTGCAGCCTGAGTGAAACAACGTCCACGTTATTTCACAGCCATTTACCACTTCACTTAAGTAACTTATAAGTCACCTATATGTCTAACCTTTACCTGGTAAAGGTTGGGTGCTAAGTTACTTAGTGTGTGGGCACCCTGGCACTAGCCAAGGTGCCCCCACATTGTTCAGGGCAAATTCCCTGGACTTTGTGAGTGCTGGGATACCATTACAAACGTGCACTATACATATGTCACGACATATGTATAGCGTCACAATGCTAACTCCGAACATGGCCATGTAACATGTCTAGGATCATGGAATTGTCACCCCAATGCCATTCTGGCATTGGGGAGACAATTCCATAATCCCCTGAGTCTCTAGCTCAGACTCGGGTACTGCCAAACTACATTTCCCGGGGTTTCACTGCAGCTGCTGCTGCTGCCAACCCCTAAGACAGGTTTCTGCCCTCCTGGGGTCCAGCCAGGCATGGCCCTGGAAGGCAGAACAAAGGACTTCCTCAGAGAGAGGGTGTTACACCCTCTGCCTTTGGAAAAAGGTGTCAGGGCTGGGGAGGAGTAGTCTCCCCCAGCCTCTGGAAATGCTTTGATGGGCACAGATGGTACCCATCTCTGCATAAGCCAGTCTGCACCGGTTCAGGGATCCCCCAGCCCTGCTCTGGCACGAAACTGGACAAAGGAAAGGGGAGTGACCACTCCCCTGACCTGCACCTCCCCTGGGAGGTGCCCAGAGCTCCTCCAGTTTGCTCCAGACCTCTGCCATCTTGGAAACAGAGGTGCTGCTGGCACACTGGATTGCTCTGAGTGGCCAGTGCCAGCAGGTGATATCAGAGACTCCTTCTGATAGGTTCTTCCAGGTGTTGCTAGCCTATCCTCTCTCCTAGGTAGCCAAACCTCCTTTTCTGGCTATTTAGGGTCTCTGCTTTGGGGAATTCCTTAGATAACGAATGCAAGAGCTCATCAGAGTTCCTCTGCATCTCTCTCTTCACCTTCTGCCAAGGAATCGACTGCTGACCGCGCTGGAAGCCTGCAAAACTGCAACAAAGTAGCAAAGATGACTACTGCGACCTTGTAACGCTGATCCTGCCGCCTTCTCGACTGTTTTCCTGGTGGTGCATGCTGTGGGGGTAGTCTGCCTCCTCTCTGCACTAGAAGCTCCGAAGAAATCTCCCGTGGGTCGACGGAATCTTCCCCCTGCAACAGCAGGCACCAAAGAACTGCTTCACCGGTCCTCTGGGTCTCCTCTCAGCATGACGAGCGAGGTCCCTTGAACTCAGCAACTCTGTCCAAGTGACTCCCACAGTCCAGTGACTCTTCAGTCCAAGTTTGGTGGAGGTAAGTACTTGCCTCCCCACGCTAGACTGCATTGCTGGGATCCGCGTGTTTTGCAGCTACTCCGGCTCCTGTGCACTCTTCGAGGATTTCCTTTGTGCACACCCAAGCCTGAGTCACCGGCTGTAGGAAAGTACCATCTTGCCTGGCATGTTACCCCCATTTTTCACTGTATATATGTTGTTTTAGTTGTATGTGTCACTGGGACCCTGGTAACCCAGGGCCCCAGTGCTCATAAGTGTGCCTGAATGTGTTACCTGTGTAGTGACTAACTGTCTCACTGAGGCTCTGCTAATCAGAACCTCAGTGGTTATGCTCTCTCATTTCTTTCCAAATTGTCACTAACAGGCTAGTGACCATTTTTACCAATTTACATTGGCTTACTGGAACACCCTTATAATTCCCTAGTATATGGTACTGAGGTACCCAGGGTATTGGAGTTCCAGGGGATCCCTATGAGCTGCAGCATTTCTTTTGCCACCCATAGGGAGCTCTGACAATTCTTACACAGGCCTGCCACTGCAGCCTGAGTGAAATAACGTCCACGTTATTTCACAGCCATTTTACACTGCACTTAAGTAACTTATAAGTCACCTATATGTCTAACCTTTACCTGGTAAAGGTTAGGTGCAAAGTTACTTAGTGTGAGGGCACCCTGGCACTAGCCAAGGTGCCCCCACATTGTTCAGAGCCAATTCCCTGAACTTTGTGAGTGAGGAGACACCATTACACGCGTGCACTACATATGGGTCACTACCTATATGTAGCTTCACAATGGTAACTCCGAATATGGCCATGTAACATGTCTATGATCATGGAATTGCCCCCTCTATGCCATCCTGGCATAGTTGGCACAATCCCATGATCCCAGTGGTCTGTAGCACAGACCCTGGTACTGCCAAACTGCCCTTCCTGGGGTTTCACTGCAGCTGCTGCTGCTGCCAACCCCTCAGACAGGCATCTGCCCTCCTGGGGTCCAGCCAGGCCTGGCCCAGGATGGCAGAACAAAGAACTTCCTCTGAGAGAGGGTGTGACACCCTCTCCCTTTTGGAAAATGGTGTGAAGGCAGGGGAGGAGTAGCCTCCCCCAGCCTCTGGAAATGCTTTCTTGGGCACAGATGTGCCCAATTCTGCATAAGCCAGTCTACACCGGTTCAGGGGACCCCTTAGCCCTGCTCTGGCAGGAAACTGGACAAAGGAAAGGGGAGTGACCACTCCCCTGACCTGCACCTCCCCTGGGAGGTGTCCAGAGCTCCTCCAGTGTGCTCCAGACCTCTGCCATCTTGGAAACAGAGGTGCTGCTGGCACACTGGACTGCTCTGAGTGGCCAGTGCCACCAGGTGACGTCAGAGACTCCTTGTGATAGGCTCCTTCAGGTGTTGCTAGCCTATCCTCTCTCCTAGGTAGCCAAACCCTCTTTTCTGGCTATTTAGGGTCTCTGTCTCTGGGGAAACTGTAGATAACGAATGCAAGAGCTCATCCGAGTTCCTCTGCATCTCTCTCTTCACCTTCTGCCAAGGAATCGACTGCTGACCGCGCTGGAAGCCTGCAAACCTGCAACATAGTAGCAAAGACGACTACTGCAACTCTGTAACGCTGATCCTGCCGCCTTCTCGACTGTTTTCCTGCTTGTGCATGCTGTGGGGGTAGTCTGCCTCCTCTCTGCACCAGAAGCTCCGAAGAAATCTCCCGTGGGTCGACGGAATCTTCCCCCTGCAACCGCAGGCACCAAAAAGCTGCATTACCGGTCCTTTGGGTCTCCTCTCAGCACGACGAGCGAGGTCCCTCGAATCCAGCGACTCTGTCCAAGTGACCCGCACCATCCAGTGACTCTTCAGTCCAATTTTGGTGGAGGTAAGTCCTTGCCTCACCTCGCTGGGCTGCATTGCTGGGAACCGCGACTTTTGCAGCTACTCCGGCCCCTGTGCACTTCCGGCGGAAATCCTTTGTGCACAGCCAAGCCTGGGTCGACGGCACTCTAACCTGCATTGCACGACTTTCTAAGTTGGTCTCCGGCGACGTGGGACTCCTTTGTGCGACTTCGGGTGAGCACCGTTTCATGCATCCTCGTAGTGCCTGTTTCTGGCACTTCTCCGGGTGCTACCTGCTTCAGAGAGAGCTCCTTGTCTTGCGCGACGTCCCCTCTCTCTGCTGGTCCAATTTGCGACCTCCTGGTCCCTCATGGGCCTCAGCAGCATCCAAAAACGCTAACCGCACGATTTGCAGCTAGCAAGGCTTGTTGGCGTTCTTTCGGCGGGAAAATATTTCTGCACAACTCTGCACGGCGAGTGGGATCCGTCCACCAAAAGGGAAGTCTCTAGCCCTTTTCGTTCCTGCAGAAACCTCAGCTTCTTCTGTCCAGTAGAAGCTTCTTTGCACCCGCAGCTGGCATTTCCTGGGCATCTGCCCATCTCCGACTTGCTTGTGACTTTTGGACTTGGTCCCCTTGTTCCACAGGTACCCTAGATTGGAAATCCACAGTTGTTGCATTGTTGGTTTGTGTCTTTCCTGCATTATTCCTCTAACACGACTTCTTTGTCCTTAGGGAACCTTTAGTGCACTTTGCACTCACTTTTCAGGGTCTTGGGGAGGGTTATTTTTCTAACTCTCACTATTTTCTAATAGTCCCACCGACCCTCTACAAGGTCACATAGGTTTGGGGTCCATTCGTGGTTCGCATTCCACTTTTGGAGTATATGGTTTGTGTTGCCCCTATCCCTATGTTTCCCCATTGCATCCTATTGTAACTATACATTGTTTGCACTGTTTTCTAAGACTATACTGCATATTTTTGCTATTGTGTATATATATCTTGTGTATATTTCCTATCCTCTCACTGAGGGTACACTCTAAGATACTTTGGCATATTGTCATAAAAATAAAGTACCTTTATTTTTAGTATAACTGTGTATTGTGTTTTTTTATGATATTGTGCATATGACACTAAGTGGTACTGTAGTAGCTTCACACGTCTCCTAGTTCAGCCTAAGCTGCTCTGCTAAGCTACCATTATCTATCAGCCTAAGCTGCTAGACACCCTATACACTAATAAGGGATAACTGGGCCTGGTGCAAGGTGCAAGTACCCCTTGGTACTCACTACAAGCCAGTCCAGCCTCCTACACCAGCACTCTAACCTGCATTGCACAACCTCCTGAGTTGTCCTCCGGCGTCGTGGGACTCTCTTTTGCAACTTCGGGTGAGTACCGATTCACTCCACTTTGTAGTGCCTGTTCTGGCACTTCTGCGGGTGCTGCCTGCTTCTGAGAGGGCTCTTTGTCTTTCTGGATGCATCCTCTGTCCCCTCACGCAATTGGCGACATCCTGGTCCCTCCTGGGCCACAGCAGCATCCAAAAACCCTAACCGTGAGCTTTGCAGCTAGCAAGGCTTGTTTGCGGTCTTTCTGCGGGAAAACACTTCTGCACGACTCTTCACGGCGTGGGACACCCATCCTCCAAAGGGGAAGTTTCTAGCCCTGGTCGTTCTTGCAGAATCCTCAGCTTCTAACATCGAGTGGAAGCTTCTTTGCTCCCACAGCTGGCATTTCCAGGGCATCTGCCCACTCTCGACTTGATCGTGACTTTTAGACTTGGTCCCCTTGTTCCACAGGTACTCTCATCTGGAAATCCATTGTTGTTGCATTGCTGGTGTTGGTCTTTCCTGCAGAATTCCCCTATCACGACTTCTGTGCTCTTTGGGGAACTTAGGTGCACTTTGCGCCCACTTTTCAGGGTCTTGGGGTGGGCTATTTTTCTAACCCTCACTGTTTGTTTACAGTCCCAGCGACCCTCTACAGGTCACATAGGTTTGGGGTCCATTCGTGGTTCGCATTCCACTTCTAGAGTATATGGTTTGTGTTGCCCCTATCCCTATGTGCCCCCATTGCATTCTATTGTGACTATACATTGTTTGCACTGTTTTCTATTGCTAATACTGCATAGTTTGGTACTGTGTACATATATCTTGTGTATATTTGCTATCCTCATACTGAGGGTACTCACTGAGATACTTTGGCATATTGTCATAAAAATAAAGTACCTTTATTTTTAGTATATCTGTGTATTGTGTTTTCTTATGATATTGTGCATATGACACTAAGTGGTACTGCAGGAGCTTCACTCGTCTCCTAGTTCAGCCTAAGCTGCTCTGCTAAGCTACCATTTTCTATCAGCCTAAGCTGCTAGACACCCCTCTACACTAATAACGGATACCTGGGCCTGGTGCAAGGTGTAAGTACCCCTTGGTACTCACTACAAACCAGTCCAGCCTCCTACATTGGATGTGCAGCGGTGGGACAAGTACTTTGCAACTACTTACCACTTTGTCATATTGTACTTATCATAAGAGAAAAATATACAAAACAAGTTCAGTGTATGTACACCTAACCAAAAAGTTTTGCTTTTCTTCTTTCACTTCTTTGCTAAGTGCTGAAAAGTACCTCTAAACTTTCTAAAAAGTTCTTTAAAAGTTTTAAAAGTTTTTTTTCTGTCCTTTAAAAAGTTCTGAAAACTTTTTTCTCACTTTTTCTATCCCTTAAACACTTTCTAAAATGTCTGGTACAGGCCAAACTGTTGATCTGTCCAAACTTGCTTATGATCACCTTAGCTGGAAGGGAGAAAGGAGTCTCTGCATTGAAAGAGGTTTAGGGGTAGGGAAGAATCCCTCTAGAGAACTGTTGGTTAATATGGTCATTGAACAAGATAAGACCAGAGATGGCACTTCTGTTGAGAAATTAGCTGATGGTTCCCGATCTGACCCTGGGGCACCCCAGCAAAGGATTTAGAAGGGAACCTTCCCAACCTGCCCATTAGCAGACCACCTAGCATAGCTGGTACTGATGTGGAGTCACACCACAGTAATAGTGTTGCCTCACATCACAGTAGGAGTGTTCCTTCTCATCATAGTAGAAGTGCTACTTCTGTTAGCCAGGTTGTTAGAGGGCCATCTGTTAGGGACAGGTCTCCCTCTGTTCATTCACACCATTCTTCTGTGTCAATGCATGCCCAACCCACCCACCCCGAAGACAGAGTTTTAGAAAGGGAACTCAATAGATTGAGAGTGGAAGAGTCCAGGCTGAAGCTCAAGAAGCAACAGCTGGATCTAGACAGGGAAGCATTTGACTTAGAAAAAGAAAGACAGAGGTTGGGGTTTGGACCCCAAGGTGGAAGCAGCAGTATTACAGATAGTAATCCTGTAAAAGAGCATGATTATAGGAATCTGCACAAGATAGTTCCCCCTTATAAGGAGGGGGATGACATTAACAAGTGGTTTGCTGCACTTGAGAGGGCCTGTGTTGTGCAGGGGGTCCCTCAAAGGCAGTGGGCTGCTATCCTATGGCTATCTTTCAGTGGAAAGGGTAGGGATAGGCTCCTTACTGTTAAGGAAAGTGATGCCAATAATTTCACAGTTCTTAACAATGCACTTCTAGATGGTTATGGCTTAACCACTGAACAGTACAGGATCAAGTTCAGAGAAACCAAAAAGGAGTCTTCACAAGACTGGGTAGACTTTGTTGACCATTCAGTGAAGGCCTTGGAGGGGTGGTTATATGGCAGTAAAGTTTCTGACTATGAAAGCCTATATAACTTAATCCTGAGAGAGCATATTCTTAATAATTGTGTGTCTGATTTGTTGCACCAGTATCTAGTGGACTCAGATCTGACCTCTCCCCAAGAATTGGGAAAGAAGGCAGACAAAAGGGTCAGAACAAGAGTGAACAGAAAAGTTCATACAGGGGGTGACAAGGATGGCAAGAAGAAGGATGGTAAGTCTTCAGACAAGGGTGGGGACAAATCTAAAAATGAGTCTTCATCAGGCCCACAAAAACACTCTGGTAGGGGTGGTGGGTCCAAATCCTCTTCTAATCAAGTAAAGAAACCATGGTGCTATTTATGTAAAATAAAAGGCCATTGGACAACTGATGCCAGTTGTCCAAAGAAAAGCACCAAGCCTCCATTACCACAACCCCTACTGCTACACCTAGTGCCAATAGTAATAGCAGTGGTGGTGAGAGCAAACCTACTAATAGCCAATCCAAGGGAGTAGCTGGGCTCACTTTTGGTAATTTAGTTGGGGTTGGTCTTGTTAGGGAGACCACAGAGGCTGTGTTAGTCTCTGAAGGTGCCATTGATTTGGCCACCTTGGTTGCTTGTCCCCTTAATATGGATAAGTACAAGCAACTTCCCCTAATAAATGGTGTTGAGGTTCAGGCGTACAGGGACACAGGTGACAGTGTTACCATGGTAATAGAGAAACTGGTCCACCCTGAACAACACCTACTTGGTCACCAGTACCAAGTGACTGATGCTCATAACAACACTCTTAGCCACCCCATGGCTGTTGTGAATCTCAACTGGGGGGGTTACTGGTTCAAAGAAAGTTGTGGTTGCCTCAGATTTACCTGTAGACTATCTACTAGGGAACGATTTAGAGACATCAGCTTGGGCAGAAGTGGAGTTGGAGGCTCATGCAGCAATGCTGGGCATTCCAGGGCATATTTTTGCTTTGACAAGGGCTCAGGCTAAAAAGCAAAAGGACAGGGTGACTTGGATCCTGGGACAATGGACCAAGTGCTCCCTAAAGCTAGGGTTAGTAAGGGTAAAACACTACCTACTATCCCTCCCTCTACAGTGGATTCAACTTCTGAGGAAGAAGAATTTCCACCCTGTGCAGAACCTATACCAGAGCAGCCAGAAGCAGACACTGCTGAGCTTTTGGGTGGAGGGGGGCCTGCCAGGGAGGAGCTAAGTGTGACACAGCAGACCTGTCCCACACTAGAGGGTCTAAGACAGCAAGCTGTCAAACAGCAAAATGGGGATGTCAGTGACTCTCACAGAGTTTACTGGGAGGACAACCTCTTGTATACTGAGGCAAGGGACCCTAAACCTGGAGCAGTCAGGAGATTGGTCATTCCCTTGCAATACAGATAGTTCCTCCTAACTCTAGCCCACGACATTCCCTTGGCTGTACATCTGGGACAAATGAAAACTTGGGACAGGCTTGTTCCCTTGTTTCATTGGCCTAGAATGTCAGAGGATAGAAAGGAATTTTGTAAGTCCTGTGTCACCTGTCAAGCCAGTGGCAAAACAGGTGGCACCCCAAAGGCACCCCTTATTCCACTGCCTGTGGTTGGGGTTTCCTTTGAAAGGTTAGGGGTTGACATAGTTGGCCCCCTTGACCCTCCTACTGCTTCAGGCAATAGGTTTATTTTGGTGGTAGTGGACCATGCCACCAGATATCCTGAAGCAATTCTTTTAAGGACCACTACAGCTCCTGCAGTGGCAAAGGCCCTCCTGGGAATCTTTTCCAGGGGGGGCTTCCCAAAAGAGGTAGTAGCAGACAGGGGAAGCAATTTCATGTCTGCTTACTTAAAGGCCATGTGAAAGGAATGTGGTGTGACATACAAGTTCACCACACCCTATCATCCACAAACAAATGGACTGGTTGAGAGGTTTAATAAAACTCTCAATGGAATGATAATGGGACTCCCTGAAAAACTCCGGAGGAGATGGGATGTCCTGTTACCTTGCCTCCTTTTTGCTTACAGGGAGGTACCCCAAAAAGGAGTGGGCTTCAGCCCCTTTGAACTCCTATTTGGACACCCTGTAAGAGGTCCTCTAACACTTGTGAAGGAGTGTTGGGAACAACCTTTAAAAGCTCCTAAGCAAGACATAGTGGACTATGTACTTGGCCTAAGATCCAGAATGGCTGAGTACATGAAAAAGGCCAGCAAAAACCTTCAGGCCAGCCAAGAGCTCCAAAAGCAATGGCATGACCAGAAGGCTGTTCTGATTCAGTACCAACCAGGACAGAAGGTGTGGGTCTTGGAGCCTGTGGCCCCAAGAGCACTCCAAGACAAATGGAGTGGTCCCCACATTATTGTTGAGAAAAAGGGAGAAGTCACCTACCTGGTTGACTTAGGCACTGCCAGGAGTCCCCTTAGGGTGCTCCATGTCAATCGCCTGAAACCCTACTATGACAGGGCTGATTTCACCCTGCTCATGGCAACAGATGGAGGACAGGAAGAAGAGAGTGACCCTCTCCCTGATCTCTTCTCTTCCACAGAACAAGATGCTCTAGTGGAAGGTATAGTTCTGGCAGATTGTCTTACTGCTGAGCAAAAAGACCACTGCATAAGTCTCCTGGGTCAGTTTTCTGAACTCTTTTCTACTGTGCCAGGCACCACTTCTTGGTGTGAGCACACTATAGATACTGGAGACAGCATGCCTGTCAAAAGTAAGATCTATAGGCAGCCTGACCATGTCAGAGACTGCATAAAACAAGAGGTGGAGAAAATGCTTGAACTGGGAGTGGTGATGCACTCTGAAAGTCCATGGGCCTCTCCTGTGGTACTTGTGCCAAAACCTCATTCCAAAGATGGAAAAAGGGAAATGAGATTTTGTGTAGACTACAGAGGCCTCAACCAGGTAACAAAAACTGATGCTCACCCTATACCCAGGGCAGATGAGCTAATAGATACACTGGCATCTGCCAAGTATCTAAGCACCTTTGATTTGACTGCAGGGTATTGGCAGATCAAGTTATCAGAGGATGCTAAAGCAAAAACTGCATTTTCTACCATTGGAGGGCACTACCAATTCACAGTAATGCCCTTTGGTTTGAAAAATGCACCTGCCACTTGTAGGAAAGTACCATCTTGCCTGGCATGTTACCCCCATATTTCACTGTATATATGTTGTTTTAGTTGCATGTGTCACTGGGACCCTGCCAGCCAGGGCCCCAGTGCTCATAAGTGTGCCCTGTATGTGTTACCTGTGTTATGACTAACTGTCTCACTGAGTCTCTGCTATCCAGAACCTCAGTGGTTATGCTCTCTCATTTCTTCCCTAATTGTCACTAACAGGCTAGTGACCAATTTCACCAATTTACATTGGCATACTGGAACACCCTTATAATTCCCTAGTATATCTTACTGAGGTACCCAGGGTATTGGGGTTCCAGGAAATCCCTATGGGCTGCAGCATTTCTTTTGCCACCCATAGGGAGCTCTGACAATTCTTACACAGGCCTGCCACTGCAGCCTGAGTAAAATAAAGTCCCCGTTATTTCACAGGCATTTACCACTGCACTTAAGTAACTTATAAGTCACCTATATGTCTAACCTTTACCTGGTAAAGGTTAGGTGCAAAGTTACTTAGGGGGTGATTCCAACCCTGGCGGTCGGTGATAAAGCGGCGGCAAACCCGCCAACAGGCAGGCGGTAAAAAAAATGAATTCTGACCCTGGCGGGAACCGCCAACACAGCCCACTACTTTAACACTCCGACCGCCACGGCGGGACAGACAAACAGCGTGGCGGTCACCGCCAACAGGCAGGCGGCAGACAATGTACCGCCCACCCTATCACAACTCACCAATCCGCCTCCTTTTCCGGGGCGGGAGCCCCGCCGATAAAAACACGGCGGAAACAGACTACGAACGGGAAAACGCTCACCTCTAAACACTCCACGAGGAATCTGGACAGCATGGAACCCGAATTAAACATCCTACCAGCTATTGTCTACCTGCTCATCTACCACGAGTACGAATGCCGGCGCAGACGACAACGGTGAGTACTGCACCTACGACACAGGGGAGGGGGGACGAGAAAAGGTTACGGGCACACACATACGCTACACACCTACCCACCCAACCCCCCCAACCATCTACACACCAATGCAGAGCAACAACTCAGAGTGACACCCCCCAAACCCCCCAGAAAAATGCAAAGACAAAATAAAAATGATAAGTTAAATTTATGTATAAAATAGGTTCATTGAAGTCATGGAAAATTATCTATATGAAATATAAAAATAAAAAATATGAACAGTGCGAAAGCTATATACATAGTCAATAAGTCCTGCTCAGTTTGTCAAAGTTCAACAGGCCGTGGGCCAATGTCCACAAACACATGGGCAGAGCCCACACAGGAGACCAGATTCCGTTGGAGAGAACACTGCTGGGGCATCAGATTAGAAAACTACAGGCACCTCAGGGGGAAGGGAAGGGGCACCTCAGCCACATGAGTCCACGACGCCAGATCCACGAGGGGCCTCCATGCCCACTGCTGCATCCTGGGGAGTGCAAAGCCACAGTCTCTCAAGTCTCTACAGTGGGTGGATTGCCCACTGTTCAATCCTGGGGAGTGCAAAGCCACAGTCTCACAAGTCTCTAAAGTGGGTGGATTGCCCACTGTTCAATCCTGGGGAGTGCAAAGCCACAGTCTCACAAGTCTCTACAGTGGGTGGATTGCCCACTGCTGCATCCTGGGGAGTGCAAAGCCACAGTCTCACAAGCCTCTACAGTGGGTGGATTGCCCACTGCTGCATCCTGGGGAGTGCAAAGCCACAGTCCATCGGATGGATACCCGACTCCACTGGTATTGGAGGAGGCAGGGTGCCCAGAGTGCAGCGTGAACACCAGCTCCACACAGAACCGGCACTGTCAATGGGCCAGCGGTGCTTGACAGGAAGGGCCCAGCGGAGCAGTGCTTGACACAGCGGGGCCCAGCGGAGCGGTGCTTGACAGGAAGGGCCCAGCGGAGCGGTGCTTGAGACGGCGGGCACAGCGGAGCGGTGCTTGACAGGAAGGGCCCAGCGGAGCGGTGCTTGACACAGCGGGGCCCAGCGGAGCAGTGCTTGACAGGAAGGGCCCAGCGGAGCGGTGCTTGACACGGCGGGGCCCAGCGGAGCGGTGCTTGACAGGAAGGGCCCAGCGGAGCGGTGCTTGAGACGGCGGGGCCCAGCGGAGCGGTGCTTGACAGGAAGGGCCCAGCGGAGCGGTGCTTGACACGGCGGGGCCCAGCGGAGCGGTGCTTGACACGGCGGGGCCCAGCGGAGCGGTGCTTGACAGGAAGGGCCCAACGGAGCGGTGCTTGAGACGGCGGGGCCCAGCAGAGCAGTGCTTGACAGGAAGGGCCCAGCGGAGCGGGGCTTGACACGGCAGGGCCCAGCGGAGCGGTGCTTGACAGGAAGGGCCCAGCGGAGCGGTGCTTGAGACGGTGGGGCCCAGCGGAGCGGTGCTTGACAGGAATGGCCCAGCGGAGCGGTGCTTGACACGGCGGGGCCCAGCGGAGCGGTGCTTGACAGGAAGGGCCCAGCGGAGCGGTGCTTGAGACAGCGGGGCCCAGCGGAGCGGTGCTTGACAGGAAGGGCCCAGCGGAGCGGTGCTTGACACGGCGGGGCCCAGCGGAGTGGTGCTTGACAGGAAGGGCCCAGCGGAGCGGTGCTTGACACGGCGGGCCCAGCGGAGCGGTGCTTGACAGGAAGGGCCCAGCGGAGCGGTGCTTGACAGGAAGGGCCCAGCGGAGCGGTGCTTGACAGGAAGGGCCCAGCGGAGCGGTGCTTGACAGGAAGGGCCCTGTTCAGCGGTGCCTTTCTTCACGGCGGGGCCCTGTTCAGCAGTGCCTTTCTTCACGGCGGGGCCCTGTTCAGCGGTGCCTGTCTTCACGGCGGGGCCCTGTTCAGCGGTGCCTTTCTTCACGGCGGGGCCCTGTTCAGCGGTGCCTGTCTTCACGGCGGGGCCCTGTTCAGCGGTGCCTTTCTTCACGGCGGGGCCCTGTTCAGCGGTGCCTGTCTTCACGGCGGGGCCCTGTTCAGCGGTGCCTTTCTTCACGGCGGGGCCCTGTTCAGCGGTGCCTTTCTTCACGGCGGGGCCCTGTTCAGCGGTGCCTGTCTTCACGGCGGGCCCTGTTCAGCGGTGCCTGTCTTCACGGCGTGGCCCTGTTCAGCGGTGCTTGTCCTGTCTTTCAAGGGAGCCAGACCTGGCCAGGACTCCCTGCTTAGTCGCCCTCCGACCGTGCGTTTGCTGGCCCCTCCTGTGATGGAGTCCTGGGCCCATGGGTGTCCTCCGTCACACCCGGTATGGGGCTGGTGGGGCCCTCCTGGTCCGCGCGCCTGCTGGCTGACTTCTCCGCCCTGCTGCCCTTGCCCTCCTTCGATGAGGCTCTCTGGCCCTTGCCTCCCCTTGATTTTGTGGCAGGTGACGGCCCACGACTACGCTCCTTGGTGGCAGCCGTGTCAGCCTTCTCGCGCCGGCCCTTTGTCTTTCGGGTTCTCTTCCCAGGGGGTGGGCTGGCTGTCCCATGCTGCTGGCCGATGTATCTGCACTGGGAAAAGGTGGACTCCAATACCCGTGCACAATGTTCGCCCTCGATGCAGGGCTGGTGGTGGCTGAGGTGCTCTTAGGACTCTTACCAGATGGAGGGGGTGGGTCAGTGCTTGGAAAGAGGTCAAGGTTGGAAAGGAAAATCAATTTGGAAAGACAGGGACGGGTAGATGTAGTGGTAAGGGAGTGGAGGAAGAGGATGTGGTTGTAGGAGAGTCAGGTGTGCTGTCTTTGGGTGCAGGTGCTTGTGACGTAGGCTGTCGTGAGGTGGATGGCTGTTGGGTGGGTGGCTGCCTGCATTTGTGTGTTTTGGAAGAGGAGGTGACAGACACACTGGGAGAGGACAGAGGGGACGTGTAAATGGCAGTGGGGGTGGTGACTGCACGTGTGCGGACTGTAATGGAGGGTGTGCTGGTGATGGAAGTACTGGCTGATGGTGGTGTGCATGCAGGTGAGAGTGGAGACGTCACAGGGAGGGAGGAGGGAGACGAGGAGGAGGGGGACACAGAGGTGGTAGTGACTGTTGGCATGTCTGCATCTGGATGTTGCTTGGGTGAATGCTTGTGGGATCTGTGGTGCTTATGTCTGGATGAGCTGCCCTTGGGTGTTGAGGTGTGTGCAGGCTGGTCAGATGGTGTGGATGGGATATGGTGTGGATGGGATAGGCTGAGGAACAGGAGACTGGGACTGGGTGGAGGCAGTTAGAAGAGGGAGGCTGGAAACAGGGACAATGGCTGCCGTCAGTGCTGAGGCCAGAGCATTGAACGATCGTTGATGGGCAGCCTGACCCGAATGAATGCCCTCCAGGTATGCATTGCTCCGATGCACCTCCCTTTCTAAACCCTGGATGGCATTCAAAAGGGTAGACTGCCCAACAATGAGTGTCCTCAGGAGGTCAATGACCTCCTCACTGAGGGCAGCAGGGGTAACTGGGGCAGGGCCTGAGGTGCCTGGGGCGAAGGAGATGCCCGCCTTCTTGGGCGAGCGAGCACGGAGCGAAGGCTGAGGGGCTGCTGGGAGGGCGGGGCTGGTGCGCTGGGTGGCGTCTGTACCTGTTGTGGCGGGGGGCACGGATGTTGCCGCCACCGCAAGGGAGCTCCCTTCCGAGGACGTGTCGGTGTCGCTGACGTCTCCACGGGTCCCCGTTGTGGAGCTCCCCTCGCCCTCCGTATCACTGGTGACCTCGGTGTCTGCAGCATGGCCCACCGGGGCCATGTGAGTTGCAGCTCCCTCGTGCTCCGATGCCAATTCTCCTCCGCCTGATGATGCTAATGCACACATGCACAAGAAGATAAAGAACAAGGGTGGGGGAGAAATAAAGACAGGTTGAGTGCATGCATTGTCAACACCGTTGTCGGAGAGGACAGACACTGGAGCCTCCTGCACTACGCCGGGCAATCGGGGTACACTACTCAGTACTTGTGACTAGGCCTACAGGTCTATGGACAACAAATGCACACATGGATGATGCTGGACCATGGATAGCTGTACTTGGCACCCTACAGAGGTGGGGGGCGGGGGTACAGGTCCATGCCTAAAGGAGGGGACTAGACTACAGAAAGCGCCCTGGCCTAAAGTCACCCACAGCCCTCCTCCCCAACCCAGACACCTCCACTGCGCGCAAAGATAGCAGAATGTGCTGATACTCACCCCCTTGTGTCTGCCGTGATGTCCTCACGCGCCCATCCAAATCGGGGTAGGCCACCGCCAGGATCCGGGACATCAGGGGGGTCAAGGTACGACTGGCACCCCTCCTACGTTGGAAGGCCATCCCCAGCAGTGACTCGGCGGTCTTCCTGGTCCCGCGGCGGATGTCCTCCCACCTCTTTCGGCACTGGGTGCCCCGTCTGTTGTGGACCCCCAGGGCCCGGACGTCCTTGGCGATGGCACGCCAAATGTCGATCTTCTGATGGGCGCTGACCTATTTGACATGTACAGGGTGGGAAAGGAAATATCATCAGTTTTCTGCATGTTAGATGTGATTGGCCCCCCCTCCCCAACCTTGCCATGTGGCACATGCTCTCATCAGTCGTGCGTTGCACTCCTCATTCGCTCCCTTCCCCACCATCTTACATCCACCCTACTCAACACAGGCATAGCCCATTCAACGTGCACCCAGTGTATTTACCTGTTGGTCTGGAGGACCGTAGAGTAGCGCATACTGGGGGAGGACCCCATCCACAAGTTTCTCCAACTCTTCAGAAGTGAAAGCAGGGGCCCTTTCCCCAGTCGCAGCAGCCATTGTATCTTCCAGACCGAGGTCACAGCAGCACTTGCAGTATAGGTCCTCTCCTGTGGATGATCAGGTCTCTAGTGAATAAGCAGATAGAAAATGCCGGTCACGCCCGCGGCGGTGCGTACCGCGACCGCCGGTGCACATCGTCATTGGCTAATGAAACCCATAGGGTTCAATGTTAACCAATGTGCCTTCGCACCGCGGTCTTCGACCGCCTACCGCCACGGTGTGCCACGCCAGCGCATTGACCTCACATCCCACTGTCACACTTCTCAGGTCAGGCAGCCGCCATTTCAAGGGCTCACATTGCTTAATTTCTACTGCGTCACACAGGCCTAGGCCTTGCATTGCCACTCATACAAGCCTTTCACTGCAGAGCGATTCATTTACTGTGCAAGCTGTGTGAACGAACCTGTGGGTTGCTTGACTCTGTACTCCATGTTGTCCTTCCTAGGCACCGTCCGCTGGGACTTGTGAGGAGAAGGATGAATCCTCCCGTGTACCAACCGCTGGTGGACCTGTCGACAATGGAAGAACGACATATTATACTTCGATACCGACTTGACAGAGCCACTATACATGAACTGTGTGCCCAGCTGGAGCCAGACCTGATGTCCCCCATCCGCCAACCCACAGGGATTCCCCCTCTGGTGCAGGTTCTGTCAGTACTCCATTTTTTAGCAAGTGGGTCTTTTCAGACAACAGTGGCCATGTCATCAGGGATGTCTCAGCCTATGTTTTCTAAGGTTTTGTCCAGAGTGTTGTCTGCCCTGATGAAATACATGCGGAGCTACATTGTTTTCCCTGAGGAGGATGATTTGGCTACAGTGAAGGGTGATTTCTATGCCCTTGGACATATCCCCAACATCATTGGTGCCATTGATGGAACCCATGTGGCTCTGGTTCCCCCCAAAGACAGTGAGCAGGTGTACAGAAACCGAAAAAGTTATCATTCGATGAATGTCCAGGTGGTCTGTTTGGCAGACCAGTACATCTCCCATGAAAATGCCAAGTTCCCTGGGTCAGTGCAAGACGCGTATGTAATGCGAAATAGCAGCATCCCTTATGTGATGGAACAGCTACAGAGACACCGTGTGTGGTTATTAGGTGACTCTGGTTACCCCAACCTCTCCTGGCTATTGACCCCAGTGAGGAATCCCTGGACCAGGGCAGAGGAACGGTACAATGAGGCCCATGGGCGAACTAGGAGGATAATAGAAAGGACCTTCGGCCTCCTGAAGGCCAGGTTTAGGTGCCTGCATATGACAGGTGGATCCCTAATGTACTCACCAAAGAAGCTGTGCCATATCATCGTGGCCTGCTGTATGCTTCACAATCTTGCATTGCGACGCCAGGTGCCTTTCCTGCAGGAGGATGGTCCAGATGGTGGTGTTGTAGCAGCTGTGGAGCCTGTGGAGAGTGAAGAGGAGGAAGACGACGGGGACGACACGGACAACAGGGACACAGTTATACAACAGTATTTTCAGTAGCACACAGGTAAGAATCACCCACACCATTTTACATTTACTTCAGGCCTCCTGCATCTCTACTTTCTGGGTTCCCCACCATTTCCTCTTAACTGAATTGTGACTTTCCATTCACTTTTCAGGGCTGCTTGACCAACTGCGTGACTTCTGCTTTGTTTGCCCATGGACTACACCTTGTTGTCATTGGTATGTTGTCATCACAATGTCACAGTACATAATAGCACCGTTATGTGTGATACATAATAGTAAAATATAAGCAGACTCCTGTTATTGTACGTGCAATAAGTGGTTTATTTCAAGTGCTACATATAGGTCCATGATAGTAAAACGGTGATGGGTGGGGGTGGAGTAATGTCCATGGCAGAGTCCAGTTCTCAGTCGCACAGGTGCATTGTCCATATGCCTGTGGAAGGATGGAGCAGGAGCAGTTAAAGGTTGGACAGGGTGACAATGTGAGACAGTGGGATGACATCAGGGGGTATCTTATGCTGGCGGGGGTCTTGGCATCCTACTCTGTCTTCTTGTGTGATCTCAGGTTCCGCTTGCGGGGTGGTTGTTCTTCAGCAGGAGGTGGGGTTCTGGGGGCCTGTCGTTGTGTGGGGGCCTCCTGTCCACTAGCGCCGGCGGAGGTGGTAGGCTGTTCCTGGTCCAGGCTAGTGACAGGGGCCCTTTGTGGTGCCACATGGTCCCGCAATGTGGTGACTATCTGGTTGAGGGCCAGGACTATGGTCCCCATTGCGGAACCGATGTTCCTGAGTTCGTCTCTGAACCCCATGTACTGTTCCTCCTGCTGTGCCTGGATCTCCTGGAACCTGGCCAGTACCGTCGCCATCGTCTCCTGGGAGTGGTGGTATGCTCCCATGATGGTGGTGAGGGCCTCTTGGAGAGTCGGTTCCCTTGCCCTGTACCCCCCTGTCGCACAGCAGCCCTCCCAGTTACCCTGTTTCCCTGGGCCTCTGTCCCCTGGACGGTGTGCCCACTACCACTGCCCCCAGGTCCCTGTTGTTGTTGGGGTGGTGGGTCAACCTGGGTGCCCTGTAGTGGGGGACACACCGCTGATTGACGTGTCCTGGAGACAGAGGCATGGGCCCGCTGGGTGGAAGCTGTGCTGGTGTTCCCAGAGGGGGTTAGGTCTGCTGTAGCCTGTGGCTGTGTGTGGGGAACCGACTGTCCAGAGGTCCCCGATGGGCTGGGCTGGTCATCTGGCTCCAGGTCGACAGAGCTGCTGTCATCGCTGGGGGCCTCTTCTGGGGGTGGGATGGACATCTCTGTACCCTCCGTGGCGGTGTGGTGGCGTTCGGGTCCTGCAGGGGTATAAGGGTATGGTTATTGCTTCTGTGTGTGGCATTTCGTGTGATGGGTGGGTGTCCGTGTACCCAAGTGCAGGCATTCCCTTGTGGGGGCTTTTGTGAGGGTGGCTTGTGGGGGTGATGTGTGTGTGCAGTGGGCATGCTTTGGTGATGGGTGTCCATGCTTTGTGGCCGCATGCAGGTCTATGTGTAGGGATGGGTGGGTTGTGATGGTGGGACATTTGGAAGGAGTTGGTGTGATGGGGGTGGGGGTGAGGGTGGGGGTATGTGTTGGCATGCAGATGGGGTGGGGGTGGGAAGTAGTAGTTAAGATTTGACTTACCAGAGTCCATTCCTCCGCATACTCCTGCGAGGCCCTCAGGATGCAGGATGTGCAAGACTTCCTCCTCCCATGCTGTGAATTCTGGGGGAGTAGGTGGGGGTCCGCCGCCAGTCTTCTGCACCGCTATGTTGTGCCTTGATACCATGGAACGCACCTTCCCCCGTAGGTCGTTCCATCTCTTCCTGATGTCGTCCCGATTGCGTGGATGCTGTCCCACCACGTTGACCCTGTCGACTATCCTTTGCCAAAGCTCCATCTTCCTAGCAATTGTGGTGTGATGCACCTGTGCCCCGAAGAGCTGGGCCTCTACAAGTACTATTTCCTCCACCATGACCCTGAGTTCTGCGTCAGAGAACCTGGGTTGTCTTTGGGGTGCCATGGGGTGGTGTGTATGAGGTGAGGGATGTTGTATGTGTTGTGGAGTGTGATGTGTGTGGTGGTGTATGGTGTTTTGTGCGTTGTAATTGTGTGGGTGATGTTGTGTTTAGCCTCTGTGTTATGGTCTACTCTAAGCTGTGCAGTGTCTCTCTGTCCTTGATTCGCAATTGTGGTAGTAAGGGTTTGTGGGTGATGTGGGTGTGTGTTTTATATTGTATTGGGTGTGTGGGAGTGGTGTTAGTATGTGTATCAGGTGTGTGTATTTCAAATTGTCCAATGTGGTTGTGTTTTGTAAGGGTGTGTGTATTTTGAGCGCGGCGGTGTGTACCGCCAATGGAATACCGCGGTTGAAAGACCGCCGCGTGGATTCGTGGGTCATAATGGCATGGGCGTATTTCTGTTGGCGTGGCGGTGGAGGTTTGGTCATCGCCATTTTTTCGCTGACCTTTGGTGTGGCGGACTTGTGTGGATGTCGGGTTTTTGGCGGTTTGCCAGTTGCGGGTAAGAATGACCGTGGCGGTTTACCGCGACCGCGACGGTGTTGTGGCGGCCTTCTGACCGGCGGTAAGTGCCTTTTACCGCCGAGGTCAGAATGACCCCCTTAGTGTGTGGACACCCTGGCACTAGCCAAGGTGCCCCCACATTGTTCAGGGCAAATTCCCCCGGACTTTGTGAGTGCGGGGACACCATTACATGCGTGCACTACACATAGGTCACTACATATGTGTAGCTTCACAATGGTAACTCCGAATATGGCCATGTAACATGTCTATGATCATGGAATTGCCCCCTCTATGCCATCCTGGCATAGTTGGCACAATCCCATGATCCCACGGGTCTGTAGCTCAGACCCTGGTACTGACAAAGTGCCTTTTCAGGGGTTTCACTGCAGCTGCTGTTGCTGCCAACCCCTCAGACAGGTTTCTGCCCTCCTGGGGTCCAGCCAGGCTTGGACCAGGATGGCAGAACAAAGGACTTCCTCAGAGAGAGGGTGTTACACCCTCTCCCTTTGGAAATAGGTGACAGGGCTGGGGAGAAGTAGCCTCCCCCAGCCTCTGGAAATGCTTTCATGGGCACAGATGGTGCCCATTTCTGCATAAGCCAGTCTACACCAGTTCAGGGACCCCTCAGCCCTGCTCTGGCGCGAAACTGGACAAAGGAAAGGGGAGTGACCACCCCCCTGACCTGCACCTCCCCTGGGAGGTGCCCAGAGCTCCTCTAGTGTGCTCCAGACCTCTGCCATCTTGGAAACAGAGGTGCTGCTGGCACACTGGACTGCTCTGAGTGGCCAGGGCCAGCAGGTGACGTCAGAGACTCCCTCTGATAGGCTTCTTCAGGTGTTGCTAGCCTATCCTCTCTCCTAAGTAGCCAAACCCTCTTTTCTGGCTATTTAGGGTCTCTGCTTTGGGATTTCCTTAGATAACGAATGCAAGAGCTCATCAGAGTTCCTCTGCATCTCTCTCTTCACCTTCTGCCAAGGAATCGACTGCTGACCGAGCTGGAAGCCTGCAAAACTGCAACAAAGTAGCGAAGACGACTACTGCAACTCTGTAACGCTGATCCTGCTGCCTTCTCGACTGTTTTCCTGGTGGTGCATGCTGTGGGGGTAGTCTGCCTCCGCTCTGCACAAGAAGCTCCGAAGAAATCTCCCGTGGGTCGACGGAATCTTCCCCCTGCAACCGCAGGCACCAAAAGACTGCATCACCGGTCCTCTGGGTCCCCTCTCAGCACGACGAGCGTGGTCCCTGGAACTCAGCAACTCTGTCCAAGTGACTCCCACAGTCCAGTGACTCTTCAGTCCAAGTTTGGTGGAGGTAAGTCCTTGCCTCCCCACGCTAGACTGCATTGCTGTGTACCGCGTGATTTGCAGCTGCTCCATCTCCTGTGCACTCTTCCAGGATTTCCGTTGTGCATAGCCAAGGCTGGGTCCCCGGCACTCTAACCTGCAGTGCACAACCTCCTGAGTTGTCCTCCGGCGTCATGGGACCTTCTTTTGTGACTTCGGGTGAGCTCCGGTTCACTCTTCTTTGTAGTGCCTGTTCCGGCACTTCTGCGGGTGTTGCTTGCTTCTGAGTGGGCTCTTTGTCTTGCTGGATGCCCCCTCTGTGTCCTCACACAATTGGCGACATCCTGGTCCCTCCTGGGCCAAAGCAGCATCCAAAAACCCTAACTGCAACCCTTGCAGCTAGCAAGGCTTGTTTGCGGTCTTTCTGCACGGAAACACCTCTGCAAGCTTCTTCACGACGTGGGACATCCATCCACCAAAGGGGAAGTTCCTAGTCCTCTTCGTTCTTGCAGAATCCACAGCTTCTACCATCCAGTGACAGCTTCTTTGCACCCACAGCTGGCATTTCCTCGGCATCTGCCCACTCCCGACTTAATCGTGACTCTTGGACTTGGTCCCCTTGTTCCACAGGTACTCTCGTCTGGAAATCCATCATTGTTGCATTGCTGGTGTTGGTCTTCCTTGCAGAATTTCCCTATCACGACTTCTGTGCTCTCTGGGGAACTTAGGTGCACTTTGCACCCACTTTTCAGGGTCTTGGGGTGGACTATGTTGCTAACCCTCACTGTTTTCTTACAGTCCCAGCGACCCTCTACAAGGTCACATAGGTTTGGGGTCCATTCGTGGTTCGCATTCCACTTCTAGAGTATATGGTTTGTGTTGCCCCTATACCTAGGTTCTCTCATTGCAATCTATTGTGACTGTACATTGCTTGCATTCGTTTTATTGCTATTACTGCATAATGTTGGTATTGTGTACATATATCTTGTGTATATTTTCTATCCTCATACTGAGGGTACTCACTGAGATACTTTTGGCATATTGTCATAAAAATAAAGTACCTTTATTTTTAGTATATCTGTGTATTGTGTTTTCTTATGATATTGTGCATTTGACACCAGTGGTATAGTGGGAGTTTTGCATTTCTCCTAGTACAGCCTAAGCTGCTCTGCTAAGCTACCTTTTCTATCAGCCAAAGCTGCTAAACACCTCTTCTACACTAATAAGGGATACCTGGACCTGGTGCAAGGTGTAAGTACCCCTTGGTACTCACTACAAACCAGGCCAGCCTCCCACACACCCCAACTAAGCTGAACTATAGCTAAGGGAAGAAACTTATTGGAGTTATGAACATCAATATTCTTATACTGTTGTCCAATGATGTGTTGTTCAGGAGCCACAAGGTTTTCAGTCACCAAAGTGATACTGGCACCTGTGTCCCTGTAGGTCTGGGGCTCAACACCATTTATTGAAACTGTCTGCCTCTACTTATCCATAGTAAGGGGACAAGCAGCCAGTGTGGCAAGGCCAATGCCACTAGGTGTGACAGAAACTGTCTTGGGACTGACTACCCCAATTTCTATGATGGACCCATAAGTGAACCCAACTACACCCTTAGTTTGACTGTTGCCAGCAGTCCCACCACTAGTACCACTACTGCTAGGGGCACTAGAGCTTGATGTATTAGTGGTGGTAGGCTCAGGGGGTTTACCTGGACAGGACTTATCCCCTGGCCTATGGCCTTTGTTTTTACACACAAAGCACCAAGGCTTTTTAATGTGTGTGAGTTGAGAAGCAGAGGAAGAATTTGTTGTATCCCCACCCCGAAGAGTGTTTAGGATTTGAAGAAGGATCTTTGGTTTTACCCTTCTCCCCATGCTTATCCTGAGATTTCTCACCATCCTTCTTCTTGCCATCCTTGTCACTACCTGTATGAACCTTTCTGTTCACTCTTGTTTTGACACATTTGTCTGCCTTCTTTCCCAATTGTTGGGGAGAGGTCAGATCTGAGTCCACTAGATATTGGTGCAACAAATCAGACACACAGTTATTAAGAATATGCTCTCTCAGGATTAAGTTATACAGGCTTTCATAGTCAGAAACTTTACTGCCATGTAACCACCCCCCCAAGACCTTCACTGAATGGTCAACAAAGTCTACCCAGTCTTGTGAAGACTCCTTTTTGGTTTCTCTGAACTTGATCCTGTACTGTTCAGTGGTTAAGCCATAACCATCTAGGAGTGCATTCTTAAGAACTGAAAAATTATTGGCATCACTTTCCTTCACAGTAAGGAGCCTATCCCTACCCTTTCCACTGAATGATAGCCATAGGATAGCAGCCCACTGCCTTTGAGGGACCCCCTGTACAACACAGGCCTTCTCAAGTGCAGCAAACCACTTGTTAATGTCATCCCCCTCCTTGTAAGGGGGATCTATCTTGTGCAGATTCCTAGAATCATGCTCTTTTAAAGGATTACTATCTGCAATACTGCTGCTGCCACCATGGGGTCCAAACCCCAACCTCTGTCTTTCTTTTTCTAAGTCAAATGCTTCCCTGTCTAGATCCAGCTGTTGCTTTTTAAGCTTCAGCCTGGACTCTTCCAATCTCAAACTATTGAGTTCCCTTTCTAACACTCTGTCATCAGGGTGGGTGGGTTGGGCATGCTTAGACACAGAAGAATGGTGTGAATGAACAGAGGGAGACCTGTCCTTAACAGATGGCACTCTAACAACCTGGCCTAAAGGAGTGACATCCCTACTGTGATGAGAGCTCACATCAGTACCAGCCCTGCTAGGTGGCCTGCTAAGGGGCAGGTTGGGAAGGTTCCCTTCTAACACTCTTGCTGGGGCTACCCCAGAATCCGAGTTTGAACCATCAGCTAATCTCTCACCAGATGTGCCAGCTATGGTCTTATCATTTTCAATTAGCATATTAACTAACAATTCTCTAGAGGGATTCTTCCCTACCCCTAAACCTCTATCAATGCAGAGACTCCTTACACCTTTCCAGTTAAGGTGGTCATAAGCTGTGCTGGCCAGATCCAGAGCTTGACCTGTACCAGACATGAGAGAAAAGGTTTAACGGACAGAAAAAGAAAGAAAAAGTTTTAGAACTTTCTAAAGAACAGAAAAAAAACCTTTTCAACTTATAAGAAACTTTTTGAAAGTTTAGAGGTACTTTTCAGCACTTAGCAATAGAGTAAGAGGAGACAAGCAAAACCTTTTGGTTAGGTGTACATACACTGAACTTGTTTTGTATATTATTCTCTTATGAAAAGTACAAAATGACAAAGTGGTAAGTAGTTGCAAGTACTTATCCCACCGCTGCACAACCAATGTAGGAGGCTGGCCTGGTTTGTAGCGAGTACCAAAGGGTACTTACACTCTGCACCAGGTCCAGGTATCCCTTATTAGTGTAGAAGAGGTGTCTAGCAGCTTTGGCTGATAGAAAAGGGTAGCTTAGCAGAGCAGCTTAGGCTGAACTAGGAGACATGCAAAGCTCCCACAATACCACTAGTGTCCTATGCACAATATCATAAGAAAACACAATACACAGATATACTAAAAATAAAGGTACTTTATTTTTATGACAATATGCCAAAAGTATCTCAGTGAGTACCCTCAGTATGAGGATATCAAATATACACAAGATATATGTACACAATACCAAAATTATGCAGTAATAGCAATAGAAAGCAATGCAAGCAATGTATAGTCACAATAGATTGCAATGAGAGCACATAAGTATAGGGGCAACACAAACCATATACTCTAGAAGTGGAATGTGAACCACGAATGGACCCCAAACGTATGTGAGCTTGTAGAGGGTCTCTGGGACTGTAAGAAAACATTGAGGGTTAGAAAAATAGCCCACCCCAAGACCTTGAAAAGTAGGTGTAAAGTGCACCTAAGTTCCACAGAGAGCACAGAAGTCGTGATAGGGGAATTCTGCAAGGAAGACCAACACTAGCAATGCAACAACAATGGATTTCCAGACGAGAGTACCTGTGGAACAAGGGGACCAAGTCCAAAAGTCACACTCAAGTCGGGAGTGGGCAGATGCCCAAGAAATGCCAGCTGAGGTTGCAAAGAAGCTGCCACCGGATGGTAGAAGCTGTGGATTCTTCAAGAACAAAGAGGACTAGGAACTTCCCCTTTGGAGGATGGATGTCCCACATCGTGAAGAAGCTTGCAGAGGTGTTCCCGTGCAGAAAGACTGCAAACAAGCCTTGCTAGCTGCAAGGGTCGCGGTTAGGGTTTTTGGATGCTGCTGTGGCCCAGGTGGGACCAGGATGTCGCCAATTGCTTGAGGAGACAGAGGGGGCGTCCAGCAAGACAAAGAGCCCACTCAGAAGCAAGCAGCACCCGCAGAAGTGAAGGGACAGGCACTACGAAGAAGAGTGAACCGAAGCTCACCCGAAGTCACAAAAGAATGTCCCAGGACGCCGGAGGAAAACTCAGGAGGTTGTGCACTGCAGGTTAGAGTGTCGGGGACCCAGGCTTGGCTGTGCACAAAGGAAGTCCTGGAAGAGTGCATGTAGGAGGCTGGACTGGCTTGCAGTGAGTACCAAGGGGTACTTACACCTTGCACCAGGCCCAGGTATCCCTTATTAGTGTATAGGGTGTCTAGCAGCTTAGGCTGATAGATAATGGTAGCTTAGCAGAGCAGCTTAGGCTGAACTAGGAGACGAGTGAAGCTCCTACAGTACCACTAGTATCACTTGCACAATATCATAAGAAAACACAATACACAGATATACTAAAAATAAAGGTACTTTATTTTTATGACAATATGCCAAAGTATCTCAGAGTGTACCCTCAGTATGAGGATAGCAAATATACACAAGATATATGTACACAATACCAAAAATATGCAGTATAGTCTTAGAAAACAGTGCAAACAATGTATAGTTACAATAGGATGCAATGGGGACACATAGGGATGGGGCAACACAAACCATTTACTCCAAAAGTGGAAAGCGAACCACGAATGGACCCCAAACCTATGTGACCTTGTAGAGGGTCGCTGGGACTATTAGAAAATAGTAAGGGTTAGAAAAATAGCCCACCCCAAGACCCTGAAAAGTGAGTGCAAAGTGCACTAAAGTTCCCCAAAGGACATAGAAGTTGTGATAGGGGAATTCTGCAGGAAAGACACAAAACAGCAATGCAACAACGATGGATTTCCAGTCGAGGGTACCTGTGGAACAAGGGGACCAGTCGAAAAGTCACAAGCAAGTCGGAGATGGGCAGATGCCCAGGAAATGCCAGCTGAGGGTGCAAAGAAGCTGCTACTGGACAGTAGCAGCTGAGGAATCTGCAAGAACGACAAGGGCTAGAGACTTCCCCTTTGGAGGATGGATCCCCCACGCCGTGGAGAGTCGTGCAGTAGTATTTTCCCGCCAAAAGACCGCCAACAAGCCTTGCTAGCTGCAAATCGTGTGGTTAGGATTTTTGGATGCTGCTGTGGCCCAGGAGGGACCAGGATGTCGCCAATTGCGTCTGGGGACAGAGGGGGCGTCGAGCAAGACAAAAAGCCCTCTCAGAAGCAGGCAGCACCTGCAGAAGTGCTGGAACAGCCACTACGAAGAAGAGTTAAACGGTGCTCACCTGAAGTTGCACAAAGGAGTCCCACGCCACCGGAGGACAACTTAGAAAGTCGTGCAGTGCAGGTTAGAGTGCTGTGGACCCAGGCTTGGATGTGCATAAAGGATTTCTGCCGGAAGTGCACAGAGGCCGGAGTAGCTGCAAAAGTCACGGTTCCCAGCAATGCAGACTGGCGTGGGGAGGCAAGGACTTACCTCCACCAAACTTGGACGGAAGAGTCACTGGACTGTGGGAGTCACTTGGACACAGTTGCTGGATTCAAGGGACCTCGCTCGTCGTTCTGAGAGGAGACCCAGGGGACCGGTGATGCAGTTCTTTTGGTGCCTGCGGTTGCAGGGGGACGATTCTGTCGACCCACAGGAGATTTCTTCGGAGCTTCTAGTGCAGAGAGGAGACAGACTACCCCCACAGCATGCACCACCAGGAAAACAGTCGAGAAGGCGGCAGGATCAGCGTTACAAGGTCGCAGTAGTCGTCTTTACTACTTTGTTGCAGTTTTGCAGGCTTCCAGCGCGGTCAGCAGTCGATTCCTTGGCAGAAGGTGAAGAGAGAGATGCAGAGGAACTCTGATGAGCTCTTGCATTCGTTATCTAAGGAATTCCCCAAAGCAGAGACCCTAAATAGCCAGAAAAGAGGGGTTGGCTACTTAGGAGAGAGGATAGACTAGCAACACCTGAAGGAGCCTATCTGAAGGAGTCTCTGATGTCACCTGCTGGCCCTGGCCACTCAGAGCAGTCCAGTGTGCCAGCAGCACCTCTGATTCCAAGATGGCAGAGGTCTGGAGCACACTGAAGGAGCTCTGGGCACCTCCCAGGGGAGCTGCAGGTCAGGGGAGTGGTCACTCCCCTTTCCCGTGTCCAGTTTCGCGCCAGAGCAGGGCTGAGGGGTCCCCTGAACCGGTGTAGACTGGCTTATGCAGAAATGAGCACCATCTGTGCCCATGAAAGCATTTCCAGAGGCTGGGGGAGGCTACTCCTCCCCTGCCTTAACACCTTTTTCCAAAGGGAGAGGGTGTAACACCCTCTCTCTGAGGAAGTCCTTTGTTCTGCCATCCTGGGCCAAGCCTGGCTGGACCCCAGGAGGGCAGAAACCTGTCTGAGGGGTTGGCAGCAGCAGCTGCAGTGAAACTCCTGAAAAGGCAGTTTGGCAGTACCAGGGTCTGTGCTACAGACCCGTGGGATCATGGGATTGTGCCAATAATGCCAAGATGGCATAGAGGGGGCAATTCCATGATCTTAGACATGTTACATGGCCATATTCGGAGTTACCATTGTGAAGCTACACATAGGTAGTGACCTATGTGTAGTGCACGCGTGTAATGGTGTCCCCGCACTCACAAAGTCCGGGGAATTTGCCCTGAACAATGTGGGAGCACCTTGGCTAGTGCCAGGGTGCCCAGACACTAAGTAACTTTGCACCTAACCTTTACCAGGTAAAGATTAGACATATAGGTGACTTATAAGTTACTTAAGTGCAGTGAAAATGGCTGTGAAATAATGTGTGCATTATTTCTCTCAGGCTGCAGTGGCAGGCCTGTGTAAGAATTGTCAGAGCTCCCTATGGGTGCCAAAGAAATGCTGCAGCCCATAGGGATATCCTGGAACCCCAATACCCTGGGTACCTCAGTACCATATACTAGGGGATTATAAGGGTGTTCCAGTATGTAGGAAAGTACCATCTTGCCTGGCATGTTACCCCCATTTTGCACTGTATGTATGTTATTTTAGTTGTATGTGTCACTGGGACCCTGTTCACCAGGGCCCCAGTGCTCATAAGTGTGCCTGAATGTGTTACCTGTGTAGTGACTAACTGTCTCACTGAGGCTCTGCTAATCAGAACCTCAGTGGTTATGCTCTCTCATTTCTTTCCAAATTGTCACTAACAGGCTAGTGACTAATTTTAACAATTTACATTGGCTTACTGGAACACCCTTATAATTCCCTAGTATATGGTACTGAGGTACCCAGGGTATTGGGGTTCCAGGAGATCCCTATGGGCTGCAGCATTTCTTTTGCCACCCATAGGGAGCTCTGACAATTCTTACACAGGCCTGCCACTGCAGCCTGAGTGAAATAACGTCCACGTTATTTCACAGCCATTTTACACTGCACTTAAGTAACTTATAAGTCACCTATATGTCTAACCTTTACCTGGTAAAGGTTAGGTGCAAAGTTACTTAGTGTGAGGGCACCCTGGCACTAGCCAAGGTGCCCCCACATTGTTCAGGGCCAATTCCCCGGACTTTGTGAGTGCGGGGACACCATTATACGCGTGCACTACATATAGGTCACTACCTATATGTAGCTTCACAATGGTAACTCCGAATATGGCCATGTAACATGTCTATGATCATGGAATTGCCCCCTCTATACCATCCTGGCATAGTTGGCACAATCCCATGATCCCAGTGGTCTGTAGCACAGACCCTGGTACTGCCAAACTGCCTTTCCTGGGGTTTCACTGCAGCTGCTGCTGCTGCCAACCCCTCAGACAAGCATCTGCCCTCCTGGGGTCCAGCCAGGCCTGGCCCAGGATGGCAGAACAAAGAACTTCCTCTGAGAGAGGGTGTTACACCCTCTCCCTTTGGAAAATGGTGTGAAGGCAGGGGAGGAGTAGCCTCCCCCAGCCTCTGGAAATGCTTTCTTGGGCACAAATGTGCCCAATTCTGCATAAGCCAGTCTACACCGGTTCAGGGGACCCCTTAGCCCTGCTCTGGCGTGAAACTGGACAAAGGAAAGGGGAGTGACCACTCCCCTGACCTGCACCTCCCCTGGGAGGTGTCCAGAGCTCCTCCAGTGTGCTCCAGACCTCTGCCATCTTGGAAACAGAGGTGCTGCTGGCACACTGGACTGCTCTGAGTGGCCAGTGCCACCAGGTGACGTCAGAGACTCCTTGTGATAGGCTCCTTCAGGTGTTGCTAGCCTATCCTCTATCCTAGGTAGCCAAACCCTCTTTTCTGGCTATTTAGGGTCTCTGTCTCTGGGGAAACTTTAGATAACGAATGCAAGAGCTCATCCGAGTTCCTCTGCATCTCTCTCTTCACCTTCTGCCAAGGAATCGACTGCTGACCGCGCTGGAAGCCTGCAAACCTGCAACATAGTAGCAAAGACGACTACTGCAACTCTGTAACGCTGATCCTGCCGCATTCTCGACTGTTTTCCTGGTGGTGCATGCTGTGGGGGTAGTCTGCCTCCTCTCTGCACTAGAAGCTCCGAAGAAATCTCCCGTGGGTCGACGGAATCTTCCCCCTGCAACCGCAGGCACCAAAAAGCTGCATTACCGGTCCCTTGGGTCTCCTCTCAGCACGACGAGCGAGGTCCCTCGAATCCAGTAACTCTGTCCAAGTGACCCCACAGTCCAGTGACTCTTCAGTCCAAGTTTGGTGGAGGTAAGTCCTTGCCTCACCTCGCTAGACTGCATTGCTGGGAACCGCGACTTTTGCAGCTACTCCAGCCTCCGTGCACTTCCGGCGGAAATCCTTTGTGCACAGTCCAGCCTGGGTCCACGGCACTCTAACCTGCATTGCAGGACCTCCTAAGTTGTTCTCCGGCGACGTGGGACTTCTTTGTGACTTCCGGTGAGCACCGTTTCACGCATCCTCGTAGTGCCTGTTTCTGGCACTTCTCTGGGTGCTACCTGCTGCTAAGAGGGCTCCTTGTCTTGCTCCACGTCCTCTCTACCTCTTGGTCCAATTTGCGACCTCCTGGTCCCTCCTGGGCCACAGCAGCATCCAAAAACGCTAACCGCACGATTTGCAGCTAGCAAGGCTTGTTGGGGTTCTTTTGGCGGTAAAACACGTCTGCACAACTCTACACGGCGAGTGGGATACGTCCACAAAAGGGAAAGTCTCTAGCCCTTTTCGTTCCTGCAGAAACCTCAGCTTCTTCTGTCCAGTAGAAGCTTCTTTGCATCCACAGCTGGCATTTCCTGGGCATATGCCCATCTCCGACTTGCTTGTGACTTTTGGACTTGGTCCCCTTGTTCCACAGGTACCCTAGATTGGAAATCCATCGTTGTTGCATTGTTGGTTTGTGTCTTTCCTGCATTATTCCTCTAACACGACTTCTTTATCCTTAGGGGAGCTTTAGTGCACTTTGCACTCACTTTTCAGGGTCTTCGGGAGGGTTATTTTTCTAACTCTCACTATTTTCTAATAGTCCCACCGACCCTCTACAAGGTCACATAGGTTTGGGGTCCATTCGTGGTTCGCATTCCACTTTTGGAGTATATGGTTTGTGTTGCCCCTATCCCTATGTGTCCCCATTGCATCCTATTGTAACTATACATTGTTTGCACTGTTTTCTAAGACTATACTGCATATTTTTGCTATTGTGTATATATATCTTTTGTATATTTCCTATCCTCTCACTGAGGGTACACTCTGAGATACTTTGGCATATTGTCATAAAAATAAAGTACCTTTATTTTTAGTATAACTGTGTATTGTGTTTTCTTATGATATTGTGCATATGACACTAAGTGGTACTGTAGTAGCTTCATACGTCTCCTAGTTCAGCCTAAGCTGCTCTGCTAAGCTACCATTATCTATCAGCCTAAGCTGCTAGACACCCTATACACTAATAAGGGATAACTGGGCCTGGTGCAAGGTGCAAGTGCCCCTTGGTACTCACTACAAGCCAGTCCAGCCTCCTACACAGTATGCCAATGTAAATTGGTGAAATTGGTCACTAGCCTGTTAGTGACAATTTGTACAGAGAGAGCATAACCACTGAGGTTCTGGTTAGCAGAGCCTCAGTGAGACAGTTAGGCACCACACAGGGAACACATACATATAGGTCACAAACTAATGAGCACTGGGGTCCTGACTAGCAGGGTCTCAGTGACACATAACAATCATACTGAAAACATAGGGTTTTCACTATGAGCACTGGGCCCTGGCTAGCAGGATCCCAGTGAGACAGTGAAAACACCCTGACATACACTCACAAACAGGCCAAAAGTGGGGACAACAAGGCTAGAAAGAGGCTAATTTCTCACCCAACCCCCCCACCCCCCAAAGAAGGACAATAAGGCTAACCTTGGCCAGTTGAGACTTTATTGTCTAAGTGGTGATAAGTAGAGAGTAGCTCTGCAATAGACTAGTTACTCCCTTTATCATCCACTATATGGTTACTTCCATGTGGGGATGTAAACCACCCTGTTTGAAGTTTTTTAGCCAAGCAACAATGTGAATATGTATTTTCAGAGTTTCTATCAGTAAGTTTTAGTTTAGAGCAGTGGGAATTGTCCACTGAACCTATTTGTAGTGATGGAAATGCTAGACAGGGATGCTGTCTCAGAAAAGCCATAGCTGGGCAAAAACGTTGTCCATATGGCTGCAAGAGAGAACAGGGATGCTGTTTCTCTTGAGTTGGAGCAGGGCAGGGATTCTGTCCTATGAGCTCCACCCTAGGGCAGGGATGCTGTCCTAAGTGTTGTGAGGCAGTGCAGGGTTTCTCCACTAAAGTTTCTCTGGGAGGGTTGGAGGGATGCTCCATGTTAACTAAAATGGGGCTCTTTTTCTCACCAATGTTAGTTATCCCACAGAGAGGTACTTCTACCTCAGGGAGTCCAGCTTTGCCAGCTGATGATTCCCTTGGAACAGGTGCCACCCCAGGAGAGGTTTCTCCCACCACAGGAATGGTATCCTGAATGGTAGGGTGGTTAGGGGATACTGTGATACCCTTTTTACCTGTTGATGGAGAGGGATCCTGAGTTTTTAGGCCTTCTCTCCTTTGATTTTTCATTTCAGTAGAAATGAGAGGGAACAATTCCTCAGGGATGCCCAGCATGGCTGCATGGGTATAGAACTCTACATTAGCCCAACCTGAGGCCTCTAGGTCATTACCTAAGAGACAGTCTACAGGTAAGCTAGGTGATACCACCACCTGCTTAGGGCCAGTAACTCCACCCCAACTAAACTGAATTATAGCTAAGGGAAGAAACTTAGGGGGTCATTCTGACTCCCGCCGGACGCGGTCACCGCGCGCCCGGCGGGAGCCGCCAAAATACCGTACCGCGGTCGGAAGACCGCGGCGGGTATTTTGAGGTTTCCCCTGGGCTGGCGGGCGGTCGCCAAAAGACCGCCCGCCAGCCCAGGGAAAAACTCCCTTCCCACGAGGATGCCGGCTCGTAATCGAGCCGGCGGAGTGGGAAGGTGCGACGGGTGCTGTTGCACCCGTCGCGTATTTCACTGTCTGCCAAGCAGACAGTGAAATACTTGTAGGGGCCCTCTTACGGGGGCCCCTGCAGTGCCCATGCCAGTGGCATGGGCACTGCAGGGGCCCCCAGGGGCCCCGCGACCCGCCTACCGCCATCCGGTTCCCGGCAGGCGGACCGCCGGGAACTGGATGGCGGTAGGGGGGGTCGGAATCCCCTCGGCGGCGCAGCAAGCTGCGCCGCCTTGGAGGATTCCAACGGGCAGTGGAAAACCGGCGGGAGACCGCCGGTTTACCCTTTCTGACCGCGGCTGAACCGCCGCGGTCAGAATGCCCTCGGGAGCACCGCCAGCCTGTTGGCGGTGCTCCCGTGGTCGGTGGCCCTGGCGGCCACCGGCCGCCAGGGTCAGAATGACCCCCTTAGTGTAGTTATGGACATCAATAATCTTATACTGTTGTCCATTGATGAGTTGTTCAGGATACACTAGGTTTTCAGTCACCAAAGTGATACTGCCACCTGTGTCTCTGTAGGCCAAGGCCTCAACACCATTTATTGAAACTGTCTGCCTGTACTTATCCATTGTGAGGGTACAAGCAGCCAGTGTGGCAAGGCCAATGCCACTAGGTGTGACAGAAACTGTCTTGGGACTAACTACCCCAGTTTCTATTATGGACCCATAAGTGAACCCCACTACACCCTTAACTTGACTGTTGCCAGCAGTCCCACCACTAGTACCACTACTGCTGGGGGCACTAGAGCTTGATGTATTAGTGGTGGTAGGCTCAGGGGGTTTACCTGGACAGGACTTATCCCCTGGTCTATGGCCTCTGTTTTTACACACAAAGCACCAAGGCTTTTTAACTTGTGTAGGTTGAGAAGAAGAGGAAGAATTTGTTTTATCCCCACCCCCTGAAGAGTGTTTAAGATTAGAAGTGGGTTCTTTGGTTTTACCCTTATCCCCATGCTTATCTTGAGATTTTTCACCATCTTTCTTCTTATTGCCATCTTTGTCACCTCCTGTATGAACTTTTCTGTTCACCCTTGTTCTGACCCATTTGTCTGCCTTCTTTCCCAATTCTTGGGGAGAGGTCAGATCAGAGTCCACCAAGTACTGGTGCAACAAATCAGACACACAATTATTAAGAATATGCTCTTTCAGGATCAAGTTATACAGGCTTTCATAATCAGTAACTTTACTGCCATGTAACCACCCCTCCAAGGCCTTCACTGAATGGTCAACAAAATCAACCCAGTCTTGTGAAGACTCCTTTTTGGTCTCTCTGAACTTCATCCTGTACTGTTCAGTGGTTAAGCCATAATCATCCAGGAGTGCATTCTTAAGAACTGTAAAATTATTGGCATCACTTTCTTTCACAATAAGGAGCCCATCCCTACCCTTTCCACTAAATGATAGCCATAGGATAGCAGCCCACTGCCTTTGAGGGAGATCCTGTACAACACAGGCCCTCTCAAGTGCAGCAAACCACTTGTTAATGTCATCCCACTCCTTATAAGGGGGAACAATCTTGTGCAGATTACCGGAATCATGCTCTTTTGCAGGATGTAGGAAAGTACCATCTTGCCTGGCATGTTACCCCCATTTTTCACTGTATATATGTTGTTTTAGTTGTATGTGTCACTTGGACCCTGCCAGCCAGGGCCACAGTGCTCATAAGTGTGCCTGAATGTGTTACCTGTGTTATGACTAACTGTCTCACTGAGGCTCTGCTAACCAGAACCTCAGTGGTTATGCTCTCTCATTTCTTTCAAATTGTCACTAACAGGCTAGTGACCAATTTTACCAATTTACATTGGCTTACTGGAACACCCTTATAATTCCCTAGTATATGGTACTGAGGTACCCAGGGTATTGGGGTTCCAGGAGATCCCTATGGGCTGCAGCATTTCTTTTGCCACCCATAGGGAGCTCTGACAATTCTTACACAGGACTGCCACTGCAGCCTGAGTGAAATAACGTCCACGTTATTTCACAGCCATTTTACACTGCACTTAAGTAACTTATAAGTCACCTATATGTCTAACCTTTACCTGGTAAAGGTTAGGTGCAAAGTTACTTAGTGTGAGGGCACCCTGGCACTAGCCAAGGTGCACCCACATTGTTCAGGGCCAATTCCCCGGACTTTGTGAGTGCGGGGACACCATTACACGGGTGCACTACATGTAGGTCACTTCCTATATGTAACTTCACAATGGTAACTCCGAATATGGCCATGTAACATGTCTATGATCATGGAATTGCCCCCTCTATGCCATCCTGGCATAGTTGGCAAAATCCCATGATCCCAGTGGTCTGTAGCACAGACCCTGGTACAGCCAAACTGCCTTTCCCAGGGTTTCACTGCAGCTGCTGCTGCTGCCAATCCCTCAGACAGGCTTCTGCCCTCCTGGGGTCCAGCCAGGCCTGGCCCAGGATGGCAGAACAAAGGACTTCCTCTGAGAGAGGGTGTTACACCCTCTCCCTTTGGAAAATGGTGTGAAGGCAGGGGAGGAGTAGCCTCCCCCAGCCTCTGGAAATGCTTTCATGGGCACACATGGTGCCCATTTCTGCATAAGCCAGTCTACACCGGTTCAGGGACCCCTTAGCCCTGCTCTGGCGCGAAACTGGACCAAGGAAAGGGGAGTGACCACTCCCCTGACCTGTACCTCCCCTGGGAGGTGCCCAGTGCTCCTCCAGTGTGCTCCAGACCTCTGCCATCTTGGAAACAGAGGTGCTGCTGGCACACTGGACTGCTCTGAGTGGCCACTGCCATCAGGTGACGTCAGAGACTCCTTCTGATAGGCTCCTTCAGGTGTTGCTAGCCTATCCTCTCTCCTAAGTAGCCAAACCCTCTTTTCTGGCTATTTAGGGTCTCTGCTTTGGGATTTCCTTAGATAACGAATGCAAGAGCTCATCAGAGTTCCTCTGCATCTCTCTCTTCACCTTCTGCCAAGGAATCGACTGCTGACCGAGCTGGAAGCCTGCAAAACTGCAACAAAGTAGCGAAGACGACTACTGCAACTCTGTAACGCTGATCCTGCCGCCTTCTCGACTGTTTTCCTGGTGGTGCATGCTGTGGGGGTAGTCTGCCTCCGCTCTGCACAAGAAGCTCCGAAGAAATCTCCCGTGGGTCGACGGAATCTTCCCCCTGCAACCGCAGGCACCAAAAGACTGCATCACCGGTCCTCTGGGTCCCCTCTCAGCACGACGAGCGTGGTCCCTGGAACTCAGCAACTCTGTCCAAGTGACTCCCACAGTCCAGTGACTCTTCAGTCCAAGTTTGGTGGAGGTAAGTCCTTGCCTCCCCACGCTAGACTGCATTGCTGTAAACCGCATGATTTGCAGCTGCTCCATCTCCTGTGCACTCTTCCAGGATTTCCGTTGTGCATAGCCAAGGCTGGGTCCCCGGCACTCTAACCTGCAGTGCACAACCTCCTGAGTTGTCCTCCGGCGTCATGGGACCTTCTTTTGTGACTTCGGGTGAGCTCCGGTTCACTCTTCTTTGTAGTGCCTGTTCCGGCACTTCTGCGGGTGTTGCTTGCTTCTGAGTGGGCTCTTTGTCTTGCTGGATGCCCCCTCTGTGTCCTCACACAATTGGCGACATCCTGGTCCCTCCTGGGCCAAAGCAGCATCCAAAAACCCTAACTGCAACCCTTGCAGCTAGCAAGGCTTGTTTGCGGTCTTTCTGCACGGAAACACCTCTGCAAGCTTCTTCACGACGTGGGACATCCATCCACCAAAGGGGAAGTTCCTAGTCCTCTTCGTTCTTGCAGAATCCACAGCTTCTACCATCCAGTGACAGCTTCTTTGCACCCACAGCTGGCATTTCCTCGGCATCTGCCCACTCCCGACTTAATCGTGACTCTTGGACTTGGTCCCCTTGTTCCACAGGTACTCTCGTCTGGAAATCCATCATTGTTGCATTGCTGGTGTTGGTCTTCCTTGCAGAATTTCCCTATCACGACTTCTGTGCTCTCTGGGGAACTTAGGTGCACTTTGCACCCACTTTTCAGGGTCTTGGGGTGGACTATGTTGCTAACCCTCACTGTTTTCTTACAGTCCCAGCGACCCTCTACAAGGTCACATAGGTTTGGGGTCCATTCGTGGTTCGCATTCCACTTCTAGAGTATATGGTTTGTGTTGCCCCTATACCTAGGTTCTCTCATTGCAATCTATTGTGACTGTACATTGCTTGCATTCGTTTTATTGCTATTACTGCATAATGTTGGTATTGTGTACATATATCTTGTGTATATTTTCTATCCTCATACTGAGGGTACTCACTGAGATACTTTTGGCATATTGTCATAAAAATAAAGTACCTTTATTTTTAGTATATCTGTGTATTGTGTTTTCTTATGATATTGTGCATTTGACACCAGTGGTATAGTGGGAGTTTTGCATTTCTCCTAGTACAGCCTAAGCTGCTCTGCTAAGCTACCTTTTCTATCAGCCAAAGCTGCTAAACACCTCTTCTACACTAATAAGGGATACCTGGACCTGGTGCAAGGTGTAAGTACCCCTTGGTACTCACTACAAACCAGGCCAGCCTCCCACACACCCCAACTAAGCTGAACTATAGCTAAGGGAAGAAACTTATTGGAGTTATGAACATCAATATTCTTATACTGTTGTCCAATGATGTGTTGTTCAGGAGCCACAAGGTTTTCAGTCACCAAAGTGATACTGGCACCTGTGTCCCTGTAGGTCTGGGGCTCAACACCATTTATTGAAACTGTCTGCCTCTACTTATCCATAGTAAGGGGACAAGCAGCCAGTGTGGCAAGGCCAATGCCACTAGGTGTGACAGAAACTGTCTTGGGACTGACTACCCCAATTTCTATGATGGACCCATAAGTGAACCCAACTACACCCTTAGTTTGACTGTTGCCAGCAGTCCCACCACTAGTACCACTACTGCTAGGGGCACTAGAGCTTGATGTATTAGTGGTGGTAGGCTCAGGGGGTTTACCTGGACAGGACTTATCCCCTGGCATATGGCCTTTGTTTTTACACACAAAGCACCAAGGCTTTTTAATGTGTGTGAGTTGAGAAGCAGAGGAAGAATTTGTTGTATCCCCACCCCGAAGAGTGTTTAGGATTTGAAGAAGGATCTTTGGTTTTACCCTTCTCCCCATGCTTATCCTGAGATTTCTCACCATCCTTCTTCTTGCCATCCTTGTCACTACCTGTATGAACCTTTCTGTTCACTCTTGTTTTGACACATTTGTCTGCCTTCTTTCCCAATTGTTGGGGAGAGGTCAGATCTGAGTCCACTAGATATTGGTGCAACAAATCAGACACACAGTTATTAAGAATATGCTCTCTCAGGATTAAGTTATACAGGCTTTCATAGTCAGAAACTTTACTGCCATGTAACCACCCCCCCAAGACCTTCACTGAATGGTCAACAAAGTCTACCCAGTCTTGTGAAGACTCCTTTTTGGTTTCTCTGAACTTGATCCTGTACTGTTCAGTGGTTAAGCCATAACCATCTAGGAGTGCATTCTTAAGAACTGAAAAATTATTGGCATCACTTTCCTTCACAGTAAGGAGCCTATCCCTACCCTTTCCACTGAATGATAGCCATAGGATAGCAGCCCACTGCCTTTGAGGGACCCCCTGTACAACACAGGCCTTCTCAAGTGCAGCAAACCACTTGTTAATGTCATCCCCCTCCTTGTAAGGGGGAACTATCTTGTGCAGATTCCTAGAATCATGCTCTTTTACAGGATTACTATCTGCAATACTGCTGCTGCCACCATGGGGTCCAAACTCCAACCTCTGTCTTTCTTTTTCTAAGTCAAATGCTTCCCTGTCTAGATCCAGCTGTTGCTTTTTAAGCTTCAGCCTGGACTCTTCCAATCTCAAACTATTGAGTTCCCTTTCTAACACTCTGTCATCAGGGTGGGTGGGTTGGGCATGCTTAGACACAGAAGAATGGTGTGAATGAACAGAGGGAGACCTGTCCTTAACAGATGGCACTCTAACAACCTGGCCTAAAGGAGTGACATCCCTACTGTGATGAGAGCTCACATCAGTACCAGCCCTGCTAGGTGGCCTGCTAAGGGGCAGGTTGGGAAGGTTCCCTTCTAACACTCTTGCTGGGGCTACCCCAGAATCCGAGTTTGAACCATCAGCTAATCTCTCACCAGATGTGCCAGCTATGGTCTTATCATTTTCAATTAGCATATTAACTAACAATTCTCTAGAGGGATTCTTCCCTACCCCTAAACCTCTATCAATGCAGAGACTCCTTACACCTTTCCAGTTAAGGTGGTCATAAGCTGTGCTGGCCAGATCCAGAGCTTGACCTGTACCAGACATGAGAGAAAAGGTTTAACGGACAGAAAAAGAAAGAAAAAGTTTTAGAACTTTCTAAAGAACAGAAAAAAAACCTTTTCAACTTATAAGAAACTTTTTGAAAGTTTAGAGGTACTTTTCAGCACTTAGCAATAGAGTAAGAGGAGAAAAGCAAAACCTTTTGGTTAGGTGTACATACACTGAACTTGTTTTGTATATTATTCTCTTATGAAAAGTACAAAATGACAAAGTGGTAAGTAGTTGCAAGTACTTATCCCACCGCTGCACAACCAATGTAGGAGGCTGGCCTGGTTTGTAGCGAGTACCAAAGGGTACTTACACTCTGCACCAGGTCCAGGTATCCCTTATTAGTGTAGAAGAGGTGTCTAGCAGCTTTGGCTGATAGAAAAGGGTAGCTTAGCAGAGCAGCTTAGGCTGAACTAGGAGACATGCAAAGCTCCCACAATACCACTAGTGTCCTATGCACAATATCATAAGAAAACACAATACACAGATATACTAAAAATAAAGGTACTTTATTTTTATGACAATATGCCAAAAGTATCTCAGTGAGTACCCTCAGTATGAGGATATCAAATATACACAAGATATATGTACACAATACCAAAATTATGCAGTAATAGCAATAGAAAGCAATGCAAGCAATGTATAGTCACAATAGATTGCAATGAGAGCACATAAGTATAGGGGCAACACAAACCATATACTCTAGAAGTGGAATGTGAACCACGAATGGACCCCAAACGTATGTGAGCTTGTAGAGGGTCTCTGGGACTGTAAGAAAACATTGAGGGTTAGAAAAATAGCCCACCCCAAGACCTTGAAAAGTAGGTGTAAAGTGCACCTAAGTTCCACAGAGAGCACAGAAGTCGTGATAGGGGAATTCTGCAAGGAAGACCAACACTAGCAATGCAACAACAATGGATTTCCAGACGAGAGTACCTGTGGAACAAGGGGACCAAGTCCAAAAGTCACACTCAAGTCGGGAGTGGGCAGATGCCCAAGAAATGCCAGCTGAGGTTGCAAAGAAGCTGCCACCGGATGGTAGAAGCTGTGGATTCTTCAAGAACAAAGAGGACTAGGAACTTCCCCTTTGGAGGATGGATGTCCCACATCGTGAAGAAGCTTGCAGAGGTGTTCCCGTGCAGAAAGACTGCAAACAAGCCTTGCTAGCTGCAAGGGTCGCGGTTAGGGTTTTTGGATGCTGCTGTGGCCCAGGTGGGACCAGGATGTCGCCAATTGCTTGAGGAGACAGAGGGGGCGTCCAGCAAGACAAAGAGCCCACTCAGAAGCAAGCAGCACCCGCAGAAGTGAAGGGACAGGCACTACGAAGAAGAGTGAACCGAAGCTCACCCGAAGTCACAAAAGAATGTCCCAGGACGCCGGAGGAAAACTCAGGAGGTTGTGCACTGCAGGTTAGAGTGTCGGGGACCCAGGCTTGGCTGTGCACAAAGGAAGTCCTGAAAGAGTGCATGTAGGAGGCTGGACTGGCTTGCAGTGAGTACCAAGGGGTACTTACACCTTGCACCAGGCCCAGGTATCCCTTATTAGTGTATAGGGTGTCTAGCAGCTTAGGCTGATAGATAATGGTAGCTTAGCAGAGCAGCTTAGGCTGAACTAGGAGACGAGTGAAGCTCCTACAGTACCACTAGTATCACTTGCACAATATCATAAGAAAACACAATACACAGATATACTAAAAATAAAGGTACTTTATTTTTATGACAATATGCCAAAGTATCTCAGAGTGTACCCTCAGTATGAGGATAGCAAATATACACAAGATATATATACACAATACCAAAAATATGCAGTATAGTCTTAGAAAACAGTGCAAACAATGTATAGTTACAATAGGATGCAATGGGGACACATAGGGATGGGGCAACACAAACCATTTACTCCAAAAGTGGAAAGCGAACCACGAATGGACCCCAAACCTATGTGACCTTGTAGAGGGTCGCTGGGACTATTAGAAAATAGTAAGGGTTAGAAAAATAGCCCACCCCAAGACCCTGAAAAGTGAGTGCAAAGTGCACTAAAGTTCCCCAAAGGACATAGAAGTTGTGATAGGGGAATTCTGCAGGAAAGACACAAAACAGCAATGCAACAACGATGGATTTCCAGTCGAGGGTACCTGTGGAACAAGGGGACCAGTCGAAAAGTCACAAGCAAGTCGGAGATGGGCAGATGCCCAGGAAATGCCAGCTGAGGGTGCAAAGAAGCTGCTACTGGACAGTAGCAGCTGAGGATTCTGCAAGAACGACAAGGGCTAGAGACTTCCCCTTTGGAGGATGGATCCCCCACGCCGTGGAGAGTCGTGCAGTAGTATTTTCCCGCCAAAAGACCGCCAACAAGCCTTGCTAGCTGCAAATCGTGCGGTTAGGATTTTTGGATGCTGCTGTGGCCCAGGAGGGACCAGGATGTCGCCAATTGCGTCTGGGGACAGAGGGGGCGTTGAGCAAGACAAAAAGCCCTCTCAGAAGCAGGCAGCACCTGCAGAAGTGCTGGAACAGCCACTACGAAGAAGAGTTAAACGGTGCTCACCTGAAGTTGCACAAAGGAGTCCCACGCCACCGGAGGACAACTTAGAAAGTCGTGCAGTGCAGGTTAGAGTGCTGTGGACCCAGGCTTGGATGTGCATAAAGGATTTCTGCCGGAAGTGCACAGAGGCCGGAGTAGCTGCAAAAGTCACGGTTCCCAGCAATGCAGACTGGCGTGGGGAGGCAAGGACTTACCTCCACCAAACTTGGACGGAAGAGTCACTGGACTGTGGGAGTCACTTGGACACAGTTGCTGGATTCAAGGGACCTCGCTCGTCGTTCTGAGAGGAGACCCAGGGGACCGGTGATGCAGTTCTTTTGGTGCCTGCGGTTGCAGGGGGACGATTCTGTCGACCCACAGGAGATTTCTTCGGAGCTTCTAGTGCAGAGAGGAGACAGACTACCCCCACAGCATGCACCACCAGGAAAACAGTCGAGAAGGCGGCAGGATCAGCGTTACAAGGTCGCAGTAGTCGTCTTTACTACTTTGTTGCAGTTTTGCAGGCTTCCAGCGCGGTCAGCAGTCGATTCCTTGGCAGAAGGTGAAGAGAGAGATGCAGAGGAACTCTGATGAGCTCTTGCATTCGTTATCTAAGGAATTCCCCAAAGCAGAGACCCTAAATAGCCAGAAAAGAGGGGTTGGCTACTTAGGAGAGAGGATAGACTAGCAACACCTGAAGGAGCCTATCTGAAGGAGTCTCTGATGTCACCTGCTGGCCCTGGCCACTCAGAGCAGTCCAGTGTGCCAGCAGCACCTCTGTTTCCAAGATGGCAGAGGTCTGGAGCACACTGAAGGAGCTCTGGGCACCTCCCAGGGGAGCTGCAGGTCAGGGGAGTGGTCACTCCCCTTTCCCGTGTCCAGTTTCGCGCCAGAGCAGGGCTGAGGGGTCCCTGAACCGGTGTAGACTGGCTTATGCAGAAATGAGCACCATCTGTGCCCATGAAAGCATTTCCAGAGGCTGGGGGAGGCTACTCCTCCCCTGCCTTAACACCTTTTTCCAAAGGGAGAGGGTGTAACACCCTCTCTCTGAGGAAGTCCTTTGTTCTGCCATCCTGGGCCAAGCCTGGCTGGACCCCAGGAGGGCAGAAACCTGTCTGAGGGGTTGGCAGCAGCAGCTGCAGTGAAACTCCTGAAAAGGCAGTTTGGCAGTACCAGGGTCTGTGCTACAGACCCGTGGGATCATGGGATTGTGCCAATAATGCCAAGATGGCATAGAGGGGGCAATTCCATGATCTTAGACATGTTACATGGCCATATTCGGAGTTACCATTGTGAAGCTACACATAGGTAGTGACCTATGTGTAGTGCACGCGTGTAATGGTGTCCCCGCACTCACAAAGTCCGGGGAATTTGCCCTGAACAATGTGGGAGCACCTTGGCTAGTGCCAGGGTGCCCAGACACTAAGTAACTTTGCACCTAACCTTTACCAGGTAAAGATTAGACATATAGGTGACTTATAAGTTACTTAAGTGCAGTGAAAATGGCTGTGAAATAATGTGTGCATTATTTCTCTCAGGCTGCAGTGGCAGGCCTGTGTAAGAATTGTCAGAGCTCCCTATGGGTGCCAAAGAAATGCTGCAGCCCATAGGGATATCCTGGAACCCCAATACCCTGGGTACCTCAGTACCATATACTAGGGGATTATAAGGGTGTTCCAGTATGTAGGAAAGTACCATCTTGCCTGGCATGTTACCCCCATTTTTCACTGTATGTATGTTATTTTAGTTGTATGTGTCACTGGGACCCTGTTCACCAGGGCCCCAGTGCTCATAAGTGTGCCTGAATGTGTTACCTGTGTAGTGACTAACTGTCTCACTGAGGCTCTGCTAATCAGAACCTCAGTGGTTATGCTCTCTCATTTCTTTCAAATTGTCACTAACAGGCTAGTGACTAATTTTAACAATTTACATTGGCTTACTGGAACACCCTTATAATTCCCTAGTATATGGTACTGAGGTACCCAGGGTATTGGGGTTCCAGGAGATCCCTATGGGCTGCAGCATTTCTTTTGCCACCCATAGGGAGCTCTGACAATTCTTACACAGGCCTGCCACTGCAGCCTGAGTGAAATAACGTCCACGTTATTTCACAGCCATTTTACACTGCACTTAAGTAACTTATAAGTCACCTATATGTCTAACCTTTACCTGGTAAAGGTTAGGTGCAAAGTTACTTAGTGTGAGGGCACCCTGGCACTAGCCAAGGTGCCCCCACATTGTTCAGGGCCAATTCCCCGGACTTTGTGAGTGCGGGGACACCATTATACGCGTGCACTACATGTAGGTCACTTCCTATATGTAGCTTCACAATGGTAACTCCGAATATGGCCATGTAACATGTCTATGATCATGGAATTGCCCCCTCTATGCCATCCTGGCATAGTTGGCAAAATCCCATGATCCCAGTGGTCTGTAGCACAGACCCTGGTACTGCCAAACTGCCTTTCCCAGGGTTTCACTGCAGCTGCTGCTGCTGCCAATCCCTCAGACAGGCTTCTGCCCTCCTGGGGTCCAGCCAGGCCTGGCCCAGGATGGCAGAACAAAGGACTTCCTCTGAGAGAGGGTGTTACACCCTCTCCCTTTGGAAAATGGTGTGAAGGCAGGGGAGGAGTAGCCTCCCCCAGCCTCTGGAAATGCTTTCATGGGCACACATGGTGCCCATTTCTGCATAAGCCAGTCTACACCGGTTCAGGGACCCCTTAGCCCTGCTCTGGCGCGAAACTGGACCAAGGAAAGGGGAGTGACCACTCCCCTGACCTGTACCTCCCCTGGGAGGTGCCCAGTGCTCCTCCAGTGTGCTCCAGACCTCTGCCATCTTGGAAACAGAGGTGCTGCTGGCACACTGGACTGCTCTGAGTGGCCACTGCCATCAGGTGACGTCAGAGACTCCTTCTGATAGGCTCCTTCAGGTGTTGCTAGCCTATCCTCTCTCCTAAGTAGCCAAACCCTCTTTTCTGGCTATTTAGGGTCTCTGCTTTGGGATTTCCTTAGATAACGAATGCAAGAGCTCATCAGAGTTCCTCTGCATCTCTCTCTTCACCTTCTGCCAAGGAATCGACTGCTGACCGAGCTGGAAGCCTGCAAAACTGCAACAAAGTAGCGAAGACGACTACTGCAACTCTGTAACGCTGATCCTGCCGCCTTCTCGACTGTTTTCCTGGTGGTGCATGCTGTGGGGGTAGTCTGCCTCCGCTCTGCACAAGAAGCTCCGAAGAAATCTCCCGTGGGTCGACGGAATCTTCCCCCTGCAACCGCAGGCACCAAAAGACTGCATCACAGGTCCTCTGGGTCCCCTCTCAGCACGACGAGCGTGGTCTCTGGAACTCAGCAACTCTGTCCAAGTGACTCCCACAGTCCAGTGACTCTTCAGTCCAAGTTTGGTGGAGGTAAGTCCTTGCCTCCCCACGCTAGACTGCATTGCTGTGTACCGCGTGATTTGCAGCTGCTCCATCTCCTGTGCACTCTTCCAGGATTTCCGTTGTGCATAGCCAAGGCTGGGTCCCCGGCACTCTAACCTGCAGTGCACAACCTCCTGAGTTGTCCTCCGGCGTCATGGGTCCTTCTTTTGTGACTTCGGGTGAGTTCCGGTTCACTCTGCTTTGTAGTGCCTGTTCCGGCACTTCTGCGGGTGTTGCTTGCTTCTGAGTGGGCTCTTTGTCTTGCTGAATGCCCCCTCTGTGTCCTCACACAATTGGCGACATCCTGGTCCCTCCTGGGCCAAAGCAGCATCCAAAAACCCTAACTGCAACCCTTGCAGCTAGCAAGGCTTGTTTGCGGTCTTTCTGCACGGAAACACCTCTGCAAGCTTCTTCACGACGTGGGACATCCATCCACCAAAGGGGAAGTTCCTAGTCCTCTTCGTTCTTGCAGAATCCACAGCTTCTACCATCCAGTGACAGCTTCTTTGCACCCACAGCTGGCATTTCCTGGGCATCTGCCCACTCCCGACTTAATCGTGACTCTTGGACTTGGTCCCCTTGTTCCACAGGTACTCTCGTCTGGAAATCCATCATTGTTGCATTGCTGGTGTTGGTCTTCCTTGCAGAATTTCCCTATCACGACTTCTGTGCTCTCTGGGGAACTTAGGTGCACTTTGCACCCACTTTTCAGGGTCTTGGGGTGGACTATGTTGCTAACCCTCACTGTTTTCTTACAGTCCCAGCGACCCTCTACAAGGTCACATAGGTTTGGGGTCCATTCGTGGTTCGCATTCCACTTCTAGAGTATATGGTTTGTGTTGCCCCTATACCTAGGTTCTCTCATTGCAATCTATTGTGACTGTACATTGCTTGCATTCGTTTTATTGCTATTACTGCATAATGTTGGTATTGTGTACATATATCTTGTGTATATTTTCTATCCTCATACTGAGGGTACTCACTGAGATACTTTTGGCATATTGTCATAAAAATAAAGTACCTTTATTTTTAGTATATCTGTGTATTGTGTTTTCTTATGATATTGTGCATTTGACACCAGTGGTATAGTGGGAGTTTTGCATTTCTCCTAGTACAGCCTAAGCTGCTCTGCTAAGCTACCTTTTCTATCAGCCAAAGCTGCTAAACACCTCTTCTACACTAATAAGGGATACCTGGACCTGGTGCAAGGTGTAAGTACCCCTTGGTACTCACTACAAACCAGGCCAGCCTCCCACACACCCCAACTAAGCTGAACTATAGCTAAGGGAAGAAACTTATTGGAGTTATGAACATCAATATTCTTATACTGTTGTCCAATGATGTGTTGTTCAGGAGCCACAAGGTTTTCAGTCACCAAAGTGATACTGGCACCTGTGTCCCTGTAGGTCTGGGGCTCAACACCATTTATTGAAACTGTCTGCCTCTACTTATCCATAGTAAGGGGACAAGCAGCCAGTGTGGCAAGGCCAATGCCACTAGGTGTGACAGAAACTGTCTTGGGACTGACTACCCCAATTTCTATGATGGACCCATAAGTGAACCCAACTACACCCTTAGTTTGACTGTTGCCAGCAGTCCCACCACTAGTACCACTACTGCTAGGGGCACTAGAGCTTGATGTATTAGTGGTGGTAGGCTCAGGGGGTTTACCTGGACAGGACTTATCCCCTGGCCTATGGCCTTTGTTTTTACACACAAAGCACCAAGGCTTTTTAATGTGTGTGAGTTGAGAAGCAGAGGAAGAATTTGTTGTATCCCCACCCCGAAGAGTGTTTAGGATTTGAAGAAGGATCTTTGGTTTTACCCTTCTCCCCATGCTTATCCTGAGATTTCTCACCATCCTTCTTCTTGCCATCCTTGTCACTACCTGTATGAACCTTTCTGTTCACTCTTGTTTTGACACATTTGTCTGCCTTCTTTCCCAATTGTTGGGGAGAGGTCAGATCTGAGTCCACTAGATATTGGTGCAACAAATCAGACACACAGTTATTAAGAATATGCTCTCTCAGGATTAAGTTATACAGGCTTTCATAGTCAGAAACTTTACTGCCATGTAACCACCCCCCCAAGACCTTCACTGAATGGTCAACAAAGTCTACCCAGTCTTGTGAAGACTCCTTTTTGGTTTCTCTGAACTTGATCCTGTACTGTTCAGTGGTTAAGCCATAACCATCTAGGAGTGCATTCTTAAGAACTGAAAAATTATTGGCATCACTTTCCTTCACAGTAAGGAGCCTATCCCTACCCTTTCCACTGAATGATAGCCATAGGATAGCAGCCCACTGCCTTTGAGGGACCCCCTGTACAACACAGGCCTTCTCAAGTGCAGCAAACCACTTGTTAATGTCATCCCCCTCCTTGTAAGGGGGATCTATCTTGTGCAGATTCCTAGAATCATGCTCTTTTAAAGGATTACTATCTGCAATACTGCTGCTGCCACCATGGGGTCCAAACCCCAACCTCTGTCTTTCTTTTTCTAAGTCAAATGCTTCCCTGTCTAGATCCAGCTGTTGCTTTTTAAGCTTCAGCCTGGACTCTTCCAATCTCAAACTATTGAGTTCCCTTTCTAACACTCTGTCATCAGGGTGGGTGGGTTGGGCATGCTTAGACACAGAAGAATGGTGTGAATGAACAGAGGGAGACCTGTCCTTAACAGATGGCACTCTAACAACCTGGCCTAAAGGAGTGACATCCCTACTGTGATGAGAGCTCACATCAGTACCAGCCCTGCTAGGTGGCCTGCTAAGGGGCAGGTTGGGAAGGTTCCCTTCTAACACTCTTGCTGGGGCTACCCCAGAATCCGAGTTTGAACCATCAGCTAATCTCTCACCAGATGTGCCAGCTATGGTCTTATCATTTTCAATTAGCATATTAACTAACAATTCTCTAGAGGGATTCTTCCCTACCCCTAAACCTCTATCAATGCAGAGACTCCTTACACCTTTCCAGTTAAGGTGGTCATAAGCTGTGCTGGCCAGATCCAGAGCTTGACCTGTACCAGACATGAGAGAAAAGGTTTAACGGACAGAAAAAGAAAGAAAAAGTTTTAGAACTTTCTAAAGAACAGAAAAAAAACCTTTTCAACTTATAAGAAACTTTTTGAAAGTTTAGAGGTACTTTTCAGCACTTAGCAATAGAGTAAGAGGAGAAAAGCAAAACCTTTTGGTTAGGTGTACATACACTGAACTTGTTTTGTATATTATTCTCTTATGAAAAGTACAAAATGACAAAGTGGTAAGTAGTTGCAAGTACTTATCCCACCGCTGCACAACCAATGTAGGAGGCTGGCCTGGTTTGTAGCGAGTACCAAAGGGTACTTACACTCTGCACCAGGTCCAGGTATCCCTTATTAGTGTAGAAGAGGTGTCTAGCAGCTTTGGCTGATAGAAAAGGGTAGCTTAGCAGAGCAGCTTAGGCTGAACTAGGAGACATGCAAAGCTCCCACAATACCACTAGTGTCCTATGCACAATATCATAAGAAAACACAATACACAGATATACTAAAAATAAAGGTACTTTATTTTTATGACAATATGCCAAAAGTATCTCAGTGAGTACCCTCAGTATGAGGATATCAAATATACACAAGATATATGTACACAATACCAAAATTATGCAGTAATAGCAATAGAAAGCAATGCAAGCAATGTATAGTCACAATAGATTGCAATGAGAGCACATAAGTATAGGGGCAACACAAACCATATACTCTAGAAGTGGAATGTGAACCACGAATGGACCCCAAACGTATGTGAGCTTGTAGAGGGTCTCTGGGACTGTAAGAAAACATTGAGGGTTAGAAAAATAGCCCACCCCAAGACCTTGAAAAGTAGGTGTAAAGTGCACCTAAGTTCCACAGAGAGCACAGAAGTCGTGATAGGGGAATTCTGCAAGGAAGACCAACACTAGCAATGCAACAACAATGGATTTCCAGACGAGAGTACCTGTGGAACAAGGGGACCAAGTCCAAAAGTCACACTCAAGTCGGGAGTGGGCAGATGCCCAAGAAATGCCAGCTGAGGTTGCAAAGAAGCTGCCACCGGATGGTAGAAGCTGTGGATTCTTCAAGAACAAAGAGGACTAGGAACTTCCCCTTTGGAGGATGGATGTCCCACATCGTGAAGAAGCTTGCAGAGGTGTTCCCGTGCAGAAAGACTGCAAACAAGCCTTGCTAGCTGCAAGGGTCGCGGTTAGGGTTTTTGGATGCTGCTGTGGCCCAGGTGGGACCAGGATGTCGCCAATTGCTTGAGGAGACAGAGGGGGCGTCCAGCAAGACAAAGAGCCCACTCAGAAGCAAGCAGCACCCGCAGAAGTGAAGGGACAGGCACTACGAAGAAGAGTGAACCGAAGCTCACCCGAAGTCACAAAAGAATGTCCCAGGACGCCGGAGGAAAACTCAGGAGGTTGTGCACTGCAGGTTAGAGTGTCGGGGACCCAGGCTTGGCTGTGCACAAAGGAAGTCCTGGAAGAGTGCATGTAGGAGGCTGGACTGGCTTGCAGTGAGTACCAAGGGGTACTTACACCTTGCACCAGGCCCAGGTATCCCTTATTAGTGTATAGGGTGTCTAGCAGCTTAGGCTGATAGATAATGGTAGCTTAGCAGAGCAGCTTAGGCTGAACTAGGAGACGAGTGAAGCTCCTACAGTACCACTAGTATCACTTGCACAATATCATAAGAAAACACAATACACAGATATACTAAAAATAAAGGTACTTTATTTTTATGACAATATGCCAAAGTATCTCAGAGTGTACCCTCAGTATGAGGATAGCAAATATACACAAGATATATGTACACAATACCAAAAATATGCAGTATAGTCTTAGAAAACAGTGCAAACAATGTATAGTTACAATAGGATGCAATGGGGACACATAGGGATGGGGCAACACAAACCATTTACTCCAAAAGTGGAAAGCGAACCACGAATGGACCCCAAACCTATGTGACCTTGTAGAGGGTCGCTGGGACTATTAGAAAATAGTAAGGGTTAGAAAAATAGCCCACCCCAAGACCCTGAAAAGTGAGTGCAAAGTGCACTAAAGTTCCCCAAAGGACATAGAAGTTGTGATAGGGGAATTCTGCAGGAAAGACACAAAACAGCAATGCAACAACGATGGATTTCCAGTCGAGGGTACCTGTGGAACAAGGGGACCAGTCGAAAAGTCACAAGCAAGTCGGAGATGGGCAGATGCCCAGGAAATGCCAGCTGAGGGTGCAAAGAAGCTGCTACTGGACAGTAGCAGCTGAGGAATCTGCAAGAACGACAAGGGCTAGAGACTTCCCCTTTGGAGGATGGATCCCCCACGCCGTGGAGAGTCGTGCAGTAGTATTTTCCCGCCAAAAGACCGCCAACAAGCCTTGCTAGCTGCAAATCGTGTGGTTAGGATTTTTGGATGCTGCTGTGGCCCAGGAGGGACCAGGATGTCGCCAATTGCGTCTGGGGACAGAGGGGGCGTCGAGCAAGACAAAAAGCCCTCTCAGAAGCAGGCAGCACCTGCAGAAGTGCTGGAACAGCCACTACGAAGAAGAGTTAAACGGTGCTCACCTGAAGTTGCACAAAGGAGTCCCACGCCACCGGAGGACAACTTAGAAAGTCGTGCAGTGCAGGTTAGAGTGCTGTGGACCCAGGCTTGGATGTGCATAAAGGATTTCTGCCGGAAGTGCACAGAGGCCGGAGTAGCTGCAAAAGTCACGGTTCCCAGCAATGCAGACTGGCGTGGGGAGGCAAGGACTTACCTCCACCAAACTTGGACGGAAGAGTCACTGGACTGTGGGAGTCACTTGGACACAGTTGCTGGATTCAAGGGACCTCGCTCGTCGTTCTGAGAGGAGACCCAGGGGACCGGTGATGCAGTTCTTTTGGTGCCTGCGGTTGCAGGGGGACGATTCTGTCGACCCACAGGAGATTTCTTCGGAGCTTCTAGTGCAGAGAGGAGACAGACTACCCCCACAGCATGCACCACCAGGAAAACAGTCGAGAAGGCGGCAGGATCAGCGTTACAAGGTCGCAGTAGTCGTCTTTACTACTTTGTTGCAGTTTTGCAGGCTTCCAGCGCGGTCAGCAGTCGATTCCTTGGCAGAAGGTGAAGAGAGAGATGCAGAGGAACTCTGATGAGCTCTTGCATTCGTTATCTAAGGAATTCCCCAAAGCAGAGACCCTAAATAGCCAGAAAAGAGGGGTTGGCTACTTAGGAGAGAGGATAGACTAGCAACACCTGAAGGAGCCTATCTGAAGGAGTCTCTGATGTCACCTGCTGGCCCTGGCCACTCAGAGCAGTCCAGTGTGCCAGCAGCACCTCTGATTCCAAGATGGCAGAGGTCTGGAGCACACTGAAGGAGCTCTGGGCACCTCCCAGGGGAGCTGCAGGTCAGGGGAGTGGTCACTCCCCTTTCCCGTGTCCAGTTTCGCGCCAGAGCAGGGCTGAGGGGTCCCCTGAACCGGTGTAGACTGGCTTATGCAGAAATGAGCACCATCTGTGCCCATGAAAGCATTTCCAGAGGCTGGGGGAGGCTACTCCTCCCCTGCCTTAACACCTTTTTCCAAAGGGAGAGGGTGTAACACCCTCTCTCTGAGGAAGTCCTTTGTTCTGCCATCCTGGGCCAAGCCTGGCTGGACCCCAGGAGGGCAGAAACCTGTCTGAGGGGTTGGCAGCAGCAGCTGCAGTGAAACTCCTGAAAAGGCAGTTTGGCAGTACCAGGGTCTGTGCTACAGACCCGTGGGATCATGGGATTGTGCCAATAATGCCAAGATGGCATAGAGGGGGCAATTCCATGATCTTAGACATGTTACATGGCCATATTCGGAGTTACCATTGTGAAGCTACACATAGGTAGTGACCTATGTGTAGTGCACGCGTGTAATGGTGTCCCCGCACTCACAAAGTCCGGGGAATTTGCCCTGAACAATGTGGGAGCACCTTGGCTAGTGCCAGGGTGCCCAGACACTAAGTAACTTTGCACCTAACCTTTACCAGGTAAAGATTAGACATATAGGTGACTTATAAGTTACTTAAGTGCAGTGAAAATGGCTGTGAAATAATGTGTGCATTATTTCTCTCAGGCTGCAGTGGCAGGCCTGTGTAAGAATTGTCAGAGCTCCCTATGGGTGCCAAAGAAATGCTGCAGCCCATAGGGATATCCTGGAACCCCAATACCCTGGGTACCTCAGTACCATATACTAGGGGATTATAAGGGTGTTCCAGTATGTAGGAAAGTACCATCTTGCCTGGCATGTTACCCCCATTTTGCACTGTATGTATGTTATTTTAGTTGTATGTGTCACTGGGACCCTGTTCACCAGGGCCCCAGTGCTCATAAGTGTGCCTGAATGTGTTACCTGTGTAGTGACTAACTGTCTCACTGAGGCTCTGCTAATCAGAACCTCAGTGGTTATGCTCTCTCATTTCTTTCCAAATTGTCACTAACAGGCTAGTGACTAATTTTAACAATTTACATTGGCTTACTGGAACACCCTTATAATTCCCTAGTATATGGTACTGAGGTACCCAGGGTATTGGGGTTCCAGGAGATCCCTATGGGCTGCAGCATTTCTTTTGCCACCCATAGGGAGCTCTGACAATTCTTACACAGGCCTGCCACTGCAGCCTGAGTGAAATAACGTCCACGTTATTTCACAGCCATTTTACACTGCACTTAAGTAACTTATAAGTCACCTATATGTCTAACCTTTACCTGGTAAAGGTTAGGTGCAAAGTTACTTAGTGTGAGGGCACCCTGGCACTAGCCAAGGTGCCCCCACATTGTTCAGGGCCAATTCCCCGGACTTTGTGAGTGCGGGGACACCATTATACGCGTGCACTACATATAGGTCACTACCTATATGTAGCTTCACAATGGTAACTCCGAATATGGCCATGTAACATGTCTATGATCATGGAATTGCCCCCTCTATACCATCCTGGCATAGTTGGCACAATCCCATGATCCCAGTGGTCTGTAGCACAGACCCTGGTACTGCCAAACTGCCTTTCCTGGGGTTTCACTGCAGCTGCTGCTGCTGCCAACCCCTCAGACAAGCATCTGCCCTCCTGGGGTCCAGCCAGGCCTGGCCCAGGATGGCAGAACAAAGAACTTCCTCTGAGAGAGGGTGTTACACCCTCTCCCTTTGGAAAATGGTGTGAAGGCAGGGGAGGAGTAGCCTCCCCCAGCCTCTGGAAATGCTTTCTTGGGCACAAATGTGCCCAATTCTGCATAAGCCAGTCTACACCGGTTCAGGGGACCCCTTAGCCCTGCTCTGGCGTGAAACTGGACAAAGGAAAGGGGAGTGACCACTCCCCTGACCTGCACCTCCCCTGGGAGGTGTCCAGAGCTCCTCCAGTGTGCTCCAGACCTCTGCCATCTTGGAAACAGAGGTGCTGCTGGCACACTGGACTGCTCTGAGTGGCCAGTGCCACCAGGTGACGTCAGAGACTCCTTGTGATAGGCTCCTTCAGGTGTTGCTAGCCTATCCTCTATCCTAGGTAGCCAAACCCTCTTTTCTGGCTATTTAGGGTCTCTGTCTCTGGGGAAACTTTAGATAACGAATGCAAGAGCTCATCCGAGTTCCTCTGCATCTCTCTCTTCACCTTCTGCCAAGGAATCGACTGCTGACCGCGCTGGAAGCCTGCAAACCTGCAACATAGTAGCAAAGACGACTACTGCAACTCTGTAACGCTGATCCTGCCGCATTCTCGACTGTTTTCCTGGTGGTGCATGCTGTGGGGGTAGTCTGCCTCCTCTCTGCACTAGAAGCTCCGAAGAAATCTCCCGTGGGTCGACGGAATCTTCCCCCTGCAACCGCAGGCACCAAAAAGCTGCATTACCGGTCCCTTGGGTCTCCTCTCAGCACGACGAGCGAGGTCCCTCGAATCCAGTAACTCTGTCCAAGTGACCCCACAGTCCAGTGACTCTTCAGTCCAAGTTTGGTGGAGGTAAGTCCTTGCCTCACCTCGCTAGACTGCATTGCTGGGAACCGCGACTTTTGCAGCTACTCCAGCCTCCGTGCACTTCCGGCGGAAATCCTTTGTGCACAGTCCAGCCTGGGTCCACGGCACTCTAACCTGCATTGCAGGACCTCCTAAGTTGTTCTCCGGCGACGTGGGACTTCTTTGTGACTTCCGGTGAGCACCGTTTCACGCATCCTCGTAGTGCCTGTTTCTGGCACTTCTCTGGGTGCTACCTGCTGCTAAGAGGGCTCCTTGTCTTGCTCCACGTCCTCTCTACCTCTTGGTCCAATTTGCGACCTCCTGGTCCCTCCTGGGCCACAGCAGCATCCAAAAACGCTAACCGCACGATTTGCAGCTAGCAAGGCTTGTTGGGGTTCTTTTGGCGGTAAAACACGTCTGCACAACTCTACACGGCGAGTGGGATACGTCCACAAAAGGGAAAGTCTCTAGCCCTTTTCGTTCCTGCAGAAACCTCAGCTTCTTCTGTCCAGTAGAAGCTTCTTTGCATCCACAGCTGGCATTTCCTGGGCATATGCCCATCTCCGACTTGCTTGTGACTTTTGGACTTGGTCCCCTTGTTCCACAGGTACCCTAGATTGGAAATCCATCGTTGTTGCATTGTTGGTTTGTGTCTTTCCTGCATTATTCCTCTAACACGACTTCTTTATCCTTAGGGGAGCTTTAGTGCACTTTGCACTCACTTTTCAGGGTCTTCGGGAGGGTTATTTTTCTAACTCTCACTATTTTCTAATAGTCCCACCGACCCTCTACAAGGTCACATAGGTTTGGGGTCCATTCGTGGTTCGCATTCCACTTTTGGAGTATATGGTTTGTGTTGCCCCTATCCCTATGTGTCCCCATTGCATCCTATTGTAACTATACATTGTTTGCACTGTTTTCTAAGACTATACTGCATATTTTTGCTATTGTGTATATATATCTTTTGTATATTTCCTATCCTCTCACTGAGGGTACACTCTGAGATACTTTGGCATATTGTCATAAAAATAAAGTACCTTTATTTTTAGTATAACTGTGTATTGTGTTTTCTTATGATATTGTGCATATGACACTAAGTGGTACTGTAGTAGCTTCATACGTCTCCTAGTTCAGCCTAAGCTGCTCTGCTAAGCTACCATTATCTATCAGCCTAAGCTGCTAGACACCCTATACACTAATAAGGGATAACTGGGCCTGGTGCAAGGTGCAAGTGCCCCTTGGTACTCACTACAAGCCAGTCCAGCCTCCTACACAGTATGCCAATGTAAATTGGTGAAATTGGTCACTAGCCTGTTAGTGACAATTTGTACAGAGAGAGCATAACCACTGAGGTTCTGGTTAGCAGAGCCTCAGTGAGACAGTTAGGCACCACACAGGGAACACATACATATAGGTCACAAACTAATGAGCACTGGGGTCCTGACTAGCAGGGTCTCAGTGACACATAACAATCATACTGAAAACATAGGGTTTTCACTATGAGCACTGGGCCCTGGCTAGCAGGATCCCAGTGAGACAGTGAAAACACCCTGACATACACTCACAAACAGGCCAAAAGTGGGGACAACAAGGCTAGAAAGAGGCTAATTTCTCACCCAACCCCCCCACCCCCCAAAGAAGGACAATAAGGCTAACCTTGGCCAGTTGAGACTTTATTGTCTAAGTGGTGATAAGTAGAGAGTAGCTCTGCAATAGACTAGTTACTCCCTTTATCATCCACTATATGGTTACTTCCATGTGGGGATGTAAACCACCCTGTTTGAAGTTTTTTAGCCAAGCAACAATGTGAATATGTATTTTCAGAGTTTCTATCAGTAAGTTTTAGTTTAGAGCAGTGGGAATTGTCCACTGAACCTATTTGTAGTGATGGAAATGCTAGACAGGGATGCTGTCTCAGAAAAGCCATAGCTGGGCAAAAACGTTGTCCATATGGCTGCAAGAGAGAACAGGGATGCTGTTTCTCTTGAGTTGGAGCAGGGCAGGGATTCTGTCCTATGAGCTCCACCCTAGGGCAGGGATGCTGTCCTAAGTGTTGTGAGGCAGTGCAGGGTTTCTCCACTAAAGTTTCTCTGGGAGGGTTGGAGGGATGCTCCATGTTAACTAAAATGGGGCTCTTTTTCTCACCAATGTTAGTTATCCCACAGAGAGGTACTTCTACCTCAGGGAGTCCAGCTTTGCCAGCTGATGATTCCCTTGGAACAGGTGCCACCCCAGGAGAGGTTTCTCCCACCACAGGAATGGTATCCTGAATGGTAGGGTGGTTAGGGGATACTGTGATACCCTTTTTACCTGTTGATGGAGAGGGATCCTGAGTTTTTAGGCCTTCTCTCCTTTGATTTTTCATTTCAGTAGAAATGAGAGGGAACAATTCCTCAGGGATGCCCAGCATGGCTGCATGGGTATAGAACTCTACATTAGCCCAACCTGAGGCCTCTAGGTCATTACCTAAGAGACAGTCTACAGGTAAGCTAGGTGATACCACCACCTGCTTAGGGCCAGTAACTCCACCCCAACTAAACTGAATTATAGCTAAGGGAAGAAACTTAGGGGGTCATTCTGACTCCCGCCGGACGCGGTCACCGCGCGCCCGGCGGGAGCCGCCAAAATACCGTACCGCGGTCGGAAGACCGCGGCGGGTATTTTGAGGTTTCCCCTGGGCTGGCGGGCGGTCGCCAAAAGACCGCCCGCCAGCCCAGGGAAAAACTCCCTTCCCACGAGGATGCCGGCTCGTAATCGAGCCGGCGGAGTGGGAAGGTGCGACGGGTGCTGTTGCACCCGTCGCGTATTTCACTGTCTGCCAAGCAGACAGTGAAATACTTGTAGGGGCCCTCTTACGGGGGCCCCTGCAGTGCCCATGCCAGTGGCATGGGCACTGCAGGGGCCCCCAGGGGCCCCGCGACCCGCCTACCGCCATCCGGTTCCCGGCAGGCGGACCGCCGGGAACTGGATGGCGGTAGGGGGGGTCGGAATCCCCTCGGCGGCGCAGCAAGCTGCGCCGCCTTGGAGGATTCCAACGGGCAGTGGAAAACCGGCGGGAGACCGCCGGTTTACCCTTTCTGACCGCGGCTGAACCGCCGCGGTCAGAATGCCCTCGGGAGCACCGCCAGCCTGTTGGCGGTGCTCCCGTGGTCGGTGGCCCTGGCGGCCACCGGCCGCCAGGGTCAGAATGACCCCCTTAGTGTAGTTATGGACATCAATAATCTTATACTGTTGTCCATTGATGAGTTGTTCAGGATACACTAGGTTTTCAGTCACCAAAGTGATACTGCCACCTGTGTCTCTGTAGGCCAAGGCCTCAACACCATTTATTGAAACTGTCTGCCTGTACTTATCCATTGTGAGGGTACAAGCAGCCAGTGTGGCAAGGCCAATGCCACTAGGTGTGACAGAAACTGTCTTGGGACTAACTACCCCAGTTTCTATTATGGACCCATAAGTGAACCCCACTACACCCTTAACTTGACTGTTGCCAGCAGTCCCACCACTAGTACCACTACTGCTGGGGGCACTAGAGCTTGATGTATTAGTGGTGGTAGGCTCAGGGGGTTTACCTGGACAGGACTTATCCCCTGGTCTATGGCCTCTGTTTTTACACACAAAGCACCAAGGCTTTTTAACTTGTGTAGGTTGAGAAGAAGAGGAAGAATTTGTTTTATCCCCACCCCCTGAAGAGTGTTTAAGATTAGAAGTGGGTTCTTTGGTTTTACCCTTATCCCCATGCTTATCTTGAGATTTTTCACCATCTTTCTTCTTATTGCCATCTTTGTCACCTCCTGTATGAACTTTTCTGTTCACCCTTGTTCTGACCCATTTGTCTGCCTTCTTTCCCAATTCTTGGGGAGAGGTCAGATCAGAGTCCACCAAGTACTGGTGCAACAAATCAGACACACAATTATTAAGAATATGCTCTTTCAGGATCAAGTTATACAGGCTTTCATAATCAGTAACTTTACTGCCATGTAACCACCCCTCCAAGGCCTTCACTGAATGGTCAACAAAATCAACCCAGTCTTGTGAAGACTCCTTTTTGGTCTCTCTGAACTTCATCCTGTACTGTTCAGTGGTTAAGCCATAATCATCCAGGAGTGCATTCTTAAGAACTGTAAAATTATTGGCATCACTTTCTTTCACAATAAGGAGCCCATCCCTACCCTTTCCACTAAATGATAGCCATAGGATAGCAGCCCACTGCCTTTGAGGGAGATCCTGTACAACACAGGCCCTCTCAAGTGCAGCAAACCACTTGTTAATGTCATCCCACTCCTTATAAGGGGGAACAATCTTGTGCAGATTACCGGAATCATGCTCTTTTGCAGGATGTAGGAAAGTACCATCTTGCCTGGCATGTTACCCCCATTTTTCACTGTATATATGTTGTTTTAGTTGTATGTGTCACTTGGACCCTGCCAGCCAGGGCCACAGTGCTCATAAGTGTGCCTGAATGTGTTACCTGTGTTATGACTAACTGTCTCACTGAGGCTCTGCTAACCAGAACCTCAGTGGTTATGCTCTCTCATTTCTTTCAAATTGTCACTAACAGGCTAGTGACCAATTTTACCAATTTACATTGGCTTACTGGAACACCCTTATAATTCCCTAGTATATGGTACTGAGGTACCCAGGGTATTGGGGTTCCAGGAGATCCCTATGGGCTGCAGCATTTCTTTTGCCACCCATAGGGAGCTCTGACAATTCTTACACAGGACTGCCACTGCAGCCTGAGTGAAATAACGTCCACGTTATTTCACAGCCATTTTACACTGCACTTAAGTAACTTATAAGTCACCTATATGTCTAACCTTTACCTGGTAAAGGTTAGGTGCAAAGTTACTTAGTGTGAGGGCACCCTGGCACTAGCCAAGGTGCACCCACATTGTTCAGGGCCAATTCCCCGGACTTTGTGAGTGCGGGGACACCATTACACGGGTGCACTACATGTAGGTCACTTCCTATATGTAACTTCACAATGGTAACTCCGAATATGGCCATGTAACATGTCTATGATCATGGAATTGCCCCCTCTATGCCATCCTGGCATAGTTGGCAAAATCCCATGATCCCAGTGGTCTGTAGCACAGACCCTGGTACAGCCAAACTGCCTTTCCCAGGGTTTCACTGCAGCTGCTGCTGCTGCCAATCCCTCAGACAGGCTTCTGCCCTCCTGGGGTCCAGCCAGGCCTGGCCCAGGATGGCAGAACAAAGGACTTCCTCTGAGAGAGGGTGTTACACCCTCTCCCTTTGGAAAATGGTGTGAAGGCAGGGGAGGAGTAGCCTCCCCCAGCCTCTGGAAATGCTTTCATGGGCACACATGGTGCCCATTTCTGCATAAGCCAGTCTACACCGGTTCAGGGACCCCTTAGCCCTGCTCTGGCGCGAAACTGGACCAAGGAAAGGGGAGTGACCACTCCCCTGACCTGTACCTCCCCTGGGAGGTGCCCAGTGCTCCTCCAGTGTGCTCCAGACCTCTGCCATCTTGGAAACAGAGGTGCTGCTGGCACACTGGACTGCTCTGAGTGGCCACTGCCATCAGGTGACGTCAGAGACTCCTTCTGATAGGCTCCTTCAGGTGTTGCTAGCCTATCCTCTCTCCTAAGTAGCCAAACCCTCTTTTCTGGCTATTTAGGGTCTCTGCTTTGGGATTTCCTTAGATAACGAATGCAAGAGCTCATCAGAGTTCCTCTGCATCTCTCTCTTCACCTTCTGCCAAGGAATCGACTGCTGACCGAGCTGGAAGCCTGCAAAACTGCAACAAAGTAGCGAAGACGACTACTGCAACTCTGTAACGCTGATCCTGCCGCCTTCTCGACTGTTTTCCTGGTGGTGCATGCTGTGGGGGTAGTCTGCCTCCGCTCTGCACAAGAAGCTCCGAAGAAATCTCCCGTGGGTCGACGGAATCTTCCCCCTGCAACCGCAGGCACCAAAAGACTGCATCACCGGTCCTCTGGGTCCCCTCTCAGCACGACGAGCGTGGTCCCTGGAACTCAGCAACTCTGTCCAAGTGACTCCCACAGTCCAGTGACTCTTCAGTCCAAGTTTGGTGGAGGTAAGTCCTTGCCTCCCCACGCTAGACTGCATTGCTGTAAACCGCATGATTTGCAGCTGCTCCATCTCCTGTGCACTCTTCCAGGATTTCCGTTGTGCATAGCCAAGGCTGGGTCCCCGGCACTCTAACCTGCAGTGCACAACCTCCTGAGTTGTCCTCCGGCGTCATGGGACCTTCTTTTGTGACTTCGGGTGAGCTCCGGTTCACTCTTCTTTGTAGTGCCTGTTCCGGCACTTCTGCGGGTGTTGCTTGCTTCTGAGTGGGCTCTTTGTCTTGCTGGATGCCCCCTCTGTGTCCTCACACAATTGGCGACATCCTGGTCCCTCCTGGGCCAAAGCAGCATCCAAAAACCCTAACTGCAACCCTTGCAGCTAGCAAGGCTTGTTTGCGGTCTTTCTGCACGGAAACACCTCTGCAAGCTTCTTCACGACGTGGGACATCCATCCACCAAAGGGGAAGTTCCTAGTCCTCTTCGTTCTTGCAGAATCCACAGCTTCTACCATCCAGTGACAGCTTCTTTGCACCCACAGCTGGCATTTCCTCGGCATCTGCCCACTCCCGACTTAATCGTGACTCTTGGACTTGGTCCCCTTGTTCCACAGGTACTCTCGTCTGGAAATCCATCATTGTTGCATTGCTGGTGTTGGTCTTCCTTGCAGAATTTCCCTATCACGACTTCTGTGCTCTCTGGGGAACTTAGGTGCACTTTGCACCCACTTTTCAGGGTCTTGGGGTGGACTATGTTGCTAACCCTCACTGTTTTCTTACAGTCCCAGCGACCCTCTACAAGGTCACATAGGTTTGGGGTCCATTCGTGGTTCGCATTCCACTTCTAGAGTATATGGTTTGTGTTGCCCCTATACCTAGGTTCTCTCATTGCAATCTATTGTGACTGTACATTGCTTGCATTCGTTTTATTGCTATTACTGCATAATGTTGGTATTGTGTACATATATCTTGTGTATATTTTCTATCCTCATACTGAGGGTACTCACTGAGATACTTTTGGCATATTGTCATAAAAATAAAGTACCTTTATTTTTAGTATATCTGTGTATTGTGTTTTCTTATGATATTGTGCATTTGACACCAGTGGTATAGTGGGAGTTTTGCATTTCTCCTAGTACAGCCTAAGCTGCTCTGCTAAGCTACCTTTTCTATCAGCCAAAGCTGCTAAACACCTCTTCTACACTAATAAGGGATACCTGGACCTGGTGCAAGGTGTAAGTACCCCTTGGTACTCACTACAAACCAGGCCAGCCTCCCACACACCCCAACTAAGCTGAACTATAGCTAAGGGAAGAAACTTATTGGAGTTATGAACATCAATATTCTTATACTGTTGTCCAATGATGTGTTGTTCAGGAGCCACAAGGTTTTCAGTCACCAAAGTGATACTGGCACCTGTGTCCCTGTAGGTCTGGGGCTCAACACCATTTATTGAAACTGTCTGCCTCTACTTATCCATAGTAAGGGGACAAGCAGCCAGTGTGGCAAGGCCAATGCCACTAGGTGTGACAGAAACTGTCTTGGGACTGACTACCCCAATTTCTATGATGGACCCATAAGTGAACCCAACTACACCCTTAGTTTGACTGTTGCCAGCAGTCCCACCACTAGTACCACTACTGCTAGGGGCACTAGAGCTTGATGTATTAGTGGTGGTAGGCTCAGGGGGTTTACCTGGACAGGACTTATCCCCTGGCATATGGCCTTTGTTTTTACACACAAAGCACCAAGGCTTTTTAATGTGTGTGAGTTGAGAAGCAGAGGAAGAATTTGTTGTATCCCCACCCCGAAGAGTGTTTAGGATTTGAAGAAGGATCTTTGGTTTTACCCTTCTCCCCATGCTTATCCTGAGATTTCTCACCATCCTTCTTCTTGCCATCCTTGTCACTACCTGTATGAACCTTTCTGTTCACTCTTGTTTTGACACATTTGTCTGCCTTCTTTCCCAATTGTTGGGGAGAGGTCAGATCTGAGTCCACTAGATATTGGTGCAACAAATCAGACACACAGTTATTAAGAATATGCTCTCTCAGGATTAAGTTATACAGGCTTTCATAGTCAGAAACTTTACTGCCATGTAACCACCCCCCCAAGACCTTCACTGAATGGTCAACAAAGTCTACCCAGTCTTGTGAAGACTCCTTTTTGGTTTCTCTGAACTTGATCCTGTACTGTTCAGTGGTTAAGCCATAACCATCTAGGAGTGCATTCTTAAGAACTGAAAAATTATTGGCATCACTTTCCTTCACAGTAAGGAGCCTATCCCTACCCTTTCCACTGAATGATAGCCATAGGATAGCAGCCCACTGCCTTTGAGGGACCCCCTGTACAACACAGGCCTTCTCAAGTGCAGCAAACCACTTGTTAATGTCATCCCCCTCCTTGTAAGGGGGAACTATCTTGTGCAGATTCCTAGAATCATGCTCTTTTACAGGATTACTATCTGCAATACTGCTGCTGCCACCATGGGGTCCAAACTCCAACCTCTGTCTTTCTTTTTCTAAGTCAAATGCTTCCCTGTCTAGATCCAGCTGTTGCTTTTTAAGCTTCAGCCTGGACTCTTCCAATCTCAAACTATTGAGTTCCCTTTCTAACACTCTGTCATCAGGGTGGGTGGGTTGGGCATGCTTAGACACAGAAGAATGGTGTGAATGAACAGAGGGAGACCTGTCCTTAACAGATGGCACTCTAACAACCTGGCCTAAAGGAGTGACATCCCTACTGTGATGAGAGCTCACATCAGTACCAGCCCTGCTAGGTGGCCTGCTAAGGGGCAGGTTGGGAAGGTTCCCTTCTAACACTCTTGCTGGGGCTACCCCAGAATCCGAGTTTGAACCATCAGCTAATCTCTCACCAGATGTGCCAGCTATGGTCTTATCATTTTCAATTAGCATATTAACTAACAATTCTCTAGAGGGATTCTTCCCTACCCCTAAACCTCTATCAATGCAGAGACTCCTTACACCTTTCCAGTTAAGGTGGTCATAAGCTGTGCTGGCCAGATCCAGAGCTTGACCTGTACCAGACATGAGAGAAAAGGTTTAACGGACAGAAAAAGAAAGAAAAAGTTTTAGAACTTTCTAAAGAACAGAAAAAAAACCTTTTCAACTTATAAGAAACTTTTTGAAAGTTTAGAGGTACTTTTCAGCACTTAGCAATAGAGTAAGAGGAGAAAAGCAAAACCTTTTGGTTAGGTGTACATACACTGAACTTGTTTTGTATATTATTCTCTTATGAAAAGTACAAAATGACAAAGTGGTAAGTAGTTGCAAGTACTTATCCCACCGCTGCACAACCAATGTAGGAGGCTGGCCTGGTTTGTAGCGAGTACCAAAGGGTACTTACACTCTGCACCAGGTCCAGGTATCCCTTATTAGTGTAGAAGAGGTGTCTAGCAGCTTTGGCTGATAGAAAAGGGTAGCTTAGCAGAGCAGCTTAGGCTGAACTAGGAGACATGCAAAGCTCCCACAATACCACTAGTGTCCTATGCACAATATCATAAGAAAACACAATACACAGATATACTAAAAATAAAGGTACTTTATTTTTATGACAATATGCCAAAAGTATCTCAGTGAGTACCCTCAGTATGAGGATATCAAATATACACAAGATATATGTACACAATACCAAAATTATGCAGTAATAGCAATAGAAAGCAATGCAAGCAATGTATAGTCACAATAGATTGCAATGAGAGCACATAAGTATAGGGGCAACACAAACCATATACTCTAGAAGTGGAATGTGAACCACGAATGGACCCCAAACGTATGTGAGCTTGTAGAGGGTCTCTGGGACTGTAAGAAAACATTGAGGGTTAGAAAAATAGCCCACCCCAAGACCTTGAAAAGTAGGTGTAAAGTGCACCTAAGTTCCACAGAGAGCACAGAAGTCGTGATAGGGGAATTCTGCAAGGAAGACCAACACTAGCAATGCAACAACAATGGATTTCCAGACGAGAGTACCTGTGGAACAAGGGGACCAAGTCCAAAAGTCACACTCAAGTCGGGAGTGGGCAGATGCCCAAGAAATGCCAGCTGAGGTTGCAAAGAAGCTGCCACCGGATGGTAGAAGCTGTGGATTCTTCAAGAACAAAGAGGACTAGGAACTTCCCCTTTGGAGGATGGATGTCCCACATCGTGAAGAAGCTTGCAGAGGTGTTCCCGTGCAGAAAGACTGCAAACAAGCCTTGCTAGCTGCAAGGGTCGCGGTTAGGGTTTTTGGATGCTGCTGTGGCCCAGGTGGGACCAGGATGTCGCCAATTGCTTGAGGAGACAGAGGGGGCGTCCAGCAAGACAAAGAGCCCACTCAGAAGCAAGCAGCACCCGCAGAAGTGAAGGGACAGGCACTACGAAGAAGAGTGAACCGAAGCTCACCCGAAGTCACAAAAGAATGTCCCAGGACGCCGGAGGAAAACTCAGGAGGTTGTGCACTGCAGGTTAGAGTGTCGGGGACCCAGGCTTGGCTGTGCACAAAGGAAGTCCTGAAAGAGTGCATGTAGGAGGCTGGACTGGCTTGCAGTGAGTACCAAGGGGTACTTACACCTTGCACCAGGCCCAGGTATCCCTTATTAGTGTATAGGGTGTCTAGCAGCTTAGGCTGATAGATAATGGTAGCTTAGCAGAGCAGCTTAGGCTGAACTAGGAGACGAGTGAAGCTCCTACAGTACCACTAGTATCACTTGCACAATATCATAAGAAAACACAATACACAGATATACTAAAAATAAAGGTACTTTATTTTTATGACAATATGCCAAAGTATCTCAGAGTGTACCCTCAGTATGAGGATAGCAAATATACACAAGATATATATACACAATACCAAAAATATGCAGTATAGTCTTAGAAAACAGTGCAAACAATGTATAGTTACAATAGGATGCAATGGGGACACACAGGGATGGGGCAACACAAACCATTTACTCCAAAAGTGGAAAGCGAACCACGAATGGACCCCAAACCTATGTGACCTTGTAGAGGGTCGCTGGGACTATTAGAAAATAGTAAGGGTTAGAAAAATAGCCCACCCCAAGACCCTGAAAAATGAGTGCAAAGTGCACTAAAGTTCCCCAAAGGACATAGAAGTTGTGATAGGGGAATTCTGCAGGAAAGACACAAAACAGCAATGCAACAACGATGGATTTCCAGTCGAGGGTACCTGTGGAACAAGGGGACCAGTCGAAAAGTCACAAGCAAGTCGGAGATGGGCAGATGCCCAGGAAATGCCAGCTGAGGGTGCAAAGAAGCTGCTACTGGACAGTAGCAGCTGAGGATTCTGCAAGAACGACAAGGGCTAGAGACTTCCCCTTTGGAGGATGGATCCCCCACGCCGTGGAGAGTCGTGCAGTAGTATTTTCCCGCCAAAAGACCGCCAACAAGCCTTGCTAGCTGCAAATCGTGCGGATAGGATTTTTGGATGCTGCTGTGGCCCAGGAGGGACCAGGATGTCGCCAATTGCGTCTGGGGACAGAGGGGGCGTCGAGCAAGACAAAAAGCCCTCTCAGAAGCAGGCAGCACCTGCAGAAGTGCTGGAACAGCCACTACGAAGAAGAGTTAAACGGTGCTCACCTGAAGTTGCACAAAGGAGTCCCACGCCACCGGAGGACAACTTAGAAAGTCGTGCAGTGCAGGTTAGAGTGCTGTGGACCCAGGCTTGGATGTGCATAAAGGATTTCTGCCGGAAGTGCACAGAGGCCGGAGTAGCTGCAAAAGTCACGGTTCCCAGCAATGCAGACTGGCGTGGGGAGGCAAGGACTTACCTCCACCAAACTTGGACGGAAGAGTCACTGGACTGTGGGAGTCACTTGGACACAGTTGCTGGATTCAAGGGACCTCGCTCGTCGTTCTGAGAGGAGACCCAGGGGACCGGTGATGCAGTTCTTTTGGTGCCTGCGGTTGCAGGGGGACGATTCTGTCGACCCACAGGAGATTTCTTCGGAGCTTCTAGTGCAGAGAGGAGACAGACTACCCCCACAGCATGCACCACCAGGAAAACAGTCGAGAAGGCGGCAGGATCAGCGTTACAAGGTCGCAGTAGTCGTCTTTACTACTTTGTTGCAGTTTTGCAGGCTTCCAGCGCGGTCAGCAGTCGATTCCTTGGCAGAAGGTGAAGAGAGAGATGCAGAGGAACTCTGATGAGCTCTTGCATTCGTTATCTAAGGAATTCCCCAAAGCAGAGACCCTAAATAGCCAGAAAAGAGGGGTTGGCTACTTAGGAGAGAGGATAGACTAGCAACACCTGAAGGAGCCTATCTGAAGGAGTCTCTGATGTCACCTGCTGGCCCTGGCCACTCAGAGCAGTCCAGTGTGCCAGCAGCACCTCTGTTTCCAAGATGGCAGAGGTCTGGAGCACACTGAAGGAGCTCTGGGCACCTCCCAGGGGAGCTGCAGGTCAGGGGAGTGGTCACTCCCCTTTCCCGTGTCCAGTTTCGCGCCAGAGCAGGGCTGAGGGGTCCCTGAACCGGTGTAGACTGGCTTATGCAGAAATGAGCACCATCTGTGCCCATGAAAGCATTTCCAGAGGCTGGGGGAGGCTACTCCTCCCCTGCCTTAACACCTTTTTCCAAAGGGAGAGGGGTGTAACACCCTCTCTCTGAGGAAGTCCTTTGTTCTGCCATCCTGGGCCAAGCCTGGCTGGACCCCAGGAGGGCAGAAACCTGTCTGAGGGGTTGGCAGCAGCAGCTGCAGTGAAACTCCTGAAAAGGCAGTTTGGCAGTACCAGGGTCTGTGCTACAGACCCGTGGGATCATGGGATTGTGCCAATAATGCCAAGATGGCATAGAGGGGGCAATTCCATGATCTTAGACATGTTACATGGCCATATTCGGAGTTACCATTGTGAAGCTACACATAGGTAGTGACCTATGTGTAGTGCACGCGTGTAATGGTGTCCCCGCACTCACAAAGTCCGGGGAATTTGCCCTGAACAATGTGGGAGCACCTTGGCTAGTGCCAGGGTGCCCAGACACTAAGTAACTTTGCACCTAACCTTTACCAGGTAAAGATTAGACATATAGGTGACTTATAAGTTACTTAAGTGCAGTGAAAATGGCTGTGAAATAATGTGTGCATTATTTCTCTCAGGCTGCAGTGGCAGGCCTGTGTAAGAATTGTCAGAGCTCCCTATGGGTGCCAAAGAAATGCTGCAGCCCATAGGGATATCCTGGAACCCCAATACCCTGGGTACCTCAGTACCATATACTAGGGGATTATAAGGGTGTTCCAGTATGTAGGAAAGTACCATCTTGCCTGGCATGTTACCCCCATTTTTCACTGTATGTATGTTATTTTAGTTGTATGTGTCACTGGGACCCTGTTCACCAGGGCCCCAGTGCTCATAAGTGTGCCTGAATGTGTTACCTGTGTAGTGACTAACTGTCTCACTGAGGCTCTGCTAATCAGAACCTCAGTGGTTATGCTCTCTCATTTCTTTCAAATTGTCACTAACAGGCTAGTGACTAATTTTAACAATTTACATTGGCTTACTGGAACACCCTTATAATTCCCTAGTATATGGTACTGAGGTACCCAGGGTATTGGGGTTCCAGGAGATCCCTATGGGCTGCAGCATTTCTTTTGCCACCCATAGGGAGCTCTGACAATTCTTACACAGGCCTGCCACTGCAGCCTGAGTGAAATAACGTCCACGTTATTTCACAGCCATTTTACACTGCACTTAAGTAACTTATAAGTCACCTATATGTCTAACCTTTACCTGGTAAAGGTTAGGTGCAAAGTTACTTAGTGTGAGGGCACCCTGGCACTAGCCAAGGTGCCCCCACATTGTTCAGGGCCAATTCCCCGGACTTTGTGAGTGCGGGGACACCATTATACGCGTGCACTACATGTAGGTCACTTCCTATATGTAGCTTCACAATGGTAACTCCGAATATGGCCATGTAACATGTCTATGATCATGGAATTGCCCCCTCTATGCCATCCTGGCATAGTTGGCAAAATCCCATGATCCCAGTGGTCTGTAGCACAGACCCTGGTACTGCCAAACTGCCTTTCCCAGGGTTTCACTGCAGCTGCTGCTGCTGCCAATCCCTCAGACAGGCTTCTGCCCTCCTGGGGTCCAGCCAGGCCTGGCCCAGGATGGCAGAACAAAGGACTTCCTCTGAGAGAGGGTGTTACACCCTCTCCCTTTGGAAAATGGTGTGAAGGCAGGGGAGGAGTAGCCTCCCCCAGCCTCTGGAAATGCTTTCATGGGCACACATGGTGCCCATTTCTGCATAAGCCAGTCTACACCGGTTCAGGGACCCCTTAGCCCTGCTCTGGCGCGAAACTGGACCAAGGAAAGGGGAGTGACCACTCCCCTGACCTGTACCTCCCCTGGGAGGTGCCCAGTGCTCCTCCAGTGTGCTCCAGACCTCTGCCATCTTGGAAACAGAGGTGCTGCTGGCACACTGGACTGCTCTGAGTGGCCACTGCCATCAGGTGACGTCAGAGACTCCTTCTGATAGGCTCCTTCAGGTGTTGCTAGCCTATCCTCTCTCCTAAGTAGCCAAACCCTCTTTTCTGGCTATTTAGGGTCTCTGCTTTGGGATTTCCTTAGATAACGAATGCAAGAGCTCATCAGAGTTCCTCTGCATCTCTCTCTTCACCTTCTGCCAAGGAATCGACTGCTGACCGAGCTGGAAGCCTGCAAAACTGCAACAAAGTAGCGAAGACGACTACTGCAACTCTGTAACGCTGATCCTGCCGCCTTCTCGACTGTTTTCCTGGTGGTGCATGCTGTGGGGGTAGTCTGCCTCCGCTCTGCACAAGAAGCTCCGAAGAAATCTCCCGTGGGTCGACGGAATCTTCCCCCTGCAACCGCAGGCACCAAAAGACTGCATCACAGGTCCTCTGGGTCCCCTCTCAGCACGACGAGCGTGGTCTCTGGAACTCAGCAACTCTGTCCAAGTGACTCCCACAGTCCAGTGACTCTTCAGTCCAAGTTTGGTGGAGGTAAGTCCTTGCCTCCCCACGCTAGACTGCATTGCTGTGTACCGCGTGATTTGCAGCTGCTCCATCTCCTGTGCACTCTTCCAGGATTTCCGTTGTGCATAGCCAAGGCTGGGTCCCCGGCACTCTAACCTGCAGTGCACAACCTCCTGAGTTGTCCTCCGGCGTCATGGGTCCTTCTTTTGTGACTTCGGGTGAGCTCCGGTTCACTCTGCTTTGTAGTGCCTGTTCCGGCACTTCTGCGGGTGTTGCTTGCTTCTGAGTGGGCTCTTTGTCTTGCTGAATGCCCCCTCTGTGTCCTCACACAATTGGCGACATCCTGGTCCCTCCTGGGCCAAAGCAGCATCCAAAAACCCTAACTGCAACCCTTGCAGCTAGCAAGGCTTGTTTGCGGTCTTTCTGCACGGAAACACCTCTGCAAGCTTCTTCACGACGTGGGACATCCATCCACCAAAGGGGAAGTTCCTAGTCCTCTTCGTTCTTGCAGAATCCACAGCTTCTACCATCCAGTGACAGCTTCTTTGCACCCACAGCTGGCATTTCCTGGGCATCTGCCCACTCCCGACTTAATCGTGACTCTTGGACTTGGTCCCCTTGTTCCACAGGTACTCTCGTCTGGAAATCCATCATTGTTGCATTGCTGGTGTTGGTCTTCCTTGCAGAATTTCCCTATCACGACTTCTGTGCTCTCTGGGGAACTTAGGTGCACTTTGCACCCACTTTTCAGGGTCTTGGGGTGGACTATGTTGCTAACCCTCACTGTTTTCTTACAGTCCCAGCGACCCTCTACAAGGTCACATAGGTTTGGGGTCCATTCGTGGTTCGCATTCCACTTCTAGAGTATATGGTTTGTGTTGCCCCTATACCTAGGTTCTCTCATTGCAATCTATTGTGACTGTACATTGCTTGCATTCGTTTTATTGCTATTACTGCATAATGTTGGTATTGTGTACATATATCTTGTGTATATTTTCTATCCTCATACTGAGGGTACTCACTGAGATACTTTTGGCATATTGTCATAAAAATAAAGTACCTTTATTTTTAGTATATCTGTGTATTGTGTTTTCTTATGATATTGTGCATTTGACACCAGTGGTATAGTGGGAGTTTTGCATTTCTCCTAGTACAGCCTAAGCTGCTCTGCTAAGCTACCTTTTCTATCAGCCAAAGCTGCTAAACACCTCTTCTACACTAATAAGGGATACCTGGACCTGGTGCAAGGTGTAAGTACCCCTTGGTACTCACTACAAACCAGGCCAGCCTCCCACACACCCCAACTAAGCTGAACTATAGCTAAGGGAAGAAACTTATTGGAGTTATGAACATCAATATTCTTATACTGTTGTCCAATGATGTGTTGTTCAGGAGCCACAAGGTTTTCAGTCACCAAAGTGATACTGGCACCTGTGTCCCTGTAGGTCTGGGGCTCAACACCATTTATTGAAACTGTCTGCCTCTACTTATCCATAGTAAGGGGACAAGCAGCCAGTGTGGCAAGGCCAATGCCACTAGGTGTGACAGAAACTGTCTTGGGACTGACTACCCCAATTTCTATGATGGACCCATAAGTGAACCCAACTACACCCTTAGTTTGACTGTTGCCAGCAGTCCCACCACTAGTACCACTACTGCTAGGGGCACTAGAGCTTGATGTATTAGTGGTGGTAGGCTCAGGGGGTTTACCTGGACAGGACTTATCCCCTGGCCTATGGCCTTTGTTTTTACACACAAAGCACCAAGGCTTTTTAATGTGTGTGAGTTGAGAAGCAGAGGAAGAATTTGTTGTATCCCCACCCCGAAGAGTGTTTAGGATTTGAAGAAGGATCTTTGGTTTTACCCTTCTCCCCATGCTTATCCTGAGATTTCTCACCATCCTTCTTCTTGCCATCCTTGTCACTACCTGTATGAACCTTTCTGTTCACTCTTGTTTTGACACATTTGTCTGCCTTCTTTCCCAATTGTTGGGGAGAGGTCAGATCTGAGTCCACTAGATATTGGTGCAACAAATCAGACACACAGTTATTAAGAATATGCTCTCTCAGGATTAAGTTATACAGGCTTTCATAGTCAGAAACTTTACTGCCATGTAACCACCCCCCCAAGACCTTCACTGAATGGTCAACAAAGTCTACCCAGTCTTGTGAAGACTCCTTTTTGGTTTCTCTGAACTTGATCCTGTACTGTTCAGTGGTTAAGCCATAACCATCTAGGAGTGCATTCTTAAGAACTGAAAAATTATTGGCATCACTTTCCTTCACAGTAAGGAGCCTATCCCTACCCTTTCCACTGAATGATAGCCATAGGATAGCAGCCCACTGCCTTTGAGGGACCCCCTGTACAACACAGGCCTTCTCAAGTGCAGCAAACCACTTGTTAATGTCATCCCCCTCCTTGTAAGGGGGATCTATCTTGTGCAGATTCCTAGAATCATGCTCTTTTAAAGGATTACTATCTGCAATACTGCTGCTGCCACCATGGGGTCCAAACCCCAACCTCTGTCTTTCTTTTTCTAAGTCAAATGCTTCCCTGTCTAGATCCAGCTGTTGCTTTTTAAGCTTCAGCCTGGACTCTTCCAATCTCAAACTATTGAGTTCCCTTTCTAACACTCTGTCATCAGGGTGGGTGGGTTGGGCATGCTTAGACACAGAAGAATGGTGTGAATGAACAGAGGGAGACCTGTCCTTAACAGATGGCACTCTAACAACCTGGCCTAAAGGAGTGACATCCCTACTGTGATGAGAGCTCACATCAGTACCAGCCCTGCTAGGTGGCCTGCTAAGGGGCAGGTTGGGAAGGTTCCCTTCTAACACTCTTGCTGGGGCTACCCCAGAATCCGAGTTTGAACCATCAGCTAATCTCTCACCAGATGTGCCAGCTATGGTCTTATCATTTTCAATTAGCATATTAACTAACAATTCTCTAGAGGGATTCTTCCCTACCCCTAAACCTCTATCAATGCAGAGACTCCTTACACCTTTCCAGTTAAGGTGGTCATAAGCTGTGCTGGCCAGATCCAGAGCTTGACCTGTACCAGACATGAGAGAAAAGGTTTAACGGACAGAAAAAGAAAGAAAAAGTTTTAGAACTTTCTAAAGAACAGAAAAAAAACCTTTTCAACTTATAAGAAACTTTTTGAAAGTTTAGAGGTACTTTTCAGCACTTAGCAATAGAGTAAGAGGAGAAAAGCAAAACCTTTTGGTTAGGTGTACATACACTGAACTTGTTTTGTATATTATTCTCTTATGAAAAGTACAAAATGACAAAGTGGTAAGTAGTTGCAAGTACTTATCCCACCGCTGCACAACCAATGTAGGAGGCTGGCCTGGTTTGTAGCGAGTACCAAAGGGTACTTACACTCTGCACCAGGTCCAGGTATCCCTTATTAGTGTAGAAGAGGTGTCTAGCAGCTTTGGCTGATAGAAAAGGGTAGCTTAGCAGAGCAGCTTAGGCTGAACTAGGAGACATGCAAAGCTCCCACAATACCACTAGTGTCCTATGCACAATATCATAAGAAAACACAATACACAGATATACTAAAAATAAAGGTACTTTATTTTTATGACAATATGCCAAAAGTATCTCAGTGAGTACCCTCAGTATGAGGATATCAAATATACACAAGATATATGTACACAATACCAAAATTATGCAGTAATAGCAATAGAAAGCAATGCAAGCAATGTATAGTCACAATAGATTGCAATGAGAGCACATAAGTATAGGGGCAACACAAACCATATACTCTAGAAGTGGAATGTGAACCACGAATGGACCCCAAACGTATGTGAGCTTGTAGAGGGTCTCTGGGACTGTAAGAAAACATTGAGGGTTAGAAAAATAGCCCACCCCAAGACCTTGAAAAGTAGGTGTAAAGTGCACCTAAGTTCCACAGAGAGCACAGAAGTCGTGATAGGGGAATTCTGCAAGGAAGACCAACACTAGCAATGCAACAACAATGGATTTCCAGACGAGAGTACCTGTGGAACAAGGGGACCAAGTCCAAAAGTCACACTCAAGTCGGGAGTGGGCAGATGCCCAAGAAATGCCAGCTGAGGTTGCAAAGAAGCTGCCACCGGATGGTAGAAGCTGTGGATTCTTCAAGAACAAAGAGGACTAGGAACTTCCCCTTTGGAGGATGGATGTCCCACATCGTGAAGAAGCTTGCAGAGGTGTTCCCGTGCAGAAAGACTGCAAACAAGCCTTGCTAGCTGCAAGGGTCGCGGTTAGGGTTTTTGGATGCTGCTGTGGCCCAGGTGGGACCAGGATGTCGCCAATTGCTTGAGGAGACAGAGGGGGCGTCCAGCAAGACAAAGAGCCCACTCAGAAGCAAGCAGCACCCGCAGAAGTGAAGGGACAGGCACTACGAAGAAGAGTGAACCGAAGCTCACCCGAAGTCACAAAAGAATGTCCCAGGACGCCGGAGGAAAACTCAGGAGGTTGTGCACTGCAGGTTAGAGTGTCGGGGACCCAGGCTTGGCTGTGCACAAAGGAAGTCCTGGAAGAGTGCATGTAGGAGGCTGGACTGGCTTGCAGTGAGTACCAAGGGGTACTTACACCTTGCACCAGGCCCAGGTATCCCTTATTAGTGTATAGGGTGTCTAGCAGCTTAGGCTGATAGATAATGGTAGCTTAGCAGAGCAGCTTAGGCTGAACTAGGAGACGAGTGAAGCTCCTACAGTACCACTAGTATCACTTGCACAATATCATAAGAAAACACAATACACAGATATACTAAAAATAAAGGTACTTTATTTTTATGACAATATGCCAAAGTATCTCAGAGTGTACCCTCAGTATGAGGATAGCAAATATACACAAGATATATGTACACAATACCAAAAATATGCAGTATAGTCTTAGAAAACAGTGCAAACAATGTATAGTTACAATAGGATGCAATGGGGACACATAGGGATGGGGCAACACAAACCATTTACTCCAAAAGTGGAAAGCGAACCACGAATGGACCCCAAACCTATGTGACCTTGTAGAGGGTCGCTGGGACTATTAGAAAATAGTAAGGGTTAGAAAAATAGCCCACCCCAAGACCCTGAAAAGTGAGTGCAAAGTGCACTAAAGTTCCCCAAAGGACATAGAAGTTGTGATAGGGGAATTCTGCAGGAAAGACACAAAACAGCAATGCAACAACGATGGATTTCCAGTCGAGGGTACCTGTGGAACAAGGGGACCAGTCGAAAAGTCACAAGCAAGTCGGAGATGGGCAGATGCCCAGGAAATGCCAGCTGAGGGTGCAAAGAAGCTGCTACTGGACAGTAGCAGCTGAGGAATCTGCAAGAACGACAAGGGCTAGAGACTTCCCCTTTGGAGGATGGATCCCCCACGCCGTGGAGAGTCGTGCAGTAGTATTTTCCCGCCAAAAGACCGCCAACAAGCCTTGCTAGCTGCAAATCGTGCGGTTAGGATTTTTGGATGCTGCTGTGGCCCAGGAGGGACCAGGATGTCGCCAATTGCGTCTGGGGACAGAGGGGGCGTCGAGCAAGACAAAAAGCCCTCTCAGAAGCAGGCAGCACCTGCAGAAGTGCTGGAACAGCCACTACGAAGAAGAGTTAAACGGTGCTCACCTGAAGTTGCACAAAGGAGTCCCACGCCACCGGAGGACAACTTAGAAAGTCGTGCAGTGCAGGTTAGAGTGCTGTGGACCCAGGCTTGGATGTGCATAAAGGATTTCTGCCGGAAGTGCACAGAGGCCGGAGTAGCTGCAAAAGTCACGGTTCCCAGCAATGCAGACTGGCGTGGGGAGGCAAGGACTTACCTCCACCAAACTTGGACGGAAGAGTCACTGGACTGTGGGAGTCACTTGGACACAGTTGCTGGATTCAAGGGACCTCGCTCGTCGTTCTGAGAGGAGACCCAGGGGACCGGTGATGCAGTTCTTTTGGTGCCTGCGGTTGCAGGGGGACGATTCTGTCGACCCACAGGAGATTTCTTCGGAGCTTCTAGTGCAGAGAGGAGACAGACTACCCCCACAGCATGCACCACCAGGAAAACAGTCGAGAAGGCGGCAGGATCAGCGTTACAAGGTCGCAGTAGTCGTCTTTACTACTTTGTTGCAGTTTTGCAGGCTTCCAGCGCGGTCAGCAGTCGATTCCTTGGCAGAAGGTGAAGAGAGAGATGCAGAGGAACTCTGATGAGCTCTTGCATTCGTTATCTAAGGAATTCCCCAAAGCAGAGACCCTAAATAGCCAGAAAAGAGGGGTTGGCTACTTAGGAGAGAGGATAGACTAGCAACACCTGAAGGAGCCTATCTGAAGGAGTCTCTGATGTCACCTGCTGGCCCTGGCCACTCAGAGCAGTCCAGTGTGCCAGCAGCACCTCTGTTTCCAAGATGGCAGAGGTCTGGAGCACACTGAAGGAGCTCTGGGCACCTCCCAGGGGAGCTGCAGGTCAGGGGAGTGGTCACTCCCCTTTCCCGTGTCCAGTTTCGCGCCAGAGCAGGGCTGAGGGGTCCCTGAACCGGTGTAGACTGGCTTATGCAGAAATGAGCACCATCTGTGCCCATGAAAGCATTTCCAGAGGCTGGGGGAGGCTACTCCTCCCCTGCCTTAACACCTTTTTCCAAAGGGAGAGGGTGTAACACCCTCTCTCTGAGGAAGTCCTTTGTTCTGCCATCCTGGGCCAAGCCTGGCTGGACCCCAGGAGGGCAGAAACCTGTCTGAGGGGTTGGCAGCAGCAGCTGCAGTGAAACTCCTGAAAAGGCAGTTTGGCAGTACCAGGGTCTGTGCTACAGACCCGTGGGATCATGGGATTGTGCCAATAATGCCAAGATGGCATAGAGGGGGCAATTCCATGATCTTAGACATGTTACATGGCCATATTCGGAGTTACCATTGTGAAGCTACACATAGGTAGTGACCTATGTGTAGTGCACGCGTGTAATGGTGTCCCCGCACTCACAAAGTCCGGGGAATTTGCCCTGAACAATGTGGGAGCACCTTGGCTAGTGCCAGGGTGCCCAGACACTAAGTAACTTTGCACCTAACCTTTACCAGGTAAAGATTAGACATATAGGTGACTTATAAGTTACTTAAGTGCAGTGAAAATGGCTGTGAAATAATGTGTGCATTATTTCTCTCAGGCTGCAGTGGCAGGCCTGTGTAAGAATTGTCAGAGCTCCCTATGGGTGCCAAAGAAATGCTGCAGCCCATAGGGATATCCTGGAACCCCAATACCCTGGGTACCTCAGTACCATATACTAGGGGATTATAAGGGTGTTCCAGTATGTAGGAAAGTACCATCTTGCCTGGCATGTTACCCCCCATTTTTCACTGTATGTATGTTATTTTAGTTGTATGTGTCACTGGGACCCTGTTCACCAGGGCCCCAGTGCTCATAAGTGTGCCTGAATGTGTTACCTGTGTAGTGACTAACTGTCTCACTGAGGCTCTGCTAATCAGAACCTCAGTGGTTATGCTCTCTCATTTCTTTCAAATTGTCACTAACAGGCTAGTGACTAATTTTAACAATTTACATTGGCTTACTGGAACACCCTTATAATTCCCTAGTATATGGTACTGAGGTACCCAGGGTATTGGGGTTCCAGGAGATCCCTATGGGCTGCAGCATTTCTTTTGCCACCCATAGGGAGCTCTGACAATTCTTACACAGGCCTGCCACTGCAGCCTGAGTGAAATAACGTCCACGTTATTTCACAGCCATTTTACACTGCACTTAAGTAACTTATAAGTCACCTATATGTCTAACCTTTACCTGGTAAAGGTTAGGTGCAAAGTTACTTAGTGTGAGGGCACCCTGGCACTAGCCAAGGTGCCCCCACATTGTTCAGGGCCAATTCCCCGGACTTTGTGAGTGCGGGGACACCATTATACGCGTGCACTACATGTAGGTCACTTCCTATATGTAGCTTCACAATGGTAACTCCGAATATGGCCATGTAACATGTCTATGATCATGGAATTGCCCCCTCTATGCCATCCTGGCATAGTTGGCAAAATCCCATGATCCCAGTGGTCTGTAGCACAGACCCTGGTACTGCCAAACTGCCTTTCCCAGGGTTTCACTGCAGCTGCTGCTGCTGCCAATCCCTCAGACAGGCTTCTGCCCTCCTGGGGTCCAGCCAGGCCTGGCCCAGGATGGCAGAACAAAGGACTTCCTCTGAGAGAGGGTGTTACACCCTCTCCCTTTGGAAAATGGTGTGAAGGCAGGGGAGGAGTAGCCTCCCCCAGCCTCTGGAAATGCTTTCATGGGCACACATGGTGCCCATTTCTGCATAAGCCAGTCTACACCGGTTCAGGGACCCCTTAGCCCTGCTCTGGCGCGAAACTGGACCAAGGAAAGGGGAGTGACCACTCCCCTGACCTGTACCTCCCCTGGGAGGTGCCCAGTGCTCCTCCAGTGTGCTCCAGACCTCTGCCATCTTGGAAACAGAGGTGCTGCTGGCACACTGGACTGCTCTGAGTGGCCACTGCCATCAGGTGACGTCAGAGACTCCTTCTGATAGGCTCCTTCAGGTGTTGCTAGCCTATCCTCTCTCCTAAGTAGCCAAACCCTCTTTTCTGGCTATTTAGGGTCTCTGCTTTGGGATTTCCTTAGATAACGAATGCAAGAGCTCATCAGAGTTCCTCTGCATCTCTCTCTTCACCTTCTGCCAAGGAATCGACTGCTGACCGAGCTGGAAGCCTGCAAAACTGCAACAAAGTAGCGAAGACGACTACTGCAACTCTGTAACGCTGATCCTGCCGCCTTCTCGACTGTTTTCCTGGTGGTGCATGCTGTGGGGGTAGTCTGCCTCCGCTCTGCACAAGAAGCTCCGAAGAAATCTCCCGTGGGTCGACGGAATCTTCCCCCTGCAACCGCAGGCACCAAAAGACTGCATCACAGGTCCTCTGGGTCCCCTCTCAGCACGACGAGCGTGGTCTCTGGAACTCAGCAACTCTGTCCAAGTGACTCCCACAGTCCAGTGACTCTTCAGTCCAAGTTTGGTGGAGGTAAGTCCTTGCCTCCCCACGCTAGACTGCATTGCTGTGTACCGCGTGATTTGCAGCTGCTCCATCTCCTGTGCACTCTTCCAGGATTTCCGTTGTGCATAGCCAAGGCTGGGTCCCCGGCACTCTAACCTGCAGTGCACAACCTCCTGAGTTGTCCTCCGGCGTCATGGGTCCTTCTTTTGTGACTTCGGGTGAGCTCCGGTTCACTCTGCTTTGTAGTGCCTGTTCCGGCACTTCTGCGGGTGTTGCTTGCTTCTGAGTGGGCTCTTTGTCTTGCTGAATGCCCCCTCTGTGTCCTCACACAATTGGCGACATCCTGGTCCCTCCTGGGCCAAAGCAGCATCCAAAAACCCTAACTGCAACCCTTGCAGCTAGCAAGGCTTGTTTGCGGTCTTTCTGCACGGAAACACCTCTGCAAGCTTCTTCACGACGTGGGACATCCATCCACCAAAGGGGAAGTTCCTAGTCCTCTTCGTTCTTGCAGAATCCACAGCTTCTACCATCCAGTGACAGCTTCTTTGCACCCACAGCTGGCATTTCCTGGGCATCTGCCCACTCCCGACTTAATCGTGACTCTTGGACTTGGTCCCCTTGTTCCACAGGTACTCTCGTCTGGAAATCCATCATTGTTGCATTGCTGGTGTTGGTCTTCCTTGCAGAATTTCCCTATCACGACTTCTGTGCTCTCTGGGGAACTTAGGTGCACTTTGCACCCACTTTTCAGGGTCTTGGGGTGGACTATGTTGCTAACCCTCACTGTTTTCTTACAGTCCCAGCGACCCTCTACAAGGTCACATAGGTTTGGGGTCCATTCGTGGTTCGCATTCCACTTCTAGAGTATATGGTTTGTGTTGCCCCTATACCTAGGTTCTCTCATTGCAATCTATTGTGACTGTACATTGCTTGCATTCGTTTTATTGCTATTACTGCATAATGTTGGTATTGTGTACATATATCTTGTGTATATTTTCTATCCTCATACTGAGGGTACTCACTGAGATACTTTTGGCATATTGTCATAAAAATAAAGTACCTTTATTTTTAGTATATCTGTGTATTGTGTTTTCTTATGATATTGTGCATTTGACACCAGTGGTATAGTGGGAGTTTTGCATTTCTCCTAGTACAGCCTAAGCTGCTCTGCTAAGCTACCTTTTCTATCAGCCAAAGCTGCTAAACACCTCTTCTACACTAATAAGGGATACCTGGACCTGGTGCAAGGTGTAAGTACCCCTTGGTACTCACTACAAACCAGGCCAGCCTCCCACACACCCCAACTAAGCTGAACTATAGCTAAGGGAAGAAACTTATTGGAGTTATGAACATCAATATTCTTATACTGTTGTCCAATGATGTGTTGTTCAGGAGCCACAAGGTTTTCAGTCACCAAAGTGATACTGGCACCTGTGTCCCTGTAGGTCTGGGGCTCAACACCATTTATTGAAACTGTCTGCCTCTACTTATCCATAGTAAGGGGACAAGCAGCCAGTGTGGCAAGGCCAATGCCACTAGGTGTGACAGAAACTGTCTTGGGACTGACTACCCCAATTTCTATGATGGACCCATAAGTGAACCCAACTACACCCTTAGTTTGACTGTTGCCAGCAGTCCCACCACTAGTACCACTACTGCTAGGGGCACTAGAGCTTGATGTATTAGTGGTGGTAGGCTCAGGGGGTTTACCTGGACAGGACTTATCCCCTGGCCTATGGCCTTTGTTTTTACACACAAAGCACCAAGGCTTTTTAATGTGTGTGAGTTGAGAAGCAGAGGAAGAATTTGTTGTATCCCCACCCCGAAGAGTGTTTAGGATTTGAAGAAGGATCTTTGGTTTTACCCTTCTCCCCATGCTTATCCTGAGATTTCTCACCATCCTTCTTCTTGCCATCCTTGTCACTACCTGTATGAACCTTTCTGTTCACTCTTGTTTTGACACATTTGTCTGCCTTCTTTCCCAATTGTTGGGGAGAGGTCAGATCTGAGTCCACTAGATATTGGTGCAACAAATCAGACACACAGTTATTAAGAATATGCTCTCTCAGGATTAAGTTATACAGGCTTTCATAGTCAGAAACTTTACTGCCATGTAACCACCCCCCCAAGACCTTCACTGAATGGTCAACAAAGTCTACCCAGTCTTGTGAAGACTCCTTTTTGGTTTCTCTGAACTTGATCCTGTACTGTTCAGTGGTTAAGCCATAACCATCTAGGAGTGCATTCTTAAGAACTGAAAAATTATTGGCATCACTTTCCTTCACAGTAAGGAGCCTATCCCTACCCTTTCCACTGAATGATAGCCATAGGATAGCAGCCCACTGCCTTTGAGGGACCCCCTGTACAACACAGGCCTTCTCAAGTGCAGCAAACCACTTGTTAATGTCATCCCCCTCCTTGTAAGGGGGATCTATCTTGTGCAGATTCCTAGAATCATGCTCTTTTAAAGGATTACTATCTGCAATACTGCTGCTGCCACCATGGGGTCCAAACCCCAACCTCTGTCTTCTTTTTCTAAGTCAAATGCTTCCCTGTCTAGATCCAGCTGTTGCTTTTTAAGCTTCAGCCTGGACTCTTCCAATCTCAAACTATTGAGTTCCCTTTCTAACACTCTGTCATCAGGGTGGGTGGGTTGGGCATGCTTAGACACAGAAGAATGGTGTGAATGAACAGAGGGAGACCTGTCCTTAACAGATGGCACTCTAACAACCTGGCCTAAAGGAGTGACATCCCTACTGTGATGAGAGCTCACATCAGTACCAGCCCTGCTAGGTGGCCTGCTAAGGGGCAGGTTGGGAAGGTTCCCTTCTAACACTCTTGCTGGGGCTACCCCAGAATCCGAGTTTGAACCATCAGCTAATCTCTCACCAGATGTGCCAGCTATGGTCTTATCATTTTCAATTAGCATATTAACTAACAATTCTCTAGAGGGATTCTTCCCTACCCCTAAACCTCTATCAATGCAGAGACTCCTTACACCTTTCCAGTTAAGGTGGTCATAAGCTGTGCTGGCCAGATCCAGAGCTTGACCTGTACCAGACATGAGAGAAAAGGTTTAACGGACAGAAAAAGAAAGAAAAAGTTTTAGAACTTTCTAAAGAACAGAAAAAAAACCTTTTCAACTTATAAGAAACTTTTTGAAAGTTTAGAGGTACTTTTCAGCACTTAGCAATAGAGTAAGAGGAGAAAAGCAAAACCTTTTGGTTAGGTGTACATACACTGAACTTGTTTTGTATATTATTCTCTTATGAAAAGTACAAAATGACAAAGTGGTAAGTAGTTGCAAGTACTTATCCCACCGCTGCACAACCAATGTAGGAGGCTGGCCTGGTTTGTAGCGAGTACCAAAGGGTACTTACACTCTGCACCAGGTCCAGGTATCCCTTATTAGTGTAGAAGAGGTGTCTAGCAGCTTTGGCTGATAGAAAAGGGTAGCTTAGCAGAGCAGCTTAGGCTGAACTAGGAGACATGCAAAGCTCCCACAATACCACTAGTGTCCTATGCACAATATCATAAGAAAACACAATACACAGATATACTAAAAATAAAGGTACTTTATTTTTATGACAATATGCCAAAAGTATCTCAGTGAGTACCCTCAGTATGAGGATATCAAATATACACAAGATATATGTACACAATACCAAAATTATGCAGTAATAGCAATAGAAAGCAATGCAAGCAATGTATAGTCACAATAGATTGCAATGAGAGCACATAAGTATAGGGGCAACACAAACCATATACTCTAGAAGTGGAATGTGAACCACGAATGGACCCCAAACGTATGTGAGCTTGTAGAGGGTCTCTGGGACTGTAAGAAAACATTGAGGGTTAGAAAAATAGCCCACCCCAAGACCTTGAAAAGTAGGTGTAAAGTGCACCTAAGTTCCACAGAGAGCACAGAAGTCGTGATAGGGGAATTCTGCAAGGAAGACCAACACTAGCAATGCAACAACAATGGATTTCCAGACGAGAGTACCTGTGGAACAAGGGGACCAAGTCCAAAAGTCACACTCAAGTCGGGAGTGGGCAGATGCCCAAGAAATGCCAGCTGAGGTTGCAAAGAAGCTGCCACCGGATGGTAGAAGCTGTGGATTCTTCAAGAACAAAGAGGACTAGGAACTTCCCCTTTGGAGGATGGATGTCCCACATCGTGAAGAAGCTTGCAGAGGTGTTCCCGTGCAGAAAGACTGCAAACAAGCCTTGCTAGCTGCAAGGGTCGCGGTTAGGGTTTTTGGATGCTGCTGTGGCCCAGGTGGGACCAGGATGTCGCCAATTGCTTGAGGAGACAGAGGGGGCGTCCAGCAAGACAAAGAGCCCACTCAGAAGCAAGCAGCACCCGCAGAAGTGAAGGGACAGGCACTACGAAGAAGAGTGAACCGAAGCTCACCCGAAGTCACAAAAGAATGTCCCAGGACGCCGGAGGAAAACTCAGGAGGTTGTGCACTGCAGGTTAGAGTGTCGGGGACCCAGGCTTGGCTGTGCACAAAGGAAGTCCTGGAAGAGTGCATGTAGGAGGCTGGACTGGCTTGCAGTGAGTACCAAGGGGTACTTACACCTTGCACCAGGCCCAGGTATCCCTTATTAGTGTATAGGGTGTCTAGCAGCTTAGGCTGATAGATAATGGTAGCTTAGCAGAGCAGCTTAGGCTGAACTAGGAGACGAGTGAAGCTCCTACAGTACCACTAGTATCACTTGCACAATATCATAAGAAAACACAATACACAGATATACTAAAAATAAAGGTACTTTATTTTTATGACAATATGCCAAAGTATCTCAGAGTGTACCCTCAGTATGAGGATAGCAAATATACACAAGATATATGTACACAATACCAAAAATATGCAGTATAGTCTTAGAAAACAGTGCAAACAATGTATAGTTACAATAGGATGCAATGGGGACACATAGGGATGGGGCAACACAAACCATTTACTCCAAAAGTGGAAAGCGAACCACGAATGGACCCCAAACCTATGTGACCTTGTAGAGGGTCGCTGGGACTATTAGAAAATAGTAAGGGTTAGAAAAATAGCCCACCCCAAGACCCTGAAAAGTGAGTGCAAAGTGCACTAAAGTTCCCCAAAGGACATAGAAGTTGTGATAGGGGAATTCTGCAGGAAAGACACAAAACAGCAATGCAACAACGATGGATTTCCAGTCGAGGGTACCTGTGGAACAAGGGGACCAGTCGAAAAGTCACAAGCAAGTCGGAGATGGGCAGATGCCCAGGAAATGCCAGCTGAGGGTGCAAAGAAGCTGCTACTGGACAGTAGCAGCTGAGGATTCTGCAAGAACGACAAGGGCTAGAGACTTCCCCTTTGGAGGATGGATCCCCCACGCCGTGGAGAGTCGTGCAGTAGTATTTTCCCGCCAAAAGACCGCCAACAAGCCTTGCTAGCTGCAAATCGTGCGGTTAGGATTTTTGGATGCTGCTGTGGCCCAGGAGGGACCAGGATGTCGCCAATTGCGTCTGGGGACAGAGGGGGCGTCGAGCAAGACAAAAAGCCCTCTCAGAAGCAGGCAGCACCTGCAGAAGTGCTGGAACAGCCACTACGAAGAAGAGTTAAACGGTGCTCACCTGAAGTTGCACAAAGGAGTCCCACGCCACCGGAGGACAACTTAGAAAGTCGTGCAGTGCAGGTTAGAGTGCTGTGGACCCAGGCTTGGATGTGCATAAAGGATTTCTGCCGGAAGTGCACAGAGGCCGGAGTAGCTGCAAAAGTCACGGTTCCCAGCAATGCAGACTGGCGTGGGGAGGCAAGGACTTACCTCCACCAAACTTGGACGGAAGAGTCACTGGACTGTGGGAGTCACTTGGACACAGTTGCTGGATTCAAGGGACCTCGCTCGTCGTTCTGAGAGGAGACCCAGGGGACCGGTGATGCAGTTCTTTTGGTGCCTGCGGTTGCAGGGGGACGATTCTGTCGACCCACAGGAGATTTCTTCGGAGCTTCTAGTGCAGAGAGGAGACAGACTACCCCCACAGCATGCACCACCAGGAAAACAGTCGAGAAGGCGGCAGGATCAGCGTTACAAGGTCGCAGTAGTCGTCTTTACTACTTTGTTGCAGTTTTGCAGGCTTCCAGCGCGGTCAGCAGTCGATTCCTTGGCAGAAGGTGAAGAGAGAGATGCAGAGGAACTCTGATGAGCTCTTGCATTCGTTATCTAAGGAATTCCCCAAAGCAGAGACCCTAAATAGCCAGAAAAGAGGGGTTGGCTACTTAGGAGAGAGGATAGACTAGCAACACCTGAAGGAGCCTATCTGAAGGAGTCTCTGATGTCACCTGCTGGCCCTGGCCACTCAGAGCAGTCCAGTGTGCCAGCAGCACCTCTGTTTCCAAGATGGCAGAGGTCTGGAGCACACTGAAGGAGCTCTGGGCACCTCCCAGGGGAGCTGCAGGTCAGGGGAGTGGTCACTCCCCTTTCCCGTGTCCAGTTTCGCGCCAGAGCAGGGCTGAGGGGTCCCTGAACCGGTGTAGACTGGCTTATGCAGAAATGAGCACCATCTGTGCCCATGAAAGCATTTCCAGAGGCTGGGGGAGGCTACTCCTCCCCTGCCTTAACACCTTTTTCCAAAGGGAGAGGGTGTAACACCCTCTCTCTGAGGAAGTCCTTTGTTCTGCCATCCTGGGCCAAGCCTGGCTGGACCCCAGGAGGGCAGAAACCTGTCTGAGGGGTTGGCAGCAGCAGCTGCAGTGAAACTCCTGAAAAGGCAGTTTGGCAGTACCAGGGTCTGTGCTACAGACCCGTGGGATCATGGGATTGTGCCAATAATGCCAAGATGGCATAGAGGGGGCAATTCCATGATCTTAGACATGTTACATGGCCATATTCGGAGTTACCATTGTGAAGCTACACATAGGTAGTGACCTATGTGTAGTGCACGCGTGTAATGGTGTCCCCGCACTCACAAAGTCCGGGGAATTTGCCCTGAACAATGTGGGAGCACCTTGGCTAGTGCCAGGGTGCCCAGACACTAAGTAACTTTGCACCTAACCTTTACCAGGTAAAGATTAGACATATAGGTGACTTATAAGTTACTTAAGTGCAGTGAAAATGGCTGTGAAATAATGTGTGCATTATTTCTCTCAGGCTGCAGTGGCAGGCCTGTGTAAGAATTGTCAGAGCTCCCTATGGGTGCCAAAGAAATGCTGCAGCCCATAGGGATATCCTGGAACCCCAATACCCTGGGTACCTCAGTACCATATACTAGGGGATTATAAGGGTGTTCCAGTATGTAGGAAAGTACCATCTTGCCTGGCATGTTACCCCCCATTTTTCACTGTATGTATGTTATTTTAGTTGTATGTGTCACTGGGACCCTGTTCACCAGGGCCCCAGTGCTCATAAGTGTGCCTGAATGTGTTACCTGTGTAGTGACTAACTGTCTCACTGAGGCTCTGCTAATCAGAACCTCAGTGGTTATGCTCTCTCATTTCTTTCCAAATTGTCACTAACAGGCTAGTGACTAATTTTAACAATTTACATTGGCTTACTGGAACACCCTTATAATTCCCTAGTATATGGTACTGAGGTACCCAGGGTATTGGGGTTCCAGGAGATCCCTATGGGCTGCAGCATTTCTTTTGCCACCCATAGGGAGCTCTGACAATTCTTACACAGGCCTGCCACTGCAGCCTGAGTGAAATAACGTCCACGTTATTTCACAGCCATTTTACACTGCACTTAAGTAACTTATAAGTCACCTATATGTCTAACCTTTACCTGGTAAAGGTTAGGTGCAAAGTTACTTAGTGTGAGGGCACCCTGGCACTAGCCAAGGTGCCCCCACATTGTTCAGGGCCAATTCCCCGGACTTTGTGAGTGCGGGGACACCATTATACGCGTGCACTACATATAGGTCACTACCTATATGTAGCTTCACAATGGTAAATCCGAATATGGCCATGTAACATGTCTATGATCATGGAATTGCCCCCTCTATACCATCCTGGCATAGTTGGCACAATCCCATGATCCCAGTGGTCTGTAGCACAGACCCTGGTACTGCCAAACTGCCTTTCCTGGGGTTTCACTGCAGCTGCTGCTGCTGCCAACCCCTCAGACAAGCATCTGCCCTCCTGGGGTCCAGCCAGGCCTGGCCCAGGATGGCAGAACAAAGAACTTCCTCTGAGAGAGGGTGTTACACCCTCTCCCTTTGGAAAATGGTGTGAAGGCAGGGGAGGAGTAGCCTCCCCCAGCCTCTGGAAATGCTTTCTTGGGCACAAATGTGCCCAATTCTGCATAAGCCAGTCTACACCGGTTCAGGGGACCCCTTAGCCCTGCTCTGGCGTGAAACTGGACAAAGGAAAGGGGAGTGACCACTCCCCTGACCTGCACCTCCCCTGGGAGGTGTCCAGAGCTCCTCCAGTGTGCTCCAGACCTCTGCCATCTTGGAAACAGAGGTGCTGCTGGCACACTGGACTGCTCTGAGTGGCCAGTGCCACCAGGTGACGTCAGAGACTCCTTGTGATAGGCTCCTTCAGGTGTTGCTAGCCTATCCTCTATCCTAGGTAGCCAAACCCTCTTTTCTGGCTATTTAGGGTCTCTGTCTCTGGGGAAACTTTAGATAACGAATGCAAGAGTTCATCCGAGTTCCTCTGCATCTCTCTCTTCACCTTCTGCCAAGGAATCGACTGCTGACCGCGCTGGAAGCCTGCAAACCTGCAACATAGTAGCAAAGACGACTACTGCAACTCTGTAACGCTGATCCTGCCGCATTCTCGACTGTTTTCCTGGTGGTGCATGCTGTGGGGGTAGTCTGCCTCCTCTCTGCACTAGAAGCTCCGAAGAAATCTCCCGTGGGTCGACGGAATCTTCCCCCTGCAACCGCAGGCACCAAAAAGCTGCATTACCGGTCCCTTGGGTCTCCTCTCAGCACGACGAGCGAGGTCCCTCGAATCCAGTAACTCTGTCCAAGTGACCCCACAGTCCAGTGACTCTTCAGTCCAAGTTTGGTGGAGGTAAGTCCTTGCCTCACCTCGCTAGACTGCATTGCTGGGAACCGCGACTTTTGCAGCTACTCCAGCCTCCGTGCACTTCCGGCGGAAATCCTTTGTGCACAGTCCAGCCTGGGTCCACGGCACTCTAACCTGCATTGCAGGACCTCCTAAGTTGTTCTCCGGCGACGTGGGACTTCTTTGTGACTTCCGGTGAGCACCGTTTCACGCATCCTCGTAGTGCCTGTTTCTGGCACTTCTCTGGGTGCTACCTGCTGCTAAGAGGGCTCCTTGTCTTGCTCCACGTCCTCTCTACCTCTTGGTCCAATTTGCGACCTCCTGGTCCCTCCTGGGCCACAGCAGCATCCAAAAACGCTAACTGCACGATTTGCAGCTAGCAAGGCTTGTTGGGGTTCTTTTGGCGGTAAAACACGTCTGCACAACTCTCCACGGCGAGTGGGATACGTCCACCAAAGGGAAAGTCTCTAGCCCTTTTCGTTCCTGCAGAAACCTCAGCTTCTTCTGTCCAGTAGAAGCTTCTTTGCATCCACAGCTGGCATTTCCTGGGCATATGCCCATCTCCGACTTGCTTGTGACTTTTGGACTTGGTCCCCTTGTTCCACAGGTACCCTAGATTGGAAATCCATCGTTGTTGCATTGTTGGTTTGTGTCTTTCCTGCATTATTCCTCTAACACGACTTCTTTATCCTTAGGGGAGCTTTAGTGCACTTTGCACTCACTTTTCAGGGTCTTCGGGAGGGTTATTTTTCTAACTCTCACTATTTTCTAATAGTCCCACCGACCCTCTACAAGGTCACATAGGTTTGGGGTCCATTCGTGGTTCGCATTCCACTTTTGGAGTATATGGTTTGTGTTGCCCCTATCCCTATGTGTCCCCATTGCATCCTATTGTAACTATACATTGTTTGCACTGTTTTCTAAGACTATACTGCATATTTTTGCTATTGTGTATATATATCTTGTGTATATTTCCTATCCTCTCACTGAGGGTACACTCTAAGATACTTTGGCATATTGTCATTAAAATAAAGTACTTTTATTTTTAGTATAACTGTGTATTGTGTTTTCTTATGATATTGTGCATATGACACTAAGTGGTACTGTGGTAGCTTCACACGTCTCCTAGTTCAGCCTAAGCTGCTCTGCTAAGCTACCATTATCTATCAGCCTAAGCTGCTAGACACCCTATACACTAATAAGGGATAACTGGGCCTGGTGCAAGGTGCAAGTACCCCTTGGTACTCACTACAAGCCAGTCCAGCCTCCTACATTGGTTGTGCAGTGGTGGGATAAGTGCTTTGAGACTACTTACCACTCTTGGCATTGTACTTTTCATAAGAGAAAAATATACAAAACAAGGTCAGTGTATATACACATAGCCAAAAAGTTTTGCATTTCCTCTTTTCACTCTTTTCTAAGTGCTGAAAAGTACTTCTAACTTTCTAAAAAGTTCTAAAAAGTTCTAAAAAGTTTAAAAAGTTTTTTTTCTCTGTCTTTCTAAAAGCTCTGACAAACTTTTAATCTTTTACTATCACTTTCTCTCTCTCTTAAAATGTCTGGCACAGGCCAAAATGTTGATCTGTCCAAACTTGCATATGATCACCTTAGCTGGAAAGGAGCAAGGAATCTCTGCATAGAGAGAGGTTTGAGTGTAGGGAAGAATCCTTCCTTAGAACTGTTAATTAACATGCTTAGAGTACAGGATAAGGCCATAAGTGCCCAATCTGTAGAAAAAGTAGCTAATGGTTCTCAATCAGATCCAGGGACTCCCCCAGGAAAAGATTCAGGAAAGAAACTTCCTAGCCTGCCCATTACTAGACAGTGTAGCATAGTTGGTAATGATGATGAGCCACACCATATAAATAGTGTTGTCTCACATCATAGCAAAAGCATTTATTCTCACCATACTGGTAGTGATGTTTCTGTTAGCCAAGCTGTTAGGGTGGCTTCTGTAAGGGACAGGTCTCCTTCTGTCCATTCTCACCATACTTCTGTTTCAAGGCATGTCCCTCCCACCCACCCTGATGACAGATTGTTAGAAAGGGAGCTCAATAGATTGAGAGTGGAACAAACCAGACTGAAGCTCAAGAAGCAACAGCTGGATTTGGATAGACAGACTTTAGAAGTAGAGAAGGAGAGACAGAAACTGGGTTTAGAAACCCATGGTGGCAGCAGCAGTATTCCCCATAGTCATCCAGCAAAAGAGCATGATTCCAGGAACCTGCATAAGATAGTTCCCCCTTATAAGGAGGGGGATGACATTAACAAGTGGTTTGCTGCACTTGAGAGGGCCTGTGCTGTACAGGATGTCCCTCAAAGGCAGTGGGCTGCTATCCTATGGCTATCATTTAGTGGAAAAGGTAGGGATAGGCTACTTACTGTGAAAGAAAATGATGCTAATAATTTCCAAGTTCTTAAGAATGCACTCCTGGATGGTTACGGCTTAACCACTGAACAGTACAGGATAAAGTTCAGAGAGACCAAAAAGGAGTCTTCACAAGACTGGGTTGATTTCATTGACCATTCAGTGAAGGCCTTGGAGGGGTGGTTACATGGCAGTAAAGTTACTGATTATGACAGCCTGTATAACTTGATCCTGAGAGAGCATATTCTTAATAATTGTGTGTCTGATTTGTTGCACCAGTACTTGGTGGACTCTGATCTGACCTCTCCCCAAGAATTGGGAAAGAAGGCAGACAAATGGGTCAGAACAAGGGTGAACAGAAAAGTTCATACAGGGGTTGACAAAGATGGCAACAAAAAGAAGGATGGTAAGTCTTCTGACAAGGGTGGGGACAAATCTAAAAATGAGTCTTCATCAGGCCCACAAAAACTCTCTGGTGGGGGTGGTGGGCCCAAATCCTCTTTTAATCAGAACAAGGAAAAGAAACCATGGTGCTATTTATGTAAAATAAAAGGCCATTGGTGTGAGAAGGTAGCCTCTTTCTAGCCTTGTTACCCCCACTTTTGGCCTGTTTGTGAGTATATGTCAGGGTGTTTGTCACTGTTTTCACTGTCTCACTGGGATCCTGATAGCCAGGCCTCAGTGCTCATAGTGAAAACACTATGTTTTCAGTATGTTTGTTATGTGTCACTGGGATCCTGCTAGTCAGGACCCCAGTGCTCATAAGGTTGTGGCCTATATGTATGTGTCACTGGGACCCTGTCACACAGGACCCCAGTGCTCATAGGTGTGCATGTAAGTGTTCCCTGTGTGGTGCCTAACTGTCTCACTGAGGCTCTGCTAACCAGAACCTCAGTGGTTATGCTCTCTCATTACTTTCAAATTGTCACTAACAGGCTAGTGACCATTTTTACCAATTTACATTGGCTTACTGGAACACCCTTATAATTCCCTAGTATATGGTACTGAGGTACCCAGGGTATTGGGGTTCCAGGAGATCCCTATGGGCTGCAGCATTTCTTTTGCCACCCGTAGGGAGCTCTGACAATTCTTGCACAGGCCTGCCACTGCAGCCTGAGTGAAATAACGTCCACGTTATTTCACAGCCATTTTACACTGCACTTAAGTAACTTATAAGTCACCTATATGTCTAACCTTTACCTGGTAAAGGTTAGGTGCAAAGTTACTTAGTGTGTGGGCACCCTGGCACTAGCCAAGGTGCCCCCACATTGTTCAGAGCCAATTCCCTGAACTTTGTGAGTGCGGGGACACCATTACACGCGTGCACTACATATAGGTCACTACCTATATGTAGCTTCACAATGGTAACTCCGAATATGGCCATGTAACATGTCTATGATCATGGAATTGCCCCCTCTATGCCATCCTAGCATAGTTGGCACAATCCCATGATCCCAGTGGTCTGTAGCACAGACCCTGGTACTGCCAAACTGCCCTTCCTGGGGTTTCACTGCAGCTGCTGCTGCTGCCAACCCCTCAGACAGGCATCTGCCCTCCTGGGGTCCAGCCAGGCCTGGCCCAGGATGGCAGAACAAAGAACTTCCTCTGAGAGAGGGTGTGACACCCTCTCCCTTTGGAAAATGGTGTGAAGGCAGGGGAGGAGTAGCCTCCCCCAGCCTCTGGAAATGCTTTGTTGGGCACAGAGGTGCCCAATTCTGCATAAGCCAGTCTACACCGGTTCAGGGACCCCTTAGCCCCTGCTCTGGCGCGAAACTGGACAAAGGAAAGGGGAGTGACCACTCCCCTGACCTGCACCTCCCCTGGGAGGTGTCCAGAGCTCCTCCAGTGTGCTCCAGACCTCTGCCATCTTGGAAACAGAGGTGCTGCTGGCACACTGGACTGCTCTGAGTGGCCAGTGCCACCAGGTGACGTCAGAGACTCCTGCTGATAGGCTCCTTCAGGTGTTAGTAGCCTATCCTCTCTCCTAAGTAGCCAAACCCTCTTTTCTGGCTATTTAGGGTCTCTGTCTCTGGGGAAACTTTAGATAACGAATGCAAGAGCTCATCCGAGTTCCTCTGCATCTCTCTCTTCACCTTCTGATAAGGAAACGACTGCTGACCGCGCTGGAAGCCTGCAAACCTGCAACATAGTAGCAAAGACGACTACTGCAACTCTGTAACGCTGATCCTGCCGCCTTCTCGACTGTTTTCCTGCTTGTGCATGCTGTGGGGGTAGCCTGCCTCCTCTCTGCACCAGAAGCTCCGAAGAAATCTCCTGTGGGTCGACGGAATCTTCCCCCTGCAACCGCAGGCACCAAAAAGATGCATTACCGGTCCCTTGGGTCTCCTCTCAGCACGACGAGCGAGGTCCCTCGAATCCAGCGACTCTGTCCAAGTGACCCCCACAGTCCAGTGACTCTTCAGTCCAAGTTTGGTGGAGGTAAGTCCTTGCCTCACCTCGCTGGGCTGCATTGCTGGGAACCGCGACTTTGCAAGCTACTCCGGCCCCTGTGCACTTCCGGCGGAAATCCTTTGTGCACAGCCAAGCCTGGGTCCACGGCACTCTAACCTTCATTGCACGACTTTCTAAGTTGGTCTCCGGCGACGTGGGACTCCTTTGTGCAACTTCGGCAAGCACCGTTTCACGCATCCTCGTAGTGCCTGTTTCTGGCACTTCTCCGGGTGCTACCTGCTTCAGTGAGGGCTCTTTGTCTTGCTCGACGTCCCCTATCTCTACAGGTCCAATTTGCGACCTCCTGGTCCCTCCTGGGCCCCAGCAGCGTCCAAAAACGCCAAACGCACTATTTGCGTGTAGCAAGGCTTGTTGGCGTCCTTCCGGCGGGAAAACACTTCTGCACGACTCTCCAAGGCGAGTGGGATCCGTCCACCAAAGGGGAAGTCTCTAGCCCTTTTCGTTCCTGCAGAAACCTCAGCTTCTGCTGTCCAGTCGAAGCTTCTTTGCACCCGCAGCTGGCATTTCCTGGGCATCTGCCCATCTCCGACTTGCTTGTGACATTTGGACTTGGTCCCCTTGTTCCACAGGTACCCTAGATTGGAAATCCACAGTTGTTGCATTGCTGGTTTGTGTCTTTCCTGCATTATTCCTCTAACAAGACTCTTTTGTCCTTAGGGGAACTTTAGTGCACTTTGCACTCACTTTTCAGGGTCTTGGGGAGGGTTATTTTTCTAACTCTCACTATTTTCTAATAGTCCCAGCGACCCTCTACAAGGTCACATAGGTTTGGGGTCCATTCGTGGTTCGCATTCCACTTTTGGAGTATATGGTTTGTGTTGCCCCTATCCCTATGTTTCCCCATTGCATCCTATTGTAACTATACATTGTTTGCACTGTTTTCTAAGACTATACTGCATATTTTTGCTATTGTGTATATATATCTTGTGTATATTTCCTATCCCCTCACTGAGGGTACACTCTAAGTTACTTTGGCATATTGTCATAAAAATAAAGTACCTTTATTTTTAGTATAACTGTGTATTGTGTTTTCTTATGATATTGTGCATATGACACTAAGTGGTACTGTAGTAGCTTCACACGTCTCCTAGTTCAGCCTAAGCTGCTCTGCTAAGCTACCATTATCTATCAGCCTCAGCTGCTAGACCCCCTATACACTAATAAGGGATAACTGGGCCTGGTGCAAGGTGCAAGTACCCCTTGGTACTCACTACAAGCCAGTCCAGCCTCCTACATTGGTTGTGCAGTGGTGGGATAAGTGCTTGAGACTACTTACCACTCTTGTCATTGTACTTTTCATAAGAGAAAAATATACAAAACAAGGTCAGTGTATATACACATAGCCAAAAAGTTTTGCATTTCCTCTTTTCACTCTTTTCTAAGTGCTGAAAAGTACCTCTAAACTTTCAAAAAGTTCTTAAAAGTTTAAAAAAGATTTTTTCTGTCTTTCCAAAAAGTTCTGAAAACTTTTGTCTCTTTCTCTATCACTTTAACTCTCTCTAAAAAATGTCTGGCACAGGCCAAAGTGTTGATCTGTCCAAACTTGCATATGACAACCTTAGCTGGAAAAGAGCAAGGAGTCTCTGTATAGAGAGAGGTTTGAGTGTAGAGAAGAATCCTGCCTTGGAACTGTTAACTAACATGCTTAGAGAACAGGATAAGGCCAGAGGTGGCCCATCTGTTGAAAAAGTACCTAATAGTTCCCAATCAGATTCAGGGACTCCCCCAGGAAAAGATTCAGGAAAGAAACTTCCTAGCCTGCCCATTACTAGACAATCTAGCATAGATGGTAATGATGATGAGCCACACCATAGAAATAGTGTTGTCTCACATCATAGCAAAAGCATTTATTCTCACCATACTGGTAGTAATGTTTCTGTAAACCAAGCTGTTAAGTTGGCTTCTGTAAGGGACAGGTCTCCTTCTGTTCATTCCCATCATAGCTCTGTTTCTAGAAATGTCCCTCCCACCAACCCTGATGACAGAATGTTAGAGAGGGAACTCAATAAGTTGAGGGTGGAACAAACCAGACTGAAGCTTAAAAAGCAACAGCTGGATTTGGATAGACAGTCTTTTGAATTAGAGAAGGAAAGACAGAAGTTGGGTTTAGATACCCATGGTGGCAGCAGCAGTATTCCCCATAGTCATCCTGCAAAAGAGCATGATTCCAGGAATCTGCACAAGATAGTTCCCCCTTATAAGGAGGGGGATGACATTAATAAGTGGTTTGCTGCACTTGAGAGGGCCTGTGTTGTACAGGATGTCCCTCAAAGGCAGTGGGCTGCTATCCTATGGCTATCATTTAGTGGAAAAGGTAGGGATAGGCTCCTTACTGTGAAAGAAAATGATGACAATAATTTCCAAGTTCTTAAGAATGCACTCCTGGATGGTTATGGCTTAACCACTGAACAGTACAGGATAAAGTTCAGAGAGACCAAAAAGGAGTCTTCACAAGACTGGGTTGATTTCATTGACCATTCAGTGAAGGCCTTGGAGGGGTGGTTACATGGCAGTAAAGTTACTGATTATGAAAGCCTGTATAACACAATCCTCAGAGAGCATATACTTAATAATTGTGTGTCTGATTTGTTGCACCAGTACCTGGTAGACTCTGATCTGACCTCTCCCCAAGAATTGGGAAAGAAGGCAGACAAATGGGTCAGAACAAGGGTGAACAGAAAAGTTCATACAGGGGGTGACAAAGATGGCAATAAGAAGAAAGATGGTGAAAAAGGCAGACAGTTTCAATAAATGGTGTTGAGGCCTTGGCCTACAGGGACACAGGTGCCAGTTTCACTTTGGTGACTGAAAACCTAGTGCCTCCTGAACAACACATCATTGGACAACAGTATAAGATTATTGATGTCCATAACTCCACTAAGTTTCTTCCCTTAGCTATAATTCAGTTTAGTTGGGGTGGAGTTACTGGCCCTAAGCAGGTGGTGGTATCACCTAGCTTACCTGGAGACTGTCTCTTAGGTAATGACCTAGAGGCCTCAGGTTGGGCTGATGTAGAGTTTTATGCCCATGCAGCCATGCTGGGCATCCCTGAGGAATTGTTCCCTCTCATTTCAAGTGAAATGAAAAAGCAAAGGAGAGAAGGCCTGAAAACTCAGGATCCCTCTCCATCAACAGGTAAAAAGGGTATCACAGTATCCCCTAACCACCCTACCATTCAGGATACTATTCCTGTGGTGGGAGAAACCTCTCCTGGGGTGGCACCTGTTCCAAGGGAATCATCAGCTGGCAAAGCTGGACTCCCTGAGGTGGAAGTACCTCTCTGTGGGATAACTAACATTGGTGAGAAAAACAGCACCATTTTAGTTAACATGGAGCATCCCTTCAACCCTCCCAGAGAAACTTTAGTGCAGAAACCCTGCACTACCTCACAACACTTAGGACAGCATCCCTGCCCTAGTGTGGAGCTCATAGGACAGCATCCCTGCCCTGCTCCAACTCAAAAGAAACAGCATCCCTGTTCTCTCTTCCAGCCAGATGGACAAAGTTTTTGCCCAGCTATGGCTTTTCTGAGACAGCATCCCTGTCTGGCATTTCCATCACTACAAATAGGTTCAGTGGACAATTCCCACTGCTCTAAACTAAAACTTACTGATAGAAACTCTGAAAATACATCTTCACATTGTTGCTTAGCTAAAAAACTTCAAACAGGGTGGTTTACATCCCCACAGGGAAGTAACCATATAGTGGATGATAAAGGGAGTAACCAGTCTATTGCAGAGCTACTCTCTACTTATCACCACTTAGACAATAAAGTCTCAACTGGCCAAGGTTAGCCTTATCGTCCTTCGTTTAGGGGGGGGGTTGTGTGAGAAGGTAGCCTCTTTCTAGCCTTGTTACCCCCACTTTTGGCCTGTTTGTGAGTATATGTCAGGGTGTTTGTCACTGTTTTCACTGTCTCACTGGGATCCTGATAGCCAGGCCTCAGTGCTCATAGTGAAAACACTATGTTTTCAGTATGTTTGTTATGTGTCACTGGGATCCTGCTAGTCAGGACCCCAGTGCTCATAAGGTTGTGGCCTATATGTATGTGTCACTGGGACCCTGTCACACAGGACCCCAGTGCTCATAGGTGTGCATGTATGTGTTCCCTGTGTGGTGCCTAACTGTCTCACTGAGGCTCTGCTAACCAGAACCTCAGTGGTTATGCTCTCTCATTACTTTCAAATTGTCACTAACAGGCTAGTGACCATTTTTACCAATTTACATTGGCTTACTGGAACACCCTTATAATTCCCTAGTATATGGTACTGAGGTACCCAGGGTATTGGGGTTTCAGGAGATCCCTATGGGCTGCAGCATTTCTTTTGCCACCCATAGGGAGCTCTGACAATTCTTACACAGGCCTGCCACTGCAGCCTGAGTGAAATAACGTCCACGTTATTTCACAGCCATTTTACACTGCACTTAAGTAACTTATAAGTCACCTATATGTCTAACCTTTACCTGGTAAAGGTTAGGTGCAAAGTTACTTAGTGTGTGGGCACCCTGGCACTAGCCAAGGTGCCCCCACATTGTTCAGAGCCAATTCACTGAACTTTGTGAGTGCGGGGACACCATTACACGCGTGCACTACATATAGGTCACTACCTATATGTAGCTTCACAATGGTAACTCCGAATATGGCCATGTAACATGTCTATGATCATGGAATTGCCCCCTCTATGCCATCCTAGCATAGTTGGCACAATCCCATGATCCCAGTGGTCTGTAGCACAGACCCTGGTACTGCCAAACTGCCCTTCCTGGGGTTTCACTGCAGCTGCTGCTGCTGCCAACCCCTCAGACAGGCATCTGCCCTCCTGGGGTCCAGCCAGGCCTGGCCCAGGATGGCAGAACAAAGAACTTCCTCTGAGAGAGGGTGTGACACCCTCTCCCTTTGGAAAATGGTGTGAAGGCAGGGGAGGAGTAGCCTCCCCCAGCCTCTGGAAATGCTTTGTTGGGCACAGAGGTGCCCAATTCTGCATAAGCCAGTCTACACCGGTTCAGGGACCCCTTAGCCCCTGCTCTGGCACGAAACTGGACAAAGGAAAGGGGAGTGACCACTCCCCTGACCTGCACCTCCCCTGGGAGGTGTCCAGAGCTCCTCCAGTGTGCTCCAGACCTCTGCCATCTTGGAAACAGAGGTGCTGCTGGCACACTGGACTGCTCTGAGTGGCCAGTGCCACCAGTTGACGTCAGAGACTCCTGCTGATAGGCTCCTTCAGGTGTTAGTAGCCTATCCTCTCTCCTAAGTAGCCAAACCCTCTTTTCTGGCTATTTAGGGTCTCTGTCTCTGGGGAAACTTTAGATAACGAATGCAAGAGCTCATCCGAGTTCCTCTGCATCTCTCTCTTCACCTTCTGATAAGGAAACGACTGCTGACCGCGCTGGAAGCCTGCAAACCTGCAACATAGTAGCAAAGACGACTACTGCAACTCTGTAACGCTGATCCTGCCGCCTTCTCGACTGTTTTCCTGCTTGTGCATGCTGTGGGGGTAGCCTGCCTCCTCTCTGCACCAGAAGCTCCGAAGAAATCTCCAGTGGGTCGACGGAATCTTCCCCCTGCAACCGCAGGCACCAAAAAGCTGCATTACCGGTCCCTTGGGTCTCCTCTCAGCACGACGAGCGAGGTCCCTCGAATCCAGCGACTCTGTCCAAGTGACCCCCACAGTCCAGTGACTCTTCAGTCCAAGTTTGGTGGAGGTAAGTCCTTGCCTCACCTTGCTGGGCTGCATTGCTGGGAACCGCGACTTTGCAGCTACTCCGGCCCCTGTGCACTTCCGGCGGAAATCCTTTGAACACAGCCAAGCCTGGGTCCACGGCACTCTAACCTGCATTGCACGACTTTCTAAGTTGGTCTCCGGCGACGTGGGACTCCTTTGTGCAACTTCGGCGAGCACCGTTTCACGCATCCTCGTAATGCCTGTTTCTGGCACTTCTCCGGGTGCTACCTGCTTCAGTGAGGGCTCTTTGTCTTGATCGACGTCCCTTCTCTCTACAGGTCCAATTTGCGACCTCCTTGTCCCTCCTGGGCCCCAGCAGCGTCCAAAAACGCCAAACGCACGATTTGCATGTAGCAAGGCTTGTTGGCGTCCTTCCGGCGGGAAAACACTTCTGCACGACTCTCCAAGGCGAGAGGGATCCGTCCACCAAAGGGGAAGTCTCTAGCCCTTTTCGTTCCTGCAGAAACCTCAGCTTCTGCTGTCCAGTCGAAGCTTCTTTGCACCCGCAGCTGGCATTTCCTGGGCATCTGCCCATCTCCGACTTGCTTGTGACTTTTGGACTTGGTCCCCTTGTTCCACAGGTACCCTAGATTGGAAATCCACAGTTGTTGCATTGCTGGTTTGTGTCTTTCCTGCATTATTCCTCTAACAAGACTCTTTTGTCCTTAGGGGAACTTTAGTGCACTTTGCACTCACTTTTCAGGGTCTTGGGGAGGGTTATTTTTCTAACTCTCACTATTTTCTAATAGTCCCAGCAACCCTCTACAAGGTCACATAGGTTTGGGGTCCATTCGTGGTTCGCATTCCACTTTTGGAGTATATGGTTTGTGTTGCCCCTATCCCTATGTTTCCCCATTGCATCCTATTGTAACTATACATTGTTTGCACTGTTTTCTAAGACTATACTGCATATTTTTGCTATTGTGTATATATATCTTGTGTATATTTCCTATCCCCTCACTGAGGGTACACTCTAAGTTACTTTGGCATATTGTCATAAAAATAAAGTACCTTTATTTTTAGTATAACTGTGTATTGTGTTTTCTTATGATATTGTGCATATGACACTAAGTGGTACTGTAGTAGCTTCACACGTCTCCTAGTTCAGCCTAAGCTGCTCTGCTAAGCTACCATTATCTATCAGCCTAAGCTGCTAGACCCCCTATACACTAATAAGGGATAACTGGGCCTGGTGCAAGGTGCAAGTACCCCTTGGTACTCACTACAAGCCAGTCCAGCCTCCTACATTGGTTGTGCAGTGGTGGGATAAGTGCTTGAGACTACTTACCACTCTTGTCATTGTACTTTTCATAAGAGAAAAATATACAAAACAAGGTCAGTGTATATACACATAGCCAAAAAGTTTTGCATTTCCTCTTTTCACTCTTTTCTAAGTGCTGAAAAGTACCTCTAAACTTTCAAAAAGTTCTTAAAAGTTTAAAAAAGATTTTTTCTGTCTTTCCAAAAAGTTCTGAAAACTTTTGTCTCTTTCTCTATCACTTTAACTCTCTCTAAAAAATGTCTGGCACAGGCCAAAGTGTTGATCTGTCCAAACTTGCATATGACAACCTTAGCTGGAAAAGAGCAAGGAGTCTCTGTATAGAGAGAGGTTTGAGTGTAGAGAAGAATCCTGCCTTGGAACTGTTAACTAACATGCTTAGAGAACAGGATAAGGCCAGAGGTGGCCCATCTGTTGAAAAAGTACCTAATAGTTCCCAATCAGATTCAGGGATTCCCCCAGGAAAAGATTCAGGAAAGAAACTTCCTAGCCTGCCCATTACTAGACAATCTAGCAGAGATGGTAATGATGATGAGCCACACCATAGAAATAGTGTTGTCTCACATCATAGCAAAAGCATTTATTCTCACCATACTGGTAGTAATGTTTCTGTAAACCAAGCTGTTAAGTTGGCTTCTGTAAGGGACAGGTCTCCTTCTGTTCATTCCCATCATAGCTCTGTTTCTAGAAATGTCCCTCCCACCAACCCTGATGACAGAATGTTAGAGAGGGAACTCAATAAGTTGAGGGTGGAACAAACCAGACTGAAGCTTAAAAAGCAACAGCTGGATTTGGATAGACAGTCTTTTGAATTAGAGAAGGAAAGACAGAAGTTGGGTTTAGATACCCATGGTGGCAGCAGCAGTATTCCCCATAGTCATCCTGCAAAAGAGCATGATTCCAGGAATCTGCACAAGATAGTTCCCCCTTATAAGGAGGGGGATGACATTAATAAGTGGTTTGCTGCACTTGAGAGGGCCTGTGTTGTACAGGATGTCCCTCAAAGGCAGTGGGCTGCTATCCTATGGCTATCATTTAGTGGAAAAGGTAGGGATAGGCTCCTTACTGTGAAAGAAAATGATGCCAATAATTTCCAAGTTCTTAAGAATGCACTCCTGGATGGTTATGGTTTAACCACTGAACAGTACAGGATAAAGTTCAGAGAGACCAAAAAGGAGTCTTCACAAGACTGGGTTGATTTCATTGACCATTCAGTGAAGGCCTTGGAGGGGTGGTTACATGGCAGTAAAGTTACTGATTATGAAAGCCTGTATAACACAATCCTCAGAGAGCATATACTTAATAATTGTGTGTCTGATTTGTTGCACCAGTACCTGGTAGACTCTGATCTGACCTCTCCCCAAGAATTGGGAAAGAAGGCAGACAAATGGGTCAGAACAAGGGTGAACAGAAAAGTTCATACAGGGGGTGACAAAGATGGCAATAAGAAGAAAGATGGTGAAAAAGGCAGACAGTTTCAATAAATGGTGTTGAGGCCTTGGCCTACAGGGACACAGGTGCCAGTTTCACTTTGGTGACTGAAAACCTAGTGCCTCCTGAACAACACATCATTGGACAACAGTATAAGATTATTGATGTCCATAACTCCACTAAGTTTCTTCCCTTAGCTATAATTCAGTTTAGTTGGGGTGGAGTTACTGGCCCTAAGCAGGTGGTGGTATCACCTAGCTTACCTGGAGACTGTCTCTTAGGTAATGACCTAGAGGCCTCAGGTTGGGCTGATGTAGAGTTTTATGCCCATGCAGCCATGCTGGGCATCCCTGAGGAATTGTTCCCTCTCATTTCAAGTGAAATGAAAAAGCAAAGGAGAGAAGGCCTGAAAACTCAGGATCCCTCTCCATCAACAGGTAAAAAGGGTATCACAGTATCCCCTAACCACCCTACCATTCAGGATACTATTCCTGTGGTGGGAGAAACCTCTCCTGGGGTGGCACCTGTTCCAAGGGAATCATCAGCTGGCAAAGCTGGACTCCCTGAGGTGGAAGTACCTCTCTGTGGGATAACTAACATTGGTGAGAAAAACAGCACCATTTTAGTTAACATGGAGCATCCCTCCAACCCTCCCAGAGAAACTTTAGTGCAGAAACCCTGCACTACCTCACAACACTTAGGACAGCATCCCTGCCCTAGTGTGGAGCTCATAGGACAGCATCCCTGCCCTGCTCCAACTCAAAAGAAACAGCATCCCTGTTCTCTCTTCCAGCCAGATGGACAAAGTTTTTGCCCAGCTATGGCTTTTCTGAGACAGCATCCCTGTCTGGCATTTCCATCACTACAAATAGGTTCAGTGGACAATTCCCACTGCTCTAAACTAAAACTTACTGATAGAAACTCTGAAAATACATCTTCACATTGTTGCTTAGCTAAAAAACTTCAAACAGGGTGGTTTACATCCCCACAGGGAAGTAACCATATAGTGGATGATAAAGGGAGTAACCAGTCTATTGCAGAGCTACTCTCTACTTATCACCACTTAGACAATAAAGTCTCAACTGGCCAAGGTTAGCCTTATCGTCCTTCGTTTAGGGGGGGGGGTTGTGTGAGAAGGTAGCCTCTTTCTAGCCTTGTTACCCCCACTTTTGGCCTGTTTGTGAGTATATGTCAGGGTGTTTGTCACTGTTTTCACTGTCTCACTGGGATCCTGATAGCCAGGCCTCAGTGCTCATAGTGAAAACACTATGTTTTCAGTATGTTTGTTATGTGTCACTGGGATCCTGCTAGTCAGGACCCCAGTGCTCATAAGGTTGTGGCCTATATGTATGTGTCACTGGGACCCTGTCACACAGGACCCCAGTGCTCATAGGTGTGCATGTATGTGTTCCCTGTGTGGTGCCTAACTGTCTCACTGAGGCTCTGCTAACCAGAACCTCAGTGGTTATGCTCTCTCATTACTTTCAAATTGTCACTAACAGGCTAGTGACCATTTTTACCAATTTACATTGGCTTACTGGAACACCCTTATAATTCCCTAGTATATGGTACTGAGGTACCCAGGGTATTGGGGTTTCAGGAGATCCCTATGGGCTGCAGCATTTCTTTTGCCACCCATAGGGAGCTCTGACAATTCTTACACAGGCCTGCCACTGCAGCCTGAGTGAAATAACGTCCACGTTATTTCACAGCCATTTTACACTGCACTTAAGTAACTTATAAGTCACCTATATGTCTAACCTTTACCTGGTAAAGGTTAGGTGCAAAGTTACTTAGTGTGTGGGCACCCTGGCACTAGCCAAGGTGCCCCCACATTGTTCAGAGCCAATTCACTGAACTTTGTGAGTGCGGGGACACCATTACACGCGTGCACTACATATAGGTCACTACCTATATGTAGCTTCACAATGGTAACTCCGAATATGGCCATGTAACATGTCTATGATCATGGAATTGCCCCCTCTATGCCATCCTAGCATAGTTGGCACAATCCCATGATCCCAGTGGTCTGTAGCACAGACCCTGGTACTGCCAAACTGCCCTTCCTGGGGTTTCACTGCAGCTGCTGCTGCTGCCAACCCCTCAGACAGGCATCTGCCCTCCTGGGGTCCAGCCAGGCCTGGCCCAGGATGGCAGAACAAAGAACTTCCTCTGAGAGAGGGTGTGACACCCTCTCCCTTTGGAAAATGGTGTGAAGGCAGGGGAGGAGTAGCCTCCCCCAGCCTCTGGAAATGCTTTGTTGGGCACAGAGGTGCCCAATTCTGCATAAGCCAGTCTACACCGGTTCAGGGACCCCTTAGCCCCTGCTCTGGCACGAAACTGGACAAAGGAATGGGGAGTGACCACTCCCCTGACCTGCACCTCCCCTGGGAGGTGTCCAGAGCTCCTCCAGTGTGCTCCAGACCTCTGCCATCTTGGAAACAGAGGTGCTGCTGGCACACTGGACTTCTCTGAGTGGCCAGTGCCACCAGTTGACGTCAGAGACTCCTGCTGATAGGCTCCTTCAGGTGTTAGTAGCCTATCCTCTCTCCTAAGTAGCCAAACCCTCTTTTCTGGCTATTTAGGGTCTCTGTCTCTGGGGAAACTTTAGATAACGAATGCAAGAGCTCATCCGAGTTCCTCTGCATCTCTCTCTTCACCTTCTGATAAGGAAACGACTGCTGACCGCGCTGGAAGCCTGCAAACCTGCAACATAGTAGCAAAGACGACTACTGCAACTCTGTAACGCTGATCCTGCCGCCTTCTCGACTGTTTTCCTGCTTGTGCATGCTGTGGGGGTAGCCTGCCTCCTCTCTGCACCAGAAGCTCCGAAGAAATCTCCAGTGGGTCGACGGAATCTTCCCCCTGCAACCGCAGGCACCAAAAAGCTGCATTACCGGTCCCTTGGGTCTCCTCTCAGCACGACGAGCGAGGTCCCTCGAATCCAGCGACTCTGTCCAAGTGACCCCCACAGTCCAGTGACTCTTCAGTCCAAGTTTGGTGGAGGTAAGTCCTTGCCTCACCTCGCTGGGCTGCATTGCTGGGAACCGCGACTTTGCAGCTACTCCGGCCCCTGTGCACTTCCGGCGGAAATCCTTTGTGCACAGCCAAGCCTGGATCGACGTCACTCTAACCTGCATTGCACGACTTTCTAAGTTGGTCTCCGGCGACGTGGGACTCCTTTGTGCAACTTCGGCGAGCACCATTTCACGCATCCTCGTAATGCCTGTTTTTGGCACTTCTCCGGGTGCTACCTGCTTCAGTGAGAGCTCTTTGTCTTGCTCGACGTCCCTTCTCTCTACAGGTCCAATTTGCGACCTCCTTGTCCCTCCTGGGCCCCAGCAGCGTCCAAAAACGCCAAACGCACGATTTGTGTGTAGCAAGGCTTGTTGGCGTCCTTCCGGCGGGAAAACACTTCTGCACGACTCTTCAAGGCGAGAGGAATCTGTCCACCAAAGGGGAAGTCTCTAGCCCTTTTCGTTCCTGCAGAAACCTCAGCTTCTTCTGTCCAGTCGAAGCTTCTTTGCACCCGCAGCTGGCATTTCCTGGGCATCTGCCCATCTCCGACTTGCTTGTGACTTTTGGACTTGGTCCCCTTGTTCCACAGGTACCCTAGATTGGAAATCCACAGTTGTTGCATTGCTGGTTTGTGTCTTTCCTGCATTATTCCTCTAACAAGACTCTTTTGTCCTTAGGGGGACTTTAGTGCACTTTGCACTCACTTTTCAGGGTCTTGGGGAGGGTTATTTTTCTAACTCTCACTATTTTCTAATAGTCCCAGCGACCCTCTACAAGGTCACATAGGTTTGGGGTCCATTCGTGGTTCGCATTCCACTTTTGGAGTATATGGTTTGTGTTGCCCCTATCCCTATGTTTCCCCATTGCATCCTATTGTAACTATACATTGTTTGCACTGTTTTCTAAGACTATACTGCATATTTTTGCTATTGTGTATATATATCTTGTGTATATTTCCTATCCCCTCACTGAGGGTACACTCTAAGTGACTTTGGCATATTGTCATAAAAATAAAGTACCTTTATTTTTAGTATAACTGTGTATTGTGTTTTCTTATGATATTGTGCATATGACACTAAGTGGTACTGTAGTAGCTTCACACGTCTCCTAGTTCAGCCTAAGCTGCTCTGCTAAGCTACCATTATCTATCAGCCTAAGCTGCTAGACCCCCTATACACTAATAAGGGATAACTGGGCCTGGTGCAAGGTGCAAGTACCCCTTGGTACTCACTACAAGCCAGTCCAGCCTCCTACAATTGGACAACAGATCCCAGTTGTCCAAAGAAAGGCACCAAGCCTCCTACCACTACAACCCCTACTGCTACACCTAGTGTCCATACTAATAGCAGTGGTGGTGGGAGCAAACCTACTAATAGCCAATCCAAGGGAGTAGCTGGGCTCACTATTGGTAACTTAGTTGGGGTTGGCCTTGTTAGGGAGGCCACAGAGGCTGTGTTAGTCTCTGAGGGGGCTATTGATTTAGCCACCTTAGTTGCTTGTCCCCTTAATATGGATAAGTACAAGCAGCTACCCCTAATAAATGGTGTTGAGGTTCAGGCCTACAGGGACACTGGTGCCAGTGTGACTATGGTCATAGAGAAACTGGTCCACCCTGAACAACACCTACTTGGTCACCAGTACCAAGTAACCGATGCTCACAACAACACACTTAGCCACCCCATGGCTGTTGTTAATCACAACTGGGGGGGGGTTACTGGTCCAAAGAAAGTTGTGGTAGCTTCAGATTTACCTGTAGACTGTCTATTAGGGAATGATTTGGAGACATCAGCTTGGTCAGATGTGGAGTTGGAGGCCCATGCAGCAATGCTGGGCATCCCAGGGCATATTTTTGCTTTGACAAGGGCTCAGGCCAAAAAGCAAAAAGGACAGGGAAGCTTGGATCCTGGAACAATGGACCAAGTGCTCCCTAAAGCTAGGGCTAGTAGAAGCAAACCACTTCCTACTATCCCTCCCTCTACAGTGGATTCTACTTCTGAGGAAGAAGAATTCCCTCCCTGTGCAGAACCTACACCAGAGGAGCTGGAAGCAGACCCTGCTGAGCTTTTGGGTGAAGGGGGGCCTGCCAGAGAGGAGCTGAGTGTGGCACAGCAAACCTGTCCCACATTAGAGGGTCTCAGACAGCAAGCTGTCAAAAAGGCTAATGGGGATGTCAGTGACTCTCACAGAGTTTACTGGGAGGACAACCTCTTGTACACTGAGCATAGGGATCCTAAACCTGGAGCTGCCAGGAGATTAGTGATTCCTCAGGAGTACAGAAAGTTCCTCCTAACACTGGCACATGACATTCCCCTAGCTGGGCACCTGGGTCAAATGAAAACTTGGGACAGACTGGTTCCATTGTTTCATTGGCCTAGGATGTCTGAGGACACAAAGGAATTTTGTAAGTCCTGTGAAACCTGTCAAGCCAGTGGCAAGACAGGTGGCACCCCAAAGGCACCCCTTATTCCACTGCCTGTGGTTGGGGTTCCCTTTGAAAGGGTAGGGGTTGACATAGTTGGCCCCCTTGACCCTCCTACTGCTTCAGGCAATAGGTTTATCTTGGTGGTAGTGGACCATGCCACAAGATATCCTGAAGCTATTCCTTTAAGGACCACTACAGCACCTGCAGTGGCAAAGGCCCTCCTGGGAATATTTTCCAGGGTGGGCTTCCCAAAGGAAGTGGTATCAGACAGGGGAAGCAATTTCATGTCTGCATACTTAAAGGCCATGTGGAAGGAGTGTGGTGTAACGTACAAGTTCACAACACCCTATCATCCACAAACAAATGGACTGGTGGAGAGATTTAATAAAACTCTCAAAGGCATGATTATGGGTCTCCCTGAAAAACTCCGCAGGAGATGGGATATCCTTCTACCATGCCTCCTTTTTGCCTACAGGGAGGTACCCCAGAAAGGAGTGGGCTTCAGCCCCTTTGAACTTCTTTTTGGACACCCTGTTAGGGCTCCACTCACACTTGTAAAGGAGGGTTGGGAACAACCTTTAAAAGCTCCTAAGCAGGATATTGTGGATTATGTACTTCGCCTCAGATCAAGGATGGCTGAGAACATGAAAAAGGCCAGTAAAAACCTTCAGGCCAGCCAAGAGCTCCAGAAGCAATGGCATGATCAGAAGGCTGTTTTGGTTCAGTACCAACCAGGGCAGAAAGTGTGGGTCTTGGAGCCTGTGGCCCCAAGAGCACTCCAAGATAAATGGAGTGGTCCCCACACAATTGTTGAAAAGAAGGGAGAAGTCACCTATTTAGTTGACTTAGGCACTGCCAGGAGTCCCCTTAGGGTGCTCCATGTCAACCGCCTGAAACCCTACTATGACAGGGCTGATCTCACCCTGCTCATGGCAACTGAAGAGGGACAGGAAGAAGACAGTGATCCTCTACCTGATCTCTTCTCTTCCACAGAACAAGATGCTCTTGTGGAAGGTGTAGTTTTGGCTGATTGTCTTACTGCTGAGCAGAAAGATAATTGCATAAATCTCCTAGATCAATTCTCTGAACTCTTCTCTACTGTGCCAGGTACCACTTCTTGGTGTGAGCACACTATAGATACTGGAGACAGTTTACCTGTCAAAAGTAAGATCTATAGGCAGCCTGACCATGTCAGGGACTGCATAAAGCAAGAGGTCCAGAAAATGTTAGAACTAGGAGTGGTTCAGCACTCTGACAGTCGATGGGCTTCTCCTGTGGTACTGGTACCAAAACCCCATTCCAAAGATGGAAAGAAGGAAATGCGGTTTTGTGTAGACTATAGAGGTCTCAACTTGGTAACCAAAACTGATGCTCAACCTATACCCAGGGCAGATGAGCTCATAGATACACTGGCATCTGTCAAGTATCTAAGCACTTTTGACTTGACTGCAGGGTATTGGCAGATCAAATTGTCAGAAGATGCTAAACCTAAGACTGCATTTTCTACCATTGGAGGACATTACCAGTTCACTGTAATGCCTTTTGGTTTGAAAAATGCACCTGCCACTTTTCAGAGGTTGATGAACACAGTCCTGCAAGGGCTGGAAGCTTTCAGTGCAGCATATTTGGACGATATAGCTGTCTTTAGCTCCAGCTGGGATGATCACCTGGTCCCCCTATGGAAAGTTTTGGAGGCGCTGCAAAAGGCAGGCCTCACTATCAAGGCTTCAAAGTGCCAAATAGGGCAGGGTAAGGTAGTTTATCTGGGACACCTTGTTGGTGGGGAACAGATTGTACCACTTCAGGGGAAAATCCAAACAATTATTGATTGGGTTCCCCCTACCACTCAGACTCAGGTGAGAGCCTTCCTAGGCCTCACTGGGTATTACAGGAGGTTCATTAAGAACTATGGCTCCATTGCAGCCCCTCTTAATGACCTCACATCCAAGAAAATGCCTAAAAAGGTATTATGGACAGCAAACTGTCAGAAAGCTTTTGAGGAGCTGAAGCAGGCCATGTGCTCTGCACCTGTCCTGAAAAGCCCTTGTTACTCTAAAAAATTCAATGTCCAAACTGATGCATCTGAATTAGGAGTAGGGGCTGTCCTATCACAACTTAATTCTGAGGGCCAGGATCAACCTGTTGCTTTTATTAGTAGGAGGTTGACCCCTAGAGAAAAGCGTTGGTCTGCCATTGAGAGGGAGGCCTTTGCTGTGGTCTGGGCTCTGAAGAAGTTGAGGCCATACCTGTTTGGCACTCACTTCATTGTTCAGACAGACCACAAACCTCTACTTTGGCTAAAACAAATGAAAGGTGAAAATCCTAAATTGTTGAGGTGGTCCATATCCCTACAGGGAATGGACTATACAGTGGAACATAGACCTGGGAGTAGCCACTCCAATGCAGATGGACTCTCCAGATATTTCCACTTAGACAATGAAGACTCATCAGGTCATGGCTAGTCTTATTGTCCTTCGTTTGGGGGGGGGGGTTGTGTAGGAAAGTACCATCTTGCCTGGCATGTTACCCCCATTTTTCACTGTATATATGTTGTTTTAGTTGTATGTGTCACTGGGACCCTGGTAACCCAGGGCCCCAGTGCTCATAAGTGTGCCTGAATGTGTTACCTGTGTAGTGACTAACTGTCTCACTGAGGCTCTGCTAATCAGAACCTCAGTGGTTATGCTCTCTCATTTCTTTCCAAATTGTCACTAACAGGCTAGTGACCATTTTTACCAATTTACATTGGCTTACTGGAACACCCTTATAATTCCATAGTATATGGTACTGAGGTACCCAGGGTATTGGGGTTCCAGGAGATCCCTATGGGCTGCAGCATTTCTTTTGCCACCCATAGGGAGCTCTGACAATTCTTACACAGGCCTGCCACTGCAGCCTGAGTGAAATAACGTCCACGTTATTTCACAGCCATTTTACACTGCACTTAAGTAACTTATAAGTCACCTATATGTCTAACCTTTACCTGGTAAAGGTTAGGTGCAAAGTTACTTAGTGTGTGGGCACCCTGGCACTAGCCAAGGTGCCCCCACATTGTTCAGAGCCAATTCACTGAACTTTGTGAGTGCGGGGACACCATTACACGCGTGAACTACATATAGGTCACTACCTATATGTAGCTTCACAATGGTAACTCCGAATATGGCCATGTAACATGTCTATGATCATGGAATTGCCCCCTCTATGCCATCCTAGCATAGTTGGCACAATCCCATGATCCCAGTGGTCTGTAGCACAGACCCTGGTACTGCCAAACTGCCCTTCCTGGGGTTTCACTGCAGCTGCTGCTGCTGCCAACCCCTCAGACAGGCATCTGCCCTCCTGGGGTCCAGCCAGGCCTGGCCCAGGATGGCAGAACAAAGAACTTCCTCTGAGAGAGGGTGTGACACCCTCTCCCTTTGGAAAATGGTGTGAAGGCAGGGGAGGAGTAGCCTCCCCAGCCTCTGGAAATGCTTTGTTGGGCACAGAGGTGCCCAATTCTGCATAAGCCAGTCTACACCGGTTCAGGGACCCCTTAGCCCCTGCTCTGGCACGAAACTGGACAAAGGAAAGGGGAGTGACCACTCCCCTGACCTGCACCTCCCCTGGGAGGTGTCCAGAGCTCCTCCAGTGTGCTCCAGACCTCTGCCATCTTGGAAACAGAGGTGCTGCTGGCACACTGGACTGCTCTGAGTGGCCAGTGCCACCAGTTGACGTCAGAGACTCCTGCTGATAGGCTCCTTCAGGTGTTAGTAGCCTATCCTCTCTCCTAAGTAGCCAAACCCTCTTTTCTGGCTATTTAGGGTCTCTGTCTCTGGGGAAACTTTAGATAACGAATGCAAGAGCTCATCCGAGTTCCTCTGCATCTCTCTCTTCACCTTCTGATAAGGAAACGACTGCTGGCCGCGCTGGAAGCCTGCAAACCTGCAACATAGTAGCAAAGACGACTACTGCAACTCTGTAACGCTGATCCTGCCGCCTTCTCGACTGTTTTCCTGCTTGTGCATGCTGTGGGGGTAGCCTGCCTCCTCTCTGCACCAGAAGCTCCGAAGAAATCTCCAGTGGGTCGACGGAATCTTCCCCCTGCAACCGCAGGCACCAAAAAGCTGCATTACCTGTCCCTTGGGTCTCCTCTCAGCATGACGAGCGAGGTCCCTCGAATCCAGCGACTCTGTCCAAGTGACCCCCACAGTCCAGTGACTCTTCAGTCCAAATTTGGTGGAGGTAAGTCCTTGCCTCACCTCGCTGGGCTGCATTGCTGGGAACCGCGACTTTGCAGCTACTCCGGCCCCTGTGCACTTCCGGCGGAAATCCTTTGTGCACAGCCAAGCCTGGGTCCACGGCACTCTAACCTGCATTGCACGACTTTCTAAGTTGGTCTCCGGCGACGTGGGACTCCTTTGTGCAACTTCGGCGAGCACCGTTTCACGCATCCTCGTAATGCCTGTTTTTGGCACTTCTCTGGGTGCTACCTGCTTCAGTGAGGGCTCTTTGTCTTGCGCGACGTCCCTTCTCTCTACAGGTCCAATTTGCGACCTCCTTGTCCCTCCTGGGCCCCAGCAGCGTCCAAAAACGCCAAACGCAAAATTTGCGTGTAGCAAGGCTTGTTGGCGTCCTTCCGGCGGGAAAACACTTCTGCACGACTCATCAAAGCGAGAGGAATCTGTCCACCAAAGGGGAAGTCTCTAGCCCTTTTCGTTCCTGCAGAAACCTCAGCTTCTTCTGTCCAGTCGAAGCTTCTTTGCACCCGCAGCTGGCATTTCCTGGGCATCTGCCCATCTCCGACTTGCTTGTGACTTTTGGACTTGGTCCCCTTGTTCCACAGGTACCCTAGATTGGAAATCCACAGTTGTTGCATTGCTGGTTTGTGTCTTTCCTGCATTATTCCTCTAACAAGACTCTTTTGTCCTTAGGGGAACTTTAGTGCACTTTGCACTCACTTTTCAGGGTCTTGGGGAGGGTTATTTTTCTAACTCTCACTATTTTCTAATAGTCCCAGCGACCCTCTACAAGGTCACATAGGTTTGGGGTCCATTCGTGGTTCGCATTCCACTTTTGGAGTATATGGTTTGTGTTGCCCCTATCCCTATGTTTCCCCATTGCATCCTATTGTAACTATACATTGTTTGCACTGTTTTCTAAGACTATACTGCATATTTTTGCTATTGTGTATATATATCTTGTGTATATTTCCTATCCCCTCACTGAGGGTACACTCTAAGTGACTTTGGCATATTGTCATAAAAATAAAGTACCTTTATTTTTAGTATAACTGTGTATTGTGTTTTCTTATGATATTGTGCATATGACACTAAGTGGTACTGTAGTAGCTTCACACGTCTCCTAGTTCAGCCTAAGCTGCTCTGCTAAGCTACCATTATCTATCAGCCTAAGCTGCTAGACCCCCTATACACTAATAAGGGATAACTGGGCCTGGTGCAAGGTGCAAGTACCCCTTGGTACTCACTACAAGCCAGTCCAGCCTCCTACAATTGGACAACAGATCCCAGTTGTCCAAAGAAAGGCACCAAGCCTCCTACCACTACAACCCCTACTGCTACACCTAGTGTCCATACTAATAGCAGTGGTGGTGGGAGCAAACCTACTAATAGCCAATCCAAGGGAGTAGCTGGGCTCACTATTGGTAACTTAGTTGGGGTTGGCCTTGTTAGGGAGGCCACAGAGGCTGTGTTAGTCTCTGAGGGGGCTATTGATTTAGCCACCTTAGTTGCTTGTCCCCTTAATATGGATAAGTACAAGCAGCTACCCCTAATAAATGGTGTTGAGGTTCAGGCCTACAGGGACACTGGTGCCAGTGTGACTATGGTCATAGAGAAACTGGTCCACCCTGAACAACACCTACTTGGTCACCAGTACCAAGTAACCGATGCTCACAACAACACACTTAGCCACCCCATGGCTGTTGTTAATCACAACTGGGGGGGGGGTTACTGGTCCAAAGAAAGTTGTGGTAGCTTCAGATTTACCTGTAGACTGTCTATTAGGGAATGATTTGGAGACATCAGCTTGGTCAGATGTGGAGTTGGAGGCCCATGCAGCAATGCTGGGCATCCCAGGGCATATTTTTGCTTTGACAAGGGCTCAGGCCAAAAAGCAAAAAGGACAGGGAAGCTTGGATCCTGGAACAATGGACCAAGTGCTCCCTAAAGCTAGGGCTAGTAGAAGCAAACCACTTCCTACTATCCCTCCCTCTACAGTGGATTCTACTTCTGAGGAAGAAGAATTCCCTCCCTGTGCAGAAACTACACCAGAGGAGCTGGAAGCAGACCCTGCTGAGCTTTTGGGTGAAGGGGGGCCTGCCAGAGAGGAGCTGAGTGTGGCACAGCAAACCTGTCCCACATTAGAGGGTCTCAGACAGCAAGCTGTCAAACAGGCTAATGGGGATGTCAGTGACTCTCACAGAGTTTACTGGGAGGACAACCTCTTGTACACTGAGCATAGGGATCCTAAACCTGGAGCTGCCAGGAGATTAGTGATTCCTCAGGAGTACAGAAAGTTCCTCCTAACACTGGCACATGACATTCCCCTAGCTGGGCACCTGGGTCAAATGAAAACTTGGGACAGACTGGTTCCATTGTTTCATTGGCCTAGGATGTCTGAGGACACAAAGGAATTTTGTAAGTCCTGTGAAACCTGTCAAGCCAGTGGCAAGACAGGTGGCACCCCAAAGGCACCCCTTATTCCACTGCCTGTGGTTGGGGTTCCCTTTGAAAGGGTAGGGGTTGACATAGTTGGCCCCCTTGACCCTCCTACTGCTTCAGGCAATAGGTTTATCTTGGTGGTAGTGGACCATGCCACAAGATATCCTGAAGCTATTCCTTTAAGGACCACTACAGCACCTGCAGTGGCAAAGGCCCTCCTGGGAATATTTTCCAGGGTGGGCTTCCCAAAGGAAGTGGTATCAGACAGGGGAAGCAATTTCATGTCTGCATACTTAAAGGCCATGTGGAAGGAGTGTGGTGTAACGTACAAGTTCACAACACCCTATCATCCACAAACAAATGGACTGGTGGAGAGATTTAATAAAACTCTCAAAGGCATGATTATGGGTCTCCCTGAAAAACTCCGCAGGAGATGGGATATCCTTCTACCATGCCTCCTTTTTGCCTACAGGGAGGTACCCCAGAAAGGAGTGGGCTTCAGCCCCTTTGAACTTCTTTTTGGACACCCTGTTAGGGCTCCACTCACACTTGTAAAGGAGGGTTGGGAACAACCTTTAAAAGCTCCTAAGCAGGATATTGTGGATTATGTACTTGGCCTCAGATCAAGGATGGCTGAGAACATGAAAAAGGCCAGTAAAAACCTTCAGGCCAGCCAAGAGCTCCAGAAGCAATGGCATGATCAGAAGGCTGTTTTGGTTCAGTACCAACCAGGGCAGAAAGTGTGGGTCTTGGAGCCTGTGGCCCCAAGAGCACTCCAAGATAAATGGAGTGGTCCCCACACAATTGTTGAAAAGAAGGGAGAAGTCACCTATTTAGTTGACTTAGGCACTGCCAGGAGTCCCCTTAGGGTGCTCCATGTCAACCGCCTGAAACCCTACTATGACAGGGCTGATCTCACCCTGCTCATGGCAACTGATGAGGGACAGGAAGAAGACAGTGATCCTCTACCTGATCTCTTCTCTTCCACAGAACAAGATGCTCTTGTGGAAGGTGTAGTTTTGGCTGATTGTCTTACTGCTGAGCAGAAAGATAATTGCATAAATCTCCTAGATCAATTCTCTGAACTCTTCTCTACTGTGCCAGGTACCACTTCTTGGTGTGAGCACACTATAGATACTGGAGACAGTTTACCTGTCAAAAGTAAGATCTATAGGCAGCCTGACCATGTCAGGGACTGCATAAAGCAAGAGGTCCAGAAAATGTTAGAACTAGGAGTGGTTCAGCACTCTGACAGTCGATGGGCTTCTCCTGTGGTACTGGTACCAAAACCCCATTCCAAAGATGGAAAGAAGGAAATGCGGTTTTGTGTAGACTATAGAGGTCTCAACTTGGTAACCAAAACTGATGCTCAACCTATACCCAGGGCAGATGAGCTCATAGATACACTGGCATCTGCCAAGTATCTAAGCACTTTTGACTTGACTGCAGGGTATTGGCAGATCAAATTGTCAGAAGATGCTAAACCTAAGACTGCATTTTCTACCATTGGAGGACATTACCAGTTCACTGTAATGCCTTTTGGTTTGAAAAATGCACCTGCCACTTTTCAGAGGTTGATGAACACAGTCCTGCAAGGGCTGGAAGCTTTCAGTGCAGCATATTTGGACGATATAGCTGTCTTTAGCTCCAGCTGGGATGATCACCTGGTCCCCCTATGGAAAGTTTTGGAGGCGCTGCAAAAGGCAGGCCTCACTATCAAGGCTTCAAAGTGCCAAATAGGGCAGGGTAAGGTAGTTTATCTGGGACACCTTGTTGGTGGGGAACAGATTGTACCACTTCAGGGGAAAATCCAAACAATTATTGATTGGGTTCCCCCTACCACTCAGACTCAGGTGAGAGCCTTCCTAGGCCTCACTGGGTATTACAGGAGGTTCATTAAGAACTATGGCTCCATTGCAGCCCCTCTTAATGACCTCACATCCAAGAAAATGCCTAAAAAGGTATTATGGACAGCAAACTGTCAGAAAGCTTTTGAGGAGCTGAAGCAGGCCATGTGCTCTGCACCTGTCCTGAAAAGCCCTTGTTACTCTAAAAAATTCAATGTCCAAACTGATGCATCTGAATTAGGAGTAGGGGCTGTCCTATCACAACTTAATTCTGAGGGCCAGGATCAACCTGTTGCTTTTATTAGTAGGAGGTTGACCCCTAGAGAAAAGCGTTGGTCTGCCATTGAGAGGGAGGCCTTTGCTGTGGTCTGGGCTCTGAAGAAGTTGAGGCCATACCTGTTTGGCACTCACTTCATTGTTCAGACAGACCACAAACCTCTACTTTGGCTAAAACAAATGAAAGGTGAAAATCCTAAATTGTTGAGGTGGTCCATATCCCTACAGGGAATGGACTATACAGTGGAACATAGACCTGGGAGTAGCCACTCCAATGCAGATGGACTCTCCAGATATTTCCACTTAGACAATGAAGACTCATCAGGTCATGGCTAGTCTTATTGTCCTTCGTTTGGGGGGGGGGTTGTGTAGGAAAGTACCATCTTGCCTGGCATGTTACCCCCATTTTTCACTGTATATATGTTGTTTTAGTTGTATGTGTCACTGGGACCCTGGTAACCCAGGGCCCCAGTGCTCATAAGTGTGCCTGAATGTGTTACCTGTGTAGTGACTAACTGTCTCACTGAGGCTCTGCTAATCAGAACCTCAGTGGTTATGCTCTCTCATTTCTTTCCAAATTGTCACTAACAGGCTAGTGACCATTTTTACCAATTTACATTGGCTTACTGGAACACCCTTATAATTCCATAGTATATGGTACTGAGGTACCCAGGGTATTGGGGTTCCAGGAGATCCCTATGGGCTGCAGCATTTCTTTTGCCACCCATAGGGAGCTCTGACAATTCTTACACAGGCCTGCCACTGCAGCCTGAGTGAAATAACGTCCACGTTATTTCACAGCCATTTTACACTGCACTTAAGTAACTTATAAGTCACCTATATGTCTAACCTTTACCTGGTAAAGGTTAGGTGCAAAGTTACTTAGTGTGAGGGCACCCGGGCACTAGCCAAGGTGCCCCCACATTGTTCAGAGCCAATTCCCTGAACTTTGTGAGTGCGGGGACACCATTACACGCGTGCACTACATATAGGTCACTACCTATATGTAGCTTCACAATGGTAACTCCGAATATGGCCATGTAACATGTCTATGATCATGGAATTGCCCCCTCTATGCCATCCTGGCGTTGTTGGTACAATTCCATGATCCCAGTGGTCTGTAGCACAGACCCTGGTACTGCCAAACTGCCCTTCCTGGGGTTTCACTGCAGCTGCTGCTGCTGCCAACCCCTCAGACAGGCATCTGCCCTCCTGGGGTCCAGCCAGGCCTGGCCCAGGATGGCAGAACAAAGAACTTCCTCTGAGAGAGGGTGTGACACCCTCTCCCTTTGGAAAATGGTGTGAAGGCAGGGGAGGAGTAGCCTCCCCCAGCCTCTGGAAATGCTTTCATGGGCACATTTGGTGCCCATTTCTGCATAAGCCATTCTACACCGGTTCAGGGATCCCTTAGCCCTGCTCTGGCGCGAAACTGGACAAAGGAAAGGGGAGTGACTACTCCCCTGACCTTTACCTCCCCTGGGAGGTGCCCAGAGCTCCTCCAGTGTTCTCCAGACCTCTGCCATCTTGGAAACAGAGGTGCTGCTGGCACACTGGACTGCTCTGAGTGGCCAGTCCCATCAGGTGACGTCAGAGACTCCTTCTGATAGGCTCCTTCAGGTGTTGCTAGCCTATCCTCTCTCCTAGGTAGCCAAACCCTCTTTTCTGGCTACCACAGTACCACTTAGTGTCATATGCACAATATCATAGGAAAACACAATACACAGTTATACTAAAAATAAAGGTACTTTATTTTTATGACAATATGCCAAAGTATCTTAGAGTGTACCCTCAGTGAGAGGATAGGAAATATACACAAGATATATATACACAATAGCAAAAATATGCAGTATAGTCTTAGAAAACAGTGCAAACAATGTATAGTTACAATAGGATGCAATGGGGAAACATAGGGATAGGGGCAACACAAACCATATACTCCAAAAGTGGAATGCGAACCACAAATGGACCCCAAACCTATGTGACCCTGTAGAGGGTCGCTGGGCCTATTGGAAAATAGTAAGGGTTAGAAAAATAGCCCACCCCAAGACCCTGAAAAGTGAGTGCAAAGTGCACTAAAGTTCCCCAAAGGACATAGAAGTCATGATAGGGGAATTCTGCAAGAAAGACACAAACCAGCAATGCAACAACAATGGATTTCCAGTTGAGGGTACCTGTGGAACAAGGGGACCAAGTCCAAAAGTCACAAGTAAGTCGGAGATGAGCAGATGCCCCGGAAATGCCAGCTGAGGGTGCAAAGAAGCTGCTACTGGACTGTAGGAGCTGAGGATTCTGCAGGAACAACAAGGGCTAGAGACTTCCCCTTTGGAGGATTGATCCCCCACGCCATGTAGAGTCGTGCAGAAGTGTTTTCCCGCCGAAAGATCGCCAACAAGCCTTGCTAGCTGCAAATCGTGCGGTTAGGGTTTTTGGATGCTGCTGTGGCCCAGGAGGGAAAAGGATGTCGCCAATTGCGTCTGAGGACAGAGGGGGCATCGATCAAGACAAGGAGGCCTCTCAGAAGCAGGCAGCACCCGCAGAAGTGCCAGAAAAGGCACTACAAAAAAGAGTGAAATGGTGCTCACCCGAAGTTGCACAAAGGAGTCCCACGCCGCCGGAGGACAACTTAGAAAGTCGTGCAATACAGGTTAGAGTGCCGTGGACCCAGGCTTGGCTGTTGTAGGAAAGTACCATCTTGCCTGGCATGTTACCCCCATTTTTCACTGTATATATGTTGTTTTAGTTGTATGTGTCACTGGGACCCTGGTAACCCAGGGCCCCAGTGCTCATAAGTGTGCCTGAATGTGTTACCTGTGTAGTGACTAACTGTCTCACTGAGGCTCTGCTAATCAGAACCTCAGTGGTTATGCTCTCTCATTTCTTTCCAAATTGTCACTAACAGGCTAGTGACCATTTTTACCAATTTACATTGGCTTACTGGAACACCCTTATAATTCCCTAGTATATGGTACTGAGGTACCCAGGGTATTGGGGTTCCAGGAGATCCCTATGGGCTGCAGCATTTCTTTTGCCACCCATAGGGAGCTCTGACAATTCTTACACAGGCCTGCCACTGCAGCCTGAGTGAAATAACGTCCACGTTATTTCACAGCCATTTTACACTGCACTTAAGTAAATTATAAGTCACCTATATGTCTAACCTTTACCTGGAAAGGTTAGGTGCAAAGTTACTTAGTGTGAGGGCACCCTGGAACTAGCCAAGGTGCCCCCACATTGTTCAGAGCCAATTCCCTGAACTTTGTGAGTGCGGGGACACCATTACACGCGTGCACTACATATAGGTCACTACCTATATGTAGCTTCACAATGGTAACTCCGAATATGGCCATGAAACATGTCTATGATCATGGAATTGCCCCCTCTATACCATCCTGGCATAGTTGGCACAATCCCATGATCCCAGTGGTCTGTAGCACAGACCCTGGTACTGCCAGACTGCCCTTCCTGGGGTTTCACTGCAGCTGCTGCTGCTGCCAACCACTCAGACAGGCAGCTGCCCTCCTGGGGTCCAGCCAGGCCTGGCCCAGGATGGCAGAACAAAGAACTTCCTCTGAGAGAGGGTGTGACACCCTCTCCCTTTGGAAAATGGTGTGAAGGCAGGGGAGGAGTAGCCTCCCCCAGCCTCTGGAAATGCTTTGTTGGGCACAGATGTGCCCAATTCTGCATAAGCCAGTCTACACCGGTTCAGGGACCCCTTAGCCCCTGCTCTGGCGCGAAACTGGACAAAGGAAAGGGGAGTGACCACTCCCCTGACCTGCACCTCCCCTGGGAGGTGTCCAGAGCTCCTCCAGTGTGCTCCAGACCTCTGCCATCTTGGAAACAGAAGTGCTGCTGGCACACTGGACTGCTCTGAGTGGCCAGTGCCACCAGGTGACGTCAGAGACTCCTGCTGATAGGCTCCTTCAGGTGTTAGTAGCCTATCCTCTCTCCTAGGTAGCCAAACCCTCTTTTCTGGCTATTTAGGGTCTCTGTCTCTGGGGAAACTTTAGATAACGAATGCATGAGCTCAGCCGAGTTCCTCTGCATCTCTCTCTTCACCTTCTGATAAGGAATCGACTGCTGACCGCGCTGGAAGCCTGCAAACCTGCAACATAGTAGCAAAGACGACTACTGCAACTCTGTAACGCTGATCCTGCCGCCTTCTCAACTGTTTTCCTGCTTGTGCATGCTGTGGGGGTAGCCTGCCACCTCTCTGCACCAGAAGCTCCGAAGAAATCTCCCGTGGGTCGACGGAATCTTCCCCCTGCAACCGCAGGCACCAAAAAGCTGCATTACCGGTCCCTTGGGTCTCCTCTCAGCACGACGAGCGAGGTCCCTCGAATCCAGCGACGCTGTCCAAGTGATCCCCACAGTCCAGTGACTCTTCAGCCCAAGTTTGGTGGAGGTAAGTCCTTGCCTCACCTCGCTGGGCTGCATTGATGGGAACCGCGACTTTGCAGCTACTCCGGCCCCTGTGCACTTCCGGCGGAAATCCTTTGTGCACAGCCAAGCCTGGGTCCACGGCACTCTAACCTGCATTGCACGACTTTCTAAGTTGGTCTCCGGCGACGTGGGACTCCTTTGTGCAACTTCAGCGAGCACCGTTTCACGCATCCTCTTAGTGCCTATTTCTGGCACTTCTCCGGGTGCTACCTGCTTCAGTGAGGGCTCTTTGTCTTGCTCGACGTCCCCTCTCTCTTTAGGTCCAATTTGCGACCTCCTGGTCCCTCCTGGGCCCCAACAGCGTCCAAAAACGCCAAACGCACGAGTTACGCCTAGTAAGGCTTGTTGGCGTCCTTTCGGCGGGAAAACACTTCTGCACGACTCTCCAAGGCGAGCGGGATCCGTCCACCAAAGGGAAAGTCTCTAGCCCTTTTCGTTCCTGCAGAAACCTCAGCTTCTTCTGTCCAGTCGAAGCTTCTTTGCACCCGCAGCTGGCATTTCCTGGGCATCTGCCCATCTCCGACTTGCTTGTGACTTTTGGACTTGGTCCCCTTGTTCCACAGGTACCCTAGATTGGAAATCCACAGTTGTTGCATTGCTGGTTTGTGTCTTTCCTGCATTATTCCTCTAACACGACTTCTTGGTCCTTAGGGGAACTTTAGTGCACTTTGCACTCACTTTTCAGGGTCTTGGGGAGGGTTATTTTTCTAACTCTCACTATTTTCTAATAGTCCCAGCGACCCTCTACAAGGTCACATAGGTTTGGGGTCCATTCGTGGTTCGCATTCCACTTTTGGAGTATATGGTTTGTGTTGCCCCTATCCCTCTGTTTCCCCATTGCATCCTATTGTAACTATACATTGTTTGCACTGTTTTCTAAGACTATACTGCATATTTTTGCTATTGTGTATATATATCTTGTGTATATTTCCTATCCTCTCACTGAGGGTACACTCTAAGATACTTTGGCATATTGTCATAAAAATAAAGTACCTTTATTTTTAGTATAACTGTGTATTGTGTTTTCTTATGATATTGTGCATATGACACTAAGTGGTACTGTAGTAGCTTCACACGTCTCCTAGTTCAGCCTAAGCTGCTCTGCTAAGCTACCATTATCTATCAGCCTAAGCTGCTAGACACCCTATACACTAATAAGGGATAACTGGGCCTGGTGCAAGGTGCAAGTACCCCTTGGTACTCACTACAAGCCAGTCCAGCCTCCTACATTGGTTGTGCAGTGGTGGGATAAGTGCTTGAGACTACTTACCACTCTTGTCATTGTACTTTTCATAAGAGAAAAATATACAAAACAAGGTCAGTGTATATACACATAGCCAAAAAGTTTTGCATTTCCTCTTTTCACTCTTTTCTAAGTGCTGAAAAGTACTTCTAAACTTTCAAAAAGTTCTTAAAAGTTTAAAAAGTTTTTTTCTGTCTTTCCAAAAAGTTCTGAAAACTTTTTTCTCTTTTTCTATCACTTTAACTCTCTCTAAAAAATGTCTGGCACAGGCCAAAGTGTTGATCTGTCCAAACTTGCATATGACAACCTTAGCTGGAAAAGAGCAAGGAGTCTCTGTATAGAGAGAGGTTTGAGTGTAGGGAAGAATCCTTCCTTGGAACTGTTACTTAACATGCTTAGAGAACAGGATAAGGCCATAGGTGCCCCATCTGTTGAAAAAGTACCTAATAGTTCCCAATCGGATTCAGGGACTCCCCCAGGAAAAGATTCAGGAAAGAAACTTCCTAGCCTGCCCATTACTAGACAATGTAGCATAGATGGTAATGATGATGAGCCACACCAAATAAATAGTGTTGTCTCACATCATAGCAAAAGCATTTATTCTCATAATACTGGTAGTAATGTTTCTGTAAACCAAGCTGTTAAGTTGGCTTCTGTAAGGGACAGGTCTCCTTCTGTTCATTCCCATCATAGCTCTGTTTCTAGAAATGTCCCTCCCACCAACCCTGATGACAGAATGTTAGAGAGGGAACTCAACAAGTTGAGGGTGGAACAAACCAGACTGAAGCTTAAAAAGCAACAGCTGGATTTGGATAGACAGTCTTTTGAATTAGAGAAGGAAAGACAGAAGTTGGGTTTAGATACCCATGGTGGCAGCAGCAGTATTCCCCATAGTCATCCTGCAAAAGAGCATGATTCCAGGAATCTGCACAAGATAGTTCCCCCTTATAAGGAGGGGGATGACATTAACAAGTGGTTTGCTGCACTTGAGAGGGCCTGTGTTGTACAGGATGTCCCTCAAAGGCAGTGGGCTGCTATCCAATGGCTATCATTTAGTGGAAAAGGTAGGGATAGGCTCCTTACTGTGAAAGAAAATGATGCTAATAATTTCCAAGTTCTTAAGAATGCACTCCTGGATGGTTATGGCTTAACCACTGAACAGTACAGGATAAAGTTCAGAGAGACCAAAAAGGAGTCTTCACAAGACTGGGTTGATTTCATTGACCATTCAGTGAAGGCCTTGGAGGGGTGGTTACATGGCAGTAAAGTTACTGATTATGACAGCCTGTATAACTTAATCCTGAGAGAGCATATTCTTAATAATTGTGTGTCTGATTTGTTGCACCAGTACTTGGTGGACTCTGATCTGACCTCTCCCCAAGAATTGGGAAAGAAGGCAGACAAATGGGTCAGAACAAGAGTGAACAGAAAAGTTCATACAGGGGGTGACAAAGATGGCAACAAAAAGAAGGATGGTAAGTCTTCTGACAAGGGTGGGGACAAATCTAAAAATGAGTCTTCATCAGGCCCACAAAAACACTCTGGTGGGGGTGGTGGGTCCAAATCCTCCTTTAATCAGAACAAGGAAAAGAAACCATGGTGCTATTTATGTAAAATAAAAGGCCATTGGACAACAGATCCCAGTTGTCCAAAGAAAGGCACCACAGCTCCTACCACTACAACCCCTACTGCTACACCTAGTGTCCCTACTAATAGCAGTGGTGGTGGGAGCAAACCTACTAATAGCCAATCCAAGGGAGTAGCTGGGCTCACTTTTGGTAATTTAGTTGGGGTTGGTCTGATTAGGGAGACCACAGAGGCTACTTTAGTCTCTGAAGGGGCTATTGATTTAGCCACTTTGGTTGCTTGCCCCCATAACTTGGAGAAGTACAAGCAACTAACCCTAATAAATGGTGTTGAGGTCCAGGCCTACAGGGACACAGGTGCCAGTGTCACAATGGTGATTGAGAAACTGGTGCACCCTGAACAACACATACTTGGACACCAGTACCAAGTAACCGATGCTCACAACATAACACAAAGCCACCCCATGGCTGTTGTAAATCTCAACTGGGGGGGGGTAACTGGTCCAAAGAAAGTTGTGGTAGCTTCAGATTTACCTGTAGACTGTCTATTAGGGAATGATTTGGAGACATCAGCTTGGTCAGATGTGGAGTTGGAGGCCCATGCAGCAATGCTGGGCATCCCAGGGCATATTTTTGCTTTGACAAGGGCTCAGGCCAAAAAGCAAAAAGGACAGGGAAACTTGGATCCTGGAACAATGGACCAAGTGCTCCCTAAAGCTAGGGCTAGTAGAAGCAAACCACTTCCTACTATCCCTCCCTCTACAGTGGATTCAACTTCTGAGGAAGAAGAATTCCCTCCCTGTGCAGAACCTACACCAGAGGAGCTGGAAGCAGACACTGCTGAGATTTTGGGTGAAGGGGGGCCTGCCAGAGAGGAGCTGAGTGTGGCACAGCAAACCTGTCCCACATTAGAGGGTCTCAGACAGCAAGCTGTCAAACAGGCTAATGGGGATGTCAGTGACTCTCACAGAGTTTACTGGGAGGACAACCTCTTGTACACTGAGCATAGGGATCCTAAACCTGGAGCTGCCAGGAGATTAGTGATTCCTCAGGAGTACAGAAAGTTCCTCCTAACACTGGCACATGACATTCCCCTAGCTGGGCACCTGGGTCAAATGAAAACTTGGGACAGATTGGTTCCATTGTTTCATTGGCCTAGGATGTCTGAGGACACAAAGGAATTTTGTAAGTCCTGTGAAACCTGTCAAGCCAGTGGCAAGACAGGTGGCACCCCAAAGGCACCCCTTATCCCACTGCCTGTGGTTGGGGTTCCCTTTGAAAGGGTAGGGGTTGACATAGTTGGCCCCCTTGACCCTCCTACTGCTTCAGGCAATAGGTTTATCTTAGTGGTAGTGGACCATGCCACAAGATATCCTGAAGCTATTCCTTTAAGGACCACTACAGCACCTGCAGTGGCAAAGGCCCTCCTGGGAATACTTTCCAGGGTGGGCTTCCCAAAGGAAGTAGTATCAGACAGAGGAAGCAATTTCATGTCTGCATACTTAAAGGCCATGTGGAAGGAGTGTGGTGTAACATACAAGTTCACAACACCCTATCATCCACAAACAAATGGACTGGTGGAGAGATTTAATAAAACTCTCAAAGGCATGATTATGGGTCTCCCTGAAAAACTCCGCAGGAGATGGGATATCCTTCTACCATGCCTCCTTTTTGCCTACAGGGAGGTACCCCAGAAAGGAGTGGGCTTCAGCCCCTTTGAACTTATTTTTGGACACCCTGTTAGGGGTCCACTCACACTTGTAAAGGAGGGTTGGGAACAACCTTTAAAAGCTCCTAAGCAGGATATTGTGGATTATGTACTTGGCCTCAGATCAAGGATGGCTGAGTACATGAAAAAGGCCAGTAAAAACCTTCAGGCCAGCCAAGAGCTCCAGAAGCAATGGCATGATCAGAAGGCTGTTTTGGTTCAGTACCAACCAGGGCAGAAAGTGTGGGTCTTGGAGCCTGTGGCCCCAAGAGCACTCCAAGATAAATGGAGTGGACCCCACACAATTGTTGAAAAGAAGGGTGAAGTCACCTACTTGGTTGACTTAGGCACTGCCAGGAGTCCCCTTAGGGTGCTCCATGTCAACCGCCTGAAACCCTACTATGACAGGGCTGATCTCACCCTGCTCATGGCAACTGATGAGGGACAGGAAGAAGACAGTGATCCTCTACCTGATCTCTTCTCTTCCACAGAACAAGATGCTCTTGTGGAAGGTGTAGTTTTGGCTGATTGTCTTACTGCTGAGCAGAAAGATAATTGCATAAATCTCCTAGGACAATTTTCAGAACTCTTCTCTACTGTGCCAGGCACCACTTCTTGGTGTGAGCACACTATAGATACTGGAGACAGTTTACCTGTCAAAAGTAAGATCTATAGGCAGCCTGACCATGTCAGGGACTGCATAAAGCAAGAAGTTCAGAAAATGTTGGAACTAGGAGTGGTTGAGCACTCTGACAGTCCATGGGCTTCTCCTGTGGTACTGGTACCAAAACCCAATTCTAAAGATGGAAAGAAAGAAATGCGGTTTTGTGTAGATTATAGAGGTCTCAACTTGGTAACCAAAACTGATGCTCACCCTATACCCAGGGCAGATGAGCTTATAGATACACTGGCATCTGCCAAGTATCTAAGCACTTTTGATTTGACTGCAGGGTATTGGCAGATCAAATTATCAGAAGATGCTAAATCTAAGACTGCATTTTCTACCATTGGAGGACATTACCAGTTTACTGTAATGCCTTTTGGGTTGAAAAATGTACCTGCCACTTTTCAGAGGTTGGTGAACACAGTCCTGCAAGGGCTGGAAGCTTTCAGTGCAGCATATTTGGACGATATAGCTATCTTTAGCTCCAGCTGGGATGATCACCTGGTCCACCTATGGAAAGTTTTGGAGGCCCTGCAAAAGGCAGGCCTCACTATCAAGGCTTCAAAGTGCCAGATAGGGCAGGGTAAGGTGGTTTATCTGGGACACCTTGTTGGTGGGGAACAGATTGCACCACTTCAGGGGAAAATCCAAACTATTATTGATTGGGTTCCCCCTACCACTCAGACTCAGGTGAGAGCCTTCCTAGGCCTCACTGGGTATTACAGGAGGTTCATTAAGAACTATGGCTCCATTGCAGCCCCTCTTAATGACCTCACAATCAAGAAAATGCCTAAAAAGGTATTATGGACAGCAAACTGTCAGAAAGCTTTTGAGGAGCTGAAGCAGGCCATGTGCTCTGCACCTGTCCTGAAAAGCCCTTGTTACTCTAAAAAATTCTATGTCCAAACTGATGCATCTGAATTAGGAGTAGGGGCAGTCCTATCACAACTTAATTCTGAGGGCCAGGATCAACCTGTTGCTTTTATTAGTAGAAGGTTGACCCCTAGAGAAAAGCGTTGGTCTGCCATTGAGAGGGAGGCCTTTGCTGTGGTCTGGGCTCTGAAGAAGTTGAGGCCATACCTGTTTGGCACTCACTTCATTGTTCAGACAGACCACAAACCTCTACTTTGGCTAAAACAAATGAAAGGTGAAAATCCTAAATTGTTGAGGTGGTCCATATCCCTACAGGGAATGGACTATACAGTGGAACATAGACCTGGGAGTAGCCACTCCAATGCAGATGGACTCTCCAGATATTTCCACTTAGACAATGAAGACTCATCAGGTCATTGCTAGTCTTATTGTCCTTCGTTTGGGGGGGGGTTGTGTAGGAAAGTACCATCTTGCCTGGCATGTTACCCCCATTTTTCACTGTATATATGTTGTTTTAGTTGTATGTGTCACTGGGACCCTGGTAACCCAGGGCCCCAGTGCTCATAAGTGTGCCTGAATGTGTTACCTGTGTAGTGACTAACTGTCTCACTGAGGCTCTGCTAATCAGAACCTCAGTGGTTATGCTCTCTCATTTCTTTCCAAATTGTCACTGACAGGCTAGTGACCATTTTTACCAATTTACATTGGCTTACTGGAACACCCTTATAATTCCCTAGTATATGGTACTGAGGTACCCAGGGTATTGGGGTTCCAGGAGATCCCTATGGGCTGCAGCATTTCTTTTGCCACCCATAGGGAGCTCTGACAATTCTTACACAGGCCTGCCACTGCAGCCTGAGTGAAATAACGTCCACGTTATTTCACAGCCATTTTACACTGCACTTAAGTAACTTATAAGTCACCTATATGTCTAACCTTTACCTGGTAAAGGTTAGGTGCAAAGTTACTTAGTGTGAGGGCACCCTGGCACTAGCCAAGGTGCCCCCACATTGTTCAGAGCCAATTCCCTGAACTTTGTGAGTGCGGGGACACCATTACACGCGTGCACTACATATAGGTCACTACCTATATGTAGCTTCACAATGGTAACTCCGAATATGGCCATGTAACATGTCTATGATCATGGAATTGCCCCCTCTATGCCATCCTGGCATAGTTGGCACAATCCCATGATCCCAGTGGTCTGTAGCACAGACCCTGGTACTGCCAAACTGCCCTTCCTGGGGTTTCACTGCAGCTGCTGCTGCTGCCAACCCCTCAGACAGGCATCTGCCCTCCTGGGGTCCAGCCAGGCCTGGCCCAGGATGGCAGAACAAAGAACTTCCTCTGAGAGAGGGTGTGACACTCTCTCCCTTTGGAAAATGGTGTGAAGGCAGGGGAGGAGTAGCCTCCCCCAGCCTCTGGAAATGCTTTGTTGGGCACAGATGTGCCCAATTCTGCATAAGCCAGTCTACACCGGTTCAGGGGACCCCTTAGCCCTGCTCTGGCGCGAAACTGGACAAAGGAAAGGGGAGTGACCACTCCCCTGACCTGCACCTCCCCTGGGAGGTGTCCAGAGCTCCTCCAGTGTGCTCCAGACCTCTGCCATCTTGGAAACAGAGGTGCTGCTGGCACACTGGACTGCTCTGAGTGGCCAGTGCCACCAGGTGACGTCAGAGACTCCTTGTGATAGGCTCCTTCAGGTGTTGCTAGCCTATCCTCTCTCCTAGGTAGCCAAACCCTCTTTTCTGGCTATTTAGGGTCTCTGTCTCTGGGGAAACTTCAGATAACGAATGCAAGAGCTCATCCTAGTTCCTCTGCATCTCTCTCTTCACCTTCTGCCAAGGAATCGACTGCTGACCGCGCTGGAAGCCTGCAAACCTGCAACATAGTAGCAAAGACGACTACTGCAACTCTGTAACGCTGATCCTGCCGCCTTCTCGACTGTTTTCCTGCTTGTGCATGTTGTGGGGGTAGTCTGCCTCCTCTCTGCACCAGAAGCTCCGAAGAAATCTCCCGTGGATCGACGGAATCTTCCCCCTGCAACCGCAGGCACCAAAAAGCTGCATTACTGGTCCCTTGGGTCTCCTCTCAGCACGACGAGCGAGGTCCCTCGAATCCAGCGACTCTGTCCAAGTGACCCCCACTGTCCAGTGACTCTTCAGTCCAAGTTTGGTGGAGGTAAGTCCTTGCCTCACCTCGCTGGGCTGCATTGCTGGGAACTACGACTTTTGCAGCTACTCCGGCCCCTGTGCACTTCCGGCGGAAATCCTTTGTGCACAGCCAAGCCTGGGTCCACGGCACTCTAACCTTTATTGCACGACTTTCTAAGTGGGTCTCCGGCGACGTGGGACTCCTTTGTGCAACTTCGGCGAGCACCGTTTCACGCATCCTCGTAGTGCCTGTTTCTGGCACTTCACCGGGTGCTACCTGCTTCAGTGAGGGCTCATTGTCTTGTTCGACGTCCCCTCTCTCATCAGGTCCAATTTGCGACCTCCTGGTCTCTCCTGGTCCCCAGCAGCGTCCAAAAACGCCAAACGCACGATTTGCGACTAGCAAGGCTAGTTGGCTTCCTTTCGGCGGGAAAATACTTCTGCACGACTCTCCAAGGCGAGAGGGATCCGTCCACCAAAGGGGAAGTCTCTAGCCCTTTTCGTGCCTGCAGAAACCTCAGCTTCTTCTGTCCAGTAGAAGCTTCTTTGCACCCGCAGCTGGCATTTCCTGGGCATCTGCCCATCTCCGACTTGCTTGTGACTTTTGGACTTGGTCCCCTTGTTCCACAGGTACCCTAGATTGGAAATCCACAGTTGTTGCATTGCTGGTTTTTGTCTTTCCTGCATTATTCCCCAACACGACTTCTTTGTCCTTAGGGGAACTTTAGTGCACTTTGCACTCACTTTTCAGGGCCTTGGGGAGGGTTATTTTTCTAACTCTCACTATTTTCTAATAGTCCCAGCGACCCTCTACAAGGTCACATAGGTTTGGGGTCCATTCGTGGTTCGCATTCCCCTTTTGGAGTATATGGTTTGTGTTGCCCCTATCCCTATGTTTCCCCATTGCATCCTATTGTAACTATACATTGTTTGCACTGTTTTCTAAGACTATACTGCATATTTTTGCTATTGTGTATATATATCTTGTGTATATTTCCTGTCCTCTCACTGAGGGTACACTCTAAGATACTTTGGCATATTGTCATAAAAATAAAGTACCTTTATTTTTAGTATAACTGTATATTGTGTTTTCTTATGATATTGTGCATATGACACTAAGGGGCTGATTCTAATTCTGGCTGGCGGCGGAGGCCGCCCGCCAGAATTCCGCCCCCATAATACCGCTCCGCGGTCAGAAGACCGCGGAGGGTATTATGAGTTTTTCCCTGGGCTGGCGGGCGGTCTCCAAAAGACCGCCCGCCAGCCCAGGGAAAAACTCCCTTCCCACGAGGATGCCTGCTCGTAATCGAGCCGGCGGAGTGGGAAGGTGCGACGGGTGCAGTAGCACCCGTCGCGTATTTCAGTGTCTGCAAGGCAGACACTGAAATACCTTGCGGGGCCCTCTTACGGGGGCCCCGCGACCCCCCCTACCGCCATCCTGTTCATGGCGGCTTTCCCGCCATGAACAGGATGGCGGTAGGGGGGGTCAGAATCCTCATGGCTGCGGAGCGCGCTCCGCAGCCATGGAGGATTCAAACGAGCAGCGGAAAGTCGGCGGGAGACCGCTGACTTTCCGCTTCTGACCGCGGCTGAACCGCCGCGGTCAGAATGCTCGTTGGAGCACCGCCAGCCTGTTGGCGGTGCTCCCGTGGTCGGTGGCCCTGGCGGCCACCGGCCGCCAGGGTCAGAATGACCCCCTAAGTGGTACTGTAGTAGCTTCACACGTCTCCTAGTTCAGCCTAAGCTGCTCTGCTAAGCTACCATTATCTATCAGCCTAAGCTGCTAGACACCCTATACACTAATAAGGGATAACTGGGCCTGGTGCAAGGTGCAAGTACCCCTTGGTACTCACTACAAGCCAGTCCAGCCTCCTACAGTCACTACCTATGTGTAGCTTCACAATGGTAACTCCGAATATGGCCATGTAACATGTCTATGATCATGGAATTGCCCCCTCTATGCCATCCTGGCATAGTTGGCACAATCCCATGATCCCAGTGGTCTGTAGCACAGACCCTGGAACTGCCAAACTGCCTTTTCAGGGGTTTCACTGCAGCTGCTGCCAACCCCTCAGACAGGTTTCTGCCCTCCTGGGGTCCAGCCAGGCCTGGCCCAGGATGGCAGAACAAAGGACTTCCTCAGAGAGAGGGTGTTACACCCTCTCCCTTTGGAAAATGGTGTGAAGGCAGGGGAGGAGTAGCCTCCCCCAGCCTCTGGAAATGCTTTCATAGGCACAGATGGTGTCCATTTCTGCATAAGCCAGTCTACACCGGTTCAGGGACCCCTCAGCCCTGCTCTGGCGTGAAACTGGACAAAGGAAAGGGGAGAAACCACTCACCTGACCTGCACCTCCCCTGGGAGGTGCCCAGAGCTCCTCCAGTGTGCTCCAGACCTCTGCCATCTTGGAAACAGAGGTGCTGCTGGCACACTGGACTGCTCTGAGTGTCCAGTGCCATCAGGTGACGTCAGAGACTCCTTCTGATAGGCTCCTTCAGGTGTTGCTAGCCTATCCTCTCTCCTAGGAAGCCAAACCCTCTTTTCTGGCTATTTAGGGTCTCTGTCTCTTGGGATTCCTTAGATAACGAATGCAAGAGCTCATCCGAGTTCCTCTGCATCTCTCTCTTCAACTTCTGCCAAGGAATCGACTGCTGACCGCGCTGGAAGCCTGCAAAACTGCAACATAGTAGCAAAGACGACTACTGTAACGCTGATCCTGCCGCCTTCTCGACTGTTTTCCTGGTGGTGCATGCTGTGGGGTTAGTCTGCCTCCTCTCTGCACTAGAAGCTCCGAAGAAATCTCCCGTGGGTCGACGGAATCGTCCCCCTGCAACCGCAGGCAACAAAGAACTGCATCACCGGTCCCTGGGTCTCCTCTCAGCATGACGAGCGAGGTCTCTTGAATCCAGCAACTCTGTCCAAGTGACTCCCACAGTCCAGTGACTCTTCAGTCCAAGTTTGGTGGAGGTAAGTCCTTGCCTCTCCACGCCAGACTGCATTGCTGGGAACTGCGACTTTTGCAGCTACTCCAGCCTCCGTGCACTTCCGGCGGAAATCCTTTGTGCACAGTCCACCCTGGGTCCACGGCACTCTAACCTGCATTGCACGACCTCCTAAGTTGTTCTCCGGCGACGTGGGACTCCTTTGTGCAACTTCGGGTGAGCACCATTTCACGCATCCTCGTAGTGCCTGTTTCTGGCACTTCTGCAGGTGCTGCCTGCTGCTGAGAGGGCTCCTTGTCTTGATCGACGTCCTCTCTGTCCCCTGACGCAATTGGCGACATCCTGGTCCCTCCTGGGCCACAGCAGCATCCAAAAACCCTTACCGCACGATTGGCAGCTAGCAAGGCTTGTTGCCAGTCTTTCGGCGGGAAAACACTTCTGCACGACTCTCCACAGCGTGAAGGATCCGTCCTCTAAAGGAGAAGTCTCTAGCCTTTGCCGTTCTTGCAGAAACCTACGCTTCTACTGTCCAGTAGCAGCTCCTTTGCACCCACAGCTGGCATTTCCTGGGCATCTGCCCATCTCCGACTTGCTTGTGACTTTTGGACTTGGTTCCCTTGTTCCACAGGTACCCTCGACTGGAAATCCATTATTGTTGCATTGTTGGTTTGTGTCTTTCCTGCAGAATTCCCCTATCACGACTTCTATGTCCTTTGGGGAACTTTAGTGTACTTTGCACTCACTTTTCAGGGTCTTGGGGTGGGCTATTTTTCTAACCCTTACTATTTTCTAATAGTCCCAGTGACCCTCTACAAGGTCACATAGCTTTGGGGTCCATTCGTGGTTCGCATTCCACTTTTGGAGTATATGGTTTGTGTTGCCCCTATCCCTATGTGTCCCCATTGCATCCTATTGTAACTATACATTGTTTGCACTGTTTTCTAATACTATTACTGCATATTTTGGTATTGTGTACATATATCTTGTGTATATTTGCTATCCTCATACTGAGGGTACACTCTGAGATACTTTGGCATATTGTCATAAAAATAAAGTACCTTTATTTTTAGTATATCTGTGTATTGTGTTTTCTTATGATATTGTGCATATGACACTAAGTGGTACTGTAGGAGCTTCACTCGTCTCCTAGTTCAGCCTAAGCTGCTCTGCTAAGCTACCATTATCTATCAGCCTAAGCTTCTAGACACCCTATACACTAATAAGGGATAACTGGGCCTGGTGCAAGGTGTAAGTACCCCTTGGTACTCACTACAAGCCAGTCCAGCCTCCTACATTGGTTGTGCAGCGGTGGGATAAGTGCTTTGAGACTACTTACCACTCTTGTCATTGTACTTTTCATAAGAGAAAAATATACAAAACAAGTTCAGTGTATGTACACATAACTAAAAAGTTTTGCATTTCCTCTTTTCACTCTTTTCTAAGTGCTGAAAAGTACTTCTAAACTTTCTAAAAAGTTCTTAAAAGTTTAAAAAGTTTTTTTTCTGTCTTTCTAAAAGCTCTAAAAACTTGTTCTCACTTTTTCTGTCACTTAAACTCTTTCTAAAAATGTCTGGCACAGGCCAAACTGTTGATCTGTCCAAACTTGCATATGACCACCTTAGCTGGAAAGGAGCAAGGAGTCTCTGTGTAGAAAGAGGTTTGAGTGTAGGGAAGAATCCTTCCTTGGAATTGTTACTTAACATGCTTAGAGAACAAGATAAGGCCAAAAGGGCCCCATCTGTTGAAAAAGTAGCTAATGGTTCTCAATCTGATCCAGGGACAGCCCTAGGAAAAGATTCACGAAAGAAACTTCAGAGCCTGCCCATTACTAGACAGTCTAGCATAGTTGGTACTGATGTAGAGTCACACCATACAGATAGTGTTGTCTCACATCATAACAAGAGCATTCATTCTCATCATAGTAGAAGTGATGTTTCTGTTAACCAAGCTGTTAGGGTGCCCTCTGTAAGGGACAGGTCTCCTTCTGTCCATTCTCATCATACTTCTGTTTCAAGACATGTCCCTCCCACCCACCCTGATGACAGATTGTTAGAAAGGGAGCTCAATAGATTGAGAGTGGAACAAACCAGACTGAAGCTCAAGAAACAACAGCTGGATTTGGAGAGACAGACTTTAAAAGTAGAGAAGGAGAGACAGAAACTGGGTTTAGAAACCCATGGTGGCAGCAGCAGTATTCCCCATAGTCATCCTGCAAAAGAGCATGATTCCAGGAATCTGCACAAGATAGTTCCCCCTTATAAGGAGGGGGATGACATTAACAAGTGGTTTGCTGCACTTGAGAGGGCCTGTGCTGTACAGGATGTCCCTCAAAGGCAGTGGGCTGCTATCTTATGGCTATCATTTAGTGGAAAAGGTAGGGATAGGCTCCTCACTGTGAAAGAAAATGAAGCCAATGATTACAAAGTTCTTCAGAATGCACTCCTGGATGGTTATGGCTTAACCACTGAACAATACAGGATAAAGTTCAGAGAGACCAAAAAGGAGTCTTCACAAGACTGGGTTGATTTCATTGACCATTCAGTGAAGGCCTTGGAGGGCTGGTTACATGGCAGTAAAGTTACTGATTATGACAGCCTGTATAACTTGATCCTGAGAGAGCATATTCTTAATAATTGTGTGTCTGATTTGTTGCACCAGTACTTGGTGGACTCTGATCTGACCTCTCCCCAAGAATTGGGAAAGAAGGCAGACAAATGGGTCAGAACAAGGGTGAACAGAAAAGTTCATACAGGGGGTGACAAAGATGGCAACAAGAAGAAGGATGGTAAGTCTTCTGACAAGGGTGGGGACAAATCTAAAAATGAGTCTTCATCAGGCCCACAAAAACACTCTGGTGGGAGTGGTGGGCCCAAATCCTCTTCTAATCAAAACAAAGAAAAGAAACCATGGTGCTATTTATGTAAAATAAAAGGCCATTGGACAACAGATCCCAGTTGTCCAAAGAAAAGCACCAAGCCTCCTACCACTACAACCCCTACTGCTACACCTAGTGTCCCTACTTATAGCAGTGGTGGTGGGAGCAAACCTACTAATAGCCAATCCAAGGGAGTAGCTGGGCTCACTTTTGGTAACTTAGTTGGGGTTGGTCTTGTTAGGGAGACCACAGAGGCTGTTTTAGTCTCTGAGGGGGCTATTGATTTAGCCACCTTGGTTGCTTGTCCCCTTAACATGGATAAGTACAAGCAACTACCCCTAATAAATGGTGTTGAGGTTCAGGCCTACAGGGACACAGGTGCCAGTGTCACAATGGTGATAGAGAAACTGGTCCACCCTGAACAACACCTACTTGGTCACCAGTACCAAGTAACCGATGCTCACAACAACACACTTAGCCACCCCATGGCTGTTGTAAATCTCAACTGGGGGGGGGGTTACTGGTCCAAAGAAAGTTGTGGTAGCCAGAGATTTACCTGTAGACTGTCTACCAGGAAATGATTTGGAGGCATCAGCTTGGTCAGATGTGGAGTTGGAGGCCCATGCAGCAATGCTGGGCATCCCAGGGCATATTTTTGCTTTAACCAGGGCTCAGGCCAAAAAGCAAAAAGGACAGGGATGCTTGGATCCTGGAACAATGGACCAAGTGCTCCCTAAAGCTAGGGCTAGTAGAAGTAAATCACTACCTACTATCCCTCCCTCTACAGTGGATTCTTATTCTGAGGAAGAAGAATTTCCACCCTGTGCAGAACCTACACCAGAGGAGCTGGAAGCAGACACTGCTGAGCTTTTGGGTGAAGGGGGGCCTGCCAGGGAGGAGCTGAGTGTGGCACAGCAAACCTGTTCCACACTAGAGGGTCTAAGACAGCAAGCTGTCAAACAGGCTAATGGGGATGTCAGTGACTCTCACAGAGTTTACTGGGAGGACAACCTCTTGTACACTGAAGCAAGGGATCCTAAACCTGGAACTGCCAGGAGGTTAGTGATTCCTCAGGAGTACAGAAAGTTCCTCCTAACTCTAGCCCACGACATTCCCCTAGCTGGACATCTGGGACAAATGAAAACTTGGGACAGGCTTGTTCCCCTGTTTCATTGGCCTAGGATGTCTGAGGACACAAAGGAATTTTGTAAGTCCTGTGCAACCTGTCAAGCCAGTGGCAAGACGGGTGGCACTCCAAAGGCACCCCTTATTCCACTGCCTGTGGTTGGGGTTCCCTTTGAAAGGGAAGGGGTTGACATAGTTGGCCCCATTGACCCTCCTACTGCTTCAGGCAATAGGTTTATCTTGGTGGTAGTGGACCATGCCACAAGATATCCTGAAGCAATTCCTTTAAGGACCACTACAGCACCTGCAGTGGCAAAGGCCCTCCTGGGAATATTTTCTAGGGTGGGCTTCGCAAAGGAAGTAGTATCAGACAGGGGAAGCAATTTCATGTCTGCATACTTAAAGTCCATGTGGAAGGAGTGTGGTGTGACTTACAAGTTCACTACACCCTATCATCCACAAACAAATGGACTGGTGGAGAGATTTAACAAAACTCTCAAAGGCATGATTATGGGTCTCCCTGAAAAGCTCCGCAGTAGATGGGATATCCTGTTACCATGCCTCCTTTTTGCCTACAGGGAGGTACCCCAGAAAGGAGTGGGCTTCAGCCCCTTTGAACTCTGTGAGAAAGTAGCCTCTTTCTAGCCTTGTTACCCCCACTTTTACCTGTTTGTGAGTGTATGTCAGGGTGTTTTCACTGTCTCACTGGGATCCTGCTAGCCAGGGCCCAGTGCTCATAGTAAAAACCCTATGTTTTCAGTATGTTTGTTATGTGTCACTGGGACCCTGCTAGTCAGGACCCCAGTGCTCATAAGTTTGTGGCCTATATGTATGTGTTCCCTGTGTGGTGCCTAACTTTCTCACTGAGGCTCTGCTAACCAGAACCTCAGTGGTTATGCTCTCTCATTTCTTTCCAAATTGTCACTGACAGGCTAGTGACCAAATTTACCAATTTACATTGGCTTACTGGAACACCCTTATAATTCCCTAGTATATGATATTGAGGTACCCAGGGTATTGGGGTTCCAGGAGATCCCTATGGGCTGCAGCATTTCTTGTGCCACCCATAGGGAGCTCTGGCAATTCTTACACAGGCCTGCCACTGCAGCCTGAGTGAAATAACGTCCACGTTATTTCACAGCCATTTTTCACTGCACTTAAGTAACTTATAAGTCACCTATATGTCTAACCTTTACCTGGTAAAGGTTAGGTGCAAAGTTACTTAGTGTGAGGGCACCCTGGCACTAGCCAAGGTGTCCCCACATTGTTCAGAGCCAATTCCCTGAACTTTGTGAGTGCGGGGACACCATTACACGCGTGCACTACATATAGGTCAATACCTATATGTAGCTTCACAATGGTAACTCCGAATATGGCCATGTAACATGTCTAAGATCATGGAATTGCCCCCTCTATGCCATCCTGGCATTGTTGGCACAATTCGATGATCCCAGTGGTCTGTAGCACAGACTCTGGTACTGCCAAACTGCCTTTTCTGGGGTTTCACTGCAGCTGCTGCTGCTGCCAACCCCTCAGACAGGTTTCTGCCCCCCTGGGGTCAAGCCAGGCTTGTCCCAGGATGGCAGAACAAAGGACTTCCTCTGAGAGAGGGTGTTACACCCTCTCCCTTTGGAAAATGGTGTGAAGGCAGGGGAGGAGTAGCCTCCCCCAGCCTCTGGAAATGCTTTGTTGGGCACAGATGTGCCCAATTCTGCATAAGCCAGTCTACACCGGTTCAGGGACCCCTTAGCCCCTGCTCTGGCGCGAAACTGGACAAAGGAAAGGGGAGTGACCACTCCCCTGACCTGCACCTCCCCTGGGAGGTGTCCAGAGCTCCTCCAGTGTGCTCCAGACCTCTGCCATCTTGGAAACAGAGGTGCTGCTGCCTCACTGGACTGCTCTGAGTGGCCAGTGCCACCAGGTGACGTCAGAGACTCCTTCTGATAGGCTCCTTCAGGTGTTGCTAGCCTATCCTCTCTCCTAGGTAGCCAAACCCTCTTTTCTGGCTATTTAGGGTCTCTGTCTCTGGGGAAACTTTAGATAACGAATGCAAGAGCTCAGCCGAGTTCCTCTGCATCTCTCTCTTCACCTTCTGATAAGGAATCGACCGCTGACCGCGCTGGAAGCCTGCAAACCTGCAACATAGTAGCAAAGACGACTACTGCAACTCTGTAACGCTGATCCTGCCGCCTTCTCGACTGTTTTCCTGGTGGTGCATGCTGTGGGGTAAGTCTGCCTCCTCTCTGCACTAGAAGCTCCGAAGAAATCTCCCGTGGGTCGACGGAATCGTCCCCCTGCAACCGCAGGCACCAAAAAGCTGCATTACCGGTCCCTTGGGTCTCCTCTCAGCACGACGAGCGAGGTCCCTCGAATCCAGCAACTCTGTCCAAGTGACTCCCACAGTACAGTGACTCTTCAGTCCAAGTTTGGTGGAGGTAAGTCCTTGCCTCACCTCGCTGGGCTGCATTGCTGAGAACAGTGACTTTTGCAGCTACTCCGGCCCCTGTGCCCTTCCGGCGGAAATCCTTTGTGCACAGCCAAGCTTGGGCCCACGGCACTCTAACCTGCATTGCACGACTTTCTAAGTTGGTCTCCGGCGACGTGGGACTCCTTTGAGCGACTTTTGGTGAGCACCGTTTCACACATCCTCGTAGTGCCGGTTTCTGGCACTTCTCCGGGTGCTACCTGCTGCTGACGGGGCTCCTTGTCTTGCTCGACGTCCCCTCTCTCTCCTGGTCCAATTTGCGACCTCCTGGTCCCTCCAGGTCCACAGCAGCGTCCAAAAACGCTAACCACATGATTTGCAGCTAGCAAGGCTTGTTGGCGTTCTTTCGGCAGGAAAACACTTCTGCACAACTCTCCACGGCGAGAGGGATCCGTCCACCAAAGGGGAAGTCTCTAGCCCTTTTCGTTCCTGCAGAAACCTCAGCTTCTTTTGTCCAGTAGAAGCTTCTTTGCATCCACAGCTGGCATTTCCTGGGCATATGCCCATCTCCGACTTGCTTGTGACTTTTGGACTTGGTCCCCTTGTTCCACAGGTACCCTAGATTGGAAATCCACAGTTGTTGCATTGTTGGTTTGTGTCTTTCCTGCATTATTCCTCTAACACGACTTCTTTGTCCTTAGGGGAACTTTGGTGCACTTTGCACTCACTTTTCAGGGTCTTGGGGAGGGTTATTTTTCTAACTCTCACTATTTTCCAATAGTCCCAGCGACCCTCTACAAGGTCACATAGGTTTGGGGTCCATTCGTGGTTCGCATTCCACTTTTGGAGTATATGGTTTATGTTGCCCCTATCCCTATGTGTCTCCATTGCATCCTATTGTAACTATACATTGTTTGCACTGTTTTCTAAGACTATACTGCATATTTTTGCTATTGTGTATATATATCTTGTGTATATTTTCTATCCTCTCACTGAGGGTACACTCTAAGATACTTTGGCATATTGTCATAAAAATAAAGTACCTTTATTTTTAGTATAACTGTGTATTGTGTTTTCTTATGATATTGTGCATATGACACTAGGTGGTACTGTAGTAGCTTCACCCGTCTCCTAGTTCAGCCTAAGCTGCTCTGCTAAGCTACCATTATCTATCAGCCTAAGCTGCTAGACACCCTATACACTAATAAGGGATAACTGGGCCTGGTGCAAGGTGCAAGTACCCCTTGGTACTCACTACAAGCCAGTCCGGCCTCCTACATTGGTTGTGCAGTGGTGGGATAAGTGCTTTGAGACTGCTTACCACTCTTGTCATTGTACTTTTCATAAGAGAAAAATATACAAAACAAGGTCAGTGTATATACACATAGCCAAAAAGTTTTGCATTTCCTCTTTTCACTCTTTTCTAAGTGCTGAAAAGTACTTCTAAACTTTCAAAAAGTTCTAAAAAGTTTTAAAAGTTTTTTTCTCTGTCTTTCTAAAAGCTCTGACAAACTTTTTTCTCTTTTTCTATCACTTTAACTCTCTCTAAAATGTCTGGCACAGGCCACAATGTTGACCTGTCTAAGATTGCATATGATCACCTTAGCTGGAAAGGAGCAAGGAGTCTCTGCATAGAGAGAGGTTTGAGTGTAGGGAAGAATCCTTACTTGGAACTGTTACTTAACATGCTTAGAGAACAAGATAAGGCTATAGGTGCCCAATCTGTTGAAAAAGTACCTAATAGTTCCCAATCTGATTCAGGGACTCCCCCAGGAAAAGATTCAGGAAAGAAACTTCCTAGCCTGCCCATTACTAGACAGTCTAGCATAGTTGGCAATGATGGTGAGCCACACCATACAAATAGTGTTGTCTCACATCATAGCAAAAGCATTTATTCTCACCATACTGGTAGTAATGTTTCTGTCAGCCAAGCTGTTAGGGTGGCTTCTGTAAGGGACAGGTCTCCTTCTGTTCATTCCCATCATACCTCTGTATCTAGGAATGTCCCTCCCACCAACCCTGATGACAGAATGTTAGAGAGGGAACTCAATAAGTTGAGGGTGGAACAAACCAGACTGAAGCTTAAAAAGCAACAGCTGGATTTGGATAGACAGTCTTTTGAACTAGAGAAGGAAAGACAGAAGTTGGGTTTAGAAACCCATGGTGGCAGCAGCAGTATTCCCCATAGTCATCCTGCAAAAGAGCATGATTCCAGGAATCTGCACAAGATAGTTCCCCCTTATAAGGAGGGGGATGACATTAACAAGTGGTTTGCTGCACTTGAGAGGGCCTGTGTTGTACAGGATGTCCCTCAAAGGCAGTGGGCTGCTATCCAATGGCTATCATTTAGTGGAAAAGGTAGGGATAGGCTCCTTACTGTGAAAGAAAATGATGCTAATAATTTCCAAGTTCTTAAGAATGCACTCCTGGATGGTTATGGCTTAACCACTGAACAATACAGGATAAAGTTCAGAGAGACCAAAAAGGAGTCTTCACAAGACTGGGTTGATTTCATTGACCATTCAGTGAAGGCCTTGGAGGGGTGGTTACATGGCAGTAAAGTTACTGATTATGAAAGCCTGTATAACACAATCCTGAGAGAGCATATACTTAATAATTGTGTGTCTGATTTGTTGCACCAGTACCTGGTAGACTCTGATCTGACCTCTCCCCAAGAATTGGGAAAGAAGGCAGACAAATGGGTCAGAACAAGGGTGAACAGAAAAGTTCATACAGGGGGTGACAAAGATGGCAATAAGAAGAAAGATGGTGAAAAATCTCAAGATAAGCATGAGGACAAGGGTAAAACCAAAGATCCCACTTCAAATCTTAAACACTCTTCAGAGGGTGGGGATAAAACTAATTCTTCCTCTTCTTCTCAACCTGCACACATTAAAAAGCCTTGGTGCTTTGAGTGTAAAAACAGAGGCCATAGGCCAGGGGATAAGTCCTGTCCAGGTAAACCCCCTGAGCCTACCACCACTAATACATCAAGCTCTAGTGCCCCTAGCAGTAGTGGTACTAGTGGTGGGACTGCTGGCAACAGTCAAGTTAAGGGTGTAGTTGGGTTCACTTATGGGTCCATAGTAGAAACTGGGGTAGTCAGTCCCAAGACAGTTTCTGTCACACCTAGTGGCATTGGCCTTGCCACACTGGCTGCTTGTCCACTTACAATGGATAAGTACAGGCATACAGTTTCAATAAATGGTGTTGAGGCCTTGGCCTACAGGGACACAGGTGCCAGTATCACTTTGGTGACTGAAAACCTAGTGCACCCTGATCAACACATCATTGGACAACAGTATAAGATTATTGATGTCCATAACTCCACTAAGTTTCTTCCCTTAGCTATAATTCAGTTTAGTTGGGATGGAGTTACTGGCCCTAAGCAGGTGGTGGTATCACCTAGCTTACCTGTAGATTGTCTCTTAGGTAATGACCTAGAGGCCTCAGGTTGGGCTGATGTAGAGTTTTATGCCCATGCAGCCATGCTGGGCATCCCTGAGGAATTGTTCCCTCTCATTTCTACTGAAATGAAAAAGCAAAGGAGAGAAGGCCTGAAAACTCAGGATCCCTCTCCATCAACAGGTAAAAAGGGTATCACAGTATCCCCTAACCACCCTACCATTCAGGATACCATTCCTGTGGTGGGAGAAACCTCTCCTGGGGTGGCACCTGTTCCAAGGGAATCATCAGTTGGCAAAACTGTACTCCCTGAGGTGGAAGTACCTCTCTGTGGGATAACTAACATTGGTGAGAAAAAGAGCACCATTTTAGCTAACATGGAGCATCCCTCCAACCCTCCCAGAGAAACTTTGGTGCAGAAACCCTGCACTGCCTCACAACACTTAGGACAGCATCCCTGCCCTAGTGTGGAGCTCATAGGACAGCATCCCTGCCCTGCTCCAACTCAAGAGAAACAGCATCCCTGTTCTCTCTTCCAGCCATATGGACAAAGTTTTTGCCCAGCTATGGCTTTTCTGAGACAGCATCCCTGTCTGGCATTTCCATCACTACAAATAGGTTCAGTGGACAATTCCCACTGCTCTAAACTAAAACTTACTGATAGAATCTCTGAAAATACATCTTCACATTGTTGCTTAGCTAAAAAACTTCAAACAGGGTGGTTTACATCCCCACAGGGAAGTAACCATATAGTGGATGATAAAGGGAGTAACCAGTCTATTGCAGAGCTACTCTCTACTTATCACCACTTAGACAATAAAGTCTCAACTGGCCAAGGTTTGCCTTATTGTCCTTCGTTTGGGGGGGGTTGTGTGAGAAAGTAGCCTCTTTCTAGCCTTGTTACCCCCACTTTTGGCCTGTTTGTGAGTGTATGTCAGGGTGTTTTCACTGTCTCACTGGGATCCAGCTAGCCAGGGCCCAGTGCTCATAGTAAAAACCCTATGTTTTCAGTATGTTTGTTATGTGTCACTGGGACCCTGCTAGTCAGGACCCCAGTGCTCATAAGTTTGTGGCCTATATGTATGTGTTCCCTGTGTGGTGCCTAACTGTCTCACTGAGGCTGTGCTAACCAGAACCTCAGTGGTTATGCTCTCTAATTTCTTTCCAAATTGTCACTGACAGGCTAGTGACCAAATTTACCAATTTACATTGGCTTACTGGAACACCCTTATAATTCCCTAGTATATGATATTGAGGTACCCAGGGTATTGGGGTTCCAGGAGATCCCTATGGGCTGCAGCATTTCTTTTGCCACCCATAGGGAGCTCTGGCAATTCTTACACAGGCCTGCCACTGCAGCCTGAGTGAAATAACGTCCACGTTATTTCACAGCCATTTTTCACTGCACTTAAGTAACTTATAAGTCACCTATATGTCTAACCTTTACCTGGTAAAGGTTAGGTGCAAAGTTACTTAGTGTGAGGGCACCCTGGCACTAGCCAAGGTGCCCCCACATTGTTCAGAGCCAATTCCCTGAACTTTGTGAGTGCGGGGACACCATTACACGCGTGCACTACATATAGGTCAATACCTATATGTAGCTTCACAATGGTAACTCCGAATATGGCCATGTAACATGTCTAAGATCATGGAATTGCCCCCTCTATGCCATCCTGGCATTGTTGGAACAATTCGATGATCCAAGTGGTCTGTAGCACAGACCCTGGTACTGCCAAACTGCCTTTTCTGGGGTTTCACTGCAGCTGCTACTGCTGCCAACCCCTCAGACAGGTTTCTGCCCCCCTGGGGTCAAGCCAGGCTTGTCCCAGGATGGCAGAACAAAGGACTTCCTCTGAGAGAGGGTGTTACACCCTCTCCCTTTGGAAAATGGTGTGAAGGCAGGGGAGGAGTAGCCTCCCCCAGCCTCTGGAAATGCTTTCTTGGGCACAGATGTGCCCAATTCTGCATAAGCCAGTCTACACCGGTTCAGGGACCCCTTAGCCCCTGCTCTGGCGCGAAACTGGACAAAGGAAAGGGGAGTGACCACTCCCCTGACCTGCACCTTCCCTGGGAGGTGCCCAGAGCTCCTCCAGTGTGCTCCAGAACTCTGCCATCTTGGAAACAGAGGTGCTGCTGGCACACTGGACTGCTCTGAGTGACCAGTGCCATCAGGTGACGTCAGAGACTCCTTCTGATAGGCTCCTTCAGGTGTTGCTTGCCTATCCTCTCTCCTAGGTAGCCAAACCCTCTTTTCTGGCTATTTAGGGTCTCTGTCTCTGGGGAAACTTCAGATAACGAATGCAAGAGCTCATCCGAGTTCCTCTGCATCTCTCTCTTCACCTTCTGCAAAGGAATCGACTGCTGACCACGCTGGAAGCCTGCAAAACTGCAACATAGTAGCAAAGACGACTACTGCAACTCTGTAACGCTGATCCTGCCGCCTTCTCGACTGTTTTCCTGGTGGTGCATACTCTGGGGGTAGTCTACCTTCTCTCTGCACTAGAAGCTCCGAAGAAATCTCCTGTGGGTCGACGGAATCGTCCCCCTGCAACCGCAGGCACCAAAGAACTGCATCACCGGTCCCCTGGGTCTCCTCTCAGCACGACGAGCGTGGTGCCTTGAATCCAGCAACTCTGTCCAAGTGAGTCCCACAGTCCAGTGACTCTTCATTCCAAGTTTGGTGGAGGTAAGTCCTTGCCTCCTCACGCCAGAGTGCATTGCTGGGAACCGCGACTTTTGCAGCTACTCCGACCTCCGTGCTCTTCTGGCGGAAATCCTTTGTGCACAGTCCACCCTGGGTCAACGGCACTCTAACCTGCATTGCACGACCTCCTAAGTTGTTCTCCGGCAACGTGGGACTCCTTTGTGCAACTTCGGGTGAGCACCGTTTCACGCATCCTCGTAGAGTGCCTGTTTCTGGCACTTCTGCGGGTGCTGCCTGCTGCTGAGAGGGCTCCTTGTCTTGCTCGACGCCCCCTCTGTCCCCTGATGCAATTGGCGACATCCTGGTCCCTTCTGGGCCACAGCAGCATCCAAAAACCCTTACAGCATGATTTGCAGCTAGCAAGGCTTGTTGGCGGTCTTTCGGCGGGAAAACACTTCTGCACGACTCTCCACGGCGTGAGGGATCCGTCCTCCAAAGGGGAAGTCTCTAGCCCTTGTCGTTCTTGCAGAAACCTACGCTTCTACTGTCCAGTAGCAGCTCCTTTGCACCCACAGCTGGCATTTCCTGGGCATCTGCCCATCTCCAACTTGCCTGTGACTTTTGGACTTGGTCCCCTTGTTCCACAGGTACCCTCGACTGGAAATCCATTGTTGTTGCATTGTTGGTTTGTGTCTTTCCTGCAGAATTCCCCTATCACGACTTCTATGTCCTTTGGGGAACTTTAGTGCACTTTGCACTCACTTTTCAGGATCTTAGGGTGGGCTATTTTTCTAACCCTTACTATTTTCTAATAGTCCAAGCGACCCTCTACAAGGTCACATAGGTTTGGGGTCCATTCGTGGTTCGCATTCCACTTTTGGAGTATATGGTTTGTGTTGCCCCTATCCCTATGTGTCCCCATTGCATCCTATTGTAACTATACATTGTTTGCACTGTTTTCTAATACTATTACTGCATATTTTGGTATTGTGTACATATATCTTGTGTATATTTGCTATCCTCATACTGAGGGTACACTCTGAGATACTTTGGCATATTGTCATAAAAATAAAGTACCTTTATTTTTAGTATATCTGTGTATTGTGTTTTCTTATGATATTGTGCATATGACACTAAGTGGTACTGTAGGAGCTTCACTCGTCTCCTAGTTCAGCCTAAGCTGCTCTGCTAAGCAACCATTATCTATCAGCCTAAGCTGCTAGACACCCTATACACTAATAAGGGATAACTGGGCCTGGTGCAAGGTGTAAGTACCCCTTGGTACTCACTACAAGCCAGTCCAGCCTCCTACAATCCTGAACAACACATCATTGGACAACAGTATAAGATTATTGATGTCCATAACTCCACTAAGTTTCTTCCCTTAGCTATAATTCAGTTTAGTTGGGGTGGAGTTACTGGCCCTAAGCAGGTGGTAGTTTCACCTAGCTTACCTGTAGACTTTCTCTTAGGTAATGACCTAGAGGCCTCAGGTTGGGCTGATGTAGAGTTTTATGCCCATGCAGCCATGCTGGGCATCCCAGAGGAATTGTTCCCTCTCATTTCTACTGAAATGAAAAAGCAAAGGAGAGAAGGCCTGAAAACTCAGGATCCCTCTCCAACAACAGGTAAAAAGGGTATCACAGTATCCCCTAACCACCCTACCATTCAGGATACCATTCCTGTGGTGGGAATAACCTCTCCTAGGGTGGCACCTGTTCCAAGGGAATCATCAGTTGGCAAAACTGTACTCCCTGAGGTGGAAGTACCTCTCTGTGGGATAACTAACATTGGTGAGAAAAAGAGCACCATTTTAGTTAACATGGAGTATCCCTCCAACCCTCCCAGAGAAACTTTAGTGCAGAAACCCTGCACTACCTCACAACACTTAGGACAGCATCCCTGCCCTAGTGTGGAGCTCATAGGACAGTATCCCTGCCCTGCTCCAACTGAAGAGAAACAGCATCCTGTTCTCTCTTCCAGCCATATGGACAAAGTTTTTGCCCAGCTATGGCTTTACTGAGACAGCATCCCTGTCTGGCATTTCCATCATTACAAACAGGTTCAGTGGACAATGCCCACTGCTCTAAACTAAAACTTACTAATAAAAACTCTGAAAATACATCTTCACATTGTTGCTTAGCTAAAAAACTTCAAACAGGGTGGTTTACATCCCCACAGGGAAGTAACCATATAGTGGATGATAAAGGGAGTAACCAGTCTATTGCAGAGCTACTCTCTACTTATCACCACTTAGACAATAAAGTCTCAACTGGCCAAGGTTAGCCTTATTGTCCTTCGTTTGGGGGGGGGTTGTGTGAGAAAGAAGCCTCTTTCTAGCCTTATTACCCCCACTTTTGGCCTGTTTGTGAGTGTATGTCAGGGTGTTTTCACTGTCTCACTGGGATCCTGCCAGCCAGGGCCCAGTGCTCATAGTGAAAACCCTATGTTTTAAGTATGTTTGTTATGTGTCACTGGGACCCTGCTAGCCAGGACGCCAGTGCTCATAAGTTTGTGACCTATATGTATGTGTTCCCTGTGTGATGCCTAACTGTCTCACTGAGGCTCTGCTAACCAGAACCTCAGTGGTTATGCTCTCTCATTTCTTTCCAAATTGTAACTAACAGGCTAGTGACCAATTTCACCAATTCACATTGGCATACTGGAACACCCTTATAATTCCCTACTATATGGTACTGAGGTACCCAGGGTATTGGGGTTCCAGGAGATCCCTATGGGCTGCAGCATTTCTTTTGCCACCCATAGGGAGCTCTGACAATTCTTGCACAGGCCTGCCATTGTCCACGTTATTTCACAGCCATTTACCACTGCACTTAAGTAACGTATAAGTCACCTATATGTCTAACCTTTACCTGGTAAAGGTTGGGTGCTAAGTTACTTTGTGTGTGGGCACCCTGGCACTAGCCAAGGTGCCCCCACTTTGTTCAGAGCAAATTCCCTGGACTTTGTGAGTGCGGGGACACCATTACACGCGTGCACTACATATAGGTCACTACCTATATGTAGCTTCAAAATGGTAACTCCGAATATGGCCATGTAACATGTCTATGATCATGGAATTGCCCCCTCTATGCCATCCTGGCATAGTTGGCACAATCCAATGATCCCAGTGATCTTTAGCACAGACCCTTTTACTGCCAAACTGCCTTTTCAGGGGTTTCACTGCAGCTGCTGCTGCTGCCAACCCCTCAGACAGGTTTCTGCCCTCCTGGGGTCCAGCCAGGCTTGTCCCAGGATGGCAGAACAAAGGACTTCCTCTCAGAGAGGGTGTTACACTCTCTCCCTTTTGAAAATGGTGTGAAGGCAGGGGAGGAGTAGCCTCCCCCAGCCTCTGGAAATGCTTTCATGGGCACAGATGGTGCCCATTTCTGCATAAGCCAGTCTACACCGGTTCAGGGACCCCTTAGCCCTGCTCTGGCATGAAACTGGACAAAGTAAATGGGAGTGACCACTCCCCTGACCTGCACTTCCCCTGGGAGGTGCCCAGAGCTCCTCCAGTGTGCTCCAGACCTCTGCCATCTTGGAAACAGAGGTGCTGCTGGCACACTGGACTGCTCTGAGTGGCCAGGGTCAGCAGGTGACGTCAGAGACTCCTTCTGATAGGCTCCTTCAGGTGTTGCTAGCCTATCTTCTCTCCTAAGTAGCCAAACCCTCTTTTCTGGCTATTTAGGCTCTCTGCTTTGGGGATTTCTTTAGATAACGAATGCAAGAGCTCATCAGAGTTCCTCTGCATCTCTCTCTTCACCTTCTGCCAAGGAATCGACTGCTGACTGCGCTGGAAGCCTGCAAAACTGCAACAAAGTAGCAAAGACGACTACTGCAACTTTGTAACTCTGATCCTGCCGCCTTCTCGACTGTTTTCCTGGTGGTGCATGCTGTGGGGGTAGTCTGCCTCCTCTCTGCACTAGAAGCTCCGAGGAAATCTCCCGTGGGTTGACGGAATCTTCCCCCTGCTACCACAGGCACCAAAGAACTGCATCACCGGTCCTCTGGGTCTCCTCTCAGCACAACGAGCGAGGTCCCTTGAATCCAGCAACTGTGTCCAAGTGACTCCCACAGTCCAGTGACTCTTCAGTCCAAGTTTGGTGGAGGTAAGTCCTTGCCTCCCCACGCCAGACTGCATTGCTGGGAACCGCGTCTTTTGCAGCTACTCCGGCCTCTGTGCACTTCCGGTGGAAATCCTTTGTGCACATCCCAGCCTGGGTCCATGGCACTCTAACCTTCATTGCACGACTTTCTAAGTTGTCCTCCGGCGGCGTGGAACTCCTTTGTGCGACTTCAGGTGAGCACCATTTCACTCCTCTTCTTAGTGCCTGTTCCGGCACTTCTGCGGGTGCTGCCTCCTTCTGAGAGGGCTCCTTGTCTTGCTCGATGCCCCCTCTGTCCTCAGACGCAATTGGCGACATCCTGGTCCCTCCTGGGCCACAGCAGTATCCAAAAACCCTAACAGCACAATCTGCAGCTAGCAAGGCTTGTTGGTGGTCTTTCGGTGGGAAAACACTTCTGCAAGACTCTCCATGGCGTGTGGAATTCATCATCTAAAGGGGAAGTCTCTAGCCCTTGTCGTTCCTGCAGAATCCTCAGCTTCTACTGTCCAGTAGCAGCTTCTTTGCACCCACAGCTGGCATTTCCTGGGCATCTGCCCATCTCCGACTTGCTTGTGACTTTTGGACTTGGTCCCCTTGTTCCACAGGTACCCTCGACTGGAAATCCATCATTGTTGCATTGCTGGTTTGTGTCTTTCCTGCAGAATTCCCCTATCACGACTTCTATGTCCTTTGGGGAACTTTAGTGCACTTTGCACTCACTTTTCAGGGTCTTGGGGTGGGCTATTTTTCTAACCCTTACTATTTTCTAATAGTCCCAGCAACCCTCTACAAGGTCACATAGGTTTGGGGTCCATTCGTGGTTCGCATTCCACTTTTGGAGTATATGGTTTGTGTTGCCCCTATCCCTATGTGTCCCCATTGCATCCTATTGTAACTATACATTGTTTGCACTGTTTTCTAATACTATTACTGTATATTTTTGGTATTGTGTACATATATCTTGTGTATATTTGCTATCCTCATACTAAGGGTACACTCTGAGATACTTTGGCATATTATCATAAAAATAAAGTACCTTTATTTTTAGTATATCTGTGTATTGTGTTTTCTTATGATATTGTGCAAGTGACACTAGTGGTACTGTAGGAGCTTCACTCGTCTCCTAGTTCAGCCTAAGCTGCTCTGCTAAGCTACCATTATCTATCAGCCTGAGCTGCTAGACACCCTATACACTAATAAGGGATACCTGGGCCTGGTGCAAGGTGTAAGTACCCCTTGGTACTCACTACAAGCCAGTCCAGCCTCCTACTACATGACCCTGTGCTTAAATTTGGAATAAACCCCTGAACTTAATTTCTGACTGGAGTTTTCCTTGTATGGCTACATTTGCCATACTGTGTAATTTAATTGGTTTGTATTGAAATTTGATGTATGGTTCTACCACTTCCTATGCAGGGTTCAAAGATCCGTTGACCTCGTTGAGCACTGATTCCTAGGAAGAATGAAAATGCTCCAGCACGGCTGACACCATAATGGGGAACTCAGTTCCTAGTCACTAGAATTTGTAATGCCTTGTTGCAACCATATTGTGAAAGCAGGGCTGGTGGTTAGTTAGAATGAACTGAATTGCCACAAAGAGCTGAATAGGTAGCAAAAAGGAGAGCAGTAAATCCCACTATTTAAGAACAAATTACATTCAATATAGGAATTGTAGGACTGAATATTTGTGACCCCAGATTCTTTGCTGGACTAGAATAGTTCAATCTTAAGGATTTTAGGGCAGCAAACAAGATATATTTTTGTGCACCTGTTAGAAAAAAAAAATCTTTAAACGTATTCCACATTTTTAGCTAATGTTAAACTTTTTCTGAAATGAAGCATGTAAAACATCTTAAGCGGGCATCTTGGTTCGGCAAAATAACACCAAAGCAAAGCTTGAACAAGCATTAGCAAATCAATTTATTTTTGTGCTTGGTTCTAGTTTGTTTGGCTTGCAACTAAAACATTTAACCTAGAATTAATTTTCCATCCAAACTACTAATCCCATTGTAGAAAAAAAACATGGTAAAAGTGACTTACCTGATGTTTCAAAGATTAGTGCATACTAATAAAATAAGACATATGTGCATAATGCTTGAAATTGTGGCCTTAAATGCCAGTTATTTGTAATCACAAATAAATTCCCCTTCACAAATGGCATACTTGCTGCAACAGGCCTAATCAAAGGATTGCTTCAAAGATTTTCACCATTTCATTGAGTGAAATATATTAATCTTCTCCTAAGTATTTTCCTTTGTTATCCCTCCACTAATCATTCTTATGTACCTGTCTCAGACAGAGGCCTGATTTAGAGTTTGAGGATGGGGTTACTCCCTCACAAACATGACGATATGCTGTCCGCTGTATTACGATTCTATCATAGCCTATGGAGATCGTAATATGGTGGATGGGATGTCTGTTACGTTTGTAACAGAGTTACTTGTCCATCAAACTTAAATCAGGCCCAGAGTCTGATGTGAAGGCAAGCAGAGGGAGAAGGGTTAACAGATAGAAAGAAAGAGGGGAGACAGAAAAAGAGAGAGGGTGTGTCTTCTGACTGTTTCTGGCATGATCACTTTACCTTGACCTGGAATGCGACAAAAGATGATTTAGCACTTCATCCACAAACAGTAAGGTTTTCCCTTACCACTCTGCTCAATATGGTAAAATTGTGAACCTCGCTGGCCATAAAGCTGCACCTAATAAATGATACTAGGCAAACTTACTGTGATGGTTTTACTATTTCTTCTTTGACTCTAGTGTAGACCCAGGTTTCCACTCTTCGACGAAGAGATACAAATATTCCTTTATCTTCCCAACACTTTTTAACTTCGCTTATATTCATAAACCTAAAACAAAAAGGTTACAGAAGAGTATTACATTCCTGTTAAATTCTACCTTCTTTTCGGATCTCAGGTTGTTGTTGGAACGCGGTTGTCTAGCACCTTTTTAGTTGCCATGATTTAAACTCATAAAGTGATACTATATTCTAAGGCTGAATATTTATATATATAGGGAAGCTGCTTGGCAGAAATATGCGACAGGGCAGGAGAAAGAAATAACTGATGAGAACAAACTTACTATAGTGAACATCTCCTCTCATGATATATCACAAGACAAACGTTCTGTCTTAGAGTTGGGGCTATCATTCTGTCCAGTAGCTAACTTTAATTACACTAAAACTCGCATTGATATTTTTCAATTTGTAAGAAAATTGAAATTGTTAAAGACTTTTACCCAACAGAAGGAATGGTCCATTCCATTGGATCATAAGACAAATTCAAATATGATGGATTTGCACACAGAGTTGACGATAGGTGACATAAGATGTTTAGCCACCATTAGAGAAATGGAAACAGGAGAAAGAGTTTGGGAGATGGAGATTGAACTATTGCAGGAATGGGGATTGGAAACAAGGGGAACCAGTGAGAATAAGTTTCAGCCGAAATCTAGATGCAATCCCACGACTCCCCATGATAACATTGATGCTTTCCACGAAGCAGTAGTATTTGATTTGTTTAAACTCTGGAAGGATAGTAGGGATATGTGTGAGACTAATTTGACACCTGGACAACGCGCAGCGTTAATGTCACTTAGTAAATAAAATTCCTTTGTGATTAAACCATCAGAGAAAGGTGGTAATGTTGTATTATGGGATCTGAAAAAATATCAAAAGGAAGCAAGGAGACAGCAACTGTTGTCAAAATGTTCTGAAAAGACGACGCTACCAGCATATAAGAACTCATTGCCATTATTTTATGATTTGTTAACAGAAAATTACAATTATGGTCTTCTCACTGAGGATGAGTTTACATTTTTGCTAGTTAAGAAACCAGTACCACCTTGTTTTTACATGTTGCCGGAAATCCACAAGGATAGGGTCAACCCCCCTGGTAGAGTGATAGTATTGGCAAAAGGCAGTCTATTAGAAAACACCTCAGTGTACCTTGACTATTTTTTATGTCCTTATGTCTCTAGTTTGGTATCTTTTTGCAGAGACAGTATGTACTTCATCAGGAAAATGCAAAATATACCATGGCAGGCTAACTTTATTAAGGTGATGTAGGAAAGTACCATCTTGCCTGGCATGTTACCCCCATTTTTCACTGTATATATGTTGTTTTAGTTGTATGTGTCACTGGGACCCTGCCAGCCAGGGCCCCAGTGCTCATAAGTGTGCCCTGTATGTGTTACCTGTGTTATGACTAACTGTCTCACTGAGGCTCTGCTATCCAGAACCTCAGTGGTTATGCTCTCTCATTTCTTTCCAAATTGTCACTAACAGGCTAGTGACCAATTTCACCAATTTAAATTGGCATACTGGAACACGCTTATAATTCCCTAGTATATGGTACTGAGGTACCCAGGGTATTGGGGTTTCAGGAGATCCCTATGGGCTGCAGCATTTCTTTTGCCACCCATAGGGAGCTCTGACAATTCTTACACAGGCCTGCCACTGCAGCCTGAGTGAAATAACGTCCACGTTATTTCACAGCCATTTACCACTGCACTTAAGTAACTTATAAGTCACCAATATGTCTAACCTTTACCTGGTAAAGGTTAGGTGCAATGTTACTTAGTGTGTGGGCACCCTGGCACTAGCCAAGGTGCCCCCACATGGTTCAGGGCAAATTCCCCAGACTTTGTGAGTGCGGGGACACCAATACACGCGTGCACTACTTATAGGTCACTACCTATATGTAGCTTCACAATGGTAACTCCGAATATGGCCATGTAACATGTCTAAGATCATGGAATTGCCCCCTCAATGCCATCCTGGCATTATTGGCACAATCCCATGATCCCACGGGTCTCTAGCACAGACCCGGGTACTGCCAAACTGCCTTTTCAGGGGTTTCACTGCAGCTGCTGCTGCTGCTGCTGCCAACCCCTCAGACAGGTTTCTGCCCTCCTGGGGTCCAGCCAGGCTTGGCCCAGGAAGGCAGAACAAAGGACTTCCTCAGAGAGAGGGTGTTACACCCTCTCCCTTTGGAAAAAGGTGTTAAGGCAGGGGAGGAGTAGCCTCCCCCAGCCTCTGGAAATGCTTTCATGGGCACAAATGGTGCCCATTTCTGCATAAACCAGTCTACACCGGTTCAGGGACCCCTCTGGCGCGAAACTGAACAAAGGAAAGGGGAGTGACCACTCCCCTGACCTGCACCTCCCCTGGGAGGTGCCCAGAGCTCCTCCAGTGTGCTCCAGAGCTCTGCCATCTTGGAAACAGAGGTGCTGCTGGCACACTGGACTGCTCTGAGTGGCCAGGGCCAGCAGGTGACGTCAGAGACTCCTTCTGATAGGCTCCTTCAGGTGTTGATAGCCTATCCCTCTCCTAAGTAGCCAAACCCTCTTTTCTGGCTATTTAGGGTCTCTGCTTTGGGGAATTCCTTAGATAACGAATGCAAGAGCTCATCAGAGTTCCTCTGCATCTCTCTCTTCACCTTCTGCCAAGGAATCGACTGCTGACCGCGCTGGAAGCCTGCAAAACTGCAACAAAGTAGCAAAGACGACTACTGCGACACTGTAACGCTGATCCTGCCGCCTTCTTGACTGTTTTCCTGGTGGTTCATGCTGTGGGGGTAGTCTGCCTCCTCTCTGCACTAGAAGCTCCGAAGAAATCTCCCGTGGGTCGACGGAATCGTCCCCCTGCAACCGCAGGCACCAAAGAACTGCATCACCGGTCCTCTGGGTCTCCTCTCAGCACAACGAGCGAGGTCCCTTGAACTCAGCAACTCTCTCCAAGTGACTCCCACAGTCCAGTGACTCTTCAGTCCAAGTTTGGTGGAGGTAAGTCCTTGCTTCCCCACGCCAGACTGCATTGCTGGGAATCGCGTGTTTTGCAGCTACTCTGGCTCCTGTGCACTTTTCCAGGATTTCCTTTGTGCACAGCCAAGCCTGGGTCCACGGCATTCTAACCTGTATTGCACGACCTCCTGAGTTGTCCTCCGGCGGCGTGGGACTCTCTTGTGCAACTTCGGGTGAGCACCATTTCACTCCAATTCGTAGTGCCTGTTCCAGCACTTTTCCGGGTGCTGCTTGCTTCTGAGATGGCTTTTTGTCTTGCTGGGCGCCCCCTCTGTCGCCTGACGCAATTGGCGACATCCTGGTCTGTCCTGGGCCACAGCAACATCCAAAAACCCCAACCGCAAGCTTTGCAGCTAGCAAGGCTTGTTTACAGTCTTTCCGCAGGAAAACACTTCTGCACGACTCTTCACGACGTGGGACATCCATCCTCCAAAGGGGAAGTTTCTAGCCCTTGTCGTTCTTGCAGAATCCTCAGCTTCTACTGTCCAGTAGCAGCTTCTTTGCACCCACAGCTGGCATTTCCTGGGCATCTGCCCATCTCCAACTTGCTTGTGACTTTTGGACTTGGTCCCCTTGTTCCACAGGTACTCTAGTCTAGAAATCCATCATTGTTGCATTGCTGGTGTTGGTCTTTCCTGCAGAATTCCCCTATCACGACTTCTGTGCTCTTTGGGGAACTTTAGTGCACTTTGCACTCACTTTTCAGGGTCTTGGGGTGGGCTATTTTTCTAACCCTCACTGTTTTCTTACAGTCCCAGAGACCCTCTACAAGGTCACATAGGTTTGGGGTCCCTTCGTGGTTCGCATTCCACTTTTGGAGTACATGGTTTGTGTTGCCCCTATCCCTATGTGCCCCCATTGCATCCTATTGTAACTATACATTGTTTGCACTGTTTTCTATTGCTATACTGCATATTTTTGGTATTGTGTACATATGTCTTGTGTATATTTGCTATCCTCATACTGAGGGTACTCACTGAGATACTTTGGCATATTGTCATAAAAATAAAGTACCTTTATTTTTAGTATATCTGCGTATTGTGTTTTCTTATGATATTGTGCAAGTGACACTAGTGGTACTGTAGGAGCTTCACTCGTCTCCTAGTTCAGCCTAAGCTGCTCTGCTAAGCTACCATTATCTATCAGCCTAAGCTGCTAGACACCCTATACAATAATAAGAGATACCTGGGCCTGGTGCAAGGTGTAAGTACCCCTTGGTACTCAATACAAGCCAGTCCAGCCTTCTACATTGGTTGTGCAGCGGTGGGATAAGTACTTTGTAACTACTTACCACTTTTGTCATTGTACTTTTCATAAGAGAAAAATATACAAAACAAGTTCAGTGTATGTACACCTAACCAAAAAGTTTTGCTTTTCTTCTCTCACTTCTTTGATAAGTGCTGAAAAGTACCTCTAAACTTTCCAAAAAGTTCTTTAAAAGTTTAAAAAAAAAATATTTCTCTCTTTCAAAAAGTTCTGAAAAACTTTTTCTCACTTTTTCTGTCACTTAAACACTTTCTAAAATGTCTGGCACAGGCCAAACTGTTGATCTGTCCAAACTTGCTTATGATCACCTTAGCTGGAAAGGAGCAAGGAGTCTCTGCTTAGAAAGAGGTTTAAGTGTAGGGAAGAATCCCTCTAAAGAACTGTTGGTTAATATGCTTGTTGAACAGGATAAGGCCAGAGGTGGCACTTCTGTTGAGAAATTAGCTGATGGTTCCCAATCTGACCCTGGGGCACCCCTAGCAAAAGATTTAGAATGGAAACTTCCTAGCCTGCTGTGAGAAGGTAGCCTCTTTCTAGCCTTGTTACCCCCACTTTTGGCCTGTTTGTGAGTGTATGTCAGGGTGTTTGTCACTGTTTTCACTGTCTCACTGGGATCCTGATAGCCAGGCCTCAGTGCTCATAGTGAAAACACTATGTTTTCAGTATGTTTGTTATGTGTCACTGGGATCCTGCTGGTCAGGACCCCAGTGCTCATAGGTTTGTGGCCTATATGTATGTGTCACTGGGACCCTGTCACACAGGGCCCCAGTGCTCATAGGTGTGCATGTATATGTTCCCTGTGTGGTGCCTAACTGTCTCACTGAGGCTCTGCTAACCAGAACCTCAGTGGTTATGCTCTCTCATTACTTTCAAATTGTCACTAACAGGCTAGTGACCAATTTTACCAATTTACATTGGCTTACTGGAACACCCTTATAATTCCCTAGTATATGGTACTGAGGTACCCAGGGTATTGGGGTTCCAGGAGATCCCTATGGGCTGCAGCATTTCTTTTGCCACCCATAGGGAGCTCTGACAATTCTTACACAGGCCTGCCACTGCAGCCTGAGTGAAATAACGTCCACGTTATTTCACAGCCATTTTACACTGCACTTAAGTAACTTATAAGTCACCTATATGTCTAACCTTTACCTGGTAAAGGTTAGGTGCAAAGTTACTTAGTGTGAGGGCACCCTGGCACTAGCCAAGGTGCCCCCACATTGTTCAGAGCCAATTCACTGAACTTTGTGAGTGCGGGGACACCATTACACGCGTGCACTACATATAGGTCACTACCTATATGTAGCTTCACCATGGTAACTCCGAATATGGCCATGTAACATGTCTATGATCATGGAATTGCCCCCTCTATGCCATCCTGGCATTGTTGGTACAATTCCATGATCCCAGTGGTCTGTAGCACAGACCCTGGTACTGCCAGACTGCCCTTCCTGGGGTTTCACTGCAGCTGCTGCTGCTGCCAACCCCTCAGACAGGCAGCTGCCCTCCTGGGGTCCAGCCAGGCCTGGCCCAGGATGGCAGAACAAAGAACTTCCTCTGAGAGAGGGTGTGACACCCTCTCCCTTTGGAAAATGGTGTGAAGGCAGGGGAGGAGTAGCCTCCCCCAGCCTCTGGAAATACTTTGTTGGGCACAGAGGTGCCCAATTCTGCATAAGCCAGTCTACACCGGTTCAGGGACCCCTTAGCCCCTGCTCTGGCGCGAAACTGGACAAAGGAAAGGGGAGTGACCACTCCCCTGACCTGCACCTCCCCTGGGAGGTGTCCAGAGCTCCTCCAGTGTGCTCCAGACCTCTGCCATCTTGGAAACAGAGGTGCTGCTGGCACACTGGACTGCTCTGAGTGGCCAGTGCCACCAGGTGACGTCAGAGACTCCTGCTGATAGGCTCCTTCAGGTGTTAGTAGCCTTTCCTCTCTCCTAGGTAGCCAAACCCTCTTTTCTGGCTATTTAGGGTCTCTGTCTCTGGGGAAACTTTAGATAACGAATGCATGAGCTCAGCCGAGTTCCTCTGCATCTCCCTCTTCACCTTCTGATAAGGAATCGACCGCTGACCGCGCTGGAAGCCTGCAAACCTGCAACATAGTAGCAAAGACGACTACTGCAACTCTGTAACGCTGATCCTGCCGCCTTCTCGACTGTTTTCCTGCTTGTGCATGCTGTGGGGGTAGTCTGCCTCCTCTCTGCACCAGAAGCTCCGAAGAAATCTCCCGTGGGTCGACGGAATCTTCCCCCTGCAACCGCAGGCACCAAAAAGCTGCATTACCGGTCCCTTGGGTCTCCTCTCAGCACGACGAGCGAGGTCCCTCGAATCTAGCGACACCGTCCAAGTGACCCCCACAGTCCAGTGACTCTTCAGCCCAAGTTTGGTGGAGGTAAGTCCTTGCCTCACCTCGCTGGGCTGCATTGCTGGGAACCGCAACTTTGCAAGCTATTCCGGCCCCTGTGCACTTCCGGCGGAAATCCTTCGTGCACAGCCAAGCCTGGGTCCACGGCACTCTAACCTGCATTGCACGACTTTCTAAGTTGGTCTCCGGCGACGTGGGACTCCTTTGTGCAACTTCGGCGAGCACCGTTTCACGCATCCTCGTAGTGCCTGTTTCTGGCACTTCTCCGGGTGCTACCTGCTTCAGTGAGGGCTCTTTGTCTTGCTCGATGTCCCCTCTCTCTGCAGGTCCAATTTGCGACCTCCTGGTTCCTCCTGGGCCCCAGCAGCGTCCAAAAACGCCAAACGCACGATTTGCGTGTAGCAAGGCTTGTTGGCGTCCATCCGGCGGGAAAACACTTCTGCACGACTCTCCAAGGTGTGCGGGATCCATCCTCCAAAGGGGAAGTCTCTAGCCCTTGTCGTTCCTGCAGTATTCACAGTTCTTCAGCCTAGTAAGAGCTTCTTTGCACCAACCGCTGGCATTTCTTGGGCATCTGCCCATCTCCGAGTTGCTTGTGACTTTTGGACTTGGTCCCCTTGTTCCACAGGTACCCTCAGTCAGGAATCCATCGTTGTTGCATTGCTGATTTGTGTTTTCCTTGCATTTTCCCTCTAACACGACTATTTTGTCCTTAGGGGAACTTTAGTGCACTTTGCACTCACTTTTCAGGGTCTTGGGGAGGGTTATTTTTCTAACTCTCACTATTTTCTAATAGTCCCAGCGACCCTCTACAAGGTCACATAGGTTTGGGGTCCATTCGTGGTTCGCATTCCACTTTTGGAGTATATGGTTTGTGTTGCCCCTATCCCTATGTTTCCCCATTGCATCCTATTGTAACTATACATTGTTTGCACTGTTTTCTAAGACTATACTGCATATTTTTGCTATTGTGTATATATATCTTGTGTATATTTCCTATCCTCTCACTGAGGGTACACTCTAAGATACTTTGGCATATTGTCATAAAAATAAAGTACCTTTATTTTTAGTATAACTGTGTATTGTGTTTTCTTATGATATTGTGCATATGACGCTAAGTGGTACTGTAGTAGCTTCAAACGTCTCCTAGTTCAGCCTAAGCTGCTCTGCTAAGCTACCATTATCTATCAGCCTAAGCTGCTAGACACCCTATACACTAATAAGGGATAACTGGGCCTGGTGCAAGGTGCAAGTACCCCTTGGTACTCACTACAAGCCAGTCCAGCCTCCTACACCACTGAACAGTACAGGATGAAGTTCAGAGAAACCAAAAAGAAGTCTTCACAAGACTGGGTATACTTTGTTGACCATTCAGTGAAGGCCTTGGAGGGATGGTTACATGGCAGTAAAGTTACTGATTATGAATGCCTGTATAACTTAATCCTGAGAGAGCATATTCTTAATAATTGTGTGTCTGATTTGTTGCACCAGTACCTGGTGGACTCTGATCTGACCTCTCCTCAAGAATTGGGAAAGAAGGCAGACAAATGGGTCAGAACAAGGGTGAACAGAAAAGTTCATACAGGGGATGACAAAGATGGCAAGAAGAAGGATGGTAAGTCTTCTGACAAGGGTGGGGACAAATCTAAAAATGAGTCTTCATCAGGCCCACAAAAACACTCTGGTGGGGGTGGTGGGCCCAAATCCTCTTCAAATCAAAACAAAGAAAAGAAACCATTGTGCTATTTATCTAAAATAAAAGGCCATTGGACAACAGATCCCAGTTGTCCAAAGAAAAGCACCAAGCCTCCTACCACTACAACCCCTGCTGCTACACCTAGTGCCCCTAGTAATAGCAGTGGTGGTGGGAGCAAACCTACTAATAGCCAATCCAAGGGAGTAGCTGGGCTCACTTTTGGTAATTTAGTTGGGGTTGGTCTGATTAGGGAGACCACAGAGGCTGTGTTAGTCTCTGAGGGGGCTATTGATTTAGCCACCTTAGTTGCTTGTTGTGAGAAGGTAGCCTCTTTCTAGCCTTGTTACCCCCACTTTAGGCCTGTTTGTGAGTGTATGTCAGGGTGTTTTCACTGTCTCACTGGGATCCTGCCAGCCAGGGCCCAGTGCTCATAGTGAAAATCCTATGTTTTCAGTATGTTTGTTATGTGTCACTGGGACCCTGCTAGTCAGGACCCCAGTGCTCATAAGTTTGTGACCTATAGGTATGTGTTCCCTGTGTGATGTCTAACTGTCTCACTGAGGCTCTGCCAACCAGAACCTCAGTGGTTATGCTCTCTCATTTCTTTCAAATTGTCACTAACAGGCTAGTGACCAATTTTACCAATTCACATTGGCTTACTGGAACACCCTTATAATTCCCTAGTATATGGTACTGAGGTACCCAGGGTATTGGGGTTCCAGGAGATCCCTATGGGCTGCAGCATTTCTTTTGCCACCCATAGGGAGCTCTGACAATTCTTACACAGGCCTGCCACTGCAGACTGAGTGAAATAACGTCCACGTTATTTCACAGCCATTTTACACTGCACTTAAGTAACTTATAAGTCACCTATATGTCTAACCTTTACCTAGTAGGGTTAGGTGCAAAGTTACTTAGTGTGAGGGCACCCTGGCACTAGCCAAGGTGCCCCCACATTGTTCAGGGCCAATTCCCCGGACTTTGTGAGTGCGGGGACACCATTGCACAGTGCACTACACATAGGCCACTACCTATGTGTAGCTTAACAATGGTAACTCCGAATATGGCCATGTAACATGTCTATGATCATGGAATTGCCCCCTCTCTGCCATCCTGGCATAGTTGGCACAATCCCATGATCCCAGTGGTCTGTAGCACAGACCCGGGTACTGCCAGACTGCCTTTTCAGGGGTTTCACTGCAGCTGCTGCCAACCCCTCAGACAGGTTTCTGCCCTCCTGGGGTCCAGCCAGGCTTGGCCCAGGATGGCAGAACAAAGGACTTCCTCAGAGAGAGGGTGTTACACCCTCTCCCTTTGGAAAAAGGTGTCAGGGCTGGGGTGGAGTAGCCTCCCCCAGCCTCTGGAAATGCTTTCATGGGCACAGATGGTGCCCATTTCTGCATAAGCCAGTCTACACCGGTTCAGGGACCCTGTAAGGAAATGCATCCTTGGCATGGTTACCCCCTGACTTTTTGCCTTTGCTGATGCTATGTTTTGAATTGAAAGTGTGCTGAGGCCTGCTAACCAGGCCCCAGCACCAGTGTTCTTTCCCTAACCTGTACTTTTGATTCCACAATTGGCACACCCTGGCATCCAGATAAGTCCCTTGTAACTGGTACCTCTGGTACCAAGGGCCCTGATGCCAGGGAAGGTCTCTAAGGGCTGCAGCATGTATTATGCCACCCTAAGAGACCCCTCACTCAGCACAGACACACTGCTTACCAGCTTGTGTGTACTAGTGAGAACAAAATGAGTAAGTCGACATGGCACTCCCCTCAGGGTGCCATGCCAGCCTCTCACTGCCTATGCAGTATAGGTAAGACACCCCTCTAGCAGGCCTTACAGCCCTAAGGCAGGGTGCACTATACCATAGGTGAGGGTACCAGTGCATGAGCACTGTGCCCCTACAGGGTCTAAGCAAAACCTTAGACATTGTAAGTGCAGGGTAGCCATAAGAGTATATGGTCTGGGAGTCTGTTTTACACGAACTCCACAGCACCATAATGGCTACACTGAAAACTGGGAAGTTTGGTATCAAACTTCTCAGCACAATAAATGCACACTGATGCCAGTGTACATTTTATTGTAAAATACACCACAGAGGGCACCTTAGAGGTGCCCCCTGAAACTTAACCGACTATCTGTGTAGGCTGACTGGTTCTAGCAGCCTGCCACACTAGAGACATGTTGCTGGCCCCATGGGGAGAGTGCCTTTGTCACTCTGAGGCCAGTAACAAAGCCTGCACTGGGTGGAGATGCTAACACCTCCCCCAGGCAGGAGCTGTAATACCTGGCGGTGAGCCTCAAAGGCTCACCCCTTTGTCACAGCACCGCAGGACACTCCAGCTAGTGGAGTTGCCCGCCCCCTCCGGCCCCGGCCCCCACTTTTGGCGGCAAGGCCGGAGAAAATAATGAGAATAATAACGAGGAGTCACTGGCCAGTCAGGACAGCCCCTAAGGTGTCCTGAGCTGAGGTGACTCTAACTTTTAGAAATCCTCCATCTTGCAGATGGAGGATTCCCCCAATAGGATTAGGGATGTGACCCCCTCCCCTTGGGAGGAGGCACAAAGAGGGTGTACTCACCCTCAGGGCTAGTAGCCATTGGCTACTAACCCCCCAGACCTAAACACGCCCTTAAATTTAGTATTTAAGGGCTCTCCCTGAACCTAGAAATTAGATTCCTGCAACAACAAGAAGAAGGACTGCCTAGCTGAAAACCCCTGCAGAGGAAGACCAGAAGACCACAACTGCCTTGGCTCCAGAAACTCACCGGCCTGTCTCCTGCCTTCCAAAGAACTCTGCTCCAGCGACGCCTTCCAAAGGGACCAGCGACCTCTGACTCCTCTGAGGACTGCCCTGCTTCGACGACGACAAGAAACTCCTGAGGACAGCGGACCTGCTCCAAAAAGACTGCAACTTTATCCAAAGGAGCAGCTTTAAAGAACCCTGCAATCTCCCCGCAAGAAGCGTGAGACTTGCAACACTGCACCCGGCGACCCCGACTCGGCTGGTGGAGAACCAACACCTCAGGGAGGACCCCCGGACTACTCTACGACTGTGAGTACCAAAACCTGTCCCCCCTGAGCCCCCACAGCGCCGCCTGCAGAGGGAATCCCGAGGCTTCCCCTGACCGCGACCCTCTGAAACCTAAGTCCCGACGCCTGGAAAAGACCCTGCACCCGCAGCCCCCAGGACCTGAAGGACCGGACTTTCACTGCAGAAGTGACCCCCAGGAGTCCCTCTCCCTTGCCCAAGTGGAGGTTTCCCAGAGGAAGCCCCCCCTTGCCTGCCTGCAGCGCTGAAGAGATCCCTTGATCTCTCATTGACTTCCATTGCGAACCCGACGCTTGTTCTAACACTGCACCCGGCCGCCCCCGCGCCGCTGAGGGTGAAATTTCTGTGTGGGCTTGTGTCCCCCCCGGTGCCCTACAAAACCCCCCTGGTCTGCCCTCCGAAGACGCGGGTACTTACCTGCTGGCAGACTGGAACCGGGGCACCCCCTTCTCTCCATTGAAGCCTATGCGTTTTGGGCACCACTTTGAACTCTGCACCTGACCGGCCCTGAGCTGCTGGTGTGGTAACTTTGGGGTTGCTCTGAACCCCCAACGGTGGGCTACCTTGGACCAAGAACTGAACCCTGTAAGTGTCTTACTTACCTGGTAAAACTAACAAAAACTTACCTCCCCCAGGAACTGTGAAAATTGCACTGTGTCCACTTTTGAAATAGCTATTTGTGAATAACTTGAAAAGTATACATGCAATTGAAATGATTCAAAGTTCCTAATGTACTTACCTGCAATACCTTTCAAACAAGATATTACATGTTAAATTTGAACCTGTGGTTCTTAAAATAAACTAAGAAAAGATATTTTTCTATACAAAACCTATTGGCTGGATTTGTCTCTGAGTGTGTGTACCTCATTTATTGTCTATGTGTATGTACAACAAATGCTTAACACTACTCCTTGGATAAGCCTACTGCTCGACCACACTACCACAAAATAGAGCATTAGTATTATCTCTTTTTACCACTATTTTACCTCTAAGGGGAACCCTTGGACTCTGTGCATGCTATTCCTTACTTTGGAATAGCACATACAGAGCCAACTTCCTACAGACCCCTTTGCCCTGCTCTGGCGCGAAACTGGACAAAGGAAAGGGGAGTGACCACTCCCCTGACCTGTACCTCCCCTGGGAGGTGCCCAGAGCTCCTCCAGTGTGCTCCAGACCTCTGCCATCTTGGAAACAGAGGTGCTGCTGGCACACTGGACTGCTCTGAGTGGCCAGTGCCATCAGGTGACGTCAGAGACTCCTTCTGATAGGCTCCTTCAGGTGTTGCTAGCCTATCCTCTCTCCTAGGTAGCCAAACCCTCTTTTCTGGCTATTTAGGGTCTCTGTCTCTTGGGATTCCTTAGATAACGAATGCAAGAGCTCATCCGAGTTCCTCTGCATCTCTCTCTTCAACTTCTGCCAAGGAATCGACTGCTGACCGCGCTGGAAGCCTGCAAAACTGCAACATAGTAGCAAAGACGACTACTGCAACTCTGTAATGCTGATCCTGCCGCCTTCTCGACTGTTTTCCTGGTGGTGCATGCTGTGGGGGTAGTCTGCCTCCTCTCTGCACTAGAAGCTCCGAAGAAATCTCCTGTGGGTCGACGGAATCGTTCCCCTGCAACCGCAGGCACCAAAGAACTGCATCACTGGTCCCCTGGGTCTCCTCTCAGCACAACAAGCAAGGTCCCTTGAACTCAGCAACTCTGTCCAAGTGTCTCCCACAGTCCAATGACTCTTCAGTCCAAGTTTGGTGGAGGTAAGTCCTTGCCTCCCCACGCCAGACTGCATTGCTGGGAACCGCGTGTTTTGCAGCTACTCCGGCTCCTGTGCACTTTTCCAGGATTTCCTTTGTGCACAGCCAAGCCTAGGTCCACGGCACTCCAACCTGCATTGCACGACCTCCTGAGTTGTCCTCCGGCGGCGTGGGACTCTCTTGTGCAACTTTGGGTGAGCACCATTTCACTCCACTTCGTAGTGCCTGTTCCGGCACTTCTCCGGGTGCTGCTTGCTTCTGAGAGGGCTCCTTGTCTTGCTGGGCGCCCCCTCTGTCCCTTGACGCAATTGGCGACATCCTGGTCCCTCCTGGGCCACAGCAGCATACAAAAACCCCAACCGCGACCTTTGCAGCTAGCAAGGGTTGTTTACAGTCTTTCCGCAGTAAAATACTTCTGCACGACTCTTCACGACGTGGGACATCCATCCTCCAAAGGGGAAGTTTCTAGCCCTTTTCGTTCTTGCAGAATCCTCAGCTTCTACTGTCTAGTAGCAGCTTCTTTGCACCCACAGCTGGCATTTCCTGGGCATCTGCCCACTCTCGACTTGATCGTGACTTTTGGACTTGGTCCCCTTGTTCCACAGATACTCTAGTCTGGAATTCCATTGTTGTTGCATTGCTGGTGTTGGTCTTTCCTGCAGAATTCCCCTATCACGACTTCTGTGCTCTTTGGGGAACTTTAGTGCACTTTGCACTCACTTTTCAGGGTCTTGGGGTGGGCTATTTTTCTAACCCTCACTGTTTTCTTACAGTCCCAGTGACCCTCTACAAGGTCACATAGGTTTGGGGTCCATTCGTGGTTCGCATTCCACTTTTGTAGTATATGGTTTGTGTTGCCCCTATCCCTATGTGCCCCCATTGCATCCGATTGTAACTATACAGTGTTTGCACTGTTTTCTATTGCTATGCTGCATATTTTTGGTATTGTGTACATATATCTTGTGTATATTTGCTTTCCTCATACTGAGGGTACTCACTGAGATACTTTGGCATATTGTCATAAAAATAAAGTACCTTTATTTTTAGTATATCTGTGTATTGTGTTTTCTTATGATATTGTGCAAGTGTTACTAGTGGTACTGTAGGAGCTTCACTCGTCTCCTAGTTCAGCCTAAGCTGCTCTGCTAAGCTACCATTATCTATCAGCCTAAGCTGCTAGACACCCTATACACTGATAAGGGATACCTGGGCCTGGTGCAAGGTGTAAGTACCCCTTGGTACTCACTACAAGCCAGTCCAGCCTCCTACAGGTGACCATAGATGTGGTGTCCCTATGTACATGCATCCCACACGACTTAGGCATTCAGGCATGTCAACATTTTTTCAGGGATAAACCTTTAAGTTTATATGGACATTCTGAATTGCTACTAAAGATGTTGAGGTTCTGCCTGGAGAATAATTTCTCTTTATTTGAGGATCAATGGTATAGGCAGGTCACAGGGAATGCGAAAGGAAGTTCCTTTGCTCCTAGCTATGCCTGTCTATTCATGGAATGGTGGGAAACACAACATGTGATGATGGACAAAAATTAGAAATGGACTAGACATATAATTATTTGGACAAGATGTATCAATGATATTGTTCTAATATGAAACGGACCAGAGGAAGTCCTACAGGACTTCTTGCCTTGGTTACCTAATAATGAGTTTAATCTCAAATTTACACATAAAATACATAGAGAGGTCATGGAATTTTTGGATGTTGAGGTTGCAATAGAGGATGAGATTCCTCAGACTAGACTTTTTCGTAAAAGTACTGCAGGAAATAGCATTTTACATGCCCACAGCCATCACCCACGAAGATGGAAGTGGAGTATACCCTGTGGGGAGTTACTCAGGGCTAAGAGAAACTGCAGTACATCTATGAGTTTTCATAGAGAACAAGCAAATATGATTAGAATATTTCAGTCTAGAGGATAACCCAGAAAAGTAATTAAGGAGGCCTGTGAGAAAGTGGCTAGGGTACATAGACAAACTCTTCTAATTCCAAGACAACAGCAAGCCAATGATAAGGTTGTGAGATGCATCACCACTTATAATGCGCATTCGGACCAGGTTATGAAGATTTTGAAACAGTATTAGCATTTAATTAGAACTGACAGGGATATTGGCCAGCTTGATGGCCCACATCCAAGGATCACATACAGAAAAAGTAGTTCCCTACAGGATATACTCGTGCGTAGTTATCAGATGAAGAACAGGGAAACGTGTTTGGCTAAACATCAAGGCTTTTTCAGATGTACAAAATGTAAAGGTTGTAAAAATAGTGTAAAGCGAAAAACATATGTACTTCCCACAGGATAAAAAGATTAATATGTGGGAAGAACAATTTTCCCTCTGAAGAAACGCATTTTGGAACACTGGCGAGCCATCAAGAATAATGATGTTTCTTATCCGGTGGCCCGCCACTGTAACCTCATGCACCAAAGAGAAATTGAGGCAGTGTCATTTTTTGGAATTGACAGGGTACAGTTATCTCCAAGATGAGGTGATAGGTAACAAATTCTGAGAAGAATGGAGTCAGAGTACATAATTAGGCTTAGGAGTGGATATCCGTGGTGACTGAATAAGGATGAGGAACTTTATGTACAAATAGGGTAATCCTCACATCATGAAAATAATGCAGTGATGGGATCTGAAATGGAATCTAAGGTCAGGTTCTTATGAGGCTGGTTAGTAGTATATTATGTTTGACTTGCGTTTGTGTGACAGCCCAAACTCCTGAGTCATAATTTGTGTATTTGAAGAATATGGCTACTGTCCTGGAGGGTGGCTACACCCACTTTGTGCCTCCTCCCTGAGGGGAGGGGGGTACATCCCTATTACTATTGGGGGAATCCTCCAGACTCAATATGGAGATTTTCTAAAGGCAGGGGTCAACGCAGCTCAGGACACCTTAGGGGCTGTCCTGACTGGTCGGTGACTCCTCTTTATTTTTCTCATTATCCTCTCCTGCCTTGCCGCCAAAAAGTGGGGGCAGTGGCCAGAGGGGCGGGCATCTCCACTAGCTGGGATGCCCTGAGGTGCTGTAACAAAAGGCATGAGCCTTTGAGGCTCACCGCCAGGTGTTACAATTCCTGCAGGGGGAGGTGAGAAGCACCTCCACCCAGTGCAGGCTTCGTTTCTGTCCTCAGAGAGCACAAAGGCTCTCACCCCAGGGGGTCAGAAACTCGTCTCAGTGACAGGCTGGCACAGACCAGTCAGTCCTGCACTGAAGGATTGGGTTAAATGCAGGGGGCATCTCAGATGCCCTCTGTGTGCATTATGTAATAAATCCAACACTGGCATCAGTGTGGGTTTATTATTCTGAGAAGTTTGATATCAAACTTCCAAGTTTTCAGGGTAGCCATTATGGAGATGTGGAGTTTGTTTTGACAAACTCCCAGACCATATACTTAACATGGCTACACTGTACTTACAATGTATAAGAATAGACGTAGACACTGTAGGGGCATATTGCTCATGCAGCTATGACCTCACCTGTGGTATAGTGCACCCTGCCTTAGGGCTGTAAGGCCTGCTAGAGGGGTGACTTACCTATGCCACAGACAGCATTTCTTGTGCATGGCATCCTGAGGGGCATTCCATGTTGACTTTGCCTTTTTCTCCCCACCAACACACACATTCTACAATGGCAGTGTGCATGTGTTAGGTGAGGGGTCCCTTAGGGAGGCACTGTGAGAAAGTAGCCTCTTTCTAGCCTTGTTACCCCCACTTTTGGCCTGTTTGTGAGTGTATGTCAGGGTGTTTTCACTGTCTCACTGGGATCCTGCTAGCCAGGGCCCAGTGCTCATAGTGAAAACCCTATGTTTTCAGTATGTTAGTTATGTGTCACTGGGACCCTGCTAGTCAGGACCCCAGTGCTCATAAGTTTGTGACCTATAGGTATGTGTTCCCTGTGTGATGCCTAACTGTCTCACTGAGGCTCTGCTAACCAGAACCTCAGTGGTTATGCTCTCTCTTTCCAAATTGTCACTAACAGGCTAGTGACCAATTTCACCAATTCACATTGGCTTACTGGAACACCCTTATAATTCCCTAGTATATGGTACTGAGGTACCCAGGGTATTGGGGTTCCAGGAGATCCCTATGGGCTGCAGCATTTCTTTTGCCACCTATAGGGAGCTCTGACAATTCTTACACAGGCCTGCCACTGCAGCCTGAGTGAAATAACGTCCACGTTATTTCACAGTCATTTACCACTGCACTTAAGTAACTTATAAGTCACCTATATGTCTAACCTTTACCTGGTAAAGGTTAGGTGCAAAGTTACTTAGTGTGTGGGCACCCTGGCACTAGCCAAGGTGCCCCCACATTGTTCAGGGCAAAATCCCCGGACTTTGTGAGTGCGGGGACACCATTGCACAGTGCACTACACATAGGCCACTACCTATGTGTAGCTTAACAATGGTAACTCCGAATATGGCCATGTAACATGTCTATGATCATGGAATTGCCCCCTCTCTGCCATCCTGGCATAGTTGGCACAATCCCATGATCCCAGTGGTCTGTAGCACAGACCCGGGTACTGCCAAACTGCCTTTTCAGGGGTTTCACTGCAGCTGCTGCTGCTGCCAAACCCTCAGACAGGTTTCTGCCCTCCTGGGGTCCAGCCAGGCTTGGCCCAGGATGGCAGAACAAAGGACTTCCTCAGAGAGAGGGTGTTACACCCTCTCCCTTTGGAAAAAGGTGTCAGGGCTGGGGTGGAGTAGCCTCCCCCAGCCTCTGGAAATGCTTTCATGGGCACAGATGGTGCCCATTTCTGCATAAGCCAGTCTACACCGGTTCAGGGACCCCTCAGCCCTGCTCTGGCGCGAAACTGGACAAAGGAAAGGGGAGTGACCACTCCCCTGACCTGCACCTCCCCTGGGAGGTGCCCAGAGCTCCTCCAGTGTGCTCCAGACCTCTGCCATCTTGGAAACAGAGGTGCTGCTGGCACAATGGACTGCTCTGAGTGGCCAGGGCCAGCAGGTGACGTCAGAGACTCCTTCTGATAGGCTCCTTCAGGTGTTGCTAGCCTATCTTCTCTCCTAAGTAGCCAAACCCTCTTTTCTGGCTATTTAGGGTCTCTGCTTTGGGGATTTCCTTAGATAACGAATGCAAGAGCTCATCAGAGTTCCTCTGCATCTCTCTCTTCACCTTCTGCCAAGGAATCGACTGCTGACCGCGCTGGAAGCCTGCAAAACTGCAACAAAGTAGTGAAGACGACTACTGCAACTCTGTAACGTTGATCCTGCTGCCTTCTCGACTGTTTTCCTGGTGGTGCATGCTGTGGGGGTAGTCTGCCTCCTCTCTGCACTAGAAGCTCCGAAGAAATCTCCCGTGGGTCGACGGAATCTTCCCCCTGCTACCGTAGGCACCAAAGAACTGCATCACCGGTACTCTGGGTCTCCTCTCAGCACGACGACCAGCAACTCTGTCCAAGTGACTCCCACAGTCTAGTGACTCTTCAGTCCAAGTTTGGTGGAGGTAAGTCCTTGCCTCCCCACACTAGACTGCATTCCTGGGAACCGCGACTTTTGCAGCTACTCCGGCCTTTGTGCACTTCCGGCGGAAATCCTTTGTGCACAGCCAAGCCTGGGTCCACGGCACTCTAACCTGCATAGCACGACTTCCTAAGTGGTCCTACGGCGACGTGGGACTCCTTTGTGCGACTTCGGGTGAGCACTGTTTCACTCCTATTCGTAGTTCCTGTTCCGGCACTTCTGCGGGTGCTGCCTGTTTCTGAGAGGGCTCCTTGTCTTGCTGGGCGCCCCCTCTGTCCCCTGACGCAATTGGTGACATCCTGGTCCCTCCTGGGTCACAGCAGCATCCAAAAATGCTAACCGCACAACTTGCAGCTAGCAAGGCTTGTTGGCGGTCTTTCTTCAGGAAAACACTTCTGCACGACTCTCCATCCTCCAAAGGGGAAGTCTCTAGCCCTTGTCGTTCCTGCAGAAACCTAAGCTTCTTCTGTCCAGTAGCAGCTTCTTTGCACCCACAGCTGGCATTTCCTGGGCATCTGCCCATCTCCGACTTGCTTGTGACTTTTGGACTTGGTCCCCTTGTTCCACAGGTAGCCTCGACTGGAAATCCATCGTTGTTGCATTGCTGGTTTGTGTCTTTTCTGCAGAATTCCCCTATCACGACTTCTATGTCCTTTGGGGAACTTTAGTGCACTTTGCACTCACTTTTCAGGGTCTTGGGGCGGGCTATTTTTCTAACCCTCACTGTTTTCTTACAGTCCCAGTGACCCTCTACAAGGTCACATAGGTTTGGGGTCCATTCGTGGTTCGCATTCCACTTTTGGAGTATATGGTTTGTGTTGCCCCTATCCCTATGTGTCCCCATTGCATCCTATTGTAACTATACATTGTTTGCTCTGTTTTCTAATACTATACAGCATATTTTTGGTATTGTGTACATATATCTTGTGTATATTTGCTATCCTCATACTGAGGGTACTCACTGAGATACGTTTGGCATATTGTCATAAAAATAAAGTACCTTTATTTTTAGTATATCTGTGTATTGTGTTTTCTTATGATATTGTGCATATGACACTAGTGGTACTGTAGAAGCTTCACTCGTCTCCTAGTTCAGCCTAAGGTACTCTGCTAATCTACCATTATCTATCAGCCTAAGCTGCTAGACACCCTATACACTAATAAGGGATACCTGGGCCTGGTGCAAGGTGTAAGTACCCCTTGGTACTCACTACAAGCCAGTCCAGCCTCCTACAGGCACAACACATGCTGCACCCTTTAGTGACCGTCCCTGGTCACAGGACCCTTGGTACCACTGGTACCTTTTACAAGGGACTTATCAGTGTGCCAGGGGTGTGCCAATTGTGGAAACAATGGTAAATTTTTAGTGAAAGAACACTGGTGCTGGGGCCTGGTTACCAGGGTCCCAACACACTTCTCAGTCAAGTCAGCATCAATACCAGGCAAAAAGTGGGGGGTAACTGCAACAGGGAGCTATTTTCCTACACATGGAAACAGCGTTTTATGACTTGCATATATCTTTGGCACTATGTGACGAAATCTTCACAACATTTTCCATAAAAAGTGCCACAGTGATTCTTGATGCAAACGGAAAGTCTTGGGGTGATCCGTCAAATGAAAGCAGAGAAAAGGGGGCTTCAAAAAAGTTGCTTTTCCCATGTTAATTTGCATAGGACTTTTGAATAAGGCTACATCCCAAACCACCAGACGGAATCACATCAAAATTTGCAAAAAGCTAGTGTTTGGTACGCGGGTTACGCTTTCGCTTATTTGGTGTAAATCAGTTCAGTAGTTTTTAAGATATTAAAGGAAATCCAAATTTGTATATTTCTGGCTGCGATTACTTCACGAGCGACAAGCTTGTGCAGGGAAATGCACAGCTCTGATTGGCTGCCAATACTTCAAACTAGGAAGTGTTGCCAGCCATTTTGGGACTCAGCTTCCCAATAAAAAGAGAAGGGGCCATAGTAGAGACACCTTGACCCCCTAGCTCTGGTGGTGGACTCCTAGAGCCACCCCCCACCGCCCGAGCTAAAAAGCATTTTTTTTATTATCACAGGGTTACAGGGAAGTTATAGTTAGATTTTGAATTTACTTGTCCACGGCACTCTAACCTGCATTGCACGACCTCCTGAGTTGTCCTCCGGCGGCGTGGGACTCTCTTGTGCAACTTTGGGTGAGCACCATTTCACTCCACTTCGTAGTGCCTGTTCCGGCACTTCTCCGGGTGCTGCTTGCTTCTGAGAGGGCTCCTTGTCTTGCTGGGCGCCCCCTCTGTCCCTTGACGCAATTGGCGACATCCTGGTCCCTCCTGGGCCACAGCAGCATACAAAAACCCCAACCGCGACCTTTGCAGCTAGCAAGGGTTGTTTACAGTCTTTCCGCAGTAAAATACTTCTGCACGACTCTTCACGACGTGGGACATCCATCCTCCAAAGGGGAAGTTTCTAGCCCTTTTCGTTCTTGCAGAATCCTCAGCTTCTACTGTCTAGTAGCAGCTTCTTTGCACCCACAGCTGGCATTTCCTGGGCATCTGCCCACTCTCGACTTGATCGTGACTTTTGGACTTGGTCCCCTTGTTCCACAGATACTCTAGTCTGGAATTCCATTGTTGTTGCATTGCTGGTGTTGGTCTTTCCTGCAGAATTCCCCTATCACGACTTCTGTGCTCTTTGGGGAACTTTAGTGCACTTTGCACTCACTTTTCAGGGTCTTGGGGTGGGCTATTTTTCTAACCCTCACTGTTTTCTTACAGTCCCAGTGACCCTCTACAAGGTCACATAGGTTTGGGGTCCATTCGTGGTTCGCATTCCACTTTTGGAGTATATGGTTTGTGTTGCCCCTATCCCTATGTGCCCCCATTGCATCCGATTGTAACTATACAGTGTTTGCACTGTTTTCTATTGCTATGCTGCATATTTTTGGTATTGTGTACATATATCTTGTGTATATTTGCTTTCCTCATACTGAGGGTACTCACTGAGATACTTTGGCATATTGTCATAAAAATAAAGTACCTTTATTTTTAGTATATCTGTGTATTGTGTTTTCTTATGATATTGTGCAAGTGTTACTAGTGGTACTGTAGGAGCTTCACTCGTCTCCTAGTTCAGCCTAAGCTGCTCTGCTAAGCTACCATTATCTATCAGCCTAAGCTGCTAGACACCCTATACACTGATAAGGGATACCTGGGCCTGGTGCAAGGTGTAAGTACCCCTTGGTACTCACTACATGCCAGTCCAGCCTCCTACAGGTGACCATAGATGTGGTGTCCCTATGTACATGCATCCCACACGACTTAGGCATTCAGGCATGTCAACATTTTTTCAGGGATAAACCTTTAAGTTTATATGGACATTCTGAATTGCTACTAAAGATGTTGAGGTTCTGCCTGGAGAATAATTTCTCTTTATTTGAGGATCAATGGTATAGGCAGGTCACAGGGAATGCGAAAGGAAGTTCCTTTGCTCCTAGCTATGCCTGTCTATTCATGGGATGGTGGGAAACACAACATGTGATGATGGACAAAAATTAGAAATGGACTAGACATATAATTATTTGGACAAGATGTATCAATGATATTATTCTAATATGAAACGGACCAGAGGAAGTCCTACAGGACTTCTTGCCTTGGTTACCTAATAATGAGTTTAATCTCAAATTTACACATAAAATACATAGAGAGGTCATGGAATTTTTGGATGTTGAGGTTGCAATAGAGGATGAGATTCCTCAGACTAGACTTTTTCGTAAAAGTACTGCAGGAAATAGCATTTTACATGCCCACAGCCATCACCCACGAAGATGGAAGTGGAGTATACCCTGTGGGGAGTTACTCAGGGCTAAGAGAAACTGCAGTACATCTATGAGTTTTCATAGAGAACAAGCAAATATGATTAGAATATTTCAGTCTAGAGGATAACCCAGAAAAGTAATTAAGGAGGCCTGTGAGAAAGTGGCTAGGGTACATAGACAAACTCTTCTAATTCCAAGACAACAGCAAGCCAATGATAAGGTTGTGAGATGCATCACCACTTATAATGCGCATTCGGACCAGGTTATGAAGATTTTGAAACAGTATTAGCATTTAATTAGAACTGACAGGGATATTGGCCAGCTTGATGGCCCACATCCAAGGATCACATACAGAAAAAGTAGTTCCCTACAGGATATACTCGTGCGTAGTTATCAGATGAAGAACAGGGAAACGTGTTTGGCTAAACATCAAGGCTTTTTCAGATGTACAAAATGTAAAGGTTGTAAAAATAGTGTAAAGCGAAAAACATATGTACTTCCCACAGGATAAAAAGATTAATATGTGGGAAGAACAATTTTCCCTCTGAAGAAACGCATTTTGGAACACTGGCGAGCCATCAAGAATAATGATGTTTCTTATCCGGTGGCCCGCCACTGTAACCTCATGCACCAAAGAGAAATTGAGGCAGTGTCATTTTTTGGAATTGACAGGGTACAGTTATCTCCGAGATGAGGTGATAGGTAACAAATTCTGAGAAGAATGGAGTCAGAGTACATAATTAGGCTTAGGAGTGGATATCCGTGGTGACTGAATAAGGATGAGGAACTTTATGTACAAATAGGGTAATCCTCACATCATGAAAATAATGCAGTGATGGGATCTGAAATGGAATCTAAGGTCAGGTTCTTATGAGGCTGGTTAGTAGTATATTATGTTTGACTTGCGTTTGTGTGACAGCCCAAACTCCTGAGTCATAATTTGTGTATTTGAAGAATATGGCTACTGTCCTGGAGGGTGGCTACACCCACTTTGTGCCTCCTCCCTGAGGGGAGGGGGGTACATCCCTATTACTATTGGGGGAATCCTCCAGACTCAATATGGAGATTTTCTAAAGGCAGGGGTCAACGCAGCTCAGGACACCTTAGGGGCTGTCCTGACTGGTCGGTGACTCCTCTTTATTTTTCTCATTATCCTCTCCTGCCTTGCCGCCAAAAAGTGGGGGCAGTGGCCAGAGGGGCGTGCATCTCCACTAGCTGGGATGCCCTGAGGTGCTGTAACAAAAGGCATGAGCCTTTGAGGCTCACCGCCAGGTGTTACAATTCCTGCAGGGGGAGGTGAGAAGCACCTCCCCCCAGTGCAGGCTTCGTTTCTGTCCTCAGAGAGCACAAAGGCTCTCACCCCAGGGGGTCAGAAACTCGTCTCGGTGACAGGCTGGCACAGACCAGTCAGTCCTGCACTGAAGGATTGGGCTAAATGCAGGGGGCATCTCAGATGCCCTCTGTGTGCATTATGTAATAAATCCAACACTGGCATCAGTGTGGGTTTATTATTCTGAGAAGTTTGATATCAAACTTCCAAGTTTTCAGGGTAGCCATTATGGAGATGTGGAGTTTGTTTTGACAAACTCCCAGACCATATACTTAACATGGCTACACTGTACTTACAATGTATAAGAATAGACGTAGACACTGTAGGGGCATATTGCTCATGCAGCTATGACCTCACCTGTGGTATAGTGCACCCTGCCTTAGGGCTGTAAGGCCTGCTAGAGGGGTGACTTACCTATGCCACAGACAGCATTTCTTGTGCATGGCATCCTGAGGGGCATTCCATGTTGACTTTGCCTTTTTCTCCCCACCAACACACACATTCTACAATGGCAGTGTGCATGTGTTAGGTGAGGGGTCCCTTAGGGAGGCACTGTGAGAAAGTAGCCTCTTTCTAGCCTTGTTACCCCCACTTTTGGCCTGTTTGTGAGTGTATGTCAGCGTGTTTTCACTGTCTCACTGGGATCCTGCTAGCCAGGGCCCAGTGCTCATAGTGAAAACCCTATGTTTTCAGTATGTTAGTTATGTGTCACTGGGACCCTGCTAGTCAGGACCCCAGTGCTCATAAGTTTGTGACCTATAGGTATGTGTTCCCTGTGTGATGCCTAACTGTCTCACTGAGGCTCTGCTAACCAGAACCTCAGTGGTTATGCTCTCTCTTTCCAAATTGTCACTAACAGGCTAGTGACCAATTTCACCAATTCACATTGGCTTACTGGAACACCCTTATAATTCCCTAGTATATGGTACTGAGGTACCCAGGGTATTGGGGTTCCAGGAGATCCCTATGGGCTGCAGCATTTCTTTTGCCACCTATAGGGAGCTCTGACAATTCTTACACAGGCCTGCCACTGCAGCCTGAGTGAAATAACGTCCACGTTATTTCACAGTCATTTACCACTGCACTTAAGTAACTTATAAGTCACCTATATGTCTAACCTTTACCTGGTAAAGGTTAGGTGCAAAGTTACTTAGTGTGTGGGCACCCTGGCACTAGCCAAGGTGCCCCCACATTGTTCAGGGCAAAATCCCCGGACTTTGTGAGTGCGGGGACACCATTGCACAGTGCACTACACATAGGCCACTACCTATGTGTAGCTTAACAATGGTAACTCCGAATATGGCCATGTAACATGTCTATGATCATGGAATTGCCCCCTCTCTGCCATCCTGGCATAGTTGGCACAATCCCATGATCCCAGTGGTCTGTAGCACAGACCCGGGTACTGCCAAACTGCCTTTTCAGGGGTTTCACTGCAGCTGCTGCTGCTGCCAACCCCTCAGACAGGTTTCTGCCCTCCTGGGGTCCAGCCAGGCTTGGCCCAGGATGGCAGAACAAAGGACTTCCTCAGAGAGAGGGTGTTACACCCTCTCCCTTTGGAAAAAGGTGTCAGGGCTGGGGTGGAGTAGCCTCCCCCAGCCTCTGGAAATGCTTTCATGGGCACAGATGGTGCCCATTTCTGCATAAGCCAGTCTACACCGGTTCAGGGACCCCTCAGCCCTGCTCTGGCGCGAAACTGGACAAAGGAAAGGGGAGTGACCACTCCCCTGACCTGCACCTCCCCTGGGAGGTGCCCAGAGCTCCTCCAGTGTGCTCCAGACCTCTGCCATCTTGGAAACAGAGGTGCTGCTGGCACAATGGACTGCTCTGAGTGGCCAGGGCCAGCAGGTGACGTCAGAGACTCCTTCTGATAGGCTCCTTCAGGTGTTGCTAGCCTATCTTCTCTCCTAAGTAGCCAAACCCTCTTTTCTGGCTATTTAGGGTCTCTGCTTTGGGGATTTCCTTAGATAACGAATGCAAGAGCTCATCAGAGTTCCTCTGCATCTCTCTCTTCACCTTCTGCCAAGGAATCGACTGCTGACCGCGCTGGAAGCCTGCAAAACTGCAACAAAGTAGTGAAGACGACTACTGCAACTCTGTAACGTTGATCCTGCCGCCTTCTCGACTGTTTTCCTGGTGGTGCATGCTGTGGGGGTAGTCTGCCTCCTCTCTGCACTAGAAGCTCCGAAGAAATCTCCCGTGGGTCGACGGAATCTTCCCCCTGCTACCGTAGGCACCAAAGAACTGCATCACCGGTACTCTGGGTCTCCTCTCAGCACGACGACCAGCAACTCTGTCCAAGTGACTCCCACAGTCTAGTGACTCTTCAGTCCAAGTTTGGTGGAGGTAAGTCCTTGCCTCCCCACACCAGACTGCATTCCTGGGAACCGCGACTTTTGCAGCTACTCCGGCCTTTGTGCACTTCCGGCGGAAATCCTTTGTGCACAGCCAAGCCTGGGTCCACGGCACTCTAACCTGCATAGCACGACTTCCTAAGTGGTCCTACGGCGACGTGGGACTCCTTTGTGCAACTTCGGGTGAGCACTGTTTCACTCCTATTCGTAGTTCCTGTTCCGGCACTTCTGCGGGTGCTGCCTGTTTCTGAGAGGGCTCCTTGTCTTGCTGGGCGCCCCCTCTGTCCCCTGACGCAATTGGTGACATCCTGGTCCCTCCTGGGTCACAGCAGCATCCAAAAATGCTAACCGCACAACTTGCAGCTAGCAAGGCTTGTTGGCGGTCTTTCTTCAGGAAAACACTTCTGCACGACTCTCCATCCTCCAAAGGGGAAGTCTCTAGCCCTTGTCGTTCCTGCAGAAACCTAAGCTTCTTCTGTCCAGTAGCAGCTTCTTTGCACCCACAGCTGGCATTTCCTGGGCATCTGCCCATCTCCGACTTGCTTGTGACTTTTGGACTTGGTCCCCTTGTTCCACAGGTACCCTCGACTGGAAATCCATCGTTGTTGCATTGCTGGTTTGTGTCTTTTCTGCAGAATTCCCCTATCACGACTTCTATGTCCTTTGGGGAACTTTAGTGCACTTTGCACTCACTTTTCAGGGTCTTGGGGCGGGCTATTTTTCTAACCCTCACTGTTTTCTTACAGTCCCAGTGACCCTCTACAAGGTCACATAGGTTTGGGGTCCATTCGTGGTTCGCATTCCACTTTTGGAGTATATGGTTTGTGTTGCCCCTATCCCTATGTGTCCCCATTGCATCCTATTGTAACTATACATTGTTTGCTCTGTTTTCTAATACTATACAGCATATTTTTGGTATTGTGTACATATATCTTGTGTATATTTGCTATCCTCATACTGAGGGTACTCACTGAGATACGTTTGGCATATTGTCATAAAAATAAAGTACCTTTATTTTTAGTATATCTGTGTATTGTGTTTTCTTATGATATTGTGCATATGACACTAGTGGTACTGTAGAAGCTTCACTCGTCTCCTAGTTCAGCCTAAGGTACTCTGCTAATCTACCATTATCTATCAGCCTAAGCTGCTAGACACCCTATACACTAATAAGGGATACCTGGGCCTGGTGCAAGGTGTAAGTACCCCTTGGTACTCACTACAAGCCAGTCCAGCCTCCTACAGGCACAACACATGCTGCACCCTTTAGTGACCGTCCCTGGTCACAGGACCCTTGGTACCACTGGTACCTTTTACAAGGGACTTATCAGTGTGCCAGGGGTGTGCCAATTGTGGAAACAATGGTAAATTTTTAGTGAAAGAACACTGGTGCTGGGGCCTGGTTACCAGGGTCCCAACACACTTCTCAGTCAAGTCAGCATCAATACCAGGCAAAAAGTGGGGGGTAACTGCAACAGGGAGCTATTTTCCTACACATGGAAACAGCGTTTTTTGACTTGCATATATCTTTGGCACTATGTGACGAAATCTTCACAACATTTTCCATAAAAAGTGCCACAGTGATTCTTGATGCAAACGGAAAGTCTTGGGGTGATCCGTCAAATGAAAGCAGAGAAAAGGGGGCTTCAAAAAAGTTGCTTTTCCCATGTTAATTTGCATAGGACTTTTGAATAAGGCTACATCCCAAACCACCAGACGGAATCACATCAAAATTTGCAAAAAGCTAGTGTTTGGTACGCGGGTTACGCTTTCGCTTATTTGGTGTAAATCAGTTCAGTAGTTTTTAAGATATTAAAGGAAATCCAAATTTGTATATTTCTGGCTGCGATTACTTCACGAGCGACAAGCTTGTGCAGGGAAATGCACAGCTCTGATTGGCTGCCAATACTTCAAACTAGGAAGTGTTGCCAGCCATTTTGGGACTCAGCTTCCCAATAAAAAGAGAAGGGGCCATAGTAGAGACACCTTGACCCCCTAGCTCTGGTGGTGGACTCCTAGAGCCACCCCCCCACCGCCCGAGCTAAAAAGCATTTTTTTTATTATCACAGGGTTACAGGGAAGTTATAGTTAGATTTTGAATTTACTTGTACAAAACAATAGAAATTGAGCAGTTATAGTAGGAGTTCTTGCAAGTAACCACACCTTGCGCCCTCGCCATGTACTGCTAATTACCCAGATATTCAGCACTCATGACAACTTCTATAACGTTATTAAAAATATAAATGAAAAATTAGCAATCAAATTATTCAATATAAAAACTGTGCATGGCGGGGGCATAAGCTATACTTACAATTTATACTTACTTGAAAGAACTCTAAGAATAACTGCTGAATTTCTATGGTTTTGTACGAAAAATACAGAGCCTGACTATAATGTTACTCTAACCTTTGGGTTTTCAGTGAATACATATATATATATATATATTTATGTGTATATATATATATATATATATATATATATATATATATATACATACACGTTTGTGTGCATGAACATATATATATACAGATTTACAGATGTACAGATGGTACTATCCTGTTACTCACAACCTTTAATTTACTTCTTCGCATATCTGAAGTTCATCATCCCTTAGGCCATAAAAGCGTCTCCACCTGCCCCACTTTTTAAAAATTTTTGGACAGCCTCTGCTCTCTTAAACTTCATTTAATGCCCCCCCATGTACCAATCCACTGCTGCTTGCCACTTCCTCTTAGTCAGTATTTGCCGGAAGCCCCATTTTCTCTTAATGTCTCCTTGGACTACAACAAGGCCTAGCATGCAAAATGCAAGTTTACTTCTTTGCAAATCTACAAAGATATTGTATATAAAAAATTAAGGTAATGGCGAAATTTCACAGTCTAGTAGTATTACCAAGAATATTTCTCAGTACGCCTGTAATTTATCACACTTCAAATCGTGTGCGGAGAAAGTACCCTCTTACCTTTTGCATTTCACACGAAAGGATGTTTTTGCCCCTTCCTCTCTATGGATCCTGCTTTTGTTATAATCTGCCAAGTGTAAAAGTTTCAGTCCCAGATTCTGAGAGGTGACCTGCAATGCAGCACAGCAGCCAAAAATGCTGTGCTGCGTGAGAGGGGGGGAGCAGTAGAGAGCCATATTCTCATAGATATGGCACTCTCCTCTCCTCTTTCTAGTACAGTGCTGATTTCAGCTGCCGTGCACCATGCACACACCTTAGCACCGTTGGAGAATAAATGTAGTAATGTTTTAAGTGATCCAGATGTCAGCATAAGGTGGCATTCATATTCATGTTTTAAAAGCCTAGCATAGAGAAAACTGCACTGACATGTATTTTAAAAGTGAAACCGGAAACAGAGACGCACCGCACATCGCGCCGCGCGCCGCATCGCGCCTCGCCAGCGCACCAGGCACCAGGAGCAGCAGGTGAGCCAGGCCAGGCGAGTAGACGCGAGGGGACGCCACGGCCGAAGAGGAAGGTCAGAGAGCCCGCGGCCCGCACTGTGCCTCAAGGGGCTCCTGTAGCCCTAACTGCCCTAACTGCAGCAGCAACCCTGCGGACCCCCATGTGGAAGCGGCCCGACAGGGTGCGGCTTGCAGAGGGTGGGGCCCTGCCACCAACAGCCTCTCCCTTGCATTCCTGCATCCCTGCTATCCTCCAGAGGCCCAGAGGTCCAGAGTGTGGGAAGAAAACTGCTTGAACCTTGACAGGAGCCAGCAGCTCGTTTGGGCAGCATTTGAAGAGGATCACATGTGCTTGTGCCCTTTGACCCTGAATTGTGGTTAGTTTTAGTAAGGAGGAATATCTAAAGGAAATTTAAAAGTTGGCGAAAATGAGGTCAGGGAAGGAAATGGCATTTCAGCCTCAATCCAAGAAAATCAAGAAACAAAGTGAGCCCATGTTTTTACCATCACCATTGCCATCAACATTAAAAAGGGATCGGATAACGAAGACAAAGTGTCAATCCCTGGTCTCCCCTATAACCCATTTTTTCAGCAGACATCAAAAATCAGTAAGGCTCCCCCACAAGTCTGATTTCTTAAAGGCACCTCTGGACCTGATTTTTTCTTTTCCAAATGGCTCTGCGATTTTACCTCATCCAATCTCCCCTATCAAGAGTGAATGCAGTCTGTTACATGACCAAGATTATAAAAGTAGGTTTAGGGAGGAAGGGCAGGCAGAAAACCCCACCTTTGGAAAAAATAACAATCAAATGGAATATAACCCTAAAGATAATGTTTGGGGCTCAATTAATGACTTAGAATTACTGACCCTAAGGTTGTCTTCACCTTCCCCTGGTACCTCAAACTGTCCATCCTTCGAAAATCAAATGAATGTTTCCCATTTAGGCACTCAATTTCTGTAGGAGGCTGGCCTGGCTTGTAGTGGGTACCAAGGGGTACTTACACTCTGTACCAGGTCCAGTTATCCCTTATTAGTGTAGAAGAGGTGTTTCTAGCAGCTTAGGCTGATAGAAGGTAGCTATAGCAGAGCAGCTTAGGCTGAACTAGGAGACATGCAAATCTCCTACTATACCACTGGTGTCATATGCACAATACCATAAGAAAACACAATACACAGATATACTAAAAATAAAAGTACTTTATTTTTATGACAAAATGGCAAAAGCATCTCAGTGAAGATAGGAAATGGACTAGGAACTTCCCCTTTAGAGGATGGATGTCCCACGTCATAAAGAAGCTTGCAGAGGTGTTCCCACGACTGCAAACAAGGCTTGCTAGCTGCAAGGATCGCGGTTAGGGTTTTTGGATGCTGCTTTGGCCCAGGAGGGACCAGGATGTCGCCACTTGGATGAGGAGACAGAGGGGGCGCCCAGCAAGTCCGGGAGCCCTCACAGAAGCAGGCAGCACCTGCAGAAGTACCAGATCAGGCACGTAGAAGAGGAGTGAACCGGAGTCCACCCGAAGTCAGAAAAGGGAGTCCCACGACGCCGGAGGACAACTCAGAAGGTTGTGCACTGCAGGTTAAAGTGTCGGGGACCCAGGCTTGGCTGTGCATGAAGGAAATCCTGGAAGACTGCACAGGGTCCGGAGCAGCTGCAAATCAAGCGGTACCCAGCAATGCAGTCTAGCGTGGGAAGGCAAGGACTTACCTCCACCAAACTTGAATTGAAGAGCCACTGGACTGTGGGAGTCACTTGGACAGAGTTGCTGAGTTCCAGGGACCACGCTCGTTGTGGTGAGAGGGGACCCAGAGCACCGGTAATGCAGTCTTTTGTTGCCTGCGGTTGCAGGGGGAAGATTCTGTCGACCCACGGGAGATTTCTTCAGAGCTCCTGGTGCAAGAAGGAGGCAGGCTACCCCCAGAGCATGCACCACCAGGAAACAGGCGAGAAAGCCGGCAGGATGAAGCGATACAAGTTAGCAGTAGTCGTCTTTGCTACTTTGTTGCGGTTTTGCAGGCGTCCTGAGCAGTCAGCGGTCGATCCTTTGGCAGAAGGTGAAGAGGGAAATGCAGAGGAACTCTGGTGAGCTCTTGCATTCAGTATCTGAAGAATTCCCCAAAGCGGAGACCCTAAATAGCCAGAAAAGGAGGTTTGGCTACCTAGGAAGGAGGATAGGCTAGTAAGAAAGGTAAGAGCCTATCAGAAGGAGTCTCTGACGTCACCTGATGACACTGGCCACTCAGAGCAGTCCAGTGTGCCACCAACACCTCTGTTTCCAAGATGGCAGAGGTCTGGGGCACACTGGAGGAGTTCTGGGCACCTCCCCTGGGAGGTGCAGGTCAGGGGAGTGGTCACTCCCCCTTCCTTTGTCCAGTTTCACGCCAGAGCAGAGCTGGGGGATCCCTGAACCGGTGTAGACTGGCTTATGCAGAAATGGGCACCATCTGTGCCCATCAAAGCATTTCCAGAGGCTGGGGGATCCCTGAACCGGTGTAGACTGGCTTATGCAGAGATGGGCACCATCTGTGCCCATCAAAGCATTTCCAGAGGCTGGGGGAGGCTACTCCTCCCCAGCCCTGACACCTATTTCCAAAGGGAGAGGGTGTAACACCCTCTCTCTGAGGAAGTACTTTGTTCTGCCTTCCTGGGCCAGGCCTGGCTGGACCCCAGGAGGGCAGAAACCTGTCTGAGGGGTTGGCAGCAGCAGCAGCTGCAGTGAAACCCCGGGAAAGGCAATTTGGCAGTACCCGGGTTCTGTGCTAGAGACCCGGGGGATCATGGAATTGTCTCCCCAATGCCAGAATGGCATTGGGTGACAATTCCATGATCTTAGACATGGTACAAGGCCATGTTCGGAGTTACCATTGTGACGCTATACATATGTCGTGACATATGTATAGTGCACGCGTGAAATGGTGTCACCGCACTCACAAAGTCCGGGGAATTTCCCCTGAACGATGTGGGGGCACCTTGGCTAGTGCCAGGGTGCCCACACACTAAGTAACTTTGCACCCAACCTTCACCAGGTGAAGGTTAGACATATAGGTGACTTATAAGTTACTTATGTGCAGTGGTAAATGGCTGTGAAATAACGTGGACGTTATTTCACTCAGGCTGCACTGGCAGGACTGTGTAAGAATTGTCAGATCTCCCTATGGGTGGCACAAGAAATGCTGCAGCCCATAGGGATCTCCTGGAACCCCAATACCCTGGGTACCTTAGTACCATATAATAGGGAATTATAAGGGTGTTCCAGTATGCCAATGTAAATTGGTGAAATTGGTCACTAGCCTGTTAGTGACAATTTGGAAAGAAATGAGAGAACATAACCACTGAGGTTCTGAATAGCAGAGCCTCAGTGAGACAGTTAGTCATAACACAGGTAACACATACAGGGCACACTTATGAGTACTGGGGCCCTGGCTGGCAGGGTCCCAGTGACACATACAACTAAAACAACATATATACAGTGAAATATGGGGGTAACATGCCAGACAAGATGGTACTTTCCTACACAACCCCTCCCCCCCCAAACGAAGGACAATAAGACTAGCCATGACCTGATGAGTCTTCATTGTCTAAGTGGAAATATCTGGAGAGTCCATCTACATTGGAGTGGGTACTCCAAGGTCTATGTTCCACTGTATAGTCCATTCCATGTAGGGATATGGACCACCTCAACAATTTAGGGTTTTCACCTTTTATTTGTTTTAGCCAAAGTAGAGGTTTGTGGTCTGTCTGAACAATGAAGTGAGTGCCAAACAGGTATGGCCTCAACTTCTTCAGTGCCCAGACCACAGCAAAGGCCTCCCTCTCTGTGGCAGACCAACGCTTTTCTCTAGTGGTCAACCTCCTGCTGATAAAAGCAACAGGTTGAATCTGGCCCTCAGAATTAAGTTGTGATAAGACTGCCCCTACCCCTAATTCAGATGCATCAGTTTGGACAATGAATTTTTTGGAGTAACAGGGGCTTTTCAGGACAGGTGCAGAGCACATGGCCTGCTTCAGCTCCTCAAAAGCTTTCTGACAGTTTGCTGTCCATAATACCTTCTTAGGCATTTTGTTAGATGTGAGGTCATTAAGAGGGGCTGCAATGGAGCCATAGTTCTTTATGAACCTCCTGTAGTACCCAGTGAGGCCTAAGAAGGCTCTCACCTGAGTCTGAGTGGTAGGGGGAACCCAATCTATAATAGTTTGGATTTTCCCCTGAAGTGGTGCAATCTGTTCTCCACCTACCAGGTGTCCCAGATAAACCACTTTCCCCTGCCCTATCTGGCACTTTGAAGCCTTGATAGTGAGGCCTGCCTTTTGCAGGGCCTCCAAAACTTTCCATAGGTGGACCAGGTGATCATCCCAGCTGGAGCTAAAGACAGCTATATCATCTAGATATGCTGCATTAAAAGCTTCCAGCCCTTGTAGGACTGTGTTCACCAACCTTTGAAAAGTGGCAGGTGCATTTTTCAATCCAAAAGGCATTACTGTGAATTGGTAAAGGCCTCCAATGGTTGAAAATGCAGTTTTTGCTTTTGCATCCTCTGATAACTTGATCTGCCAATACCCTACAGTCAAATCAAAGGTGCTTAGATACTTGGCAAATGCCAGTGTATCTATTAGCTCATCTGCCCTGGGTATAGGGTGAGCATCAGTTTTGGTTACCTGGTTGAGACCTCTGTAGTCAACACAAAATCTAATTTCCCTTTTACCATCTTTGGAATGAGGGTTTGGTACAAGTACCACAGGAGAGGCCCATGGACTTTCAGGGTGCTCAACCACTCCCAGTTCAAGCATTTTCTGCACTTCTTGCTTTATGCAGACTCTGACATGGTCAGGCTGCCTATAGATTTTACTTTTCACAGGCAAGCTGTCTCCAGTATCTATAGTGTGCTCACACCAAGAAGTGGTGCCTGGCACAGTAGAGAAGAGTTCAGAAAACTGACCCAGGAGATTTATGCAGTGGTCTTTCTGCTCAGCAGTAAGACAATCTGCCAGTACTACACCTTTGTGAGAAAGTAGCCTCTTTCTAGCCTTGTTACCCCCACTTTTGGCCTGTTTGTGAGTGTATGTCAGGGTGTTTGTCACTGTTTTCACTGTCTCACTGGGATCCTGATAGCCAGGCCTCAGTGCTCATAGTGAAAACTCTATGTTTTCAGTATGTTTGTTATGTGTCACTGGGATCCTGCTGGTCAGGACCCCAGTGCTCATAGGTTTGTGGCCTATATGTATGTGTCACTGGGACCCTGTCACACAGGGCCCCAGTGCTCATAGGTGTGCATGTATATGTTCCCTGTGTGGTGCCTAACTGTCTCACTGAGGCTCTGCTAACCAGAACCTCAGTGGTTATGCTCTCTCATTACTTTCCAAATTGTCACTAACAGGCTAGTGACCATTTTTACCAATTTACATTGGCTTACTGGAACACCCTTATAATTCCCTAGTATATGGTACTGAGGTACCCAGGGTATTGGGGTTCCAGGAGATCCCTATGGGCTGCAGCATTTCTTTTGCCACCCATAGGGAGCTCTGACAATTCTTACACAGGCCTGCCACTGCAGCCTGAGTGAAATAACGTCCACGTTATTTCACAGCCATTTTACACTGCACTTAAGTAACTTATAAGTCACCTATATGTCTAACCTTTACCTGGTAAAGGTTAGGTGCAAAGTTACTTAGTGTGAGGGCACCCTGGCACTAGCCAAGGTGCCCCCACATTGTTCAGAGCCAATTCCCTGAACTTTGTGAGTGCGGGGACACCATTACACGCATGCACTACATATAGGTCACTACCTATATGTAGCTTCACAATGGTAACTCCGAATATGGCCATGTAACATGTCTATGATCATGGAATTGCCCCCTCTATGCCATCCTGGCATAGTTGGCACAATCCCATGATCCCAGTGGTCTGTAGCACAGACCCTGGTACTGCCAAACTGCCCTTCCTGGGGTTTCACTGCAGCTGCTGCTGCTGCCAACCCCTCAGACAGGCAGCTGCCCTCCTGGGGTCCAGCCAGGCCTGGCCCAGGATGGCAGAACAAATAACTTCCTCTGAGAGAGGGTGTGACACCCTCTCCCTTTGGAAAATGGTGTGAAGGCAGGGGAGGAGTAGCCTCCCCCAGCCTCTGGAAATGCTTTCTTGGGCACAGATGTGCCCAATTCTGCATAAGCCAGTCTACACCGGTTCAGGGACCCCTTAGCCCCTGCTCTGGCGCGAAACTGGACAAAGGAAAGGGGAGTGACCACTCCCCTGACCTGCACCTCCCCTGGGAGGTGTCCAGAGCTCCTCCAGTGTGCTCCAGACCTCTGCCATCTTGGAAACAGAGGTGCTGCTGGCACACTGGACTGCTCTGAGTGGCCAGTGCCACCAGGTGACGTCAGAGACTCCTGCTGATAGGCTCCTTCAGGTGTTAGTAGCCTATCCTCTCTCCTAGGTAGCCAAACCCTCTTTTCTGGCTATTTAGGGTCTCTGTCTCTGGGGAAACTTCAGATAACGAATGCAAGAGCTCATCCGAGTTCCTCTGCATCTCTCTCTTCACCTTCTGCCAAGGAATCGACTGCTGACCGCGCTGGAAGCCTGCAAACCTGCAACATAGTAGCAAAGACGACTACTGCAACTCTGTAACGCTGATCCTGCCGCCTTCTCGACTGTTTTCCTGCTTGTGCATGCTGTGGGGGTAGTCTGCCTCCTCTCTGCACCAGAAGCTCCGAAGAAATCTCCCGTGGGTCGACGGAATCTTCCCCCTGCAACCGCAGGCACCAAAAAGCTGCATTACCGGTCCCTTGGGTCTCCTCTCAGCACGACGAGCGAGGTCCCTCGAATCCAGCGACTCTGTCCAAGTGACCCCCACAGTCCAGTGACTCTTCAGTCCAAGTTTGGTGGAGGTAAGTCCTTGCCTCACCTCGCTGGGCTGCATTGCTGGGAACCGCGACTTTTGCAGCTACTCCGGCCCCTGTGCACTTCCGGCGGAAATCCTTTGTGCACAGCCAAGCCTGGGTCCACGGCACTCTAGCCTGCATTGCACGACTTTCTAAGTTGGTCTCCGGCGATGTGGGACTCCTTTGTGCGACTTCAGGTGAGCACCGTTTCACGCTTCCTCGTAGTGCCTGTTTCTGGCACTTCTCCGGGTGCTACCTGCTGCTGAGAGGGCTCCTTGTCTTGCTCGACGTCCTTTCTCTCTCCTGGTCCAATTTGCGACCTCCTGGTCCCTCCAGGGCCACAGCAGCATCCAAAAACACTAACCGCACGATTTGCAGCTAGCAAGGCTTGTTGGCGTTCTTTCGGCAGGAAAACACTTCTGCACGACTCTCCACGGCGAGAGGGATCCGTCTACCAAAGGGAAAGTCTCTAGCCCTTTTCGTTCCTGCAGAAACCTCAGCTTCTTCTGTCCCGTCGAAGCTTCTTTGCACCCGCAGCTGGCATTTCCTGGGCATCTGCCCATCTCCGACTTGCTTGTGACTTTTGGACTTGGTCCCCTTGTTCCACAGGTACCCTAGATTGGAAATCCACAGTTGTTGCATTGCTGGTTTGTGTCTTTCCTGCATTATTCCTCTAACACGACTACTTTGTCCTTAGGGGAACTTTAGTGCACTTTGCACTCACTTTTCAGGGTCTTGGGGAGGGTTATTTTTCTAACTCTCACTATTTTCTAATAGTCCCAGCGACCCTCTACAAGGTCACATAGGTTTGGGGTCCATTCGTGGTTCGCATTCCACTTTTGGAGTATATGGTTTGTGTTGCCCCTATCCCTATGTTTCCCCATTGCATCCTATTGTAACTATACATTGTTTGCACTGTTTTCTAAGACTATACTGCATATTTTTGCTATTGTGTATATATATCTTGTGTATATTTCCTATCCTCTCACTGAGGGTACACTCTAAGATACTTTGGCATATTGTCATAAAAATAAAGTACCTTTATTTTTAGTATAACTGTGTATTGTGTTTTCTTATGATATTGTGCATATGACACTAAGTGGTACTGTAGTAGCTTCACACGTCTTCTAGTTCAGCCTAAGCTGCTCTGCTAAGCTACCATTATCTATCAGCCTAAGCTGCTAGACACCCTATACACTAATAAGGGATAACTGGGCCTGGTGCAAGGTGCAAGTACCCCTTGGTACTCACTACAAGCCAGTCCAGCCTCCTACATTGGTTGTGCAGTGGTGGGATAAGTGCTTGAGACTACTTACCACTCTTGTCATTGTACTTTTCATAAGAGAAAAATATACAAAACAAGGTCAGTGTATATACACATAGCCAAAAAGTTTTGCATTTCCTCTTTTCACTCTTTTCTAAGTGCTGAAAAGTACCTCTAAACTTTCAAAAAGTTCTTAAAAGTTTTTTAAAAAAATACTCTCTTTCCAAAAAAGTTCTGAAAACTTTTTTCTCTTTTTCTATCACTTTAACTCTCTCAAAAAATGTCTGGCACAGGCCAAAGTGTTGATCTGTCCAAACTTGCATATGACAACCTTAGCTGGAAAAGAGCAAGGAGTCTCTGTATAGAGAGAGGTTTGAGTGTAGGGAAGAATCCTTCCTTGGAACTGTTACTTAACATGCTTAGAGAACAGGATAAGGCCATAGGTGCCTCATCTGTTGAAAAAGTACCTAATAGTTCTCAATCTGATTCAGGGACTCCCCCAGGAAAAGATTCAGGAAAGAAACTTCCTAGCCTGCCAATTACTAGACAATCTAGCATAGATGGTAATGATGATGAGCCACACCATATAAATAGTGTTGTCTCACACCATAGCAAAAGCATTTATTCTCACCATACTGGTAGTAATGTTTCTGTAAACCAAGCTGTTAGGGTGGCTTCTGTAAGGGACAGGTCTCCTTCTGTTCATTCCCATCATAGCTCTGTTTCTAGAAATGTCCCTCCCACCAACCCTGATGACAGAATGTTAGAGAGGGAACTCAATAAGTTGAGGGTGGAACAAACCAGACTGAAGCTTAAAAAGCAACAGCTGGATTTGGATAGAGAGTCTTTTGAATTAGAGAAGGAAAGACAGAAGTTGGGTTTAGATACCCATGGTGGCAGCAGCAGTATTCCCCATAGTCATCCTGCAAAAGAGCATGATTCCAGGAATCTGCACAAGATAGTTCCCCCTTATAAGGAGGGGGATGACATTAACAAGTGGTTTGCTGCACTTGAGAGGGCCTGTGTTGTACAGGATGGCCCTCAAAGGCAGTGGGCTGCTATCCTATGGCTATCATTTAGTGGAAAAGGTAGGGATAGGCTCCTTACTGTGAAAGAAAATGATGCTAATAATTTCCAAGTTCTTAAGAATGCACTCCTGGATGGTTATAGCTTAACCACTGAACAATACAGGATAAAGTTCAGAGAGACCAAAAAGGAGTCTTCAAAAGACTGGGTTGATTTCATTGACCATTCCGTGAAGGCCTTGGAGGGGTGGTTACATGGCAGTAAAGTTACTGATTATGAAAGCCTGTATAACACAATCCTGAGAGAGCATATACTTAATAATTGTGTGTCTGATTTGTTGCACCAGTACCTGGTAGACTCTGATCTGACCTCTCCCCAAGAATTGGGAAAGAAGGCAGACAAATGGGTCAGAACAAGGGTGAACAGAAAAGTTCATACAGGGGGTGATAAAGATGGCAATAAGAAGAAAGATGGTGAAAAATCTCAAGATAAGCATGGGGATAAGGGTAAAACCAAAGATCCCATTTCAAATCTTAAACACTCTTCAGAGGGTGGGGATAAAACTAATTCTTCCTCTTCTTCTCAACCTGCACACATTAAAAAGCCTTGGTGCTTTGTGTGTAAAAACAGAGGCCATAGGCCAGGGGATAAGTCCTGTCCAGGTAAACCCCCTGAGCCTACCACCACTAATACATCAATCTCTAGTGCCCCTAGCAGTAGTGGTACTAGTGGTGGGACTGCTGGCAACAGTCAAGTTAAGGGTGTAGTTGAGTTCACTTTTCGGTCCATAGTAGAAACTGGGGTAGTCAGTCCCAAGACAGTTTCTGTCACACCTAGTGGCATTGGCCTTGCCACACTGGCTGCTTGTCCCCTTACAATGGATAAGTACAGGCAGACAGTTTCAATAAATGGTGTTGAGGCCTTGGCCTACAGGGACACAGGTGCCAGTATCACTTTGGTGACTGAAAACCTAGTGCACCCTGATCAACACATCATTGGACAACAGTATAAGATTATTGATGTCCATAACTCCACTAAGTTTCTTCCCTTAGCTATAATTCAGTTTAGTTGGGGTGGAGTTACTGGCCCTAAGCAGGTGGTGGTATCACCTAGCTTACCTGTAGACTGTCTCTTAGGTAATGACCTAGAGGCCTCAGGTTGGGCAGATGTAGAGTTTTATGCCCATGCAGCCATGCTGGGCATCCCTGAGGAATTGTTCCCTCTCATTTCTACTGAAATGAAAAAGCAAAGGAGGGAAGGCCTGAAAACTCAGGATCCCTCTCCATCAACAGGTAAAAAGGGTATCACAGTATCCCCTAACCACCCTGCCATTCAGGATAGCATTCCTGTGGTGGGAGAAACCTCTCCTGGGGTGACACCTGTTCCAAGGGAATCATCAGCTGGCAAAGCTGGACTCCCTGAGGTAGAAGTACCTCTCTGTGGGATAACTAACATTGGTGAGAAAAAGAGCACCATTTTAGTTAACATGGAGCATCCCTCCAACCCTCCCAGAGAAACTTTAGTGCAGAAACCCTGCACTGCCTCACAACACTTAGGACAGCATCCCTGCCCTAGTGTGGAGCTCATAGGACAGCATCCCTGCCCTGCTCCAACTCAAGAGAAACAGCATCCCTGTTCTCTCTTCCAGCCATTTGGACAAAGTTTTTGCCAAGCTATGGCTTTTCTGAGACAGCATCCCTGTCTGGCATTCCCATCATTACAAATAGGTTCAGTGGACAATTCCCACTGCTCTAAACTAAAACTTACTGATAGAAACTCTGAAAATACATCTTCACATTGTTGCTTAGCTAAAAAACTTCAAACAGGGTGGTTTACATCCCCACAGGGAAGTAACCATATAGTGGATGATAAAGGGAGTAGCCAGTCTATTGCAGAGCTACTCTCTACTTATCACCACTTAGACAATAAAGTCTCAACTGGCCAAGGTTAGCCTTATTGTCCTTCGTTTGGGCGGGGGGTTGTGTGAGAAAGTAGCCTCTTTCTAGCCTTGTTACCCCCACTTTTGGCCTGTTTGTGAGTGTATGTCAGGGTGTTTGTCACTGTTTTCACTGTCTCACTGGGATCCTGATAGCCAGGCCTCAGTGCTCATAGTGAAAACACTATGTTTTCAGTATGTTTGTTATGTGTCACTGGGATCCTGCTGGTCAGGACCCCAGTGCTCATAGGTTTGTGGCCTATATGTATGTGTCACTGGGACCCTGTCACACAGGGCCCCAGTGCTCATAGGTGTGCATGTATATGTTCCCTGTGTGGTGCCTAACTGTCTCACTGAGGCTCTGCTAACCAGAACCTCAGTGGTTATGCTCTCTCATTACTTTCCAAATTGCACTAACAGGCTAGTGACCATTTTTACCAATTTACATTGGCTTACTGGAACACCCTTATAATTCCCTAGTATATGGTACTGAGGTACCCAGGGTATTGGGGTTCCAGGAGATCCCTATGGGCTGCAGCATTTCTTTTGCCACCCATAGGGAGCACTGACAATTCTTACACAGGCCTGCCACTGCAGCCTGAGTGAAATAACGTCCACGTTATTTCACAGCCATTTTACACTGCACTTAAGTAACTTATAAGTCACCTATATGTCTAACCTTTACCTGGTAAAGGTTAGGTGCAAAGTTACTTAGTGTGAGGGCACCCTGGCACTAGCCAAGGTGCCCCCACATTGTTCAGAGCCAATTCCCTGAACTTTGTGAGTGCGGGGACACCATTACACGCATGCACTACATATAGGTCACTACCTATATGTAGCTTCACAATGGTAACTCCGAATATGGCCATGTAACATGTCTATGATCATGGAATTGCCCCCTCTATGCCATCCTGGCATAGTTGGCACAATCCCATGATCCCAGTGGTCTGTAGCACAGACCCTGGTACTGCCAAACTGCCCTTCCTGGGGTTTCACTGCAGCTGCTGCTGCTGCCAACCCCTCAGACAGGCAGCTGCCCTCCTGGGGTCCAGCCAGGCCTGGCCCAGGATGGCAGAACAAAGAACTTCCATTGAGAGAGGGTGTGACACCCTCTCCCTTTGGAAAATGGTGTGAAGGCAGGGGAGGAGTAGCCTCCCCCAGCCTCTGGAAATGCTTTCTTGGGCACAGATGTGCCCAATTCTGCATAAGCCAGTCTACACCGGTTCAGGGACCCCTTAGCCCCTGCTCTGGCGCGAAACTGGACAAAGGAAAGGGGAGTGACCACTCCCCTGACCTGCACCTCCCCTGGGAGGTGTCCAGAGCTCCTCCAGTGTGCTCCAGACCTCTGCCATCTTGGAAACAGAGGTGCTGCTGGCACACTGGACTGCTCTGAGTGGCCAGTGCCACCAGGTGACGTCAGAGACTCCTGCTGATAGGCTCCTTCAGGTGTTAGTAGCCTATCCTCTCTCCTAGGTAGCCAAACCCTCTTTTCTGGCTATTTAAGGTCTCTGTCTCTGGGGAAACTTCAGATAACGAATGCAAGAGCTCATCCGAGTTCCTCTGCATCTCTCTCTTCACCTTCTGCCAAGGAATCGACTGCTGACCGCGCTGGAAGCCTGCAAACCTGCAACATAGTAGCAAAGACGACTACTGCAACTCTGTAACGCTGATCCTGCCGCCTTCTCGACTGTTTTCCTGCTTGTGCATGCTGTGGGGGTAGTCTGCCTCCTCTCTGCACCAGAAGCTCCGAAGAAATCTCCCGTGGGTCGACGGAATCTTCCCCCTGCAACTGCAGGCACCAAAAAGCTGCATTACCGGTCCCTTGGGTCTCCTCTCAGCACGACGAGCGAGGTCCCTCGAATCCAGCGACTCTGTCCAAGTGACCCGCACAGTCCAGTGACTCTTCAGTCCAAGTTTGGTGGAGGTAAGTCTTTGCCTCACCTCGCTGGGCTGCATTGCTGGGAACCGCGACTTTTGCAGCTACTCCGGCCCCTGTGCACTTCCGGCGGAAATCCTTTGTGCACAGCCAAGCCTGGGTACACGGCACTCTAGCCTGCATTGCACGACTTTCTAAGTTGGTCTCCGGCGACGTGGGACTCCTTTGTGTGACTTCGGGTGAGCACCGTTTCACGCATCCTTGTAGTGCCTGTTTCTGGCACTTCTCCAGTTGCTACCTGCTGTTGAGAGGGTTCCTTGTCTTGCTCGACGTCCCCTCTCTCTCCTGGTCCAATTTGCGACCTCCTGGTCCCTCCAGGGCCACAGCAGCGTCCAAAAACGCTAACCGCACGATTTGCAGCTAGCAAGACTTGTTGGCGTTCTTTCGGCGGGAAAACACTTCTACACGACTCTCCACGGCGAGGGGGATCCGTCCACCAAAGGGGAAGTCTCTAGCCCTTTTCGTTCCTTCAGAAACCTCAGCTTCTTCTGTCCAGTCAAAGCTTCTTTCCACCCGCAGCTGGCATTTCCTGGGCATCTGCCCATCTCCGACTTGCTTGTGACTTTTGGACTTGGTCCCCTTGTTCCACAGGTACCCTAGATTGGAAATCCACAGTTGTTGCATTGCTGGTTTGTGTCTTTCCTGCATTATTCCTCTAACACGACTACTTTGTCCTTAGGGGAACTTTAGTGCACTTTGCACTCACTTTTCAGGGTCTTGGGGAGGGTTATTTTTCTAACTCTCACTATTTTCTAATAGTCCCAGCGACCCTCTACAAGGTCACATAGGTTTGGGGTCCATTCGTGGTTCGCATTCCACTTTTGGAGTATATGGTTTGTGTTGCCCCTATCCCTATGTTTCCCCATTGCATCCTATTGTAACTATACATTGTTTGCACTGTTTTCTAAGACTATACTGCATATTGTTGCTATTGTGTATATATATCTTGTGTATATTTCCTATCCTCTCACTGAGGGTACACTCTAAGATACTTTGGCATATTGTCATAAAAATAAAGTACCTTTATTTTTAGTATAACTGTGTATTGTGTTTTCTTATGATATTGTGCATATGACACTAAGTGGTACTGCAGTAGCTTCACACGTCTCCTAGTTCAGCCTAAGCTGCTCTGCTAAGCTACCATTATCTATCAGCCTAAGCTGCTAGACACCCTATACACTAATAAGGGATAACTGGGCCTGGTGCAAGGTGCAAGTACCCCTTGGTACTCACTACAAGCCAGTCCAGCCTCCTACATTGGTTGTGCAGTGGTGGGATAAGTGCTTTGAGACTACTTACCACTCTTGTCATTGTACTTTTCATAAGAGAAAAATATACAAAACAAGTTCAGTGTATATACACATAGCCACAAAGTTTTGCATTTCCTCTTTTCACTCTTTTCTAAGTGCTGAAAAGTACTTCTAAACTTTCTAAAAAGTTCTAAAAAGTTTTAAAAGTTTTTTTCTCTGTCTTTCTAAAAGCTCTGACAAACTTTTTTCTCTTTTTCTATCACTTTAACTCTCTCTAAAAATGTCTGGCACAGGCCAAAATGTTGATCTGTCCAAACTTGCATATGACCACCTTAGCTGGAAAGGAGCAAGGAGTCTCTGTGTAGAGAGAGGTTTGAGTGTAGGGAAGAATCCTTCCTTGGAACTGTTACTTAACATGCTTAGAGAACAGGATAAGGCTAGAAGTGCCCCATCTGTTGAAAAAGTAGCTAATGGTTCCCAATCTGATCCAGGGACTCCCCCAGGAAACGATTCAGGAAAGAAACTTCCTAGCCTGCCCATTACTAGACAGTCTCGCATAGTTGGTAATGATGAAGAGTCACACCATACTAATAGTGTTGTCTCACATCATAGCAAAAGCATTTATTCTCACCACAGTGGTACTGATGTTTCTGTTAGCCAAGCTGTTAGGGTGCCTTCTGTAAGGGACAGGTCTCCTTCTGTCCATTCTCACCATACTTCTGTTTCAAGGCATGTCCCTCCCACCCACCCTGATGACAGATTGTTAGAAAGGGAGCTCAATAGATTGAGAGTGGAACAAACCAGACTGAAGCTCAAGAAGCAACAGCTGGATTTGGATAGACAGACTTTAGAAGTAGAGAAGGAGAGACAGAAACTGAGTTTAGAAACCCATGGTGGCAGCAGCAGTATTCCCCATAGTCATCCTGCAAAAGAGCATGATTCCAGGAATCTGCACAAGATAGTTCCCCCTTATAAGGAGGGGGATGACAATAACAAGTGGTTTGCTGCACTTGAGAGGGCCTGTGTTGTACAGGATGTCCCTCAAAGGCAGTGGGCTGCTATCCTATGGCTATCATTTAGTGGAAAAGGTAGGGATAGGCTCCTTACTGTGAAAGAAAGTGATGCCAATAATTTTACAGTTCTTAAGAATGCACTCCTGGATGGTTATGGCAAAACCACTGAACAGTACAGGATAAAGTTCAGATAGACCAAAAAGGAGTCTTCACAAGACTGGGTTGATTTCATTGACCATTCAGTGAAGGCCTTGGAGGGGTGGTTACATGGCAGTAAAGTTACTGATTATGACAGCCTGTATAACTTGATCCTGAGAGAGCATATTCTTAATAATTGTGTGTCTGATTTGTTGCACCAGTACTTGGTGGGCTCTGATCTGACCTCTCCCCAAGAATTGGGAAAGAAGGCAGACAAATGGGTCAGAACAAGGGTGAACAGAAAAGTTCATACAGGGGGTGACAAAGATGGCAACAAGAAGAAGGATGGTAAGTCTTCTGACAAAGGTGGGGACAAATCTAAAAATGAGTCTTCATCAGGCCCACAAAAACACTCTGGTGGGGGTGGTGGGTCCAAATCCTCCTTTAATCAAAACAAAGAAAATAAACCATGGTGCTATTTATGTAAAGTAAAAGGCCATTAGACAACAGATCCCAGTTGTCCAAAGAAAAGCACCAAGCCTCCTACCACTACAACCCCTACTGCTACCCCTAGTGTCCCTACTAATAGCAGTGGTGGTGGGAGCAAACCTACTAATAGCCAATCCAAGGGAGTAGCTGGGCTCACTATTGGTAACTTAGTTGGGGTTGGCCTTGTTAGGGAGGCCACAGAGGCTGTATTAGTCTCTGAGGGGGCTATTGATTTAGCCACCTTAGTTGCTTGTCCCCTTAATATGGATAAGTACAAGCAGCTACCCCTAATAAATGGTGTTGAGGTTCAGGCCTACAGGGACACTGGAGCCAGTGTGACTATGGTCATAGAGAAACTGGTCCACCCTGAACAACACCTACTTGGTCACCAGCACCAAGTAACCGATGCTCACAACAATACACTTAGCCACCCCATGGCTGTTGTTAATCTCAACTGGGGGGGGGTTACTGGTCCAAAGAAAGTTGTGGTAGCCACAGATTTACCTGTAGACTGTCTACTAGGAAATGATTTGGAGACATCAGCTTGGTCAGATGTGGAGTTGGAGGCCCATGCAGCAATGCTGGGCATCCCAGGGCATATTTTTGCTTTAACCAGGGCTCAGGCCAAAAAGCAAAAAGGACAGGGAAGCTTGGATCCTGGAACAATGGACCAAGTGCTCCCTAAAGCTAGGGCTAGTAGAAGCAAACCACTTCCTACTATCCCTCCCTTTACAGTGGATTCTACTTCTGAGGAAGAAGAATTCCCTCCCTGTGCAGAACCTACACCAGAGGAGCTTCAAGCAGACACTGCTGAGCTTTTGGGTGAAGGGGGGCCTGCCAGGGAGGAGCTGAGTGTGGCACAGCAAACCTGTCCCACATTAGAGGGTCTAAGACAGCAAGCTGTCACACAGGATAATGGGGATGTCAGTGACTCTCACAGAGTTTACTGGGAGGACAACCTCTTGTACACTGAAGCAAGGGATCCTAAACCTGGAACTGCCAGGAGATTAGTGATTCCTCAGGAGTACAGAAAGTTCCTCCTAACTCTTGCACACAACATTCCCCTAGCTGGGCATCTGGGACAAATGAAAACTTGGGACAGACTTGTTACCTTGTTTCATTGGCCTAGAATGTCTGAGGACACAAAAGATTTTTGTAAGTCCTGTGAAACCTCTCAAGCCAGTGGCAAGACAGGTGGCACCCCAAAGGCACCCCTTATTCCACTGCCTGTGGTTGGGGTTCCCTTTGAAAGGGAAGGGGTTGACATAGTTGGCCCCCTTGACCCTCCTACTGCTTCAGGCAATAGGTTTATCTTGGTGGTAGTGGACCATGCCACAAGATACCCTGAAGCAATTCCTTTAAGGACCACTACAGCACCTGCAGTGGTAAAGGCCCTCCTAGGAATATTTTCTAGGGTGGGCTTCCCAAAGGAAGTAGTATCAGACAGGGGAAGCAATTTCATGTCTGTATACTTAAAGGCCATGTGGAAGGAGTGTTGTGTAACTTACAAGTTCACTACACCCTATCATCCACAAACAAATGGACTGGTGGAGAGATTTAATAAAACTCTCAAAGGCATGATTATAGGTCTCCCAGAAAAACTCCGCAGGAGATGGGATATCCTTCTACCATGTCTCCTTTTTGCCTACAGGGAGGTACCCCAGAAAGGAGTGGGCTTCAGCCCCTTTGAACTTCTTTTTGGACACCCTGTTAGGGGTCCACTCACACTTGTAAAGGAGGGTTGGGAACAACCTTTAAAAGCTCCTAAGCAAGATATTTTGAATTATGTACTTGGCCTCAGATCAAGGATGGCTGAGTATATGAAAAAGGCCAGTAAAAACCTTCAGGCCAGCCAAGAGCTCCAGAAGCAATGGCATGATCAGAAGGCTGTTTTGGTTCAGTACAAACCAGGGCAGAAAGTGTGGGTCTTGGAGCCTGTGGCCCCAAGAGCACTCCAAGATAAATGGAGTGGTCCCCACACAATTGTTGAGAAAAAGGGTGAAGTCACCTATTTAGTTGACTTAGGCACTGCGAAGAGTCCCCTTAGGGTACTCCATGTAAACCGCCTGAAACCCTACTATGACAGGGCTGATCTCACCCTGCTCATGGCAACTGATGAGGGACAGGAAGAAGACAGTGATCCTCTACTTGATCTCTTCTCTTCCACAGAACAAGATGCTCTTGTGGAAGGTGTAGTTTTGGCTGATTGTCTTACTGCTGAGCAGAAAGACCATTGCATAAATCTCCTGGGTCAGTTTTCTGAACTCTTCTCTACTGTGCCAGGTACCACTTCTTGGTGTGAGCACACTATAGATACTGGAGACAGTTTACCTGTCAAAAGTAAGATCTATAGGCAGCCTGACCATGTCAGGGACTGCATAAAGCAAGAGGTACAGAAAATGTTAGAACTAGGAGTGGTTGAGCACTCTGAAAGTCCATGGGCTTCTCCTGTGGTACTTGTACCAAAACCCCATTCCAAAGATGGAAAGAAGGAAATGCGGTTTTGTGTAGACTATAGAGGTCTCAACCTGGTAACCAAAACTGATGCTCACCCTATACCCAGGGCAGACGAGCTCATAGATACACTGGCATCTGCCAAGTATCTAAGCACTTTTGATTTGACTGCAGGGTATTGGCTGATCAAATTGTCAGAAGATGCTAAACCTAAAACTTCATTTTCAACCATTGGAGGCCATTACCAATTTACAGTAATGCCTTTTGGTTTGAAAAATGCACCTGCCACTTTTCAAAGGTTGGTGAACACAGTCCTGCAAGGGCTGAAGGCTTTCAGTGCAGCATATTTGGACGATATAGCTGTCTTTAGCTCCAGCTGGGATGATCACCTGGTCCACCTATGGAAAGTATTGGAGGCCCTGCAAAAGGCAAGCCTCACTATCAAGGCTTCAAAGTGCCAGATAGGGCAGGGTAAGGTGGTTTATCTGGGACACCTTGTTGGTGGGGAACAGATTGCACCACTTCAGGGGAAAATCCAAACAATTATTGATTGGGTTCCCCCTACCACTCAGACTCAGGTGAGAGCCTTCCTAGGCCTCACTGGGTATTACAGGAGGTTCATTAAGAACTATGGCTCCATTGCAGCCCCTCTTAATGACCTCACATCCAAGAAAATGCCTAAAAAGGTATTATGGACAGCAAACTGTCAGAAAGCTTTTGAGGAGCTGAAGCAGGCCATGTGCTCTGCACCTGTCCTGAAAAGCCCTTGTTACTCTAAAAAGTTCTATGTCCAAACTGATGCATCTGAATTAGGAGTAGGGGCAGTCCTATCACAACTTAATTCTGAGGGCCAGGATCAACCTGTTGCTTTTATTAGTAGGAGGTTGACCCCTAGAGAAAAGCGTTGGTCTGCCATAGAGAGGGAGGCCTTTGCTGTGGTCTGGGCTCTGAAGAAGTTGAGGCCATACTTGTTTGGCACTCACTTCATTGTTCAGACAGACCACAAACCTCTACTTTGGCTAAAACAAATGAAAGGTGAAAATCCTAAATTGTTAAGGTGGTCCATATCCCTACAGGGAATGGACTATACAGTGGAACATAGACCTGGGAGTAGCCACTCCAATGCAGATGGACTCTCCAGATATTTCCACTTAGACAATGAGGACTCATCAGGTCATGGCTAGTCTTATTGTCCATCGTTTGGAGGGGGTTGTGTAGGAAAGTACCATCTTGCCTGGCATATTACCCCCATTTTTCACTGTATATATGTTGTTTTAGTTGTATGTGTCACTGGGACCCTGTTCACCAGGGCCCCAGAGCTCATAAGTGTGCCTGAATGTGTTACCTGTGTAGTGACTAACTGTCTCAATGAGGCTCTGCTAATCAGCTGATCCTGCCGCCTTCTCGACTGTTTTCCTGGTGGTGCATGCTGTGGGGGTAGTCTGCCTCCTCTCTGCACTAGAAGCTCCAAAGAAATCTCCCGTGGGTCAACGGAATCTTCCCCCTGCAACCGCAGGCACCAAAAAGCTGCATTACCGGTCCCTTGGGTCTCCTCTCAGCACGACGAGCGAGGTCCCTGCATAAGCCAGTCTGCACCGGTTCAGGGATCCCTCAGCCCTGCTCTGGCGCGAAACTGGACAAAGGAAATGGGAGTGACTACTCCCCTGATCTGCACCTCCCCTGGGAGGTGTCCAGAGCTCCTCCAGTGTGCTCCAGACCTCTGCCATCTTGGAAACAGAGGTGCTGCTGGCACACTGGACTGCTCTGAGTGGCCAGTGCCACCAGGTGACGTCAGAGACTCCTTCTGATAGGCTCCTTCAGGTGTTAGTAGCCTATCCTCTCTCCTAGGTAGCCAAACCCTCTTTTCTGGCTATTTAGGGTCTCTGTCTCTGGGGAAACTTTAGATAACGAATGCAAGAGCTCATCCGAGTTCCTCTGCATCTCTCTCTTCACCTTCTGCCAAGGAATCGACTGCTGACCGCGCTGGAAGCCTGCAAACCTGCAACATAGTAGCAAAGACGACTACTGCAACTCTGTAACGCTGATCCTGCCGCCTTCTCGACTGTTTTCCTGCTTGTGCATGCTGTGGGGGTAATCTGCCTCCTCTCTGCACCAGAAGCTCCGAAGAAATCTCCCGTGGGTCGACGGAATCTTCCCCCTGCAACCGCAGGCACCAAAAAGCTGCATTACCGGTCCCTTGGGTCTCCTCTCAGCACGACGAGCGAGGTCCCTCGAATCCAGCGACTCTGTCCAAGTGACCCCCACAGTCCAGTGACTCTTCAGTCCAAGTTTGGTGGAGGTAAGTCCTTGCCTCACCTCGCTGGGCTGCATTGCTGGGAACCGCGACTTTTGCAGCTACTCCGGCCCCTGTGCACTTCCGGTGGAAATCCTTTGTGCACAGCCAAGCCTGGGTCCATGGCACTCTAACCTGCATTGCACGACTTTCTAAGTTGGTCTCCGGCGACGTGGGACTCCTTTGTGCGACTTCGGGTGAGCACCGTTTCACGCATCCTCGTAGTGCCTGTTTCTGGCACTTCTCCGGGTGCTACCTGCTGCTGAGAGGGCTCCTTGTCTTGCTCGACGTCTTCTCTCTCTCCTGGTCCAATTTGCGACCTCTTGGTCCCTTCAGGGCCACAGCAGCATCCAAAAACGCTAACCGCACGATTTGCAGCTAGCAAGGCTTGTTGGCATTCTTTCGGCGGGAAAACAGTTCTGCACGACTTCAAACAGCGAGTGGGATCCGTCCACCAAAGGGGAAGTCTCTAGCCCTTTTCGTTCCTACAGAAACCTCAGCTTCTTCTGTCCAGTAGAAGCTTCTTTGCACCTGCAGCTGGCATTTCCTGGGCATCTGCCCATCTCCGACTTGCTTGTGACTTTTGGACTTGGTCCCCTTGTTCCACAGGTACCCTAGATTGGAAATCCACAGTTGTTGCATTGTTGGTTTGTGTCTTTCCTGCATTATTCCTCTAACACGACTTCTTTGTCCTTAGGGGAACTTAAGTGCACTTTGCACTCACTTTTCAGGGTCTTGGGGAGGGTTATTTTTCTAACTCTCACTATTTTCTAATAGTCCCAGCGACCCTCTACAAGGTCACATAGGTTTGGGGTCCATTCTTGGTTCGCATTCCACTTTTGGAGTATATGGTTTGTGTTGCCCCTATCCCTATGTTTCCCCATTGCATCCTATTGTAACTATACATTGTTTGCACTGTTTTCTAAGACTATACTGCATATTTTTGCTATTGTGTATATATATCTTGTGTATATTTTCTATCCTCTCACTGAGGGTACACTCTAAGATACTTTGGCATATTGTCATAAAAATAAAGTACCTTTATTTTTAGTATAACTGTGTATTGTGTTTTCTTATGATATTGTGCATATGACACTAAGTGGTACTGTAGTAGCTTCACACGTCTCCTAGTTCAGCCTAAGCTGCTCTGCTAAGCTACCATTATCTATCAGCCTAAGCTGCTAGACACCCTATACACTAATAAGGGATAACTGGGCCTGGTGCAAGGTGCAGGTACCCCTTGGTACTCACTACAAGCCAGTCCAGCCTCCTACACTGAGTAACTCCATCCCAATCCCAAACTGAGCGAGGTAGACCTGCATAGTGCACTGCTGTTGAAGAACACATAGAGAAACAGAGTTGGAGTATTATGTATACATTTGTGTTTGGTAACTAAAGTGACTCGTCTGGTCTCTGAAGAAGCAGAAAAAAGGATTGGACCCTGCAGGTGAATTTTGGTAAGTTTGAAAGGCCAATCACTTTCAGTAAAAAATGATCACCCATCAGCCCCCAAACAATGCAAATCATCAAAATCAAGTTTACAAATTTGCCGAACACCCTCCTTCACTGCCTGCACACATACACCATCAATCATCACTCACAATCACTATATATATCATCACTAATTGATGTAATAGTTAGTAGTTACCTCTTCCAATCCAAGCACAGTGGTAGATACAAAGTATTATATCCTCTCTGATGCCAGCAACACATTGTAATTTGGCATTGGCACTGCCAATCCTTCATTCAGTGACCTCCAGGGCAGCCCTTCTAGGTTTTGCAACAAAAGGATGGGTAATGGCATGTGAGGGAGGCAGGCATTGTCTCCAATGTCCTGAAGGGGATGTGGAGGCTTTTTCACTGCACACGGGTCTGACTCCAATCCGGCCATATATGTGACTAAAAAATGGTGGGGCAGCATAAACCCAAAACAAACATAATGTTCCACTAGCTATGGGCTTTTTTGCAAAGAAAGAACGAAGTTCAATGAGAAATAATTAAAAAGTTCTAAGATGGCACTGGAATACTCAGTCCGAGAAGTAGAGTTTGTTCTCAAACTCAGGTGGCTCACCCAGATGCTGATCAGCTAACATACTTGATTCATCCTCCTCCTCCTCCTTTGGTGTTTTGGGAACGGTGTAATCAGGTGGTATGAAATGCTGGCTAGTTTGTATCATGGTCAACCTCTCCACGTTTTGAGATGTGTGACTAGTCCTTCTCACTGTAACCAATGCACCAGCTACATTGAACACATGCTCAGCAGACACACTGTCTACAGGACAAGCTGAATACTTTATTGCCAGCCTGCTAAGCTCTGGACATTGGCGCATGTTCCAATACCAATACATCAATGGGTTTTGATACACACATCTCTTTTGGGTCATGCAGATACTTGTGGAACATCTTATGAATGATCACTGGTGCTGCCCCTTGCTCAACCTCTTTTGCCTATGCAGCAGCTGGATCCAATTCTTCTGTTGCTGTTGTTGCCAGTGTTCTTGTTGCTGTTGTTGGCTTCTGTAATAAGACAAGACTGCCCTCTTTGGAAGTTGAAGGTGGCACCCCAGAAATGTGGAGTGGGACTCCAAGTTCCAGCTATTCTTCTTCCTGGTGTCTGACCTGCTCTACAATCCACCTCTTTTATTTTGAAATATCTCCTTCAATAAAAGGAATTGAAGTTGGAATAGTTTGTTTGTAGTGTGGATCAAGTAGTGTGGCACACATGTACTCTTTGGGTGAGAGTATGTAATTTTGCAGCCTTGGATTACAAGTCAAGTGATAGCTTAAGCTGTCAACCAAGGCATCCACTCCCACCTCCGAGTGCAAACCTTTCAGACATTTTCTTTAGTTGGTCCTGTAGCAGACCACAACAGGATAGCTTGGCCCATGGTACTGTCCTCCTTGCTAACTTCCTATGTGAAAACCTGTCAGGCATTTGAGTAGGTCCCATTTGTCTGAATCCATGGTCATAGCTTTTCCAATTGCATCCCCTCCTCTTTGAATGACATAGTCGTTGATCTGTCTGTACTGCTCAAACAGACGTTGCAACATAAAATAGGTTGAGTTTGAACATGTTGCCGCCTCCTGTATCAGGGCTTTAACTGCTACTCTATTCGCACTCTGAATAATCTACAACTGCTTCCGTGCTATAAAAGAATGCCGGAAATGAGTGCAGATTGGTCTGCAAGTGGTCAGTATTTTGCTGACTATGTCATCTTGTTTGAAAATGTCTTACACAACCAGGTTGAAGCAGTGCGCCAAACACGAGACCCTGTGTAGGAAAGTACCATCTTGCCTGGCATGTTACCCCCATTTTTCACTGTATATATGTTGTTTTAGTTGTATGTGTCACTGGGACCCTGGTAACCCAGGGCCCCAGTGCTCATAAGTGTGCCTGAATGTGTTACCTGTGTAGTGACTAACTGTCTCACTGAGGCTCTGCTAATCAGAACCTCAGTGGTTATGCTCTCTCATTTCTTTCCAAATTGTCACTAACAGGCTAGTGACCATTTTTACCAATTTACATTGGCTTACTGGAACACCCTTATAATTCCCTAGTATATGGTACTGAGGTACCCAGGGTATTGGGGTTCCAGGAGATCCCTATGGGCAGTAGCATTTCTTTTGCCACCCATAGGGAGCTCTGACAATTCTTACACAGGCCTGCCACTGCAGCCTGAGTGAAATCACGTCCACGTTATTTCACAGCCATTTTACACTGCACTTAAGTAACTTATAAGTCACCTATATGTCTAACCTTTACCTGGTAAAGGTTAGGTGCAAAGTTACTTAGTGTGAGGGCACCCTGGCACTAGCCAAGGTGCCCCCACATTGTTCAGGGCCAATTTCCCTGACTTTGTGAGTGCGGGACACCATTACACGGGTGCACTACATATAGGTCACTACCTATATGTAGCTTCACAATGGTAACTCCGAATATGGCCATGTAACATGTCTATGATCATGGAATTACCCCCTCTATGCCATCCTGGCATAGTTGGCACAATCCCATGATCCCAGTGGTCCGTAGCACAGACCCTGGTACTGCCAAACTGCCCTTGCTGGGGTTTCACTGCAGCTGCTGCTGCTGCCAACCCCTCAGACAGGCATCTGCCATCCTGGGGTCCAGCCAGGCCTGGCCCAGGATGGCAGAACAAAGAACTTCCTCTGAGAGAGGGTGTGACACCCTCTCCCTTTGGAAAATGGTGTGAAGGCAGGGGAGGAGTAGCCTCCCCCAGCCTCTGGAAATGCTTTCTTGGGCACAGATGTGCCCAATTCTGCATAAGCCAGTCTACACCGGTTCAGGGGACCCCTTAGCCCTGCTCTGGCGCGAAACTGGACAAAGGAAAGGGGAGTGACCACTCCCCTGACCTGCACCTCCCCTGGGAGGTGTCCAGAGCTCCTCCAGTGTGCTCCAGACCTCTGCCATCTTGGAAACAGAGGTGCTGCTGGCACACTGGACTGCTCTGAGTGGCCAGTGCCACCAGGTGACGTCAGAGACTCCTTCTGATAGGCTCCTTCAGGTGTTGCTAGCCTATCCTCTCTCCTAGGTAGCCAAACCCTCTTTTCTGGCTATTTAGGGTCTCTGTCTCTGGGGAAACTTTAGATAACGAATGCAAGAGCTCATCCGAGTTCCTCTGCATCTCTCTCTTCACCTTCTGCCAAGGAATCGACTGCTGACCGCGCTGGAAGCCTGCAAACCTGCAACATAGTAGCAAAGACGACTACTGCAACTCTGTAACGCTGATCCTGCCGCCTTCTCGACTGTTTTCCTGGTGGTGCATGCTGTGGGGGTAGTCTGCCTCCTCTCTGCACTAGAAGCTCCGAAGAAATCTCCTGTGGGTCGACGGAATCTTCCCCCTGCAACCGCAGGCACCAAAAAGCTGCATTACCGGTCCCTTGGGTCTCCTCTCAGCACGACGAGTGAGGTCCCTCGAATCCAGCAACTCTGTCCAAGTGACTCCCACAGTCCAGTGACTCTTCAGTCCAAGTTTGGTGGAGGTAAGTCCTTGCCTCACCTCGCTAGACTGCATTGCTGGGAACCGCGACTTTGCAGCTACTCCGGCCTCCGTGCACTTCCGGCGGAAATCCTTTGTGCACAGTCCAGCCTGGGTCCACGGCACTCTAACCTGCATTGCACGACCTCCTAAGTTGTTCTCCGGCGACGTGGGACTCCTTTGAGTAACTACAGGGTGAGCACCGTTTCACGCATCCTCGTAGTGCCTGTTTCTGGCACTTCTCTGGGTGCTACCTGCTGCTGAGAGGGCTCTTTGTCTTGCTTGACGTCCTTTCTCTCTCCTGGTCCAATTTGCGACCTCCTGGTCCCTCCTGGGCCACAGCAGGATCCAAAAATGCTAAACGCATGATTTGCAGCTAGCAAGGCTTGTTGGCATTCTTTTGGCGGGAAAACACTTTTGTACGACTCTACAAGGCGAGATGGATCCGTACTCCAAATGGGAAGTCTCTAGCCCTTTGCATTCCTGCAGAAACCGCAGCTTCTTCTGTCGAGTAGAAGCTTCTTTACACCCACAGCTGGCATTTCCTGGGCATCAGCCCATCTCCGACTTGCTTGTGACTTTTGGACTTGGTCCCCTTCTTCCACAGGTACCCCAGATTGGAAATCCAGCATTGTTGCATTGTTGGTTTGTGTCTTTCCTGCATTATTCCTCTAACACGACTTCTTTATCCTTAGGGGAACTTTAGTGCACTTTGCACTCACTTTTCAGGGTCTTGGGGAGGGTTATTTTTCTAACTCTCACTATTTTCTAATAGTCCCAGCGACCCTCTACAAGGTCACATAGGTTTGGGGTCCATTCGTGGTTCGCATTCCACTTTTGGAGTATATGGTTTTTGTTGCCCCTATCCCTATGTTTCCCCATTGCATCCTATTGTAACTATACATTGTTTGCACTGTTTTCTAAGACTATACTGCATATTTTTGCTATTGTGTATATATATCTTGTGTATATTTCCTATCCTCTCCCTGAGGGTACACTCTAAGATACTTTGGCATATTGTCATAAAAATAAAGTACCTTTATTTTTAGTATAACTGTGTATTGTGTTTTCTTATGATATTGTGCATATGACACTAAGTGGTACTGTAGTAGCTTCACCCGTCTCCTAGTTCAGCCTAAGCTGCTCTGCTAAGCTACCATTATCTATCAGCCTAAGCTGCTAGACACCCTATACACTAATAAGGGATAACTGGGCCTGGTGCAAGGTGCAAGTACCCCTTGGTACTTACTACAAGCCAGTCCAGCCTCCTACATTGGTTGTGCAGTGGTGGGATAAGTGCTTTGAGACTACTTACCACTCTTGTCATTGTACTTTTCATAAGAGAAAAATATACAAAACAAGGTCAGTGTATATACACATAGCCAAAAAGTTTTGCATTTCCTCTTTTCACTCTTTTCTAAGTGCTGAAAAGTACTTCTAACTTTCTAAAAAGTTTTAAAAGTTTTTTTCTCTGTCTTTCTAAAAGCTCTGACAAACTTTTTTCTCTTTTTCTATCACTTTAACTCTCTCTGAAAATGTCTGGCACAGGCCAAAATGTTGATCTGTCCAAACTTGCATATGATCACCTTAGCTGGAAAGGAGCAAGGAGTCTCTGCATAGAGAGAGGTTTGAGTGTAGGGAAGAATCCTTCCTTGGAACTGTTACTTAATATGCTTAGAGAACAGGATAAGGCTAAAAGTGCCCCATCTGTTGAAAAAGTAGCTAATGGTTCTCAATCTGATCCAGGGACTCCCCCAGGAAAAGGTTCAGGAAAGAAACTTCTTAGCCTTCCCATTACAAGACAGTCTAGCATAGTTGGTAATGATGAAGAGCCACACCATACAAATAGTGTTGTCTCACATCATAGCAAAAGCATTTATTCACACCACAGTGTTACTGATGTTTCTGTTAGCCAAGCTGTTAGGGTGCCCTCTGTAAGGGACAGGTCTCCTTCTGTTCATTCCCATCATACCTCTGTATCTAGAAATGTCCCTCCCACCAACCCTGATGACAGATTGTTGGAAAGGGAACTCAATAAGTTGAGGGTGGAACAAACCAGACTGAAGCTAAAAAAGCAACAGCTGGATTTGGATAGACAGTCTTTAGAATTAGAGAAGGAAAGACAGAAGTTGGGTTTAGAAACCCATGGTGGCAGCAGCAGTAATCCCCATAGTCATCCTGCAAAAGAGCATGATTCCAGGAATCTGCATAAGATAGTTCCCCCTTATAAGGAGGGGGATGACATTAACAAGTGGTTTGCTGCACTTGAGAGGGCCTGTGTTGTACAGGATGTCCCTCAAAGGCAGTGGGCTGCTATCGTATGGCTATCATTTAGTGGAAAAGGTAGGGATAGGCTCCTTACTGTGAAAGAAAGTGATGCCAATAATTTTACAGTTCTTAAGAATGCACTCCTGGATGGTTATGGCTTAACCACTGAACAATACAGGATAAAGTTCAGAGAGACCAAAAAGGAGTCTTCACAAGACTGGGTTGATTTCATTGACCATTCAGTGAAGGCCATGGAGGGGTGGTTACATGGCAGTAAAGTTACTGATTATGACAGCCTGTATAACTTGATCCTGAGAGAGCATATTCTTAATAATTGTGTGTCTGATTTGTTGCACCAGTACTTGGTGGACTCTGATCTGACCTCTCCCCAAGAACTGGGAAAGAAGGCAGACAAATGGGTCAGAACAGGAGTGAACAGAAAAGTTCATACAGGGGGTGACAAAGATGGCAACAAAAAGAAGGATGGTAAGTCTTCTGACAAGGGTGGGGACAAATCTAAAAATGAGTCTTCACCAGGCCCACAAAAACACTCTGGTGGGGGTGGTGGGTCCAAATCCTCCTTTAATCAAAACAAAGAAAAGAAACCATGGTGCTATTTATGTAAAGTAAAAGGCAATTGGACAACAGATCCCAGTTGTCCAAAGAAAAGCACCAAGCCTCCTACCACTACAACCCCTACTGCTACCCCTAGTGTCCCTACTAATAGCAGTGGTGGTGGGAGCAAACCTACTAATAGCCAATCCAAGGGAGTAGCTGGGCTCACTATTGGTAACTTAGTTGGGGTTGGCCTTGTTAGGGAGGCCACAGAGGCTGTGTGAGTCTCTGAGGGGGCTATTGATTTAGCCACCTTAGTTCCTTGTCCCCTTAATATGGATAAGTACAAGCAGCTACCCCTAATAAATGGTGTTGAGGTTCAGGCCTACAGGGACACTGGAGCCATTGTGACTATGGTCATAGAGAAACTGGTCCACACTGAACAACACCTACTTGGTCACCAGTACCAAGTAACCAATGCTCACAACAACACACTTAGCCACCCCATGGCTGTTGTTAATCTCAACTGGGGGGGGGGGTTACTGGTCCAAAGAAAGTTGTGGTAGCCACAGATTTACCTGTAGACTGTCTACTAGGAAATGATTTGGAGACATCAGCTTGGTCAGATGTGGAGTTGGAAGCCCATGCAGCAATGCTGGGCATCCCAGGGCATATTTTTTCTTTGACAAGGGCTCAGGCCAAAAAGCAAAAAGGACAGGGAAGCTTAGATCCTGGAACAATGGACCAAGTGCTCCCTAAAGCTAGGGCTAGTAGAAGCAAACCACTTCCTACTATCCCTCCCTCTACAGTGGATTCAACTTCTGAGGAAGAAGAATTCCCTCCCTGTGCAGAACCTACACCAGAGGAGCTGGAAGCAGACACTGCTGAGCTTTTGGGTGAAGGGGGGCCTGCCAGGGAGGAGCTGAGTGTGGCACAGCAAACCTGTCCCACATTAGAGGGTCTAAGACAGCAAGCTGTCAAACAGGCTAATGGGGATGTCAGTGACTCTCACAGAGTTTACTGGGAGGACAACCTCTTGTACACTGAGCATAGGGATCCTAAACCTGGAGCTGCCAGGAGATAAGTGATTCCTCAGGAGTACAGAAAGTTCCTCCTAACTCTTGCCCACGACATTCCCCAAGCTGGGCACCTGGGACAAATGAAAACTTGGAACAGACTGGTTCCCTTGTTTCATTGGCCTAGGATGTCTGAGGACACAAAAGATTTGTGTAAGTCCTGTGAAACCTGTCAAGCCAGTGGCAAGACAGGTGGCACTCCAAAGGCACCCCTTATTCCACTACCTGTGGTTGGGGTACCCTTTGAAAGGGTAGGGGTTGACATAGTTGGCCCCCTTGACCCTCCTACTGCTTCAGGCAATAGGTTTATCTTGGTGGTAGTGGACCATGCCACAAGATACCCTGAAGCAATTCCTTTAAGGACCACTACAGCACCTGCAGTGGCAAAGGCCCTCCTGGGAATATTTTCTAGGGTGACAGACAGGGGAAGCAATTTCATGTCTGCATACTTAAAGGCCATGTGGAAGGAGTGTGGTGTAACTTACAAGTTCACAACACCCTATCATCCACAAACAAATGGACTGGTGGAGAGATTTAATAAAACTCTCAAAGGCATGATTATGGGTCTCCCTGAAAAACTCCGCAGGAGATGGAATATCCTTCTACCATGCCTCCTTTTTGCCTACAGGGAGGTACATCAGAAAGGAGTGGGCTTCAGCCCCTTTGAACTTCTTTTTGGACACCCTGTTAGGGGTCCACTGTAGGAGGCTGGACTGGCTTGTAGTGAGTACCAAGGGGTACTTGCACCTTGCACCAGGCCCAGTTATCCCTTATTAGTGTATAGGGTGTCTAGCAGCTTAGGCTGATAGATAATGGTAGCTTAGCAGAGCAGCTTAGGCTGAACTAGGAGACGTGTGAAGCTACTACAGTACCACTTAGTGTCATATGCACAATATCATAAGAAAACACAATACACAGTTATACTAAAAATAAAGGTACTTTATTTTTATGACAATATGCCAAAGTATCTTAGAGTGTACCCTCAGTGAGAGGATAGGAAATATACACAAGATATATATACACAATAGCAAAAATATGCAGTATAGTCTTAGAAAACAGTGCAAACAATGTATAGTTACAATAGGATGCAATGGGGAAACATAGGGATAGGGGCAACACAAACCATATACTCCAGAAGTGGAATGCGAACCACGAATGGACCCCAAACCTATGTGACCTTGTAGAGGGTCGCTGGGACTATTAGAAAATAGTGAGAGTTAGAAAAATAACCCTCCCCAAGACCCTGAAAAGTGAGTGCAAAGTGCACTAAAGTTCCCCTAAGGACAAAATAGTCGTGTTAGAGGGAAAATGCAAGGAAAACACAAATCAGCAATGCAACAACGATGGATTCCTGACTGAGGGTACCTGTGGAACAAGGGGACCAAGTCCAAAAGTCACAAGCAGCTCGGAGATGGGCAGATGCCCAAGAAATGCCAGCGGTTGGTGCAAAGAAGCTCTTACTAGGCTGAAGAACTGTGAATACTGCAGGAACGAAAAGGGCTAGAGACTTCCCCTTTGGAGGATGGATTCCACTCGCCTTGGAGAGTCGTGCAGAAGTGTTTTCCCGCCGGATGGACGCCAACAAGCCTTGCTACACGCAAATCGTGCGTTTGGCGTTTTTGGACGCTGCTGGGGCCCAGGAGGGACCAGGAGGTCGCAAATTGGACCTGCAGAGAGAGTGGACGTCGAGCAAGACAAAGAGCCCTCACTGAAGCAGGTAGCACCCGGAGAAGTGCCAGAAACAGGCACTACGAGGATGCGTGAAACGGTGCTCGCCGAAGTTGCACAAAGGAGTCCCACGTCGCCGGAGACCAACTTAGAAAGTCGTGCAATGCAGGTTAGAGTGCCGTGGACCCAGGCTTGGCTGTGCACGAAGGATTTCCGCCGGAAGTGCACAGGGGCCGGAGTAGCTTGCAAAGTCGCGGTTCCCAGCAATGCAGCCCAGCGAGGTGAGGCAAGGACTTACCTCCACCAAACTTGGGCTGAAGAGTCACTGGACTGTGGGGGTCACTTGGACGGTGTCGCTGGATTCGAGGGACCTCGCTCGTCATGCTGAGAGGAGACCCGAGGGACCGGTAATGCAGCTTTTTGGTGCCTGCGGTTGCAGGGGGAAGATTCCGTCGACCCACGGGAGATTTCTTCGGAGCTTCTGGTGCAGAGAGGAGGCAGACTACCCCCACAGCATGCACAAGCAGGAAAACAGTCGAGAAGGCGGCAGGATCAGCGTTACAGAGTTGCAGTAGTCGTCGTTGCTACTATGTTGCAGGTTTGCAGGCTTCCAGCACGGTCAGCGGTCGATTCCTTATCAGAAGGTGAAGAGGGAGATGCAGAGGAACTCGGCTGAGCTCATGCATTCGTTATCTAAAGTTTCCCCAGAGACAGAGACCCTAAATAGCCAGAAAAGAGGGTTTGGCTACCTAGGAGAGAGGAAAGGCTACTAACACCTGAAGGAGCCTATCACAAGGAGTCTCTGACGTCACCTGGTGGCACTGGCCACTCAGAGCAGTCCAGTGTGCCAGCAGCACCTCTGTTTCCAAGATGGCAGAGGTCTGGAGCACACTGGAGGAGCTCTGGACACCTCCCAGGGGAGGTGCAGGTCAGGGGAGTGGTCACTCCCCTTTCCTTTGTCCAGTTTCGCGCCAGAGCAGGGGCTAAGGGGTCCCTGAACCGGTGTAGACTGGCTTATGCAGAATTGGGCACATCTGTGCCCAACAAAGCATTTCCAGAGGCTGGGGGAGGCTACTCCTCCCCTGCCTTCACACCATTTTCCAAAGGGAGAGGGTGTCACACCCTCTCTCAGAGGAAGTTCTTTGTTCTGCCATCCTGGGCCAGGCCTGGCTGGACCCCAGGAGGGCAGCTGCCTGTCTGAGGGGTTGGCAGCAGCAGCAGCTGCAGAGAAACCCCAGGAAGGGCAGTCTGGCAGTACCAGGGTCTGTGCTACAGACCACTGGGATCATGGAATTGTACCAACAATGCCAGGATGGCATAGAGGGGGCAATTCCATGATCATAGACATGTTACATGGCCATATTCGGAGTTACCATGGTGAAGCTACATATAGGTAGTGACCTATATGTAGTGCACGCGTGTAATGGTGTCCCCGCACTCACAAAGTTCAGTGAATTGGCTCTGAACAATGTGGGGGCACCTTGGCTAGTGCCAGGGTGCCCTCACACTAAGTAACTTTGCACCTAACCTTTACCAGGTAAAGGTTAGACATATAGGTGACTTATAAGTTACTTAAGTGCAGTGTAAAATGGCTGTGAAATAACGTGGACGTTATTTCACTCAGGCTGCAGTGGCAGGCCTGTGTAAGAATTGTCAGAGCTCCCTATGGGTGGCAAAAGAAATGCTGCAGCCCATAGGGATCTCCTGGAACCCCAATACCCTGGGTACCTCAGTACCATATACTAGGGAATTATAAGGGTGTTCCAGTAAGCCAATGTAAATTGGTAAAAATGGTCACTAGCCTGTCAGTGACAATTTGGAAAGAAATGAGAGAGCATAACCACTGAGGTTCTGATTAGCAGAGCCTCAGTGAGACAGTTAGTCACTACACAGGTAACACATTCAGGCACACTTATGAGCACTGGGGCCCTGGGTTACCAGGGTCCCAGTGACACATACAACTAAAACAACATATATACAGTGAAAAATGGGGGTAACATGCCAGGCAAGATGGTACTTTCCTACATCCACTCACACTTGTAAAGGAGGGTTGGGAACAACCTTTAAAAGCTCCTAAGCAGGATATTGTGGATTATGTACTTGGCCTCAGATCAAGGATGGCTGAGTACATGAAAAAGGCCAGCAAAAACCTTCAGGCCAGCCAAGAGCTCCAGAAGCAATGGCATGATCAGAAGGCTGTTTTGGTTCAGTACCAACCAGGGCAGAAAGTGTGGGTCTTGGAGCCTGTGGCCCCAAGAGCACTCCAAGATAAATGGAGTGGACCCCACACAATTGTTGAAAAGAAGGGAGAAGTCACCTATTTAGTTGACTTAGGCACTGCCAGGAGTCCCCTTAGGGTGCTCCATGTCAACAGCCTGAAACCCTACTATGACAGGGCTGATCTCACCCTGCTCATGGCAACTGATGAGGGCAGGAAGAAGACAGTGATCCTCTACCTGATCTCTTCTCTTCCACAGAACAAGATGCTCTTGTGGAAGGTGTAGTTTTGGCTGATTGTCTTACTGCTGAGCAGAAAGACCATTGTATAAATCTCCTAGATCAATTCTCTGAACTCTTCTCTACTGTGCCAGGTACCACTTCTTGGTGTGAGCACACTATAGATACTGGAGACAGTTTACCTGTCAAAAGTAAGATCTATAGGCAGCCTGACCATGTCAGGGACTGCATAAAGCAAGAGGTGCAGAAAATGTTAGAACTAGGAGTGGTTGCGCACTCTGAAAGTCCATGGGCTTCTCCTGTGGTACTTGTACCAAAACCCCATTCCAAAGATGGAAAGAAGGAAATGCGGTTTTGTGTAGACTATAGAGGTCTCAACTTGGTAACCAAAACTGATGCTCACCCTATACCCAGGGCAGATGAGCTCATAGATACACTGGCATCTGCCAAGTATCTAAGCACTTTTGAGTTGACTGCAGGGTATTGGCAGATCAAATTGTCAGAAGATGCAAAACCTAAAACTGCATTTTCAACCATTGGAGGACATTACCAGTTCACTGTAATGCCTTTTGGTTTGAAAAATGCACCTGCCACTTTTCAAAGGTTGGTGAACACAGTCCTGCAAGGGCTGGAAGCTTTCAGTGCAGCATATTTGGACGATATAGCTGTCTTTAGCTCCAGCTGGGATGATCACCTGGTCCACCTATGGAAAGTTTTGGAGGCCCTGCAAAAGGCAGGCCTCACTATCAAGGCTTCAAAGTGCCAGATAGGGCAGGGTAAGGTGGTTTATCTGGGACACCTTGTTGGTGGGGAACAGATTGAACCACTTCAGGGGAAAATCCAAACAATTATTGATTGGGTTCCCCCTACCACTCAGACTCAGGTGAGAGCCTTCCTAGGCCTCACTGGGTATTACAGGAGGTTCATTAAGAACTATGGCTCCATTGCAGCCCCTCTTAATGACCTCACATCCAAGAAAATGCCTAAAAAGGTATTATGGACAGCAAACTGTCAGAAAGCTTTTGAGGAGCTGAAGCAGGCCATATGCTCTGCACGTGTCCTGAAAAGCCCTTGTTACTCTAAAAAATTCTATGTCCAAACTGATGCATCTGAATTAGGAGTAGGGGCAGTCCTATCACAACTTAATTCTGAGGGCCAGGATCAACCTGTTGCTTTTATTAGTAGGAGGTTGACCCCTAGAGAAAAGCGTTGGTCTGCCATAGAGAGGGAGGCCTTTGCTGTGGTCTGGGCTCTGAAGAAGTTGAGGCCATACCTGTTTGGCACTCACTTCATTGTTCAGACAGACCACAAACCTCTACTTTGGCTAAAACAAATGAAAGGTGAAAATCCTAAATTGTTGAGGTGGTCCATATCCCTACAGGGAATGGACTATACAGTGGAACATAGACCTGGGAGTAGCCACTCCAATGCAGATGGACTCTCCAGATATTTCCTCTTAGACAATGAAGACTCATCAGGTCATGGCTAGTCTTATTGTCCTTCGTTTGGGGGGGGGGTTGTTTAGGAAAGTACCATCTTGCCTGGCATGTTACCCCCATTTTTCACTGTATATATGTTGTTTTAGTTGTATGTGTCACTGGGACCCTGGTAACCCAGGGCCCCAGTGCTCATAAGTGTGCCTGAATGTGTTACCTGTGTTATGACTAACTGTCTCACTGAGGCTCTGCTAATCAAAACCTCAGTGGTTATGCTCTCTCATTTCTTTCCAAATTGTCACTAACAGGCTAGTGACCATTTTTACCAATTTACATTGGCTTACTGGAACACCCTTATAATTCCCTAGTATATCGTACTGAGGTACCCAGGGTATTGGGGTTCCAGGAGATCCCTATGGGCAGTAGCATTTCTTTTGCCACCCATAGTGAGCTCTGACAATTCTTACACAGGCCTGCCACTGCAGCCTGAGTGAAATCACGTCCACGTTATTTCACAGCCATTTTACACCGCACTTCAGTAACTTATAAGTCACCTATATGTCTAACCTTTACCTGGTAAAGGTTAGGTGCAAAGTTACTTAGTGTGAGGGCACCCTGGCACTAGCCAAGGTGTCCCCACATTGTTCAGGGCCAATTTCCCTGACTTTGTGAGTGCGGGGACACCATTACACGTGTGCACTACATATAGGTCACTACCTATATGTAGCTTCACAATGGTAACTCCGAATATGGCCATGTAACATGTCTATGATCATGGAATTACCCCCTCTATGCCATCCTGGCATAGTTGGCACAATCCCATGATCCCAGTGGTCTGTAGCACAGACCCTGGTACTGCCAAACTGCCCTTCCTGGGGTTTCACTGCAGCTGCTGCTGCTGCCAACCTCTCAGACAGGCATCTGCCCTCCTGGGGTCCAGCCAGGCCTGGCCCAGGATGGCAGAACAAAGAACTTCCTCTGAGAGAGGGTGTCACACCCTCTCCCTTTGGAAAATGGTGTGAAGGCAGGGAAAGGAGTAGCCTCCCCCAGCCTCTGGAAATGCTTTCTTGGGCACAGATGTGCCCAATTCTGCATAAGCCAGTCTACACCGGTTCAGGGGACCCCTTAGCCCTGCTCTGGCGCGAAACTGGACAAAGGAAAGGGGAGTGACCACTCTCCTGACCTGCACCTCCCCTGGGAGGTGTCCAGAGCTCCTCCAGTGTGCTCCAGACCTCTGCCATCTTGGAAACAGAGTTTCTGCTGGCACACTGGACTGCTCTGAGTGGCCAGTGCCACCAGGAGACGTCAGAGACTCCTTCTGATAGGCTCCTTCAGGTGTTGCTAGCCTATCCTCTCTCCTAGGTAGCCAAACCCTCTTTTCTGGCTATTTAGGGTCTCTGTCTCTGGGGAAACTTTAGATAACGAATGCAAGAGCTCATCCGAGTTCCTCTGCATCTCTCTCTTCACCTTCTGCCAAGGAATCGACTGCTGACCGCACTGGAAGCCTGCAAACCTGCAACAAAGTAGCTAAGACGACTACTGCAACTCTGTAACGCTGATCCTGCCGCCTTCTCGACTGTTTTCATGGTGGTGCATGCTGTGGGGGTAGTCTGCCTCCTCTCTGCACTAGAAGCTCCGAAGAAATCTCCCGTGGGTCGACGGAATCTTCCCCCTGCAACGGCAGGCACCAAAAAGCTACATTACCGGTCCCTTGGGTCTCCTCTCAGCACGACGAACGAGGTCCCTTGAATCCAGCAACTCTGTCCAAGTGACTCCCACAGTCCAGTGACTCTTCAGTCCAAGTTTGGTGGAGGTAAGTCCTTACCTCACCTCGCTAGACTGCATTCCTTGGAACCGCGACTTTGCAGCTACTCCGGCCTCCGTGCACTTCCGGCAGAAATCATTTGTGCACAGTCCAGCCTGGGTCCACGGCACTCTAACCTGCATTGCACGACCTCCTAAGTTGTTCTCCGGCGACGTGGGACTCCTTTGTGTAACTTTGGGTGAGCACCATTTCACGCATCCTCTTAGTGCCTGTTTCTGGCACTTCTCCGGGTGTTACCTGCTGCTGAGAGGGCTCTTTGTCTTGCTCGACATCCCCTCTCTCTCATGGTCCAATTTGCGACCTCCTGGTCCCTCCTGGGCCACAGCAGCATCCAAAAACGCTAACCCCACGATTTGCAGCTAGCAAGGCTTGTTGGCGTTCTTTCGGCGGGAAAATACTTCTGCACGACTCTACAAGGCAAGTGGGATCCGTCCTCGAAAGGGGAAGTCTCTAGCCCTTTGCGTTCCTGCAGAAATCGCAGCTTCTTCTGTCCAGTAGAAGCTTCTTTGCACCCGCAGCTTGCATTTCCTGGGCATCTGCCCATCTCCGACTTGCTTGTGACTTTTGGACTTGGTTCCCTTGTTCCACAGGTACCCCAGATTGGAAATCCAGCGTTGTTGCATTGTTGGTTTGTGTCTTTCCTGCATTATTCCTCTAACACGACTTCTTTATCCTTAGAGGAACTTTTGTGCACTTTGCACTCACTTTTCAGGGTCTTGGGGAGCGTTATTTTTCTAACTCTCACTATTTTCTAATAGTCCCAGCGACCCTCTACAAGGTCACATAGGTTTGGGGTCCATTCGTGGTTCGCATTCCACTTTTGGAGTATATGGTTTGTGTTGCCCCTATCCCTATGTTTCCCCATTGCATCCTATTGTAACTATACATTGTTTGCACTGTTTTCTAAGACTATACTGCATATTTTTGCTATTTTGTATATATATCTTGTGTACATTTCCTATCCTCTCCCTGAGGGTACATTCTAAGATACTTTGGCATATTGTCATAAAAATAAAGTACCTTTATTTTTAGTATAACTGTGTATTGTGTTTTCTTATGATATTGTGCATATGACACTAAGTGGTACTGTAGTAGCTTCACCCGTCTCCTAGTTCAGCATAGCTGCTCTGCTAAGCTACCATTATCTATCAGCCTAAGCTGCTAGACACCCTATACACTAATAAGGGATAACTGGGCCTGGTGCAAGGTGCAAGTACCCCTTGGTACTCACTACAAGCCAGTCCAGCCTCCTACACCCTGAAATAGGCACCACCTGCCCTGGCCTTGACTATGTTACTGCCATTGTCCATGGCAACAAATCCAATTTTGAGGTCTCTGAGTCTCGCCATTCAGACACCATGCTGTTAAATTTTTCCAAGATGTTTGGAGCTGTATGTTATTTCTCCATGGTGAAAATGGCTACTGTTGCATGCTGCCGAATGCTCATAAAACGTTCTTCAGGGCCAAGACCTGTAGATAGGTTTTGCTTTACTCCAGCAAAAGAAATCCAGCATGCAGTGATGCACATGTAATCAGTCACCTGACAATTGGTTCACATGTCAGTCATTGTCGGACTTTTTAGTTTATGCAGGGTCATTCCCAATCTTTTTGCCTCCTGCCTCCTATTTTGTCTGACCTGTTGCTGTTGGCTTTTGAACTCTGAGCACTTTACCACTGAGAACCAGTGCTAAGGTGCACATGGTCGCTATGGAAATTGTATGGCTAACTGGTTTATCCATGATTGGCATATTTTATTTACTAGTAAGTCCCTAATAAAGTGCACTTGAGGTTCCCACGACCTGTAAACCAAATACTACTAGTGGGCTTGCAGCACTGGTTGTGCCACCCACATAAGTAGCTCTGTAATCATGTCTCAGACCTGCCACTGCAGTGTCTGTGTGTGCAGTTATAAACTGTAATTTGCACTTGGCAAGTGTAACCACTTGCCAGGCCTAAACCGTCCCTTTTCTTACATGTAAGACATCCCTAAGTTAGGCCCTAGATAGCCCCAAGGGCAGGGTGCAGTATATGGTTAAAGTGGGACATATAGTAATGTGTTTTATATGCCCTGACAGTAAAATACTGCTAAATTCATTTTTCACTGTTGCAAGGCTTGTCCCTCTCATAGGTTAACATGGGGGCTACCTTTAAATCTGATTAAAGTATAGATTTCCTTTGGGAGCGGATGGACATGTGGAGTTTGAGGTCTCTTAGCTCATAATTTAAAAATACATATTTTAGTAAAGCTGATTGTGTGTTTGAAAATACCACTTTTAGAAAGTGAGCATTTTCTTTCTCATACCATTTCTGTGACTCTGCCTGATAATGAATTCCCTGCCTGGGTCAGTTTGACATTTGGGCTGGTTGCACCTCACACGAGACAGTGACACAAAGGGAGCTGGGGTGTAGTCTGCATTTCCTGACGAGCCATCTGTGCTAGGAGGGAGGGAAGGAGTAGTCACTCACACCTGAAAGGGCAGTGCCTGCCCTCACACTATGCAGTCTCCAACCCCCTGGTGAGTGTCTGGGGCCTGGCCTTGGCAAGGCAGGATTTCACATTTAAGAGAGACTTTGCTTTGAAGTAGGCCTACTTCAAAGGAGAAATTAGGTATAAGAAGGACACACAAAACCATAGACTTTAGAACACTTCTGGAAACCAAGAGGAACCTCTGCCTGGAGAAGAGCTGAAGAGCTGAGGAAGAAGAGCTGCCCTGCTTGTGACTGTGCTTTGTGGAGCTATCCTGCAGTTGCTGTTTCTGCCAGAGTATGGACTTTGTGTGCCTTCCTGCTTATGAATATCTCCAAGGGCTTGATTTAGAGGTTGCCTCCTGTTGTTTGAAGTCTTAGGGACCGCAACACTTCTCTCTGCCAGCACCTGGAGTCTCTGGAGAGACTCCTACTCTGCCCTGTGGTGCCCATCCAGTTCCTAGGACCCTGAAAGGAGAAGCTGGCAACCTAAGAGGAAGAAATCTACGCACAAAACGCCGTGCGGGGAAAATATCAACGCAACTTCGATCTGTGGCTGAAAAATCACTGCGCCGCTGGCTTCGCAGCTGAAAATTGATGCTCATCTGCAATGCGGCTGAAGAATCGACGCAAGGAGCTGGAGAAACGACACGCAGCATCGCCGACGGAGGCTGGTGAGATCGCCCGTGCTGCGTGGTTCTCGGACCATCGTGTGGCTAGATTTCCAACGCAAACACCGATGGGCGTGTAAAAACAATGCAAGGCCTGCCCAGACCTGAGAGTGCTGACCATATCGACGCATCGCTCTTCTGCTGAGAGAAGAAACGACACGCCTGACCAGATGAAAGGAAAAACAACGCAAGGTCTTCCTCATGAGTGAAATCGACACATCGCAAGCCCTTTTTGACGCACCCTTGTCTGTGCGGGGTTATTTTTTATGCACCTAAGGTACATTTTCATGCTAACAGTGTTAGTGTGTGTTTAAAACTACATGATGTCAACATCAGGGCAGTGCGCGCTCTATGGGCGACTAAAATGCAAATACCAAGTCTTTATGCAAGAGCATAATTCATGCATTGTGTTTATATGCAGTTTGTTAACCTTTTGCATTGCAGAGTTTTACCTTGAAACCACTATAAATGATGTTTGCAAATAATGTTAATTTGCAAGGTATTGCTGCAGGCTTACAGAGTGTATCAGGGTGTGGTCCCTTTCTAGGACCTTCTAGAAGCTTTCCCTGCAGCATGACTGGGTGTGGTTTGTGGGCTGGGCCAGATTCTATATAAGGGAGCCAGCCCAGCTGCACGTGCTCACTATTCAGAGGTCCCGGTGCAGAGCAGCAGCAACTTCCTGAGCTCCTGATCCAGAGGCCTATTTTGACTTTCCAGGCCTTGCCCTTCATTGTATTGGTGATCCTTGAACAGGGCGGTAAGAAGGAGGTCGGGCTGGGCCCCCGATCCCGTTTTTGAAGGCATTCAAGTTTTTGGGCCTAGTTTTCATGTTGAAAGATTTTTCCTTGTGTGTGTGAATGTGCTCGTAGTTTCTGGCGTTTACATGTTGATATTAGAATTGGCAAGACGCGTGATTCATTCCTTGCATTTAACTTTTGATACTCATTGTGTGCTACCATTTCTTGGCATTTACATAGTGGCATTCGAATCAGCAAGACGCGCGATCCATTCCTTGCATTTAAACCTTGATAATCATTGTGCGGTACCACTTCTTGGCACTTACATGGTGGCATTCGAATTGGCAAGACTCGCAATTCATTCCTTGAATTAAACTCTTGATACTCATTGTGCGCGACCATTTCTTGGCATTTGCATGGGGGCATTCAAATCGGCAAGACGTGCAATTCATTCCTTGCATTTAACTCTTGATATTCATTGTGCGCAACCATTTCTTGGCATTTGCATGGTGACATTCGAATCGGCAAGACGCCTGATTAATTTCCCACATTTAAATCTAGATGTTCAGATTGCTTACAGTGTGCGCGATCATTTCATGGCATTTGCATATACCTGTTGGAATCGGCAGTGTGCGCGATTCATTCCCGCATTAAAAATCTTGATGTTCAGATTTCTCATGGAGTGCGCGATCATTTCATGGCATTTGCATATTCTTCTTGGAATCGGCAAGACGCGCGATTCATTTCCTCCATTTAAATCTTGACGCTCAGATCGTTTACAGAGTGTGTAGGAAAGTACCATCTTGCCAGGCATGTTACCCCCATATTTCACTGTATATATGTTGTTTTAGTGTATGTATCACTGGGACCCTGTGTAGGAGGCTGGACTGGCTTGTAGTGAGTACCAAGGGGTACTTAAACCTTGCACCAGGCCCAGGTATCCCTTATTAGTGTATAGGGGTGTCTAGCAGCTTAGGCTGATAGATAATGGTGGCTTAGCAGAGCAGCTTAGGCTGAACTAGGAGACGAGTGAAGCTCCTACAGTACTGTAGGAGGCTGGACTGGCTTGTAGTGAGTACCAAGGGGTACTTACACCTTGCACCAGGCCCAGTTATCCCTTATTAGTGTATAGGGTGTCTAGCAGCATAGGCTGATAGATAATGGTAGCTTAGCAGAGCAGCTTAGGCTGAACTCGGAGACGAGTGAAGCTCCTACAGTACCACTAGTGTCATATGCACAATATCATAAAAAAACACAATACACAGATATACTAAAAATAAAGGTACTTTATTTTTATGACAATATGCCAAAAGTATCTCAGTGAGTACCCTCAGTATGAGGATAGCAAATATACACAAGATATATGTACACAATACCAAAATATGCAGTAATAGTATTAGAAAACAGTGCAAACAATGTATAGTTACAATAGGATGCAATGGGGACACATAGGGATAGGGGCAACACAAACCATATACTCCAAAAGTGGAAGGCGAACCACGAATGGACCCCAAACCAATGTGACCTTGTAGAGGGTCGCTGGGACTATTAGAAAATAGTAAGGGTTAGAAAAATAGCCCACCCCAAGACCCTGAAAAGTGAGTGCAAAGTGCACTAAAGTTCCCCAAAGGACATAGAAGTCGTGATAGGGGAATTCTGCAGGAAAGACACAAACCAGCAATGCAACAACGATGGATTTCCAGTCGAGGGTACCTGTGGAACAAGGGGACCAAGTCCAAAAGTCACAAGCAAGTCGGAGATGGGCAGATGCCCAGGAAATGCCAGCTGTGGGTGCAAAGAAGCTGCTACTGGACAGAAGAAGCTGAAGGTTCTGCAGGAACGACAAGGGCTAGAGACTTCCTCTTTGGAAGATGGATCCCCCACGCCGTGGAGAGTCGTGCAGAAGTGTTTTCCTGAAGAAAGACCACCAGCAAGCCTTGCTAGCTGCAAGCTTGCAGTTTAGGGTTTTTGGATGCTGCTATGGCCCAGGAGGGACCAGGATGTCGCCAATTGTGTGAGGGGACAGAGGAGGCGTCCAGCAAGACAAGGAGTTCTCTCAGAAGCAGGCAGCAGCCGCAGAAGTGCCAGAACAGGCAATACGAATTGGAGTGAAATGGTGCTCACCAGAAGTTGCACAAGAGAGCCCCACGCCGCCGGAGGACAACTCAAGAGGTCGTGCAATGCAGGTTAGAGTGCCGTGGACCCAGGCTTGGCTGTGCAGAAAGGAATCCCTCGGAAAGTGCACAGGAGCCGGAGTAGCTGCAAAACACGCGGTTCCTAGCAATGCAGTCTGGCGTGGGGAGGCAAGGACTTACCTCCACCAAACATGGACTGAAGAGTCACTGGACTGTGGGAGTCACTTGGACAGAATTGCTGAGTTCAAGGGACCTCGCTCGTTGTGCTGAGAGGAGACCCAGAGGACCGGTGATGCAGTTCTTTGGTGCCTGCGGTGTCAGGGGGACGATTCCGTCGACCCATGGGAGATTTCTTTGGAGCTTCTAGTGCAGAGAGGAGGCAGACTACCCCCACAGCATGCACCACCAGGAAAACAGTCGAGAAGGCGGCAGGATCAGCGTTACAGTGTCGCAGTAGTCGTCTTTGCTACTTTGTTGCAGTTTTGCAGCCTTCCAGCGCGGTCAGCTGTCGATTCCTTGGCAGAAGGTGAAGAGAGAGATGCAGAGGAACTCTGATGAGCTCTTGCATTCGTTATCTAAGGAATTCCCCAAAGCAGAGACCCTAAATAGCCAGAAAAGAGGGTTTGGCTACTTAGGAGAGAGGATAGGCTAGCAACACCTGAAGGAGCCTATCAGAAGGAGTCTCTGACGTCACCTGCTGGCCCTGGCCACTCAGAGCAGTCCAGTATGCCAGCAGCACCTCTGTTTCCAAGATGGCAGAGGTCTGGAGGACACTGGAGGAGCTCTGGGCACCTCCAAGGGGAGGTGCATGTCAGGGGAGTGGTCACTCCCCTTTCCTTTGTCCAGTTTCGCGCCAGAGCACGGCTGAGGGGTCCCTGAACCGGTGTAGACTGGCTTATGCAGAAATGGGCACCATCTGTGCCCATGAAAGCATTTCCAGAGGCTGGGGGAGGCTACTCCTCCCCTGCCTGAACACCTTTTTCCAAAGGGAGAGGGTGTAACACCCTCTCTCTGAGGAAGTCTTTTGTTCTGCCCTCCTGGGCCAAGCCTGGCTGGACCCCAGGAGGGCAGAAACCTGTCTGAGGGGTTGGCAGCAGCAGCAGCTGCAGAGAAACCCCGGGAAAGGCAGATTGGCAGTACCCAGGTCTGAGCTACAGACCTGTGGGATCATGGGATTGTGCCAACTATGCCAGGATGGCATAGAGTAGGCAATTCCATGATCATAGACATGTTACATGGCCGTATTCGGAGTTACCATTGTGAAGCTACACATAGGTAGTGACCTATATGTAGTGCACGCTTGTAATGGTGTCCCCGCACTCACAAAGTCCGGGGAATTGGCCCTGAACAATGTGGGGGCACCTTGGCTAGTGCCAGGGTGCCCACACACTAAGTAACTTAGCACCTAACCTTTACCAGGTATAGGTTAGACATATAGGTGACTTATAAGTTACTTAAGTGCAGAGTAAAATGGCCGTGAAATAACGTGGACGTTATTTCACTCAGGCTGCAGTGGCAGGCCTGTGTAAGAATTGTCAGAGCTCCCTATGGGTGGCAAAAGAAATGCTGTAGCCCATAGGGATCTCCTGGAACCCCAATACCCTGGGTACCTCAGTACCATATACTAGGGAATTATAAGGGTGTTCCAGTAAGCCAATGTAAATTGGTAAAATTGGTCACTAGCCTGTTAGTGACAATTTGAAGTAATGAGAGAGCATAACCACTGAGGTTCTGGTTAGCAGAGCCTCAGTGAGACAGTTAGGCACCACACAGGGAACATATACATGCACACCTATGAGCACTGGGGCCCTGTGTGACAGGGTCCCAGTGACACATACATTTAGGCCACAAACCTATGAGCACTGGGGTCCTGACCAGCAGGATCCCAGTGACACATAACAACCATACTGAAAACATGGTGTTTTCACTATGAGCACTGAGGCCTGGCTATCAGGATCCCAGTGAGACAGTGAAAACAGTGACAAACACCCTGACATACACTCACAAACAGGCCAAAAGTGGGGGTAACAAGGCTAGAAAGAGGCTACCTTATCACACAACCCCCCCCCCCCAAACGAAGGACAATAAGGCTAGCCTTGGCCAGTTGAGACTTTATTGTCTAAGTGGTGATAAGTAGAGAGTAGCTCTGCAATAGACTGGTTACTCCCTTTATCATCCACTATATGGTTACTTCCCTGTGGGGATGTAAACCACCCTGTTTGAAGTTTTTTAGCTAAGCAACAATGTGAAGATGTATTTTCAGAGTTTCTATCAGTAAGTTTTAGTTTAGAGCAGTGGGAATTGTCCACTGAATCTATTTGTAGTGATGGAAATGCCAGACAGGGATGCTGTCTCAGAAAAGCCATAGCTGGGCAAAAACTTTGTCCATCTGGCTGGAAGAGAGAACAGGGATGCTGTTTCTCTTGAGTTGGAGCAGGGCAGGGATGCTGTCCTATGAGCTCCACACTAGGGCAGGGATGCTGTCCTAAGTGTTGTGAGGTAGTGCAGGGTTTCTGCACTAAAGTTTCTCTGGGAGGGTTGGAGGGATGCTCCATGTTAACTAAAATGGTGCTGTTTTTCTCACCAATGTTAGTTATCCCACAGAGAGGTACTTCCACCTCAGGGAGTCCAGCTTTGCCAGCTGATGATTCTCTTGGAACAGGTGCCACCCCAGGAGAGGTTTCTCCCACCACAGGAATAATATCCTGAATGGTAGGGTGGTTAGGGGATACTGTGATACCCTTTTTACCTGTTGATGGAGAGGGATCCTGAGTTTTCAGGCCTTCTCTCCTTTGCTTTTTCATTTCACTTGAAATGAGAGGGAACAATTCCTCAGGGATGCCCAGCATGGCTGCATGGGCATAAAACTCTACATCAGCCCAACCTGAGGCCTCTAGGTCATTACCTAAGAGACAGTCTACAGGTAAGCTAGGTGATACCACCACCTGCTTAGGGCCAGTAACTCCACCCCAAATAAACTGAATTATAGCTAAGGGAAGAAACTTAGTGGAGTTAGGGACATCAATAATCTTATACTGTTGTCCAATGATGTGTTGTTCAGGAGGCACTAGGTTTTCAGTCACCAAAGTGAAACTGGCACCTGTGTCCCTGTAGGCCAAGGCCTCAACACCATTTATTGAAACTGTCTGCCTGTACTTATCCATTGTAAGGGGACAAGCAGCCAGTGTGGCAAGGCCAATGCCACTAGGTGTGACAGAAACTGTCTTGGGACTGATTACATCAGTTTCCACTATGGACCCATAAGTGAACCCAACTACACCCTTTGCTTGACTGTTGCCAGCAGTCCCACCTCTAGTACCACTACTGCTAGGGGCACTAGAGCTTGATGTATTAGTGGTGGTAGGCTCAGGGGGTTTACCTGGACAGGACTTATCCCCTGGCCTATGGCCTCTGTTTTTACACACAAAGCACCAAGGCTTTTTAATGTGTGCAGGTTGAGAAGAAGAGGAAGAATTAGTTTTATCCCCACCCTCTGAAGAGTGTTTAAGATTTGAAGTGGGATCTTTGGTTTTACTCTTATCCCCATGCTTATCTTGAGATTTTTCACCATCTTTCTTCTTATTGCCATCTTTGTCACCCCCTGTATGAACTTTTCTGTTCACCCTTGTTCTGACCCATTTGTCTGCCTTCTTTCCCAATTCTTGGGGAGAGGTCAGATCAGAGTCTACCAGGTACTGGTGCAACAAATCAGACACACAATTATTAAGTATATGCTGTCTCAGGATTGTGTTATACAGGCTTTCATAATCAGTAACTTTACTGCCATGTAACCACCCCTCCAAGGCCTTCACTGAATGGTCAATGAAATCAACCCAGTCTTGTGAAGACTCCTTTTTGGTCTCTCTGAACTTTATCCTGTACTGTTCAGTGGTTAAGCCATAACCATCCAGGAGTGCATTCTTAAGAACTGTAAAATTATTGGCATAATTTTCTTTCACAGTAAGGAGCCTATCCCTACCTTTTCCACTAAATGATAGCCATAGGATAGCAGCCCACTGCCTTTGAGGGACATCCTGTAAAACACAGGCCCTCTCAAGTGCAGCAAACCACTTGTTAATGTCATCCCCCTCCTTATAAGGGGGAACTATCTTGTGCAGATTCCTGGAATCATGCTCTTTTGCAGGATGACTATGGGGAATACTGCTGCTGCCACCATGGGTATCTAAACCCAACTTCTGTCTTTCCTTCTCTAATTCAAAAGACTGTCTATACAAATCCAGCTGTTGCTTTTTAAGCTTCAGTCTGGTTTGTTCCACCCTCAACTTATTGAGTTCCCTCTCTAACATTCTGTCATCAGGGTTGGTGGGAGGGACATTTCTAGAAACAGAGCTATGATGGGAATGAACAGAAGGAGACCTGTCCCTTACAGAAGCCAACTTAACAGCTTGGTTTACAGAAACATTACTACCAGTATGGTGAGAATAAATGCTTTTGCTATGATGTGAGACAACACTATTTCAATGGTGTGGCTCATCATCATTACCATCTATGCTAGATTGTCTAGTAATGGGCAGGCTAGGAAGTTTCTTTCCTGAATCATTTCCTGGGGGAGTCCCTGAATCTGATTGGGAACTATTAGGTACTTTTTCAACAGATGGGGCACCTATGGCCTTATCCTGTTCTCTAAGCATATTAATTAATAGTTCTAAGGCAGGATTCTTCCCTACACTCAAACCTCTCTCTATACAGAGACTCCTTGCTCTTTTCCAGCTAAGGTTGTCATATGCAAGTTTGGACAGATCAACACTTTGGCCTGTGCCAGACATTTTTTAGAGAGAGTTAAAGTGATAGAGAAAGAGACAAAAGTTTTCAGAACTTTTTGGAAAGACAGAAAAAAACTTTTTAAACTTTTAAGAACTTTTTGAAAGTTTAGAAGTACTTTTCAGCACTTAGAAAAGAGTGAAAAGAGGAAATGCAAAACTTTTTGGCTATGTGTATATACACTGACCTTGTTTTGTATATTTTTCTCTTATGAAAAGTACAATGACAAGAGTGGTAAGTAGTCTCAAGCACTTATCCCACCACTGCACAACCAATGTAGGAGGCTGGACTGGCTTGTAGTGAGTACCAAGGGGTACTTGCACCTTGCACCAGGCCCAGTTATCCCTTATTAGTGTATAGGGTGTCTAGCAGCTTAGGCTGATAGATAATGGTAGCTTAGCAGAGCAGCTTAGGCTGAACTAGGAGACGTGTGAAGCTACTACAGTACCACTTAGTGTCATATGCACAATATCATAAGGAAACACAATACACAGTTATACTAAAAATAAAGGTACTTTATTTTTATGACAATATGCCAAAGTATCTTAGAGTGAACCCTCAGTGAGAGGATAGGAAATATACACAAGATATATATACACAATAGCAAAAATATGCAGTATAGTCTTAGAAAACAGTGCAAACAATGTATAGTTACATTAGGATGCAATGGGGAAACATAGGGATAGGGGCAACACAAACCATATACTCCAAAAGTGGAATGCGAACCACGAATGGACCCCAAACCTATGTGACCTTGTAGAGGGTCGCTGGGACTATTAGAAAATAGTGAGAGTTAGAAAAATAACCCTCCCCAAGACCCTGAAAAGTGAGTGCAAAGTGCACTAAAGTTCCCCTAAGGACAAAGTAGTTGTGTTAGAGGAATAATGCAGGAAAGACACAAACCAGCAATGCAACAACTGTGGATTTCCAATCTAGGGTACCTGTGGAACAAGGGGACCAAGTCCAAAAGTCACAAGCAAGTCGGAGATGGGCAGATGCCCAGGAAATGCCAGCTGCGGGTGCAAAGAAGCTTTGACTGGACAGAAGAAGCTGAGGTTTCTGCAGGAACAAAAGGGCTAGAGACTTCCCCTTTGGAGGACGGATCCCTCTCGCCGTGGAGAGTCGTGCAGAAGTGTTTTTCCGCCGGAAGGACGCCAACAAGCCTTGCTACACGCAAATCGTGCGTTTGGTGTTTTTGGACGCTGCTGGGGCCCAGGAGGGAGCAGGAGGTCGTAAATTGGACCTGAAAAGAGAGGGGACGTCGAGCAAGACAAAGAGCCCTCACTGAAGCAGGTAGCTCCCAGAGAAGTGCCAGAAACAGGCACTACAAGGATGCGTGAAACAGTGCTTGCCGAAGTTGCACAAAGGAGTCCCACGTCGCCGGAGACCAACTTAGAAAGTCGTGCAATGCAGGTTAGAGTGCCGTGGACCCAGGCTTGGATGTGCACAAAGGATTTCCGCAGGAAGTGCACAGGGGCCGGAGTAGCTGCAAAGTCGCGGTTCCCAGCAATGCAGCCCAGCGAGGTGAGGCAAGGACTTACCTCCACCAAACTTGGGCTGAAGAGTCACTGGACTGTGTGGGTCACTTGGACAGAGTCGCTGGATTCGAGGGACCTCGCTCGTCGTGCTGAGAGGAGACCCAAGGGACCGGTAATGCAGCTTTTTGGTGCCTGCGGTTGCAGGGGGAAGATTCCGTCGACCCACGGGAGATTTCTTCGGAGCTTCTGGTAAAGAGAGGAGGCAGACTACCCCCACAGCATGCACAAGCAGGAAAACAGTCGAGAAGGCGGCAGGATCAGCGTTACAGAGTTGCAGTAGTCGTCTTTGCTACTATGTTGCAGGTTTGCAGGCTTCCAGCGAGGTCAGCGGTCGATTCCTTATCAGAAGGTGAAGAGGGAGATGCAGAGGAACTCGGCTGAGCTCATGCATTCGTTATCTAAAGTTTCCCCAGAGACAGAGACCCTAAATAGCCAGAAAAGAGGGTTTGGCTACCTAGGAGAGAGGAAAGGCTACTAACACCTGAAGGAGCCTATCAGCAGGAGTCTCTGACGTCACCTGGTGGCACTGGCCACTCAGAGCAGTCCAGTGTGCCAGCAGCACCTCTGTTTCCAAGATGGCAGAGGTCTGGAGCACACTGGAGGAGCTCTGGACACCTCCCAGGGGAGGTGCAGGTCAGGGGAGTGGTCACTCCCCTTTCCTTTGTCCAGTTTCGCGCCAGAGCAGGGGCTAAGGGGTCCCTGAACCGGTGTAGACTGGCTTATGCAGAATTGGGCACCTCTGTGCCCAACAAAGCATTTCCAGAGGCTGGGGGAGGCTACTCCTCCCCTGCCTTCACACCATTTTCCAAAGGGAGAGGGTGTCACACCCTCTCTCAGAGGAAGTTCTTTGTTCTGCCATCCTGGGCCAGGCCTGGCTGGACCCCAGGAGGGCAGATGCCTGTATGAGGGGTTGGCAGCAGCAGCAGCTGCAGTGAAACCCCAGGAAGGGCAGTTTGGCAGTACCAGGGTCTGTGCTACAGACCACTGGGATCATGGGATTGTGCCAACTATGCCAGGATGGCATAGAGGGGACAATTCCATGATCATAGACATGTTACATGGCCATATTCGGAGTTACCATTGTGAAGCTACATATAGGTAGTGACCTATATGTAGTGCACGCGTGTAATGGTGTCCCCGCACTCACAAAGTTCAGGGAATTGGCTCTGAACAATGTGGGGGCACCTTGGCTAGTGCCAGGGTGCCCTCACACTAAGTAACTTTGCACCTAACCTTTACCAGGTAAAGGTTAGACATATAGGTGACTTATAAGTTACTTAAGTGCAGTGTAAAATGGCTGTGAAATAACGTGGACGTTATTTCACTCAGGCTGCAGTGGCAGGCCTGTGTAAGAATTGTCAGAGCTCCCTATGGGTGGCAAAAGAAATGCTGCAGCCCATAGGGATCTCCTGGAACCCCAATACCCTGGGTACCTCAGTACCATATACTAGGGAATTATAAGGGTGTTCCAGTAAGCCAATGTAAATTGGTAAAATTGGTCACTAGCCTGTTAGTGACAATTTGAAGTAATGAGAGAGCATAACCACTGAGGTTCTGGTTAGCAGAGCCTCAGTGAGACAGTTAGGCACCTCACAGGGAACATATACATGCACACCTATGAGCACTGGGGCCCTGTGTGACAGGGTCCCAGTGACACATACATATAGGCCACAAACCTATGAGCACTGGGGTCCTGACCAGCAGGATCCCAGTGACACATAACAACCATACTGAAAACATGGTGTTTTCACTATGAGCACTGAGGCCTGGCTATCAGGATCCCAGTGAGACAGTGAAAACAGTGACAAACACCCTGACATACACTCACAAACAGGCCAAAAGTGGGGGTAACAAGGCTAGAAAGAGGCTACCTTCTCACAATATCACATCTCCTGCGGAGTTTTTCAGGGAGTCCCATAATCATGCCTTTGAGAGTTTTGTTAAATCTCTCCACCAGTCCATTTGTTTGTGGATGATAGGGTGTAGTGAACTTGTATGTCACACCACACACATTCCACATGGCCTTTAAGTAAGCAGACATGAAATTGCTTCCCCTGTCTGATACCACCTCTTTTGGGAAGCCCACCCGGGAAAAGATTCCCAGGAGGGCCTTTGCCACTGCAGGAGCTGTAGTGGTCCTTAGAGGAATTGCTTCAGGATATCTGGTGGCATGGTCCACTACCTGTAGGAGGCTGGACTGGCTTGTGGTGAGTACCAAGGGGTACTTGCACCTTGCACCAGGCCCAGTTATCCCTTATTAGTGTATAGGGTGTCTAGCAGCATAGGCTGATAGATAATGGTAGCTTAGCAGAGCAGCTTAGGCTGAACTAGGAGACGAGTGAAGCTCCTACAGTACCACTTAGTGTCATATGCACAATATCATAAGAAAACACAATACACAGTTATACTAAAAATAAAGGTACTTTATTTTTATGACAATATGCCAAAGTATCTCAGAGTGTACCCTCAGTGAGAGGATAGGAAATATACACAAGATATATATACACAATACCAAAATATGCAGTAAAAGTCTTAGAAAACAGTGCAAACAATGTAGAGTTACAATAGGATGCAATGGGGACACATAGGGATAGGGGTAACACAAACCATATACTCCAAAAGTGGAATGCGAACCACGAATGGACCCCAAACCTATGTGACCTTGTAGAGGGTCGCTGGGACTATTAGAAAATAGTGAGGGTTAGAAAAATAGCCCACCCCAAGACCCTGAAAAGTGAGTGCAAAGTGCACTAAAGTTCCCCAAAGGACAAAGGAGTTGTGATAGGGGAATAATGCAGGAAAGACACAAACCAACAATGCAACAACGATGGATTTCCAATCTAGGGTACCTGTGGAACAAGGGGACCAAGTCCAAAAGTCACAAGCAAGTCGGAGATGGGCAGATGCCCAGGAAATGCCAGCTGTGGGTGCAAAGAAGCTTCTACTGGACAGAAAAAGCTGAGGTTTCTGCAGGAACGAAAAGGGCTAGAGACTTCCCCTTTGGTGGACGGATCCCACGCGCCGTGGAGAGTCGTGCAAAAGTGTTTTCCCACCAAAACACCGCCAACAAGCCTTGCTAGCTGCAAATCGTGCGGTAAGCGTTTTTGGATGCTGCTGTGGCCTAGGAAGGACCAGGATGTCGCAAATTGTGTCAGGAGAGAGAGGGGACATCGAGAAAGACAAGGAGCCCTCTTAGCAGCAGGTAGCACCCAGAGAAGTGCCAGAAACTGGCACTACGAGGATGCGTGAAATGGTGCTCACCCGAAGTCACACAAAGAAGTCCCACGTCGACGGAGAACAACTTAGGAGGTCGTGCAATGCAGGTTAGAGTGCCGTGGACCCAGGCTGGACGGTGCACAAAGGATTTCCGCCGGAAGTGCACGGAGGCCGGAGTAGCTGCAAAAGTCGTGGTTCCCAGCAATGCAGTCTGGCGTGGGGAGGCAAGGACTTACCTCCACCAAACTTGGACTGAAGAGTCACTGGTCTGTGGGAGTCACTTGGACAGAGTTGCTGGATTCGAGGGACCTCGCTCGTCATGCTGAGAGGAGACCCAAGGGACCGGTAATGCAGCTTTTTGGTGCCTGCGGTTGCAGGGGGAAGATTCCATCGACCCACGGGAGATTTCTTCGGAGCTTCTAATGCAGAGAGGAGGCAGACTACCCCCACAGCATGCACCACCAGGAAAACAGTCGAGAAGGCGGCAGGATCATCGTTACCGAGTTGCAGAAGACGTCTTTGCTACTATGATGCAGTTTTGCAGGCTTCCAGCGCGGTCAGCAGTCGATTCCTTGGCAGAAGGTGAAGAGAGAGATGCAGAGGAACTCGGATGAGCTCTTGCATTCATTATCTAAGGAATCCCCAGAGACAGAGACCCTAAATAGCCAGAAAAGAGGGTTTGGCTACTTAGGACAGAGGATAGGCTAGCAACACCTGAAGGAGCCTATCAGAAGGAGTCTCTGACGTCACCTGGTGGCACTGGCCACTCAGAGCAGTCCAGTGTGCCAGCAGCACCTCTGTTTCCAAGATGGCAGAGGTCTGGAGCACACTGGAGGAGCTCTGGACACCTCCCAGGGGAGGTGCAGGTCAGGGGAGTGGTCACTCCCCTTTCCTTTGTCCAGTTTCACGCCAGAGCAGGGCTAAGGGGTCCCTGAACCGGTGTAGACTGGCTTATGCAGAAATGGGCACCATGTGTGCCCATGAAAGCATTTCCAGAGGCTGGGGGAGGCTACTCCTCCCCTGCCTTCACACCATTTTCCAAAGGGAGAGGGTGTAACCGCCCTCTCTCAGAGGAAGTCCTTTGTTCTGCCATTCTGGGCCAGGCCTTGCTGGACCCCAGGAGGGCAGAAGCCTGACTGAGAGGTTGGCAGCAGCAGCAGCTGCAGTGAAACCCCAGGAAAGGCAGTTTGGCAGTACCAGGGTCTGTGCTACAGACCACTGGGATCATGGGATTGTACCAACTATGCCAGGATGGCATAGAGGGGGCAATTCCATGATCATAGACATGTTACATGGCCATATTCAGAGTTACCATTGTGAAGCTACATATAGGTAGTGACCTATATGTAGTGCACGCGTGTAATGGTGTCCCCACACTCACAAAGTCCGGGGAATTGGCCCTGAACAATGTGGGGGCACCCTGGCTAGTGCCAGGGTGCCCACACACTAAGTAACTTAGCACCCAACCTTTACCAGGTAAAGGTTAGACATATAGGTGACTTATAAGTTACTTAAGTGCAGTGTAAAATGGCTGTGAAATAACGTGGACGTTATTTCACTCAGGCTGCAGTGGCAGGCCTGTGTAAGAATTGTCAGAGCTCCCTATGGGTGGCAAAATAAATGCTGCAGCCCATAGGGATCTCCTGGAACCCCAATACCCTGGGTACCTCAGTACCATATACTAAGGAATTATAAGGGTGTTCCAGAAAGCCAATGTAAATTGGTAAAATTGGTCACTAGCCTGTTATTGACAACTTGAATGAAATGAGAGAGCATAACCACTGAGGTTCTGGTTAGCAGAGCCTCAGTGAGACAGTTAGTCATAACACAGGTAACACATTCAGGCAGACTTATGAGCACTGGGGCCCTGGCTGGCAGGGTCCCAGTGACACATACAACTAAAACAACATATTGTATATACAGTGAAAAATGGGGGTAACATGCCAGGCAAGATGGTACTTTCCTACACCTTTCATTTGTTTTAGCCAAAGTAGAGGTTTGTGGTCTCTCTGAACAATGAAGTGAGTGCCAAACAGTTATGGCCTCAACTTCTTCAGTGCCCAGACCACAGCAAAGGCCTCTCACTCTATGTCAGACCAACGCTTTTCTCTAGGGGTCAACTTCCTGCTGATAAAAGCAACAGGTTGATCCTGGCTCTCAGAATTAAGTTGTGATAAGACTTCCCCTACCCCTAATTCAGATGCATAAGTTTGGACAATTAATTTCTTGGAGTAACAGGGGCTTTTCAGGACAAGTGCAGAGCACATGGCCTGCTTCAGCTCCTCAAAAGCTTTCTGACAGTTTGCTGTCCATAATACCTTCTTAGGCATTTTCTTAGAACTGAGGTCATTAAGAGGGGCTGCAATGGAGCCATAGTTCTTAATGAACCTCCTATAGTACCCAGTGAGGCCTAAAAAGGCTCTCACCTGAGTCTGAGTAGGAGGGGGAACCCAATCTATAATAGTTTGGATTTTCCCCTGAAGTGGTGCAATCTGTTCTCCACCTACCAGGTGCCCCAGATAAACCACCTTCCCCTGCCCTATCTGACACTTTGAAGCCTTGATAGTGAAGCCTGCCTTTTGCAGGGCCTCCAAAACTTTCCATAGGTGGACCAGGTGATCATCCCAGCTGGAGCTAAAGACAGCTATATCATCTAGATATGCTGCACTAAAAGCTTCCAGCCCTTGCAGGACTCTGTTCACCAACCTCTGAAAAGTGGCAGGTGCATTTTTCAATCCAAAAGGCATTACTGTGAATTGGTAATGGCCTCCAATGGTTGAAAATGCAGTTTTTGCTTTTGTATCTTCTGATAATTTGATCTGCCAATACCCTGCAATCAAGTCAAAAGTGCTTAGATACTTGGCAGATGCCAGTGTATCTATGAGCTCATCTGCCCTGCCTATAGGGTGAGCATCAGTTTTGTTTACATATTTGAGACCTCTGTAGTCAACACAAAACCGCATTTCCTTCTTTCCATCTTTGGAATGAGGTTTTGGTACAAGTACCACAGGAGAAGCCCATGGACTTTCAGAGTGCTCAACCACTCCCAGTTCAAGCATTTTCTGCACCTTTTTTTTTTTGCAGTCTCTGACATGGTCAGGCTGCCTATAGATCTTACTTTTGACAGGCAAGCTGTCTCCAGTATCTATAGTGTACTCACACCAAGAAGTGGTACCTGGCACAGTAGAGAAGAGTTAAGAAAACTGACCCAGGAGATTTATGCAGTGGTTTTTCAGCTCAGCAGTAAGACAATCTGCCAGTACAACACCTTCCACTAGAGCATTTTGTTCTGTGGAAGTGAAGAGATCAGTGTAGGAGGCTGGACTGGCTTGTAGTGAGTACCTAGGGGTACTTGCATCTTGCACCAGGCCCAGTTATCCCTTATTAGTGTATAGGGTGTCTAGCAGCTTAGGCTGATAGATAATGGTAGCTTAGCAGAGCAGCTTAGGCTGAACTAGGAGACGTGTGAAGCTGCTACAGTACCACTTAGTGTCATATGCACAATATCATAAGAAAACACAATACACAGTTATAATAAAAATAAAGGTACTTTATTTTTATGACAATATGCCAAAGTATCTCAGAGTGTACCCTCAGTGAGAGGATAGGAAATATACACAAGATATATATACACAATAGCAAAAATATGCAGTACAGTCTTAGAAAACAGTGCAAACAATGTATAGCTACAATAGGATGCAATGGGGAAACATAGAGGTAGGGGCAACACAAACCATATACTCCAAAAGTGGAATGCGAACCACGAATGGACCCCAAACCTATGTGACCTCGTAGAGGGTCGCTGGGACTATTAGAAAATAGTGAGAGTTAGAAAAATAACCCTCCCCAAGACCCTGAAAAGTGAGTGCAAAGTGCACTAAAGTTCCCCTAAGGACAAAGAAGTCGTGTTAGAGGAATAATGCAGGAAAGACACAAACCAACAATGCAACAACGCTGGATTTCCAATCTGGGGTACCTGTGGAACAAGGGGACCAAGTCCAAAAGTCACAAGCAAGTCGGAGATGGGCAGATGCCCAGGAAATGCCAGCTGCGGGTGCAAAGAAGCTTCTACTGGACAGAAGAAGCTGAGTTTTCTGCAGGAACGAAAAGGGCTAGAGACTTCCCCTTTGGTGGACGGATCTCTCTCGCCGTGGAGAGTCGTGCAGAAGTGTTTTCCCGCCGAAAGAACGCCAACAACCAGGAGGTAGAGGGGACGTCGAGCAAGACAAGGAGCCCTCTTAGCAGCAGGTAGCACCCAGAGAAGTGCCAGAAACAAACACTATGAGGATGAGTGAAACGGTGCTCACCCGAAGTTACACAAAGGAGTCCCACGTCGCCGGAGACCAACTTAGAAAGTCGTGCAATGCAGGTTAGAGTGCCGTGGACCCAGGCTTGGTTGTGCACAAAGGATTTCCGCCGGAAGTGCACAGGGGCCGGAGTAGCTACAAAAGTCGCGGTTCCCAGCAATGCAGTCTAGCGAGGTGAGGCAAGGACTTACCTCCACCAAACTTGGACTGAAGAGTCACTGGACTGTGGGAGTCACTTGGACAGAGTTGCTGGATTCGAGAGACCTCGCTCGTCGTGCTGAGAGGAGACCCAAGGGACCGGTAATGCAGCTTTTTGGTGCCTGCGGTTGCAGGGGGAAGATTCCGTCGACCCACGGGAGATTTCTTCGGAGCTTCTAGTGCAGAGAGGAGGCAGACTACCCCCACAGCATGCACCACCAGGAAAACAGTTGAGAAGGCGGCAGGATCAGCGTTACAGAGTTGCAGTAGTCGTCTTTGCTACTAAGTTGCAGGTTTGGAGGCTTCCAGCGCGGTCAGCAGTCGATTCCTTGGCAGAAGGTGAAGAGAGAGATGCAGAGGAACTCGGATGAGCTCTTGCATTCGTTATCTAAAGTTTCCCCAGAGACAGAGACCCTAAATAGCCAGAAAAGAGGGTCTGGCTACCTAGGAGAGAGGATAGGCTAGCAACACCTGAAGGAGCCTATCAGAAGGAGTCTCTGACGTCACCTGGTGGCACTGGCCACTCAGAGCAGTCCAGTGTGCCAGCAGCACCTCTGTTTCCAAGATGGCAGAGGTCTAGAGTACAATGGAGGAGCTCTGGACACCTCCCAGGGGAGGTGCAGGTCAGGGGAGTGGTCACTCCCCTTTCCTTTGTCCAGTTTCGCGCCAGAGCAGGGCTAAGGGGTCCCCTGAACCGGTGTAGACTGGCTTATGCAGAATTGGGCACATCTGTGCCCAAGAAAGCATTTCCAGAGGCTGGGGGAGGCTACTCCTCCCCTGCCTTCACACCATTTTCCAAAGGGAGAGGGTGTAACACCCTCTCTTAGAGGAAGTCCTTTGTTTTGCCATCCTGGGCCAGGCCTGGCTGGACCCCAGGAGGGCAGCTGCCTGTCTGAGGGGTTGGCAGCAGCATCAGCTGCAGTGAAACCCCAGGAAGGGCAGTTTGGCAGGACCAGGGTCTGTGCTACAGACCACTGGGATCATGGGATTGTGCCAACTATGCCAGGATGGCATAGAGGGGGCAATTCCATGATCATAGACATGTTACATGGCCATATTCGGAGTTACCATGGTGAAGCTACATATAGGTAGTGACCTATATGTAGTGCACGCGTGTAATGGTGTCCCCGCACTCACAAAGTTCAGGGAATTGGCCCTGAACAATGTGGGGGCACCTTGGCTATTGCCAGGGTGCCCTCACACTAAGTAACTTTGCACCTAACCTTTACCAGGTAAAGGTTAGACATATAGGTGACTTATAAGTTACTTAAGTGCAGTGTAAAATGGCTGTGAAATAACGTGGACGTTATTTCACTCAGGCTGCAGTGGCAGGCCTGTGTAAGAATTGTCAGAGCTCCCTATGGGTGGCAAAAGAAATGTTGCTGCCCATAGGGATCTCCTGGAACCCCAATACCCTGGGTACCTCAGTACCATATACTAGGAAATTATAAGGGTGTTCCAGTAAGCCAATGTAAATTGGTAAAATGGGTCACTAGCCTGTTAGTGACAATTTAAAAAGAAATGAGAGAGCATAACCACTGAGGTTCTGATTAGCAGAGCCTCAGTGAGACAGTTAGGCACCACACAGGGAACATATACATGCACACCTATGAGCACTGGGGCCCTGTGTGACAGGGTCCCAGTGACACATACATATAGGCCACAAACCTATGAGCACTGGGGTCCTGACTAGCAGGATCCCAGTGACACATAACAACCATACTGAAAACATAGTGTTTTCACTATGAGCACTGAGGCCTAGCCATCAGGATCCCAGTGAGACAGTGAAAACAGTGACAAACATCCTGACATACACTCACAAACAGGCCAAAAGTGGGGGTAACAAGGCTAGAAAGAGGCTACCTTCTCACAATGACCAGCAAGACAAGGAGCCCTCTCAAAAGCAGGCAGCACCCGCAGAAGTGCCAAAACAGGCACTACAAAGTGGAGTGAAACGGTGCTCACCCGAAGTTGCACAAGAGAGTCCCACGCCGCCGGAGGACAACTCAGAAGGTCGTGCAATGCAGGTTAGAGTGCCGTGGACCCAGGCTTGGCTGTGCACAAAGGAATCCCTCGGAAAGTGCACAGGAGCCGGAGTAGCTGCAAAACACGCGGTTCCCAGCAATGCAGTCGGACGTGGGGAGGCAAGGACTTACCTTCACCAAACTTGGACTGAAGAGTCACTGGACTGTGGGAGTCACTTGGACAGAGTTGCTGAGTTCAAGGGACCTCGCTCGTTGTGCTGAGAGGAGACCCAGAGGACCGGTGATGCAGTTCTTTGGTGCCTGCGGTTGCAGGGGGACGATTCCGTCGACCCACGGGAGATTTCTTCGGAGCTTCTAGTGCAGAGAGGGGGCAGACTACGCCCACAGCATGCACCACCAGGAAAACAGTCGAGAAGGCGGCAGGATCAGCGTTACAGTGTCGCAGTAGTCATCTTTGCTACTTTGTTGCAGTTTTGCAGGCTTCCAGCGAGGTCAACAGTCGATTTCTTGGCAGAAGGTGATGAGAGACATGCAGAGGAACTCTGATGTGCTCTTGCATTCGTTATCTAATGAATTCCCCAAAGCTGGGACCCTAAATAGCCAGAAAAGAGGGTTTGGCTACTTAGAAGAGTGGATGGCTAGCAACACCTGAAGGAGCCTATCAGAAGGAGTCTCTGACGTCACCTGCCGGCCCTGGCCACTCAGAGCAGTCCAGTGTGCTAGCAGCACCTCTGTTTCCAAGATGGCAGGGGTCTGGAGCACACTGGAGGAGCTCTGGGCACCTCCCAGGGGAGGTGCAGGTCAGGGGAGTGGTCACTCCCCTTTCCTTTGTCCAGTTTCGCGCCAGAGCAGGGCTGAGGGGTCCCTGAACCGGTGTAGACTGGCTTATGCAGAAATGGGCACCATCTGTGCCCATGAAAGCATTTCCAGAGGCTGGGGGAGGCTACTCCTCCCCTGCCTTAACACCTTTTTCCAAAGGGAGAGGGTGTAACACCCTCTCTCTAAGGAAGTCCTTTGTTCTGCCTTACTGGGCCAAGCCTGGCTGGACCCCAGGAGGGCAGAAACCTGTCTGAGGGGTTGGCAGCAGCTGCAGAGAAACCTCTGAAAAGGCAGTTTGGCAGTACCCGGGTCTGTGCTAGAGACCCATGGGATCATGGGATTGTGCCAACAATGCCAGGATGGCAGAGAGGGGGCAATCCATGATCATAGACATGTTACATGGCCATATTCGGAGTTACCATTGTGAAGCTACACATAGGTAGTGACCTATGTGTAGTGCACGCGTGTAATGGTGTCCTCGCACTCACAAAGTCCGGGGAATTTGCCCTGAACAATGTGGGGGCACCTTGGCTAGTGCCAGGGTGCCCACACACTAAGTAACTTTGCACCTAACCTTTACCAGGTAAAGGTTAGACATATAGGTGACTTATAAGTTGCTTAAGTGCAGTGGTAAATGGCTGAGAATTAATGTGGACGTTATTTCACTCAGGCTGCAGTGGCAGGCCTGTGTAAGAATTGTCAGAGCTCCCTATGGGTGGCAAAAGAAATGCTGCAGCCCATAGGGATCTCCTGGAACCCGAATACCCTGGGCACCTTAGTACCATATACTAGGGAATTATAAGGGTGTTCCAGTATGCCAATGTAAATTGGTGAAATTTTGGTCACTAGCCTGTTAGTGACAATTTGGAAAGAAATGAGAGAGCATAACTGTAGTAGGCTGGAATGGCTTGTAGTGAGTACCAGGGGGTACTTGTACCTTGCACCAGGCCCAGTTATCCCTTATTAGTGTATAGGGTGTCTAGCAGCATATGCTCATAGATAATGGCAGCTTAGCAGAGCAGCTTAGGCTGAACTAGGAGACGAGTGAAGCTCCCACAGTACCACAAGTGTCATATGCACAATATCATAAGAAAACACAATACACAGATATACTAAAAATAAAGGTACTTTATTTTTATGACAATATGCCAAAGTATCTCAGTGAGTACCCTCAGTATGAGGATAGCAAATATACACAAGATATATGTACACAATACCAAAATATGCAGTAATAGTATTAGAAAACAGTGCAAACAATGTATAGTTACAATAGGATGCAATGGGGACACATAGGGATAGGGGCAACACAAACCATATACTCCAAAAGTGGAATGCGAACCACGAATGAACCCCAAACCTATGTGACCTTGTAGAGGGTCGCTGGGACTATTAGAAAATAGTGAGAGTTAGAAAAATAACCCTCCCCAAGACCCTGAAAAGTGAGTGCAAAGTGCACCAAAGTTCCCCTAAGGACAAAATAGTCGTGTTAGAGGGAGAATGCAAGAAAAACACAAATCAGCAATGCAACAACGATGGATTCCTGTCTGAAGGTACCTGTGGAACAAGGGGACCAAGTCCAAAAGTCACAAGCAGCTCGGAGATGGGCAGATGCCCAAGAAATGCCAGCGGTTGGTGCAAAGAAGCTCTTATTAGGCTGAAGAACTGTGAATACTGCAGGAACGACAAGGGCTAGAGACTTCCCCTTTGGAGGATGGATCCCCCACGCCTTGGAGAGTCGTGCAGAAGTGTTTTCCCGCCGGATGGACGCCAACAAGCCTTGCTACACGCAAATCGTGCGTTTGGCGTTTTTTGACGCTGCTGGGGCCCAGGAGGGACCAGGAGATCGCAAATTGGACCTGCAGAGAGAGGGGACGTCGAGCAAGACAAAGAGCTCTCACTGAAGCAGGTAGCACCCGGAGAAGTGCCAGAAACAGGCACTACGAGGATGCGTGAAACGGTGCTCGCCGAAGTTGCACAAAGGAGTCCCACGTCGCCGGAGACCAACTTAGAAAGTCGTGCAATGCAGGTTAGAGTGCCGTGGACCCAGGCTTGACTGTGCACACAGGATTTCCGCCGGAAGTGCACAGGGGCCGGAGGAGCTTGCAAAGTCGCAGTTTCCAGCAATGCAGCCCAGCGAGGTGAGGCAAGGACTTACCTCCACCAAACTTGGGCTGAAGAGTCACTGGACTGTGGGGGTCACTTGGACGGTGTCGCTGGATTCGAGGGACCTCGCTCGTCGTGCTGAGAGGAGACCCAAGGGACCGGAGATGCAGCTTTTTGGTGCCTGCGGTTGCAGGGGGAAGATTCCGTCGACCCACGGGAGATTTCTTCGGAGCTTCTGGTGCAGAGAGGAGGCAGACTACCCCCACAGCATGCACAAGCAGGAAAACAGTCGAGAAGGCGGCAGGATCAGCGTTACAGAGTTGCAGTAGTCGTCTTTGCTACTATGTTGCAGGTTTGCAGGCTTCCAGCGCGGTCAGCGGTCGATTCCTTATCAGAAGGTGAAGAGGGAGATGCAGAGGAACTCGGCTGAGCTCATGCATTCGTTATCTGAAGTTTCCCCAGAGACAGAGACCCTAAATAGCCAGAAAAGAGGGTTTGGCTACCTAGGAGAGAGGAAAGGCTACTAACACCTGAAGGAGCCTATCAGCAGGAGTCTCTGACGTCACCTGGTGGCACTGGCCACTCAGAGCAGTCCAGTGTGCCAGCAGCACCTCTGTTTCCAAGATGGCAGAGGTCTGGAGCACACTGGAGGAGCTCTGGACACCTCCCAGGGGAGGTGCAGGTCAGGGGAGTGGTCACTCCCCTTTCCTTTGTCCAGTTTCGCGCCAGAGCAGGGGCTAAGGGGTCCCTGAACCGGTGTAGACTGGCTTATGCAGAATTGGGCACCTCTGTGCCCAACAAAGCATTTCCAGAGGCTGGGGGAGGCTACTCCTCCCCTGCCTTCACACCATTTTCCAAAGGGAGAGGGTGTCACACCCTCTCTCAGAGGAAGTTCTTTGTTCTGCCATCCTGGGCCAGGCCTGGCTGGACCCCAGGAGGGCAGCTGCCTGTCTGAGGGGTTGGCAGCAGCAGCAGCTGCAGAGAAACCCCAGGAAGGGCAGTCTGGCAGTACCAGGGTCTGTGCTACAGACCACTGGGATCATGGAATTGTACCAACAATGCCAGGATGGCATAGAGGGGGCAATTTCATGATCATAGACATGTTACATGGCCATATTCGGAGTTACCATGGTGAAGCTACATATAGGTAGTGACCTATATGTAGTGCACGCGTGTAATGGTGTCCCCGCACTCACAAAGTTCAGTGAATTGGCTCTGAACAATGTGGGGGCACCTTGGCTAGTGCCAGGGTGCCCTCACACTAAGTAACTTTGCACCTAACCTTTACCAGGTAAAGGTTAGACATATAGGTGACTTATAAGTTACTTAAGTGCAGTGTAAAATGGCTGTGAAATAACGTGGACGTTATTTCACTCAGGCTGCAGTGGCAGGCCTGTGTAAGAATTGTCAGAGCTCCCTATGGGTGGCAAAAGAAATGCTGCAGCCCATAGGGATCTCCTGGAACCCCAATACCCTGGGTACCTCAGTACCATATACTAGGGAATTATAAGGGTGTTCCAGTAAGCCAATGTAAATTGGTAAAAAATGGTCACTAGCCTGTCAGTGACAATTTGGAAAGAAATGAGAGAGCCTAACCACTGAGGTTCTGATTAGCAGAGCCTCAGTGAGACAGTTAGTCACTACACAGGTAACACATTCAGGCACACTTATGAGCACTGGGGCCCTGGGTTACCAGGGTCCCAGTGACACATACAACTAAAACAACATATATACAGTGAAAAATGGGGGTAACATGCCAGGCAAGATGGTACTTTCCTACACAACCCCCCCCCAAACGAAGGACAATAAGACTAGCCATTACCTGATGAGTCTTCATTGTCTAAGTGGAAATATCTGGAGAGTCCATCTGCATTGGAGTGGCTACTCCCAGGTCTATGTTCCACTGTATAGTCCATTCCCTGTAGGGATATGGACCACCTCAACAATTTAGGATTTTCACCTTTCATTTGTTTTAGCCAAAGTAGAGGTTTGTGGTCTGTCTGAACAATGAAGTGAGTGCCAAACAGGTATGGCCTCAACTTCTTCAGAGCCCAGACCACAGCAAAGGCCTCCCTCTCAATGGCAGACCAACGCTTTTCTCTAGGGGTCAACCTTCTACTAATAAAAGCAACAGGTTGATCCTGGCCCTCAGAATTAAGTTGTGATAGGACTGCCCCTACTCCTAATTCAGATGCATCAGTTTGGACATAGACTTTTTTAGAGTAACAAGGGCTTTTCAGGACAGGTGCAGAGCACATGGCCTGCTTCAGCTCCTCAAAAGCTTTCTGACAGTTTGCTGTCCATAATACCTTTTTAGGCATTTTCTTGGATGTGAGGTCATTAAGAGGGGCTGCAATGGAGCCATAGTTCTTAATGAACCTCCTGTAATACCCAGTGAGGCCTAGGAAGGCTCTCACCTGAGTCTGAGTGGTAGGGGGAATCCAATCAATAATAGTTTGGATTTTCCCCTGAAGTGGTGCAATCTGTTCCCCATCAACAAGGTGTCCCAGATAAACCACCTTACCCTGCCCTATCTGGCACTTTGAAGCCTTGATAGTGAGGCCTGCCTTTTGCAGGGCCTCCAAAACTTTCCAAAGGTGGACCAGGTGATCATCCCAGCTAAAGACAGCTATATCATCCAAATATGCTGCACTGAAAGCTTCCAGCCCTTGCAGGACTGTGTTCACCAACCTCTGAAAAGTGGCAGGTGCATTTTTCAAACCAAAAGGCATTACAGTAAACTGGTAATGTCCTCCAATGGTAGAAAATGCAGTCTTAGGTTTAGCATCTTCTGACATTTTGATCTGCCAATACCCTGCAGTCAAATCAAAAGTGCTTAGATACTTGGCAGATGCCAGTGTATCTATTAGCTCATCTGCCCTGGGTATAGGGTGAGCATCTGTTTTGGTTACCAAGTTGAGACCTCTATAGTCTACACAAAACCTCATTTCCTTCTTTCCATCTTTAGAATTGGGTTTTGGTACCAGTACCACAGGAGAAGCCCATGGACTGTCAGAGTGCTCAACCACTCCTAGTTCCAACATCTTCTGAACTTCTTGCTTTATGCAGTCCCTGACATGGTCAGGCTGCCTATAGATCTTACTTTTGACAGGTAAACTGTCTCCAGTATCTATAGTGTGCTCACACCAAGAAGTGGTGCCTGGCACAATGGAGAAGAGTTCTGAAAATTGTCCTAGGAGATTTATGCAATTATCTTTCTGCTCAGCAGTAAGACAATCAGCCAAAACTACCCCTTCCACAAGAGCATCTTGTTCTGTGGAAGAGAAGAGATCAGGTAGAGGATCACTGTCTTCTTCCTGTCCCTCATCTGTTGCCATGAGCAGGGTGAGATCAGCCCTGTCATAGTAGGGTTTCAGGCGGTTGACATGGAGCACCCTAAGGGGACTCCTGGCAGTGCCTAAGTCCACCAAGTAGGTGACTTCACCCTTCTTTTCAACAATTGTGTGTGGACCACTCCATTTATCTTGGAGTGCTCTTGGGGCCACAGGCTCCAAGACCCACACTTTCTGCCCTGGTTGGTACTGAACCAAAACAGCCTTCTGATCATGCCATTGCTTCTGGAGCTCTTGGCTGGCCTGAAGGTTTTTACTGGCCTTTTTCATGTACTCAGCCATCCTTGATCTGAGGCCAAGTACATAGTCCACAATATCCTGCTTAGGAGCTTTTAAAGGTTGTTCCCAACCCTCCTTTACAAGTGTGAGTGGACCCCTAACAGGGTGTCCAAAAAGAAGTTCAAAGGGGCTGAAGCCCACTCCTTTCTGGGGTACCTCCCTGTAGGCAAAAAGGAGGCATGGTAGAAGGATATCCCATCTCCTGCGGAGTTTTTCAGGGAGTCCCATAATCATGCCTTTGAGAGTTTTATTAAATCTCTCCACCAGTCCATTTGTTTGTGGATGATAGGGTGTTGTGAACTTGTAAGTTACACCACACTCCTTCCACATGGCCTTTAAGTATGCAGACATGAAATTGCTTCCTCTGTCTGATACTACTTCCTTTGGGAAGCCCACCCTGGAAAATATTCCCAGGAGGGCCTTTGCCACTGCAGGAGCTGTAGTGGTCCTTAAAGGAATAGCTTCAGGATATCTTGTGGCATGGTCCACTACCACCAAGATAAACCTATTGCCTGAAGCAGTAGGAGGGTCAAGGGGGCCAACTATGTCAACCCCTACCCTTTCAAAGGGAACCCCAACCACAGGCAGTGGGATAAGGGGTGCCTTTGGAGTGCCACCTGTCTTGCCACTGGCTTGACAGGTTTCACAGGACTTACAAAATTCTTTTGTGTCCTCAGACATCCTAGGCCAATGAAACAGTGGTACCAATCTGTCCCAAGTTTTCATTTGACCCAGGTGCCCAGCTAAGGGAATGTCATGTGCCAGTGTTAGGAGGAACTTTCTGTACTCCTGAGGAATCACTAATCTCCTGGCAGCTCCAGGTTTAGGATCCCTTTGCTCAGTGTACAAGAGGTTGTCCTCCCAGTAAACTCTGTGTGAGTCACTGACATCCCCATTAGCCTGTTTGACAGCTTGCTGTCTGAGACCCTCTAATGTGGGACAGGTTTGCTGTGCCACACTCAGCTCCTCTCTGGCAGGCCCCCCTTCACCCAAAAGCTCAGCAGTGTCTGCTTCCAGCTCCTCTGGTGTAGGTTCTGCACAGGGAGGGAATTCTTCTTCCTCTGAAGTAGAATCCACTGTAGAGGGAGGGATAGTAGGAAGTGGTTTGCTTCTACTAGCCCTAGCTTTAGGGAGCACTTGGTCCATTGTTCCAGGATCCAAGCTTCCCTGTCCTTTTTGCTTTTTGGCCTGAGCCCTTGTCAAAGCAAAAATATGCCCTGGGATGCCCAGCATTGCTGCATGGGCCTCCAACTCCACATCTGACCAAGCTGATGTCTCCAAATCGTTCCCTAATAGACAGTCTACAGGTAAATCTGAAGCTACCACAACTTTCTTTGGACCAGATACCCCCCCCCAGTTGAGATTTACAACAGCCATGGGGTGGCTTTGTGTTATGTTGTGAGCATCGGTTACTTGGTACTGGTGTCCAAGTGTGTGTTGTTCAGGGTGCACCAGTTTCTCAATCACCATTGTGACACTGGCACCTGTGTCCCTGTAGGCCTGGACCTCAACACCATTTATTAGGGTTAGTTGCTTGTACTTCTCCAAGTTATGGGGGCAAGCAACCAAAGTGGCTAAGTCAATAGCCCCTTCAGAGACTAAAGTAGCCTCTGTGGTCTCCCTAATCAGACCAACCCCAACTAAATTACCAAAAGTGAGCCCAGCTACTCCCTTGGATTGGCTATTAGTAGGTTTGCTCCCACCACCACTGCTATTAGTAGGGACACTAGGTGTAGCAGTAGGGGTTGTAGTGGTAGGAGCTGTGGTGCCTTTCTTTGGACAACTGGGATCTGTTGTCCAATGGCCTTTTATCTTACATAAATAGCACCATGGTTTCTTTTCCTTGTTCTGATTAAAGGAGGATTTGGGCCCACCACCCCCACCAGAGTGTTTTTGTGGGCCTGATGAAGACTCATTTTTAGATTTGTCCCCACCCTTGTCAGAAGACTTACCATCCTTCTTTTTGTTGCCATCTTTGTCACCCCCTGTATGAACTTTTCTGTTCACTCTTGTTCTGACCCATTTGTCTGCCTTCTTTCCCAATTCTTGGGGAGAGGTCAGATCAGAGTCCACCAAGTACTGGTGCAACAAATCAGACACACAATTATTAAGAATATGCTCTCTCAGGATTAAGTTATACAGGCTGTCATAATCAGTAACTTTACTGCCATGTAACCACCCCTCCAAGGCCTTCACTGCCTGGTCAATGAAATCAACCCAGTCTTGTGAAGACTCCTTTTTGGTATCTCTGAACTTGAAATTGTTAGCATCATTTTCTTTTACAGTAAGGAGCCTATCCCTACCTTTTCCAGTAAATGATAGCCATAGGATAGCAGCCCACTGCTTTTGAGGGACATCCTGTACAGCACAGGCCCTCTCAAGTGCAGCAAACCACTTGTTAATGTCATCCCCCTCCTTGTAAGGGGGAACTATCTTATGCAGATTCCTGGAATCATGCTCTTTTGCAGGATGACTATGGGGAATACTGCTGCTGCCACCATGGGTATCTAAACCCATTTTCTGTCTTTCCCTCTCTATTTCTAAAGACTGTCTATCCAAATCCAGCTGTTGCTTCTTGAGCTTCAGTCTGGTTTGCTCCACTCTCAATCTATTGAGCTCCCTTTCCAACAATCTGTCATCAGGGTGGGTGGGAGGGACATTTCTAGATACAGAGGTATGATGGGAATGAACAGAAGGAGACCTGTCCCTTACAGAGGGCACCCTAACAGCTTGGCTACCAGTATAATGTGAGAGCACATCATCAGTATGATGTGATTCAACCTCTGTACCAACTATGCTAGACTGTCTAGTAATGGGCAGGCTGAGAAGTTTCTTTCCTGAACCTTTTCCTGGGGGAGTCCCTGGATCAGATTGAGAACCATTAGCTACTTTTTCTACAGATTGGGCACTTATGGCCTTATCCTGTACTCTAAGCATATTAATTAACAGTTCTAAGGAAGGATTCTTCCCTACACTCAAACCTCTCTCTATGCAGAGACTCCTTGCTCCTTTCCAGCTAAGGTGATCATATGCAAGTTTGGACAGTTCAACTTTTTGGCCTGTGCCAGACATTTTTAGAGAGAGTTAAAGTGATAGACAAAAGAGAAAAAAGTTTTCAGAACTTTTTGGAAAGACAGAAAAAACTTTTTAAACTTTTAAGAACTTTTTGAAAGTTTAGAAGTACTTTTCAGCACTTAGAAAAGAGTGAAAAGAGGAAATGCAAAACTTTTTGGCTATGTGTATATACACTGACCTTGTTTTGTATATTTTTCTCTTATGAAAAGTACAATGACAAGAGTGGTAAGTAGTCTCAAGCACTTATCCCACCACTGCACAACCAATGTAGGATGCTGGACTGGCTTGTAGTGAGTACCAAGGGGTACTTGCACCTTGCACCAGGCCCAGTTATCCCTTATTAGTGTATAGGGTGTCTAGCAGCTTAGGCTGATAGATAATGGTAGCTTAGCAAAGCAGCTCAGGCTGAACTAGGAGACGTGTGAAGCTACTACAGTACCACTTAGTGTCATATGCACAATATCATAAGAAAACACAATACACAGTTATACTAAAAATAAAGGTACTTTATTTTTATGACAATATGCCAAAGTATCTTAGAGTGTACCCTCAGTGAGAGGATAGGAAATATACACAAGATATATATACACAATAGCAAAAATATGCAGTATAGTCTTAGAAAACAGTGCAAACAATGTATAGTTACAATAGGATGCAATGGGGAAACATAGGAATAGGGGCAACACAAACCATATACTCCAAAAGTTGAATGCGAACCACGAATGGACCCCAAACCTATGTGACCTTGTAGAGGGTCGCTGGGACTATTAGAAAATAGTGAGAGTTAGAAAAATAACCCTCCCCAAGACCCTGAAAAGTGAGTGCAAAGTGCACCAAAGTTCCCCTAAGGACAAAATAGTCGTGTTAGAGGGAGAATGCAAGAAAAACACAAATCAGCAATGCAACAACGATGGATTCCTGTCTGAAGGTACCTGTGGAACAAGGGGACCAAGTCCAAAAGTCACAAGCAGCTCGGAGATGGGCAGATGCCCAAGAAATGCCAGCGGTTGGTGCAAAGAAGCTCTTACTAGGCTGAAGAACTGTGAATACTGCAGGAACGACAAGGGCTAGAGACTTCCCCTTTGGAGGATGGATCCCCCACGCCTTGGAGAGTCGTGCAGAAGTGTTTTCCCGCCGGATGGACGCCAACAAGCCTTGCTACACGCAAATCGTGCGTTTGGCATTTTTGGACGCTGCTGGGGCCCAGGAGGGACCAGGAGGTCGCAAATTGGACCTGCAGAGAGAGGGGACGTCGAGCAAGACAAAGAGCCCTCACTAAAGCAGGTAGCACCCAGAGAAGTGCCAGAAACAGGCACTACGAGGATGCGTGAAACGGTGCTCGCCGAAGTTGCACAAAGGAGTCCCACGTCGCCGGAGACCAACTTAGAAAGTCGTGCAATGCAGGTTAGAGTGCCGTGGACCCAGGCTTGACTGTGCACACAGGATTTCCGCCGGAAGTGCACAGGGGCCGGAGGAGCTTGCAAAGTCGCGGTTTCCAGCAATGCAGCCCAGCGAGGTGAGGCAAGGACTTACCTCCACCAAACTTGGGCTGAAGAGTCACTGGACTGTGGGGGTCACTTGGACGGTGTCGCTGGATTCAAGGGACCTCGCTCGTCGTGCTGAGAGGAGACCCAAGGGACCGGAGATGCAGCTTTTTGGTGCCTGCGGTTGCAGGGGGAAGATTCCGTCGACCCACGGGAGATTTCTTCGGAGCTTCTGGTGCAGAGAGGAGGCAGACTACCCCCACAGCATGCACAAGCAGGAAAACAGTCGAGAAGGCGGCAGGATCAGCGTTACAGAGTTGCAGTAGTCGTCTTTGCTACTATGTTGCAGGTTTGCAGGCTTCCAGCGCGGTCAGCGGTCGAATCCTTATCAGAAGGTGAAGAGGGAGATGCAGAGGAACTCGGCTGAGCTCATGCATTCGTTATCTGAAGTTTCCCCAGAGACAGAGACCCTAAATAGCCAGAAAAGAGGGTTTGGCTACCTAGGAGAGAGGAAAGGCTACTAACACCTGAAGGAGCCTATCAGCAGGAGTCTCTGACGTCACCTGGTGGCACTGGCCACTCAGAGCAGTCCAGTGTGCCAGCAGCACCTCTGTTTCCAAGATGGCAGAGGTCTGGAGCACACTGGAGGAGCTCTGGACACCTCCCAGGGGAGGTGCAGGTCAGGGGAGTGGTCACTCCCCTTTCCTTTGTCCAGTTTCGCGCCAGAGCAGGGGCTAAGGGGTCCCTGAACCGGTGTAGACTGGCTTATGCAGAATTGGGCACCTCTGTGCCCAACAAAGCATTTCCAGAGGCTGGGGGAGGCTACTCCTCCCCTGCCTTCACACCATTTTCCAAAGGGAGAGGGTGTCACACCCTCTCTCAGAGGAAGTTCTTTGTTCTGCCATCCTGGGCCAGGCCTGGCTGGACCCCAGGAGGGCAGCTGCCTGTCTGAGGGGTTGGCAGCAGCAGCAGCTGCAGAGAAACCCCAGGAAGGGCAGTCTGGCAGTACCAGGGTCTGTGCTACAGACCACTGGGATCATGGAATTGTACCAACAATGCCAGGATGGCATAGAGGGGGCAATTCCATGATCATAGACATGTTACATGGCCATATTCGGAGTTACCATGGTGAAGCTACATATAGGTAGTGACCTATATGTAGTGCACGCGTGTAATGGTGTCCCCGCACTCACAAAGTTCAGTGAATTGGCTCTGAACAATGTGGGGGCACCTTGGCTAGTGCCAGGGTGCCCTCACACTAAGTAACTTTGCACCTAACCTTTACCAGGTAAAGGTTAGACATATAGGTGACTTATAAGTTACTTAAGTGCAGTGTAAAATGGCTGTGAAATAACGTGGACGTTATTTCACTCAGGCTGCAGTGGCAGGCCTGTGTAAGAATTGTCAGAGCTCCCTATGGGTGGCAAAAGAAATGCTGCAGCCCATAGGGATCTCCTGGAACCCCAATACCCTGGGTACCTCAGTACCATATACTAGGGAATTATAAGGGTGTTCCAGTAAGCCAATGTAAATTGGTAAAAAATGGTCACTAGCCTGTCAGTGACAATTTGGAAAGAAATGAGAGAGCCTAACCACTGAGGTTCTGATTAGCAGAGCCTCAGTGAGACAGTTAGTCACTACACAGGTAACACATTCAGGCACACTTATGAGCACTGGGGCCCTGGGTTACCAGGGTCCCAGTGACACATACAACTAAAACAACATATATACAGTGAAAAATGGGGGTAACATGCCAGGCAAGATGGTACTTTCCTACAATCGCATATCTCGGATATGACATCCAGGTCAGAGCCTTTCTTGGTCTCACTGGGTACTACATGAGTTTCATTAAGAACTATGGCTCCATTGTTGCCCCTCTTAATGACCTCACTTCCAAGAAAATGCCCAAGAAGGTATTATGGACAGCCAGCTCTCAAAAAGCTTTTGAGGGCCTGTAGGAAAGTACCATCTTGCCTGGCATGTTACCCCCATATTTTACTGTATATATGTTGTTTTAGTGTATGTGTCACTGAGACCCTGCCAGCCAGGGCCCCAGTGCTCTTAAGTGTGCCCTGTATGTGTTCCCTGTGTGATGACTAACTGTCTCACTGAGGCTCTGCTAACCAGAACCTCAGTGGTTATGCTCTCTCTGCTTTCCTAATTGTCACTAACAGGCTAGTGACCAATTTCAACAATTCACATTGGCATACTGGAACACCCTTATAATTCCCTAGTATATGGTACTGAGGTACCCAGGGTATTGGGGTTCCAGGAGATCCCTATGGGCTGCAGCATTTCTTTTGCCACTCATAGGGAGCTCTGACAAGTCTTACACAGGCCTGCCATTGCAGCCTGAGTGAAATCACGTCCACGTTATTTCACAGCCATTTACCACTGCACTTAAGTAACTTATAAGACACCTATATGTCTAACCTTCACCTGGTGAAGGTTGGGTGCTAAGTTACTTAGTGTGTGGGCACCCTGGCACTAGCCAAGGTGCCCCCACATCGTTCAGGGCAAATTCCCCGGACTTTGTGAGTGTGGGGACACCATTTCACGCGTGCACTATACATAGGTCCCTACCTATGTATAGCGTCACAATGGTAACTCCGAACATGGCCATGTAACATGTCTAAGATCATGGAATTGTCACCCCAATGCCATTCTGGCATTGGAGAGACAATTCCATGACCCCCCGAGTCTCTAGCACAGACCCGGGTACTGCCAAACTGCCTTTCCCGGGGTTTCACTGCAGCTGCTGCCAACCCCTCAGACAGGTTTCTGCCCACGTGGGGTCCAGCCAGGCTTGGCCCAGGAAGGCAGAACAAAGGACTTCCTCAGAGAGAGGGTGTTACACCCTCTCCGTTTGGAAAAAGGTGTCAGGGCTGGAGAGGAGTAGCCTCCCCCAGCCTCTGGAAATGCTTTAATGGGCACAGATGGTGCCCATCTCTGCATAAGCCAGTCTACACCGGTTCAGGGATCCCCCAGCCTGCTCTGGCGCGAAACTGGACAATGGAAAGGGGAGTGACCACTCCCCTGACCTGCACCTCCCAGGGGAGGTGACCAGAGCTCCTCCAGTGTGCTCCAGACCTTTGCCATCTTGGAAACAGAGGTGTTGCTGGCACACTGGACTGCTCTGAGTGGCCAGTGCCAGCAGGTGACGTCAGAGACTCCTTCTAATAGGCTCTTATCTGTGTTGCTAGCTTATCCTCCTTCCTAGGTAGCAAAACCTCTTTTTCTGGCTATTTAGGCCCTCATTCTGACCCTGGCGGTCGGTGATAAAGCGGCGGCCAAGCCGCCAACAGGCCGGCGGTCTAAAATATGCAATTCTGACCCTGGCGGGAACCGCCAACACAGCCCGCCGTATTAACACTCCGCCCGCCACGGCGGTACAAACAAACAGCGCGGCGGTTCCCGCCAACAGCCAGGCGGCAGACAATGTACCGCCCACCCTATTACGACCCACCAATCCGCCACCTTTTCCGGGGCGGGAGCACCGCCGATAAGAACACGGCGGAAACAGACTACGAACGGGAAAACGCTCACCTCTACGCACTCCACGCGAGATTCCGGCAGTATGGAACCAGAGTTGCAGGTCATCCCCGCACTCCTATACCTGCTCATATACCAGGAGCACGCCCGGCGGCGCGGAAGACATCGGTGAGTACTGCACCTACGACACAGGGGAGGGAAAAGATTACCGGCACACACCCACCCACCCACACCCACTACAACACACACATCAATGCATTCCCACAGATCACTGTCACAACCCACAAACCACCCCCCTCCGAAATAATGCAAAGACCAAAAGAAGAGATCATAAACGGGCAGATATATTGAAATATGTACACCAGTAATCCCAATAAATAAATAAACTATGTACAAAATATATACAGCTACTAAATGTAGTCCAACCACTGTCCGTGGATCACGGGGGTCCTGTGCAAAGGGGCAAGGCCCAGTCCCACGACAAGAACTCCACGGAGAGAACACTGCAGGGGCATCAGAAAGAAAATAGGACAGGCACCTCAGGGGGAAGGGAAGGGGGGGCACCTCAGCCACTTGAGTACACGACGCCAGATCCACGAGGGGACTCCATGACCACTGGCCCATCCTGGGGAGAGCAAAGCCACAGTCCAAACAGTCCATACAGTGGGTGGCCTGCCCACTGGGCCATCCTGGGGAGAGCAAAGCCACAGTCCAAACAGTCCATACAGTGGGTGGCCTGCCCACTGGGCCATCCTGGGGAGAGCAAAGCCACAGTCCAAACAGTCCATACAGTGGGTGGCCTGCCCACTGGCCCATCCTGGGGAGAGCAAAGCCACAGTCCAAACAGTCCATACAGTGGGTGGCCTGCCCACTGGGCCATCCTGGGGAGAGCAAAGCCACAGTCCAAACAGTCCATACAGTGGGTGGCCTGCCCACTGGCCCATCCTGGGGAGAGCAAAGCCACAGTCCATACAGTCCATACAGTGGGTGGCCTGCCCACTGGGCCATCCTGGGGAGAGCAAAGCCACAGTCCAAACAGTCCATACAGTGGGTGGCCTGCCCACTGGGCCATCCTGGGGAGAGCAAAGCCACAGTCCAAACAGTCCATACAGTGGGTGGCCTGCCCACTGGGCCATCCTGGGGAGAGCAAAGCCACAGTCCAAACAGTCCATACAGTGGGTGGCCTGCCCACTGGCCCATCCTGGGGAGAGCAAAGCCACAGTCCATACAGTCCATACAGTGGGTGGCCTGCCCACTGGGCCATCCTGGGGAGAGCAAAGCCACAGTCCATACAGTCCATAACAGACCCCACTGCCACTGGAGGAGGCAAGTTGGCCAGAGGACATCCTGCAGCCCTGCCCGAGATAGATCCTGCCCTGCCACGTCTGCCAAAGGGCCAGCGGTTCTTGCCTTGAAGGGCCCAGTTCAGCGCTCCTTGCCTTGAAGGGCCCAGTTCAGCGGTTCTTGAGACGGCGGGGCCCAGTTCTGCGGTTCTTGAGACGGCGGGGCCCAGTTCAGCGGTTCTGGAGACGGCGGGGCCCAGTTCAGCGCTCCTTGCCTTGAAGGGCCCAGTTCAGCGGTTCTTGAGACGGCGGGGCCCAGCGGAGCGGTTCTTGAGATGGCGGGGCCCAGTTCAGCGGTTCTTGAGACGGCGGGGCCCAGTTCAGCGGTTCTTGAGACGGCGGGGCCCAGCGGAGCGGTTCTTGAGACGGCGGGGCCCAGTTCAGCGGTTCTTGAGACGGCGGGGCCCAGTTCAGCGGTTCTTGAGACGGCGGGGCCCAGCGGAGCGGTTCTTGAGACGGCGGGGCCCAGTTCAGCGGTTCTTGAGACGGCGGGGCCCAGTTCAGCGGTTCTTGAGACGGCGGGGCCCAGCGGAGCGGTTCTTGAGACGGCGGGGCCCAGTTCAGCGGTTCTTGAGACGGCGGGGCCCAGTTCAGCGGTTCTTGAGACGGCGGGGCCCAGCGGAGCGGTTCTTGAGACGGCGGGGCCCAGTTCAGCGGTTCTTGAGACGGCGGGGCCCAGCGGAGCGGTTCTTGAGACGGCGGGGCCCAGTTCAGCGGTTCTTGAGACGGCGGGGCCCAGTTCAGCGGTTCTTGAGACGGCGGGGCCCAGCGGAGCGGTTCTTGAGACGGCGGGGCCCAGTTCAGCGGTTCTTGAGACGGCGGGGCCCAGTTCAGCGGTTCTTGAGACGGCGGGGCCCAGCGGAGCGGTTCTTGAGACGGCGGGGCCCAGTTCAGCGGTTCTTGAGACGGCGGGGCCCAGTTCAGCGGTTCTTGAGACGGCGGGGCCCAGTTCAGCGGTTCTTGAGACGGCGGGGCCCAGCGGTGCGGTTCTTGAGACGGCGGGGCCAAGTTCAGCGGTTCTTGAGACGGCGGGGCCCAGCGGAGCGGTTCTTGAGACGGCGGGGCCCAGTTCAGCGGTTCTGGAGACGGCGGCCAGTCTATGGCCAACTGCTAATTGCCTGGTGGTGCCCTCCTGGGCAGCGGGGATGGTGCTCCTTCAATGCCCACCTGGGCTGTGGGTGGTGGGGCCCTCCTGGCCAGCTGGGCTGGGTCCTCCCTGGGCAGCGGCTATGGGGGTGGTGGGCTCTCCCGGGGCAGCTGTGCCGGTTCCTCCCGGGGCAGCGGCTATGGGGGTTGTGGGCTCCTCCTGGGCAGCAGGCCTGCTGCCTGACCTCTCCGACTTGCTGCCCTTGCCCTCCTTAGTCGTGGGCCTGTGGCCCTTTCCTCCCTTTGGAGCTGTGGCTGGTGACTGTCTCTGGGTGGTGTCCGGGGGGGATGTAGAAGGCGGGCTCCTGCGGCGCCCCTTCCGCCTTCTGCTCCTCTTCCCAGGGGGTGGGCTGGCTGTCCCCTTGCTGCTGGGCGAAGATCCAGACATGCGGGCTGGCGGGCTCCAATACCCCTGCACCCTTGTCAAGGGGGCTGCAGGGCTGGTGGTGGCTGAGGTGCTCTTCTTACCCCGACGAGAAGGAGGGGGGGGCTCAGGGTCAGGAAAGAAGTTAGTAGTGGCGAGGAAGAGCTTCTTGGGACAATGGAGAGTGGTAGGTACAGTGGGAATGGGAGTGGAGGGAGAGGATGTGGTTGTAGGTGAGTCACGTTTGCTGTCTTTGGGTGCAGGTGCAGGAGGGATAGGCTGTCGTGAGGTGGATGGCTGTTGGGTGGGTGGGTGGCTGCGTTTGTGTGGTGTGGAAGAGGGGGTGACAGACACAGTGGGAGAGGACACAGGGGACGTGTAAATGGCAGTGGGGGTGGTGACTGCACGTGTGCGGACTGGAGTGGAGGGTGTGCTGGTGATGGAAACACTGGCTGATGGTGAGGTGAATGGAGGTGTGAGTGTAAACGTCACAGGGAGGGAGGAGGGAGACGAGGAGGTGGGGGTCACAGAGGTGGTAGTGACTGTTGGCATGTCTGCATCGGAATGTTGCGTGTGTGAATGTCTGCGTGATCTGTGGTGCTTATGTTTGGATGAGCTTCTCTTGGGTGTTGAGGTGTGTGCAGGCTGGTCTGATGGTGTGGGTGGGACAGGCAGAGGAACAGGAGACTGGGAGGAGGGAGTTAGTAGAGGCAGGCAGGAGACAGGGACAATGGCTGCCGTCAGTGCTGAGGCCAGAGCCTGGAACGATCGCTGATGGGCAGCCTGACCCGAATGAATGCCCTCCAGGTACGCATTGCTGCGATGAACCTCCCTCTCCACCCCCTGGATGGCATTCAAAAGGGTAGTCTGCCCAACAATGAGCGTTCGGAGGAGGTCAATGACCTCCTCACTGAGGGCAGCGGGGGTAACAGGGGCAGGGCCTGAGGTGCCTGGGGCGAAGGAGATGCCCGGCTTCCTGGCAGAGCGGGCACGGGGCGAACGCTGAGGGGCTGCTGGGAGGGCGGAGATGGTGCGCTGGGTGGCGGCTGTACCGGTAATGGCGGGGGGCACGGATGGTGCCACCCCGCAAGGGAGCCCCCTTCCGAGGATGTGTCCGTGTCGCTGCAGGGTCCAGTCGTCCCCGTCGTGGAGCTCCCCTCGCCCTCCGTCTCACTGGTCCAGTCTGACTCTGTGGCATGGCCCTCCTGGGCCATGTGAGATGCAGCTCCCTCCTGCCCCGATGCCACTTCTCCTCCGCCTGATGATGCTGATGCACACAAGCACAGAAAGACAAACAAAAAGGGGGGGGGGGAGAGAAATAAAGGGATATTGAGTACATGGATCTCCGGTACAGTTAGCGGACATGACAGACACAGATGCCCCCTGCACTAAGTTGCGCACTTGGGGTCCGCTACGCATTCCGTGGAACATGCCCTACACGCCTAGAGTTGACAACTGCACCCATGGATGACACGGCCCAGGGATGGCTGTACTGACAAACTACTGAGGGTGGTGGCTGGGGACATAGGGGCTTACGGGGGTGCCCAGCCTACAGATATCGCCCTGGCCTAGGGGGACCCACAGCCCTCCTCCCCCACCCAGACACCTCCACTGCGCGACAACAGAGTAGATAATGCTTGGACTCACCCCCTTGTGTCTGCTGTGCTGCCCTCACGCGCCCATCCAAATCAGGGTAGGCCACCGCCAGGATCCGGAACATCAGGGGGCTCAGTTGACGGCAGGCACCCCGCCTACGTTGGGAGGCCATCCCCAGCAGAGACTCGGCGGTCTTCTTGGTCCCGCGGCGGATGTCCTCCCACCTCTTGCGGCAGTGGGTGCCCCGTCGATGGTGGACCCCCAGGGTCCGGACTTCCTTGGCGATGGCACGCCAAATCCCAATCTTCTCATGGGCGCGGACCTATGTGACACGTACAGGGAGGGAGAAATACCACGTTCAAGTTTGTCAGCATTTTCCTTGCCAGTGGCCCAACGCCCCCCATCCCCGCCAGGTCCCCCGCCATGCCCCCCGCCAGGCCCAACATGCCCCCCATCCCCGCCAGGCCCCCGCCATGCCCCCCGCCAGGCCCAACATGCCCCCCATCCCCGCCATGCCCCCCGCCATGCCCAACATGCCCCCCATCCCCGCCAGGCCCCCCGCCATGCCCCCCGCCAGGCCCAACATGCCCCCCATCCCCGCCATGCCCCTCGCCATGCCCAACATGCCCCCCATCCCCGCCATGCCCCCCGCCATGCCCCCCGCCAGGCCCAACATGCCCCCCATCCCCGCCATGCCCCCCGCCATGCCCAACATGCCCCCCATCCCCGCCAGGCCCCCCGCCATGCCCCCCGCCAGGCCCAACATGCCCCCCATCCCCGCCATGCCCCCCGCCATGCCCAACATGCCCCCCATCCCCGCCATGCCCCCCGCCAGGCCCAACATGCCCCCCATCCCCGCCAGGCCCCCCGCCAGGCCCCCAAGCCAGCCAGTGGCCCCAAATCCAGATTGAATTAAACTCACTTGTTGGTCTGGAGGACCGTAGAGTAGCGCATACTGGGGGAGGACCCCATCCACAAGTTTCTCCAACTCCTCTCCAGTGAGGGCAGGGGCCCTTTCCCCAGGTGCAGCAGCCATTGTCCCTTCCAGACCGAGGTCACAGCAACACTTGCAGTATAGGTCCTCTCCTGTGAAAGTTCAAGTCGCAAGTGGATAAGTAGATAGAAAATGGCGGTCACGTCCGCGGCGGTGCGTACCGCGGCGGTGCGTCCCGCCACCGCCGGCGCCCTTCGCCATTGGCTCCTGAAACCCATAGGCTTCAATGTTAACCAATGCGGCTTGGCGCCGCGGTCTTCGCCCGCCGCCCGCCGCGGTGTGCCACGCCAGCGCATTGACCTCACATCCCATTGTCACACTTCACAGGTCAGGCAGACGCCATTTCCAGGGCCCACATGGCTCAATTTCAACTGCGTCACACAGGCCTAGGCCTTGCATAGCCACTCAGACACGCCATTCACTGCATAGAGAATCGTTTACTGTGCTAGCTGTGAGTACGTACCTGTGGGTTGCTTGACTGTGTGCTCCATGTTGTCCTTCCTAGGCACCGTCCGCTGGGTTGGGCGAGGAGACGGATGAATCCTCCCGTGTACCGACCGCTGGTGGACCTGTCGACAATGGAAGAACGCCACATTATCCTGACCTACCGTCTTAACCGTGCCACTATCCATGAACTGTGTGCCCAGCTGGAGCCCGACCTGATGTCCCCCATCCGCCAACCCACAGGGATTCCCCCTCTGGTGCAGGTCATGTCAGTACTCCATTTCTTGGCAAGTGGGTCATTTCAGACAACCGTGGGAATTGCTTCTGGGATGTCTCAGCCCATGTTTTCGAAGGTGTTATCCAGAGTGTTGTCTGCCCTGATGAAATCCGTGAGGAGCTACATCATTTTCCCTGAGGTGGGCGAATTGGCTACAGTGAAGGGTGATTTCTACGCCCTTGGACATATTCCCAACGTAATTGGTGCCATTGATGGGACCCATGTGGCTTTGGTTCCCCCAAGAGACAGGGAGCAGGTGTACAGGAACAGAAAAAATTACCATTCAATGAACATCCAGGTGGTGTGTTTGGCTGACCAGTACATCTCGCATGTAAATGCCAAATTCCCAGGGTCAGTGCATGACGCCTACATCCTCAGGAATAGCAGCATCCCTTACGTGATGGAACAGCTACAGAGACACCGTGTATGGCTAGTGGGGGACTCTGGGTACCCCAACCTGTCGTACACAAAGCCACCCCAAGCCACCCCATGGCTGTTGTAAATCTCAACTGGGGGGGGGTATCTGGTCCAAAGAAAGTTGTGGTAGCTTCAGATTTACCTGTAGACTGTCTATTAGGGAACGATTTGGAGACATCAGCTTGGTCAGATGTGGAGTTGGAGGCCCATGCAGCAATGCTGGGCATCCCAGGGCATATTTTTGCTTTGACAAGGGCTCAGGCCAAAAAGCAAAAAGGACAGGGAAGCTTGGATCCTGGAACAATGGACCAAGTGCTCCCTAAAGCTAGGGCTAGTAGAAGCAAACCACTTCCTACTATCCCTCCCTCTACAGTGGATTCAACTTCTGAGGAAGAAGAATTCCCTCCCTGTGCAGAACCTACACCAGAGGAGCTGGAAGCAGACACTGCTGAGCTTTTGGGTGAAGGGGGGCCTGCCAGAGAGGAGCTGAGTGTGGCACAGCAAACCTGTCCCACATTAGAGGGTCTCAGACAGCAAGCTGTCAAACAGGCTAATGGGGATGTCAGTGACTCACACAGAGTTTACTGGGAGGACAACCTCTTGTACACTGAGCAAAGGGATCCTAAACCTGGAGCTGCCAGGAGATTAGTGATTCCTCAGGAGTACAGAAAGTTCCTCCTAACACTGGCACATGACATTCCCTTAGCTGGGCACCTGGGTCAAATGAAAACTTGGGACAGATTGGTACCACTGTTTCATTGGCCTAGGATGTCTGAGGACACAAAAGAATTTTGTAAGTCCTGTGAAACCTGTCAAGCCAGTGGCAAGACAGGTGGCACTCCAAAGGCACCCCTTATCCCACTGCCTGTGGTTGGGGTTCCCTTTGAAAGGGTAGGGGTTGACATAGTTGGCCCCCTTGACCCTCCTACTGCTTCAGGCAATAGGTTTATCTTGGTGGTAGTGGACCATGCCACAAGATATCCTGAAGCTATTCCTTTAAGGACCACTACAGCTCCTGCAGTGGCAAAGGCCCTCCTGGGAATATTTTCCAGGGTGGGCTTCCCAAAGGAAGTAGTATCAGACAGAGGAAGCAATTTCATGTCTGCATACTTAAAGGCCATGTGGAAGGAGTGTGGTGTAACTTACAAGTTCACAACACCCTATCATCCACAAACAAATGGACTGGTGGAGAGATTTAATAAAACTCTCAAAGGCATGATTATGGGACTCCCTGAAAAACTCCGCAGGAGATGGGATATCCTTCTACCATGCCTCCTTTTTGCCTACAGGGAGGTACCCCAGAAAGGAGTGGGCTTCAGCCCCTTTGAACTTCTTTTTGGACACCCTGTTAGGGGTCCACTCACACTTGTAAAGGAGGGTTGGGAACAACCTTTAAAAGCTCCTAAACAGGATATTGTGGACTATGTACTTGGCCTCAGATCAAGGATGGCTGAGTACATGAAAAAGGCCAGTAAAAACCTTCAGGCCAGCCAAGAGCTCCAGAAGCAATGGCATGATCAGAAGGCTGTTTTGGTTCAGTACCAACCAGGGCAGAAAGTGTGGGTCTTGGAGCCTGTGGCCCCAAGAGCACTCCAAGATAAATGGAGTGGTCCACACACAATTGTTGAAAAGAAGGGTGAAGTCACCTACTTGGTTGACTTAGGCACTGCCAGGAGTCCCCTTAGGGTGCTCCATGTCAACCGCCTGAAACCCTACTATGACAGGGCTGATCTCACCCTGCTCATGGCAACAGATGAAGGACAGGAAGAAGACAGTGATCCTCTACCTGATCTCTTCTCTTCCACAGAACAAGATGCTCTTGTGGAAGGGGTAGTTTTGGCAGATTGTCTTACTGCTGAGCAGAAAGATAATTGCATAAATCTCCTAGGACAATTTTCAGAACTCTTCTCCATTGTGCCAGGCACCACTTCTTGGTGTGAGCACACTATAGATACTGGAGACAGTTTACCTGTCAAAAGTAAGATCTATAGGCAGCCTGACCATGTCAGGGACTGCATAAAGCAAGAAGTTCAGAAGATGTTGGAACTAGGAGTGGTTGAGCACTCTGACAGTCCATGGGCTTCTCCTGTGGTACTGGTACCAAAACCCAATTCTAAAGATGGAAAGAAGGAAATGAGGTTTTGTGTAGACTATAGAGGTCTCAACTTGGTAACCAAAACAGATGCTCACCCTATACCCAGGGCAGATGAGCTAATAGATACACTGGCATCTGCCAAGTATCTAAGCACTTTTGATTTGACTGCAGGGTACTGGCAGATCAAAATGTCAGAAGATGCTAAACCTAAGACTGCATTTTCTACCATTGGAGGACATTACCAGTTTACTGTAATGCCTTTTGGTTTGAAAAATGCACCTGCCACTTTTCAGAGGTTGGTGAACACAGTCCTGCAAGGGCTGGAAGCTTTCAGTGCAGCATATTTGGATGATATAGCTGTCTTTAGCTCCAGCTGGGATGATCACCTGGTCCACCTTTGGAAAGTTTTGGAGGCCCTGCAAAAGGCAGGCCTCACTATCAAGGCTTCAAAGTGCCAGATAGGGCAGGGTAAGGTGGTTTATCTGGGACACCTTGTTGGTGGGGAACAGATTGCACCACTTCAGGGGAAAATCCAAACTATTATTGATTGGATTCCCCCTACCACTCAGACTCAGGTGAGAGCCTTCCTAGGCCTCACTGGGTATTACAGGAGGTTCATTAAGAACTATGGCTCCATTGCAGCCCCTCTTAATGACCTCACATCCAAGAAAATGCCTAAAAAGGTATTATGGACAGCAAACTGTCAGAAAGCTTTTGAGGAGCTGAAGCAGGCCATGTGCTCTGCACCTGTCCTGAAAAGCCCTTGTTACTCTAAAAAATTCTATGTCCAAACTGATGCATCTGAATTAGGAGTAGGGGCAGTCCTATCACAACTTAATTCTGAGGGCCAGGATCAACCTGTTGCTTTTATTAGTAGAAGGTTGACCCCTAGAGAAAAGCGTTGGTCTGCCATTGAGAGGGAGGCCTTTGCTGTGGTCTGGGCTCTGAAGAAGTTGAGGCCATACCTGTTTGGCACTCACTTCATTGTTCAGACAGACCACAAACCTCTACTTTGGCTAAAACAAATGAAAGGTGAAAATCCTAAATTGTTGAGGTGGTCCATATCCCTACAGGGAATGGACTATACAGTGGAACATAGACCTGGGAGTAGCCACTCCAATGCAGATGGACTCTCCAGATATTTCCACTTAGACAATGAAGACTCATCAGGTAATGGCTAGTCTTATTGTCCTTCGTTTGGGGGGGGGTTGTGTAGGAAAGTACCATCTTGCCTGGCATGTTACCCCCTTTTTCACTGTATATATGTTGTTTTAGTTGTATGTGTCACTGGGACCCTGGTAACCCAGGGCCCCAGTGCTCATAAGTGTGCCTGTATGTGTTACCTGTGTAGTGACTAACTGTCTCACTGAGGCTCTGCTGATCAGAACCTCAGTGGTTATGCTCTCTCATTTCTTTCCAAATTGTCACTGACAGGCTAGTGACCATTTTTACCAATTCACATTGGCTTACTGGAACACCCTTATAATCCCCTAGTATATGGTACTGAGGTACCCAGGGTATTGGGGTTCCAGGAGATCCCTATGGGCTGCAGCATTTCTTTTGCCACCCATAGGGAGCTCTGACAATTCTTACACAGGCCTGCCACTGCAGCCTGAGTGAAATAACGTCCACGTTATTTCACAGCCATTTTACACTGCACTTAAGTAACTTATAAGTCACCTATATGTCTAACCTTTACCTGGTAAAGGTTAGGTGCAAAGTTACTTAGTGTGAGGGCACCCTGGCACTAGCCAAGGTGCCCCCACATTGTTCAGAGCCAATTCACTGAACTTTGTGAGTGCGGGGACACCATTACACGCGTGCACTACATATAGGTCACTACCTATATGTAGCTTCACCATGGTAACTCCGAATATGGCCATGTAACATGTCTATGATCATGGAATTGCCCCCTCTATGCCATCCTGGCATAGTTGGCACAATCCCATGATCCCAGTGGTCTGTAGCACAGACCCTGGTACTGCCAAACTGCCCTTCCTGGGGTTTCACTGCAGCTGCTGCTGCTGCCAACCCCTCAGACAGGCAGCTGCCCTCCTGGGGTCCAGCCAGGCCTGGCCCAGGATGGCAGAACAAAGAACTTCCTCTGAGAGAGGGTGTGACACCCTCTCCCTTTGGAAAATGGTGTGAAGGCAGGGGAGGAGTAGCCTCCCCCAGCCTCTGGAAATGCTTTGTTGGGCACAGATGTGCCCAATTCTGCATAAGCCAGTCTACACCGGTTCAGGGACCCCTTAGCCCCTGCTCTGGCGCGAAACTGGACAAAGGAAAGGGGAGTGACCACTCCCCTGACCTGCACCTCCCCTGGGAGGTGTCCAGAGCTCCTCCAGTGTGCTCCAGACCTCTGCCATCTTGGAAACAGAGGTGCTGCTGGCACACTGGACTGCTCTGAGTGGCCAGTGCCACCAGGTGACGTCAGAGACTCCTGCTGATAGGCTCCTTCAGGTGTTAGTAGCCTTTCCTCTCTCCTAGGTAGCCAAACCCTCTTTTCTGGCTATTTAGGGTCTCTGTCTCTGGGGAAACTTTAGATAACGAATGCATGAGCTCAGCCGAGTTCCTCTGCATCTCCCTCTTCACCTTCTGATAAGGAATCGACCGCTGACCGCGCTGGAAGCCTGCAAACCTGCAACATAGTAGCAAAGACGACTACTGCAACTCTGTAACGCTGATCCTGCCGCCTTCTCGACTGTTTTCCTGCTTGTGCATGCTGTGGGGGTAGTCTGCCTCCTCTCTGCACCAGAAGCTCCGAAGAAATCTCCCGTGGGTCGACGGAATCTTCCCCCTGCAACCGCAGGCACCAAAAAGCTGCATCTCCGGTCCCTTGGGTCTCCTCTCAGCACGACGAGCGAGGTCCCTCGAATCCAGCGACACCGTCCAAGTGACCCCCACAGTCCAGTGACTCTTCAGCCCAAGTTTGGTGGAGGTAAGTCCTTGCCTCACCTCGCTGGGCTGCATTGCTGGGAACCGCGACTTTGCAAGCTTCTCCGGCCCCTGTGCACTTCCGGCGGAAATCCTTCGTGCACAGCCAAGCCTGGGTCCACGGCACTCTAACCTGCATTGCACGACTTTCTAAGTTGGTCTCCGGCGACGTGGGACTCCTTTGTGCAACTTCGGCGAGCACCGTTTCACGCATCCTCGTAGTGCCTGTTTCTGGCACTTCTCCGGGTGCTACCTGCTTCAGTGAGGGCTCCTTGTCTTGCTCGACGTCCCCTCTCTCTGCAGGTCCAATTTGCGACCTCCTGGTCCCTCCTGGGCCCCAGCAGCGTCCAAAAACGCCAAACGCACGATTTGCGTGTAGCAAGGCTTGTTGGCGTCCATCCGGCGGGAAAACACTTCTGCACGACTCTCCAAGGCGTGGGGGATCCATCCTCCAAAGGGGAAGTCTCTAGCCCTTGTCGTTCCTGCAGTATTCACAGTTCTTCAGCCTAGTAAGAGCTTCTTTGCACCAACCGCTGGCATTTCTTGGGCATCTGCCCATCTCCGAGCTGCTTGTGACTTTTGGACTTGGTCCCCTTGTTCCACAGGTACCTTCAGACAGGAATCCATCGTTGTTGCATTGCTGATTTGTGTTTTCCTTGCATTCTCCCTCTAACACGACTATTTTGTCCTTAGGGGAACTTTGGTGCACTTTGCACTCACTTTTCAGGGTCTTGGGGTGGGTTATTTTGCTAACTCTCACTATTTTCTAATAGTCCCAGCGACCCTCTACAAGGTCACATAGGTTTGGGGTCCATTCGTGGTTCGCATTCCACTTCTGGAGTATATGGTTTGTGTTGCCCCTATCCCTATGTTTCCCCATTGCATCCTATTGTAACTATACATTGTTTGCACTGTTTTCTAAGACTATACTGCATATTTTTGCTATTGTGTATATATATCTTGTGTATATTTCCTATCCTCTCACTGAGGGTACACTCTAAGATACTTTGGCATATTGTCATAAAAATAAAGTACCTTTATTTTTAGTATAACTGTGTATTGTGTTTTCTTATGATATTGTGCATATGACACTAAGTGGTACTGTAGTAGCTTCACACGTCTCCTAGTTCAGCCTAAGCTGCTCTGCTAAGCTACCATTATCTATCAGCCTAAGCTGCTAGACACCCTATACACTAATAAGGGATAACTGGGCCTGGTGCAAGGTGCAAGTACCCCTTGGTACTCACTACAAGCCAGTCCAGCCTCCTACAGCTACTGACCCCAGTAAGGAATCCCCGGACCAGGGCAGAGGAACGGTACAATGAGGCCCATGGGCGTACTAGGAGGGTGATCGAACGCACCTTTGGCCTCCTAAAGGCCAGGTTTAGGTGCCTGCATATGACAGGTGGATCCCTAATGTACTCACCTAAGAAGGTGTGTCACATCATCGTGGCCTGCTGCAAGCTTCACAACCTGGCTTTGCGCCGCCAGGTGCCTTTCCTGCAGGAGGATGGTCGAGACGGTGGTGTTGTGGCAGCGGTGGAACCTGAGGAGAGTGACGAGGAGGAAGACGACGGGGCTGAAACAGACAACAGGGACAGAATCATTGAACAGTACTTCCAATAGGACACAGGTAACATTTCAAAGATAATTTAGTAAATGTTAACTACTCTCCTGAATCTCTGCTGCCTGTCTATTTGCCCCAGTGTATGATGACTGAGTTTTGGCTTTTCCCTCCCTATTTCAGATCTGGGGTCCCCCTACGAGTCTTGTGCTTCGTTTCCCCATGGACTACAGCTTTGTGGCAGCTGTTTGTTGACTTCACCATGTACAAGGACATATTTGCACTGTCATGTCAATTACAATATATTGAAATCACAGCCAGACTCCAGATATTTTGGTGCAAAATAGGTGTTTATTTAAGTGCTCAAAATGGGATGGGTGGTTTCAAGTGGGTGGGGGCTATGGTGAAGGAATGTCCATGGCAGAGTCCAGAGTAACAGTCACACAGGTGCATTGTCCAGAGGCCTGTGGAGAGATGGAGCATGGGCAGTTCAAGGATGGACAGGGTGACAATGTGGGACAGTGGGATGACATCAGGTGGTATCCATTGCTGGCGGGGGTCTTGACATCCTACTCTGTCTTCTTGCGAGATCTCAGGGCCCTCTTGCGGGGTGGTTCTTCTCCTGCAGGAGGTGGGGGTCTGGTGGGCTGCTGCTGTGCGGGGGCCTCCTGTCCACTAGCGCCGGCGGAGGTGGTTGGCTGTTCTTGGTCCAGGCTAGTGGCAGGGGCCCTTGGGTGTTGTTGAGTGTCCGCCCTGGTGTTGACGAGGTCCTGCAGCAGCCCTACCATGGTAACCAGGGTGGTGTTGATGGCTCTGATGTCCTCCCTGTACCCCCGATAGTGTTCCTCCTGCAGTACCTGGATCTCCTGGAACCGGGCCTGTACCGTCGCCATCGTCTCCTGGGAGCGGTTGTATGCTCCCATGATGGTGGTGAGGACCTCGTGGAGAGTGGGTTCCCTGAGCCTCTCCTCCCCCCCCCGTCGCACAGCTGCCCTCCGAGTTCCCCTGTTTCCCTGGGCCTCTGCCCCCTGGCCGGTGTGCCCACTACCACTGCCCCCAGGTCCCTGTTGTTGTTGGGGTGGTGGGTTATCCTGGGTGCCCTGTAGTGGTAGACACACCGCAGATTGACGCGCCCTGGAGACAGAGGCATGGGCCCGCTGGGTGGGAGCTGTGCTGGTGTTCCCAGAGGGGTTTGGGTCTGTAGTGGCCTGGGCCTGTGTGAGGGGAACCGACTGTCCAGAGGTCCCCGATGGTCCGGGCTGGTCATCGGTGTCCAGGTCGACAGAGCTGCTGTCATCGCTGACGGCCTCTTGGGTGGGGGGTGTGGAGAATTCTGGCCCCTCCGCCGCGGTGTGTTGACGGTCGGGTCCTGCAGGGGTATAGAGGTATGGTTATAGTTTCAATGTGTGGCATATGGGTGTATCTATGGGTTCTCGTGTCCCCAAGTGCTGGCATTCGTATGTGGGGGCTTTGGTGAGGGTGGCTTGTGGGGGGGATGTGTATATGCATTGGGCATGCTTTGGTGATGGGTGTCCATGCTTAGTGGACGCATGCAGGCCTAGGTTTTGGGATGTGTGGGTTGTGATGGTGAGACATTGGCGGGGAATAGGTGTGCTGGGGGTGGGGGTGAGGATGGTGGTGGGGGTGAGGATGGTGGTGGGGGTGAGGATGGGGGTGGGGGTGAGGGTGGGGTTCGAGGATGGGGGTGAGGGTTGGGGTATGATTTGGCATGCAGGTGGGGGGGAAGCAGTATTGAAGCTTCAACTTACCAGTATCCATTCCTCCGCCGACTCCTGCGAGGCCGTCAGGATGCAGGATGTTCAAGACTTCCTCCTCCCATGATGTGAATTGTGGGGGTTGAGGTGGGGGTCCTCCGCCAGTCTTGTGCACGGCGATGTTGTGCCTGGATACCATGGAACGCACCATCGCTTCCTGATGTCTTCCCGATTTCTGGGGTGCTGTCCCACTGCGTTGACCCTGTCGACAATCCTCTGCCATAGCTCCGTCCTCCGGGCAATGCTGGTGTATTGTATCTGTGTGCCGAACAGCTGGGGCTCTACCCGAACGATTTCCTCCACCATGACCCTGAGTTCTTCGTCTGTGAAGCGGGGTTGTCTTTGGGGTGCCATGGGGTGGTGTGTATGATGTGTGGGGTGGAGTATGTGTATTTAAGTGAGTTGAGTGTGGTGGTGTGTGTTGTTTTGTGTGTGGATAGTGTGTGGGTGATGGTGTTGAGTGGCTGTGGCTGTTAGTTTGTGGATGCTGGTGTCTCGCTCTGGCCTTCTTTCAGAATTTTTTAGCGTAGGGGTTTGTGGGTGATGTGGGTGGGTGTTTTATATTGTATTGTGTGTGTGGGAGTGGTGTGTGTATGTGTATCAGGTGTGTGGGATTCAAATCGTCCAATGTGGCTGAGTTTTGTTCGTTTGTGTGTATTCTGACCGCGGCGGTGTGTCCCGCCAATGGAATACCGCGTTTGAATGACCGCCGCGTGGATTCGTGGGTCGTAATGGCATGGGCGTATTTCTGTTGGCGTGACGGTGGAGGTTTTGTCACCTCCACTTTTCCGCCGACCGCTGGTCTGGCGGTCTGTTGTGGCGGTCGGATTTTCGGAGGTTTGCCTTCTGCGGGTCAGAATGACCGTGGCGGGTTTCCGCGACCGCGGCGGGATTATGGAGGATTTCTGACCGGCGGTAGGCGCCTTTTACCGCCGAGGTCAGAATGACCACCTTAGTGTCTCTGCTTTGGAGAATTCTTTAGATAACGAATGCAAGAGTTCATCAGAGTTCCTCTGCAGCTCTCTCTTCACCTTCTGCCAAAGGATCGACCGCTGACTGCTCAGGACGCTTGCAAAACCGCAACAAAGTAGCAAAGACGACTACTGCAACCTTGTATCGCTGATCCTGCCTGTTGCTCGCCTGTTTCTGGTGGTGCATGCTCTGGGGGTAGCCTGCCTCCTTTCTGCACCAGGAGCTCTGAAGAAATCTCCTGTGGGACGACGGAATCTTCCCCCTGCAACCACAGGCAACAAAAGACTGCATCACCAGTCCTCTGGGTCCCCTCTCAGCAAGCGAGCATGGTCCCTGGAACTCAGCAACTCTGTCCAATTGACTCCCACAGTCCAGTGACTCTTCAGTCCAAGTTTGGTGGAGGTAAGTCCTTGCCTCCCCACGCTAGACTGCATTGCTGGGTACTGCGTGATTTGCAGCTGCTCCGGCTCCTGTGCACTCTTCCAGGATTTCCTTTGTGCACAGCCAAGCCTGGGTCCCCGACACTCTAACCTGCAGTGCACAACCTCCTGAGTTGTCCTCCAGCGTCGTGGGACTCCCTTTTGTGTCTTTGGGTGAGCTCCAGTTCACTCCTCTTCCAAGTGCCTGTTCCAGTACTTCTGCGGGTGCTGCCTGCTTCTGAGAGGGCTCCCTGAGTTGCTGGGCACCCCCTCTGTCTCCTCATCCAAGTGGCGACATCCTGGTCCCTCCTGGGCCACAGCAGCATCCAAAAACCCTAACCGCGACCCTTGCAGCTAGCAAGGCTTGTTTGCGGTCTTTCTGCGTGGGAACACCTTTGCAAGCTTCTTCACGACGTGGGACATCCATCCTCCAAAGGGAAAGTTTCTAGCCCTCTTCGTTCTTGCAGAATCCACAGCTTCTACCATCTGGTGGCAGCTTCTTTGCACCCTCAGCTGGCATTTCCTGGGCATTTGCCCACTCTCGTCTTTGTCGTGACTCTTGGACTTGGTCCCCTTGATCCACAGGTACTCTCATCTGGAAATCCACTTTGGTTGCTTTGCTGGTGTTGGTCTTCCATGCAGAATTCCCCTATCACGACTTCTGTGCTCTCTGGGGAATATAGGTGCACTTTACACCTACTTTTCAGGGTCTTGGGGTGGGCTATTTTTCTAACCCTCACTGTTTTCTTACAGTCCCAGAGACCCTCTACAAGCTCACATAGGTTTGGGGTCCATTCGTGGTGCGCATTCCACTTTTGGAGTATATGGTTTGTGTTGCCCCTATACCTATGTCATCCTATTGCAATCTACTGTAATTTTACATTGCTTGCATTACTTCCTTTTGCTATTACTGCATATTTTTGGTATTGTGTACATATATCTTGTGTATATTTGGCATCCTCATACTGAGGGTACTCACTGAGATACTTTTGGTATATTGTCATAAAAATAAAGTACCTTTATTTTTAGTATATCTGTGTATTGTGTTTTCTTATGATATTGTGCATGTGACACCAGTGGTATAGTAGGAACTTTGCATGTCTCCTAGTTCAGCCTAAGCTACTCTGCTATAGCTACCTTCTATCAGCCTAAGCTGCCAGAAACACCTCTTGTACACTAATAAGGGATAACTGGACCTGGCACAGAGTGTAAGTACCCCTTGGTACCCACTACAAGCCAGGCCAGCCTCCTACAACGCTGATCAACCTACATGGCCTTCGTCAGAGCCAATTCTATGTGTGGAACCTACTGCCATTTCGTAAAGGCACACAAGCACTTACATGCAGTGAACATAAACAAAATATTAGGTGTATGCTATTTTATTGTCTGTTGAACAAATATATTTGCAACAATTTATCACAATATATCCTTGTAACAAAATGTTGTTGCGAACAAACAAATGAATACGCACTTTCTTGTAAATGTGCCCCTTTGTATTTTGTTTATGTTTACTGCACGTAAGGTGCTTTTGAGCTATCAAGAAATGGTGGTAGGTTCCACACATAGAAATGTCTCTGACAAAGACCAAGTTGGTCGATACGCGCGTGCTCCAATAAACTTTTGGAAAGTAAAGTTCTAGAGTGCAGGCTTTTGCTTTTGATTAATAATGTCGGAGGATTTGTTGTGTATATATATTAAGTCCCATATTATTAAAATTGATGTCTATCATCCAGCAGATCACCACACTGTGAGCCTTTGCAATAACATTGTGATCTGGTTCTGATAAATACCTGTGTTTATAACTATGCCTAGGAGTGAACAGCGTGAAGTAAACCCTATTTGCAGTTGCCCTGATAGTAATATGCTTTTTATTACCATTGTTGATGGTGGGAAGAGGCAGCATAGTATGAATCTTTTTGTATTGGAAGTATCCATATGGAGTGGCTGCCCCCACAAATGTCAAGCGTCAGGGGCTGGGGTGGTAGAGATGACGGGGATGGGAGAAACCACTAAAACAAAATTAAAAAAATAAAATGTACCTTTCCCGCTGTTCCCACCCAGCCGCCTCACTCATTGCTCCTCTTCTTGCGGTGTCCCAGCCCAGCACAAGCTCCCCAGCAAAGCAGCACCAGGATTGGTCTGAGGAGCTCGGACTGCTTCTCAGACACTTCCCTATGATATGTGCAGTTTCTCCAGCGCAGCTGTGCAACACAACCGGGCTATGGAAACTTAGGAATGCATGTGTGTTTGGCCAGCCAAACACACATGCGCATCTAGGTGCACTCTCTCCTTCTCTCCCCTCCCACATCCCATGATCCAGCTCCGGCCCTCCCTGCACTGCTGGCTGAACCACCAGATGAAAAATAAAATGATAGTCAACTATCGTTTTATTTTTCATCTCCTGGTTTTTTGCCATTGCGAAGGAGCTTCCTCTTTCCATATGAATGCCTAAATGTCTGTTTCCGCGGATGCAACCAAACATGTCACAAAAGATAGGTCATTACAACAAAGAACACCTACATGTAAAACAAGACAAACTAACCGTTTTATGTACGTTTGCTTTTGGGGGCCCAGCTGCTACTATTGTTAAGGAGGCAGCATCTGTTATGCCGACGCCGACATGACCGCTGAGGGCATTTTGCCAAAGGGCTGCTGTGTACAACACACAAATACACAGGTTACCTCAAAAAAATGTAAAATGAATAGTTGCTATTGTGTCAACTAATATCCAGATTGTTTCACGATTTAGTATTCCAGAATTTTAATCAGCACACAAACAACCTGATTACATTTAAACGGTGAAAAGTTATACTTACTTTCCTTTTCGATCAATATAGGTTTCTGTTGCTCCAACTAATATCCTGGTTGTTTCACGATTTAGTATTCCTGAATTGTATTGTTTCCAGTAGCTAATCTTTAAAACAAATAAACATGTACACTTTCATCATTATGTGATATTTTAAATATTGCACAAAACAATTTCTTGATCCATTCTGTAACTTTTAGACTGTGTAAATGTTGTTGGTATGCTAAAGAGTTCTATCAAAATGTAACCTACATTTAGGATATGAGCTTTGAAGTTGCTTGATATGTGTCAGCAGCATCTGAGTATTATGGTCAACAGCTGATTTCTACCATTAAGTGTGTCAATGACATTGATTGGTGTTGCATAGGTAAATATTTGAGTTCATGCCACTAAATACAATTGTATAATGTACGCCAACGTTTTTTAGGGATGCTTCATTTATTAAAGCATGCATGTGACAAGACATGGTCAAATCTACGTTTAATGAGGCCATTGCCTCTTAATTGTTATGACAACAATCTGGTTTATAATAAATCGTGCTCCAGCAAGTACTTCAGCTTACTACCAACCCTACCGTTCTGCGAACTCTGGGTAAAGAGTTTAATACTAATTTAGAGAAAATGGCCTGTCAGAAACATGGCGGTTGTACATAAATAGCAAATTAATCACACATTAGCAATTCAGAGAAATAGAGACAACAGTTTTAGGCACGTTTGATTTCCCAAGAATGCAACATGTGGCATGGGCTGATGGTCCTTATTCTCTGACGAGCTGGCAGAAATCCCACCGATTACCTCCATTATCAGGTCACTCGAGAGGAAGGACGGGATTTCCAAGTTATACAGATTGCACACTAAACATTCAGCTACGGCTGACAATAAGGCCCTTAAGAAGTGGGTGTCACGAACTGCGCTGGACTTCTCACCTCTGGATTTCAGATTGGCGAATACACCAGGTCTTCTACAGGTCCTGGATACTCCCAGATAAGGGCGACCCCTTCTAGTAGCCATGGTGCCGCTTGACAGGCTACGCCAAGGCAGACCGTACCCTCCAGAAGGAGTCCCAGAGGGAAAAAAAACCAACACTGGGGAAAAAACCTCTAACAGGAACTCCTGAAGGAAAACAAGAAAAAACAGGACTTGACAACAGGAAACAAAAATAGGCAGTATCCAGGGTAAAAGGCAGGAAAAAAGGAACAGGTAAAAATCTCCCAAGGGAAAAGCAGGAACAAAGAACAGGCAAAAATATCCCAAGGCGAAAGCAGGAACAAGGAACAGGCAAAAATCTCCTGAGGCAAAAAAGCAGGAACAAAGAACAGGAGCGAACAGCACAACCAGAAGGAAGTGTTTGCAACGCAAGGAGGAACAAGACTGACTGACTTACATACTGAGAAAAGGGAAGTGACATCACAGGAAAGGGAAGTAACACCATCTTGGATTGGGAAAAGCCCATAGACCAGTATAGGAAAAAGGAAGTAGTATAAAAGAAAAACAGAGCATGCTGGGACAAAAACACGAAGAAGACAAGATGGACACAACATGGATAGAGACAGGCAAAAGGACCAACAAAAGACCCACCACCAACAACAAAAGAAGAAAAAAGGCTACAAGTAAGTGTAGCGCTTCCGGAAGCGAAATATATGCTTCCCAGAAAGCATAGTCAAAAACGCGGGGAACAGCGCTCCGAATATCGGTAGCGCATTCCACCCGTGAGGACAGAAAGAGACGCCGCGTCAGAGCGCGGCGTTACAGTGGGATACCGACCTGGGAGTAGGTTTCGAGGTTGTGACCTGGAAGTATTGCTGGTCTCAAATTGGATTAGTGCCTACAACCTACATACATAAACCAATTAAATGTAAATTTCGGAACAGATTGTACTGCTCTCCCAGGTTCTTGAATATAATAGATGCCATTTACATGGTTTGCTGATTCCCTGACAGGATATATATATATATATATATATATATATATATATATATATATATATATATATATATATATATATATTAGGGTGCTGGCCTGGCTTGTAGTGGGTACCAGAGATACTTACACCTTGTGCCAGGCCAGTCATCCCTTATTAGTGTAGAAGAGGTGTTTCTAGCAGCTGAGACTGATAGAAGGTAGCTATGGCAAAGCAGCTTAGGCTGAACTAGGAGACATGTAAAGCTCTTCTATACCACTGTCGGAAAGTACCATCTTGCCTGGCATGTTACCCCCATATTTCACTGTATATATGTTGTTTTAGACTATGTGTCACTGGGACCCTGCCAGGCAGAGCCCCAGTGCTCATAAGTATGTGCCCTATATGTGTTCCCTGTGTGATCAAAAGTAGAGGGACAGGGAGAAATTGATGGTCCAGTGTACGTTCTCCCTGATGAGATGCACTTAACAATAAAGTATACACTGTTCCAAAGAAAATAGTAGGAGAGAGGAGCCCTAAATATAGGAGCAAGAAACCTCACACACCCGAATGGGTGTCATGTTTCATCATCGGAATAGATCCTTGTCAGACAGGCGCTGCAATGCCTGACAGGCACCCCCCGAAGGGGGGCTCTTTGCCGGAGATCTTTACTCGATAATGACAAGGTGTAGGAAAGTACCATCTTGCTTGGCATGTTACCCCCATATTTCACTGTACATATGTTGTATTAGTTGTATGTGTCACTGGGACCCTGCCAACCAGGGCCCCAGTGCTCATAAATGTGCCCTGTATGTGTTCACTGTGTGATGACTAACTGTCTCACTGAGGCTCTGCTAACCAGAACCTCAGTGGTTATGCTCTCTCTTTGCTTTCCAAATTGTCACTAACAGACTAGTGACCAATTTCACCAATTCACATTGGCATACTGGAACACCCTTATAATTCCCTAGTATATGGTACTGAGGTACCCAGGGTATTGGGGTTCCAGGAGATCCCTATGGGCTGCAGCATTTCTTTTGCCACCCATAGGGAGTTCTGACAATTCTTACACAGGCCTGCCACTGCAGCCTGAGTGAAATAACATCCACGTTATTTCACAGCCATTTACCACTGCACTTAAGTAACTTATAAGCCACCTATATGTCTAACCTTTACCTGGTAAAGGTTGGGTGCTAAGTTACTTAGTGTGTGGGCACCCTGGCACTATCCAAGGTGCCCCCACATCGTTCAGGGCAAATTCCCCGGACTTTGTGAGTGCGGGGATACCATTTCACACGTGCATTATACATAGGTCACTACCTATGTATAGCGTCACAATGGTAACTCCGAACATGGCCATGTAACATGTCTAAGATCATGGAATTGTCACCCCAATGCCCCCGAGTTTCTAGCACAGACCCGGGTACTGCCAAACTACCTTTCCCGGGGTTTCACTGCAGCTGCTGCTGCTGCCAACCCCTCAGAGAGGTTTCTGCCCTCCTGGGGTCCAGCCAGGCTTGGCCCAGGAAGGCAGAACAAAGGACTTCCTCAGAGAGAGGGTGTTACACCCTCTCCCTTTGGGAAAAGGTGTCAGGGCTGGGGAGGAGTAGCCTCCCCCAGCCTCTGGAAATGCTTTCATGGGCACAGATGGTGCCCATCTCTGCATAAGCCAGTCTACACCGGTTCAGGGATCCCCCAGCCCTGCTCTGGCGCGAAACTGGACAAAGGAAAGGGGAGTGACCACTCCCCTGACCTGCACATTCCAGGGGAGGTGCCCAGAACTCCTCCAGTGGGCTCCAGACCTCTGCCATCATGGAAACAGAGGTGCTGCTGGCACACTAGACTGCTCTGAGTGGCCAGTGGCAGCAGGTGACGTCAGAGACCCCTTCTGATAGGCTCTTACCTGTGTTGCTAGATTATCCTCCTTCCTAAGTAGCCAAACCTCCTTTTCTGGCTATTTAGGGTCTCTGCTTTGGGGAATTCTTTAGATTACGAATGCAAGAGCTCATCAGAGTTCCTCTGCATCTCTCTCTTCACCTTCTGCCAAGGAATCGACCGCTGACTGCTCAGGAAGCCTGCAAAACCGCAACAAAGTAACAAAGACGACTACTACAACCTTGTATCGCTGATCCTGCCGCCTTCTCAAATATTTTCCTGGTGGTGCATGCTGTGGGGGTAGTCTGCCTCCTCTCTGCACTAGAAGCTCAGAAGAAATCTCCCGTGGGATGATGGAATCCTCCCCCTGCAACCGCAGGCACCAAAAGAACTGCATCACCGGTCCTCTGGATCCCCTCTCAGCACGGTGAGCGTGGTCCCTGGAACTCAGCAACTCTGTCCAAGTGACTACCACAGTCCAGTGACTCTTCAGTCCAAGTTTGGTGGAGGTAACTCCTTGCCTCCCCACGCTAAACTGCATTGCTGGGTACTGCGTGATTTGCAGCTGCTCCGGCTCCTGTGCACTCTTCCAGGATTTCCTTTGTGCACAGCCAAGCCTGGGTCCCCGACACTCTAAACTGCAGTGCACAACCTCCTGAGTTGTCCTCCGGCGTCGTGGGATCTCCTTTTGTGACTTCAGTGAGCTCCAGTTCACTCTTCTTTGTAGTGCCGGTTCCGGCAATTCTGCAGGTGCTGCCTGCTTCTGTGAGGGCTCCCTATCGTGCTGGGCGCCCCCTATGTCTCCTCAGACAATTGGCGACATCCTGGTCCCTCCTGGGCCACAGCAGCATTCAAAAACCGTAACCGGGACCCTTGCAGCTAGCAAGGCTTGTTTGCGGTCTTTCTGCGTGGGAACACATCTGCAAGCTTCTTCACGACGTGGGACATCTATCCTCCAAAGGGGACGTTTCTAGCCCTCTTCGTTCTTGCAGAATCCACAGCTTCTACCATCCGGTGGCAGCTTCCTTGCATCCTCAGCTGGCATTTCCTGGGCATCTGCCCATTCTCGACTTTGTCGAGACTCTTGGACTTGGTCCCCTTGTTCCACAGGTACTCTCGTCCGGAAATCTATCTTTGTTGCATTGCTGGTGTTGGTCTTCCTTGCAGAAATCCCCTATCACGACTTCTGTGCTCTCTGGGGAATATAGGTGCACTTTACACCTACTTTTCAGGGTCTTGGGGTGGGCTATTTTTCTAACCCTCACTGTTTTCTTACAGTCCCAGCGACCCTCTACAAGCTCACATAGGTTTGGGGTCCATTCGTGGTTCGCATTCCACTTTTGGAGTCTATGGTTTGTGTTGCCCCTATACCTATGTGCTCTCATTGCAATCTATTGTGACTGTACATTGCTTGCATTACTTCCTTTTGCTATTACTGCATATTTTTGGTATTGTGTACATATATCTTGTGTATATTGCTATCCTCATACTGAGGGTACTCACTGAGATACTTTTGGCATATTGTCATAAAAATAAAGTACCTTTATTTTTAGTATATTTGTGTGTTGTGTTTTCTTATTGTAGGAAAGTACCATCTTGCCTGGCATGTTACCCCCCTATTTCACTGTACATAGGTTGTTTTAGTTGTATGTGTCACTGGGACCCTGCCAGCCAGGGCCCCAGTGCTCATAAATGTGCCCTGTATGTGTTACCTGTGTGATGACTAACTGTCTCACTGAGGCTCTGCTAACCAGAACCTCAGTGGTTATGCTCTCTCTTTGCTTTCCAAATTGTCACTAACAGGCTAGTGACCAATTTCACCAATTTACATTGGCATACTGGAACACCCTTATAGTTCCCTAGTATATGGTACTGAGTTACCCAGGGTATTGGGGTTCCAGGAGATCCCTATGGGCTGCAGCATTTCTTTTGCCACCCATAGGGAGCTCTGACAATTCTTACACAGGCCTGCCACTGCAGCCTGAGTGAAATAACGTCCACGTCATTTCACAGTCATTTTACACTGCACTTAAGTAACTTATAAGTCACCTCTATGTCTAACCTTTACCTGGTAAAGGTTGGGTGCTAAGTTACTTAGTGTGTGTGCACCCTGGCACTAGCCAAGGTGCCCCTACATTGTCAGGGCCAATTCCCCGGACTTTGTGAGTGCGGGGACACCATTACATGCGTGCACTACATATAGGTCACTACCTATATGTAGCTTCACAATGGTAACTCCGAATATGGCCATGTAACATGTCTATGATCATGGAATTGCCCCCTCTATGCCATCCTGGCATAGTTGGCACAATCCCATGATCCCAGTGGTCTGTAGCACAGACCCTGGTACTGCCAAACTGCATTTCCCGGGGTTTCACTGCAGCTGCTGCTGCTGCCAACCCCTCAGACAGGTTTCTACCCTCCTGGGGTCCAGCCAGGCTAGGCCCAGGATGGCAGAACAAAGGACTTCCTCTGAGAGAGGGTGTTACACCCTCTCCCTTTGGAAAATGGTGTGAAGTCAGGGGAGGAGTAGCCTCCCCCAGCCTCTGGAAATGCTTTCATGGGCACAGATGGTGCCCATTTCTGCATAAGCCAGTCTACACCGGTTCAGGGACCCCTTAGCCCTGCTCTGGCGCGAAACTGGACAAAAGAAAGGGGAGTGACCACTCCCCTGACCTGCACCTCCCCTGGGAGGTGTCCAGAGCTCCTCCAGTGTGCTCCAGACCTCTGCCATCTTGGAAACAGAGGTGCTGCTGGCACACTGGACTGCTCTGAGTGGCCAGTGCCACCAGGTGACGTCAGAGACTCCTTGTGATAGGCTCCTTCAGGTGTTGCTAGCCTATCCTCTCTCCTAAGTAGCCAAACCCTCTTTTCTGGCTATTTAGGGTCTCTGTCTCTGGGGAAACTTTAGATAACGAATGCAAGAGCTCAGCCGAGTTCCTCTGCATCTCTCTCTTCACCTTCTGCCAAGGAATCGACTGCTGACCGCGCTGGAAGCCTGCAAACCTGCAACATAGTAGCAAAGACGACTACTGCAACTCTGTAACGCTGATCCTACGGCCTTCTCGACTGTTTTCCTGGTGGTGCATGCTGTGGGGGTAGTCTGCCTCCTCTCTGCACTAGAAGCTCCGAAGAAATCTCCCGTGGGTCGACGGAATCTTCTCCCTGCAACCGCAGGCACCAAAAAGCTGCATTACCAGTCCCTTGGGTCTCCTCTCAGCACGACGAGCGAGGTCCCTCGAATCCAGCAACTCTGTCCAAGTGGCCCCCACAGTCCAGTGACTCTTCAGTCCAAGTTTGGTGGAGGTAAGTCCTTGCCTCACCTTGCTAGACTGCATTGCTGGGAACCGCGACTTTTGCAGCTACTCCGGCCTCCGTGCACTTCCGGCGGAAATCATTTGTGCACAGTCCAGCCTGGGTCCACGGCACACTAACCTGCATTGCACGACCTCCTAAGTTGTTCTCCGGCGACGTGGGACTTCTTTGTGCGACTTCGGGTGAGCACCGTTTCACGCATCCTTGTAGTGCCTGTTTCTGGCACTTCTCCGGGCTCTACCTGCTGCTAAGAGGGCTCCTTGTCTTGCTCCACGTCCCCTCTACCTCCTGGTCCAATTTGCGACCTCCTGGTCTCTCCTGGGCCACAGCAGCATCCAAAAACGCTAACCGCATGATTTGCAGCTAGCAAGGCTTGTTGGCATTCTTTCGGCGGGAAAACACTTCTGCACAACTCTACAAGGCGAGAGGGATGCGTCCTCCAAAGGGGAAGTCTCTAGCCCTTTGCGTTCCTGCAGAAACCACAGCTTCTTCTGTCCAGTAGAAGCTTCTTTGCACCCGCAGCTGGCATTTCCTGGGCATCTGCCCATCTGTAGGAGGCTGGACTGGCTTGTAGTGAGTACCAAGGGGTACTTGCACCTTGCACCAGGCCCAGTTATCCCTTATTAGTGTATAGGGTGTCTAGCAGCTTAGGCTGATAGATAATGGTAGCTTAGCAGAGCAGCTTAGGCTGAACTAGGAGACGTGTGAAGCTACTACAGTACCACTTAGTGTCATATGCACAATATCATAAGAAAACACAATACACAGTTATACTAAAAATAAAGGTACTTTATTTTTATGACAATATGCCAAAGTATCTTAGAGTGTACCCTCAGTGAGAGGATAGGAAATATACACAAGATATATATACCCAATAGCAAAAATATGCAGTATAGTCTTAGAAAACAGTGCAAACAATGTATAGTTACAATAGGATGCAATGGGGAAACATAGGGATAGGGGCAACACAAACCATATACTCCAGAAGTGGAATGCGAACCACGAATGGACCCCAAACCTATGTGACCTTGTAGAGGGTCGCTGGGACTATTAGAAAATAGTGAGAGTTAGAAAAATAACCCTCCCCAAGACCCTGAAAAGTGAGTGCAAAGTGCACCAAAGTTCCCCTAAGGACAAAATAGTCGTGTTAGAGGGAGAATGCAAGGAAAACACAACTCAGCAATGCAACAACGATGGATTCCTGTCTGAAGGTACCTGTGGAACAAGGGGACCAAGTCCAAAAGTCACAAGCAGCTCGGAGATGGGCAGATGCCCAAGAAATGCCAGCGGTTGGTGCAAAGAAGCTCTTACTAGGCTGAAGAACTGTGAATACTGCCGGAACGACAAGGGCTAGAGACTTCTCCTTTGGAGGATGGATCCCCCACGCCTTGGAGAGTCGTGCAGAAGTGTTTTCCCGCCGGATGGACGCCAACAAGCCTTGCTACACGCAAATCGTGTGTTTGGCGTTTTTGGACGCTGCTGGGGCCCAGGAGGGACCAGGAGGTCGCAAATTGGACCTGAAGAGACAGGGGACGTCGAGCAAGACAAAGAGCCCTCACTGAAGCAGGTAGCACCCGGAGAAGTGCCAGAAACAGGCACTACAAGGATGCGTGAAACGGTGCTCGCCGAAGTTGCACAAAGGAGTCCCACGTCGCCGGAGACCAACTTAGAAAGTCGTGCAATGCAGGTTAGAGTGCCGTGGACCCAGGCTTGACTGTGCACACAGGATTTCCGCCGGAAGTGCACAGGGGCCGGAGAAGCTTGCAAAGTCGCGGTTCCCAGCAATGCAGCCCAGCGAGGTGAGGCAAGGACTTACCTCCACCAAACTTGGGCTGAAGAGTCACTGGACTGTGGGGGTCACTTGGACGGTGTCGCTGGATTCGAGGGACCTCGCTCGTCGTGCTGAGAGGAGACCCAAGGGACCGGAGATGCAGCTTTTTGGTGCCTGCGGTTGCAGGGGGAAGATTCCGTCGACCCACGGGAGATTTCTTCGGAGCTTCTGGTGCAGAGAGGAGGCAGACTACCCCCACAGCATGCACAAGCAGGAAAACAGTCGAGAAGGCGGCAGGATCAGCGTTACAGAGTTGCAGTAGTCGTCTTTGCTACTATGTTGCAGGTTTGCAGGCTTCCAGCGCGGTCAGCGGTCGATTCCTTATCAGAAGGTGAAGAGGGAGATGCAGAGGAACTCGGCTGAGCTCATGCATTCGTTATCTAAAGTTTCCCCAGAGACAGAGACCCTAAATAGCCAGAAAAGAGGGTTTGGCTACCTAGGAGAGAGGAAAGGCTACTAACACCTGAAGGAGCCTATCACAATGAGTCTCTGACGTCACCTGGTGGCACTGGCCACTCAGAGCAGTCCAGTGTGCCAGCAGCACCTCTGTTTCCAAGATGGCAGAGGTCTGGAGCACACTGGAGGAGCTCTGGACACCTCCCAGGGGAGGTGCAGGTCAGGGGAGTGGTCACTCCCCTTTCCTTTGTCCAGTTTCGCGCCAGAGCAGGGGCTAAGGGGTCCCTGAACCGGTGTAGACTGGCTTATGCAGAATTGGGCACATCTGTGCCCAACAAAGCATTTCCAGAGGCTGGGGGAGGCTACTCCTCCCCTGCCTTCACACCATTTTCCAAAGGGAGAGGGTGTCACACCCTCTCTCAGAGGAAGTTCTTTGTTCTGCCATCCTGGGCCAGGCCTGGCTGGACCCCAGGAGGGCAGATGCCTGTCTGAGGGGTTGGCAGCAGCAGCAGCTGTAGAGAAACCCCAGGAAGGGCAGTCTGGCAGTACCAGGGTCTGTGCTACAGACCACTGGGATCATGGAATTGTACCAACAATGCCAGGATGGCATAGAGGGGGCAATTCCATGATCATAGACATGTTACATGGCCATATTCGGAGTTACCATGGTGAAGCTACATATAGGTAGTGACCTATATGTAGTGCACGCGTGTAATGGTGTCCCCGCACTCACAAAGTTCAGTGAATTGGCTCTGAACAATGTGGGGGCATCTTGGCTAGTGCCAGGGTGCCCTCACACTAAGTAACTTTGCACCTAACCTTTACCAGGTAAAGGTTAGACATATAGGTGACTTATAAGTTACTTAAGTGCAGTGTAAAATGGCTGTGAAATAACGTGGACGTTATTTCACTCAGGCTGCAGTGGCAGGCCTGTGTAAGAATTGTCAGAGCTCCCTATGGGTGGCAAAAGAAATGCTGCAGCCCATAGGGATCTCCTGGAACCCCAATACCCTGGGTACCTCAGTACCATATACTTGGGAATTATAAGGGTGTTCCAGTAAGCCAATGTAAATTGGTAAAAATGGTCACTAGCCTGTCAGTGACAATTTGAAAGTAATGAGAGAGCATAACCACTGAGGTTCTGGTTAGCAGAGCCTCAGTGAGACAGTTAGGCACCACACAGGGAACATATACATGCACACCTATGAGCACTGGGGCCCTGTGTGACAGGGTCCCAGTGACACATACATATAGGCCACAAACCTATGAGCACTGGGGTCCTGACCAGCAGGATCCCAGTGACACATAACAACCATACTGAAAACATGGTGTTTTCACTATGAGCACTGAGGCCTGGCTATCAGGATCCCAGTGAGACAGTGAAAACAGTGACAAACACCCTGACATACACTCACAAACAGGCCAAAAGTGGGGGTAACAAGGCTAGAAAGAGGCTACCTTCTCACACAACCCCCCCCCAAACGAAGGACAATAAGGCTAACCTTGGCCAGTTGAGACTTTATTGTCTAAGTGGTGATAAGTAGAGAGTAGCTCTGCAATAGACTGGTTACTCCCTTTATCATCCACTATATGGTTACTTCCCTGTGGAGATGTAAACCACCCTGTTTGAAGTTTTTTAGCTAGGCAACAATGTGAAGATGTATTTTCAGAGTTTCTATCAGTAAGTTTTAGTTTAGAGCAGTGGGAATTGTCCACTGAACCTATTTGTAGTGATGGAAATGCCAGACAGGGATGCTGTCTCAGAAAAGCCATAGCTGGGCAAAAACTTTGTCCATATGGCTGGAAGAGAGAACAGGGATGCTGTTTCTCTTGAGTTGGAGCAGGGCAGGGATGCTGTCCTATGAGCTCCACACTAGGGCAGGGATGCTGTCCTAAGTGTTGTGAGGCAGTGCAGGGTTTCTGCACTAAAGTTTCTCTGGGAGGGTTGGAGGGATGCTCCATGTTAACTAAAATGGTGCTCTTTTTCTCACCAATGTTAGTTATCCCACAGAGAGGTACTTCCACCTCAGGGAGTACAGTTTTGCCAACTGATGATTCCCTTGGAACAGGTGCCACCCCAGGAGAGGTTTCTCCCACCACAGGAATGGTATCCTGAATGGTAGGGTGGTTAGGGGATACTGTGATACCCTTTTTACCTGTTGATGGAGAGGGTTCCTGAGTTTTCAGGCCTTCTCTCCTTTGCTTTTTCATTTCACTTGAAATGAGAGGGAACAATTCCTCAGGGATGCCCAGCATGGCTGCATGGGCATAAAACTCTACATCAGCCCAACCTGAGGCCTCTAGGTCATTACCTAAGAGACAGTCTACAGGTAAGCTAGGTGATACCACCACCTGCTTAGGGCCAGTAACTCCACCCCAACTAAACTGAATTATAGCTAAGGGAAGAAACTTAGTGGAGTTATGGACATCAATAATCTTATACTGTTGTCCAATGATGTGTTGATCAGGGTGCACTAGGTTGTCAGTCACCAAAGTGAAACTGGCACCTGTGTCCCTGTAGGCCAAGGCCTCAACACCATTTATTGAAACTGTCTGCCTGTACTTATCCATTGTAAGGGGACAAGCAGCCAGTGTGGCAAGGCCAATGCCACTAGGTGTGACAGAAACTGTCTTGGGACTGATTACATCAGTTTCCACTATGGACCCATAAGTGAACCCAACTACACCCTTTGCTTGACTGTTGCCAGCAGTCCCACCACTAGTACCACTACTGCTAGGGGCACTAGAGCTTGATGTATTAGTGGTGGTAGGCTCAGGGGGTTTACCTGGACAGGACTTATCCCCTGGCCTATGGCCTCTGTTTTTACACACAAAGCACCAAGGCTTTTTAATGTGTGCAGGTTGGGAAGAAGAGGAAGAATTTGTTTTATCCCCACCCTCTGAAGAGTGTTTAAGATTTGAAGTGGGATCTTTGGTTTTACCCTTATCCCCATGCTTATCTTGAGATTTTTCACCATCTTTCTTCTTATTGCCATCTTTGTCACCCCCTGTATGAACTTTTCTGTTCACCCTTGTTCTGACCCATTTGTCTGCCTTCTTTCCCAATTCTTGGGGAGAGGTCAGATCAGAGTCTACCAGGTACTGGTGCAACAAATCAGACACACAATTATTAAGTATATGCTCTCTCAGGATTGTGTTATACAGGCTTTCATAATCAGTAACTTTACTGCCATGTAACCACCCCTCCAAGGCCTTCACTGCCTGGTCAATGAAATCAACCCAGTCTTGTGAAGACTCCTTTTTGGTATCTCTGAACTTTATCCTGTACTGTTCAGTGGTTAAGCCATAACCATCCAGGAGTGCATTCTTAAGAACTTGGAAATTGTTAGCATCATTTTCTTTTACAGTAAGGAGCCTATCCCTACCTTTTCCAGTAAATGATAGCCATAGGATAGCAGCCCACTGCTTTTGAGGGACATCCTGTACAGCACAGGCCCTCTCAAGTGCAGCAAACCACTTGTTAATGTCATCCCCCTCCTTGTAAGGGGGAACTATCTTATGCAGATTCCTGGAATCATGCTCTTTTGCAGGATGACTATGGGGAATACTGCTGCTGCCACCATGGGTATCTAAACCCATTTTCTGTCTTTCCCTCTCTATTTCTAAAGACTGTCTATCCAAATCCAGCTGTTGCTTCTTGAGCTTCAGTCTGGTTTGCTCCACTCTCAATCTATTGAGCTCCCTTTCCAACAATCTGTCATCAGGGTGGGTGGGAGGGACATTTCTAGATACAGAGGTATGATGGGAATGAACAGAAGGAGACCTGTCCCTTACAGAGGGCACCCTAACAGCTTGGCTACCAGTATAATGTGAGAGCACATCCTCAGTATGATGTGATTCAACCTCTGTACCAACTATGCTAGACTGTCTAGTAATGGGCCGGCTGAGAAGTTTCTTTCCTGAACCTTTTCCTGGGGGAGTCCCTGGATCAGATTGAGAACCATTAGCTACTTTTTCTACAGATTGGGCACTTATGGCCTTATCCTGTACTCTAAGCATATTAATTAACAGTTCTAAGGAAGGATTCTTCCCTACACTCAAACCTCTCTCTATGCAGAGACTCCTTGCTCCTTTCCAGCTAAGGTGATCATATGCAAGTTTGGACAGTTCAACTTTTTGGCCTGTGCCAGACATTTTTAGAGAGAGTTAAAGTGATAGACAAAAGAGAAAAAAAGTTTTCAGAACTTTTTGGAAATACAGAAAAAACTTTTTAAACTTTTAAGAACTTTTTGAAAGTTTTAGAAGTACTTTTCAGCACTTAGAAAAGAGTGAAAAGAGGAAATGCAAAACTTTTTGTCTATGTGTATATACACTGACCTTGTTTTGTATATTTTTCTCTTATGAAAAGTACAATGACAAGAGTGGTAAGTAGTCTCAAAGCACTTATCCCACCACTGCACAACCAATGTAGGAGGCTGGACTGGCTTGTAGTGAGTACCAAGGGGTACTTGCACCTTGCACCAGGCCCAGTTATCCCTTATTAGTGTATAGGGTGTCTAGCAGCTTAGGCTGATAGATAATGGTAGCTTAGCAGAGCAGCTTAGGCTGAACTAGGAGACGTGTGAAGCTACTACAGTACCACTTAGTGTCATATGCACAATATCATAAGAAAACACAATACACAGTTATACTAAAAATAAAGGTTCTTTATTTTTATGACAATATGCCAAAGTATCTTAGAGTGTACCCTCAGTGAGAGGATAGGAAATATACACAAGATATATATACCCAATAGCAAAAATATGCAGTATAGTCTTAGAAAACAGTGCAAACAATGTATAGTTACAATAGGATGCAATGGGGAAACATAGGGATAGGGGCAACACAAACCATATACTCCAGAAGTGGAATGCGAACCACGAATGGACCCCAAACCTATGTGACCTTGTAGAGGGTCGCTGGGACTATTAGAAAATAGTGAGAGTTAGAAAAATAACCCTCCCCAAGACCCTGAAAAGTGAGTGCAAAGTGCACCAAAGTTCCCCTAAGGACAAAATAGTCGTGTTAGAGGGAGAATGCAAGGAAAACACAACTCAGCAATGCAACAACGATGGATTCCTGTCTGAAGGTACCTGTGGAACAAGGGGACCAAGTCCAAAAGTCACAAGCAGCTCGGAGATGGGCAGATGCCCAAGAAATGCCAGCGGTTGGTGCAAAGAAGCTCTTACTAGGCTGAAGAACTGTGAATACTGCCGGAACGACAAGGGCTAGAGACTTCCCCTTTGGAGGATGGATCCCCCACGCCTTGGAGAGTCGTGCAGAAGTGTTTTCCCGCCGGATGGACGCCAACAAGCCTTGCTACACGCAAATCGTGCGTTTGGCGTTTTTGGACGCTGCTGGGGCCCAGGAGGGACCAGGAGGTCGGAAATTGGACCTGAAGAGAGAGGGGACGTCGAGCAAGACAAAGAGCCCTCACTGAAGCAGGTAGCACCCGGAGAAGTGCCAGAAACAGGCACTACGAGGATGCGTGAAACGGTGCTCGCCGAAGTTGCACAAAGGAGTCCCACGTCGCCGGAGACCAACTTAGAAAGTCGTGCAATGCAGGTTAGAGTGCCGTGGACCCAGGCTTGACTGTGCACACAGGATTTCCGCCGGAAGTGCACAGGGGCCGGAGAAGCTTGCAAAGTCGCGGTTCCCAGCAATGCAGCCCAGCGAGGTGAGGCAAGGACTTACCTCCACCAAACTTGGGCTGAAGAGTCACTGGACTATGGGGGTCACTTGGACGGTGTTGCTGGATTCGAGGGACCTCGCTCGTCGTGCTGAGAGGAGACCCAAGGGACCGGAGATGCAGCTTTTTGGTGCCTGCGGTTGCAGGGGGAAGATTCCGTCGACCCACGGGAGATTTCTTCGGAGCTTCTGGTGCAGAGAGGAGGCAGACTACCCCCACAGCATGCACAAGCAGGAAAACAGTCGAGAAGGCGGCAGGATCAGCGTTACAGAGTTGCAGTAGTCGTCTTTGCTACTATGTTGCAGGTTTGCAGGCTTCCAGCGCGGTCAGCGGTCGATTCCTTATCAGAAGGTGAAGAGGGAGATGCAGAGGAACTCGGCTGAGCTCATGCATTCGTTATCTAAAGTTTCCCCAGAGACAGAGACCCTAAATAGCCAGAAAAGAGGGTTTGGCTACCTAGGAGAGAGGAAAGGCTACTAACACCTGAAGGAGCCTATCACAAGGAGTCTCTGACGTCACCTGGTGGCACTGGCCACTCAGAGCAGTCCAGTGTGCCAGCAGCACCTCTGTTTCCAAGATGGCAGAGGTCTGGAGCACACTGGAGGAGCTCTGGACACCTCCCAGGGGAGGTGCAGGTCAGGGGAGTGGTCACTCCCCTTTCCTTTGTCCAGTTTCGCGCCAGAGCAGGGGCTAAGGGGTCCCTGAACCGGTGTAGACTGGCTTATGCAGAATTGGGCACATCTGTGCCCAACAAAGCATTTCCAGAGGCTGGGGGAGGCTACTCCTCCCCTGCCTTCACACCATTTTCCAAAGGGAGAGGGTGTCACACCCTCTCTCAGAGGAAGTTCTTTGTTCTGCCATCCTGGGCCAGGCCTGGCTGGACCCCAGGAGGGCAGATGCCTGTCTGAGGGGTTGGCAGCAGCAGCAGCTGCAGAGAAACCCCAGGAAGGGCAGTCTGGCAGTACCAGGGTCTGTGCTACAGACCACTGGGATCATGGAATTGTACCAACAATGCCAGGATGGCATAGAGGGGGCAATTCCATGATCATAGACATGTTACATGGCCATATTCGGAGTTACCATGGTGAAGCTACATATAGGTAGTGACCTATATGTAGTGCACGCGTGTAATGGTGTCCCCGCACTCACAAAGTTCAGTGAATTGGCTCTGAACAATGTGGGGGCATCTTGGCTAGTGCCAGGGTGCCCTCACACTAAGTAACTTTGCACCTAACCTTTACCAGGTAAAGGTTAGACATATAGGTGACTTATAAGTTACTTAAGTGCAGTGTAAAATGGCTGTGAAATAACGTGGACGTTATTTCACTCAGGCTGCAGTGGCAGGCCTGTGTAAGAATTGTCAGAGCTCCCTATGGGTGGCAAAAGAAATGCTGCAGCCCATAGGGATCTCCTGGAACCCCAATACCCTGGGTACCTCAGTACCATATACTTGGGAATTATAAGGGTGTTCCAGTAAGCCAATGTAAATTGGTAAAAATGGTCACTAGCCTGTCAGTGACAATTTGAAAGTAATGAGAGAGCATAACCACTGAGGTTCTGGTTAGCAGAGCCTCAGTGAGACAGTTAGGCACCACACAGGGAACATATACATGCACACCTATGAGCACTGGGGCCCTGTGTGACAGGGTCCCAGTGACACATACATATAGGCCACAAACCTATGAGCACTGGGGTCCTGACCAGCAGGATCCCAGTGACACATAACAACCATACTGAAAACATGGTGTTTTCACTATGAGCACTGAGGCCTGGCTATCAGGATCCCAGTGAGACAGTGAAAACAGTGACAAACACCCTGACATACACTCACAAACAGGCCAAAAGTGGGGGTAACAAGGCTAGAAAGAGGCTACCTTCTCACACCATCTCCGACTTGCTTGTGACTTTTGGACTTGGTCCCCTTGTTCCACAGGTACCCCAGATTGGAAATCCATTGTTGGTTTGTGTCTTTCCTGCATTATTCCTCTAACACAACTTCTTTATCCTTAGGGGAACTTAAGTGCACTTTGCACTCACTTTTCAGGGTCTTGGGGAGGGTTATTTTTCTAACTCTCACTATTTTCTAATAGTCCCAGCGACCCTCTACAAGGTCACATAGGTTTGGGGTCCATTCGTGGTTCGCATTCCACTTTTGGAGTATATGGTTTGTGTTGCCCCTATCCCTATGTTTCCCCTTTGCATCCTATTGTAACTATACATTGTTTGCACTGTTTTCTAATACTATACTGCATATTTTTGCTATTGTGTATAAATATCTTGTGTATATTTCCTATCCTCTCACTGAGGGTACACTCTAAGATACTTTGGCATATTGTCATAAAAATAAAGTACCTTTATTTTTAGTATAACTGTGAATTGTGTTTTCTTATGATATTGTGCATATGACACTAAGTGGTACTGTAGTAGCTTCACACGTCTCCTAGTTCAGCCTAAGCTGCTCTGCTAAGCTACCATTATCTATCAGCCTAAGCTGCTAGACACATTATACACTAATAAGGGATAACTGGGCCTGGTGCAAGGTGCAAGTACCCCTTGGTACTCACTACAAGCCAGTCCAGCCTCCTACACCAGTCACTGGACTGTCGCGTCGCTGGATTCGAGGGACCTCGCTCGTCGTGCTGAGAGGAGACCCAAGGGACCGGTAATGCAGCTTTTTGGTGCCTGCGGTTGCAGGGGGAAGATTCCGTCGACCCACGGGAGATTTCTTCGGAGCTTCTGGTGCAGAGAGGAGGCAGACTACCCCCACAGCATGCACAAGCAGGAAAACAGTTGAGAAGGCGGCAGGATCAGCGTTACAGAGTTGCAGTAGTCGTCTTTGCTACTATGTTGCAGGTTTGCAGGCTTCCAGCGCAGTCAGCGGTCGTTTCCTTATCAGAAGGTGAAGAGAGAGATGCAGAGGAACTCGGCTGAGCTCATGCATTCGTTATCTAAAGTTTCCCCAGAGACAGAGACCCTAAATAGCCAGAAAAGAGGGTTTGGCTACCTAGGAGAGAGGAAAGGCTACTAACACCTGAAGGAGCCTATCACAAGGAGTCTCTGACGTCACCTGGTGGCACTGGCCACTCAGAGCAGTCCAGTGTGCCAGCAGCACCTCTGTTTCCAAGATGGCAGAGGTCTGGAGCACACTGGAGGAGCTCTGGACACCTCCCAGGGGAGGTGCAGGTCAGGGGAGTGGTCACTCCCCTTTCCTTTGTCCAGTTTCGCGCCAGAGCAGGGGCTAAGGGGTCCCTGAACCGGTGTAGACTGGCTTATGCAGAATTGGGCACATCTGTGCCCAACAAAGCATTTCCAGAGGCTGGGGGAGGCTACTCCTCCCCTGCCTTCACACCATTTTCCAAAGGGAGAGGGTGTCACACCCTCTCTCAGAGGAAGTTCTTTGTTCTGCCATCCTGGGCCAGGCCTGGCTGGACCCCAGGAGGGCAGCTGCCTGTCTGAGGGGTTGGCAGCAGCAGCAGCTGCAGTGAAACCCCAGGAAGGGTAGTCTGGCAGTACCAGGGTCTGTGCTACAGACCACTGGGGTCATGGAATTGTACCAACAATGCCAGGATGGCATAGAGGGGGCAATTCCATGATCATAGACATGTTACATGGCCATATTCGGAGTTACCATGGTGAAGCTACATATAGGTAGTGACCTATAAGTAGTGCACGCGTGTAATGGTGTCCCCGCACTCACAAAGTTCAGTGAATTGGCTCTGAACAATGTGGGGGCACCTTGGCTAGTGCCAGGGTGCCCTCACACTAAGTAACTTTGCACCTAACCTTTACCAGGTAAAGGTTAGACATATAGGTGACTTATAAGTTACTTAAGTGCAGTGTAAAATGGCTGTGAAATAACGTGGACGTTATTTCACTCAGGCTGCAGTGGCAGGCCTGTGTAAGAATTGTCAGAGCTCCCTATGGGTGGCAAAAGAAATGCTGCAGCCCATAGGGATCTCCTGGAACCCCAATACCCTGGGTACCTCAGTACCATATACTAGGGAATTATAAGGGTGTTCCAGTAAGCCAATGTAAATTGGTAAAAATGGTCACTAGCCTGTCAGTGACAATTTGGAAAGAAATGAGAGAGCATAACCACTGAGGTTCTGATTAGCAGAGCCTCAGTGAGACAGTTAGTCACTACACAGGTAACACATTCAGGCACACTTATGAGCACTGGGGCCCTGGGTTACCAGGGTCCCAGTGACACATACAACTAAAACAACATATATACAGTGAAAAATGGGGGTAACATGCCAGGCAAGATGGTACTTTCCTACACAACCCCCCCCCAAACGAAGGACAATAAGACTAGCCATTACCTGATGAGTCTTCATTGTCTAAGTGGAAATATCTGGAAAGTCCATCTGCATTGGAGTGGCTACTCCCAGGTCTATGTTCCACTGTATAGTCCATTCCCTGTAGGGATATGGACCAACTCAACAATTTAGGATTTTCACCTTTCATTTGTTTTAGCCAAAGTAGAGGTTTGTGGTCTGTCTGAACAATGAAGTGAGTGCCAAACAGGTATGGCCTCAACTTCTTCAGAGCCCAGACCACAGCAAAGGCCTCCCTCTCAATGGCAGACCAACGCTTTTCTCTAGGGGTCAACCTTCTACTAATAAAAGCAACAGGTTGATCCTGGCCCTCAGAATTAAGTTGTGATAGGACTGCCCCTACTCCTAATTCAGATGCATCAGTTTGGACATAGAATTTTTTAGAGTAACAAGGGCTTTTCAGGACAGGTGCAGAGCACATGGCCTGCTTCAGCTCCTCAAAAGCTTTCTGACAGTTTGCTGTCCATAATACCTTTTTAGGCATTTTCTTGGAAGTGAGGTCATTAAGAGGGGCTGCAATGGAGCCATAGTTCTTAATGAACCTCCTGTAATACCCAGTGAGGCCTAGGAAGGCTCTCACCTGAGTCTGAGTGGTAGGGGGAACCCAATCAATAATTGTTTGGATTTTCCCCTGAAGTGGTGCAATCTGTTCCCCACCAACAAGGTGTCCCAGATAAACCACCTTACCCTGCCCTATCTGGCACTTTGAAGCCTTGATAGTGAGGCCTGCCTTTTGCAGGGCCTCCAAAACTTTCCAAAGGTGGACCAGGTGATCATCCCAGCTGGAGCTAAAGACAGCTATATCATCCAAATATGCTGCACTGAAAGCTTCCAGCCCTTGCAGGACTGTGTTCACCAACCTCTGAAAAGTGGCAGGTGCATTTTTCAAACCAAAAGGCATTACAGTAAACTGGTAATGTCCTCCAATGGTAGAAAATGCAGTCTTAGGTTTAGCATCTTCTGACAATTTGATCTGCCAATACCCTGCAGTCAAATCAAAAGTGCTTAGATACTTGGCAGATGCCAGTGTATCTATGAGCTCATCTGCCCTGGGTATAGGGTGAGTATCAGTTTTGGTTACCAAGTTGAGACCTCTATAGTCTACACAAAACCGTATTTCTTTCTTTCCATCTTTAGAATTGGGTTTTGGTACCAGTACCACAGGAGAAGCCCATCGACTGTCAGAGTGCTCAACCACTCCTAGTTCCAACATTTTCTGAACTTCTTGCTTTATGCAGTCCCTGACATGGTCAGGCTGCCTATAGATCTTACTTTTGACAGGTAAACTGTCTCCAGTATCTATAGTGTGCTCACACCAAGAAGTGGTGCCTGGCACAATGGAGAAGAGTTCTGAAAATTGTCCTAGGAGATTTATGCAATTATCTTTCTGCTCTGCAGTAAGACAATCAGCCAAAACTACACCTTCCACAAGAGCATCTTGTTCTGTGGAAGAGAAGAGATCAGGTAGAGGATCACTGTCTTCTTCCTGTCCCTCATCTGTTGCCATGAGCAGGGTGAGATCAGCCTTGTCATAGTAGGGTTTCAGGCGGTTGACATGGAGCACCCTAAGGGGACTTCTGGCAGTGCCTAAGTCAACCAAGTAGGTGACTTCATCCTTCTTTTCAACAATTGTGTGGGGTCCACTCCATTTATCTTGGAGTGCTCTTGGGGCCACAGGCTCCAAGACCCACACTTTCTGCCCTGGTTGGTACTGAACCAAAACAGCCTTCTGATCATGCCATTGCTTCTGGAGCTCTTGGCTGGCCTGAAGGTTTTTACTGGCCTTTTTCATGTACTCAGCCATCCTTGATCTGAGGCCAAGTACATAATCCACAATATCCTGCTTAGGAGCTTTTAGAGGTTGTTCCCAACCCTCCTTTACAAGTGTGAGTGGACCCCTAACAGGGTGTCCAAAAAGAAGTTCAAAGGGGCTGAAGCCCACTCCTTTCTGGGGTACCTCCCTGTAGGCAAAAAGGAGGCATGGTAGAAGGATATCCCATCTCCTGCGGAGTTTTTCAGGGAGTCCCATAATCATGCCTTTGAGAGTTTTATTAAATCTCTCCACCAGTCCATTTGTTTGTGGATGATAGGGTGTTGTGAACTTGTAAGTTACACCACACTCCTTCCACATGGCCTTCAAGTATGCAGACATGAAATTGCTTCCTCTGTCTGATACTACTTCCTTTGGGAAGCCCACCCTGGAAAATATTCCCAGGAGGGCCTTTGCCACTGCAGGAGCTGTAGTGGTCCTTAAAGGAATAGCTTCAGGATATCTTGTGGCATGGTCCACTACCACCAAGATAAACCTATTGCCTGAAGCAGTAGGAGGGTCAAGGGGGCCAACTATGTCAACCCCTACCCTTTCAAAGGGAACCCCAACCACAGGCAGTGGGATAAGGGGTGCCTTTGGAGTGCCACCTGTGTTGCCACTGGCTTGACAGGTTTCACAGGACTTGCAAAATTCCTTTGTGTCCTCAGACATCCTAGGCCAATGAAACAATGGTACCAATCTGTCCCAAGTTTTCATTTGACCCAGGTGCCCAACTAAGGGAATGTCATGTGCCAGTGTTAGGAGGAACTTTCTGTACTCCTGAGGAATCACTAATCTCCTGGCAGCTCCAGGTTTAGGATCCCTATGCTCAGTGTACAAGAGGTTGTCCTCCCAGTAAACTCTGTGTGAGTCACTGACATCCCCATTAGCCTGTTTGCAGCTTGCTGTCTGAGACCCTCTAATGTGGGACAGGTTTGCTGTGCCACACTCAGCTCCTCTCTGGCAGGCCCCCCTTCACCCAAAAGCTCAGCAGTGTCTGCTTCCAGCTCCTCTGGTGTAGGTTCTGCACAGGGAGGGAATTCTTCTTCCTCAGAAGTAGAATCCACTGTAGAGGGAGGGATAGTAGGAAGTGGTTTGCTTCTACTAGCCCTAGCTTTAGGGAGCACTTGGTCCATTGTTCCAGGATCCAAGCTTCCCTGTCCTTTTTGCTTTTTGGCCTGAGCCCTTGTCAAAGCAAAAATATGCCCTGGGATGCCCAGCATTGCTGCATGGGCCTCCAACTCCACATCTGACCAAGCTGATGTCTCCAAATCATTCCCTAATAGACAGTCTACAGGTAAATCTGAAGCTACCACAACTTTCTTTGGACCAGATACCCCCCCCCCCCAGTTGAGATTTACAACAGCCATGGGGTGGCTTTGTGTTATGTTGTGAGCATCGGTTACTTGGTACTGGTGTCCAAGTATGTGTTGTTCAGGGTGTACCAGTTTCTCAATCACCATTGTGACACTGGCACCTGTGTCCCTGTAGGCCTGGACCTCAACACCATTTATTAGGGTTAGTTGCTTGTACTTCTCCAAGTTATGGGGGCAAGCAACCAAAGTGGCTAAATCAATAGCCCCTTCAGAGACTAAAGTAGCCTCTGTGGTCTCCCTAATCAGACCAACCCCAACTAAATTACCAAAAGTGAGCCCAGCTACTCCCTTGGATTGGCTATTAGTAGGTTTGCTCCCACCACCACTGCTATTAGTAGGGACACTAGGTGTAGCAGTAGGGGTTGTAGTGGTAGGAGCTGTAGTGCCTTTCTTTGGACAACTGGGATCTGTTGTCCAATGGCCTTTTATTTTACATAAATAGCACCATGGTTTCTTTTCCTTGTTCTGATTAAAGGAGGATTTGGGCCCACCACCCCCACCAGAGTGTTTTTGTGTGCCTGATGAAGACTCATTTTTAGATTTGTCCCCACCCTTGTCAGAAGACTTACCATCCTTCTTTTTGTTGCCATCTTTGTCACCCCCTGTATGAACTTTTCTGTTCACTCTTGTTCTGACCCATTTGTCTGCCTTCTTTCCCAATTCTTGGGGAGAGGTCAGATCAGAGTCCACCAAGTACTGGTGCAACAAATCAGACACACAATTATTAAGAATATGCTCTCTCAGGATCAAGTTATACAGGCTGTCATAATCAGTAACTTTACTGCCATGTAACCACCCCTCCAAGGCCTTCACTGCCTGGTCAATGAAATCAACCCAGTCTTGTGAAGACTCCTTTTTGGTATCTCTGAACTTTATCCTGTACTGTTCAGTGGTTAAGCCATAACCATCCAGGAGTGCATTCTTAAGAACTTGGAAATTGTTAGCATCATTTTCTTTTACAGTAAGGAGCCTATCCCTACCTTTTCCAGTAAATGATAGCCATAGGATAGCAGCCCACTGCTTTTGAGGGACATCCTGTACAGCACAGGCCCTCTCAAGTGCAGCAAACCACTTGTTAATGTCATCCCCCTCCTTATAAGGGGGAACTATCTTGTGCAGATTCCTGGAATCATGCTCTTTTGCAGGATGACTATGGGGAATACTGCTGCTGCCACCATGGGTATCTAAACCCAACTTCTGTCTTTCCCTCTCTATTTCTAAAGACTGTCTATCCAAATCCAGCTGTTGCTTCTTGAGCTTCAGTCTGGTTTGTTCCACTCTCAATCTATTGAGCTCCCTTTCTAACAATCTATCATCAGGGTGGGTGGGGGGGACATTTCTAGATACAGAGGTATGATGGGAATGAACAGAAGGAGACCTGTCCCTTACAGAGGGCACCCTAACAGCTTGGCTACCAGCATAATGTGAGAGCACATCATCAGTATGATGTGATTCAACCTCTGTACCAACTATGCTAGACTGTCTAGTAATGGGCAGGCTGAGAAGTTTCTTTCCTGAACCTTTTCCTGGGGGAGTCCCTGGATCAGATTGAGAACCATTAGCTACTTTTTCTACAGATTGGGCACTTATGGCCTTATCCTGTACTCTAAGCATTTTAATTAACAGTTCTAAGGAAGGATTCTTCCCTACACTCAAACCTCTCTCTATGCAGAGACTCCTTGCTCCTTTCCAGCTAAGGTGATCATATGCAAGTTTGGACAGTTCAACATTTTTTTCTGTACCAGACATTTTTTAGAGAGAGTTAAAGTGATAGAAGAAGAGAAAAAAGTTTTCAGAACTTTTAGAAAGACAGAAAAAAACTTTTTAAACTTTTTAGAACTTTTTAGAAAGCTAGAAGTACTTTTCAGCACTTAGAAAAGAGTGAAAAGAGGAAATGCAAAACTTTTTGGCTATGTGTACAGTATATACACTGACCTTGTTTTGTATATTTTTCTCTTATGAAAAGTACAATGACAAGAGTGGTAAGTAGTCTCAAGCACTTATCCCACCGCTGCACAACCAATGTAGGAGGCTGGACTGGCTTGTAGTGAGTTCCAAGGGGTACTTGCACCTTGCACCAGGCCCAGTTAACCCTTATTAGTGTATAGGGTGTCTAGCAGCTTAGGCTGATAGATAATGGTAGCTTAGCAGAGCAGCTCAGGCTGAACTAGGAGACGTGTGAAGCTACTACAGTACCACTCAGTGTCATATGCACAATATCATAAGAAAACACAATACACAATTATTCTAAAAATAAAGGTACTTTATTTTTATGACAATATGCCAAAGTATCTTAGAGTGTACCCTTAGTGAGAGGATAGGAAATATACACAAGATATATATACACAATAGCAAAAATATGCAGTATAGTCTTAGAAAACAGTGCAAACAATGTATAGTTACAATAGGATGCAATGGGGAAACATAGGGATAGGGGCAACACAAACCATATACTCCAAAAGTGGAATGCGAACCACGAATGGACCCCAAACCTATGTGACCTTGTAGAGGGTCGCTGGGACTATTAGAAAATAGTGAGAGTTAGAAAAATAACCCTCCCCAAGACCCTGAAAAGTGAGTGCAAAGTGCACTAAAGTTCCCCTAAGGACAAAAGAGTCGTGTTAGAGGAATAATGCAGGAAAGACACAAACCAGCAATGCAACACCTTGGGATTTCCAATCTAGGGTACCTGTGGAACAAGGGGACCAAGTCCAAAAGTCACAAGCAAGTCGGAGATGGGCAGATGCCCAGGAAATGCCAGCTGCGGGTGCAAAGAAGCTTCGACTGGACAGAAGAAGCTGAGGTTTCTGCAGAAACAAAAAGGGCTAGAGACTTCCCCTTTGGTGGACAGATCCCACTCGCCTTGGAGAGTCGTGCAGAAGTGTTTTCCCGCCGGAAGGACGCCAAGAAGCCTTGCTACACGCAAATCATGCGTTTGGCGTTTTTGGACGCTGCTGGGGCCCAGGAGGGACCAGGAGGTCGCAAATTGGACCTGCAGAGAGAGGGGACGTCGTGCAAGACAAAGAGCCCTCACTGAAGCAGGTAGCACCCAAAGAAGTGCCAGAAACAGGCACTACGAGGATGCGTGAAACAGTGCTCGCCGAAGTTGCACAAAGGAGTCCCACGTCGCCGGAGACCAACTTAGAAAGTCGTGCAATGCAGGTTAGAGTGCCGTGGACCCAGGCTTGGCTGTGCACGAAGGATTTCCGCCGGAAGTGCACAGGGGCCGGAGTAGCTGCAAAGTCGCGGTTCCCAGCAATGCAGCCCAGCGAGGTGAGGCAAGGACTTACCTCCACCAAACTTGGGCTGAAGAGTCACTGGACTGTGGGGGTCACTTGGACAGCATCGCTGGATTCGAGGGACCTCGCTCGTCGTGCTGAGAGGAGACCCAAGGGACCGGTAATGCAGCTTTTTGGTGCCTGCGGTTGCAGGGGGAAGATTCCGTCGACCCACGGGAGATTTCTTCGGAGCTTCTGGTGCAGAGAGGAGGCAGACTACCCCCACAGCATGCACAAGCAGGAAAACAGTCGAGAAGGCGGCAGGATCAGCGTTACAGAGTTGCAGTAGTCGTCTTTGCTACTATGTTGCAGGTTTGCAGGCTTCCAGCGCAGTCAGCGGTCGTTTCCTTATCAGAAGGTGAAGAGAGAGATGCAGAGGAACTCGGCTGAGCTCATGCATTCGTTATCTAAAGTTTCCCCAGAGAAGAGACCCTAAATAGCCAGAAAAGAGGGTTTGGCTACCTAGGAGAGAGGAAAGGCTACTAACACCTGAAGGAGCCTATCACAAGGAGTCTCTGACGTCACCTGGTGGCACTGGCCACTCAGAGCAGTCCAGTGTGCCAGCAGCACCTCTGTTTCCAAGATGGCAGAGGTCTGGAGCACACTGGAGGAGCTCTGGACACCTCCCAGGGGAGGTGCAGGTCAGGGGAGTGGTCACTCCCCTTTCCTTTGTCCAGTTTCGCGCCAGAGCAGGGGCTAAGGGGTCCCTGAACCGGTGTAGACTGGCTTATGCAGAATTGGGCACATCTGTGCCCAACAAAGCATTTCCAGAGGCTGGGGGAGGCTACTCCTCCCCTGCCTTCACACCATTTTCCAAAGGGAGAGGGTGTCACACCCTCTCTCAGAGGAAGTTCTTTGTTCTGCCATCCTGGGCCAGGCCTGGCTGGACCCCAGGAGGGCAGCTGCCTGTCTGAGGGGTTGGCAGCAGCAGCAGCTGCAGTGAAACCCCAGGAAGGGTAGTCTGGCAGTACCAGGGTCTGTGCTACAGACCACTGGGATCATGGAATTGTACCAACAATGCCAGGATGGCATAGAGGGGGCAATTCCATGATCATAGACATGTTACATGGCCATATTCGGAGTTACCATGGTGAAGCTACATATAGGTAGTGAACTATCTGTAGTGCACGCGTGTAATGGTGTCCCCGCACTCACAAAGTTCAGTGAATTGGCTCTGAACAATGTGGGGGCACCTTGGCTAGTGCCAGGGTGCCCTCACACTAAGTAACTTTGCACCTAACCTTTACCAGGTAAAGGTTAGACATATAGGTGACTTATAAGTTACTTAAGTGCAGTGTAAAATGGCTGTGAAATAACGTGGACGTTATTTCACTCAGGCTGCAGTGGCAGGCCTGTGTAAGAATTGTCAGAGCTCCCTATGGGTGGCAAAAGAAATGCTGCAGCCCATAGGGATCTCCTGGAACCCCAATACCCTGGGTACCTCAGTACCATATACTAGGGAATTATAAGGGTGTTCCAGTAAGCCAATGTAAATTGGTAAAAATGGTCACTAGCCTGTCAGTGACAATTTGGAAAGAAATGAGAGAGCATAACCACTGAGGTTCTGATTAGCAGAGCCTCAGTGAGACAGTTAGTCACTACACAGGTAACACATTCAGGCACACTTATGAGCACTGGGGCCCTGGGTTACCAGGGTCCCAGTGACACATGCAACTAAAACAACATATATACAGTGAAAAATGGGGGTAACATGCCAGGCAAGATGGTACTTTCCTACAAGTGGAACAAACCAGACTGAAGCTCAAGAAGCAACAGCTGGATTTGGATAGACAGTCTTTAGAATTAGAGAAGGAAAGACAGAAGTTGGGTTTAGATACCCATGGTGGCAGCAGCAGTATTCCCCATAGTCATCCTGCAAAAGAGCATGATTCCAGGAATCTGCACAAGATAGTTCCCCCTTATAAGGAGGGGGATGACATTAACAAGTGGTTTGCTGCACTTGAGAGGGCCTGTGCTGTACAGGATGTCCCTCAAAAGCAGTGGGCTGCTATCCTATGGCTATCATTTAGTGGAAAAGGTAGGGATAGGCTCCTTACTGTAAAAGAAAATGATGCCAATAATTTCCAAGTTCTTAAGAATGCACTCCTGGATGGTTATGGCTTAACCACTGAACAGTACAGGATAAAGTTCAGAGAGACCAAAAAGGAGTCTTCACAAGACTTGGTTGATTTCATTGACCAGGCAGTGAAGGCCTTGGAGGGGTGGTTACATGGCAGTAAAGTTACTGATTATGACAGCCTGTATAACTTGATCCTGAGAGAGCATATTCTTAATAATTGTGTGTCTGATTTGTTGCACCAGTACTTGGTGGACTCTGATCTGACCTCTCCCCAAGAATTGGGAAAGAAGGCAGACAAATGGGTCAGAACAAGAGTGAACAGAAAAGTTCATACAGGGGGTGACAAAGATGGCAACAAAAAGAAGGATGGTAAGTCTTCTGACAAGGGTGGGGACAAATCTAAAAATGAGTCTTCATCAGGCCCACAAAAACACTCTGGTGGGGGTGGTGGGTCCAAATCCTCCTTTAATCAGAACAAGGAAAAGAAACCATGGTGCTATTTATGTAAAATAAAAGGCCATTGGACAACAGATCCCAGTTGTCCAAAGAAAGGCACCACAGCTCCTACCACTACAACCCCTACTGCTACACCTAGTGTCCCTACTAATAGCAGTGGTGGTGGGAGCAAACCTACTAATAGCCAATCCAAGGGAGTAGCTGGGCTCACTTTTGGTAATTTAGTTGGGGTTGGTCTGATTAGGGAGACAACAGAGGCTACTTTAGTCTCTGAAGGGGCGATTGATTTAGCCACTTTGGTTGCTTGCCCCCATAACTTGGAGAAGTACAAGCAACTAACCCTAATAAATGGTGTTGAGGTCCAGGCCTACAGGGACACAGGTGCCAGTGTCACAATGGTGATTGAGAAACTGGTGCACCCTGAACAACACATACTTGGACACCAGTACCAAGTAACCGATGCTCACAACATAACACAAAGCCACCCCATGGCTGTTGTAAATCTCAACTGGGGGGGGGTAACTGGTCCAAAGAAAGTTGTGGTAGCTTCAGATTTACCTGTAGACTGTCTATTAGGGAATGATTTGGAGACATCAGCTTGGTCAGATGTGGAGTTGGAGGCCCATGCAGCAATGCTGGGAATCCCAGGGCATATTTTTGCTTTGACAAAGGCTCAGGCCAAAAAGCAAAAAGGACAGGGAAGCTTGGATCCTGGAACAATGGACCAAGTGCTCCCTAAAGCTAGGGCTAGTAGAAGCAAACCACTTCCTACTATCCCTCCCTCTACAGTGGATTCTACTTCTGAGGAAGAAGAATTCCCTCCCTGTGCAGAACCTACACCAGAGGAGCTGGAAGCAGACACTGCTGAGCTTTTGGGTGAAGGGGGGCCTGCCAGGGAGGAGCTGAGTGTGGCACAGCAAACCTGTCCCACATTAGAGGGTCTCAGACAGCAAGCTGTCAAACAGGCTAATGGGGATGTCAGTGACTCTCACAGAGTTTACTGGGAGGACAACCTCTTGTACACTGAGCATAGGGATCCTAAATCTGGAGCTGCCAGGAGATTAGTGATTCCTCAGGAGTACAGAAAGTTCCTCCTAACACTGGCACATGACATTCCCTTAGCTGGGCACCTGGGTCAAATGAAAACTTGGGACAGATTGGTACCATTGTTTCATTGGCCTAGGATGTCTGAGGACACAAAGGAATTTTGTAAGTCCTGTGAAACCTGTCAAGCCAGTGGCAAGACAGGTGGCACTCCAAAGGCACCCCTTATCCCACTGCCTGTGGTTGGGGTTCCCTTTGAAAGGGTAGGGGTTGACATAGTTGGCCCCCTTGACCCTCCTACTGCTTCAGGCAATAGGTTTATCTTAGTGGTAGTGGACCATGCCACAAGATATCCTGAAGCTATTCCTTTAAGGACCACTACAGCTCCTGCAGTGGCAAAGGCCCTCCTGGGAATATTTTCCAGGGTGGGCTTCCCAAAGGAATTAGTATCAGACAGAGGAAGCAATTTCATGTCTGCATACTTAAAGGCCATGTGGAAGGAGTGTGGTGTAACTTACAAGTTCACAACACCCTATCATCCACAAACAAATGGACTGGTGGAGAGATTTAATAAAACTCTCAAAGGCATGATTATGGGATTCCCTGAAAAACTCCGCAGGAGATGGGATATCCTTCTACCATGCCTCCTTTTTGCCTACAGGAAGGTACCCCAGAAAGGAGTGGGCTTCAGCCCCTTTTAACTTCTTTTTGGACACCCTGTTAGGGGTCCACTCACACTTGTAAAGGAGGGTTGGGAACAACCTTTAAAAGCTCCTAAGCAGGATATTGTGGATTATGTACTTGGCCTCAGATCAAGGATGGCTGAGTACATGAAAAAGGCCAGTAAAAACCTTCAGGCCAGCCAAGAGCTCCAGAAGCAATGGCATGATCAGAAGGCTGTTTTGGTTCAGTACCAACCAGGGCAGAAAGTGTGGGTCTTGGAGCCTGTGGCGCCAAGAGCACTCCAAGATAAATGGAGTGGACCCCACACAATTGTTGAAAAGAAGGGTGAAGTCACCTACTTGGTTGACTTAGGCACTGCCAGGAGTCCCCTTAGGGTGCTCCATGTCAACCGCCTGAAACCCTACTATGACAGGGCTGATCTCACCCTGCTCATGGCAACAGATGAGGGACAGGAAGAAGACAGTGATCCTCTACCTGATCTCTTCTCTTCCACAGAACAAGATGCTCTTGTGGAAGGTGTAGTTTTGGCTGATTGTCTTACTGCTGAGCAGAAAGATAATTGCATAAATCTCCTAGGACAATTTTCAGAACTCTTCTCTACTGTGCCAGGCACCACTTCTTGGTGTGAGCACACTATAGATACTGGAGACAGTTTACCTGTCAAAAGTAAGATCTATAGGCAGCCTGACCATGTCAGGGACTGCATAAAGCAAGAAGTTCAGAAAATGTTGGAACTAGGAGTGGTTGAGCACTCTGACAGTCCATGGGCTTCTCCTGTGGTACTGGTACCAAAACCCAATTCTAAAGATGGAAAGAAGGAAATGCGGTTTTGTGTAGACTATAGAGGTCTCAACTTGGTAACCAAAACTGATGCTCACCCTATACCCAGGGCAGATGAGCTTATAGATACACTGGCATCTGCCAAGTATCTAAGCACTTTTGATTTGACTGCAGGGTATTGGCAGATCAAATTGTCAGAAGATGCTAAACCTAAGACTGCATTTTCTACCATTGGAGGGCATTACCAGTTTACTGTAATGCCTTTTGGTTTGAAAAATGCACCTGCCACTTTTCAGAGGTTGGTGAACACAGTCCTGCAAGGGCTGGAAGCTTTCAGTGCAGCATATTTGGACGATATAGCTGTCTTTAGCTCCAGCTGGGATGATCACCTGGTCCACCTATGGAAAGTTTTGGAGGCTCTGCAAAAGGCAGGCCTCACTATCAAGGCTTCAAAGTGCCAGATAGGGCAGGGTAAGGTGGTTTATCTGGGACACCTTGTTGGTGGGGAACAGATTGCACCACTTCAGGGGAAAATCCAAACTATTATTGATTGGGTTCCCCCTACCACTCAGACTCAGGTGAGAGCCTTCCTAGGCCTCACTGGGTATTACAGGAGGTTCATTAAGAACTATGGCTCCATTGCAGCCCCTCTTAATGACCTCACATCCAAGAAAATGCCTAAAAAGGTATTATGGACAGCAAGCTGTCAGAAAGCTTTTGAGGAGCTGAAGCAGGCCATGTGCTCTGCACCTGTCCTGAAAAGCCCTTGTTACTCTAAAAAATTCTATGTCCAAACTGATGCATCTGAATTAGGAGTAGGGGCAGTCCTATCACAACTTAATTCTGAGGGCCAGGATCAACCTGTTGCTTTTACTAGTAGGAGGTTGACCCCTAGAGAAAAGCGTTGGTCTGCCATTGAGAGGGAGGCCTTTGCTGTGGTCTGGGCTCTGAAAAAGTTGAGGCCATACCTGTTTGGCACTCACTTCATTGTTCAGACAGACCACAAACCTCTACTTTGGCTAAAACAAATGAAAGGTGAAAATCCTAAATTGTTGAGGTGGTCCATATCCCTACAGGGAATGGACTATACAGTGGAACATAGACCTGGGAGTAGCCACTCCAATGCAGATGGACTCTCCAGATATTTCCACTTAGACAATGAAGACTCATCAGGTAATGGCTAGTCTTATTGTCCTTCGTTTGGGGGGGGGTTGTGTAGGAAAGTACCATCTTGCCTGGCATGTTACCCCCATTTTTCACTGTATATATGTTGTTTTAGTTGTATGTGTCACTGGGACCCTGGTAACCCAGGGCCCCAGTGCTCATAAGTGTGCCTGAATGTGTTACCTGTGTAGTGACTAACTGTCTCACTGAGGCTCTGCTAATCAGAACCTCAGTGGTTATGCTCTCTCATTTCTTTCCAAATTGTCACTGACAGGCTAGTGACCATTTTTACCAATTTACATTGGCTTACTGGAACACCCTTATAATTCCCTAGTATATGGTACTGAGGTACCCAGGGTATTGGGGTTCCAGGAGATCCCTATGGGCTGCAGCATTTCTTTTGCCACCCATAGGGAGCTCTGACAATTCATACACAGGCCTGCCACTGCAGCCTGAGTGAAATAACGTCCACGTTATTTCACAGCCATTTTACACTGCACTTAAGTAACTTATAAGTCACCTATATGTCTAACCTTTACCTGGTAAAGGTTAGGTGCAAAGTTACTTAGTGTGAGGGCACCCTGGCACTAGCCAAGGTGCCCCCACATTGTTCAGAGCCAATTCACTGAACTTTGTGAGTGCGGGGACACCATTACACGCGTGCACTACATATAGGTCACTACCTATATGTAGCTTCACCATGGTAACTCCGAATATGGCCATGTAACATGTCTATGATCATGGAATTGCCCCCTCTATGCCATCCTGGCATTGTTGGTACAATTCCATGATCCCAGTGGTCTGTAGCACAGACCCTGGTACTGCCAGACTGCCCTTCCTGGGGTTTCACTGCAGCTGCTGCTGCTGCCAACCCCTCAGACAGGCAGCTGCCCTCCTGGGGTCCAGCCAGGCCTGGCCCAGGATGGCAGAACAAAGAACTTCCTCTGAGAGAGGGTGTGACACCCTCTCCCTTTGGAAAATGGTGTGAAGGCAGGGGAGGAGTAGCCTCCCCCAGCCTCTGGAAATGCTTTGTTGGGCACAGATGTGCCCAATTCTGCATAAGCCAGTCTACACCGGTTCAGGGACCCCTTAGCCCCTGCTCTGGCGCGAAACTGGACAAAGGAAAGGGGAGTGACCACTCCCCTGACCTGCACCTCCCCTGGGAGGTGTCCAGAGCTCCTCCAGTGTGCTCCAGACCTCTGCCATCTTGGAAACAGAGGTGCTGCTGGCACACTGGACTGCTCTGAGTGGCCAGTGCCACCAGGTGACGTCAGAGACTCCTGCTGATAGGCTCCTTCAGGTGTTAGTAGCCTTTCCTCTCTCCTAGGTAGCCAAACCCTCTTTTCTGGCTATTTAGGGTCTCTGTCTCTGGGGAAACTTTAGATAACGAATGCATGAGCTCAGCCGAGTTCCTCTGCATCTCTCTCTTCACCTTCTGATAAGGAAACGACCGCTGACCGCGCTGGAAGCCTGCAAACCTGCAACATAGTAGCAAAGACGACTACTGCAACTCTGTAACGCTGATCCTGCCACCTTCTCGACTGTTTTCCTGCTTGTGCATGCTGTGGGGGTAGCCTGCCTCCTCTCTGCACCAGAAGCTCCGAAGAAATCTCCCGTGGGTCGACGGAATCTTCCCCCTGCAACCGCAGGCACCAAAAAGCTGCATTACCGGTCCATTGGGTCTCCTCTCAGCACGACGAGCGAGATCCCTCGAATCCAGCGACGCTGTCCAAGTGGCCCCCACAGTCCAGTGACTCTTCAGCCCAAGTTTGGTGGAGGTAAGTCCTTGCCTCACCTCGCTGGGCTGCATTGCTGGGAACCGCGACTTTGCAGCTACTCCGGCCCCTGTGCACTTCCGGCGGAAATCCTTTGTGCACAGCCAAGCCTGAGTCCACGGCACTCTAACCTGCATTGCACGACTTTCTAAGTTGGTCTCCGGCGACGTGGGACTCCTTTGTGCAACTTCGGCGAGCACTGTTTCATGCATCCTCGTAGTGCCTGTTTCTGGCACTTCTCCGGCTGCTACCTGCTTCAGTGAGGGCTCTTTCTCTTGCTCAACATCCCTTCTCTTTTCAGGTCCATTTTGAGACCTCCTGGTCCCTCCTGGGCCCCAGCAGCGTCCAAAAACTCCAAACGCACGAGTTGCGTGTAGCAAGGCTTGTTGGCGTCCTTCCGGTGGGAAAACACTTCTGCACGACTCTCCAATGCAAGAGCGATCGGTCCACCAAAGGGGAAGTCTCTAGCCCTTTTCGTTCTTGCAGAAACCTCAGCTTCTTCTGTCCAGTCAAAGCTTCTTTGCACCCGCAGCTGGCATTTCCTGGGCATCTGCCCATCTCCGACTTGCTTGTGACTTTTGGACTTGGTCCCCTTGTTCCACAGGTACCCTAGATTGGAAATCCACAGTTGTTGCATTGCTGGTTTGTGTCTTTCCTGCATTATTCTTCTAACACGACTATTTTGTCCTTAGGGGAACTTTAGTGCACTTTGCACTCACTTTTCAGGGTCTTGGGGAGGGTTATTTTTCTAACTCTCACTATTTTCTAATAGTCCCAGCGACCCTCTACAAGGTCACATAGGTTTGGGGTCCATTCGTGGTTCGCATTCCACTTCTGGAGTATATGGTTTGTGTTGCCCCTATCCCTATGTTTCCCCATTGCATCCTATTGTAACTATACCTTGTTTGCACTGTTTTCTAAGACTATGCTGCATATTTTTGCTATTGTGTATATATATCTTGTGTATATTTCCTATCCTCTCACTGAGGGGACACTCTAAGATACTTTGGCATATTGTCATAAAAATAAAGTACCTTTATTTTTAGTATAACTGTGTATTGTGTTTTCTTATGATATTGTGCATATGACACTAAGTGGTACTGTAGTAGCTTCACACGTCTCCTAGTTCAGCCTAAGCTGCTCTGCTAAGCTACCATTATCTATCAGCCTAAGCTGCTAGACACCCTATACACTAATAAGGGATAACTGGGCCTGGTGCAAGGTGCAAGTACCCCTTGGTACTCACTACAAGCCAGTCCAGCCTCCTACACTACTCCTCCCCTGCCTTCACACCATTTTCCAAAGGGAGAGGGTGTCACACCCTCTCTCAGAGGAAGTTCTTTGTTCTGCCATCCTGGGCCAGGCCTGGCTGGACCCCAGGAGGGCAGCTGCCTGTCTGAGGGGTTGGCAGCAGCAGCAGCTGCAGTGAAACCCCAGGAAGGGCAGTCTGGCAGTACCAGGGTCTGTGCTACAGACCACTGGGATCATGGAATTGTATCAACAATGGCAGGATGGCATAGAGGGGGCAATTCCATGATCATAGACATGTTACATGGCCATATTCGGAGTTACCATGGTGAAGCTACATATAGGTAGTGACCTATATGTAGTGCACGCGTGTAATGGTGTCCCCGCACTCACAAAGTTCAGTGAATTGGCTCTGAACAATGTGGGGGCACCTTGGCTAGTGCCAGGGTGCCCTCACACTAAGTAACTTTGCACCTAACCTTTACCAGGTAAAGGTTAGACATATAGGTGACTTATAAGTTACTTAAGTGCAGTGTAAAATGGCTGTGAAATAACGTGGACGTTATTTCACTCAGGCTGCAGTGGCAGGCCTGTGTAAGAATTGTCAGAGCTCCCTATGGGTGGCAAAAGAAATGCTGCAGCCCATAGGGATCTCCTGGAACCCCAATACCCTGGGTACCTCAGTACCATATACTAGGGAATTATAAGGGTGTTCCAGTAAGCCAATGTAAATTGGTAAAAATGGTCACTAGCCTGTCAGTGACAATTTGGAAAGAAATGAGAGAGCATAACCACTGAGGTTCTGATTAGCAGAGCCTCAGTGAGACAGTTAGTCACTACACAGGTAACACATTCAGGCACACTTATGAGCACTGGGGCCCTGGGTTACCAGGGTCCCAGTGACACATACAACTAAAACAACATATATACAGTGAAAAATGGGGGTAACATGCCAGGCAAGATGGTACTTTCCTACACAACCCCCCCCCCAAACGAAGGACAATAAGACTAGCCATTACCTGATGAGTCTTCATTGTCTAAGTGGAAATATCTGGAGAGTCCATCTGCATTGGAGTGGCTACTCCCAGGTCTATGTTCCACTGTATAGTCCATTCCCTGTAGGGATATGGACCACCTCAACAATTTAGGATTTTCACCTTTCATTTGTTTTAGCCAAAGTAGAGGTTTGTGGTCTGTCTGAACAATGAAGTGAGTGCCAAACAGGTATGGCCTCAACTTCTTCAGAGCCCAGACCACAGCAAAGGCCTCCCTCTCAATGGCAGACCAACGCTTTTCTCTAGGGGTCAACCTTCTACTAATAAAAGCAACAGGTTGATCCTGGCCCTCAGAATTAAGTTGTGATAGGACTGCCCCTACTCCTAATTTAGATGCATCAGTTTGGACATAGAATTTTTTAGAGTAACAAGGGCTTTTCAGGACAGGTGCAGAGCACATGGCCTGCTTCAGCTCCTCAAAAGCTTTCTGACAGCTTGCTGTCCATAATACCTTTTTAGGCATTTTCTTGGATGTGAGGTCATTAAGAGGGGCTGCAATGGAGCCATAGTTCTTAATGAACCTCCTGTAATACCCAGTGAGGCCTAGGAAGGCTCTCACCTGAGTGAGTCTGAGTGGTAGGGGGAACACAATCAATAATAGTTTGGATTTTCCCCTGAAGTGGTGCAATCTGTTCCCCACCAACAAGGTGTCCCAGATAAACCACCTTACCCTGCCCTATCTGGCACTTTGAAGCCTTGATAGTGAGGCCTGCCTTTTGCAGAGCCTCCAAAACTTTCCAAAGGTGGACCAGGTGATCATCCCAGCTGGAGCTAAAGACAGCTATATCATCCAAATATGCTGCACTGAAAGCTTCCAGCCCTTGCAGGACTGTGTTCACCAACCTCTGAAAAGTGGTATGTGCATTTTTCAAACCAAAAGGCATTACAGTAAACTGGTAATGTCCTCCAATGGTAGACAATGCAGTCTTAGGTTTAGCATCTTCTGACAATTTGATCTGCCAATACCCTGCAGTCAAATCAAAAGTGCTTAGATACTTGGCAGATGCCAGTGTATCTATAAGCTCATCTGCCCTGGGTATAGGGTGAGCATCAGTTTTGGTTACCAAGTTGAGACCTCTATAGTCTACACAAAACCTCATTTCCTTCTTTCCATCTTTAGAATTGGGTTTTGGTACCAGTACCACAGGAGAAGCCCATGGACTGTCAGAGTGCTCAACCACTCCTAGTTCCAACATTTTCTGAACTTCTTGCTTTATGCAGTCCCTGACATGGTCAGGCTGCCTATAGATCTTACTTTTGACAGGTAAACTGTCTCCAGTATCTATAGTGTGCTCACACCAAGAAGTGGTGCCTGGCACAGTAGAGAAGAGTTCTGAAAATTGTCCTAGGAGATTTATGCAATTATCTTTCTGCTCAGCAGTAAGACAATCAGCCAAAACTACACCTTCCACAAGAGCATCTTGTTCTGTGGAAGAGAAGAGATCAGGTAGAGGATCACTGTCTTCTTCCTGTCCCTCATCTGTTGCCATGAGCAGGGTGAGATCAGCCCTGTCATAGTAGGGTTTCAGGCGGTTGACATGGAGCACCCTAAGGGGACTCCTGGCAGTGCCTAAGTCAACCAAGTAGGTGACTTCACCCTTCTTTTCAACAATTGTGTGGGGTCCACTCCATTTATCTTGGAGTGCTCTTGGGGCCACAGGCTCCAAGACCCACACTTTCTGCCCTGGTTGGTACTGAACCAAAACAGCCTTCTGATCATGCCATTGCTTCTGGAGCTCTTGGCTGGCCTGAAGGTTTTTACTGGCCTTTTTCATGTACTCAGCCATCCTTGATCTGAGGCCAAGTACATAATCCACAATATCCTGCTTAGGAGCTTTTAAAGGTTGTTCCCAACCCTCCTTTACAAGTGTGAGTGGACCCCTAACAGGGTGTCCAAAAAGTTCAAAGGGGCTGAAGCCCACTCCTTTCTGGGGTACCTCCCTGTAGGCAAAAAGGAGGCATGGTAGAAGGATATCCCATCTCCTGCGGAGTTTTTCAGGGAGTCCCATAATCATGCCTTTGAGAGTTTTATTAAATCTCTCCACCAGTCCATTTGTTTGTGGATGATAGGGTGTTGTGAACTTGTAAGTTACACCACACTCCTTCCACATGGCCTTTAAGTATGCAGACATGAAATTGCTTCCTCTGTCTGATACTACTTCCTTTGGGAAGCCCACCCTGGAAAATATTCCCAGGAGGGCCTTTGCCACTGCAGGAGCTGTAGTGGTCCTTAAAGGAATAGCTTCAGGATATCTTGTGGCATGGTCCACTACCACCAAGATAAACCTATTGCCTGAAGCAGTAGGAGGGTCAAGGGGGCCAACTATGTCAACCCCTACCCTTTCAAAGGGAACCCCAACCACAGGCAGTGGGATAAGGGGTGCCTTTGGAGTGCCACCTGTCTTGCCACTGGCTTGACAGGTTTCACAGGACTTACAAAATTCCTTTGTGTCCTCAGACATCCTAGGCCAATGAAACAATGGAACCAATCTGTCCCAAGTTTTCATTTGACCCAGGTGCCCAGCTAGGGGAATGTCATGTGCCAGTGTTAGGAGGAACATTCTGTACTCCTGAGGAATCACTAATCTCCTGGCAGCTCCAGGTTTAGGATCCCTATGCTCAGTGTACAAGAGGTTGTCCTCCCAGTAAACTCTGTGAGAGTCACTGACATCCCCATTAGCCTGTTTGACAGCTTGCTGTCTGAGACCCTCTAATGTGGGACAGGTTTGCTGTGCCACACTCAGCTCCTCCCTGGCAGGCCCCCCGTCACCCAAAAGCTCAGCAGTGTCTGCTTCCAGCTCCTCTGGTGTAGGTTCTGCACAGGGAGGGAATTCTTCTTCCTCAGAAGTAGAATCCACTGTAGAGGGAGGGATAGTAGGAAGTGGTTTGCTTCTACTAGCCCTAGCTTTAGGGAGCACTTGGTCCATTGTTCCAGGATCCAAGCTTCCCTGTCCTTTTTGCTTTTTGGCCTGAGCCCTTGTCAAAGCAAAAATATGCCCTGGGATGCCCAGCATTGCTGCATGGGCCTCCAACTCCTCATCTGACCAAGCTGATGTCTCCAAATCATTCCCTAATAGACAGTCTACAGGTAAATCTGAAGCTACCACAACTTTCTTTGGACCAGTTACCCCCCCCCAGTTGAGATTTACAACAGCCATGGGGTGGCTTTGTGTTATGTTGTGAGCATCGGTTACTTGGTACTGGTGTCCAAGTATGTGTTGTTCAGGGTGCACCAGTTTCTCAATCACCATTGTGACACTGGCACCTGTGTCCCTGTAGGCCTGGACCTCAACACCATTTATTAGGGTTAGTTGCTTGTACTTCTCCAAGTTATGGGGGCAAGCAACCAAAGTGGCTAAATCAATAGCCCCTTCAGAGACTAAAGTAGCCTCTGTGGTCTCCCTAATCAGACCAACCCCAACTAAATTACCAAAAGTGAGCCCAGCTCCTCCCTTGGATTGGCTATTAGTAGGTTTGCTCCCACCACCACTGCTATTAGTAGGGACACTAGGTGTAGCAGTAGGGGTTGTAGTGGTAGGAGCTGTGGTGCCTTTCTTTGGACAACTGGGATCTGTTGTCCAATGGCCTTTTATTTTACATAAATAGCACCATGGTTTCTTTTCCTTGTTCTGATTAAAGGAGGATTTGGACCCACCACCCCCACCCGAGTGTTTTTGTGGGCCTGATGAAGACTCATTTTTAGATTTGTCCCCACCCTTGTCAGAAGACTTACCATCCTTCTTTTTGTTGCCATCTTTGTCACCCCCTGAATGAACTTTTCTGTTCACTCTTGTTCTGACCCATTTGTCTGCCTTCTTTCCCAATTCTTGGGGAGAGGTCAGATCAGAGTCCACCAAGTACTGGTGCAACAAATCAGACACACAATTATTAAGAATATGCTCTCTCAGGATCAAGTTATACAGGCTGTCATAATCAGTAACTTTACTGCCATGTAACCACCCCTCCAAGGCCTTCACTGCCTGGTCAATGAAATCAACCCAGTCTTGTGAAGACTCCTTTTTGGTCTCTCTGAACTTTATCCTGTACTGTTCAGTGGTTAAGCCATAACCATCCAGGAGTGCATTCTTAAGAACTTGGAAATTATTAGCATCATTTTCTTTTACAGTAAGGAGCCTATCCCTACCTTTTCCAGTAAATGATAGCCATAGGATAGCAGCCCACTGCTTTTGAGGGACATCCTGTACAGCACAGGCCCTCTCAAGTGCAGCAAACCACTTGTAAATGTCATCCCCCTCCTTATAAGGGGGAACTATCTTGTGCAGATTCCTGGAATCATGCTCTTTTGCAGGATGACTATGGGGAATACTGCTGCTGCCACCATGGGTATCTAAACCCAACTTCTGTCTTTCCTTCTCTATTTCTAAAGACTGTCTATCCAAATCCAGCTGTTGCTTCTTGAGCTTCAGTCTGGTTTGTTCCACTCTCAATCTATCGAGCTCCCTTTCTAACAATCTGTCATCAGGGTGGGTGGGAGGGACATTTCTAGATACAGATGTATGATGGGAATGAACAGAAGGAGACCTGTCCCTTACAGAGGGCACCCTAACAGCTTGGCTACCAGTATAATGTGAGAGCACACCATCAGTATGGTGTGATTCAACCTCTGTACCAACTATGCTAGACTGTCTAGTAATGGGCAGGCTGAGAAGTTTCTTTCCTGAATCTTTTCCTGGGGGAGTCCCTGGATCAGATTGAGAACCATTAGCTACTTTTTCCACAGATTGGGCACTTATGGCCTTATCCTGTACTCTAAGCATGTTAATTAACAGTTCCAAGGAAGGATTCTTCCCTACACTCAAACCTCTCTCTATGCAGAGACTCCTTGCTCCTTTCCAGCTAAGGTGATCATATGCAAGTTTGGACAGTTCAACATTTTTACCTGTGCCAGACATTTTTTAGAGAGAGTTAAAGTGATAGAAAAAGAGAGAAAAGTTTCCAGAACTTTTTGGAAAGACAGAAAAAAACTTTTTAAACTTTTAAGAACTTTTTGAAAGTTTTTAGAAGTACTTTTCAGCACTTAGAAAAGAGTGAAAAGAGGAAATGCAAAACTTTTTGGCTATGTGTATATACACTGACCTTGTTTTGTATATTTTTCTCTTATGAAAAGTACAATGACAAGAGTGGTAAGTAGTCTCAAGCACTTATCCCACCACTGCACAACCAATGTAGGAGGCTGGACTGGCTTGTAGTGAGTACCAAGGGGTACTTGCACCTTGCACCAGGCCCAGTTATCCCTTATTAGTGTATAGGGTGTCTAGCAGCTTAGGCTGATAGATAATGGTAGCTTAGCAGAGCAGCTCAGGCTGAACTAGGAGACGTGTGAAGCTACTACAGTACCACTTAGTGTCATATGCACAATATCATAAGAAAACACAATACACAGTTATACTAAAAATAAAGGTACTTTATTTTTATGACAATATGCCAAAGTATCTTAGAGTGTACCCTCAGTGAGAGGATAGGAAATATACACAAGATATATATACACAATAGCAAAAATATGCAGTATAGTCTTAGAAAACAGTGCAAACAATGTATAGTTAAAATAGGATGCAATGGGGAGACATAGGGATAGGGGCAACACAAACCATATACTCCAGAAGTGGAATGCGAACCACGAATGGACCCCAAACCTATGTGACCTTGTAGAGGGTCGCTTTGACTATTAGAAAATAGTGAGAGTTAGAAAAATAACCCTCCCCAAGACCCTGAAAAGTGAGTGCAAAGTGCACTAAAGTTCCCCTAAGGACAAAATAGTCGTGTTAGAGGAATAATGCAGGAAAGACACAAACCAGCAATGAAACAACTGTGGATTTCCAATCTAGGGTACCTGTGGAACAAGGGGACCAAGTCCAAAAGTCACAAGCAAGTCGGAGATGGGCAGATGCCCAGGAAATGCCAGCTGCGGGTGCAAAGAAGCTTCGACTGGACAGAAGAAGCTGAGGTTTCTGCAGGAACGAAAAGGGCTAGAGACTTCCCCTTTGGTGGACGGATCCCTCTCGCCTTGGAAAGTCGTTCAGAAGTCTTTTCCCGCCGGAAAGACGCCAACAAGCCTTGCTACACACAAATCGTGCTTTTGGCGTTTTTGGACGCTGCTGGGGCCCAGGAGGGACCAGGAGGTCGCAAATTGGACCTGCAGAGAGAGGGGACGTCGAGAAAGACAAAGAGCTCTCACTGAAGCAGGTAGCACCCGGAGAAGTGCCAGAAACAGGCACTACAAAGATGTGTGAAACAGTGCTCGCCGAAGTTGCACAAAGGAGTCCCACATCGCCGGAGACCAACTTAGAAAGTCGTGCAATGCAGGTTAGAGTGCCGTGGACCCAGGCTTGGCTGTGCACGAAGGATTTCCGCCGGAAGTGCACAGGGGCCGGAGCAGCTGCAAAGTCGCGGTTCCCCAGCAATGCAGCCCAGCGAGGTGAGGCAAGGACTTACCTCCACCAAACTTGGGCTGAAGAGTCACTGGACTGTGGGGGTCACTTGGACAGCATCGCTGGATTCGAGGGTCCTCGCTCGTCGTGCTGAGAGGAGACCCAAGGGACCGGTAATGCAGCTTTTTGGTGCCTGCGGTTGCAGGGGGAAGATTCCGTCGACCCACGGGAGATTTCTTCGGAGCTTCTGGTGCAGAGAGGAGGCAGGCTACCCCCACAGCATGCACAAGCAGGAAAACAGTCGAGAAGGCGGCAGGATCAGCGTTACAGAGTTGCAGTAGTCGTCTTTGCTACTATGTTGCAGGTTTGCAGGCTTCCAGCGCGGTCAGCGGTCGTTTCCTTATCAGAAGGTGAAGAGAGAGATGCAGAGGAACTCGGCTGAGCTCATGCATTCGTTATCTAAAGTTTCCCCAGAGACAGAGACCCTAAATAGCCAGAAAAGAGGGTTTGGCTACCTAGGAGAGAGGAAAGGCTACTAACACCTGAAGGAGCCTATCAGCAGGAGTCTCTGACGTCACCTGGTGGCACTGGCCACTCAGAGCAGTCCAGTGTGCCAGCAGCACCTCTGTTTCCAAGATGGCAGAGGTCTGGAGCACACTGGAGGAGCTCTGGACACCTCCCAGGGGAGGTGCAGGTCAGGGGAGTGGTCACTCCCCTTTCCTTTGTCCAGTTTCGCGCCAGAGCAGGGGCTAAGGGGTCCCTGAACCGGTGTAGACTGGCTTATGCAGAATTGGGCACATCTGTGCCCAACAAAGCATTTCCAGAGGCTGGGGGAGGCTACTCCTCCCCTGCCTTCACACCATTTTCCAAAGGGAGAGGGTGTCACACCCTCTCTCAGAGGAAGTTCTTTGTTCTGCCATCCTGGGCCAGGCCTGGCTGGACCCCAGGAGGACAGCTGCCTGTCTGAGGGGTTGGCAGCAGCAGCAGCAGCAGCTGCAGTGAAACCCCAGGAAGGGCAGTCTGGCAGTACCAGGGTCTGTGCTACAGACCACTGGGATCATGGAATTGTACCTACAATGCCAGGATGGCATAGAGGGGGCAATTCCATGATCATAGACATGTTACATGGCCATATTCGGAGTTACCATGGTGAAGCTACATATAGGTAGTGACCTATATGTAGTGCACGCGTGTAATGGTGTCCCCGCACTCACAAAGTTCAGTGAATTGGCTCTGAACAATGTGGGGCACCTTGGCTAGTGCCAGGGTGCCCTCACACTAAGTAACTTTGCACCTAACCTTTACCAGGTAAAGGTTAGACATATAGGTGACTTATAAGTTACTTAAGTGCAGTGTAAAATGGCTGTGAAATAACGTGGACGTTATTTCACTCAGGCTGCAGTGGCAGGCCTGTGTAAGAATTGTCAGAGCTCCCTATGGGTGGCAAAAGAAATGCAGCAGCCCATAGGGATCTCCTGGAACCCCAATACCCTGGGTACCTCAGTACCATATACTAGGGAATTATAAGGGTGTTCCAGTAAGCCAATGTAAATTGGTAAAAATGGTCACTAGCCTGTCAGTGACAATTTGGAAAGAAATGAGAGAGCATAACCACTGAGGTTCTGATTAGCAGAGCCTCAGTGAGACAGTTAGTCACTACACAGGTAACACATTCAGGCACACTTATGAGCACTGGGGCCCTGGGTTACCAGGGTCCCAGTGACACATACAACTAAAACAACATATATACAGTGAAAAATGGGGGTAACATGCCAGGCAAGATGGTACTTTCCTACACCCAGCTATGGCTTTTCTGAGACAGCATCCCTGTCTGGCATTTCCATCACTACAAATGGGTTCAGTGGACAATTCCCACTGCTCTAAACTAAAACTTACTGATAGAAACTCTGAAAATACATCTTCACATTGTTGCTTAGCTAAAAATCTTCAAACAGGGTGGTTTACATCCCCACAGGGAAGTAACCATATAGTGGATGATAAAGGGAGTAACCAGTCTATTGCAGAGCTACTCTCTACTTATCACCACTTAGACAATAAAGTCTCAACTGGCCAAGGTTAGCCTTATTGTCCTTCGTTTGGGGGGTGGGGTTGTGTGAGAAAGTAGCCTCTTTCTAGCCTTGTTACCCCCACTTTTGGCCTGTTTGTGAGTGTATGTCAGGGTATTTTCACTGTCTCACTGGGATCCTGCTAGCCAGGGCCCAGTGCTCATAGTGAAAAACCCCATGTTTTCAGTATGTTTGTTATGTGTCACTGGGACCCTGCTAGTCAGGACCCCAGTGCTCATAAGTTTGTGGCCTATATGTATGTGTTCCCTGTGTGGTGCCTAACTGTCTCACTGAGGCTCTGCTAACCAGAACCTCAGTGGTTATGCTCTCTCATTTATTTCAAATTGTCACTGACAGGCTAGTGACCAATTTTACCAATTTACATTGGCTTACTGGAACTCCCTTATAATTCCCTAGTATATGGTACTGAGGTACCCAGGGTATTGGGGTTCCAGGAGATCCCCATGGGCTGCAGCATTTCTTTTGCCACCCATAGGGAGCTCTGACAATTCTTACACAGGCCTGCCACTGCAGCCTGAGTGAAATAACGTCCACGTTATTTCACAGCCATTTTACACTGCACTTAAGTAACTTATAAGTCACCTATATGTCTAACCTTTACCTGGTAAAGGTTAGGTGCAAAGTTACTTAGTTTGAGGGCACCCTGGCACTAGCCAAGGTGCCCCCACATTGTTCAGGACCAATTTCCCTGACTATGTGAGTGCGGGGACACCATTACACGCGTGCACTACATATAGGTCACTACCTATATGTAGCTTCACAATGGTAACTCCGAATATGGCCATGTAACATGTCTATGATCATGGAATTGCCCCCTCTATGCCATCCTGGCATAGTTGGCACAATCCCATGATCCCAGTGGTCTGTAGCACAGACCCTGGTACTGCCAAACTGCCCTTCCTGGGGTTTCACTGCAGCTGCTGCTGCTGCCAACCCCTCAGACAGGCATCTGCCCTCCTGGGGTCCAGCCAGGCCTGAGCCAGGATGGCAGAACAAAGAACTTCCTCTGAGAGAGGGTGTGACACCCTCTCCCTTTGGAAAATGGTGTGAAGGCAGGGGAGGAGTAGCCTCCCCCAGCCTCTGGAAATGCTTTCTGGGGCACAGATGTGCCCAATTCTGCATAAGCCAGTCTACACCGGTTCAGGGGACCCCTTAGCCCTGCTCTGGCGCGAAACTGGACAAAGGAAAGGGGAGTGACCACTCCCCTGACCTGCACCTCCCCTGGGAGGTGTCCAGAGCTCCTCCAGTGTGCTCCAGACCTCTGCCATCTTGGAAACAGAGGTGCTGCTGGCACACTGGACTGCTCTGAGTGGCCAGTGCCACCAGGTGACGTCAGAGACTCCTTCTGATAGGCTCCTTCAGGGGTTGCTAGCCTATCCTCTCTCCTAAGTAGCCAAACCCTCTTTTCTGGCTATTTAGGGTCTCTGTCTCTGGGGAAACTTTAGATAACGAATGCAAGAGCTCAGCCGAGTTCCTCTGCTTTTCTCTCTTCACCTTCTGCCAAGGAATCGACTGCTGACCGCGCCGGAAGCCTGCAAACCTGCAACATAGTAGCAAAGACGACTACTGCAACTCTGTAACGCTGATCCTGCCGCCTTCTCGACTGTTTTCCTGGTGGTGCATGCTGTGGGGGTAGTCTGCCTCCTCTCTGCACTAGAAGCTCCGAAGAAATCTCCCGTGGGTTGACGGAATCTTACCCCTGCAACCGCAGGCACCAAAAAGCTGCATTACCGGTCCCTTGGGTCTCCTCTCAGCATGACGAGCGAGGTCCCTCGAATCCAGCAACTCTGTCCAAGTGGCCCCCACAGTCCAGTGACTCTTCAGTCCAAGTTTGGTGGAGGTAAGTCCTTGCCTCACCTCGCTAGACTGCATTGCTGGGAACCGTGACTTTTGCAGCTACTCCGGCCTCCGTGCACTTCACGCGGAAATCCTTTGTGCACAGTCCAGCCTGGGTCCACGGCACTCTAACCTGCATTTCACGACCTCCTAAGTTGTTCTCCGGCGACGTGGGACTTCTTTGTGCGACTTCGGGTGAGCACCGTTTCACGCATCCTCGTAGTGTCTGTTTCTGGCACTTCTCCGGATGCTACCTGCTGCTAAGAGGGCTCCCTGTCTTGCTCGACGTCCCTTCTACCTCCTGGTCCAATTTGCGACCTCCTGGTCCCTCCTGGGCTACAGCAGCATCCAAAAACCCTAACCGCATGATTTGCAGCCAGCAAGGCTTGTTGGCATTCTTTTGGCGGGAAAACACTTCTGCACAACTCTACGAGGCAAGCGGGATCCGTCCTCCAAAGGGGAAGTCTCTAGCCCTTTGCGTTCCTGCAGAAACTGCAGCTTCTTCTGTCCAGTAGAAGCTTCTTTGCACCCGCAGCTGGCATTTCCTGGGCATCTGCCCATCTCCGACTTGCTTGTGACTTATGGACTTGGTCCCCTTGTTCCACAGGTACCCCAGATTGGAAATCCAGCATTGTTGCATTGTTGGTTTGTGTCTTTCCTGCATTATTCCTCTAACACGACTTCTTTATCCTTAGGGGAACTTTAGTGCACTTTGCACTCACTTTTCAGGGTCTTGGGGAGGGTTATTTTTCTAACTCTCACTATTTTCTAATAGTCCCAGCGACCCTCTACAAGGTCACATAGGTTTGGGGTCCATTCGTGGTTCGCATTCCACTTTTGGAGTATATGGTTTGTGTTGCCCCTATCCCTATGTTTCCCCATTGCATCCTATTGTAACTATACATTGTTTGCACTGTTTTCTAAGACTATACTGCATATTTTTGCTATTGTGTATATGTATCTTGTGTATATTTCCTATCCTCTCACTGAGGGTACACTCTAAGATACTTTGGCATATTGTCATAAAAATAAAGTACCTTTATTTTTAGTATAACTGTGTATTGTGTTTTCTTATGATATTGTGCATATGACACTAAGTGGTACTGTAGTAGCTTCACACGTCTCCTAGTTCAGCCTAAGCTGGTCTGATAAGCTACCATTATCTATCAGCCTAAGCTGCTAGACACCCTATACACTAATAAGGGATAACTGGGCCTGGTGCAAGGTGCAAGTACCCCTTGGTACTCACTACAAGCCAGTCCAGCCTCCTACAATGGGATATCCTTTTACCATGCCTCTTTTTTGCTTACAGGGAGGTACCCCAGAAAGGAGTGGGCTTCAGCCCCTTTGAACTCCTATTTGGTCACCCTGTGAGAGGTCCTCTAACACTTGTTAAGGAGGGTTGGGAACAACCTTTAAAAGCTCCAAAGCAAGACATAGTGGACTATGTACTTGGCCTCAGATCAAGGATGGCTGAGTACATGAAAAAGGCCAGTACAAACCTTCAGGCCAGCCAAGAGCTCCAAAAGCAATGGCATGACCAGAAGGCTGTTTTGGTTCAGTACCAAACAGGGCAGAAAGTGTGGGTCTTGGAGCCTGTGGCCCCAAGAGCACTCCAAGATAAATGGAGTGGACCCCACACAATAGTTGAAAAGAAGGGTGAAGTCACCTACTTAGTTGACTTAGTTACTGCCAGGAGTCCCCTTAGGGTGCTCCATGTCAATCGCCTGAAACCCTACTATGACAGGGCTGATCTCACCCTGCTCATGGCAACTAATGAGGGACAGGAAGAAGAGAGTGACCCTCTGCCTGATCTCTTCTCTTCCACAGAACAAGATGCTCTAGTGGAAGGTGTTGTACTGGCAGATTGTCTTACTGCTGAGCAGAAAGACCACTGCATAAATCTCCTCGGTCAGTTTTCTGAACTCTTCTCTACTGTGCCAGGTACCACTTCTTGGTGTGAGCACACTATAGATACTGGAGACAGCTTGCCTGTCAAAAGTAAGATCTATAGGCAGCCTGACCATGTCAGAGACTGCATAAAGCAAGAGGTGCAGAAAATGCTAGAACTAGGAGTGGTTGAGCACTCTGAAAGTCCATGGGTTCTCCTGTGGTACTTGTACCAAAACCTCATTCCAAAGATGGAAAGAAGGAAATACGGTTTTGTGTTGACTACAGAGGTCTCAACCAGGTAACCAAAACTGATGCTCACCTTATACCCAGGGCAGATGAGCTCATAGATACACTGGCATCTGCCAAGTATCTAAGCACTTTTGACTTGACTGCAGGGTATTGGCAGATCAAATTATCAGAAGATGCAAAAGCAAAAACTGCATTTTCAACCATTGGAGGCCATTACCAATTCACAGTAATGCCTTTTGGATTGACAAATGCACCTGCCACTTTTCAGAGGTTGGTGAACACAGTCCTACAAGGGCTGGAAGATTTAGTGCAGCATATTTGGATGATATAGCTGTCTGTAGCTCCAGCTGGGATGATAACCTGGTCCACCTATGGAAAGTTTTAGAGGCCCTGCAAAAGGCAGGCCTCACTATCAAGGCTTCAAAGTGCCAGATAGGGCAGGGGAAGGTGGTTTATCTGGGACACCTGGTTGGTGGAGAACAGATTGCACCACTACAGGGAAAAATCCAAACTATTTTAGATTGGGTTCCCCCTACTACTCAGACTCAGGTGAGAGCCTTTTTAGGCCTCACTGGGTACTATAGGAGGTTCATAAAGAACTATGGCTCCATTGCAGCCTGTAGGAGGCTGGACTGGCTTGTAGTGAGTACCAAGGGGTACTTGCACCTTGCACCAGGCCCAGTTATCCCTTATTAGTGTATAGGGTGTCTAGCCGCTTAGGCTGATAGATAATGGTAGCTTAGCAGAGCAGCTTAGGCTGAACTAGGAGACGTGTGAAGCTACTACAGTACCACTTAGTGTCATATGCACAATATCATAAGAAAACACAATACACAGTTATACTAAAAATAAAGGTACTTTATTTTTATGACAATATGCCAAAGTATCTTAGAGTGTACCCTCAGTGAGAGGATAGGAAATATACACAAGATATATATACACAATAGCAAAAAATATGCAGTATAGTCTTAGAAAACAGTGCAAACAATGTATAGTTACAATAGGATGCAATGGGGAAACATAGGGATAGGGGCAACACAAACCATATACTCCAAAAGTGGAATGCGAACCACGAATAGACCCCAAACCTATGTGACCTTGTAGAGGGTCGCTGGGACTATTAGAATATAGTGAGAGTTAGAAAAATAACCCTCCCCAAGACCCTGAAAAGTGAGTGCAAAGTGCACTAAAGTTCCCCTAAGGACAAAGAAGTCGTGTTAGAGGAATAATGCAGGAAAGACACAAACCAACAATGCAACAACTGTGGATTTCCAATCTAGGGTACCTGTGGAACAAGGGGACCAAGTCCAAAAGTCACAAGCAAGTCGGAGATGGGCAGATGCCCAGGAAATGCCAGCTGCGGGTGCAAAGAAGCTTCTACTGGACAGAAGAAGCTGAGGTTTCTGCAGGAACGAAAAGGGCTAGAGACTTCCCCTTTGGTGTACAAATCCCACTCGCCGTGGAGAGTCGTGCAGAAGTGTTTTCCCGCCGAAAGAATGCCAACAAGCCTTGCTAGCTGCAAATCGTGCGGTTAGCGTTTTTGGACGCTGCTGAGGCCCAGGAGGGACCAGGAGGTCGCAAATTGGACCAGCAGAGAGAGGGGAAGTCGAGCAAGACAAGGAGTCCTCTCTTAAGCAAGTATCACCAGGAGAAGTGCCAGAAACAGGCACTACGAGGATGCGTGAAACGGTGCTCACCCGAAGTCACACAAAGGAGTCCCACGTCGCCGGAGACCAACTTAGAAAGTCGTGCAATGCAGGTTAGAGTGCCGTGGACCCAGGCTTGGCTGTGCACAAAGGATTTCCGCCGGAAGTGCACAGGGGCCGGAGTAGCTGCCAAAGTCGCGGTTCCCAGCAATGCAGCCCAGCGAGGTGAGGCAAGGACTTACCTCCACCAAACTTGGACTGAAGAGTCACTGGACTGTGGGGGTCACTTGGACAGAGTCGCTGGATTCGAGGGACCTCGCTCGTCGTGCTGAGAGGAGACCCAAGGGACCGGTAATGCAGCTTTTTGGTGCCTGCGGTTGCAGGGGGAAGATTCCGTCGACCCACGGGAGATTTCTTCGGAGCTTCTGGTGCAGAGAGGAGGCAGACTACCCCCACAGCATGCACAAGCAGGAAAACAGTCGAGAAGGCGGCAGGATCAGCGTTACAGAGTTGCAGTAGTCGTCTTTGCTACTATGTTGCAGGTTTGCAGGCTTCCAGCGCGGTCACCAGTCGATTCCTTGGCAGAAGGTGAAGAGAGAGATGCAGAGGAACTCGGATGAGCTCTTGCATTCGTTATCTAAAGTTTCCCCAGAGACAGAGACCCTAAATAGCCAGAAAAGAGGGTTTGGCTACCTAGGAGAGAGGATAGGCTACTAACACCTGAAGGAGCCTATCAGAAGGAGTCTCTGACGTCACCTGGTGGCACTGGCCACTCAGAGCAGTCCAGTGTGCCAGCAGCACCTCTGTTTCCAAGATGGCAGAGGTCTGGAGCACACTGGAGGAGCTCTGGACACCTCCCAGGGGAGGTGCAGGTCAGGGGAGTGGTCACTCCCCTTTCCTTTGTCCAGTTTCGCGCCAGAGCAGGGCTAAGGGGTCCCCTGAACCGGTGTAGACTGGCTTATGCAGAATTGGGCACATCTGTGCCCAAGAAAGCATTTCCAGAGGCTGGGGGAGGCTACTCCTCCCCTGCCTTCACACCATTTTCCAAAGGGAGAGGGTGTCACACCCTCTCTCAGAGGAAGTTCTTTGTTCTGCCATCCTGGGCCAGGCCTGGCTGGACCCCAGGAGGGCAGATGCCTGTCTGAGGGGTTGGCAGCAGCAGCTGCAGTGAAACCCCAGTAAGGGCAGTTTGGCAGTACCAGGGTCTGTGCTACAGACCACTGGGATCATGGAATTGTGCCAACAATGCCAGGATGGCATAGAGGGGGCACTTCCATGATCTTAGACATGTTACATGGCCATATTCGGAGTTACCATTGTGAAGCTACATATAGGCAGTGACCTATATGTAGTGCACACGTGTAATGGTGTCCCTGCACTCACAAAGTTCAGGGAATTGGCTCTGAACAATGTGCGGACACCTTGGCTAGTGCCAGGGTGCCCTCACTCTAAGTAACTTTGCACCTAACCTTTACCAGGTAAAGGTTAGACATATAGGTGACTTATAAGTTACTTAAGTGCAGTGTAAAATGGCTGTGAAATAACGTGGATGTTATTTCACTCAGGCTGCAGTGGCAGGCCTGTGTAAGAATTGTCAGAGCTCCCTATGGGTGGCAAAAGAAATGCTGCAGCCCATAGGGATCTCCTGGAACCCCAATACCCTGGGTACCTCAGTACCATATACTAGGGAATTATAAGGGTGTTCCAGTAAGCCAATGTAAATTGGTAAAAATGGTCACTAGCCTGTTAGTGACAATTTGGAAAGAAATGAGAGAGCATAACCACTGAGGTTCTGATTAGCACAGCCTTAGTGAGACAGTTAGTCACTACACAGGTAACACATTCAGGCACACTTATGAGCACTGGGGCCCTGGGTTACCAGGGTCCCAGTGACACATACACTAAAACAACATATATACAGTGAAAAATGGGGGTAACATGCCAGGCAAGATGGTACTTTCCTACAATTACCTAAGAGACAGTCTACAGGTAAGCTAAGTGATACCACCACCTGCTTAGGGCCAGTAACTCCACCCCAACTAAACTGAATTATAGCTAAGGGAAGAAACTTAGTGGAGTTATGGACATCAATAATCTTATACTGTTGTCCAATGATGTGTTGTTCAGGAGGCACTAGGTTTTCAGTCACCAAAGTGATACTGGCACCTGTGTCCCTGTAGGCCAAGGCCTCAACACCATTTATTGAAACTGTCTGCTTGTACTTTTCCATTGAAAGGGGACAAGCAGCCAGTGTGGCAAGGCCAACGCCACTAGGTGTGACAGAAACTGTCTTGGGAGTGACTACCTGTGAGAAGGTAGCCTCTTTCTAGCCTTGTTACCCCCACTTTTGGCCTGTTTGTGAGTGTATGTCAGGGTGTTTGTCACTGTTTTCACTGTCTCACTGGGATCCTGATAGCCAGGCCTCAGTGCTCATAGTGAAAACACTATGTTTTCAGTATGTTTGTTATGTGTCACTGGGATCCTGCTGGTCAGGACCCCAGTGCTCATAGGTTTGTGGCCTATATGTATGTGTCACTGGGACCCTGTCACACAGGGCCCCAGTGCTCATAGGTGTGCATGTATATGTTCCCTGTGTTGTGCCTAACTGTCTCACTGAGGCTCTGCTAACCAGAACCTCAGTGGTTATGCTCTCTCATTACTTTCAAATTGTCACTAACAGGCTAGTGACCAATTTTACCAATTTACATTGGCTTACTGGAACACCCTTATAATTCCCTAGTATATGGTACTGAGGTACCCAGGGTATTGGGGTTCCAGGAGATCCCTATGGGCTGCAGCATTTCTTTTGCCACCCATAGGGAGCTCTGACAATTCTTACACAGGCCTGCCACTGCAGCCTGAGTGAAATAACGTCCACGGTATTTCACAGCCATTTTACACTGCACTTAAGTAACTTATAAGTCACCTATATGTCTAACCTTTACCTGGTAAAAGTTAGGTGCAAAGTTACTTAGTGTGAGGGCACCCTGGCACTAGCCAAGGTGCCCCCACATTGTTCAGAGCCAATTCCCTGAACTTTGTGAGTGCGGGGACACCATTACACGCGTGCACTACATATAGGTCACTACCTATATGTAGCTTCACAATGGTAACTCCGAATATGGCCATGTAACATGTCAATGATCATGGAATTGCCCCCTCTATGCCATCCTGGCATAGTTGGCACAATCCCATGATCCCAGTGGTCTGTAGCACAGACCCTGGTACTGCCAAACTGCCCTTCCTGGGGTTTCACTGCAGCTGCTGCTGCTGCCAACCCCTCAGACAGGCATCTGCCCTCCTGGGGTCCAGCCAGGCCTGGCCCAGGATGGCAGAACAAAGAACTTCCTCTGAGAGAGGGTGTGACACCCTCTCCCTTTGGAAAATGGTGTGAAGGCAGGGGAGGAGTAGCCTCCCCCAGCCTCTGGAAATGCTTTCTTGGGCACAGATGTGCCCAATTCTGCATAAGCCAGTCTACACCGGTTCAGGGACCCCTTAGCCCCTGCTCTGGCGCGAAACTGGACAAAGGAAAGGGGAGTGACCACTCCCCTGACCTGCACCTCCCCTGGGAGGTGTCCAGAGCTCCTCCAGTGTGCTCCAGACCTCTGCCATCTTGGAAACAGAGGTGCTGCTGGCACACTGGACTGCTCTGAGTGGCCAGTGCCACCAGGTGACGTCAGAGACTCCTGCTGATAGGCTCCTTCAGGTGTTAGTAGCCTATCCTCTCTCCTAGGTAGCCAAACCCTCTTTTCTGGCTATTTAGGGTCTCTGTCTCTGGGGAAACTTCAGATAACGAATGCAAGAGCTCATCCGAGTTCCTCTGCATCTCCCTCTTCACCTTCTGATAAGGAATCGACTGGTGACCGCGCCGGAAGCCTGCAAACCTGCAACATAGTAGCAAAGACGACTACTGCAACTCTGTAACGCTGATCCTGCCGCCTTCTCGACTGTTTTCCTGCTTGTGCATGCTGTGGGGGTAGTCTGCCTCCTCTCTGCACCAGAAGCTCCGAAGAAATCTCCCGTGGGTCGACGGAATCTTCCCCCTGCAACCGCAGGCACCAAAAAGCTGCATTACCGGTCCCTTGGGTCTCCTCTCAGCACGACGAGCGAGGTCCCTCGAATCCAGCGACTCTGTCCAAGTGACCCCCACAGTCCAGTGACTCTTCAGCCCAAGTTTGGTGGAGGTAAGTCCTTGCCTCACCTCGCTGGGCTGCATTGCTGGGAACCGCGACTTTGCAGCTACTCCGGCCCCTGTGCACTTCCGGCGGAAATCCTTCGTGCACAGCCAAGCCTGGGTCTACGGCACTCTAACCTGCATTGCACGACTTTCTAAGTTGGTCTCCGGCGACGTGGGACTCCTTTGTGCAACTTCGGCGAGCACCATTTCACGCATCCTCGTAGTGCCTGTTTCTGGCACTTCTCCGGGTGCTACCTGCTTCAGTGAGGGCTCTTTGTCTTGCACGACGTCCCCTCTCTCTTCAGGTCCAATTTGCGACCTCCTGGTCCCTCCTGGGCCCCAGCAGCATCCAAAAACGCCAAACGCACGATTTGCAACTAGCAAGGCTTGTTGGCGTCCTTCCGGCGGGAGAACACTTCTGCACGACTCTCCAAGGTGAGAGGGATTCGTCCACCAAAGGGGAAGTCTCTAGCCCTTTTCGTTCCTGCAGAAACCTCAGCTTCTTCTGTCCAGTCGAAGCTTCTTTGCACCCGCAGCTGGCATTTCCTGGGCATCTGCCCATCTCCGACTTGCTTGTGACTTTCGGACTTGGTCCCCTTGTTCCACAGGTACCCTAGATTGGAAATCCACAGTTGTTGCATTGCTGGTTTGTGTCTTTCCTGCATTATTCCTCTAACACGACTACTTTGTCCTTAGGGGAAGTTTAGTGCACTTTGCACTCACTTTTCAGGGTCTTGGGGAGGGTTATTTTTCTAACTCTCACTATTTTCTAATAGTCCCAGCGACCCTCTACAAGGTCACATAGGTTTGGGGTCCATTCGTGGTTCGCATTCCACTTTTGGAGTATATGGTTTGTGTTGCCCCTATCCCTATGTTTCCCCATTGCATCCTATTGTAACTATACATTGTTTGCACTGTTTTCTAAGACTATACTGCATATTTTTGCTATTGTGTATATATATCTTGTGTATATTTCCTATCCTCTCACTGAGGGTACACTCTAAGATACTTTGGCATATTGTCATAAAAATAAAGTACCTTTATTTTTAGTATAACTGTGTATTGTGTTTTCTTATGATATTGTGCAGATGACACTAAGTGGTACTGTAGTAGCTTCACACGTCTCCTAGTTCAGCCTAAGCTGCTCTGCTAAGCTACCATTATCTATCAGCCTAAGCTGCTAGACACCCTATACACTAATAAGGGATAACTGGGCCTGGTGCAAGGTGCAAGTACCCCTTGGTACTCACTACAAGCCAGTCCAGCCTCCTACACTACCCCAGTTTCTACTATGGACCCATAAGTGAACCCAACTACACCCTTAACTTGACTGTTGCCAGCAGTCCCACCACTAGTACCACTACTGCTAGGGGCACTAGAGCTTGATGTATTAGTGGTGGTAGGCTCAGGGGGTTTACCTGGACAGGACTTATCCCCTGGCCTATGGCCTATGGCCTCTGTTTTTACACACAAAGCACCAAGGCTTTTTAAATTGTGTAGGTTGAGAAGAAGAGGAAGAATTTGTTTTATCCCCACCCTCTGAAGAGTGTTTAAGATTTGAAGTGGGATCTTTGGTTTTACCCTTATCTCCATGCTTATCTTGAGATTGTTCACCATCTTTCTTCTTAGTGTTCTCTTTGTCACCACCTGTATGAACTTTTCTGTTCACCCTTGTTCTGACCCATTTGTCTGCCTTCTTTCCCAATTCTTGGGGAGAGGTCAGATCAGAGTCCACCAAGTACTGGTGTAACAAATCAGACACACAATTATTAAGAATATGCTCTCTCAGGATCAAGTTATACAGGCTGTCATAATCAGTAACTTTACTGCCATGTAACCACCCCTCCAAGGCCTTCACTGAATGGTCAATGAAATCAACCCAGTCTTGTGAAGACTCCTTTTTGGTCTCTCTGAACTTTATCCTGTATTGTTCAGTGGTTAAGCTATAACCATCCAGGAGTGCATTCCTAAGAACTTTGTAATCATTTGCTTCATTTTCTTTCACAGTAAGGAGCCTATCCCTACATTTTCCACTAAATGATAGCCATAGGATAGCAGCCCACTGCCTTTGAGGGACATCCTGTACAGCACAGGCCCTCTCAAGTGCAGCAAACCACTTGTTAATGTCATCCCCCTCCTTATAAGGGGGAACTATCTTGTGCAGATTCCTGGAATCATGCTCTTTTGCAGGATGACTATGGGGAATACTGCTGCTGCCACCATGGGTTTCTAAACCCAGTTTCTGTCTCTCCATCTCTACTTCTAAAGTCTGTCTATCCAAATCCAGCTGTTGCTTCTTGAGCTTCAGTCTGGTTTGTTCCACTCTCAATCTATTGAGCTCCCTTTCTAACAATCTGTCATCAGGGTGGGTGGGAGGGACATGCCTTGAAACAGAAGTATGTTGAGAATGGACAGAAGGAGACCTGTCCCTTACAGAGGGCACCCTAACAGCTTGGCTAACAGAAACATCAGTACCACTGTGGTGTGAATAAATGCTTTTGCTATGATGTGAGACAACACTATTTGTATGGTGTGGCTCTTCATCATTACCAACTATGCTAGACTGTCTAGTAATGGGCAGGCTAGGAAGTTTCTTTCCTGAATCTTTTCCTGGGGTAGTCCCTGGATCAGATTGGGAACCATTAGCTACTTTTTCGACAGATGGGGCACTTCCAGCCTTATCCTGTTCTCTAAGCATGTTAAGTAACAATTCCAAGGAAGGATTCTTCCCTACACTCAAATCTCTCTATGCAGAGACTCCTTGCTCCTTTCCAGCTAAGGTGATCATATGCAAGTTTGGACAGATCAACATTTTGGCCTGTGCCAGACATTTTTAGAGAGAGTTAAAGTGATAGAAAAAGAGAAAAAAGTTTGTCAGAGCTTTTAGAAAGACAGAGAAAAAAAACTTTTAAAACTTTTTAGAACTTTTTAGAAAGTTAGAAATACTTTTCAGCACTTAGAAAAGAGTGAAAAGAGGAAATGCAAAACTTTTTGGCTATGTGTATATACACTGAACTTGTTTTGTATATTTTTCTCTTATGAAAAGTACAATGACAAGAGTGGTAAGTAGTCTCAAAGCACCTATCCCAACGCTGCACAACCAATGTAGGAGGCTGGACTGGCTTGTAGTGATTACCAAGGGGTACTTGCACCTTGCACCAGGCCTAGTTATCCCTTATTAGTGTATAGGGTGTCTAGCAGCTTAGGCTGATAGATAATGGTAGCTTAGCAGAGCAGCTTAGGCTGAACTAGGAGACGTGTGAAGCTACTACAGTACCACTTAGTGTCATATGCACAATATCATAAGAAAACACAATACACAGTTATACTAAAAATAAAGGTACTTTATTTTTATGACAATATGCCAAAGTATCTTAGAGTGTACCCTCAGCGAGAGAATAGGAAATATACACAAGATATATATACACAATAGCAAAAAATATGCAGTATAGTCTTAGAAAACAGTGCAAACAATGTATAGTTACAATAGGATGCAATGGGGACACATAGGGATAGGGGCAACACAAACCATATACTCCAAAAGTGGAATGCGAACCACGAATGGACCCCAAACCTATGTGACCTTGTAGAGGGTCGCTGGGACTATTAGAAAATAGTGAGAGTTAGAAAAATAACCCTCCCCAAGACCCTGAAAAGTGAGTGCAAAGTGCACTAAAATTCCCCTAAGGATAAAGAAGTCGTGTTAGAGGAATAATGCAGGAAAGACACAAACCAACAATGCAACAACGATGGATTTCCAATCTAGGGTACCTGTGGAACAAGGGGACCAAGTCCAAAAGTCACAAGCAAGTCGGAGATGGGCATATGCCCAGGAAATGCCAGCTGTGGATGCAAAGAAGCTTCTACTGGACAGAAGAAGCTGAGGTTTCTGCAGGAACGAAAAGGGTTAGAGACTTCCCCTTTGGTGGACAGATCCCTCTTGCCGTGGAGAGTCGTGCAGAAGTGTTTTCCCACCGAAAGAACGCCAACAAGCCTTGCTAGCTGCAAATCGTGCAGGTTGCATTTTTGGACTCTGCTGTGGCCCAGGAGGGACCAGGAGGTCACAAATTAGACCAGGAGGTAGAGGGACGTCGAGCAAGACAAGGAGCCCTCTTAGCAGCAGGTAGCTCCCGGAGAAGTGCCCGAAACAGGCACTACAAGGATGCATGAAACAGTGCTCACCCGAAGTTACACAAAGGAGTCCCACGTCGCCGGAGAACAACTTAGAAAGTCGTGCAATGCAGGTTAGAGTGCCGTGGACCCAGGCTTGGCTGTGCACAAAGGATTTCCGCCGGAAGTGCACAGGGGCCGGAGTAGCTGCAAAAGTCGCGGTTCCCAGCAATGCAGTCTAGCGAGGTGAGGCAAGGACTTACCTCCACCAAACTTGGACTGAAGAGTCACTGGACTGTAGGAGTCACTTGGACAGAGTTGCTGGATTCGAGGGACCTCGCTCGTCGTACTGAGAGGAGACCCAAGGGACCGGTAATGCAGCTTTTTGGTGCCTGCGGTTGCAGGGGGAAGATTCCTTCGACCCACTGGAGATTTCTTCGGAGCTTCTAGTGCAGAGAGGAGGCAGACTACCCCCACAGCATGCACCACCAGGAAAACAGTCGAGAAGGCGGCAGGATCAGCGTTACAGAGTTGCAGTAGTCGTCTTTGCTACTATGTTGCAGGTTTGCAGGATTCCAGCGCGGTCAGCAGTCGATTCCTTGGTAGAAGGTGAAGAGAGAGATGCAGAGGAACTCGGCTTAGCTCTTGCATTCGTTATCCAAGGAATCCCAAGAGACAGAGACCCTAAATAGCCAGAAAAGAGGGTTTGGCTACCTAGGAGAGAGGATAGGCTAGCAACACCTGAAGGAGCCTATCACAAGGAGTCTCTGACGTCACCTGGTGGCACTGGCCACTCAGAGCAGTCCAGTGTGCCAGCAGCACCTCTGTTTCCAAGATGGCAGAGGTCTGGAGCAGACTGGAGGAGCTCTGGGCACCTCCCAGTGGAGGTACAGGTCAGGGGAGTGGTCATTCCCCTTTCCTTTGTCAAGTTTCGCGCCAGAGCAGGGCTAAGGGGTCCCTGAACCGGTGTAGACTGGCTTATGCAGAAATGGGCACCAAATGTGCCCATTAAAGCATTTCCAGAGGCTGGGGGAGGCTACTCCTCACCTGCCTTCACACCATTTTCCAAAGGAAGAGGGTGTAACACCCTCTCTCAGAGGAAGTCCTTTGTTCTGCCATCCTGGGCCAGGCCTGGCTGGACCCCAGGAGGGCAGATGCCTGTCTGAGGGGTTGGCAGCAGCAGCAGCTGCAGTGAAACCCCGGGAAAGGCAGTTTGGCAGTACCAGGGTCTGTGCTACAGACCACTGGGATCATGGGATTGTGCCAACTATGCCAGGATGGTATAGAGGGGGCAATTCCATGATCATAGACATATTACATGGCCATATTCGGAGTTACCATTGTGACTATATGTAGTGCACACGTGTAATGGTGTCCCCGCACTCACAAAGTCTGGGGAATTGGCCCTGAACAATGTGGGGGCACCTTGGCTAGTGCCAAGGTGCCCTCACACTAAGTAACTTTGCACCCAACCTTTACCAGGTAAAGGTTAGACATATAGGTGACTTATAAGTTACTTAAGTGCAGTGTAAAATGGCTGTGAAATAACGTGGACGTTATTTCACTCAGGCTGCAGTGGCAGGCCTGTGTAAGAATTGTCAGAGCTCCTTCTGGGTGGCAAAAGAAATGCTGCAGCCCATAGGGATCTCCTGGAACCTCAGGTACTGGGTTTTTCAGAACCGGTACTGATCCGGTAACCCAGCGGTGCCAGGGTACACCCAAAGACCTCAGGTACTTTCCTGATTCAGACCACAGAAACTCAGAGTCTTCTAGGTGAAGTCAAAGATCGAATTTATTGGCTGCAACCAAGTAACAAGCGTCCTAGAAGTACAACAGCACGGTTTGTATGTTCTCAGGAGACTGTGGCGGTCATTCTGACCCTGCCGGTCAAAGACCGCCAGGGCGGAGGACCGCGGGAGCACCGCCGACAGGCCGGCGGTGCTCCAATGGTGATTCCGACCGCGGTGGTAAAGCCGCGGTCGGACCGGCAACACTGGCGGTCTCCCGCCAGTGTCCCGCCGCCCCATTGAATCCTCCAAGGCGGCGCAGCTAGCTGCGCCGCCGAGGGGATTCCGACCCCCCCTACCGCCATCCAGATCCCGGCGGTCCGACCGCCGGGAACCGGATGGCGGTAGGGGGGGGTCGCGGGGCCCCTGGGGGCCCCTGCAGTGCCCATGCCACTGGCATGGGCACTGCAGGGGCCCCCGTAAGAGGGCCCCTACAAGTATTTCACTATCTGCTGCGCAGACAGTGAAATACGCGACGGGTGCAACTGCACCCGTCGCACAGCTTTCACTCCGCCGGCTCGATTCCGAGCCGGCTTCATCGTGGAAGCCTCTTTCCCGCTGGGCTGGCGGGCGGCCTGAAGGCGGCCGCCCGCCAGCCCAGCGGGAATGTCAGAATTACCGCCGCGGTCTTTCGACCGCGGAACGGTAACCTGACGGCGGGACTTTGGCGGGCGGCCTCCGCCGCCCGCCTAGGTCAGAATGAGGGCCTGTGTGTCAATGCAAAATCAGGTTTCCTTATTGTAGGAGGCTGGACTGGCTTGTAGTGAGTACCAAGGGGTACTTGCACCTTGCACCAGGCCCAGTTATCCCTTATTAGTGTATAGGGTGTCTAGCAGCTTAGGCTGATAGATAATGGTAGCTTAGCAGAGCAGCTTAGGCTGAACTAGGAGACGTGTGAAGCTACTACAGGACCACCTAGTGTCATATGCACAATATCATAAGAAAACACAATACACAGTTATACTAAAAATAAAGGTACTTTATTTTTATGACAATATGCCAAAGTATCTTAGAGTGTACCATCAGTGAGAGGATAGGAAATATACACAAGATATATATACACAATAGCAAAAATATGCAGTATAGTCTTAGAAAACAGTGCAAACAATGTATAGTCACAATAGGATGCAATGGGGAAACATAGGGATAGGGGCAACACAAACCATATACTCCAAAAGTGGAATGCGAACCACGAATGGACCCCAAACCTATGTGACCTTGTAGAGGGTCGCTGGGACTATTAGAAAATAGTGAGAGTTAGAAAAATAACCCTCCCCAAGACCCTGAAAAGTGAGTGCAAAGTGCACTAAAGTTCCCCTAAGGACAAAGAAGTTGTGTTAGAGGAATAATGCAGGAAAGACACAAACCAACAATGCAACAACTGTGGATTTCCAATCTAGGGTACCTGTGGAACAAGGGGACCAAGTCCAAAAGTCACAAACAAGTCGGAGATGGGCAAATGCCCAGGAAATGCCAGCTGCGGGTGCAAAGAAGCTTCTACTGGACAGAAGAAGCTGAGGTTTCTGCAGGAACGAAAAGGGCTAGAGACTTTCCCTTTGGTGGACGGATCCCACTTGCTGTGGAGAGTCGTGCAGATGTGTTTTCCCGCCGAAAGAACGCCAACAAGCCTTGCTAGCTGCAAATCGTGCGGTTAGCGTTTTTTGACGCTGCTGAGGCCCAGGAGGGACCAGGAGGTCGCAAATTGGACCAGCAGAGAGAAGGGACGTCGAGCAAGACAAGGAGCCCTCTCTGAAGCCGGTAGCACCCGGATAAGTGCCAGAAACAGGCACTACAAGGATGCGTGAAACTGTACTCGCCGAAGTTGCACAAAGGAGTCCCACGTCGCCGGAGACCAACTTAGAAAGTCGTGCAATGCAGGTTAGAGTGCCGTGGACCCAGGCTTGGCTGTGCACAAAGGATTTCCGCCGGAAGTGCACAGGGGCCGGAGTAGCTGCAAAAGTCGCGGTTCCCAGCAATGCAGCCCAGCGAGGTGAGGCAAGGACTTACCTCCACCAAACTTGGACTGAAGAGTCACTGGACTGTGGGGGTCACTTAGACAGAGTTGCTGGATTCGAGGGACCTCGCTCGTTGTGCTGAGAGGAGACCCAAGGGACCGGTAATGCAGCTTTTTGGTGCCTGCGGTTGCAGGGGGAAGATTCCGTCGACCCACGGGAGATTTCTTCGGAACTTCTGGTGCAGAGAGGAGGCAGGCTACCCCCACAGCATGCACAAGCAGGAAAACAGTCGAGAAGGCGGCAGGATCAGCGTTACAGAGTTGCAGTAGTCGTCTTTGATACTATGTTGCAGGTTTGCAGGCTTCCAGCGCAGTCAGCAGTCGATTCCTTGGCAGAAGGTGAAGAGGGAGATGCAGAGGAACTCGGATGAGCTCTTGCATTCGTTATCTAAAGTTTCCCCAGAGAGAGAGACCCTAAAGAGCCAGAAAAGAGGGTTTGGCTACCTAGGAGAGAGGATAGGCTACTAACACCTGAAGGAGCCTATCAGAAGGAGTCTCTGACGTCACCTGGTGGCACTGGCCACTCAGAGCAGTCCAGTGTGCCAGCAGCACCTCTGTTTCCAAGATGGCAGAGGTCTGGAGCACACTGAAGGAGCTCTGGACACCTCCCAGGGGAGGTGCAGGTCAGGGGAGTGGTCACTCCCCTTTCCTTTGTCCAGTTTTGCACCAGAGCAGGGCTAAGGGGTCCCCTGAACCGGTGTAGACTGGCTTATGCAGAATTGGGCACATCTGTGCCCAACAAAGCATTTCCAGAGGCTGGGGGAGGCTACTCCTCCCCTGCCTTCACACCATTTTCCAAAGGGAGAGGGTGTCACACCCTCTCTCAGAGGAAGTTCTTTGTTCTGCCATCCTGGGCCAGGCCTGGCTGGACCCCAGGAGGGCAGATGCCTGTCTGAGGGGTTGGCAGCAGCAGCAGCTGCAGTGAAACCCCAGGAAGGGCAGTTTGGCAGTACCAGGGTCTGTGCTACAGACCACTGGGATCATGGGATTGTGACAACTATGCCAGGATGGCATAGAGGGGGCAATTCCATGATCATAGACATGTTACATGGCCATATTTGGTGTTACCATTGTGAAGCTACATATAGGTAGTGACCTATATGTAGTGCACGCGTGTAATGGTGTCCCCGCACTCACAAAGTCCGGGGAATTGGCCCTGAACAATGTGGGGGCACCTTGGCTAGTGCCAGGGTGCCCTCACACTAAGTAACTTTGCACCTAACCTTTACCAGGTAAAGGTTAGACATATAGGTGACTTCTAAGTTACTTAAGTGCAGTGTAAAATGGCTGTGAAATAACGTGGACGTTATTTCACTCAGGCTGCAGTGGCAGGCCTGTGTAAGAATTGTCAGAGCTCCCTATGGGTGGCAAAAGAAATGCTGCAGCCCATAGGGATCTCCTGGAACCCCAATACCCTGGGTGCCTCAGTACCATATACTAGGGAATTATAAGGGTGTTCCAGTAAGCCAATGTAAATTGGTAAAAATGGTCACTAGCCTGTTAGTGACAATTTGGAAAGAAATGAGAGAGCATAACCACTGAGGTTCTGGTTAGCAGAGCCTCAGTGAGACAGTTAGGCACCACACAGGGAACACATACATATAGGCCACAACTTATGAGCACTGGGGTCCTGACTAGCAGGGTCCCAGTGACACATAACAAACATACTGAAAACATAGGGTTTTCACTATGAGCACTGGGCCCTGGCTAGCAGGATCCCAGTGAGACAGTGAAAACACCCTGACATACACTCACAAACAGGCCAAAAGTGGGGGTAACAAGGCTAGAAAGAGGCTACTTTCTCACACTTATATACAGTTTTTTAAGCTTCAGGCAAACATTCTTGACATTTTGGTTGGTCATTCACATGTTTTCACCACAAAGGAAAAAACAGTGTCATGATGAAACCTCATATTTCATGTCATCCAACCCATAATAAATTACCCGGCAAGGCCTAGTATTTTACATCAGATAAGTGTGGACCCCCAGTAAAAACGGGCACCTCCCCCTCGTAAAGTAAGAAGAAGAAAAGAGCAGGTGCAGGTGTGAGCAAGAGTAGGCAGGGTGTGTGAGAGATAATAAGGGTTTTATGGCATGGTGTGCCTTGATGCTATCTGATTCGGCCACTGGGAGAGGGAATGACCAAACAGGTTTGGCCTGAGGCAATGGTTCCAGCTTGCCCAGGTCAGAGAAAAGTCAATCAAGGTGTACGTGTCCTTGGAATCAAATCTGACTGTATTATAAGCCTATGTGAGGGCAACTTTTAAAAATGGGAGCCACGAGTGCAGGACGAAAATGGCGATTTCGAGGTGAAAACTTTGCTGGAATTGAGCGATAATGCTCATGCTTAGTGTACTAGTCATTATCGGTCTTTTGATACTAAAATCGTACTGCTGTGGCAAAGTAAATTACATGGGTCCAGAATTTTTAGAACCACAAACCCTCCTTTTGCCCTTACATAGGCAATAAACCTATTCTCATGCTAATCTGAGTCCAGGTCTATGTTTCTAAGGTCGTTGAGATGTTGCTGTAACATCATCCTAGTATTTAGCTCGTCTCTTGGTGCAGGTTTCCTTATGCATGATGTAACACAGAAACCACATATCGCAGGAGCACACTACACGCATAGACAGAACAGGAAAAGAATGGCCAAGATCATCCCAATGACCATCAGAATCTTCCATCCCCATGCTGATATCAGTTCCCAGAACCATCCCATTAATGACCAATTTCCTTTATCTAAATGAATAGATTCGGAAATTCTATGCAGTTTGGAGATGGCCTGGTATACTGTTGGAGCGTTATCTGGGACAAAAACACAGCAACTCGATTGGATCAATGTACATACTCCACCCCGGTCTGCAAGTATGACATCTAATGCGACCCTGTTCTGAAGGGTCATAAGACGATCCGACTGGAGCTCAGTGTAGGAGGCTGGACTGGCTTGTAGTGAGTACCAAGGGGTACTTGCACCTTGCACCAGGCCCAGTTATCCCTTATTAGTGTATAGGGTGTCTAGCAGCTTAGGCTGATAGATAATGGTAGCTTAGCAGAGCAGCTTAGGCTGAACTAGGAGACGTGTGAAGCTACTACAGTACCACTTAGTGTCATATGCACAATATCATAAGAAAACACAATACACAGTTATACTAAAAATAAAGGTACTTTATTTTTATGACAATATGCCAAAGTATCTTAGAGTGTACCCTCAGTGAGAGGATAGGAAATATACACAAGATATATATACACAATAGCAAAAATATGCAGTATAGTCTTAGAAAACAGTGCAAACAATGTATAGTTACAATAGGATGCAATGGGGAAACATAGGGATAGGGGCAACACAAACCATATACTCCAGAAGTGGAATGCGAACCACGAATGGACCCCAAACCTATGTGACCTTGTAGAGGGTCGCTGGGACTATTAGAAAATAGTGAGAGTTAGCAAAATAACCCTCCCCAAGACCCTGAAAAGTGAGTGCAAAGTGCACCAAACTTCCCCTAAGGACAAAATAGTCGTGTTAGAGGAAAAATGCAAGGAAAACACAAATCAGCAATGCAACAACGATGGATTCCTGACTGAGGGTACCTGTGGAACAAGGGGACCAAGTCCAAAAGTCACAAGCAACTCGGAGATGGGCAGATGCCCAAGAAATGCCAGCGGTTGGTGCAAAGAGGCTCTTACTAGGCTGAAGAACTGTGAATACTGCAGGAACGACAAGGGCTAGAGACTTTCCCTTTGGAGGATGGATCCCCCACGCCTTGGAGAGTCGTGCAGAAGTGTTTTCCCGCCGGATGGACGCCAACAAGCCTTGCTACACGCAAATCGTGCGTTTGGCGTTTTTGGACACTGCTGGGGCCCAGGAGGGACCAGAAGGTCGCAAATTGGACCTGAAGAGAGAGGGGACGTCGAGCAAGACAAAGAGCCCTCACTGAAGCAGGTAGCACCCGGAGAAGTGCCAGAAACAGGCACTACGAGGATGCGTGAAACGGTGCTCGCCGAAGTTGCACAATGGAGTCCCACGTCGCCGGAGACCAACTTAGAAAGTCGTGCAATGCAGGTTAGAGTGCCGTGGACCCAGGCTTGGCTGTGCATGAAGGATTTCCGCCGGAAGTGCACAGGGGCCGGAGTAGCTTGCAAAGTCGCGGTTCCCAGCAGTGCAGCCCAGCGAGGTGAGGCAAGGACTTACCTCCACCAAACTTGGGCTGAAGAGTCACTGGACTGTGGGGGTCACTTGGACGGTGTCGCTGGATTCGAGGGACCTCGCTCGTCGTGCTGAGAGGAGACCCAAGGGACAGGAGATGCAGCTTTTTGGTGCCTGCGGTTGCAGGGGGAAGATTCCGTCGACCCACGGGAGATTTCTTCGGAGCTTCTGGTGCAGAGAGGAGGCAGACTACCCCCACAGCATGCACAAGCAGGAAAACAGTCGAGAAGGCGGCAGGATCAGCGTTACAGAGTTGCAGTAGTCGTCTTTGCTACTATGTTGCAGGTTTGCAGGCTTCCAGCGCGGTCAGCGGTCGATTCCTTATCAGAAGGTGAAGAGGGAGATGCAGAGGAACTCGGCTGAGCTCATGCATTCGTTATCTGAAGTTTCCCCAGAGACAGAGACCCTAAATAGCCAGAAAAGAGGGTTTGGCTACCTAGGAGAGAGGAAAGGCTACTAACACCTGAAGGAGCCTATCACAAGGAGTCTCTGACGTCACCTGGTGGCACTGGCCACTCAGAGCAGTCCAGTGTGCCAGCAGCACCTCTGTTTCCAAGATGGCAGAGGTCTGGAGCACACTGGAGGAGCTCTGGACACCTCCCAGGGGAGGTGCAGGTCAGGGGAGTGGTCACTCCCCTTTCCTTTGTCCAGTTTCGCGCCAGAGCAGGGGCTAAGGGGTCCCTGAACCGGTGTAGACTGGCTTATGCAGAATTGGGCACATCTGTGCCCAACAAAGCATTTCCAGAGGCTGGGGGAGGCTACTCCTCCCCTGCCTTCACACCATTTTCAAAGGGAGAGGGTGTCACACCCTCTCTCAGAGGAAGTTCTTTGTTCTGCCATCCTGGGCCAGGCCTGGCTGGACCCCAGGAGGGCAGCTGCCTGTCTGAGGGGTTGGCAGCAGCAGCAGCTGCAGAGAAACCCCAGGAAGGGCAGTCTGGCAGTACCAGGGTCTGTGCTACAGACCACTGGGATCATGGAATTGTACCAACAATGCCAGGATGGCATAGAGGGGGCAATTCCATGATCATAGACATGTTACATGGCCATATTCGGAGTTACCATGGTGAAGCTACATATAGGTAGTGACCTATATGTAGTGCACGCGTGTAATGGTGTCCCCGCACTCACAAAGTTCAGTGAATTGGCTCTGAACAATGTGGGGGCACCTTGGCTAGTGCCAGGGTGCCCTCACACTAAGTAACTTTGCACCTAACCTTTACCAGGTAAAGGTTAGACATATAGGTGACTTATAAGTTACTTAAGTGCAGTGTAACATGGCTGTGAAATAACGTGGACGTTATTTCACTCAGGCTGCAGTGGCAGGCCTGTGTAAGAATTGTCAGAGCTCCCTATGGGTGGCAAAAGAAATGCTGCAGCCCATAGGGATCTCCTGGAACCCCAATACCCTGGGTACCTCAGTACCATATACTAGGGAATTATAAGGGTGTTCCAGTAAGCCAATGTAAATTGGTAAAAATGGTCACTAGCCTGTCAGTGACAGTTTGGAAAGAAATGAGAGAGCATAACCACTGAGGTTCTGATTAGCAGAGCCTCAGTGAGACAGTTAGTCACTACACAGGTAACACATTCAGGCACACTTATGAGCACTGGGGCCCTGGGTTACCAGGGTCCCAGTGACACATACAACTAAAACAACATATATACAGTGAAAAATGGGGGTAACATGCCAGGCAAGATGGTACTTTCCTACACAACCCCCCCCCAAACAAAGGACAATAAGACTAGCCATTACCTGATGAGTCTTCATTGTCTAAGTGGAAATATCTGGAGAGTCCATCTGCATTGGAGTGGCTACTCCCAGGTCTATGTTCCACTGTATAGTCCATTCCCTGTAGGGATATGGACCACCTCAACAATTTAGGATTTTCACCTTTCATTTGTTTTAGCCAAAGTAGAGGTTTGTGGTCTGTCTGAACAATGAAGTGAGTGCCAAACAGGTATGGCCTCAACTTCTTCAGAGCCCAGACCACAGCAAAGGCCTCCCTCTCAATGGCAGACCAACGCTTTTCTCTAGGGGTCAACCTTCTACTAATAAAAGCAACAGGTTGATCCTGGCCCTCAGAATTAAGTTGTGATAGGACTGCCCCTACTCCTAATTCAGATGCATCAGTTTGGACATAGAATTTTTTAGAGTAACAAGGGTTTTTCAGGACAGGTGCAGAGCACATGGCCTGCTTCAGCTCCTCAAAAGCTTTCTGACAGTTTGCTGTCCATAATACCTTTTTAGGCATTTTCTTGGATGTGAGGTCATTAAGAGGGGCTGCAATGGAGCCATAGTTCTTAATGAACCTCCTGTAATACCCAGTGAGGCCTAGGAAGGCTCTCACCTGAGTCTGAGTGGTAGGGGGAACCCAATCAATAATAGTTTGGATTTTCCCCTGAAGTGGTGCAATCTGTTCCCCACCAACAAGGTGTCCCAGATAAACCACCTTACCCTGCCCTATCTGGCACTTTGAAGCCTTGATAGTGAGGCCTGCCTTTTGCAGGGCCTCCAAAACTTTCCAAAGGTGGACCAGGTGATCATCCCAGCTGGAGCTAAAGACAGCTATATCATCCAAATATGCTGCACTGAAAGCCTCCAGCCCTTGCAGGACTGTGTTCACCAACCTCTGAAAAGTGGCAGGTGCATTTTTCAAAACAAAAGGCATTACAGTAAACTGGTAATGTCCTCCAATGGTAGAAAATGCAGTCTTAGGTTTAGCATCTTCTGACATTTTGATCTGCCAATACCCTGCAGTCAAATCAAAAGTGCTTAGATACTTGGCAGATGCCAGTGTATCTATGAGCTCATCTGCCCTGGGTATAGGGTGAGCATCAGTTTTGGTTACCAAGTTGAGACCTCTATAGTCTACACAAAACCGCATTTCTTTCTTTCCATCTTTAGAATTGGGTTTTGGTACCAGTACCACAGGAGAAGCCCATGGACTGTCAGAGTGCTCAACCACTCCTAGTTCCAACATCTTCTGAACTTCTTGCTTTATGCAGTCCCTGACATGGTCAGGCTGCCTATAGATCTTACTTTTGACAGGTAAACTGTCTCCAGTATCTATAGTGTGCTCACACCAAGAAGTGGTGCCTGGCACAATGGAGAAGAGTACTGAAAATTGTCCTAGGAGATTTATGCAATTATCTTTCTGCTCAGCAGTAAGACAATCAGCCAAAACTACACCTTCCACAAGAGCATCTTGTTCTGTGGAAGAGAAGAGATCAGGTAGAGGATCACTGTCTTCTTCCTGTCCCTCATCTGTTGCCATGAGCAGGGTGAGATCAGCCCTGTCATAGTAGGGTTTCAGGCGGTTGACATGGAGCACCCTAAGGGGACGCCTGGCAGTGCCTAAGTCAACCAAGTAGGTGACTTCACCCTTCTTTTCAACAATTGTGTGGGGTCCACTCCATTTATCTTGGAGTGCTCTTGGGGCCACAGGCTCCAAGACCCACACTTTCTGCCCTGGTTGGTACTGAACCAAAACAGCCTTCTGATCATGCCATTGCTTCTGGAGCTCTTGGCTGGCCTGAAGGTTTTTACTGGCCTTTTTCATGTACTCAGCCATCCTTGATCTGAGGCCAAGTACATAATCCACAATATCCTGCTTAGGAGCTTTTAAAGGTTGTTCCCAACCCTCCTTTACAAGTGTGAGTGGACCCCTAACAGGGTGTCCAAAAAGAAGTTCAAAGGGGCTGAAGCCCACTCCTTTCTGGGGTACCTCCCTGTAGGCAAAAAGGAGGCATGGTAGAAGGATATCCCATCTCCTGCGGAGTTTTTCAGGGAGTCCCATAATTATGCCTTTGAGAGTTTTATTAAATCTCTCCACCAGTCCATTTGTTTGTGGATGATAGGGTGTTGTGAACTTGTAAGTTACACCACACTCCTTCCACATGGCCTTTAAGTATGCAGACATGAAATTGCTTCCCCTGTCTGATACTACTTCCTTTGGGAAGCCCACCCTGGAAAATATTCCCAGGAGGGCCTTTGCCACTGCAGGAGCTGTAGTGGTCCTTAAAGGAATAGCTTCAGGATATCTTGTGGCATGGTCCACTACCACTAAGATAAACCTATTGCCTGAAGCAGTAGGAGGGTCAAGGGGGCCAACTATGTCAACCCCTACCCTTTCAAAGGGAACCCCAACCACAGGCAGTGGGATAAGGGGTGCCTTTGGAGTGCCACCTGTCTTGCCACTGGCTTGACAGGTTTCACAGGACTTACAAAATTCTTTTGTGTCCTCAGACATCCTAGGCCAATGAAACAATGGTACCAATCTGTCCCAAGTTTTCATTTGACCCAGGTGCCCAGCTAAGGGAATGTCATGTGCCAGTGTTAGGAGGAACTTTCTGTACTCCTGAGGAATCACTAATCTCCTGGCAGCTCCAGGTTTAGGATCCCTATGCTCAGTGTACAAGAGGTTGCCCTCCCAGTAAACTCTGTGTGAGTCACTGACATCCCCATTAGCCTGTTTGACAGCTTGCTGTCTGAGACCCTCTAATGTGGGACAGGTTTGCTGTGCCACACTCAGCTCCTCTCTGGCAGGCCCCCCTTCACCCAAAAGCTCAGCAGTGTCTGCTTCCAGCTCCTCTGGTGTAGGTTCTGCACAGGGAGGGAATTCTTCTTCCTCAGAAGTAGAATCCACTGTAGAGGGAGGGATAGTAGGAAGTGGTTTGCTTCTACTAGCCCTAGCTTTAGGGAGCACTTGGTCCATTGTTCCAGGATCCAAGCTTCCCTGTCCTTTTTGCTTTTTGGCCTGAGCCCTTGTCAAAGCAAAAATATGCCCTGGGATGCCCAGCATTGCTGCATGGGCCTCCAACTCCACATCTGACCAAGCTGATGTCTCCAAATCGTTCCCTAATAGACAGTCTACAGGTAAATCTGAAGCTACCACAACTTTCTTTGGACCAGATACCCCCCCCCAGTTGAGATTTACCACAGCCATGGGGTGGCTTTGTGTTATGTTGTGAGCATCGGTTACTTGGTACTGGTGTCCAAGTATGTGTTGTTCAGGGTGCACCAGTTTCTCAATCACCATTGTGACACTGGCACCTGTGTCCCTGTAGGCCTGGACCTCAACACCATTTATTAGGGTTAGTTGCTTGTACTTCTCCAAGTTATGGGGGCAAGCAACCAAAGTGGCTAAGTCAATAGCCCCTTCAGAGACTAAAGTAGCCTCTGTGGTCTCCCTAATCAGACCAACCCCAACTAAATTACCAAAAGTGAGCCCAGCTACTCCCTTGGATTGGCTATTAGTAGGTTTGCTCCCACCACCACTGCTATTAGTAGGGACACTAGGTGTAGCAGTAGGGGTTGTAGTGGTAGGAGCTGTGGTGCCTTTCTTTGGACAACTGGGATCTGTTGTCCAATGGCCTTTTATTTTACATAAATAGCACCATGGTTTCTTTTCCTTGTTCTGATTAAAGGAGGATTTGGGCACACCACCCCCACCAGAGTGTTTTTGTGGGCCTGATGAAGACTCATTTTTAGATTTGTCCCCACCCTTGTCAGAAGACTTACCATCCTTCTTTTTGTTGCCATCTTTGTCACCCCCTGTATGAACTTTTCTGTTCACTCTTGTTCTGACCCATTTGTCTGCCTTCTTTCCCAATTCTTGGGGAGAGGTCAGATCAGAGTCCACCAAGTACTGGTGCAACAAATCAGACACACAATTATTAAGAATATGCTCTCTCAGGATCAAGTTATACAGGCTGTCATAATCAGTAACTTTACTGCCATGTAACCACCCCTCCAAGGCCTTCACTGCCTGGTCAATGAAATCAACCCAGTCTTGTGAAGACTCCTTTTTGGTATCTCTGAACTTTATCCTGTACTGTTCAGTGGTTAAGCCATAACCATCCAGGAGTGCATTTTTAAGAACTTGGAAATTGTTAGCATCATTTTCTTTTACAGTAAGGAGCCTATCCCTACCTTTTCCAGTAAATGATAGCCATAGGATAGCAGCCCACTGCTTTTGAGGGACATCCTGTACAACACAGGCCCTCTCAAGTGCAGCAAACCACTTGTTAATGTCATCCCCCTCCTTGTAAGGGGGAACTATCTTATGCAGATTCCTGGAATCATGCTCTTTTGCAGGATGACTATGGGGAATACTGCTGCTGCCACCATGGGTATCTACACCCATCTTCTGTCTTTCCCTCTCTATTTCTAAAGACTGTCTATCCAAATCCAGCTGTTGCTTCTTGAGCTTCAGTCTGGTTTGCTCCACTCTCAATCTATTGAGCTCCCTTTCTAACAATCTGTCATCAGGGTGGGTGGGAGGGACATTTCTAGATACAGAGGTATGATGGGAATGAACAGAAGGAGACCTGTCCCTTACAGAGGGCACCCTAACAGCTTGGCTACCAGTATAATGTGAGAGCACATCATCAGTATGATGTGATTCAACCTCTGTACCAACTATGCTAGACTGTCTAGTAATGGGCAGGCTGAGAAGTTTCTTTCCTGAACCTTTTCCTGGGGGAGTCCCTGGATCAGATTGAGAACCATTAGCTACTTTTTCTACAGATTGGGCACTTATGGCCTTATCCTGTACTCTAAGCATATTAATTAACAGTTCTAAGGAAGGATTCTTCCCTGCACTCAAACCTCTCTCTATGCAGAGACTCCTTGCTCCTTTCCAGCTAAGGTGATCATATGCAAGTTTGGACAGTTCAACTTTTTGGCCTGTGCCAGACATTTTTTAGAGAGAGTTAAAGTGATAGACAAAGAGAAAAAAGTTTTCAGAACTTTTTGGAAAGACAGAAAAAACTTTTTAAACTTTTAAGAACTTTTTGAAAGTTTAGAAGTACTTTTCAGCACTTAGAAAAGAGTGAAAAGAGGAAATGCAAAACTTTTTGGCTATGTGTATATACACTGACCTTGTTTTGTATATTTTTCTCTTATGAAAAGTACAATGACAAGAGTGGTAAGTAGTCTCAAAGCACTTATCCCACCGCTGCACAACCAATGTAGGAGGCTGGACTGGCTTGTAGTGAGTACCAAGGGGTACTTGCACCTTGCACCAGGCCCAGTTATCCCTTATTAGTGTATAGGGTGTCTAGCAGCTTAGGCTGATAGATAATGGTAGCTTAGCAGAGCAGCTTAGGCTGAACTAGGAGACGTGTGAAGCTACTACAGTACCACTTAGTGTCATATGCACAATATCATAAGAAAACACAATACACAGTTATACTAAAAATAAAGGTACTTTATTTTTATGACAATATGCCAAAGTATCTTAGAGTGTACCCTCAGTGAGAGGATAGGAAATATACACAAGATATATATACACAATAGCAAAAATATGCAGTATAGTCTTAGAAAACAGTGCAAACAATGTATAGTTACAATAGGATGCAATGGGGAAACATAGGGATAGGGGCAACACAAACCATATACTCCAGAAGTGGAATGCGAACCACGAATGGACCCCAAACCTATGTGACCTTGTAGAGGGTCGCTGGGACTATTAGAAAATAGTGAGAGTTAGCAAAATAACCCTCCCCAAGACCCTGAAAAGTGAGTGCAAAGTGCACCAAAGTTCCCCTAAGGACAAAATAGTCGTGTTAGAGGAAAAATGCAAGGAAAACACAAATCAGCAATGCAACAACGATGGATTCCTGACTGAGGGTACCTGTGGAACAAGGGGACCAAGTCCAAAAGTCACAAGCAACTCGGAGATGGGCAGATGCCCAAGAAATGCCAGCGGTTGGTGCAAAGAGGCTCTTACTAGGCTGAAGAACTGTGAATACTGCAGGAACGACAAGGGCTAGAGACTTTCCCTTTGGAGGATGGATCCCCCACGCCTTGGAGAGTCGTGCAGACGTGTTTTCCCGCCGGATGGACGCCAACAAGCCTTGCTACACGCAAATCGTGCGTTTGGCGTTTTTGGACGCTGCTGGGGCCCAGGAGGGACCAGAAGGTCGCAAATTGGACCTAAAGAGAGAGGGGACGTCGAGCAAGACGAAGAGCCCTCACTGAAGCAGGTAGCTCCCGGAGAAGTGCCAGAAACAGGCACTACGAGGATGCATGAAACGGTGCTCACCGAAGTTGCACAATGGAGTCCCACGTCGCCGGAGACCAACTTAGAAAGTCGTGCAATGCAGGTTAGAGTGCCGTGGACCCAGGCTTGGCTGTGCACGAAGGATTTCCGCCGGAAGTGCACAGGGGCCGGAGTAGCTTGCAAAGTCGCGGTTCCCAGCAGTGCAGCCCAGCGAGGTGAGGCAAGGACTTACCTCCACCAAACTTGGGCTGAAGAGTCACTGGACTGTGGGGGTCACTTGGACGGTGTCGCTGGATTCGAGGGACCTCGCTCGTCGTGCTGAGAGGAGACCCAAGGGACCGGAGATGCAGCTTTTTGGTGCCTGCGGTTGCAGGGGGAAGATTCCGTCGACCCACGGGAGATTTCTTCGGAGCTTCTGGTGCAGAGAGGAGGCAGACTACCCCCACAGCATGCACAAGCAGGAAAACAGTCGAGAAGGCGGCAGGATCAGCGTTACAGAGTTGCAGTAGTCGTCTTTGCTACTATGTTGCAGGTTTGCAGGCTTCCAGCGCGGTCAGCGGTCGATTCCTTATCAGAAGGTGAAGAGGGAGATGCAGAGGAACTCGGCTGAGCTCATGCATTCGTTATCTGAAGTTTCCCCAGAGACAGAGACCCTAAATAGCCAGAAAAGAGGGTTTGGCTACCTAGGAGAGAGGAAAGGCTACTAACACCTGAAGGAGCCTATCACAAGGAGTCTCTGACGTCACCTGGTGGCACTGGCCACTCAGAGCAGTCCAGTGTGCCAGCAGCACCTCTGTTTCCAAGATGGCAGAGGTCTGGAGCACACTGGAGGAGCTCTGGACACCTCCCAGGGGAGGTGCAGGTCAGGGGAGTGGTCACTCCCCTTTCCTTTGTCCAGTTTCGCGCCAGAGCAGGGGCTAAGGGGTCCCTGAACCGGTGTAGACTGGCTTATGCAGAATTGGGCACATCTGTGCCCAACAAAGCATTTCCAGAGGCTGGGGGAGGCTACTCCTCCCCTGCCTTCACACCATTTTCCAAAGGGAGAGGGTGTCACACCCTCTCTCAGAGGAAGTTCTTTGTTCTGCCATCCTGGGCCAGGCCTGGCTGGACCCCAGGAGGGCAGCTGCCTGTCTGAGGGGTTGGCAGCAGCAGCAGCTGCAGAGAAACCCCAGGAAGGGCAGTCTGGCAGTACCAGGGTCTCTGCTACAGACCACTGGGATCATGGAATTGTACCAACAATGCCAGGATGGCATAGAGGGGGCAATTCCATGATCATAGACATGTTACATGGCCATATTCGGAGTTACCATGGTGAAGCTACATATAGGTAGTGACCTATATGTAGTGCACGCGTGTAATGGTGTCCCCGCACTCACAAAGTTCAGTGAATTGGCTCTGAACAATGTGGGGGCACCTTGGCTAGTGCCAGGGTGCCCTCACACTAAGTAACTTTGCACCTAACCTTTACCAGGTAAAGGTTAGACATATAGGTGACTTATAAGTTACTTAAGTGCAGTGTAAAATGGCTGTGAAATAACGTGGACGTTATTTCACTCAGGCTGCAGTGGCAGGCCTGTGTAAGAATTGTCAGAGCTCCCTATGGGTGGCAAAAGAAATGCTGCAGCCCATAGGGATCTCCTGGAACCCCAATACCCTGGGTACCTCAGTACCATATACTAGGGAATTTTAAGGGTGTTCCAGTAAGCCAATGTAAATTGGTAAAAATGGTCACTAGCCTGTCAGTGACAGTTTGGAAAGAAATGAGAGAGCATAACCACTGAGGTTCTGATTAGCAGAGCCTCAGTGAGACAGTTAGTCACTACACAGGTAACACATTCAGGCACACTTATGAGCACTGGGGCCCTGGGTTACCAGGGTCCCAGTGACACATACAACTAAAACAACATATATACAGTGAAAAATGGGGGTAACATGCCAGGCAAGATGGTACTTTCCTACACTCAGCAGTCAAGTTACCAAGGGCACCAGCGGTTTCAGCCACGGTGGATTCAACCACTCTTATCAATTGCCTTATGCTCCTGCTGTTACTTACTTGTCTCCAGAACGGCAGAAAACCCTTTACGAAGTCCCCAAATTCTTGTCCTGCAGTGTCTTCTTCACTGAAGACGCCTCTAACTATCCTTGTCTTGTGGTAATCTGCCGCTGCTGTGTAGGTAGGGGGCAACAGGAACGAAACAAAGCATGTGCCCGAAAAGTCAGGGGGCAACCATGTAAAGGCTCTATCATGGCAGATGAAATAGGTACCCTTAGCTGCCAAGAGCGGAGGGGAGGTCTGAGATGCGAAGACATATGTCTCAGTGCAGACGCTTTCCCCTAGCTGAGCTCTGGGATTCTTGCCAGTACCTTGCAGACACAGGTGACCCTGATGGGGTACAACCCAAATCAGGGAAGATATCTTAGCTTGCTGTTTCTCACTCATTGTGGCTTCATATCCGGTCATGTTCCATCCTATATATGCCATTGTCTCATCTCTGGGGATAGTCTCGTAGAAGATATTGTCCTTCATCATGTCTATGATACCTTTAACTAAAGCATCTTTCTTAGGGTTGTCTTCCGCAAAACTTAGGGGGTAGTGTGCATAGATGAATATCGTTCTGAATGCCCACACGGAACCATTGTGGCTGAAAGGCAGGATCAGATAAGGGATACCTTTATCTGCTGTGTGAGGCATAAGGCCACACACCCAACAGTTAGTTGTATTTATCACTAGTTGGTGTTGGTGCAAAAGCTGGATGAAGGAGTTATTAATGAACTCTAGTCTCCTAGCAGATTCATGTTTAGGGAGGAGTTGAAAAGAATGTGGGGAAACAGTGGAAGGAGGAGGTGTAGACGAGGTAGTGGGTGCCAATATCACGTTAAAACAGAATAAAATATATCCTATAAAAAACATAAGTATACTAAATAACATAAAAATGCACAGCAGTAAAAACCGTTTCCTGGTTATCGTTTCACATATTCTCTTCTTGAAACTCAGTCTTTCAACATGTTCTCCTTTTTGGAAAGATTCCATCCTCTAACCGTTGCCGTTCGTGGCGGTTGGTTTACTTCACTTAGGAGTGTTCTGAATGTTCCAGGCCGCCCTAGAACAAACCAGACCTGTAGACCTTGTGTCCATAGGCTACCCCCCTAAGTCTTTTCAGCCACGATCCTACAGCTGAACCCGGATGGAGGTTAAAAAAACACAAAAAAAAGCAAAAAGTCATTCAAAAATAATTTTCCATATTGGAGAACTTTGCTAAAGGGAAGAAAAGTAAACTGTTTTATTTGTCCTTTATTCTTGGTCGGAGATTATAACGGTTAGTCCCAGGTATCGTGTGGTCCTGAAAAAGGAGTTCAGGTTCTGTAGTGTCCAATCGAACTGACGGTGATACTGCTGATTGTAAAATGTCATCACTTTCTTTCTCAGTGAGTGTTCCTTTTATTCGTGCATCGCTGAAAGGCAGAAAACGTGGCACGGTTTCAGTCTCTGAGTCGGCGACACCTTTCTGGACCCACCGGTCATATGGCAGAGGTAGGGGTACCCTTTTGCAATGGGTCCCTTGGATCCAGTGTTTCTTCCCTTCTACTCGAACAGCTGATCTTCTGGAGAGAAGAACGAGGTGCGGTCCGGTCCACCTGGGCTGCTCGTTTTTGGTTTGCTGAAAGTTCTTTATTAAAACCTAGGATCCAGGCTCAATGGGATGACCTGGAGATTCAGAGACCGGAGGCAGGGTGTCGTGGACCTGTTGATGTAAGACACGCAATTTAGTCGTCAATTCATACAGATAGTCAAGCAAAACAGGATGCTCTATCTCGCTAAACTTCTTGGGCCTAGGCACTCCCCATATATTGGCCGGGCGGCCGAAGACTATTTCATAAGGACTAAGTTTCACTCGTAAATGCACAGTCATTCTGGTTGATACGAGTGCTAAGGGTAGAGCGTCAGGCCATTTGAGACCAGAGCTCGCTTGTATCTTGGCCAATTTTAGCTTTAGAGTGCCATTATAGCACTCCACTAATCCAGCTGATTGGGGGTGATTTGCAGCGTGAAACTTTTGGTTTATGCCTAGCCCTTCGCATACTTTCTTCATCACTTGACACACAAATTCACTTCCATTGTCACTCCAGATCATTCTCGGCATTCCGAATCTAGGGAACAACTCTTTCACAAGGGCTTTGGCTGTGGATAGCGCAGTATTGTCTTTTAGGGGATGGGTTCCACCCATCTTGAAAAGGCACAAACAACAACGAGTACGTATTTTAAGTTGTTGCACCTCTCCATGTGGATGAAATCTAGCTGCAAAACCTCAAACGGATACGTAGGAGGTGCAAAATGACCAGCTGGAGTTGGGGTTCCTCTACCAGGGTTGTGTTTCAGGCATACCATGCAATTTTTAACCACATTTTCTGCGCACTTGGGAATTCCTGCATTTTGCCATACTGGGGCCAACAACTTACAAATCCCTTTCACACTGATGTGAGCTATTCCATGAGCCATTGTAACTACTGCAAGCACATACGCATCGGGTAGCAACCATCTTTGATGTTCTGACAACTCGACCCAACAACCATTCGCATCCAATTTACCCGTACTTTCTCTCCACACACTCAATTCTCTATCTGTGGCTTCAGCTTGAATCGATTTCACGCTTTCTATCGTGTCTTCACACATTCCAACATCACCAATCCATCTTGCAGGGCCCGCGACATACATTCGGCTCATCACATTCCTTGCCGTTTCTTTTGCGACCTCGTCAGCAAATGCATTCCCACGACCAACATCATCAGTCACCTTTTTATGTGCGCTACACTTCACAATCGCAACTTGCAACGGTAAAGTAAGTGAATCAAGGAGCTCATTTACCAACTGACCATGCTGTATTTTAGTTCCATGCGAGGTCAGGAACCCACGTTCCTTCCACAAACGCTCAAAACTATGGGCCACACCAAACGCATATTGGCTATCGGTATAGATCGTCACTTTCATTCCTTTTGATACTGTACATGCTCTTGTTAGGGCTATTAACTCAGCTGCTTGGGCTGAATTATGTGGGATACGTGCAGCTTCAACAATCGTACACAAAGTTGTCACAGCATACGCCGCAGTCGTGTCACCATTCGGGAGCTTAAAGCATGAACCATCCACCCACAAAGTACCATCACTCTTTGCAATGGGAGTGTCCAGAAGGTCTATTCTCCCTTTCGTTTCTTCTTCTGTTCTATGGAGACAATCATGTTGTTCAGAAGTATCTAGCTCCGTCACAATTGGCAATAACGTAGCTGGGTTAAGTGTAGTGCATCTTTTTATATGTACATGGCTTGCTAACAATGTCAACTCGTAACCTGACAATCGAGCACTAGTTAAATGCTGTGTCTTGGTTCTGTTTAACAACGTGTCCACTGCATGTGGAACCATTACGATTAATGTGTTATTCATCACTAAACCAGCAGACTGTCGGATAGAAACAGCAGCTGCCGCTGCCGCTCTTAAGCAGCTCGGTAGTGCCTTAGCTACTGGGTCTAAGGTTGAAGAGAAATAGGCGCATGGACGCTCCCTGTCTCCAAACTGTTGTGTCAAAACTGCTAACGCACAACCTTCTTTCTCATGGACATACAATGTAAAAGGCTTGCTGTAGTTGGGGGTACCCAACACAGGAGCTGAACATAATGCATCACGTAATTCGACAAAACTTTTCTGACAATATTCAGACCATGGGACGGGATTTGGAGTATCTTTACAAGTTAATGCCACCAAGGGTTTGGCTATTAACGAAAAATTAGGTATCCATTGTCTGCAATATGATGTAATACCCAAGAAAGCACGCACTTCTCTTTGTGTTCTTGGAACACTCATTGCTGCAACAGCCCTGATTCTCTCTGGGGTCAGTTGCCTTCCCTCCTTCAAAAAGAGATGACCTAAATAGGTCACTTCTTTTTGACAATACTGTAACTTTGAAAGGGACACTTTGTGGTGTAAATCAGACAAATGACGCAATAATGACAATGTTGCTTCTTTGCAGATCTCCTTAGTATCTGCGGCAACTAGCAAATCATCGACATATTGAATGAGAGTGGCGCCATCAGGTAACATAAGAGTGTCAAGTTGTGCTTTCAAAGCCTGACTATAGATAGATGGACTTTCACAAAAGCCTTGAGGAGCTCTCTTAAATCTGAAGCTTCGTCCTCCCAAATTGAAGCCAAAAATGTCCCTGCTCTCTTCTGCAATAGGGATGCTGAAGAAAGCATTTTTCAGGTCTATTACTGAAAACCAAGTGGCTGAAGCTGGAATCATTGTCAACAATGCAGTGATATCGGGGACGACTGGAAACTGTGGCACAACTATTTTGTTCACCTCTCTAAGATCAATTACAAACCTATAAACAGGTGGCTGAGTAGGGTCAGTATGCTTCAAGACAGGCAAAACAGGACTATTGCAAACGTTGCCTCTTGTCTCTTCAATTACATCCTTCTCAATCAGATCACGAATAATTGCCAACAACGCTTTTTCCCCTTCACTAGAGATCTTGTATTGGGGAATCCGTGGCATTTTAACATTGGCTTTTAATGTTATCACATATGGCTGAATTTCCAAAAGACCTACATCATTAGGTCCAGTAGCCCAAAGAGTATTAGGAAGAGACGAAAATTCTGGTGGAAATCTGTCCTTTGACAAATACATTGGTGAAACCACTTTCTTACCCAATGTGAGTTGCACTCCAGAAGGAGAGCAATACAAAGTCGCATACAATCTCTTTAACAGATCTAATCCTAACAAGTTCTCGCCACAACCTGTCGTCAAAATAAGGGGTGTTTCAAATTTACAAGGTCCAACAGAAAGAGATATACGGTTAGAAATCGGATTTCTAACTGGGGCGCCGGAAAACCCTACTGATATATTTGTTTCGCCAGACAAAGGTGCGCCAGGGAGTTTTGAGTGCATAATAGAACTCTTGGTAGCACCAGTATCCAACAGAAAAGGTTCTGACACACCTGATGCAATCACCTTAACATAAGGCCCACTCTGATCTACTGGAACTGAAACAACTCCCTCTCTTTGTCTATGGCTGTCCTAGCAATCATTACTGTCCAAATGCTCATCCTCTGTATAGTAATCATCAGTATAGTACTGAGCCGTCCTACCAGATGCATTAACCTGTTGATCAAATCTGTTCATTGAGTTTTGAGGGAGGAATGGGCGCACGCTCTGGGGAACATATCCACGTCCTCTTCCTCTAGGTGCTTGTGGAACACCTCGACCTCTTAAACCGGAAGTACCATTTGCGCGCTGTAGCAAAGCAGGGCAACTATACTTGAAATTACCCTCTTCCTTGCAATATGAACACTGATTGGGACCTACTGGGATACGTGGTTGAGCATACTCGGCTCTTTGCGAGTTTCTCTGAAACGGTTGGGGCTGATAGTTATTCTGATAGTTGTTCTGTGCACCACTATTCTGACCACCACGTGGCGGGTACGCTTGTTGTAACAAAACCTTCGTTTTCAATTCTTTTGTTTTCTTTTCTACTCTATCTATCTCTCTCATCTTTATCTCTATTTTCGTAGTACTGTGCAGTAGCCAATATCTGTGCTGAAGAGGAAACTGCCCAAGAACTTTCTGAGTCTTTTAACTTTTTACACAACTCAGGAAGCAGATTATGCACAAATTTATCGACGAACAAACGTTGACCACCTTCCGTGCTCATATCTTGACCACTGTGGTCCACAAACGTTTCTTCAAACCTGGTGAAGAAATCTGATACCGTTTCTTCTTTCTTTTGCTTACATGCAGACAATTTATCCCAGTTTACACGCATCGCAGGCATTATAGTTTTCATGTAATCAATAATCCTACCAGGAAGCTCTGTCACTAAAGGCTCAGGTTTAGCACCACCAATTTGTCGGGCATCTGCAGCAGCAATATTAGCCCATGTGTCACCTAACTCTTGAGCATGGTCGGTATGGCGAATCTTTCCCCATAAAGGCTGTGGAACAACATTCCCAAACAACATGTCTATGTCAGCTAAATTCATAATGCAAGACCCCGCAGTCTGTGACAATTCCTTGTAATACCCTGTAGGATTCTTACGGGGATCAGGCAATGTCTGCTTAAGGGCTAAAACTTCAGCTCGCTTCCATGGAACGTGTACCCATACACGCTGGAAATGAGGCAGGACAGGTGGATTAGCATTTGGGTCCCCTTCCCTCCACTGTGGGGGAACTTCTCTCATGGGGTACTGTTTCCCTTTCTTTTTAGCAGAAGAATCCTATTTAAACAATAACCTGGAAACACCTTCAGTCCTAAACGACAATAACATCGCAACTGCTTTCTCGACATCTGAACCCACAATCAAACCTGTCGCAAAATCGAACCGTAAACGACACAACTTAGGCGGATTGGGCTCCAAACCATTTTCCTCTAAATCCTCAGAAAGAAAAGTACAAATTTTTTCAAAAACGTATCTCTGTTTCGGTTCTTCCCACTGATGGAAGACATCCATAACCGACTCTAGTTCATATCTCGCTGGTTCAGTAACCCAATTATGCGCCAAATAATTCAGTGTCTCTTTCTCCATACCATCAGGCAATTGGCTACGCAATTGTTTACGCTCTGAAACTGGGGTCGTAGCTAATGACCCAAAGAGAGGGGGTAAAAGACTAGTCACAGTGTTTGTCATTCTCTAACGGATAGAGGGAGAGGTTGACAAATGAACAGGAGGAAAAACAGAATGAGACAAGGCAGAGACAGAAGCAGTGTCAGAAACAATACCAGGAGTGGTAGTCGCCATAGTAGTCAAAGTTGTAGGAAGTAAAGGCAGAGCAGATGTCAAAGCCGGTGGCCCTTGAGGAGGCTGCACCGGAGGAATGGGAACCAACTGAAGAATAGCTGGTGGGTGCTGGGGAGGAGCAGGAGGCAATGCAACCACTGGTTGTGCAACTAGAGGTTGCGGAGGTGCCGTTGCATTCTGCCCATAGGGTGGTGGCGAACTTAGCAAATGCGACATTAGGGGATCTTTTTCAGAGTCTTTTGCTGCATCTTGCTGAAGAGGCGGCAAAACTGGATAGCATTTATCTACTGTCATTTTATGTCGCCTATGCAACTGCTCATTCAACTGTTCTACTTCGTTATCTTTAAACTGTATAGCAGCTTGCATAATCGAAATACCTTTTTCTCTCTTATTTTTCTTAGCTAATTTAATTTCCTTTTGCTTGGCTTCCTTACGCCATAAGCGGAAAGAATCAAACATTGCCGGCCGGGCTTTCTTCTTAAAAAGTCTAACTTCGAGGTTATCTAAGATTTCTGTGTCAAAGCTACCATTTTGGGGCCATTTTAAAACACCATCTTTACTGGTGTAACGGATCCATACTTCATTATATGTGATGGGGCCTACTCCGTGCTTCACATATAATTCATAGGTTGGAGTTCCAATCGGAGGAACCGGACATAAGTCCTCCAACCGGGAGTCCCTTTTACAACCAAGACAAAACAAATTTCCAAGTCTGCTAAGACCAGGCATCTTCGCTCACTAGTCTAGCTTCAAACTTCAAAGGATTATCGTTTACGATAGTCTCGTGAATACACGAGTCATTCGGCTTTGGTACTTGCAAGTTCCAAATCAAAGTGATCCCGAAGGGATACCAAACCAAATGTCCAACTAAGGACCAAACCAAGTGTCCAACTAAGGACTGGGAGACGCTCCACTGATACTTAACTGAAAATATCGATGACGTCACCAGAAGACTCGTCTTATCGTTTCGCTCTACCAAACATCAAGGGTCCAAATCAGGGCGACAGGCAGAGCAGCAGTCCTTCGTAGCCGTCGGGAAGCGGGGAACCTCGCAGCAAAGACTTTCGGACCACGTCGACATGCAGGGGTCGATGAAGTGGCGGCCTTCCTCCAGAATTTTCACACGAAGCTCCTCACGGACCTCAGGCTTGGACCGGTACCGCTGGTATCGCCCCACGTTGGGCGCCAACTGAGGTACTGGGTTTTTCAGAACCGGTACTGATCCGGTAACCCAGCGGTGCCAGGGTACACCCAAAGACCTCGGGTACTTTCCTGATTCAGACCACAGAAACTCAGAGTCTTCTAGGTGAAGTCAAAGATCGAATTTATTGGCTGCAACCAAGTAACAAGCGTCCTAGAAGTACAACAGCACGATTTGTAAGTTCTCAGGAGACTGTGGGGGTTATTCTAACTTTGGAGGAGTGTTAATCCGTCCCAAAAGTGACGGTAAAGTGACGGATATACCACCAGCTGTATTACGAGTTCCATAGGATATAATGGACTCGTAATACGGCTGGTGGTAAATCCGTCACTTTTCCGTCACTTTTGGGACGGATTAACACCTCCTCCAAAGTTAGAATAACCCCCTGTGTGTCAATGCAAAATCAGGTTTCCTTATATACAGTTTTTTAAGCTTCAGGCAAACATTCTTGACATTTTGGTTGGTCATTCACATGTTTTCACTACAAAGGAAAAAACAGTGTCATGATGAAACCTCATATTTCATGTCATCCAACCCATAATAAATTACCCGGCAAGGCCTAGTATTTTACATCAGATAAGTGTGGACCCCCAATAAAAACGGGCACCTTCCCCTCGTAAAGTAAGAAGAAGAAAAGAGCAGGTGCAGGTGTGAGCAAGATTAGGCAGGGTGTGTGAGCGATAATAAGGGTTTTATGGCATGGTGTGCCTTGATGCTATCTGATTCGGCCACTGGGAGAGGGACTGACCAAACAGGTTTGGCCTGAGGCAATGGTTCCAGCTTGCCTAGGTCAGAGAAAAGTCAATCAAGGTTTACGTGTCCTTGGCATCAAATCTGACTGTATTATAAGCCTATGTGAGGGCAACTTTTAAAAATGGGAGCCACGAGTGCAGGACGAAAATGGCGATTTCGAGGTGAAAACGCTGCTGGAATTGAGCGATAATGCTCATGCTTAGTGTACTAGTCATTATCGGTCTTTTGATACTAAAATCCTACTGCTGTGGCAAAGTAAATTACATGGGTCCAGAATTTTTAGAACCACAAACCCCAATACCCTGGGTACCTCAGTACCATATACTAGGGAATTATAAGGGTGTTCCAGTAAGCCAATGTAAATTGGTAAAATTGGTCACTAGCCTGTTAGTGACAATTTGAAAGAAATGAGAGAGCATAACCACTGAGGTTCTGGTTAGCAGAGCCTCAGTGAGACAGTTAGGCATCACACAGGGAACACATACATATAGGCCACAACCTTATGAGCACTGGGGTCCTGGCTAGCAGGGTCCCAGTGACACATAACAAACATACTGATAACATAGGGTTTTCACTATGAGCACTGGGCCCTGGCAAGCAGTATACCAGTGAGACAGTGAAAACACCCTGACATACACTCACAAACAGGCCCAAAGTGGGGGTAACAAGGCTAGAAAGAGGCTACTTTCTCACACATCCCCTCTTAATGACCTCACTTCAAAGAAAATGCCTAAGAAGGTATTATGGACAGCAAACTGTCAGAAAGCTTTTGAGGAGCTGAAGCAGGCCATGTGCTCTGCACCTGTCCTGAAAAGCCCCTGTTACTCTAAAAAATTCTACGTACAAACTGATGCATCTGAATTAGGAGTAGGGGCAGTCCTATCACAACTTAATTCTGAGGGCCAGGATCAACCTGTTGCTTTTATTAGTAGGAGGTTGACCCCTAGAGAAATGCGTTGGTCTACCATAGAGAGGGAGGCCTTTGCTGTGGTCTGGGCACTGAAGAAGTTGAGGCCATACCTGTTTGGCACTCACTTCATTGTTCAGACAGACCACAAACCTCTACTTTGGCTAAAACAAATGAAAGGTGAAAATCAAAAATTGTTGAGGTGGTCCATATCCCTACAGGGAATGGACTATACAGAGGAACATAGACCTGGGAGTACCCACTCCAATGCAGATGGACTCTCCAGATATTTCCACTTAGACAATGAAGACCCATCAGGTAATGACTAGTCTTATTGTCCTTCGTTTGGGGGGGGGTTGTGTAGGAAAGTACCATCTTGTCTGGCATGTTACCCCCATTTTTTCATTGTATATATGTTGTTTTAGTTGTATGTGTCACTGGGACCCTGCCAGCCAGGGCCCCAGTGCTCATAAGTGTGCCTTAATGTGTTACCTGTGTTATGACTAACTGTCTCACTGAGGCTCTGCTATCCAGAACCTCAGTGGTTATGCTCTCTCATTTCTTTCAAATTGTCACTAACAGGCTAGTGACCAATTTTACCAATTTACATTGGCATACTGGAACACCCTTATAATTCCCTAGTATATGGTACTGAGGTACCCAGGGTATTGGGGTTCCAGGAGATCCCTATGGGCTGCAGCATTTCTTTTGCCACCCATAGGGTGCTCTGACAATTCTTACACAGGCCTGCCACTGCAGCCTGAGTGAAATAACGTCCACGTTATTTCACAGCCATTTACCACTGCACTTAAGTAACTTATAAGTCACCTATATGTCTAACCTTTACCTGGTAAAGGTTAGGTGCAAAGTTACTTAGTGTGTGGGCACCCTGGCACTAGCCAAGGTGCCTCCACATTGTTCAGGGCAAATTCCCCGGACATTGTGAGTGCGAAGACACCATTACCCGCGTGCACTATACATATGTCATGACATTTGTATAGCGTGACAATGGTAACTCCGAACATGGCCTTGTAACATGTCTAAGATCATGGAATTGTCACCCCAATGGCATTCTGGCATTGGGGAGACAATTCCATGATCCCCCGAGTCTCTAGCACTGACCCGGGTACTGCCAAACTGCCTTTCCCGGGGTTTCACTGCAGCTGCTGCTGCTGCCAACCCCTCAGACAGGTTTCTGCCCTCCAGGGGTCCAGCCAGGCTTGGCCCAGGAAGACAGAACAAAGGACTTCCTCAGAGAGAGGGTGTTACGCCTTCTCCCTTTGAAAAAAGGTGTTAGGGCTGTGGAGGAGTAGCCTCCCCCAGCCTCTGGAAATGCTTTCATGGGCACAGATGGTACCAATTTCTGCATAAGCCAGTCTACACCGGTTCAGGGATCCCCCAGCCCTGCTCTGGCGCGAAACTGGATAAAGGAAAGGGGAGTGACCACTCCCTTGACCTGCACCTCCCCTGGGAGGTGCCCAGAGCTCCTCCAGTGTGGTCCAGACCTCTGCAATCTTGGAAACAGAGGTGCTCCTGGCACACTGGACTGCTCTGAGTGGCCAGTGCCAGCAGGTGACGTCAGAGACTCCTTCTGATAGGCTCTTTCAGGTGTTGCTAGCCTATCCTCTCTCCTAAGTAGCCAAACCTCCTTTTCTGGCTATTTAAGGTCTCTGCATTGGGGAATTCTTTAGATAACGAATGCAAGAGCTCATCAGAGTTCCTCTGCATCTCTCTCTTCACCTTCTGCCAAGGAATCGACCGCTGACTGCTCTGGAAGCCTGCAAAACTGCAACAAAGTAGCAAAGACGACTACTGCGACCTTGTCACGCTGATCCGGCCGCCTTCTCGACTGTTTTCCTGGTGGTGCATGCTGTGGGGGTAGTCTGCCTCCTCTCTGCATTAGAAGCGCCGAAGAAATCTCCCGTGGGTCGACGGAATCTTCCCCCTGCAACCGCAGGCACCAAAAGACTGCATCACCGGTCCTCTGGGTCTCCCTCAGCATGACGAGTGAGGTCCCTTGTACTCAGCAACTCTGTCCAAGTGACTCCCACAGTCCAGTGACTCTTCAGTCCAAGTTTGGTGGAGGTAAGTCCTTGCCTCCCCATGCTAGACTGCATTGCTGGGAACCGCATGATTTGCAGCTGCTCCGGCTCCTGTGCACTCTTCCAGGATTTCCTTTGTGCACAGCCAAACCTGGGTCCCCAGTACTCTAACCTGCAGTGCACGACCTCCTGAGTTGTCCTCTGGCGTCGTGGGACCTTCCTTTGTGACTTCGGGTGAGCTCCGGTTCACTCCAATTCGTAGTGCCTGTTCCGGCACTTCTGCTGGTGCTGCTTGCTTCTGTGTGAGCTCTTAGTCTTGATGGACGCCCCTCTGTCTCCTCACGCAATTGGCGACATACTGGTCCCTCTTGGGCCACAGCAGCATCCAAAAACCCTAACCGCAACCCTTGCAGCTAGCAAGGTGTAGGAGGCTGGACTGGCTTGTAGTGAGTACCAAGAGGTACTTACACCTTGCACCAGGCCCAGGTATCCCTTATTAGTGTATAGGGTGTCTAGCAGCTTAGGCTGATAGATAATGGTAGCTTAGCAGAGCAGCTTAGGCTGAACTAGAAGACGAGTGAAGCTCCTACAGTACCACTAGTGTCACTTGCACAATATCATAAGAAAACACAATACACAGCTATACTAAAAGTATCTCAGAGTGTACCCTCAGTATGAGGATAGCAAATATACACAAGATATATGTACACAATACCAAAAATATGCAGTATAGTCTTGGAAAACAGTGCAAACAATGTATAGTTACAATAGGATGCAATGGGGACACATAGGGATAGGGGCAACACAAACCATATACTCCAAAAGTGGAATGCCAACCACGAATGGACCCCAAACCTATGTGACCTTGTAGAGGGTCGCTGGGACTATTAGAAAATAGTAAGGGTTAGAAAAATAGCCCACCTCAAGACCCTGAAAAGTGAGTGCAAAGTGCACTAAAGTTCCCCAAAGGACAAAGAAGTCGTGATAGGGGAATTCTGCAGGAAAGACACAAACCAGCAATGCAACAACGATGGATTTCCAGTCGAGGGTACCTGTGGAACAAGGGGACCAAGTCCAAAAGTCACAAGCAAGTCGGAGATGGGCAGATGCCCAGGAAATGCCAGCTGTGGGTGCAAAGAAGCTGCTACTGGACAGTAGAAGCTGAGGATTCTGCAGGAACGACAAGGGCTAGAGACTTCCCCTTTGGAGGATGGATCCCCCACGCCGTGGAGAGTCGTGCATAAGTGTTTTCCCGCCGAAAGACCGCCAACAAGCCTTGCTAGCTGCAAATGGTGAGGTTAGGGTTTTTGGATGCTGCTGTAGCCCAGGAGGGACCAGGATGTCACTGTAGGAAAGTACCATCTTGCCTGGCATGTTACCCCCATTTTTCACTGTATATATGTTGTTTTAGTTGTATATGTCACTGGGACCCTGTCAGCCAGGGCCCCAGTGTAGGAGGCTGGACTGGCTTGTAGTGAGTACCAAGGGGTACTTGCACCTTGCACCAGGCCCAGTTATCCCTTATTAGTGTATAGGGTGTCTAGCAGCATAGGCTGATAGATAATGGTAGCTTAGCAGAGCAGCTTAGGCTGAACTAGGAGACGAGTGAAGCTCCTACAGTACCACTTAGTGTCATATGCACAATATCATAAGAAAACACAATACACTGTTATACTAAAAATAAAGGTACTTTATTTTTATGACAATATGCCAAAGTATCTCAGAGTGTACCCTCAGTGAGAGGATAGGAAATATACACAAGATATATATACACAATACCAAAAATATGCAGTATAGTCTTAGAAAACAGTGCAAACAATGTATAGTTACAATAGGATGCAATGGGGACACATAGGGATAGGGGCAACACAAACCATATACTCCAAAAGTGGAATGCGAACCACGAATGGACCCCAAACCTATGTGACCTTGTAGAGGGTCGCTGGGACTATTAGAAAATAGTGAGGGTTAGAAAAATAGCCCACCCCAAGACCCTGAAAAGTGAGTGCAAAGTGCACTAAAGTTCCCCAAAGGACAAAGAAGTCGTGATAGGGGGATAATGCAGGAAAGACACAAACCAACAATGCAACAATGATGGATTTCCGATCTAGGGTACCTGTGATACAAGGGGACCAAGTCCAAAAGTCACAAGCAAGTCGGAGATGGGCAGATGCCCAGGAAATGGCAGCTGTGGGTGCAAAGAAGCTTCTACTGGACAGAAGAAGCTGAGGTTTCTGCAGGAACGAAAAGGGCTAGAGACTTCCCCTTTGGTGGATGGAACCCTACTGCCGTGGAGAGTCGTGCAAAAGTGATTTCCCGCCGAAAGACCGCCAACAAGCCTTGCTAGCTCCAAATCGTGCGGTAAGCGTTTTTGGATGCTGCTGTGGCCCAGGAAGGACCAGGATGTTGCAAATTGTGTCATGAGAGAGAGGGGACGTCGTGCAAGACAAAGAGCCCTCTTAGCAGCAGGTAGCACCCGGAGAAGTGCCAGAAACAGGCACTACAAGGATGCGTGAAACGGTGCTCACCCGAAGTTACACAAAGGAGTCCCACGTCGCCAGAGACCAACTTAGAAAGTCGTGCAATGCAGGTTAGAGTGCCGTGGACACAGGCTTGGCTGTGCACAAAGGATTTCCACCGGAAGTGCACAGGGGCCGGATTAGCTGCAAAAGTCATGGTTCCCAGCAATGCAGTCTGGCGTGGGGAGGCAAGGACTTACCTCCACCAAACTTGGACTGAAGAGTCACTGGACTGTGGGAGTCACTTGGACAGAGTTGGTGGATTCGAGGGACCTCGCTCGTCGTGCTGAGAGGAGACCCAAGGGACCGGTAATGCAGCTTTTTGGTGCCTGCGGTTGCAGGGGGAAGATCCCGTCGACCCACAGGAGATTTCTTTGGAGCTTCTAGTGCAGAGAGGAGGCAGACTACCCCCACAGCATGCACCACCAGGAAAACAGTCGAGAAGGCGGCAGGATCAGCGTTACAGAGTTGCAGTAGTCGTCTTTGCTACTATGTTGCAGTTTTGCAGGCTTCCAGCGCGGTCAGCAGTCGATTCCTTGGCAGAAGGTGAAGAGAGAGATGCAGAGGAACTCGGATGAGCTCTTGCATTCGTTATCTACAGTTTCCCCAGAGACAGAGACCCTAAATAGCCAGAAAAGAGGGTTTGGCTACCTAGGAGAGAGGATAGGCTAGCAACACCTGAAGGAGCCTATCAGAAGGAGTCTCTGACGTCACCTGGTGGCACTGGCCACTCAGAGCAGTCCAGTGTGCCAGCAGCACCTCTGTTTCCAAGATGGCAGAGGTCTGGAGCCCACTGGAGGAGCTCTGGACACCTCCCAGGGGAGGTGCAGGTCAGGGGAGTGGTCACTCCCCTTTCCTTTGTCCAGTTTCACGCCAGAGCAGGGCTAAGGGGTCCCCTGAACCGGTGTAGACTGGCTTATGCAGAATTGGGCACATCTGTGCCCAAGAAAGCATTTCCAGAGGCTGGGGGAGGCTACTCCTCCCCTGCCTTCACACCATTTTCCAAAGGGAGAGGGTGTAACACCCTCTCTCAGAGGAAGTCCTTTGTTCTGCCATCCTGGGCCAGGCCTGGCTGGACCCCAGGAGGGCAGAAGCCTGCCTGAGGGGTTGGCAGCAGCAGCAGCTGCAGTGAAACCCCAGGAAAGGCAGTTTGGCAGTACCAGGGTCTGTGCTACAGACCACTGGGATCATGGGATTTTGCCAACTATGCCAGGATGGCATAGAGGGGGCAATTCCATGATCATAGACATGTTACATGGCCATATTCGGAGTTACCATTGTGAAGCTACATATAGGTAGTGACCTATATGTAGTGCACGCGTGTAATGGTGTCCCCGCACTCACAAAGTCCGGGGAATTGGCCCTGAAGAATGTGGGGGCACCTTGGCTAGTGCCAGGGTGCCCTCACACTAAGTAACTTTGCACCTAACCTTTACCAGGTAAAGGTTAGACACATAGGTGACTTATAAGTTACTTAAGTGCAGTGTAAAATGGCTGTGAAATAACGTGGACGTTATTTCACTCAGGCTGCAGTGGCAGGCCTGTGTAAGAATTGTCGGAGCTCCCTATGGGTGGCAAAAGAAATGCTGCAGCCCATAGGGATCTCCTGGAACCCCAATACCCTGGGTACCTTAGTACCATATACTAGGGAATTATAAGGGTGTTCCAGTAAGCCAATGTAAATTGGTAAAATTGGTCACTAGCCTGTTAGTGACAATTTGAAAGAAATGAGAGAGCATAACCACTGAGGTTCTGGTTAGCAGAACCTCAGTGAGACAGTTAGGCACCACACAGGGAACACATACATATAGGCCACAACCTTATGAGCACTGGGGTCCTGACTAGCAGGGTCCCAGTGACACATAACAAACATACTGAAAACATAGGGTTTTCACTATGAGCACCGGGCCCTGGCTAGCTGGATCCCAGTGAGACAGTGAAAACACCCTGACATACACTCACAAACAGGCGAAAAGTGGGGGTAACAAGGCTAGAAAGAGGCTACTTTCTCACACCCAGTGCTCATAAGTGTGCCTGAATGTGTTACCTGTGTAGTGACTAACTGTCTCATTGAGGCTCTGCTAATCAGAACCTCAGTGGTTATGCTCTCTCATTTCTTTCAAATTGTCACTAACAGGCTAGTGACCAATTTTACCAATTTACATTGGCTTACTGGAACACCCTTATAATTCCCTAGTATATGGTACTGAGGTACCCAGGGTATTGGGGTTCCAGGAGATCCCTATGGGCTGCAGCATTTCTTTTGCCACCCATAGGGAGCTCTGACAATTCTTACACAGGCCTGCCACTGCAGCCTGAGTGAAATAACGTCCACGTTATTTCACAGCCATTTTACACTGCACTTAAGTAACTTATAAGTCACCTATATGTCTAACCTTTACCTGGTAAAGGTTAGGTGCAAAGTTACTTAGTGTGAGGGCACCCTGGCACTATCCAAGATGCCCCCACATTGTTCAGGGCCAATTCCCTGGACTATGTGAGTGCGGGGACACCATTACACGCGTGCACTACATATAGGTCACTACCTATATGTAGCTTCACAATGGTAACTCCGAATATGGCCATGTAACATGTCTATGATCATGGAATTGCCCCCTCTATGCCATCCTGGCATAGTTGGCACAATCCCATGATCCCAGTGGTCTGTAGCACAGACCCTGGTACTGCCAGACTGCCTTTCCTGGGGTTTCACTGCAGCTGCTGCTGCTGCCAACCCCTCAGACAGGTTTCTGCCCTCCTGGTGTCCAGCCAGGCCTGGCCCAGGATGGCAGAACAAAGGACTTCCTCTGAGAGAGGGTGTTACACCCTCTCCCTTTGGAAAATGGTGTGAAGGCAGGGGAGGAGTAGCCTCCCCCAGCCTCTGGAAATGCTTTCATGGGCACACATGGTGCCCATTTCTGCATAAGCCAGTCTACACCGGTTCAGGGACCCCTTAGCCCTGCTCTGGCGCGAAACTGGACAAAGGAAAGGGGAGTGACACTCCCCTGACCTGTTCCTCCCCTGGGAGGTGCCCAGAGCTCCTCTAGGGGGTCATTCCGACCCTGGCGGTCAGTGTTAAAGCGGCGGCCAACCCGCCAACAGGCTGGCGGTCCAAAAAATGTAATTCTGACCCTGGCGGGAACCGCCAACACAGGCCGCCGCTTTAACACTCCGACCGCCACGGCGGCACAAACAAACAGCGTGGCGGTCACCGCCAACAGCCAGGCGGCAGACAATGTACCGCCCACCCTATCACGACTCACCAATCCGCCACCTTTTCCGGGGCGGGAGCCCCGCCGATAAAAACACGGCGGAAACACACATTTCAAATGGAAAACGCTCACCTCGACACACTCCACGCGGAATCAGGACAGCATGGAACCGGAACTCCACATCCTCCCAGCCATTGCCTTCCTGCTCTTCTTCCAGGGTCACGAACGTCGCCGCAGACGACAACGGTGAGTACTGCACCTACGACACAGGGGAGGGGGAAGGAGGAAAGGTTACGGGCACACACATACGCCACACACCCACCCCCACCGAAATACCTACACACCAATGCAGATTAAAAAGTCAGAGTTACACCCCCAAAACAAAAATGCAAAGACAAAAGGCAATGATTGTAAAAATAGAACTATATTATAGCAATAATTAAGTATAGCGAACTTAGCAATATATAAAGAATTATTACACATCTAGAACTCTATATATACAAGTAGCAAAAGTCCGTCACAGTATTGCAAAGTTCAAATGTCCGTGGGCCAATGTGCAGCAACACATGGGCAAAGCCCACACACGAGATCGAGTCCATTGGAGAGAACACTGCTGGGGCATCACAAAAATAAAATACAGGCACCTCAGGGGGAAGGGAAGGGGGGGCACCTCAGCCACATGAGTCCACGACGCCAGATCCACGAAGGGCCTCCATGCCCACTGTGCCATCATGGGGGGTGCAAAGCCACAGTCCATCAGGTGGATTACAGAGTCCACTGGTCATGGAGGAGGCATGGTGGGCAGAGTGCCTCGTGAAGCCCTGCCCGACACAGATCCGGGCCTGCCAATGGGCCAGCGGTGCTTGACAGGAGGGCCCAGCGGATCGGTGCTTGAGATGAGGGCCCAGCGGAGCGGTGCTTAACAGGAGGGCCCAGCGGAGCAGTGCTTGACAGGAGGGCCCAGCGGAGCGGTGCTTGAGATGAGGGCCCAGCGGAGCGGTGCTTGACAGGAGGGCCCAGCGGAGCGGTGCTTGAGATGAGGGCCCAACGGAGCCGTGCTTGAGATGAGGGCCCAGCGGAGCGGTGCTTGACAGGAGGGCCCAGCGGAGCGGTGCTTGACAGGAGGGCCCAGCGGAGCGGTGCTTGAGATGAGGGCCCAGCGGAGCGGTGCTTGACAGGAGGGACCAGCGGAGCGGTGCTTGACAGGAGGGCCCAGCGGAGCGGTGCTTGAGATGAGGGCCCAGCGGAGCAGTGCTTGACAGGAGGGCCCAGCGGAGCGGTGCTTGAGATGAGGGCCCAGCGGAGCGGTGCTTGACAGGAGGGGCCCTGTTCAGCGGTGCTTGAGATGAGGGCCCAGCGGAGCGGTGCTTGACAGAAGGGCCCAGCGGAGCGGTGCTTGACAGGAGGGGCCCTGTTCAGCGGTGCTCCTCAGGGCGGGGCCCTGTTCAGTGGTGCCTGTCTTGGCAGGCCCTGTTCAGCGGTGCTCCTCACGGCGGGGCCCTGTTCAGCGGTGCTCCTCACGGCGGGGCCCTGTTCAGCGGTGCTTCTCACAGCGGCCCCTGGTCAGCGGTGCTCCTCACAGTGGGGCCCTGTTCAGCGGTGCTCCTCACGGCGGGGCCCTGTTCAGCGGTGCTTCTCACAGCGGCCCCTGGTCAGCGGTGCTCCTCACGGCGGGGCCTTGTTCAGCGGTGCTCCTCACGGCGGGGCCCTGTTCAGCGGTGCTTCTCACAGCGGCCCCTGTTCAGCGGTGCTCCTCGCGGCGGGGCCCTGTTCAGCGGTGCTTCTCACAGCGGCCCCTGTTCAGCGGTGCTCCTCACGGCGGGGCCCTGTTCAGCGATGCTCCTCACGGTGGGGCCCTGTTCAGCGGTGCTTCTCACAGCGGCCCCTGGTCAGCGGTGCTTCTCACAGCGGCCCCTGGTCAGCGGTGCCTGTCTTGTGTTTCGAGTGAACCACACCTGGCCAATACTTCCCGCTCAGTCAGCATTGGACCTTTCCATTGCGGGGCCCTCCTGTGATGGAGTCCTGGGGCCCTGGTTCTCCTCCGATACCCCCGGAATTGGGCTGGTGGGGCCCTCATGGCCAGGTCGGCTGCTCCCTGCCTTTTGCACTTTGCTGCCCTTGCCCTCCTTGGCAGACTCTCCGTGGCCCTTGGCTCCCTTACCCGATGTGGCAGGTGACGGTGCAAGGCTACCCTCCTTGGGGGCAGGCGTATCAGGCCTGTCGCGCCTGCCCTTCAGTTTTTTGCTCCTCTTCCCAGGGGGGGGGGGCTGGCTGTGCCTTTGCTGCTGGCCGATGTCCCTGCCCAAGGAAAGGGCTGACTCCAAAAACCAGGCACAACGTTCTTGGGAGTTGCTGGGCTGGTGGTGGCTGAGGTGTTTTTGGAACTCTTACGAGATGGAGGGGGTGGGTCAGGTGAGGAAAAGAGGTTCACTTTAGAGAGGAATAGTTTTTTAGGAGCAATGGGAAGGGTAGCTGGAGTGGGTATGGGAGTGGAGGAAGAGGATGTGGTTGTAGGAGAGTCAAGTCTGGTGTCTTTGGGTGCAGGTGCTTGGGCTGGAGGCTGTCGTGAGGTAGATGGCTGTTGGTTGGGTGCCTGCCTGCGTTTGTGTGTTTTGGAAGCGGGGGTGACAGACACACTGGGAGAGGACACAGGGGACGTGTACATGGCAGTGGGGGTGGTGACTGCACGTGTGCGGACTGGTCTGGAGGGTGTGCTGGTGATGGGTGTACTGGCTGATGGTGGTGTGCATGCAGGTGTGAGTGTAGACGTCACAGGGAGGGAGGAGGGAGACGAGGAGGTGGGGGACACAGAGGAGGTAGTGGCTGTTGGCATGTCTGCATCTGTATGTTGCTTGGGTGAATGCTTGTGTGTTCTGTGGTGCTTATGTCTGGATGAGCTTCCCTTGGGTGCTGAGGTGTGTGCAGGCTGGTCTGTAGGTGTGGATGGGACAGGCAGAGGAACAGGGGAGTGGGACTGGGTGGAGGGAGTTAGAAGAGGAAGGCTGGAGACAGGGACAATCGCTGCCGTCAGTGCTGAGGCCAGAGCGTTGAACGATCGCTGCTGGGCAGCCTGACCCGAATGAAGGCCCTCCAGGTATGCATTGCTTTGATGCACCTCCCTCTCCACACCCTGGATGGCATTCAAAAGGGTTGACTGCCCAACAATGATGGTCCTCAGGAGGTCAATGACCTCCTCACTGAGGGCAGCAGGGGTGACTGGGGCAGGGCCTGAGGTGCCTGGGGCGAAGGAGATGGCCGCCTTCCTGGCCGTGCGGGCACGGGCCGAAGGCCGAGGGGCTGCTGGGAGGGCGGAGCTGGTGCGCTGGGTGGCGGCTGTACCTGTAGTATCGGTGGGCACGGATGTTGCCGCCACGGCAAGGGAGCTCCCATCCGAGGACGTGTCGGTGTCACTGACGTCTGCACGGGTCCCCGTGGTGGAGCCCCCCTCGCCCTCCTTCTCGCTGGTCATGTCGGAGTCCGTTGCATGGCCCTCCGGGGCCATGTGAGATGCAGCTCCCTCTTGCACCGATGCCACTTCTCCTCCCCCTGATGATGCTAATGCACACATTCACAGAAAAACAAAGAAAATGGGGGGGGGGTGGAGAAATAAAGACAAGTTGAGTGCATGCATTGGGGACACCGTTGGCGGAGAGGACAGACACAGAAGTCCCCTGCACTACGCTGCGCACTTGGGGTACACTACTCATTCACTGGGACATGCCCTACAAGCCTATGGGCGACAACTGCCCACACAGAATACACAGGTCCATGAATAGCGTTACTAGGCACCCTACAGAGGTGGGTGGCGGGGGCACAGGACCATACCTCACGGAGGGGCCTAGCCTACAGAAATCGCCCTGGCCTAGGGATACCCACAGCCCTCCTCCCCCACCCAGGCACCTCCACTGCACGCAAATATAGCTGAATGTGCTGGTACTCACCCCCTTGTGTCTGCTGTGATGTCCTCAAGCGCCCATCTAAATCGGGGTAGGCCACCGCCAGGATCCGGGACATCAGGGATGTCAAGGTACGACTGGCACCCCTCCTAGGTTGGGAGGCCATCCCCAGCAGAGCCTCGGCGGTCTTCCTGCTCCCGCGGCGGATGTCCTCCCACCTCTTGCGGCAGTGGGTGCCCCGTCTGTTGTGGACCCCCAGGGCCCGGACGTCCTTGGCGATGGCACGCCAAACATCGATCTTCTGAGGGGCGCTGACCTATGTGACATGTACAGGGGGGGAAAAGAAACATCATCACTTTTCTGCATGCTCGATGTGAGTGGCCCCCCCTCCCCAAACTTGCCATGTGGCACATGCTCTCATCTGTAGTGCCATGCATTCGTAATTCGCTCCCCTCCCCTCCATCGTACATCCACCCCACTCATCACAGGCATTGCCCACTATGCATTGGCCCCCGTGTACTCACCTGTTGGTCTGGAGGACCGTAGAGTAGCGCATACTGGGGGAGGACCCCGTCCACGAGCTTCTCCAACTCTTCGGAACTGAAGGCGGGGGCCCTTTCCCCAGTCGCAGCAGCCATTGTCACTTCCAGACCGAGGTCACAGCAGCACTTGCAGTATAGGTCCTCTCCTGTGGATGCTCAGGTCTCGTGTGATTAAGCAGAGAGAAAATGGCGGTCACGCCCGCGGCGGTGCGTACCGCGGCGGTGCGTACCGCGACCGCCGGCGCACATCGTCATTGGCTCCTGAAACCCATAGGGTTCAATGTTAACCAATGCTGCTTTGCGCCGCGGTCTTCGACCGCCTACCGCCACGGTGTGCCACGCCAGCGCAATGACCTCACTTCACATTGTCACACTTCACAGGTCAGGCAGCCGCCATTTCAAGGGCCCACATGGCTTAATTCCTACTGCGTCACACATGGCTAGGCCTTGCATCGACACTCATACAAGCCATTCAATCCAGAGAGATTTGTGTACTGTGCAGGCTTTGGGAACTTACCTGTGGGTTGATTGACTCTGTGCTCCATGTTGTCCTTCCTAGGCACCGTCCGCTGGGACTTGCGAGGAGATGGAGGAATGTTCCCGTGTACAGACCGCTGGTGGACCTGTCGACAATGGAAGAACGACATGTCATACTCACCTACAGACTCAACAGTGCCACTATACAGGAACTGTGTGCCCAGCTGGAGCCAGACCTGATGTCACCCATCCGCCAACCCACAGGGATTCCGCCTCTAGTGCAGGTGCTCTCAGTAGTCCATTTTTTGGCTAGTGGATCATTTCAAACTACAGTGGCCATTTCATCTGGGATGTCTCAGCCTATGTTTTCAAGGGTATTGTCCAGAGTGTTGTCTGCCCTGATGAAATACATGCGGAGCTACATCATTTTCCCTGAGGTGGGTGACTTGCCTACAGTGAAGGGTGATTTCTATGCCCTTGGACACATTCCCAATATCATTGGTGCCATTGATGGTACCCATGTGGCTTTGCTCCCCCCAAAAGACAATAAACAGGTGTACAGGAACCGAAAAAGTTATCATTCGATGAATGTCCAGGTGGTCTGTATGGCTGACCAGTACATCTCCCATTTAAATGCCAAGTTCCCAGGGTCAGTGCATGACGCGTACGTCATCCGAAATAGCAGCATCCCTTATGTGATGGAACAGCTACAGAGACAGCGTGTGTGGCTAATTGGTGACTCTGGTTACCCCAACCTGCCTTGGCTATTGACCCCAGTGAGGAATCCCAGGACAAGGGCAGAGGAACGGTACAATGAGGCCTATGGGCGTACTAGGAGGGTGATCGAGCGGACCTTCGGCCTCCTGAAGGCCAGGTTTAGGTGCCTGCATATGACAGGTGGATCCCTAATGTACTCACCAAAGAAGGTGTGTCATATCATCGTGGCCTGCTGCATGCTTCACAACCTGGCTTTGCGACGCCAGGTGCCTTTCCTGCAGGAGGATGGTCCAGATGGTGGTGTTGTGGCCGCTGTGGAGCCTGCGGAGAGTGAAGAGGAGGAAGACGAAGAGGACGACACAGACAACAGGGACAGAGTGATACTGCAGTATTTCCAGTAACACACAGGTAAGAATCTACTCCTGCATTTTATTATATCTGTAACAGTACTGGCTCTCTACTGTCTGACCTTTCACCCCAATGTATGGTAACTTAGTTGTGAATTTGCCTTCCTATTTCAGTGATCTGGTCCCCACGGAGTGCCGTCTGGTTTATTTCCCCATGGACTACCGCTGTGTGACACTGGTATCTTGTCATCACAATGTAATTGGACATTTTTGGTTGGTTATATCAAATACATTTGGTTTAAAAAAAAAAAATAGCAGACTCCAGATGGTTTTTGTGCAATAATTGTGTTTATTGAAGTGCAAAAATTGGTGTATAGTTCAAAAAGGGTGAGGGGTGATGGTGGAGGCATGTCCATGGCAGAGTCCAGACTCTCGTTCGCACAGGTGCATTGTCCATATGCCTGTGGAAGGTGGAGCAGGGGCAGTTCAAGGTTGGACAGGGTGAACAAGTGGGACAGTGGGATGACATCCGGGGGGATCCGTGCATGGCGGGGGTCTTGACATCCTACTCTGTCTTCTTCCTAGATCTCAGGCCTTTCTTGCGGGTGGTTCTTGTTCTGCAGGGGGTGGGGTCCGGGTGGCCCGTTGCTGTTGTGTCGGGGCCTCCTGACCACTAGCGCCGGCGGAGGTGGTGGGCTGTTCTTCCTCCATGCTAGTGGCAGGGGCCCTTTGGGGGGCCACATGGTCCCGCAATGTGGTGACAATCTGGTTGAGTGCCACCACGATTGTACCCATTGCGGAACTGATGCTGCGCAGTTCTTCCCGGAACCCCATGTACTGGTCCTCCTGCATGGCCTGGATCTCCTGGAACCTGGCCAGGACCGTCGCCATCGTCTCTTGGGAGTGGTGGTATGCTCCCATGATGGTGGTGAGGGCCTCTTGGACAGTGGGTTCCCTAGGCCTGTCCTCCCTCTATCGCACAGCAGCCCTCCCAGTTCCCCTTTGTTCCTGGGTCTCTGTCCCATGGACGGTGTGCCCACTACCACTGCCCCCAGGTCCCTGTTGTTGTTGGGGTGGTGGGTTGCCCTGGGTGCCCTGTAGTGGTAGACACACCGCTGCTTGACCTGTCCTGGAGACAGAGGCATGGGCCCGCTGGGTGGGTGCTGTGCTGGGGTTTCCAGAGGGGGGTAGGTCTGCTGTGGCCTGTGGCTGCCTGAGGGGAACTGACTGTCTAGAGGTCCCCGATGGTCCGGGCTGGTCATCAGGTTCTAGGTCGACAGAGCTGCTGTCATCACTGGGGGCCTGTTCTGGGGGTGGGATGGACATTTCTGGACCCTCCTGGCCGGTGTGTTGGCGTTCGGGCCCTGCAGGGGTAAAAGAGTATGGTTATTGCTTCTGTGTGTGCCATGGTGTGCGATTTGTGGGTGCCCTTGTCCCCCAGTGCTGGCATTCCCTTGTGGGAGGAGTTGCGAGCGTGGTTTGGGGGGGGTGGGTATGTGCAGTGGTCATGCTTAGGTGATGGGTGTCCATGGTTTGTGTTGGCATTCAGGGATTGGTGTTGGTTTGGGTGGGTTCTGCTGGTGAGACATTAGCAGGGAGGATATGTGCTGGGGGTTTGGGGGTGAGTGTGGGGGTGTGGGTTGGCATGCTGGTGGTTGGGGGGGATGAAGTAGTTGAGATTAGACTTACCAGAGTCCATTCCTCCGCCTACTCCAGCGAGGCCCTCAGGATGCAGGATGTTCAAGACCTCTTGCTCCCATGCTGTGAATTCGGGTGGAGTGGGTGGGGGTCCGCCGCCAGTCTTCTGCACAGCGATGTTGTGTCTTGACACCATCGTCCGCACCTTCCCCCGTAGGTCGTTCGGATGTCTTCCCGATTTCTGGGATGCTGTCCCACAGCGTTGACCCTGTCGACGATCCTTTGCCATAGCTCCGCCTTCCTGGCTATTGTGGTGTGCTGCACCTGTGTGCCGAAGAGCTGGGGCTCTACCCTAATTATTTCCTCCACCATGACCCTGAGTTCTTGGTCCGAGAACCTGGGGTGTCTTTGGGGTGCCATGGGGTGGTGTGGATGAAGTGTGGGGTGGTGTTTGTGGTGATGAGTGTGGTGGTATGTGGTGTTTTGTGCGTAGATGTAGTGTGGGGGATGATGTTGGGTTCCTGTGTGTGTTGTGGTTTGCGTTCCCTGTGCTCTCTCTCTGTGTATTGCGCCTTGTCTCTGAATTTCAATTTGTGGGCCCAAGCTGGACTGTGCACAAAGGATTTCTGCAGGAAGTACACAGAGACCAGAGTAGCTGCAAAAGTCGTGGTTCCCAGCAATGCAGTCTGGCGTGGGGAGGCAAGATCTTACCTCCACCAAACTTGGACTGAAGAGTCACTGGACGGTGAGAGTCACTTGGACAGAGTTGCTGGATTCAAGGGACCTCGCTCGTCCTGCTGAGAGGAGACCCAGGCGACCGGTGATGCAATTCTTCGGTGCCTGCGGTAGCAGGGGGAAGATTCCGTCGACCCACAGGAGATTTCTTCGGAGCTTCTAGTGCAGAGAGGAGGCAGACTACCCCCACAGCATGCACCACCAGGAAAACAGTCGAGAAGGCGGCAGGATCAGCGTTACAGAGTTGCAGTAGTCGTCTTCGCTACTTTGTTGCAGTTTTGCAGGCTTTCAGCGCGGTCAGCAGTCGATTCCTTGGCAGAAGGTGAAGAGAGAGATGCAGAGGAACTCGGCTGAGCTCTTGCATTCGTTATCCAAGGAATCCCAAGAGACAGAGGGGGTGATTCTGAGACTGGCTGGCGGCGGAGGCCGCCCGCCAGTCTTCCCCCGACAAAATACCGCTCCGCGGTCGCAAGACCGCTGAGGGTATTTTGAGATTTGCCCTGGGCTGGCGGGCGGCCGCCAAAAGGCCGCCCGCCAGCCCAGGGCAAATCTACCTTCCCACCAGGATGCCGGCTCCGAATGGAGCCGGCGTAGTGGGAAGGTGCGACGGGTGCAGTTGCACCCGTCGCGTATTTCAGTGTCTGCTTTGCAGACACTGAAATACTTTGTGGGGCCCTCTTACGGGGGCCCCTGCAGTGCCCATGCCATTGGCATGGGCACTGCAGGGGCCCCCAGGGGACCCGCGGCACCCCCAACCGCCATCCTGTTCCTGGCGGGAGACCCGCCAGGAACCGGATGGCGGTAGGGGGTGTCAGAATCCCCATGGCGGCGGAGCGCGCTCCGCCGCCATGGAGGATTCTCCCGAGCAGCAGAAAGTCGGCGGGAGACCGCCGACTTTCCGTTTCTGACCGCGGCTGAACCGCCGCGGTCAGAATGCTCGACGGAGCACCGCCAGCCTGTTGGCGGTGCTCCCGTGGTCGGTGACCCTGGCGGTCACCGACCGCCAGGGTCAGAATGACCCCCAGAGAAACTAAATAGCCAGAAAAGAGGGTTTGGCTACCTAGGAGAAAGCATAGGCTAGCAACACCTGAAGGAGCCTATCACAAGGAGTCTCTGACGTCACCTGGTGGCACTGGCCACTCAGAGCAGTCCAGTGTGCCAGCAGCACCTCTGTTTCCAAGATGGCAGAGGTCTGGAGCACACTGGAGGAGCTCTGGGCACCTCCCAGGGGAGGTGCAGGTCAGGGGAGTGGTCACTCCCATTTCCTTTGTCCAGTTTCGCGCCAGAGCAGGGCTGAGGGGTCCCTGAACCGGTGTAGACTGGCTTATGCAGAAATGGGCACCATCTGTGCCCATGAAAGCATTTCCAGAGGCTGGGGGAGGCTACTCCTCCCCTGCCTTCACACCATTTTCCAAAGGGAGAGGGTGTAACACCCTCTCTCTGAGGAAGTCCTTTGTTCTGCCATCCTAGGTCAGGCCTGGCTGGACCCCAGGAGGGCAGAAACCTGTCTGAGGGGTTGGCAGCAGCAGCAGCTGCAGTGAAATCTCTGAAAATGCAGTTTGGCAGTACCAGGGTCTGTGCTACAGACCACTGGGATCATGGGATTGTGCCAACTATGCCAGGATGGCATAGAGGGGGCAATTCCATGATCATAGACATGTTACATGGCCATATTCGGAGTTACCATTGTGAAGCTACATATAGGTAGTGACCTATATGTAGTGCACGCGTGTAATGGTGTCCCCGCACTCACAAAGTTCAGGGAATTGGCTCTGAACAATGTGGGGGCACCTTGGCTAGTGCCAGGGTGCCCTCACACTAAGTAACTTTGCACCTAACCTTTACCAGGTAAAGGTTAGACATATAGGTGACTTATAAGTTACTTAAGTGCAGTGTAAAATGGCTGTGAAATAACGTGGACGTTATTTCACTCAGGCTGCAGTGGCAGGCCTGTGTAAGAATTGTCAGAGCTCCCTATGGGTGGCAAAAGAAATGCTGCAGCCCATAGGGATCTCCTGGAACCCCAATACCCTGGGTACTTCAGTACCATATACTAGGGAATTATAAGGGTGTTCCAGTAAGCCAATGTAAATTGGTAAAAATGGTCACTAGCCTGTCAGTGACAATTTGGAAAGAAATGAGAGAGCATAACCACTGAGGTTCTGGTTAGCAGAGCCTCAGTGAGACAGTTAGTCACTACACAGGTAACACATTCAGGCACACTTATGAGCACTGGGGCCCTGGGTTACCAGGGTCCCTGTGACACATACAACTAAAACAACATATATACAGTGAAAAATGGGGGTAACATGCCAGGCAAGATGGTACTTTCCTACATTTGGTGCCTGCGGTTGCAGGGGGAAGATTCCGTCGACCCACGGGAGATTTCTTCGGAGCTTCTAGTGCAGAGAGGAGGCAGACTACCCCCACAGCATGCACCACCAGGAAAACAGTCGAGAAGGCGGCAGGATCAGCGTTACAGAGTTGCAGTAGTCGTCTTTGCTACTTTGTTGCAGTGTTGCAGGCTTCCAGCGCGGTCAGCAGTCGATTCCTTATCAGAAGGTGAAGAGAGAGATGCAGAGGAACTCGGATGAGCTCTTGCATTCGTTATCTGAAGTTTCCCCAGAGACAGAGACCCTAAATAGCCAGAAAAGAGGGTTTGGCTACCTAGGAGAGAGGATAGGCTACTAACACCTGAAGGAGCCTATCAGCAGGAGTCTCTGACGTCACCTGGTGGCACTGGCCACTCAGAGCAGTCCAGTGTGCCAGCAGCACCTCTGTATCCAAGATGGCAGAGGTCTGGAGCACACTGGAGGAGCTCTGGACACCTCCCAGGGGAGGTGCAGGTCAGGGGAGTGGTCACTCCCCTTTCCTTTGTCCAGTTTCGCGCCAGAGCAGGGGCTAAGGGGTCCCTGAACCGGTGTAGACTGGCTTATGCAGAATTGGGCACCTCTGTGCCCAACAAAGCATTTCCAGAGGCTGGGGGAGGCTACTCCTCCCCTGCCTTCACACCATTTTCCAAAGGGAGAGGGTGTCACACCCTCTCTCAGAGGAAGTTCTTTGTTCTGCCATCCTGGGCCAGGCCTGGCTGGACCCCAGGAGGGCAGCTGCCTGTCTGAGGGGTTGGCAGCAGCAGCAGCTGCAGTGAAACCCCCGGAAGGGCAGTTTGGCAGTACCAGGGTCTGTGCTACAGACCACTGGGATCATGGGATTGTGCCAACTATGCCAGGATGGCATAGAGGGGGCAATTCCATGATCATAGACATGTTACATGGCCATATTCGGAGTTACCATTGTGAAGCTACATATAGGTAGTGACCTATATGTAGTGCACGCGTGTAATGGTGTCCCCGCACTCACAAAGTTCAGGGAATTGGCTCTGAACAATGTGGGGGCACCTTGGCTAGTGCCAGGGTGCCCTCACACTAAGTAACTTTGCACCTAACCTTTACCAGGTAAAGGTTAGACATATAGGTGACTTATAAGTTACTTAAGTGCAGTGTAAAATGGCTGTGAAATAACGTGGACGTTATTTCACTCAGGCTGCAGTGGCAGGCCTGTGTAAGAATTGTCAGAGCTCCCTATGGGTGGCAAAAGAAATGCTGCAGCCCATAGGGATCTCCTGGAACCCCAATACCCTGGGTACTTCAGTACCATATACTAGGGAATTATAAGGGTGTTCCAGTAAGCCAATGTAAATTGGTAAAATTGGTCACTAGCCTGTTAGTGACAATTTGAAAGAAATGAGAGAGCATAACCAATGAGGTTCTGGTTAGCAGAGCCTCAGTGAGACAGTTAGTCACTACACAGGTAACACATTCAGGCACACTTATGAGCACTGGGGCCCTGGCTGGCAGGGTCCCAGTGACACATACAACTAAAACAACATATATACAGTGAAAAATGGGGGAAACATGCCAGGCAAGATGGTACTTTCCTACACCGTGGTACCCACTACAAGCCAGGCCAGACTCCTACATTGGTCTTGTTAGGGATACCACAGAGGCTGTGTTAGTCTCTGAAGGTGCCATTGATTTGGCAACCTTGGTTGCTGGTCCCCTTAATATGGATAAGGACAAGCAACTTCCCCTAATAAATGGTGTTGAGGTTCAGGCCTACAGGGACACAGGTGCCAGTGTTGCAATGGTAATAGAGAAACTGGTCCACCCTGCACAATACCTACTTGGTCACCAGTACCAAGTGACTGATGCTCATAACAACACTCTTAGCCACCCCATGGCTGTGGTGAATCTCAACTGGGGGGGGGGGTTACTGGTCCAAAGAAAGTTGTGGTTGCCTCAGATTTACCTGTAGACTGTCTATAAGGAAATGATTTAGAAACATCAGCTTGGGCAGAAGTGTAGTTGGAGGTTCATGCAGCAATGCTGGGCATTCCAGGGCATATTTTTGCTTTGACAATGTAGGAGGCTGGACTGCCTTGTAGTGAGGACCAAGGGGTACTTGCACCTTGCACCAGGCCCAGTTATCCCTTATTAGTGTATAGGGTGTCTAGCAGCATAGGCTGATAGATAATGGTAGCTTAGCAGAGCAGCTTAGGCTGAACTAGGAGACGAGTGAAGCTCCTACAGTACCACTAGTGTCATATGCACAATATCATAAGAAAACACAATACACAGATATACTAAAAATAAAGGTACTTTATTTTTATGACAATATGCCAAAGTATCTCAGAGTGTACCCTCAGTATGAGGATAGCAAATATACACAAGATATATGTACACAATACCAAAATATGCAGTAATAGTAATAGAAAACAGTGCAAACAATGTATAGTTACAATAGGATGCAATGGGGACACATAGGGATAGGGGCAACACAAACCATATACTCCAAAAGTGGAATGCGAACCACGAATGGACCACAAACCTATGTGACCTTGTAGAGGGTCGCTGGGACTATTAGAAAATAGTAAGGGTTAGAAAAATAGCCCACCCCAAGACCCTGAAAAGTGAGTGCAAAGTGCACTAAAGTTCACCAAAGGACATAGAAGTCGTGATAGGGGAATTCTGCAGGAAAGACACAAACCAGCAATGCAACAACGATGGATTTCCAGTCGAGGGTACCTGTGGACCAAGGGGACCAAGTCCAAAAGTCACAAGCAAGTCGGAGATGGGCAGATGCCCAGGAAATGCCAGCTGTGGGTGCAAAGAAGCTGCTACTGAACAGTAGAAGCTGAAGGTTCTGCAGGAACGACAAGGGCTAGAGACTTCCCCTTTGGAGGATGGATCCCCCACGCCATGGAGAGTTGTGCAGAAGTCTTTTCCTGAAGAAAGACCGCAAACAAGCCTTGCTAGCTGCAAATCGTGCGGTTATGGTTTTTGGATGCTGCTGTGGCCCAGGAGGGACCAGGATACTACCAATTGCGTCTGGGAACAGAGGGGGTGTCGTGCAAGACAAGGAGCCCTCTCAGCAGCAGGCAGCATCCGCAGAAGTGCCCGAAACAGGCACTATGAAGATGTGTGAAACGGTGCTCACCCGAAGTCGCACAAAGGAGTCCCACGTCGCAGGAGGACAACTTAGGAGGTCGTGCAATGCAGTTTAGAGTGCCGTGGACCCAGGCTGGATTGTGCACAACGGATTTCAGCCAGAAATGCACGGAGGCCGGAGTAGCTGCAAATGTCGCGGTTCCCAGCAATGCAGTCTGGCGTGGGGAGGCAAGGACTTACCTCCACCAAACTTGGACTGAAGAGTCACTGGACTGTGGGAGTCACTTGGACAGAGTTGCTGGATTCAAGGGACCTCGCTCATCGTGCTGAGAGGAGACCCAGGGTAACGGTGATGCAGTTCTTTGGTGCCTGCGGTTGCAGGGGGACGATTCCATCGACCCACGGGAGATTTCTTCGGAGCTTCTAGTGCAGAGAGGAGGCAGACTACCCCCACAGCATGGACCACCAGGAAAACAGTCGAGAAGGCGGCAGGATCAGCGTTACAAAGTTGCAGTAGTCGTCTTTGCTACTTTGTTGCAGTTTTGCAGGCTTCAAGCGCGTTCAGCAGTCGATTCCTTGGCAGAAGGTGAAGAGAGAGATGCAGAGGAACTCTGATGAGCTCTTGCATTCGTTATCTAAGGAATCCCCAGAGACAGAGACCCTAAATAGCCAGAAAAGAGGGTTTGGCTACCTAGGAGAGAGGATAGGTTAGCAACACCTGAAGGAGCCTATCAGAAGGAGTCTCTGACATCACCTGGTGGCACTGGCCACTCAGAGCAGTCCAGTGTTCCAGCAGCACCTCTGTTTCCAAGATGGCAGAGGTCTGGAGCACACTGGAGGAGCTCTGGGCACCTCCCAGGGGAGGTGCAGGTCAGGGGAGTGGTCACTCCCCTTTCCTTTGTCCAGTTTCGCGCCAGAGCAGGGCTGAGGGGTCCCTGAACCGGTGTAGACTGGCTTATGCAGAAATGGGCACCATCTGTGCCCATGAAAGCATTTCCAGAGGCTGGGGGAGGCTACTCCTCCCCTGCCTTCACACCATTTTCCAAAGGGAGAGGGTGTAACACCCTCTCTCAGAGGAAGTCCTTTGTTCTGCCATCCTGGGACAAGCCTGGCTGGACCCCAGGAGGGTAGAAACCTGTCTGAGGGGTTGGCAGCAGCAGCAGCTGCAGTGAAACCCCTGAAAAGGCAGTTTGGCAGTACCAGGGTCTGTGCTACAGACCACTGGGATCATGGGATTGTGCCAACTATGCCAGGATGGCATAGAGGGGGCAATTCCATGATCATAGACACGTTACATGGCCATATTCGGAGTTACCATTGTGAAGCCACACATAGGCAGTGACCTATGTGTAGTGCACGCGTGTAATGGTGTCCCCGCACTCACAAAGTCCGGGGAATTTGCCCTGAACGATGTGGGGGCACTTTGGCTAGTTCCAGGGTGCCCTCACACTAAGTAACTTTACACCTAACCTTTACCAGGTAAAGGTTAGACATATAGGTGACTTATAAGTTACTAAAGTGCAGTGGTAAATGGCTGTGAAATAACGTGGACGTTATTTCACTCAGGCTGCAGTGGCAGGCCTGTGTAAGAATTGTCAGAGCTCCCTATGGGTGGCAAAAGAAATGCTGCAGCCCATAGGGATCTCCTGGAACCCCAATACCCTGGGTACCTCAGTACCATATACTAGGGAATAATAAGGGTGTTCCAGTAAGCCAATGTAAATTGGTAAAATTGGTCACTAGCCTGTTAGTGACAATTTGAAAGAAATGTGAGAGCATAACCACTGAGGTTGTGGTTAGCAGAGCCTCAGTGAGACAGTTAGGCATCACACAGGGAACACATACATATAGGCCACAAACTTATGAGCACTGAGGTCCTGGCTAGCAGGGTCCCAGTGACACATAACAAACATACTGAAAACATAGGGTTTTCACTATGAGCACTGGGCCCTGGCTAGCAGGATCCCAGTGAGACAGTGAAAACACCCTGACATACACTCACAAACAGGCCAAAAGTGGGGTAACAAGGCTAGAAAGAGGCTACTTTCTCACACAAGGGCTCAGGCCAAAAAGCAAAAAGGACAGGGTGACTTGGATCCTGGAACAATGGACCAAGTGCTCCCTAAAGCTAGGGTTAGTAAAGGTAAAACACTACCTACTATCCCTCCCTCTACAGTGGATTCAACTTCTGAGGAAGAAGAATTTCCACCCTGTGCAGAACCTACACCAGAGGAGCTGAAAGCAGGCACTGCTGAGCTTTTGGGTGGAGTGGGGCCTGCCAGGGAGGAGCTGAGTGTGGCACAGCAGACCTGTCCAACACTAGAGGGTCTAAGACAGCAAGCTGTCAAACAGCAAAATGGGGATGTCAGTGACTCTCACAGAGTTTACTGGGCTGACAACCTCTTGTATACTGAGGCAAGGGACACTAAACCTGGAGCAGCCAGAAGATTGGTCATTCCCTTGCAATACAGAGAGTTCCTCCTAACTATAGCCCATGACATTCCCTTGGCTGGACATTTGGGACAAATGAAAACTTGGGACAGTCTTGATCCCTTGTTTCATTGGCCAAGAATGTCAGAGGACACAAAGGAATTTTGTAAGTCCTTTGTCACCTGTCAAGCCAGTGGCAAAACAGGTGGCACCCCAAAGGCACCCCTTACTTCACTGCCTGTAGTTGGGGTTCCCTTTGAAAGGGTAGGGGTTGACATAGTTGGCCCCCTTGACCCTCCTACTGCTTCAGGCAATAGGTTTATCTTGGTGGTAGTGGGCCATGCCACCAGATATCCTGAAGCAATTCCTCTAAGGACCACTACAGCTCCTGCAGTGGCAAAGGCCCTCCTGGGAATCTTTTCCAGGGTGGGCTTCCCAAAAGAGGTGATATCAGACAGGGGAAGCAATTTCATGTCTGCTTACTTAAAGGCCATGTGGAAGGAATGTGGTGTGACATACAAGTTCACCACACCCTATCATCCACAAACAAATGGACTGGTTGAGAGGTTTAATCAAACTCTCAAAGGAATGATAATGGGACTCCCTGAAAAACTCCGGAGGAGATGGGATGTCCTATTACCTTGCCTCCTTTTTGCTTACAGGGAGGTACCCCAAAAAGGAATGGGCTTCAGCCCCTTTGAACTCTTATTTGGACACCCTGTAAGAGGTCCTCTAACACTTGTGAAGGAGGGTTGGGAACAACCTTTAAAAGCTCCCAAGCAAGACATAGTGGACTATGTACTTGGCCTCAGATCTTGGATGGCTGAGTACATGAAAAAGGCCAGTAAAAACCTTCAGGCCAGCCAAGAGCTTCAAAAGGAATGGCATGACCAAAAGGCTGTTCTGATTCAGTACCAACCAGGGCAGAAAGTGTGGGTCTTGGAGCCTGTGACCCCAAGAGCTCTCCAAGACAAATGGAGTGGACCCCACATTATTGTTGAGAAAAAGGGAGAAGTCACCTACTTGGTTGACTTGGGCACTGCCAGGAGTCCCCTTAGGGTGCTCCATGTCAATCGCCTGAAACCCTACTATGACAGGGCTGATCTCACCCTGCTCATGGCAACAGATGAAGGACAGGAGGAAGAGAGTGACCCTCTCCCTGATCTCTTCTCTTCCACAGAACAAGATGCTCTAGTGGAAGGTGTAGTTCTAGCAGATTGTCTTACTGCTGAGCAGAAACACCACTGCATAAATCTCCTGTGTCAGTTTTCTGAACTCTTTTCTACTGTGCCAGGCACCACTTCTTGGTGTGAGCACACTATAGATACTGGAGACAGCTTGCCTGTCAAAAGTAAGATCTATAGGCAGCCTGACCATGTCAGAGACTGCATAAAACAAGAGGTTCAGAAAATGCTTGAACTGGGATTGGTTGAGCACTCTGAAAGTCCATGGGCCTCTCCTGTGGTACTTGTACCAAAACCTCATTCCAAAGATGGAAAAAGGGAAATTAGATTTTGTGTTGACTACAGAGGTCTCAACCAGGTAACTAAAACTGATGCTCACCCTATACCCAGGGCAGATGAGCTAATGGATACACTGGCATCTGCCACGTATCTAAGCACCTTTGATTTGACTGCAGGGTATTGGCAGATCAAGTTATCAGAGGATGCTAAAGCAAAAACTGCATGTTCTACCATTGGAGGGCACTACCAATTCACAGTAATGCCCTTTGGTTTGAAAAATGCACCTGCCACTTTTCAGAGGTTGGTGAATACAGTCCTTCAAGGGTTGGAGGCTTTTAGTGCAGCATATCTAGATGATATAGCTGTCTTTAGCTCCACCTGGGATGATCACCTGGTCCACCTGTGGAACGTTTTGGAGGCCCTGCAAAAGGCAGGCCTCACTATCAAGGCTTCAAAGTGCCCGATAGGGCAGGGGAAAGTGGTTTATCTGGGACACCTGGTAGGTGGAGAACAGATTGCACCACTTCAGGGGAAAATCTAAACTATTATTGAATGGGTCCCCCCTACAACTCAGACTCAAGTGAGAGCCTTATTAGGCCTCACTGGGTACTACAGGAGGTTCATAAAGAACTATGGCTCCATAGCAGCCCCTCTTAATGACCTCACTTCAAAGAAAATGCCTAAAAAGGACAGCTAACTGTCAGAACGCTTTTGAAGAGCTGAAGCAGGCCATGTGCTCTGCACCTGTCCTGAAAAGCCTCTGTTACTCCAAAACATTCATTGTCCAAACTGATGCATCTGAATTAGGGGTAGGGGCAGTCTTATGACAACTTAATTCTGAGGGCCAGGATCAACCTGTTGCTTTTATCAGCAGGAGGTTGACCCCTAGAGAAAAGCATTGGTCTGCCATAGAGAGGGAGGCCTTTGCTGTGGTCTGGGCACTGAAGAAGTTGAGGCCATACCTGTTTGGCACTCACTTCATTGTTCAGACAGACCACAAACCTCTACTTTGGCTAAAACAAATGAAAGGTGAAAACCCTAAATTGTTGAGGTGGTCCATATCCCTACAGGGAATGGACTATACAGTGGAACATAGACCTGGGAGTACCCACTCCAATGCAAATGGACTCTCCAGATATTTCCACTTAGACAATGAAGACTCATCAGGTAATGACTAGTCTTATTGTCCTTCGTTTGGGGGGGGGGGGGGTTGTAGGAAAGTACTATCTTGCCTGGAATGTTACCCCCATATTTCACTGTATATATGTTGTTTTAGTTGTATGTGTCACTGGGACCCTGCCAGCCAGTGCCCCAGTGCTCATAAGTGTGCCCTGTATGTGTTACCTGTGTTATGACTAACTGACAATTCTTACACAGGCCTGCCAAGGCAGCCTGAGTGAAATAACGTCCACGTTATTTCACAGCCATTTACCACTGCACTTAAGTAACTTATAAGTCACCTATATGTCTAACCTTTACCTGGAAAAGGTTGGGTGCTAAGTTACTTAGGGGGTCATTCTGACCTCGGCGGTAAAAGGCCCTTACCGCCGGTCAGAAGACCGCCATAACACCGCCGGGGCCGCGGTTAACCGCCACGGTCATTCTGACTCACAACGGCCAAACCTCCAAAAATCCGTCCTCCACTGCAGCCCGCCACATCAGCGGGCAGCGATAAACTGGAGATGACCAAACCTCCACCGTCACGCCAACAGAAATACGCCCATGCCATTACGACCCACGAATCCACACGGCGGTCATTCAAACGCGGTATTCCATTGGCGCTACACACCGCCGCGGTCAGAATACACACACATCACCAAAACACAGCCACATTGGACAATTTGAAATACACACACCTGATACACATACACACACCACTCCCACACAATCAACCAACTATAAAACACACACCCACATCACCCACAAACCCCTGCGACCATAATTACTGAGAGAAGGAGAGAGAGACACAGCAGACAATCCATAGCAAGACACACTGAGGCACACTACACCATCACACACACCACATAGTAGCACAAAGCACCACTCACCAACATACTCCTCATCACATACAGCACCCCACACCTCACCCACACCACTCCATGGCACCCCAAAGGCACCCACGCTTTTCGGACCAAGAACTCCAGGTCATGGTGGAGGAAATCCTAAGAGTGGAACCCCAGCTCTTCGGCTCGCAGGTGCAGCACACCAGTATAGCCAGGAAGGCGGAGCTATGGCAGCGGATCGTGGACAGGGTCAACGCGGTGGGACAGCATCCCAGGAATAGGGAGGACATCCGCAAAAGATGGAACGACCTACGGGGGAAGGTCCGATCGATGGTCTCCAGGCACAACATCGCGGTCCAGAAGACTGGCGGCGGACCCCCACCCACCCCTCCCGAATTTTCATCGTGGGAGCAAGACGTCTTGAACATCCTGCATCCTCAGGGCCTCGCTGGAGTAGCCGGAGGAATGGACTCTGGTAAGTCCAATCTCAACTACTATATCCCCCCCACCCCACCAGCATGCCAACCCACACCCCCACCCTCACCCCCAACCCCCAGCACACATCCTCCCTGACAATGTCTCACCAGCACAACCCACGCATCCCAACACCAACTCCTGCATGCCAACACAAATCATGGGCACCCATCACCTAAGCATGACCACTGCACTAACCCCCCCCCCCCACTAACTACCCTCACAACACCTCCCTCAAGGGAATGCCTGCACTGGGGGACAAGGGCACCCATAACACGCACGCTATTGCACACACAGAAACAATAACCAAACTCTCTTACCCCATGCAGGACCCGAACGACAACACACCAGCCAGGAGGGTCCAGAAGTGTCCATCCCACCATCGGAACAGGCTCACACTGAGGATAGCAGCTCTGTCGACAGTGAACCTGATGACCAGCCCAGACCATCGGGGACCTCTGGGCAGTCGGTTCCCCTCAGGCAGCCACAGGCCACACCAGACCCGACCCCCTCTGCCAACACCAGCACAGCTCCCACCCAGCGGGCCCATGCCTCTGTCTCTAGGACAGCTCAATCAGCGGTGTGTCTGCCACTACAGGGCACCCAGGCTAACCCAACACCCCAACAACAACAGGGACCTGGGGGCTGTGGTAGCGGGCACACCGTCCAGGGGACAGAGGCCGGGGGAAACCGGGCAGCTCGGAGGGCTGCTGTGCGACACGGGGGGAGGAGAGACCCAGGGAACTCACTCTCCAAGAGGCCCTCACCACCCTCATGGGGGCCTACCACCACTCCCAAGAAACGATGGCGACGGTACTGGCCAGGTTCACTGAGATCCAGGCACAGCAGGAGGAACGCTACATGGGGTTCAGGGAGGAGCTGAGAATCATCGGGACCGCAATGGGGACCATCGTCCTGGCCCTCAACAGGATAGAGGACGCGTTGCGGGACCATGGTGCACCACACAGGGCCCCTGTCACTAGCCCGGACCAGGAACAGCCTACCACCTCTGCCGGCGCTAGTGGACAGGAGGTCCCAACACCTCGACAGCCCCCCAGAACCCCACCTCCTGCTGAAGAACAACCACCCCGTAAGAGGAGCCTGAGACCAAAAAAAAAGACAGAGTAGGATGTCAAGACCCCCGCCAGCAGGACATACCCCCTCAAGTCTTCCCACTGTCCCACATTGCCACCCTGTCCAACCATGAACTGCCTATGCTCCATCCTTCCACAGGCAAAAGGACAATGCACCTGTGAGACTGAGAACTGGACTCTGCCATGGATATTCCTCCACCCCCACCCATCACCCTTAGAATCACATGTACCGATATCTAGCACTGTAAATAAATCACATTTTGCACACAAATCTGTTTTGAGTCATGCTGTATTATTAACAAATGTATTACATATTACTGTTCAATTTCTGTTCTGTCAATTAGTCATGACAACATACCAATGTCAATACGCTGTATTTCATGGGCGAACCAAGCAGAAGTCAGGTACTGAGTCAGACAGCACTGAGAAGGGAAGGGAAAGGCAAAAATTAATGAAAAACATCTTTGGGGAACTACAGAAAGTACAGATGCAGGAGGCTATAAGCAATTGTGAAATGTTGTGGGTGATTCTTACCTGTGTGTTACTGGAAATACTGTTGTATCACTCTGTCCCTATTGTCTGTGTCGTCCTCAGAGTCTTCCTCCTCTTCACTCTCCACAGGCTCCACGGCTTCTACAACACCACCATCTGGACCATCCTCCTGCAGGAAAGGCACCTGGCGTCGCAAAGCCAGGTTGTGAAGCATACAGCACGCCACGATGATATGGCACACCTTCTTTGGTGAGTACATTAGGGATCCACCTGTCATATGCAGGCACCTAAATCTGGCCTTCAGGAGCCCAAAGGTTCGCTCAATCACCCTCCTAGTACGCCCATGGGCCTCATTGTACCGTTCCTCTGCCCTGGTCCTGGGATTCCTCACTGGGGTCAATAGCCACGGCAGGTTGGGGTAACCAGAGTCACCTATTAGCCACACACGCTGTCTCTGTAGCTGGTCCATCACATAGGGAATGCTGCTATTTCGCATAACATACGCGTCATGCACTGACCCTGGGAACTTGGCATTTACATGGGAGATGTACTGGTCAGCCAAACAGACCACCTGGATATTCATTGAATGGTAATTCTTCCTGTTCCTGTACACCTGTTCATCGTCATTTGGGGGGACTAAAGCCACATGGGTCCCATCAATTGCACCAATGATGTTGGGGATGTGTCCAAGGGCATAGAAATCAGCTTTCACTGTAGGCAAATCACCCTCCTCTGGGAAAATGATGTAGCTCCGCATGAGTTTCATCAGGGCAGACAACACTCTGGATAAGATCTTGGAAAACATAGGCTGAGACATCCCAGATGACATGGCCACTGTTGTCTGGAATGAGCCAGTTGCAAAGAAATGGAGGACAGACAGAACCTGCACTAGAGGGGGAATTCCTGTGGGTTGGCGGATGGGGGACATCAGGGCTGGCTCCAGCTGGGCACACAGTTCATGGATGGAGGCTCGGTCAAGTCGGTATCGTAGTATTATATGGCGTTCTTCCATTGTCGACAGGTCCACCAGCGGCCGGTACACGCGAGGATTCCTCCTTCTCATCGCTAGTCCCAGCGGACGGTGCCTAGGAAGGAGAATATGGAGTACAGAGTCAATCCACTCACAGGTACGTACAACACAGCTTGCACAGTACAGGTAAATGTATGGTTTGATATGTTTGTATGTGTGCCATTGCAAGGCCTAGGCCTGTGTGACGCATTAGAAATTAAGCCATGTGGGCCCTTGAAATGGCCGATGCCTGACCTGTGAAGTGGGACAATGGGATGTGAGGTCACTGCGCTGGCGGGGCACACCGTGGCGGTAGGCGGTCGAAGACCGCTGTGCGAAGACGCATTGGTTAACATTGAAGCCTATGGGTTTCAGGAGCCAATGACGATGTGCGCCGGCGGTCGCGGTACGCACCGCCGCGGTACGCACCGCCGCGGGCGTGACCGCCATTTTCTATCTGCTCAATCATTCGAGACCTGATCATCCACAGGAGAGGACCTATACTGCAAGTGCTGCTGTGAACTCGGTCTGGAAGTGACAATGGCTGCTGCTACTGGTGAAAGGGCCCCCGCCTTCAGTTCAGAAGAGTTGGAGAAGCTCGTGGACGGGGTCCTCCCCCAGTATGCGCTACTCTACGGTCCTCCAGACCAACAGGTGAGTACACTCAGTGCACATTGAATGGGTTATGCCTGTGTGGAGTGGGGGGGATGTAAGTTGGTGGGGTGTGGAGGGAATGAGGAGTGCAACGCACGACAGATGAGAGAATGGGAACCATGGCAAGGTTGGGGAGGGGGGGCATGTACTCCAAACATGCAGATATGTGACGGTTTCTCTTTCCCACCCTGTACATGTCAAACAGGTGAGCGCCCATCAGAAAATCGATATTTGGCCTGCCATCGCCAAGGAAGTCCGGAACTTGGGGGTCTACCACAGACGGGGCACCCACTGCCGCAAGAGGTGGGAGGACATCCGCCGCGGAACGAGGAAGACCGCAGAAACACTGCTGGGGATGGCCTCCCGACCTAGGAGGGGTGCCAGTCGCACCATGACCCCCCTGATGTCCCGGATCCTGGCGGTGGCCTACCCTAATTTGGATGGGCCCTTGAGGACAGCACAGCAGACACAAGGGGGTGAGTATCTGCACATTCTCCTATCTGTATGCGCAGTGGAGGCGTCTGGGTGGGGGAGGAGGGCTGTGGGTGACATTAGGCCAGGGCGCTCTCTGTAGTGTAGTCCTCTCCGTTAGGCATGGCCCTGTGCCCCCGCCCCCCGCCTCTGTAGGGTGCCAAGTGCAGCTACCCATGCTCCAGCATCACACATGTGCGCGTCTGTTGTCCCTAGACCTGTTTGCCTAGTCAGAAGTACTGAGTAGTGTACCCCAAGTTCGCGACTTAGTGCACGAGGCACCTGTGTCTGTCCTCTCCGCAAAGGGTATTGCTAAGGCATGCACTCAACTTTGTTTAATTTCTCCCCCCACCCTAAATCTTTGTCTTCTTGTGTTTTAGCATCATCAGGCGGAGGAGATTTGGCGTCGGAGCAGGAGGGAGCTGCAGGTCACCAGGCCCCGGTGGGCACTGACACAGACACCGAGGGCACCAGTGATCCGGAGGGCGAGGGGAGCACCACAACGGGGGCCGGTGGAGACACCAGCGACACGGACACGTCCTCGTTTGGGAGCTCCCTAGCGGTGGCGGCACCATCTGTGCCCCCCGCAACAACAGGTACAGCCGCCACCCAGCGCACCAGCACCGCCCTCCCAGCAGCCCCTCAGTCTTCGCTCCGTGGCCGCTCGGCCAGGAAGGCGCGCGTCTCCTTCGCCCCAGGCACCTCAGCCCCTGCCTCTGTTACCCCTACTGCCCTCAGTGCGGAGCTCATTGACCTGGTGAGGACGGTCATTGTTGGGCAGACTACCCTTCTGAATGCCATCCAGGGGGTGGAAAGGGAGGTGCATCGGAGCAATGCCTACCTGGAGGGCGTTCATTCGGGTCAGGCTGCCCATCAACGAGCGTTCACTGCTCTGGCCTCAGCACTGACGGCAGCCATTGTCCCTGTCTCCAGTCTCCCTCTTCTATCTGCCTCCACCCTTTCTCTGTCTCCTGTACCTCAACCTATCCCATCCACACCATCAGACCAGCCTGCACACACCTCAACACCCAAGGCCAGCTCATCCAAACATAAGCACCACAGAAAACACAAGCATTCACCCAAGCAACACACAGATGCAGACATATCAACAGTCACTACCACATCTGTGTCCCCGTCCTCCTCGTCTCCCTCCTCCCTCCCTGTGACGTCTACACTCACACCTGCATGCACCCCAACATCAGCCAGTTCTTCCACCACCAGCAAACCCTCCACTACAGTCCGCACACCTGCAGTCACCACCCCCACTGGCATTTACACGTCCCCTGTGTCCTCTCCCACTGTGTCTGTCACCCCCTCTTCCAAGACACATAAACGCAGGCAGACACCCAAACAACAGCCAACCACCTCACCACAGCCTACGTCCCAGTCACCTGCACCCAAGGACAGCACACCTGGCTCTCATACAACCACATCCTCTTCCTCCACTTCTCTCACCACTACTCCTACCCCTTACCTTGGTCCCAAGAAATATTACCTCTCCAATTTTGACCTCTTTCCCTCCCCCGACCCACCCCCTCCAACTGGGAAAAGTCCCAAGGGCACCTCAGCCACCACCAGCCCAACTTCTACAGTGCAAGTGGTGCATGGCATGTGGAGTCCACCCTTTGGCGGCAGTAACACTTCGGTGAGCAGCAAGGGGACAGCCAGCCCCCCCCCCCAGGCAAGAGGACCCGGAAATTGAAGGGCCGACGTGAGCGGACAGAGACGGCTGCCCCCAAGGAGGTGACTCCGGCCACTTCACCGGCCACAGCAGCCAGGGGAGGCAAGGGGCCGAGAGCCACATCTAAGGAGCGGAAGGACAGCAGGGCGGAGAGGACAACCACCAGGAGCGCGGAGCAGGAGGGCCCCACAAGCCCCATCCCGGCTGCAAGGGACGACACCAAAGGGCCCAGGACTCACTCCCCGAAGGGGCCTGACACAGCACGGTCGGAGGGCGAGTGAGCAGGGTGTCCAGGCCAGGTCTGACTCCCTTGACATACTGCAAGAGCACCGCTGAACAGGGCCCCGCCGTGAAGACAGGTACCGCTGAAGAGGGCCCCGCCGTGCAGAAGAGCGCCGCTGAACAGGGCCCCGCCGTGAAGACAGATACCGCTGAACAGGGCCCCGCCGTGAAGACAGGTACCGCTGAAGAGGGCCCCGCCGTGCAGAAGAGCGCCGCTGAACAGGGCCCCGCCGTGAAGACAGGTACCGCTGAAGAGGGCCCCGCCGTGCAGAAGAGCACCGCTGAACAGGGCCCCGCCGTGAAGACAGGTACCGCTGAACAGGGCCCCGCCGTGCAGAAGAGCACCGCTGAACAGGGCCCCGCCGTGAAGACAGGTACCGCTGAACAGGGCCCCGCCGTGCAGAAGAGCACCGCTGAACAGGGCCCCGCCTTGAAGACAGGTACCGCTGAACAGGGCCCCGCCGTGAAGACAGGTACCGCTGAAGAGGGCCCCGCCGTGCAGAAGAGCACCGCTGAACAGGGCCCCGCCGTGAAGACAGGTACCGCTGAACAGGGCCCCGCCGTGAAGACAGGTACCACTGAACAGGGCCCCGCCGTGCAGAAGAGGACCGCTGAACAGGGCCCCGCCGTGAAGACAGGTACCGCTGAACAGGGCCCCGCCGTGCAGAAGAGCACCGCTGAACAGGGCCCCGCCGTGAAGACAGGTACCGCTGAACAGGGCCCCGCCGTGAAGACAGGTACCGCTGAACAGGGCCCCGCAGTGCAGAAGAGCACCGCTGAACAGGGCCCCGCCATCTCAAGCACCGCTCCGCTGGGCCCTTCCTCTCAAGCACCGCTCCGCTGGGCCCTTCATCTCAAGCACCGCTCCGCTGGGCCCTTCCTCTCAGGCACCGCTCCGCTGGGCCCTTCCTGTCAAGCACCGCTCCGCTGGGCCCTTCCTCTCAAGCACCGCTCCGCTGGGCCCTTCATCTCAAGCACCGCTCCGCTGGGCCCTTCATCTCAAGCACCGCTCCGCTGGGCCCTTCCTGTCAAGCACCGCTCCGCTGGGCCCTCCCTCTCAAGCACCGCTCCGCTGGGCCCTTCATCTCAAGCACCGCTCCGCTGGGCCCTTCATCTCAAGCACCGCTCCGCTGGGCCCTTCCTCTCAGGCACCTCTCCGCTGGGCCCTTCCTGTCAAGCACTGCTCCGCTGGGCCCTTCATCTCAAGCACCGCTCCGCTGGGCCCTTCCTCTCAGGCACCGCTCCGCTGGACATCGCCATGTCATGCACCGCTGCGCTGGGTCCCGCTGTCTCAGGCACTGTTTATGGTTCACTGTGCCCACCATGCCTCCTCCTTGACCAGTGGAGACTGTCATCCACCGGATGGACTGTGGCTTTGCACTCCCCAGGATGGTGCAGTGGGCAGCCCACCCACTGTAGAGACATTGAGAGACTGTGGCTTTGCACTCCCCAGGATGGTGCAGTGGGCAGCCCAACCAATGTAGAGACATTGAGAGACTGTGGCTTTGCACTCCCCAGGATGGTGCAGTGGGCAGCCCACCCACTGTAGAGACATTGAGAGACTGTGGCTTTGCACTCCCCAGGATGGTGCAGTGGGCAGCCCACCCACTGTAGAGACATTGAGAGACTGTGGCTTTGCACTCCCCAGGATGGTGCAGTGGGCAGACCACCCACTGTAGAGACATTGAGAGACTGTGGCTTTGCACTCCCCAGGATGGTGCAGTGGGCATGGTGGCTCCTCGTGGATCTGGCGTCCTGGACTCATGTGGCTGTGGTGGCCCCCCCTTCCCTTCCCCCTGAGGTGCCTGTAGTTTTAACATCAGATGCCCCTGCAGTGTTCTCTCCAAAGGACTCAGGTCTCGTGTGTGGGCTTTGCCCTTGTTTCGCAGAACATTGGCCCACGGACATGTTAGATTTGTAGGATGTGCAGGACTTGTTACTTCAGTGATACACTGATGTGTATATATTTTTGGTTTTTGTAAATATTTTTCACGGTTGCTCAATTATTTCCAGGTGCTTTTTTTGTACATAAATATTTATTCCAAATTTGGTTGTGTCATTGTATTTTTAAAGGGTGTTTGTGTGGTGTCACTGTGACTTCCTGCTCTGCATTGGTGTGTACATATTGGGGGTGTGGGGATTTTCGCATATGTGTATGCCCGTAACCTTTCGTCCTCCCCCCTCCCGTGTGTCGTAGGTGCAGTACTCACCGTTGACCTCTGCGCGGAGTTCGTACTCGTGGTAGATGAGCAGGTAGACGAGAGCAGGTATGATGTTCAATTCGGGTTCCATGCTGTCCGGATTCCGCGTGGAGTGTCTCGAGGTGAGCGTTTTCCATTGAAAATGTCTGTTTCCGCCTTGTTTTTATCAGCGGGGCTCCCGCCCCGGAAAAGGTGGCGGATTGGTGGGTCGTGATAGGGTGGGCGGTACATTGTCTGCCGCCTGGCTGTTGGCGGTGACCGCCGCGCTGTTTGTTTGTTCCGCCGTGGCGGTCGGAGTGTTAATGCGGCGGGCTGTGTTGGCGGTTCCCGCCAGGGTCAGAATTGCATTTTTTTTACCGCCGGCCTGTTGGCGGGTTGGCCGCCGCTTTATCACCGACCGCCAGGGTTAGAATCACCCCCTTAGTGTGTGGGCACCCTGGCACTAGCCAAGGTGCCCCCACATTGTTCAAGGCAAATTCCCCGGACTTTGTGAGTGCGGGGACACAATTACACGCGTGCACTATACATATGTCACGACATATGTTTAACGCCACAATGTGTGAGAAAGTAGCCTCTTTCTAGCCTTGTTACTCCCACTTTGGGCCTCTTTGTGAGTGTATGTCAGGGTGTTTTCACTGTCTCACTGGGATCCTGCCAGCCAGGGCCCAGTGCTCATAGTGAAAACCCTATGTTTTCAGTATGTTTGTTATGTGTCACTGGGACCCTGCTAGTCAGGACCCCAGTGCTCATAGGTTTGTGACCTATAAGTATGTGTTCCCTGTGTGATGCCTAACTGTCTCACTGAGGCTCTGCTAACCAGAACCTCAGTGGTTATGCTCTCTCATTTCTTTCAAATTGTCACTAACAGGCTAGTGACCAATTTCACCAATTTACATTGGCATACTGGAACACCCTTATAATTCCCTAGTAGATCCCTATGGGCTGCAGCATTTCTTTTGCCACCCATAGGGAGCTCTGACAATTCTTACACAGGCCTGCCACTGCAGCCTGAGTGAAATAACGTCCACGTTATTTCACAGCCATTTTACACAGCACTTAACTAACTTATAAGTCACCTATATGTCTAACCTTTACCTGGTAAAGGTTAGGTGCAAAGTTACTTAGTGTGAGGGCACCCTGGCACTAGCCAAGGTGCCCCCACATTGTTCAGGGCCAATTTCCCTGACTTTGTGAGTGCGGGGACACCATTACACGCGTGCACTACATATAGGTCACTACCTATATGTAGCTTCACAATGGTAACTCTGAATATGGCCATGTAACATGTCTATGATCATGGAATTGCCCCCTCTATGCCATCCTGGCATAGTTGGCACAATCCCATGATCCCAGTGGTCTGTAGCACAGACCCTGGTACTGCCAAACTGCCCTTCCTGGGGTTTCACTGCAGCTGCTGCTGCTGCCAACCCCTCAGACAGGCATCTGCCCTCCTGGGGTCCAGCCAGGCCTGGCCCAGGATGGCAGAACAAAGAACTTCCTCTGAGAGAGGGTGTGACACCCTCTCCCTTTGGAAAATGGTGTGAAGGCAGGGGAGGAGTTGCCTCTCCCAGCCTCTGGAAATGCTTTCTTGGGCACAGATGTGCCCAATTCTGCATAAGCCAGTCTACACCGGTTCGGGGGACCCCTTAGCCCTGCTCTGGTGTGAAACTGGACAAAGGAAAGGGGAGTGACCACTCCCCTGACCTGCACCTCCCCTGGGAGGTGTCCAGAGCTCCTCCAGTGTGCTCCAGAACTCTGCCATCTTGGAAACAGAGGTGCTGCTGGAACACTGGACTGCTCTGAGTGCCCAGTGCCACCAGGTGACGTCAGAGACTCCTTCTGATAGGCTCCTCCAGGTGTTGCTAGCCTATCCTCTCTCCTAAGTAGCCAAACCCTCTTTTCTGGCTATTTAGGGTCTCTGTCTCTGGGGAAACTTTAGATAACGAATGCAAGAGCTCATCCGAGTTCCTCTGCATCTCTCTCTTCACCTTCTGCCAAGGAATCGACTGCTGACCGTGCTGGAAGCCTGCAACACTGCAACAAAGTAGCAAAGACGACTACTGCAACTCTGTAATGCTGATCCTGCCGCCTTCTCGACTGTTTTCCTGGTGGTGCATGCTGTGGGGGTAGTCTGCCTCCTCTCTGCACTAGAAGCTCTGAAGAAATCTCCCGTGGGTCGACGGAATCTTCCCCCTGCAACCGCAGGCACCAAAAAGCTGCATTACCGGTCTATTGGGTCTCCTCTCAGCACGACGAGCGAGGTCCCTCGAATCCAGCAACTCTGTCCAAGTGGCCCCCACAGTCCAGTGACTCTTCAGTCCAAGTTTGGTGGAGGTAAGTCCTTGCCTCATCTCGCTAGACTGCATTGCTAGGAACCGCAACTTTTGCAGCTACTCCGGCCCCTGTGCACTTCCGGCAGAAATCCTTTGTGCACAGCCAAGCCTGGGTCCACGGCAATCTAACCTGCATTGCACGACTTTCTAAGTTGGTCTCCGGCGACGTGGGACTCCTTTGTGTAACTTCGGGTGAGCACCATTTCACGCATCCTTGTAGTGCCTGTTTCTGGCACTTCTCCGGCTGCTACCTGCTGCTAAGAGGGCTCCTTGTCTTGCTCGACGTCCCCTCTACCTCCTGGTCCAATTTGCCACCTCCTGGTCCCTCCTGGGCCACAGCAGCGTCCAAAAACGCTAACCGCACGATTTGCAGCTAGCAAGGCTTGTTGGCGTTCTTTCGGCGGGAAAACACTTCTGTACGACTCTACAAGGCGAGTGGGATCCGTCCTCCAAAGGGGAAGTCTCTAGCCTTTTGCGTTCCTGCAGAAACCGCAGCTTCTTCAGTCCAGTAGAAGCTTCTTTGCACCCACAGCTGGCATTTCCTGGGCATATGCCCATCTCCGACTTGCTTGTGACTTTTGGACTTGGTCCCCTTGTTCCACAGGTACCCTAGATTGGAAATCCACAGTTGTTGCATAGTTGGTTTGTGTCTTTCCTGCATTATTCCTCTAACACGACTTCTTTGTTCTTAGGGGAACTTTAGTGCACTTTGCACTCGCTTTTCAGGGTCTTGGGGAGGGCTAATTTTCTAACTCTCACTACTTTCTAATAGTCCCAGCGACCCTCTACAAGGTCACATAGGTTTGGGGTCCATTCGTGGTTCGCATTCCACTTTTGGAGTATATGGTTTGTGTTGCCCCTATCCCTATGTTTCCCCATTGCATCCTATTGTAACTATACATTGTTTGCACTGTTTTCTAAGACTATACTGCATATTTTTGCTAGTGTGTATATATATCTTGTGTATATTTCCTATCCTCTCACTGAGGGTACACTCTAAGATACTTTGGCATATTGTCATAAAAATAAAGTACCTTTATTTTTAGTATAACTGTGTATTGTGTTTTCTTATGATATTGTGCATATGACACTAAGTGGTACGGTAGTAGCTTCACACGTCTCCTAGTTCAGCCTAAGCTGCTCTGCTAAGCTACCATTATCTATCAGCCTAAGCTGCTAGACCCCTATACACTAATAAGGGATAATTGGGCCTGGTGCAAGGTGCAAGTACCCCTTGGTACTCACTACAAGCCAGTCCAGCCTCCTACATTGGTTGTGCAGTGGTGGGATAGGTGCTTTGAGACTACTTACCACTCTTGTCATTGTACTTTTCATAAGAGAAAAATATACAAAACAAGTTCAGTGTATATACACATAGCCAAAAAGTTTTGCATTTCCTCTTTTCAATCTTTTCTAAGTGCTGAAAAGTACTTCTAACTTTCTAAAAAGTTCAAAAAAGTTTTTAAAGTTTTTTTCTCTGTCTTTCTAAAAGCTCTGACAAACTTTTTTCTCTTTTTCTATCACTTTAACTCTCTCTAAAAATGTCTGGCACAGGCCAAAATGTTGATCTGTCCAAACTTGCATATGATCACCTTAGCTGGAAATGAGCAAGGAGTCTCTGCACAGAGAGAGGTTTGAGTGTAGGGAAGAATCCTTCCTTGGAATTGTAACTTAACATGCTTAGAGAACAGGATAAGGCTAGAAGTGCCCCATCTGTTGAAAAAGTAGCTAATGGTTCCCAATCTGATCCAGGGCTCCCCCAGGAAAAGATTCAGGAAAGAAACTTCCTAGCCTGCCCATTACTAGACAGTCTAGCATAGTTGGTAATGATGAAGAGCCACACCATACAAATAGTGTTGTCTCACATCATAGCAAAAGCATTTATTCACACCACAGTGGTACTGATGTTTCTGTTAGCCAAGCTGTTAGTGTGCCCTCTGTAAGGGACAGGTCTCCTTCTGTTCATTCCCATCATACCTCTGTATCTAGAAATGTCCCTCCCACCAACCCTGATGACAGATTGTTAGAAAGGGAACACAATAATTTGAGGGTGGAACAAACCAGACTGAAGCTTAAAAAGCAACAGCTGGATTTGGATAGACAGTCTTTAGAATTAGAGAAGGAAAGACAGAAGTTGGGTTTAGAAACCCATGGTGGCAGCAGCAGTATTCCCCATAGTCATCCTGCAAAAGAGCATGATTCCAGGAATCTGCACAAGATAGTTCCCCCTTATAAGGAGGGGGATGACATTAACAAGTGGTTTGCTGCACTTGAGAGGGCCTGTGTTGATCAGGATGTCCCTCAAAGGCAGTGGGCTGCTATCCTATGGCTATCATTTAGTGGAAAAGGTAGGGATAGGCTCCTTACTGTGAAAGAAAGTGATGCCAATAATTTATTTTACAGTACTTAAGAATGCACTCCTGCATGGTTATGGCTTAACCACTGAACAATACAGGATAAAGTTCAGAGAGACCAAAAAGGAGTCTTCACAAAACTGGGTTGATTTCATTGACCATTCAGTGAAGGCCTTGGAGGGGTGGTTACATGGCAGTAAAGTTACTGATTATGACAGCCTGTATAACTTGATCCTGAGAGAGCATATTCTTAATAATTGTGTGTCTGATTTGTTGCACCAGTACTTGGTGTACTCTGATCTGACCTCTCCCCAAGAATTGGGAAAGAAGGCAGTCAAATGGGTCAGAACAAGGGTGAACAGAAATGTTCATACAGGGGGTGACAAAGATGGCAACAAAAAGAAGGATGGTAAGTCTTCTGACAAGGGTGGGGACAAATCTAAAAATGAGTCTTCATCAGGCCCACAAAAACACTCTGGTGGGGGTGGTGGGTCCAAATTCTCCTTTAATCGAAACAAAGAAAAGAAACCATGGTGCTATTTATGTAAAGTAAAAGGCCATTGGACAACAGATCCCAGTTGTCCAAAGAAAAGCACCAAGCCTCCTACCACTACAACCCCTACTGCTACCCCTAGTGTCCCTACTAATAGCAGTGCTGGTGGGAGCAAACCTACTAATAGCCAATCCAAGGGAGTAGCTGGGCTCACTATTGGTAACTTAGTTGGGGTTGGCCTTGTTAGGGAGGCCACAGAGGCTGTGTTAGTCTCTGAGGGGGCTATTGATTTAGCCACCTTAGTTGCTTGTCCCCTTAATATGGAAAAGTACAAGCAGCTACCCCTAATAAATGGTGTTGAGGTTCAGGCCTACAGGGACACTGGAGCCAGTGTGACTATGGTCATAGAGAAACTGGTCCACCCTGAACAACACCTACTTGGTCACCAGTACCAAGTAACCGATGCTCACAACAACACACTTAGCCACCCCATGGCTGTTGTTAATCTCAACTGGGGGGGGTTACTGGTCCAAAGAAAGTTGTGGTAGCCACAGATTTACCTGTAGACTGTCTAATAGGAAATGATTTGGAGACATCAGCTTGGTCAGATGTGGAGTTGGAGGCCCATGCAGCAATGCTGGGCATCCCAGGGCATATTTTTGCTTTGACAAGGGCTCAGGCCAAAAAGCAAAAAGGACAGGGAAGCTTGGATCCTGGAACAATGGACCAAGTGCTCCCTAAAGCTAGGGCTAGTAGAAGCAAACCACTTCCCACTATCCCTCCCTCTACAGTGGATTCAACTTCTGAGGAAGAAGAATTCCCTCCCTGTGCAGAACCTACACCAGAGGAGCTGGAAGCAGACACTGCTGAGCTTTTGGGTGAAGGGGGGCCTGCCAGGGAGGAGCTGAGTGTGGCACAGCAAACCTGTCCCACATTAGAGGGTCTAAGACAGCAAGCTGTCAAACAGGCTAATGGGGATGTCAGTGACTCTCACAGAGTTTACTGGGAGGACAACCTCTTGTACACTGAGCATAGGGATCCTAAACCTGGAGCTGCCAGGAGATTAGTGATTCCTCAGGAGTACAGAAAGTTCCTCCTAACTCTTGCCCACGACATTCCCCTAGCTGGGCATCTGGGACAAATGAAAACTTGGGACAGACTTGTTCCCTTGTTTCATTGGCCTAGAATGTCTGAGGACTCAAAAGATTTTTGTAAGTCCTGTGAAACCTGTCAAGCCAGTGGCAAGACAGGTGGCACCCCAAAGGCACCCCTTATTCCACTGCCTGTGGTTGGGGTTCCCTTTGAAAGGGTAGGGGTTGACATAGTTGGCCCCCTTGACCCTCCCACTGCTTCAGGCAATAGGTTTATCTTGGTGGTAGTGGACCATGCCACAAGATACCCTGAAGCAATTCCTTTAAGGACCACTACAGCACCTGCAGTGGCAAAGGCCCTCCTGGGAATATTTTCCAGAGTGGGATTCCCAAAGGAAGTAGTATCAGACAGGGGAAGCAATTTCATGTCTGCATACTTAAAGGCCATGTGGAAGGAGTGTGGTGTAACTTACAAGTTCACTACACCCTATCATCCACAAACAAATGGACTGGTGGAGAAATTTAATAAAACTCTCAAAGGCATGATTATGGGTCTCCCTGAAAAACTCCGCAGGAGATGGGATATCCTTCTACCATGCCTCCTTTTTGCCAACAGGGAGGTACCCCAGAAAGGAGTGGGCTTCAGTCCCTTTGAACTTCTTTTTGGACACCCTGTTAGGGGTCCACTCACACTTGTAAAGGAGGGTTGGGAACAACCTTTAAAAGCTCCTAAGCAGGATATTGTGGATTATGTACTTGGCCTCAGATCAAGGATGGCTGAGTACATGAAAAAGGCCAGCAAAAACCTTCAGGCCAGCCAAGAGCTCCAGAAGCAATGGCATGACCAGAAGGCTGTTTTGGTTCAGTACCAACCAGGGCAGAAAGTGTGGGTCTTGGAGCCTGTGGCCCCAAGAGCACTCCAAGATAAATGGAGTGGACCCCACACAATTGTTGAAAAGAAGGGAGAAGTCACCTATTTAGTTGACTTAGGCACTGCCAGGATTCCCCTTAGGGTACTCCATGTAAACCGCCTGAAACCCTACTATGACAGGGCTGATCTCACCCTGCTCATGGCAACTGATGAGGGACGGAAGAAGACAGAGATCCTCTACCTGATCTCCTCTCTTCCACAGAACAAGATGCTCTTGTGGAAGGTGTAGTTTTGGCTGATTGTCTTACTGCTGAGCAGAAAGACCATTGCATAAATCTCCTAGATCAATTCTCTGAACTCTTCTCTACTGTGCCAGGTACCACTTCTTGGTGTGAGCACACTATAGATACTGGAGACAGTTTACCTGTCAAAAGTAAGATCTATAGGCAGCCTGACCATGTCAGGGACTGCATAAAGCAAGAGGTGCAGAAAATGTTAGAACTAGGAGTGGTTGAGCACTCTGAAAGTCCATGGGCTTCTCCTGTGGTACTTGTACCAAAACCCCATTCCAAAGATGGAAAGAAGGAAATTCGGTTTTGTGTAGACTATAGAGGTCTCAATCTGGTAACCAAAACTGATGCTCACCCTATACCCAGGGCAGATGAGCTCATAGATACACTGGCATCTGCCAAGTATCTAAGCACTTTTGATTTGACTGCAGGGTATTGGCAGATCAAATTGTCAGAAGATGCTAAACCTAAAACTGCATTTTCAACCATTGGAGGACATTACCAGTTTACTGTAATGCCTTTTGGTTTGAAAAATGCACCTGCCACTTTTCAAAGGTTGGTGAACACAGTCCTGCAAGGGCTGGAAGCTTTCAGTGCAGCATATTTGGACGATATAGCTGTCTTTAGCTCCAGCTGGGATGATCACCTGGTCCACCTATGGAAAGTTTTGGAGGCCCTGCAGAAGGCAGGCCTCACTATCAAGGCTTCAATGTGCCAGATAGGGCAGGGGAAGGTGGTTTATCTGGGACACCTGGTTGGTGGGGAACAGATTGCACCACTTCAGGGGAAAATCCAAACAATTATTGATTGGGTTCCCCCTACCACTCAGACTCAGGTGAGGGCCTTCCTAGGCCTCACTGGGTATTACAGGAGGTTCATTAAGAACTATGGCTCCATTGCAGCCCCTCTTAATGACCTCACATCCAAGAAAATGCCTAAAAAAGGTATTATGGACAGCAAACTGTCAGAAAGCTTTTGAGGAGCTGAAGCAGGCCATGTGCTCTGCACCTGTCCTGAAAAGCCCTTGTTACTCTAAAAAATTCTATGTCCAAACTGATGCATCTGAATTAGGAGTAGGGGCAGTCCTATCACAACTTAATTCTGAGGGCCAGGATCAACCTGTTGCTTTTATTAGTAGGAGGTTGACCCCTAGAGAAAAGTGTTGGTCTGCCATAGAGAGGTAGGCCTTTGCTGTGGTCTGGGCTCTGAAGAAGTTGAGGCCATACCTGTTTGGCACTCACTTCATTGTTCAGACAGACCACAAACCTCTACTTTGGCTAAAACAAATGAAAGGTGAAAATCCTAAATTGTTGAGGTGGTCCATATCCCTACAGGGAATGGACTATACAGTGGAACATAGACCTGGGAGTAGCCACTCCAATGCAGATGGACTTTCCAGATATTTCCACTTAGACAATGAAGACTCATCAGGTCATGGCTAGTCTTATTGTCCTTCGTTTGGGGGGGGGGGTTGTGTAGGAAAGTACCATCTTGCCTGGCATGTTACCCCCATTTTTCACTGTATATATGTTGTTTTAGTTGTATGTGTCACTGGGACCCTGGTGCTCATAAGTGTGCCTGAATTTGTTACCTGTGTAGTGACTAACTGTCTCACTGAGGCTCTGCTAATCAGAACCTCAGTGGTTATGCTCTCTCATTTCTTTCCAAATTGTCACTAACAGGCTAGTGATCATTTTTACCTATTTACATTGGCTTACTGGAACCCCCCTATAATTCCCTAGTATATGGTACTGAGGTACCCAGGGTATTGGGGTTCCAGGAGATCCCTATGGGCTGCCGCATTTCTTTTGCCACCCATAGGGAGCTCTGACAATTCTTACACAGGCCTGCCACTGCAGCCTGAGTGAAATAACGTCCACGTTATTTCACAGCCATTTTACACTGCACTTAAGTAACTTATAAGTCACCTATATGTCTAACCTTTACCTGGTAAAGGTTAGGTGCAAAGTTACTTAGTGTGAGGGCACCCTGGCACTAGACAAGGTGCCGCCACATTGTTCAGGGCCAATTTCCCTGACTTTGTGAGTGCGGGGACACCATTACACGCGTGCACTACATATAGGTCACTACCTATATGTAGCTTCACAATGGTAACTCCGAATATGGCCATGTAACATGTCTATGATCATGGAATTGCCCCCTCTATGCCATCCTGGCATAGTTGGCACAATCCCATGATCCCAGTGGTCTGTAGCACAGACCCTGGTACTGCCAAACTGCCCTTCCTGGGGTTTCACTGCAGCTGCTGCTGCTGCCAACCCCTCAGACAGGCATCTGCCCTCCTGGGGTCCAGCCAGGCCTGGCCCAGGATGGCAGAACAAAGAACTTCCTCTGAGAGAGGGTGTGACACCCTCTCCCTTTGGAAAATGGTGTGAAGGCAGGGGAGGAGTAGCCTCCCCCAGCCTCTGGAAATGCTTTGTTGGGCACAGATGTGCCCAATTCTGCATAAGCCAGTCTACACCGGTTCAGGGGACCCATTAGCCCTGCTCTGGCGCGAAACTGGACAAAGGAAAGGGGAGTGACCACTCCCCTGACCTGCACCTCCCCTGGGAGGTGTCCAGAGCTCCTCCAGTGTGCTCCAGACCTCTGCCATCTTGGAAACAGAGGTGCTGCTGGCACACTGGACTGCTCTGAGTGGCCAGTGCCACCAGGTGACGTCAGAGACTCCTTCTGATAGGCTCCTCCAGGTGTTGCTAGCCTATCCTCTCTCCTAAGTAGCCAAACCCTCTTTTCTGGCTATTTAGGGTCTCTGTCTCTGGGGAAACTTTAGATAACGAATGCAAGGGCTCATCCGAGTTCCTCTGCATCTCTCTCTCACCTTCTGCCAAGGAATCGACTGCTGACCGCGCTGGAAGCCTGCAACACTGCAACAAAGTAGCAAAGACGACTACTGCAACTCTGTAACGCTGATCCTGCCGCCTTCTCGACTGTTTTCCTGGTGGTGCATGCTGTGGGGGTAGTCTGCCTCCTCTCTGCACTAGAAGCTCCGAAGAAATCTCCTGTGGGTCGACGGAATCTTCCCCCTGCAACCGCAGGCACCAAATGTAGGAAAGTACCATCTTGCCTGGCATGTTACCCCCATTTTTCACTGTATATATGTTGTTTTAGTTGTATGTGTCACAGGGACCCTGGTAACCCAGGGCCCCAGTGCTCATAAGTGTGCCTGAATGTGTTACCTGTGTAGTGACTAACTGTCTCACTGAGGCTCTGCTAACCAGAACCTCAGTGGTTATGCTCTCTCATTTCTTTCCAAATTGTCACTGACAGGCTAGTGACCATTTTTACCAATTTACATTGGCTTACTGGAACACCCTTATAATTCCCTAGTATATGGTACTGAAGTACCCATGGTATTGGGGTTCCAGGAGATCCCTATGGGCTGCAGCATTTCTTTTGCCACCCATAGGGAGCTCTGACAATTCTTACACAGGCCTGCCACTGCAGCCTGAGTGAAATAACGTCCACGTTATTTCACAGCCATTTTACACTGCACTTAAGTAACTTATAAGTCACCTATATGTCTAACCTTTACCTGGTAAAGGTTAGGTGCAAAGTTACTTAGTGTGAGGGCACCCTGGCACTAGCCAAGGTGCCCCCACATTGTTCAGAGCCAATTCCCTGAACTTTGTGAGTGCGGGGACACCATTACACGCGTGCACTACATATAGGTCACTACCTATATGTAGCTTCACAATGGTAACTCCGAATATGGCCATGTAACATGTCTATGATCATGGAATTGCCCCCTCTATGCCATCCTGGCATAGTTGGCACAATCCCATGATCCCAGTGGTCTGTAGCACAGACCCTGGTACTGCCAAACTGCCCTTCCTGGGGTTTCACTGCAGCTGCTGCTGCTGCCAACCCCTCAGACAGGCAGCTGCCCTCCTGGGGTCCAGCCAGGCCTGGCCCAGGATGGCAGAACAAAGAACTTCCTCTGAGAGAGGGTGTGACACCCTCTCCCTTTGGAAAATGGTGTGAAGGCAGGGGAGGAGTAGCCTCCCCCAGCCTCTGGAAATGCTTTGTTGGGCACAGAGGTGCCCAATTCTGCATAAGCCAGTCTACACCGGTTCAGGGACCCCTTAGCCCCTGCTCTGGCGCGAAACTGGACAAAGGAAAGGGGAGTGACCACTCCCCTGACCTGCACCTCCCCTGGGAGGTGTCCAGAGCTCCTCCAGTGTGCTCCAGACCTCTGCCATCTTGGATACAGAGGTGCTGCTGGCACACTGGACTGCTCTGAGTGGCCAGTGCCACCAGGTGACGTCAGAGACTCCTGCTGATAGGCTCCTTCAGGTGTTAGTAGCCTATCCTCTCTCCTAGGTAGCCAAACCCTCTTTTCTGGCTATTTAGGGTCTCTGTCTCTGGGGAAACTTCAGATAACGAATGCAAGAGCTCATCCGAGTTCCTCTGCATCTCTCTCTTCACCTTCTGATAAGGAATCGACTGCTGACCGCGCTGGAAGCCTGCAAACCTGCAACATAGTAGCAAAGACGACTACTGCAACTCTGTAACGCTGATCCTGCCGCCTTCTCGACTGTTTTCCTGCTTGTGCATGCTGTGGGGGTAGTCTGCCTCCTCTCTGCACCAGAAGCTCCGAAGAAATCTCCCGTGGGTCGACGGAATCTTCCCCCTGCAACCGCAGGCACCAAAAAGCTGCATTACCGGTCCCTTGGGTCTCCTCTCAGCACGACGAGCGAGGTCCCTCGAATCCAGCGACGCTGTCCAAGTGACCCCCACAGTTGTTGCATTGCTGGTTTGTGTCTTTCCTGCATTATTCCTCTAACACGACTATTTTGTCCTTAGGGGAACTTTAGTGCACTTTGCACTCACTTTTCAGGGTCTTGGGGAGGGTTATTTTTCTAACTCTCACTATTTTCTAATAGTCCCAGCGACCCTCTACAAGGTCACATAGGTTTGGGGTCCATTCGTGGTTCGCATTCCATTTTTGGAGTATATGGTTTGTGTTGCCCCTATCCCTATGTTTCCCCATTGCATCCTATTGTAACTATACATTGTTTGCACTGTTTTCTAAGACTATACTGCATATTTTTGCTATTGTGTATATATATCTTGTGTATATTTCCTATCCTCTCACTGAGGGTACACTCTAAGATACTTTGGCATATTGTCATAAAAATAAAGTACCTTTATTTTTAGTATAACTGTGTATTGTGTTTTCTTATGATATTGTGCATATGACACTAAGTGGTACTGTAGTAGCTTCACACGTCTCCTAGTTCAGCCTAAGCTGCTCTGCTAAGCTACCATTATCTATCAGCCTAAGCTGCTAGACACCCTATACACTAATAAGGGATAACTGGGCCTGGTGCAAGGTGCAAGTACCCCTTGGTACTCACTACAAGCCAGTCCAGCCTCCTACACCAAAAAGCTGCATTACCGGTCTCTTGGGTCTCCTCTCAGCACGACGAGCGAGGTCCCTCGAATCCAGCAACTCTGTTCAAGTGGCCCCCACAGTCCAATGACTCTTCAGTCCAAGTTTGGTGGAGGTAAGTCCTTGCCTCATCTCGCTAGACTGCATTGCTGGGAACCGCGACTTTTGCAGCTACTCCGGCCCCTGTGCACTTCCGGCAGAAATCCTTTGTGCACAGCCAAGCCTGTGTCCACGGCACTCTAACCTGTATTGCACGACTTTCTAAGTTGGTCTCCGGGGACGTGGGACTCCTTTGTGTAACTTCAGGTGAGCACCGTTTCACGCATCCTCGTAGTTCCTTTTTCTGGCACTTCTCCGGGTGCTACCTGCTGCTAATAGGGCTCCTTGTCTTGCTCGACGTCCCCTCTACCTCCTGGTCCAATTTGCGACCTCCTGGTCCCTCCTGGGCAACAGCAGCGTCCAAAAACACTAACCGCACGATTTGCAGCTAGCAAGGCTTGTTGGCGTTCTTTTGGCAGGAAAACATGTTTGCACAACTTCACAAGGCGAGAAAGATCAGTCCTCCAAAGGAGAAGTCTCTAGCCCTTTGGGTTCCTGCAGAAGCCACAGCTTCTTCTGTCCAGTAGAAGCTTCTTTGCACCCACAGCTGGCATTTCCTGGGCATATACCCATCTCCGACTTGCTTGTGACTTTTGGACTTGGTCCCCTTGTTCCACAGGTACCCTAGATTAGAAATCCACAGTTGTTGCATTGTTGATTTGTGTCTTTCCTGCATTATTCTTCTGACACAACTTCTTTGTTCTTAGGGGAACTTTAGTGCACTTTGCACTCACTTTTCAGGGTCTTGGGGAGGGCAAATTTTCTAACTCTCGCTATTTTCTAATAGTCCCAGCGACCCTCTACAAGGTCACATAGGTTTGGGGTCCATTCGTGGTTCGCATTCCACTTTTGGAGTATATGGTTTGTGTTGCCCCTATCCCTATGTTTCCCCATTGCATCCTATTGTAACTATACATTGTTTGCACTGTTTTCTAAGACTATACTGCATACTTTTGCTAGTGTGTATATATATCTTGTGTATATTTCCTATCCTCTCACTGAGGGTACACTCTAAGATACTTTGGCATATTGTCATAAAAATAAAGTACCTTTATTTTTAGTATAACTGTGTATTGTGTTTTCTTATGATATTGTACATATGACACTAAGTGGTACGGTAGTAGCTTCACACGTCTCCTAGTTCAGCCTAAGCTGCTCTGCTAAGCTACCATTATCTATCAGCCTAAGCTGCTAGACACCCTATACACTAATAAGGGATAACTGGGCCTGGTGCAAGGTGCAAGTACCCCTTGGTACTCACTACAAGCCAGTCCAGCCTCCTACACCTACCCTTTCAAAGGTAACCCCAACCACAGGCAGTGGGATAAGGGGTGCCTTTGGAGTGCCACCTGTCTTGCCACTGGCTTGACAGGTTTCACAGGACTTACAAAATCCCTTTGTGTCCTCTGACATTCTAGGCCAATGAAACAAGGGAACAAGCCTGTCCCAAGTTTTCATTTGTCCCAGATGTCCAGCTAGGGGAATGTCGTGGGCTAGAGTTAGGAGGAACTTTCTGTACTCCTGAGGAATCACTAACCTCCTGGCAGTTCCAGGTTTAGGATCCCTTGCTTCAGTGTACAAGAGGTTGTCCTCCCAGTAAACTCTGTGAGAGTCACTGACATCCCCATTAGCTTGTTTGACAGCTTGCTGTCTGAGACCCTCTAATGTGGGACAGGTTTGCTGTGCCACACTCAGCTCCTCTCTGGCAGGCCCTCCTTCACCCAAAAGCTCAGCAGTGTCTGCTTCCAGCTCCTCTGGTGTAGGTTCTGCACAGGGAGGGAATTCTTCTTCCTCAGAAGTTGAATCCACTTTAGAGGGAGGGATAGTAGGAAGTGGTTTGCTTCTACTAGCCCTAGCTTTAGGGAGCACTTGGTCCATTGGTCCAGGATCCAAGCTTCCCTGTCCTTTTTGCTTTTTGGCCTGAGCCCTTGTCAAAGCAAAAATATGCCCTGGGATGCCCAGCATTGCTGCATGGGCCTCCAACTCCACATCTGACCAAGCTGATGGCTCCAAATCATTTCCTAGTAGACAGTCTACAGGTAAATCTGTGGCTACCACAACTTTCTTTGGACCAGTAACCCCCCCCCAGTTGAGATTAACAACAGCCATGGGGTGGCTAAGTGTGTTGTTGTGAGCATTGGTTACTTGGTACTGGTGACCAAGTAGGTGTTGTTCAGGGTGGACCAGTTTCTCTATGACCATATTCACACTGGCTCCAGTGTCCCTGTAGGCCTGAACCTCAACACCATTTATTAGGGGTAGCTGCTTGTACTTATCCATATTAAGGGGACAAGCAACTAAGGTGGCTCTTTTTTTGGAGGCTATTAACCTGACATGAAGAAAAAACAAAACATTTGTTGGAGTACCAACCTCCATAATATTCATGTTCTATGTCAACTCCACCGGGGAGGAGGGAGGGTTGCTTATGACTATCATGGAAATACCCCTACGAGAGAACTGGAGTTACAGGTAAGAAACCATTCCTTCTCTCGTAGGGGATTTCCATGTATAGTCATAAGCACTGAATAGAGTAGCAAGCCCATCCCCATAACTGCGGTGGAGTAGATATAAGAATACTGAGAAAAACATGAATCATGCAAACAAATTCTTGAGCAAAGCCTGTCCAACCTGAGCATCTGCCCTAGCGTCTGTATCAAGGCAGTAATGCTGTTATCGCCGCCAAGTGAACTTTTATTGACGACAGTTGTAAGCCCGATTTTGCCAAACTTAACAAGTATGGCAAGATAGATTGTTCTCCACAGGAAACCGGGTCAATGTTGTTGTGTAAACACCAAATGCAGAATCTCTTCCACTTGCTTGCATAGGCTGATCGTGTGGAAGGGCGTTTTGCTTCCTTCAGAATTTCCATACAGTCCTGAGGTAGGTTCAAGTGTCCATATTGCACTAGCTCAGGAGCCATGCTGCCAAACTCAACGATGAGGGGTTGGGATGAGATATCTGCCCTCTGAACTTCGTGAGAAGGTCCGGACGATATGGTAGCCTGATGTGTGGTTTGAGTGACCGGTGAAGAAGGTCTGGGAACCACCACTGGCGTGGCCACTCCGGAGCAATTAGGATCATTTTGGTCTGAGCATTGGACAGCTTCTGGAGAACCGCCGGAATCAGGGGAAGCGGTGGAAAGGCGTAAAGAAATGCTCCTGACCAGCTTATCCACAGGGCATTCCCCAGTGTCCCTGGATGGTAATATCTGGAGGCGAAGTTTTGGCATTTTTTGTTTTCTGGGGTTGCGAATAGGTCTGTAGAGGGGGTACCCCAGAGTGCGAAAATGGAATGAACGACGTCGTCGTGTAGTACCCATTCGTGGTTCTCGTTCATTACCCGACTGAGGGCATCCGCTTGAACATTCTGGATGCCGGGCAGGTGAGTTGCCACTAGCGACAGGTTCCTGGCTAGAAGCCAATGCCAGATTGTCTGAGCCTCTCTGGATAAAATTCTGGACCTGGTGCCTCCTTGTTTGTTCACGTAGTACATAGTGGCCACGTTGTCTGTCTGAAGAAGGAGAGTTTCCGTTCTCAGAGAGGGAAGGAAGGCTTTGAGCGCAAGGTGGACTGCGCGAAGTTCCAGCAGGTTGATGTGATAGAGACTCTCTCTCTGTGACCACTCGCCTTGGACTCGAAGATGTTCCATGTGCGCCCCCCATCCGAGCAGTGACGCATCTGTTACGATGGTTTGAGATGGAGGTCGTTGTTGGAACGGAATCCCCACCAAGAGATTGCTGGGTAGACACCACCACTTGAGGGATTGTAGGGTGTGAGGAGAAAGTAGGACTTTGTTCTCCCAATCGTCCCTCAGTTGACACCACTGATCCTCTAGATTTTCCTGCAATGGTCTCATATGGAGACGAGCATTGGGAACCAGATGGATACAAGACGCCATCGAGCCCAGTAGAGAAGCTATTATTCTTGCAGTGGCTTGAGGTCTTTCCTGCAGTTGCTTGCACTTTTGGAGAATCGATAGCCGCCGTTCCTCCGAAGGAAACACCTTTCCTAGCCTGGTATCTACAATGGCCCCTAAGTAATGCAACCTCTGAACAGGTGTTGCTGTAGATTTCAGAAGATTGACTTGAAGACCAAGTTTTTGTAGCAGTTGTAGAGTCCATTCGAAATGCTGCTGTGCCTCGAGATAGCTGGAGGCCTTTATGAGCCAATCGTCTAGATAGGGGTAGACGAATATTCGCTGTTTCCTCAAGTGGGCGGCTACTACCGCCATGCATTTGGAAAAAGTTCTTGGCGCTGATTTTAGGCCGAACGGTAGAACTGCAAATTGGTAATGGCGTTTTCCGACGGTGAACCTTAGGAATTTTCGATGTTTCTTGGTTACTGGGATATGAAAGTAAGCGTCGCAAAGATCTATCGCACATAGCCAGTCGCCCTGACGTAGATGTGGGTAAATTTGGTGTAAGGCTAACATCCTGAATTTTTCTTTGCGAATCCATTTGTTTGCTGTCCTCAGATCTAAGATGGGACGAAACTCTTGTTTGTCTTTTTTCGGTACAAGGAAATATCTCGAATAAATCCCCTTCCCTTGTTGGCTGATGGGAACGGGTTCTATGGCTCTTTTTTGCAATAGGATATTGACCTCTAACTGCAGAGCTTCGAGATGGTGGTTGGCTGTTTTGGGTGGAACAGATGGTGGAGAACTGGTGAATCTGAGAGCGTAACCATGTCTCACAATATTCAATACCCAGGCGTCTGTTGTGATGCGTAGCCACTCGTCCAGATGATTTGAGATACTTCCCCCTACCGGAGTGGATAACGGAGGAGGGGGAAGCAAAGATTCAGGGCTTAGACGTGGGAGCTTGTCGAGGTGTCTGGGTCTGAGGTGTTGAACGACCCCTTGTCGACCTTCTGGAGAAGCCCCTCTGATGCTGCTGCTGCTGCTGTTGCTGAGGGCGTGAAGACGACCAATGTGGAGCCTGATACCTGTGGGTGAACAGTCTTCTTTGATATGGGCGGAATCCTTTTCGCTGTTCTTTAGGTCGCTCCATGCCTACCGCTTTCAGGGTATCCAGCTCCGACTTCATTCTGGCCATCTCATCATCGGCATGAGAGCCGAACAAAGTGGAGCCTGAGAAAGGCAGGTTCTGTATCCTCTGCTGTGCTTCGGGTTTAAGCGATGTAAGCCGCAGCCATGCATGTCTCCTGAGCGCTATACCATGAGCATAGTTATGTGCGGATAGTGTTGAAGAATCCGCCGCAGCACTTATAATCTGGTTAGAAACCATAGCTCCCTCGCTCACGACCTCTAGGAAATCTTCCCTTTTGTCCCTAGGGAGATGCTCCGCGAACTGCAGTATAGAGTCCCAGAGGGATCGATCATATCTCCCTAATAAAGCAGTGGCACTGGCTGCTTTCATGGTGATAGATGCCGTCGAGCATACTTTTCTTCCTGCAGCATCGATCTTTCTGCTCTCTTTGTCTGGGGGAGCAGAGGAAGACGGTGACGTCGAATGCGATTTCTTCGCTGCCACTATAACTACCGAGTCTGGTACTGGGTCCGACCTCAAGAATAGAGGATCTTGCTCTGGTGGACGGTACTTTTTAATGAGTCTGGAAGGAGCAGACTTTGTTGTAGCCGGCGTGAGAAAAATGTCCATTGCTGGCTCAATAAGACCCGGAACCAGTGGAAGTAAAGGTCGTGAAGATGTCCTTTGATGTAAGGTCTCAAAGATCACTGATGTCGATGGGGCCGGAGCTGCTAGCGGGATATTCAGCTTGGTTGCCCCTCTCACTAAGACCTCCTGAAATGTGTTGACATCATCTATGGGAGACACTCTTGGGGACGGTGAGTCCGATAAGGTTGGAGAGTAGTCTCGTGTGGACGATGAAGAATGTCCATGATGTGATTCCTGACGACGGTGCCTAGAGGTAGATGTACGCCTCGAGGAATAACCAGAACGCCCTGCAGATCGCGTTGGAGTCCTCGGAACAGGTTCTGGAGGAGGCGCCGGAAGAGGAGCCGTAGGTGTTACCGGCGTCTGTGGTAACGGCGACTGCCTTTGCGAGAGCTGTGGTGATGCTGGAAGTAGGATAAGCGAGGCCGAGGATTCCGAGGTTGCATAAACCCTTCTAGGCCTCTTAGATGGTCTTCTCGACGTCGAAGCACTCCTCGACGTCGAACTGCGGTGACGCCGAGTGCCTCTAGACGTCGACTCGTCTCGCCGCTGAGAACCTCTCGACGACGAACCTCGACGTCGGTGCAGTGACGGTGAACGCCTCCGACGGCGAACACTCTCTCTCGACGGCGATCTCCCTCGCCGTGTCGACGGCGAGCCCGACTCGGATCTCCTTGGCGTGGACTGTGTTCGCCGTGTCGACGGCGACCCAGATCCTTTCGACGTCGGGTGCCTTCGCCGCCTCGACGGCGAAATAGCTGTCGACGGCGAACAATGTCTTTTTCTCGCCGGCGAAGCACTCCTCGACGGCGAACATGTTGGCGCCGTTCCCTGCTTCGACGTCGACGCTCTCGACGTCGTCGGAGATCTATGTCGTTTTTCAGCAGGTCTGGAAGGAGTCATGGAGGAAACAGGTTGAGCCCTGGTAGAAGTCTGACCTTCTCCTCGCTCTGTAGTGGAATGGCCACTTTTTCTCCTGTCCTCTCTCGCCTGAAGTCGGATCTTCTCTCTATCACGAAGGGTTCTTCTAGAGAAGGTTTTACAGATGTCACACGACTCCGGTTTGTGGCTGGATGGAAGACAAATTATACAGACCCTATGTGGATCTGTTTTAGCCTTCTTTCTTCCACAAGAAGGACATTTATCAAAAAGTGAAGGCATTTCTAACTAGAAAAACCTCAAAATTCTGTCAGAATTTAACAGAAATCAGTAGAAAATGATCACTCAAAGGTAAAAACGTCGAGTGAAAATGAAATTCAGAAGATATTTCAATGAATTTCTGTCACAAAAGCTTTTGTGAGGTAGAGCTCAATGCTTCAGGGTCCTGTCAGCAGGAGCCGGAAAAAAGAACTGAGGCAACTGCCTTTTGCTGTGCATGATGGGAAACAGGAAGACTTTACTTTTCTTAAAGGCACAGCTCTATTTTCATTCTGTATAATGGCAGCCTATGGGCTACACTGCCCTACATTGTTTTATTCTCATGAGAGGTGTAAATAAAATATGAGAATGTATTTATTTATGTATTTATAGAATAAATAGAGGTTTAAACGTGAAATTTACACTACAACTGTTTTTTCTTCTAACAATTTGGCCTGTGTAGCTGTTCACATAGGCTGCACATTGTTATTCTTAAGTGTTTTTCACAGACCTTTTTTGTCAAGGAGCTGATGATTGCACTTAAGAATATACTACACAACAGTGCTCCGGGGTCCCCGCAGGCGCGCGGAACTATTCAGTGCTTATGACTATACATGGAAATCCCCTACGAGAGAAGTAGCAAATGGTTCCCAATCTGATCCAGGGACTCCCCCAGGAAAAGATTCAGGAAAGAAACTTCCTAGCCTGCCCATTACTAGACAGTCTAGCATAGTTGGTAATGATGGAGAGCCTCAACATAGAAATAGTGTTGTCTCACATCATAGCAAAAGCATTTATTCTCACCATACTGGTAGTGATGTTTCAGTTAGCCAAGCTGTTAGGGTGGCTTCTGTAAGGGACAGGTCTCCTTCTGTTCACTCCCATCATACCTCTGTATCTAGGAATGTCCCTCCCACCAACCCTGATGACAGAATGTTAGAGAGGGAACTCAATAAGTTGAGGGTGGAACAAACCAGACTGAAGCTTAAAAAGCAACAGCTGGATTTGGATAGACAGTCTTTAGAATTAGAGAAGGAAAGACAGAAGTTGGGTTTAGAAACCCATGGTGGCAGCAGCAGTATTCCCCATAGTCATCCTGCAAAAGAGCATGATTCCAGGAATCTGCACAAGATAGTTCCCCCTTATAAGGAGGGGGATGACATTAACAAGTGGTTTGCTGCACTTGAGAGAGCCTGTGTTGTACAGGATGTCCCTCAAAGGCAGTGGGCTGCTATCCTATGGCTATCATTTAGTGGAAAGGGTAGGGATAGACTCCTTACTGTGAAAGAAAGTGATGCCAATACTTTTACAGTTCTTAAGAATGCACTCCTGGATGGTTATGGCTTAACCACTGAACAATACAGGATAAAGTTCAGAGAGACCAAAAAGGAGTCTTCACAAGACTGGGTTGATTTCATTGACCATTCAGTGAAGGCCTTGGAGGGGTGGTTACATGGCAGTAAAGTTACTGATTATGAAAGCCTGTATAACACAATCCTGAGAGAGCATATACTTAATAATTGTGTGTCTGATTTGTTGCACCAGTACCTGGTAGACTCTGATCTGACCTCTCCCCAAGAATTGGGAAAGAAGGCAGACAAATGGATCAGAACAAGGGTGAACAGAAAAGTTCATACAGGGGGTGACAAAGATGGCAATAAGAAGAAAGATGGTGAAAAATCTCAAGATAAGCATGGGGATAAAGGTCAAACCAAAGATCCCACTTCAAATCTTAAACACTCTTCAGAGGGTGGGGATAAAACAAATTCTTCCTCTTCTTCTCAACCCACACACATTAAAAAGCCTTGGTGCTTTGTGTGTAAAAACAGAGGCCATAGGCCAGGGGATAAGTCCTGTCCAGGTATACCCCCTGAGCCTACCACCACTAATACATCAAGCTCTAGAGCCCCTAGCAGTAGTGGTACTAGTGGTGGGACTGCTGGCAACAGTCAAGTTAAGGGTGTAGTTGGGTTCACTTTTGGGTCCATAGTAGAAACTGGGGTAGTCAGTCCCAAGACAGTTTCTGTCACATCTAGTGGCATTGGCCTTGCCACACTGGCTGCTTGTCCCCTTACAATGGATAAGTACAGGCAGACAGTTTCAATAAATGGTGTTGAGGCCTTGGCCTACGGAGACACAGGTGCCAGTATCACTTTGGTGACTGAAAACCTAGTGCATCCTGATCAACACATCATTGGACAACAGTATAAGATTATTGATGTCCATAACTCCACTAAGTTTCTTCCCTTAGCTATAATTCAGTTTAGTTGGGGTGGAGTTACTGGCCCTAAGCAGGTGGTGGTATCACCTAGCTTACCTGTAGATTGTCTCTTAGGTAATGACCTAGAGGCCTCAGGTTGGGCTGATGTAGAGTTTTATGCCCATGCAGCCATGCTGGGCATCCCTGAGGAATTGTTCCCTCTCATTTCTAGTGAAATAAAAAAGCAAAGGAGAGAAGGCCTGAAAACTCAGGATCCCTCTCCATCAACAGGTATAAAGGGTATCACAGTATCCCCTAACCACCCTACCATTCAGGATACCATTCCTGTGGTGGGAGAAACCTCTCCTGGGGTGGCACCTGTTCCAAGGGAATCGTCAGCTGGCAAAGCTGGACTCCCTGAGGTAGAAGTACCTCTCTGTGGGATAACTAACATTGGTGAGAAAAAGAGCACCATTTTAGTTAACATGGAGCATCCCTCCAACCCTCCCAGAGAAACTTTAGTGCAGAAACTCTGCACTGCCTCACAACACTTAGGACAGCATCCCTGCCCTAGTGTGGAACTCATAGAACAGCATCCCTGCCCTGCTCCAACTCAAGAGAAACAGCATCCCTGTTCTCTTCCAGCCATATGGACAAAGTTTTTGCCCAGCCATGGCTTTTCTGAGACAGCATCCCTGTCTGGCATTTCCATCACTACAAATAGGTTCAGTGGACAATTCCCACTGCTCTAAACTAAAACTTACTTATAAAAAATCTGAAAATACATCTTTACATTGTTGCTTAGCTAAAAAACTTCAAACAGGGTGGTTTACATCCCCACAGGGAAGTAACCATATAGTGGATGATAAAGGGAGTAACCAGTCTATTGCAGAGCTACTCTCTACTTATCACCACTTAGACAATAAAGTCTCAACTGGCCAAGGTTAGCCTTATTGTCCTTCGTTTGGGGGGGGGTTGTGTGAGAAAGTAGCCTCTTTCTAGCCTTGTTACCCCCACTTTTGGCCTGTTTGTGAGTGTATGTCAGGGTGTTTTCACTGTCTCACTGGGATCCTGCCAGCCAGGGCCCAGTGCTCATAGTGAAAACCCTATGTTTTCAGTATGTTTGTTATGTGTCACTGGGACCCTGCTAGTCAGGACCCCAGTGCTCATAAGTTTGTGGCCTATATGTATGTGTTCCCTGTGTGGTGCCTAACTGTCTCACTGAGGCTCTGCTAACCAGAACCTCAGTGGTTATGCTCTCTCCTTACAAATTGTCACTAACAGGCTAGTGACCAATTTTACCAATTTACATTGGCTTACTGGAACACCCTTATAATTCCCTAGTATATGGTACTGAGGTACCCAGGGTATTGGGGTTCCAGGAGATCCCTATGGGCTGCAGCATTTCTTTTGCCACCCATAGGGAGCTCTGACAATTCTTACACAGGCCTGCCACTGCAGCCTGAGTGAAATAACGTCCACGTTATTTCACAGCCATTTTACACTGCACTTAAGTAACTTATAAGTCACCTATATGTCTAACCTTTACCTGGTAAAGGTTGGGTGCAAAGTTACTTAGTGTGTGGGCACCCTGGCACTAGCCAAGGTGCCCCCACATTGTTCAGGGCCAATTCCCCGGACTTTGTGAGTGCGGGGACACCATTACACGCGTGCACTACATATAGGTCACTACCTATATGTAGCTTCACAATGGTAACTCCGAATATGGCCATGTAACATGTCTATGATCATGGCATTGCCCCCTCTATGCCATCCTGGCATAGTTGGCACAATCCCATGATCCCAGTGGTCTGTAGCACAGACCCTGGTACTGCCAAACTGCCCTTCCTGGGGTTTCACTGCAGCTGCTGCTGCTGCCAACCCCTCAGACAGGCATCTGCCCTCCTGGGGTCCAGCCAGGCCTGGCCCAGGATGGCAGAACAAAGAACTTCCTCTGAGAGAGGGTGTTACACCCTCTCCCTTTGGAAAATGGTGTGAAGTCAGGGGAGGAGTAGCCTCCCCCAGCCTCTGGAAATACTTTGTTGGGCACAGATGTGCCCAATTCTGCATAAGCCAGTCTACACCGGTTCAGGGGACCCCTTAGCCCTGCTCTGGCGCGAAACTGGACAAAGGAAAGGGGAGTGACCACTCCCCTGACCTGCACCTCCCCTGGGAGGTGTCCAGAGCTCCTCCAGTGTGCTCCAGACCTCTGCCATCTTGGAAACAGAGGTGCTGCTGGCACACTGGACTGCTCTGAGTGGCCAGTGCCACCAGGTGACGTCAGAGACTCCTTCTGATAGGCTCCTTCAGGTGTTAGTAGCCTATCCTCTCTCCTAGGTAGCCAAACCCTCTTTTCTGGCTATTTAGGGTCTCTGTCTCTGGGGAAACTTTAGATAACGAATGCAAGAGCTAATCCGAGTTCCTCTGCATCTCTCTCTTCACCTTCTGATAAGGAATCGACTGCTGACCGCGCTGGAAGCCTGCAAACCTGCAACATAGTAGCAAAGACGACTACTGCAACTCTGTAACGCTGATCCTGCCGCCTTCTCGACTGTTTTCCTGCTTGTGCATGCTGTGGGGGTAGTCTGCCTCCTCTCTGCACCAGAAGCTCCGAAGAAATCTCCCGCGGGTCGATGGAATCTTCCCCCTGCAACCGCAGGCACCAAAAAGCTGCATTACCGGTCCCTTGGGTCTCCTCTCAGCACGACGAGCGAGGTCCCTCGAATCCAGCAACTCTGTCCAAGTGACCCCCACAGACCTGTGACTCTTCAGTCCAAGTTTGGTGGAGGTAAGTCCTTGCCTCACCTCGCTGGGCTGCATTGCTGGGACCCGCGGCTTTGCAGCTACTCCGGCCCCTGTGCACTTCCGGCGGAAATCCTTTGTGCACAGCCAAGCCTGGGTCCACGGCACTCTAACCTGCATTGCACAACTTTCTAAGTTGGTCTCCGGCGACGTGGGACTCCTTTGTGCAACTTCGGAGAGCACTGTTTCACGCATCCTTGTAGTGCCTATTTCTGGCACTTCTCTGAGTGCTACCTGCTTCAGAGAGGGCTCTTTGTCTTGAACTATGTCCCCTCTCTCTGCTGGTCCAATTTGCGACCTCCTGGTCCCTCCTGGGCCTCAGCAGCGTCCAAAAAATCTAACCGCACGATTTGCACCTAGCAAGGCTTGTTGGCGTTCTTTCGGCGGGAAAACACTTCTGCACGACTCTCCACGGCGAGCGGGATCCGTCCCCCAAAGGGGAAGTCTCTAGCCATTTTCGTTCCTGCAGAAACCTCAGCTTCTTCTGTCCAGTAGAAGCTTCTTTGCACCCGCAGCTGGCATTTCCTGGGCATCTGCCCATCTCCGACTTGCTTGTGACTTTTGGACTTGGTCCCGTTGTTCCACAGGTACCCTAGATTGGAAATCCACAGTTGTTGCATTGTTGGTTTGTGTCTTTCCTGCATTATTCCTCTAACACGACTTCTTTGTCCTTAGGGGAACTTTAGTGCACTTTGCACTCACTTTTCAGGGTCTTGGGGAGGGTTATTTTTCTAACTCTCACTATTTTCTAATAGTCCCAGCGACCCTCTACAAGGTCACATAGGTTTGGGGTCCATTCGTGGTTCGCATTCCACTTTTGGAGTATATGGTTTGTGTTGCCCCTATCCCTATGTTTCCCCATTGCATCCTATTGTAACTATACATTGTTTGCACTGTTTTCTAAGACTATACTGCATATTTTTGCTATTGTGTATATATATCTTGTGTATATTTCCTATCCTCTCACTGAGGGTACACTCTAAGATACTTTGGCATATTGTCATAAAAATAAAGTACCTTTATTTTTAGTATAACTGTGTATTGTGTTTTCTTATGATATTGTGCATATGACACTAAGTGGTACTGTAGTAGCTTCACACGTCTCCTAGTTCAGCCTAAGCTGCTCTGCTAAGCTACCATTATCTATCAGCCTAAGCTGCTAGACACCCTATACACTAATAAGGGATAACTGGGCCTGGTGCAAGGTGCAAGTACCCCTTGGAACTCACTACAAGCCAGTCCAGCCTCCTACACTGTCTCACTGAGGCTCTGCTAATCAGAACCTCAGTGGTTATGCTCTCTCATTTCTTTCAAATTGTCACTAACAGGCTAGTGACCAATTTTACCAATTTACATTGGCTTACTGGAACACCCTTATAATTCCCTAGTATATGGTACTGAGGTACCCAGGGTATTGGGGTTCCAGGAGATCCCTATGGGCTGCAGCATTTCTTTTGCCACCCATAGGGAGCTCTGACAATTCTTACACAGGCCTGCCACTGCAGCCTGAGTGAAATAACGTCCACGTTATTTCACAGCCATTTTACACTGCACTTAAGTAACTTATAAGTCACCTATATGTCTAACCTTTACCTGGTAAAGGTTAGGTGCAAAGTTACTTAGTGTGAGGGCACCCTGGCACTAGCCAAGGTACCCCCACATTGTTCAGGGCCAATTCCCCGGACTTTGTGAGTGCGGGGACACCATTACACGCTTGCACTACATATAGGTCACTACCTATATGTAGCTTCACAATGGTAACTCCGAATATGGCCATGTAACATGTCTATGATCATGGAATTGCCCCCTCTATACCATCCTGGCATAGTTGGCACAATCCCATGATCCCAGTGGTCTGTAGCACAGACCCTGGTACTGCCAAACTGCCCTTCCTGGGGTTTCACTGCAGCTGCTGCTGCTGCCAACCCCTCAGACAGGCATCTGCCCTCCTGGGGTCAAGCCAGGCCTGGCCCAGGATGGCAGAACAAAGAACTTCCTCTGAGAGAGGGTGTGACACCCTCTCCCTTTGGAAAATGGGGTGAAGGCAGGGGAGGAGTAGCCTCCCCCTGCCTCTGGAAATGCTTTCTTGGGCACAGATGTGCCCAATTCTGCATAAGCCAGTCTACACCGGTTCAGGGGACCCCTTAGCCCTGCTTTGGCGCGAAAGTGGACAAAGGAAAGGGGAGTGACCACTCCCCTGACCTGCACCTCCCCTGGGAGGTGTCCAGAGCTCCTCCAGTGTGCTCCAGACCTCTGCCATCTTGGAAACAGAGGTGCTGCTGGCACACTTGTAGGAAAGTACCATCTTGCCTGGCATGTTACCCCCATTTTTCACTGTATATATGTTGTTTTAGTTGTATGTGTCACTGGGACCCTGGTAACCCAGGGCCCCAGTGCTCATAAGTGTGCCTGTATGTGTTACCTGTGTAGTGACTAACTGTCTCACTGAGGCTCTGCTAATCAGAACCTCAGTGGTTATGCTCTCTCATTTCTTTCCAAATTGTCACTGACAGGCTAGTGACCATTTTTACCAATTTACATTGGCTTACTGGAACACCCTTATAATCCCCTAGTATATGGTACTGAGGTACCCAGGGTATTGGGGTTCCAGGAGATCCCTATGGGCTGCAGCATTTCTTTTGCCACCCATAGGGAGCTCTGACAATTCTTACACAGGCCTGCCACTGCAGCCTGAGTGAAATAACGTCCACGTTATTTCACAGCCATTTTACACTGCACTTAAGTAACTTATAAGTCACCTATATGTCTAACCTTTACCTGGTAAAGGTTAGGTGCAAAGTTACTTAGTGTGAGGGCACCCTGGCACTAGCCAAGGCGCCCCCACATTGTTCAGAGCCAATTCACTGAACTTTGTGAGTGCGGGGACACCATTACACGCGTGCACTACATATAGGTCACTACCTATATGTAGCTTCACCATGGTAACTCCGAATATGGCCATGTAACATGTCTATGATCATGGAATTGCCCCCTCTATGCCATCCTGGCATTGTTGGTACAATTCCATGATCCCAGTGGTCTGTAGCACAGACCCTGGTACTGCCAAACTGCCCTTCCTGGGGTTTCTCTGCAGCTGCTGCTGCTGCCAACCCCTCAGACAGGCATCTGCCCTCCTGGGGTCCAGCCAGGCCTGGCCCAGGATGGCAGAACAAAGAACTTCCTCTGAGAGAGGGTGTAACACCCTCTCCCTTTGGAAAATGGTGTGAAGGCAGGGGAGGAGTAGCCTCCCCCAGCCTCTGGAAATGCTTTGTTGGGCACAGAGGTGCCCAATTCTGCATAAGCCAGTCTACACCGGTTCAGGGACCCCTTAGCCCCTGCTCTGGCGCGAAACTGGACAAAGGAAAGGGGAGTGACCACTCCCCTGACCTGCACCTCCCCTGGGAGGTGTCCAGAGCTCCTCCAGTGTGCTCCAGACCTCTGCCATCTTGGAAACAGAGGTGCTGCTGGCACACTGGACTGCTCTGAGTGGCCAGTGCCACCAGGTGACGTCAGAGACTCCTTGTGATAGGCTCCTTCAGGTGTTAGTAGCCTTTCCTCTCTCCTAGGTAGCCAAACCCTCTTTTCTGGCTATTTAGGGTCTCTGTCTCTGGGGAAACTTCAGATAACGAATGCATGAGCTCAGTCGAGTTCCTCTGCATCTCCCTCTTCACCTTCTGATAAGGAATCGACCGCTGACCGCGCTGGAAGCCTGCAAACCTGCAACATAGTAGCAAAGACGACTACTGCAACTCTGTAACGCTGATCCTGCCGCCTTCTCGACTGTTTTCCTGCTTGTGCATGCTGTGGGGGTAGCCTGCCTCCTCTCTGCACCAGAAGCTCCGAAGAAATCTCCCGTGGGTCGACGGAATCTTCCCCCTGCAACCGCAGGCACCAAAAAGCTGCATCTCCGGTCCCTTGGGTCTCCTCTCAGCACGACGAGCGAGGTCCCTCGAATCCAGCGACACCGTCCAAGTGACCCCCACAGTCCAGTGACTCTTCAGCCCAAGTTTGGTGGAGGTAAGTCCTTGCCTCACCTCGCTGGGCTGCATTGCTGGGAACCGCGACTTTGCAAGCTACTCCGGCCCCTGTGCACTTCCGGCGGAAATCCTTCGTGCACAGCCAAGCCTGGGTCCACGGCACTCTAACCTGCATTGCACGACTTTCTAAGTTGGTCTCCGGCGACGTGGGACTCCTTTGTGCAACTTCGGCGAGCACCGTTTCACGCATCCTCGTAGTGCCTGTTTCTGGCACTTCTCCGGGTGCTACCTGCTTCAGTGAGGGCTCCTTGTCTTGCTCGACGTCCCCTCTCTCTGCAGGTCCAATTTGCGACCTCCTGGTCCCTCCTGGGCCCCAGCAGCGTCCAAAAACGCCAAACGCACGATTTGCGTGTAGCAAGGCTTGTTGGCGTCCATCCGGCGGGAAAACACTTCTGCACGACTCTCCAAGGCGTGGGGGATCCATCCTCCAAAGGGGAAGTCTCTAGCCCTTGTCGTTCCTGCAGTATTCACAGTTCTTCAGCCTAGTAAGAGCTTCTTTGCACCAACCGCTGGCATTTCTTGGGCATCTGCCCATCTCCGAGCTGCTTGTGACTTTTGGACTTGGTCCCCTTGTTCCACAGGTACCTTCAGACAGGAATCCATCGTTGTTGCATTGCTGATTTGTGTTTTCCTTGCATTCTCCCTCTAACACGACTATTTTGTCCTTAGGGGAACTTTGGTGCACTTTGCACTCACTTTTCAGGGTCTTGGGGAGGGTTATTTTTCTAACTCTCACTATTTTCTAATAGTCCCAGCGACCCTCTACAAGGTCACATAGGTTTGGGGTCCATTCGTGGTTCACATTCCACTTTTGGAGTATATGGTTTGTGTTGCCCCTATCCCTATGTTTCCCCATTGCATCCTATTGTAATTATACATTGTTTGCACTGTTTTCTAAGACTATACTGCATATTTTTGCTATTGTGTATATATATCTTGTGTATATTTCCTATCCTCTTACTGAGGGTACACTCTAAGATACTTTGGCATATTGTCATAAAAATAAAGTACCTTTATTTTTAGTATAACTGTGTATTGTGTTTTCTTATGATATTGTGCATATGACACTAAGTGGTACTGTAGTAGCTTCACACGTCTCCTAGTTCAGCCTGAGCTGCTTTGCTAAGCTACCATTATCTATCAGCCTAAGCTGCTAGACACCCTATACACTAATAAGGGATAACTGGGCCTGGTGCAAGGTGCAAGTACCCCTTGGTACTCACTACAAGCCAGTCCAGCCTCCTACATTGGTTGTGCAGTGGTGGGATAAGTGCTTGAGACTACTTACCACTCTTGTCATTGTACTTTTCATAAGAGAAAAATATACAAAACCAGGTCAGTGTATATACACATAGCCAAAAAGTTTTGCATTTCCTCTTTGCACTCTTTTCTAAGTGCTGAAAAGTACTTCTAAAACTTTCAAAAAGTTCTTAAAAGTTTAAAAAGTTTTTTTCTGTCTTTCCAAAAAGTTCTGAAAACTTTTTTCTCTTTCACTTTAACTCTCTCTAAAAATGTCTGGCACAGGCCAAAATGTTGAACTGTCCAAACTTGCATATGATCACCTTAGCTGGAAAGGAGCAAGGAGTCTCTGCATAGAGAGAGGTTTGAGTGTAGGGAAGAATCCTTCCTTAGAACTGTTAATTAATATGCTTAGAGTACAGGATAAGGCCATAAGTGCCCAATCTGTAGAAAAAGTAGCTAATGGTTCTCAATCTGATCCAGGGACTCCCCCAGGAAAAGGTTCAGGAAAGAAACTTCTCAGCCTGCCCATTACTAGACAGTCTAGCATAGTTGGTACAGAGGTTGAATCACATCATACTGATGATGTGCTCTCACATTATACTGGTAGCCAAGCTGTTAGGGTGCCCTCTGTAAGGGACAGGTCTCCTTCTGTTCATTCCCATCATACCTCTGTATCTAGAAATGTCCCTCCCACCCACCCTGATGACAGATTGTTAGAAAGGGAGCTCAATAGATTGAGAGTGGAGCAAACCAGACTGAAGCTCAAGAAGCAACAGCTGGATTTGGATAGACAGTCTTTAGAAATAGAGAGGGAAAGACAGAAAATGGGTTTAGATACCCATGGTGGCAGCAGCAGTATTCCCCATAGTCATCCTGCAAAAGAGCATGATTCCAGGAATCTGCATAAGATAGTTCCCCCTTACAAGGAGGGGGATGACATTAACAAGTGGTTTGCTGCACTTGAGAGGGCCTGTGCTGTACAGGATGTCCCTCAAAGGCAGTGGGCTGCTATCCTATGGCTATCATTTACAGGAAAAGGTAGGGATAGGCTCCTTACTGTAAAAGAAAATGATGCTAACAATTTCCAAGTTCTTAAGAATGCACTCCTGGATGGTTATGGCTTAACCACTGAACAGTACAGGATCAAGTTCAGAGATACCAAAAAGGAGTCTTCACAAGACTGGGTTGATTTCATTGACCAGGCAGTGAAGGCCTTGGAGGGGTGGTTACATGGCAGTAAAGTTACTGATTATGACAGCCTGTATAACTTAATCCTGAGAGAGCATATTCTTAATAATTGTGTGTCTGATTTGTTGCACCAGTACTTGGTGGACTCTGATCTGACCTCTCCCCAAGAATTGGGAAAGAAGGCAGACAAATGGGTCAGAACAAGAGTGAACAGAAAAGTTCATACAGGGGGTGACAAAGATGGCAACAAAAAGAAGGATGGTAAGTCTTCTGACAAGGGTGGGGACAAATCTAAAAATGAGTCTTCATCAGGCCCACAAAAACACTCTGGTGGGGGTGGTGGGCCCAAACCTTCCTCTAATCAGAACAAGGAAAGGAAACCATGGTGCTATTTATGTAAGATAAAAGGCCATTGGACAACAGATCCCAGTTGTCCAAAGAAAGGCACCACAGCTCCTACCACTACAACCCCTACTGCTACACCTAGTGTCCCTACTAATAGCAGTGGTGGTGGGAGCAAACCTACTAATAGCCAATCCAAGGGAGTAGCTGGGCTCACTTTTGGTAATTTAGTTGGGGTTGGTCTGATTAGGGAGACCACAGAGGCTACTTTAGTCTCTGAAGGGGCTATTGACTTAGCCACTTTGGTTGCTTGCCCCCATAACTTGGAGAAGTACAAGCAACTAACCCTAATAAATGGTGTTGAGGTCCAGGCCTACAGGGACACAGGTGCCAGTGTCACAATGGTGATTGAGAAACTGGTGCACCCTGAACAACACATACTTGGACACCAGTACCAAGTAACCGATGCTCACAACATAACACAAAGCCACCCCATGGCTGTTGTAAATCTCAACTGGGGGGGGGTATCTGGTCCAAAGAAAGTTGTGGTAGCTTCAGATTTACCTGTAGACTGTCTATTAGGGAACGATTTGGAGACATCAGCTTGGTCAGATGTGGAGTTGGAGGCCCATGCAGCAATGCTGGGCATCCCAGGGCATATTTTTGCTTTGACAAGGGCTCAGGCCAAAAAGCAAAAAGGACAGGGAAGCTTGGATCCTGGAACAATGGACCAAGTGCTCCCTAAAGCTAGGGGTAGTAGAAGCAAACCACTTCCTACTATCCCTCCCTCTACAGTGGATTCTAATTCTGAGGAAGAAGAATTCCCTCCCTGTGCAGAACCTACACCAGAGGAGCTGGAAGCAGACACTGCTGAGCTTTTGGGTGAAGGGGGGCCTGCCAGAGAGGAGCTGAGTGTGGCACAGCAAACCTGTCCCACATTAGAGGGTCTCAGACAGCAAGCTGTCAAACAGGCTAATGGGGATGTCAGTGACTCACACAGAGTTTACTGGGAGGACAACCTCTTGTACACTGAGCAAAGGGATCCTAAACCTGGAGCTGCCAGGAGATTAGTGATTCCTCAGGAGTACAGAAAGTTCCTCCTAACACTGGCACATGACATTCCCTTAGCTGGGCACCTGGGTCAAATGAAAACTTGGGACAGATTGGTACCACTGTTTCATTGGCCTAGGATGTCTGAGGACACAAAAGAATTTTGTAAGTCCTGTGAAACCTGTCAAGCCAGTGGCAAGACAGGTGGCACTCCAAAGGCACCCCTTATCCCACTGCCTGTGGTTGGGGTTCCCTTTGAAAGGGTAGGGGTTGACATAGTTGGCCCCCTTGACCCTCCTACTGCTTCAGGCAATAGGTTTATCTTAGTGGTAGTGGACCATGCCACAAGGTATCCTGAAGCAATTCCTTTAAGGACCACTACAGCTCCTGCAGTGGCAAAGGCCCTCCTGGGAATATTTTCCAGGGTGGGCTTCCCAAAGGAAGTAGTATCAGACAGAGGAAGCAATTTCATGTCTGCATACTTAAAGGCCATGTGGAAGGAGTGTGGTGTAACTTACAAGTTCACAACACCCTATCATCCACAAACAAATGGACTGGTGGAGAGATTTAATAAAACTCTCAAAGGCATGATTATGGGACTCCCTGAAAAACTCCGCAGGAGATGGGATATCCTTCTACCATGCCTCCTTTTTGCCTACAGGGAGGTACCCCAGAAAGGAGTGGGCTTCAGCCCCTTTGAACTTCTTTTTGGACACCCTGTTAGGGGTCCACTCACACTTGTAAAGGAGGGTTGGGAACAACCTTTAAAAGCTCCTAAGCAGGATATTGTGGATTATGTACTTGGCCTCAGATCAAGGATGGCTGAGTACATGAAAAAGGCCAGTAAAAACCTTCAGGCCAGCCAAGAGCTCCAGAAGCAATGGCATGATCAGAAGGCTGTTTTGGTTCAGTACCAACCAGGGCAGAAAGTGTGGGTCTTGGAGCCTGTGGCCCCAAGAGCACTCCAAGATAAATGGAGTGGTCCACACACAATTGTTGAAAAGAAGGGTGAAGTCACCTACTTGGTTGACTTAGGCACTGCCAGGAGTCCCCTTAGGGTGCTCCATGTCAACCGCCTGAAACCCTACTATGACAGGGCTGATCTCACCCTGCTCATGGCAACAGATGAGGGACAGGAAGAAGACAGTGATCCTCTACCTGATCTCTTCTCTTCCACAGAACAAGATGCTCTTGTGGAAGGGGTAGTTTTGGCTGATTGTCTTACTGCTGAGCAGAAAGATAATTGCATAAATCTCCTAGGACAATTTTCAGAACTCTTCTCCATTGTGCCAGGCACCACTTCTTGGTGTGAGCACACTATAGATACTGGAGACAGTTTACCTGTCAAAAGTAAGATCTATAGGCAGCCTGACCATGTCAGGGACTGCATAAAGCAAGAAGTTCAGAAGATGTTGGAACTAGGAGTGGTTGAGCACTCTGACAGTCCATGGGCTTCTCCTGTGGTACTGGTACCAAAACCCAATTCTAAAGATGGAAAGAAGGAAATGAGGTTTTGTGTAGACTATAGAGGTCTCAACTTGGTAACCAAAACAGATGCTCACCCTATACCCAGGGCAGATGAGCTAATAGATACACTGGCATCTGCCAAGTATCTAAGCACTTTTGATTTGACTGCAGGGTATTGGCAGATCAAAATGTCAGAAGATGCTAAACCTAAGACTGCATTTTCTACCATTGGAGGACATTACCAGTTTACTGTAATGCCTTTTGGTTTGAAAAATGCACCTGCCACTTTTCAGAGGTTGGTGAACACAGTCCTGCAAGGGCTGGAAGCTTTCAGTGCAGCATATTTGGATGATATAGCTGTCTTTAGCTCCAGCTGGGATGATCACCTGGTCCACCTTTGGAAAGTTTTGGAGGCCCTGCAAAAGGCAGGCCTCACTATCAAGGCTTCAAAGTGCCAGATAGGGCAGGGTAAGGTGGTTTATCTGGGACACCTTGTTGGTGGGGAACAGATTGCACCACTTCAGGGGAAAATCCAAACTATTATTGATTGGATTCCCCCTACCACTCAGACTCAGGTGAGAGCCTTCCTAGGCCTCACTGGGTATTACAGGAGGTTCATTAAGAACTATGGCTCCATTGCAGCCCCTCTTAATGACCTCACATCCAAGAAAATGCCTAAAAAGGTATTATGGACAGCAAACTGTCAGAAAGCTTTTGAGGAGCTGAAGCAGGCCATGTGCTCTGCACCTGTCCTGAAAAGCCCTTGTTACTCTAAAAAATTCTATGTCCAGACTGATGCATCTGAATTAGGAGTAGGGGCAGTCCTATCACAACTTAATTCTGAGGGCCAGGATCAACCTGTTGCTTTTATTAGTAGAAGGTTGACCCCTAGAGAAAAGCGTTGGTCTGCCATTGAGAGGGAGGCCTTTGCTGTGGTCTGGGCTCTGAAGAAGTTGAGGCCATACCTGTTTGGCACTCACTTCATTGTTCAGACAGACCACAAACCTCTACTTTGGCTAAAACAAATGAAAGGTGAAAATCCTAAATTGTTGAGGTGGTCCATATCCCTACAGGGAATGGACTATACAGTGGAACATAGACCTGGGAGTAGCCACTCCAATGCAGATGGACTCTCCAGATATTTCCACTTAGACAATGAAGACTCATCAGGTAATGGCTAGTCTTATTGTCCTTCGTTTGGGGGGGGGTTGTGTAGGAAAGTACCATCTTGCCTGGCATGTTACCCCCATTTTTCACTGTATATATGTTGTTTTAGTTGTATGTGTCACTGGGACCCTGGTAACCCAGGGCCCCAGTGCTCATAAGTGTGCCTGTATGTGTTACCTGTGTAGTGACTAACTGTCTCACTGAGGCTCTGCTAATCAGAACCTCAGTGGTTATGCTCTCTCATTTCTTTCCAAATTGTCACTGACAGGCTAGTGACCATTTTTACCAATTTACATTGGCTTACTGGAACACCCTTATAATCCCCTAGTATATGGTACTGAGGTACCCAGGGTATTGGGGTTCCAGGAGATCCCTATGGGCTGCAGCATTTCTTTTGCCACCCATAGGGAGCTCTGACAATTCTTACACAGGCCTGCCACTGCAGCCTGAGTGAAATAACGTCCACGTTATTTCACAGCCATTTTACACTGCACTTAAGTAACTTATAAGTCACCTATATGTCTAACCTTTACCTGGTAAAGGTTAGGTGCAAAGTTACTTAGTGTGAGGGCACCCTGGCACTAGCCAAGGCGCCCCCACATTGTTCAGAGCCAATTCACTGAACTTTGTGAGTGCGGGGACACCATTACACGCGTGCACTACATATAGGTCACTACCTATATGTAGCTTCACCATGGTAACTCCGAATATGGCCATGTAACATGTCTATGATCATGGAATTGCCCCCTCTATGCCATCCTGGCATTGTTGGTACAATTCCATGATCCCAGTGGTCTGTAGCACAGACCCTGGTACTGCCAAACTGCCCTTCCTGGGGTTTCTCTGCAGCTGCTGCTGCTGCCAACCCCTCAGACAGGCATCTGCCCTCCTGGGGTCCAGCCAGGCCTGGCCCAGGATGGCAGAACAAAGAACTTCCTCTGAGAGAGGGTGTAACACCCTCTCCCTTTGGAAAATGGTGTGAAGGCAGGGGAGGAGTAGCCTCCCCCAGCCTCTGGAAATGCTTTGTTGGGCACAGAGGTGCCCAATTCTGCATAAGCCAGTCTACACCGGTTCAGGGACCCCTTAGCCCCTGCTCTGGCGCGAAACTGGACAAAGGAAAGGGGAGTGACCACTCCCCTGACCTGCACCTCCCCTGGGAGGTGTCCAGAGCTCCTCCAGTGTGCTCCAGACCTCTGCCATCTTGGAAACAGAGGTGCTGCTGGCACACTGGACTGCTCTGAGTGGCCAGTGCCACCAGGTGACGTCAGAGACTCCTTGTGATAGGCTCCTTCAGGTGTTAGTAGCCTTTCCTCTCTCCTAGGTAGCCAAACCCTCTTTTCTGGCTATTTAGGGTCTCTGTCTCTGGGGAAACTTCAGATAACGAATGCATGAGCTCAGTCGAGTTCCTCTGCATCTCCCTCTTCACCTTCTGATAAGGAATCGACCGCTGACCGCGCTGGAAGCCTGCAAACCTGCAACATAGTAGCAAAGACGACTACTGCAACTCTGTAACGCTGATCCTGCCGCCTTCTCGACTGTTTTCCTGCTTGTGCATGCTGTGGGGGTAGCCTGCCTCCTCTCTGCACCAGAAGCTCCGAAGAAATCTCCCGTGGGTCGACGGAATCTTCCCCCTGCAACCGCAGGCACCAAAAAGCTGCATCTCCGGTCCCTTGGGTCTCCTCTCAGCACGACGAGCGAGGTCCCTCGAATCCAGCGACACCGTCCAAGTGACCCCCACAGTCCAGTGACTCTTCAGCCCAAGTTTGGTGGAGGTAAGTCCTTGCCTCACCTCGCTGGGCTGCATTGCTGGGAACCGCGACTTTGCAAGCTACTCCGGCCCCTGTGCACTTCCGGCGGAAATCCTTCGTGCACAGCCAAGCCTGGGTCCACGGCACTCTAACCTGCATTGCACGACTTTCTAAGTTGGTCTCCGGCGACGTGGGACTCCTTTGTGCAACTTCGGCGAGCACCGTTTCACGCATCCTCGTAGTGCCTGTTTCTGGCACTTCTCCGGGTGCTACCTGCTTCAGTGAGGGCTCCTTGTCTTGCTCGACGTCCCCTCTCTCTGCAGGTCCAATTTGCGACCTCCTGGTCCCTCCTGGGCCCCAGCAGCGTCCAAAAACGCCAAACGCACGATTTGCGTGTAGCAAGGCTTGTTGGCGTCCATCCGGCGGGAAAACACTTCTGCACGACTCTCCAAGGCGTGGGGGATCCATCCTCCAAAGGGGAAGTCTCTAGCCCTTGTCGTTCCTGCAGTATTCACAGTTCTTCAGCCTAGTAAGAGCTTCTTTGCACCAACCGCTGGCATTTCTTGGGCATCTGCCCATCTCCGAGCTGCTTGTGACTTTTGGACTTGGTCCCCTTGTTCCACAGGTACCTTCAGACAGGAATCCATCGTTGTTGCATTGCTGATTTGTGTTTTCCTTGCATTCTCCCTCTAACACGACTATTTTGTCCTTAGGGGAACTTTGGTGCACTTTGCACTCACTTTTCAGGGTCTTGGGGAGGGTTATTTTTCTAACTCTCACTATTTTCTAATAGTCCCAGCGACCCTCTACAAGGTCACATAGGTTTGGGGTCCATTCGTGGTTCACATTCCACTTTTGGAGTATATGGTTTGTGTTGCCCCTATCCCTATGTTTCCCCATTGCATCCTATTGTAATTATACATTGTTTGCACTGTTTTCTAAGACTATACTGCATATTTTTGCTATTGTGTATATATATCTTGTGTATATTTCCTATCCTCTTACTGAGGGTACACTCTAAGATACTTTGGCATATTGTCATAAAAATAAAGTACCTTTATTTTTAGTATAACTGTGTATTGTGTTTTCTTATGATATTGTGCATATGACACTAAGTGGTACTGTAGTAGCTTCACACGTCTCCTAGTTCAGCCTGAGCTGCTTTGCTAAGCTACCATTATCTATCAGCCTAAGCTGCTAGACACCCTATACACTAATAAGGGATAACTGGGCCTGGTGCAAGGTGCAAGTACCCCTTGGTACTCACTACAAGCCAGTCCAGCCTCCTACAACACTGGACTGCTCTGAGTGGCCAGTGCCACCAGGTGACATCAGAGACTCCTTCTGATAGGCTCCTTCAGGTGTTGCTAACCTATCCTCTCTCCTAAGTAGCCAAACCCTCTTTTCTGGCTATTTAGGGTCTCTGTCTCTGGGGAAACTTTAGTTAACGAATGCAAGAGCTCATCCGAGTTCCTCTGCATCTCTCTCTTCACCTTCTGCCAAGGAATCGACTGCTGACCGCGCTGGAAGCCTGCAAACCTGCAACATAGTAGCAAAGACGACTACTGCAACTCTGTAACGCTGATCCTGCCGCCTTCTCGACTGTTTTCCTGTTTGTGCATGCTGTGGGGGTAGTCTGCCTCCTCTCTGCACCAGAAGCTCTGAAGAAATCTCCCGTGGGTCGACGGAATCTTCCCCCTGCAACCGCAGGCACCTAAAAGCTGCATTACCGGTCCCTTGGGTCTCCTCTCAGCACGACGAGCGAGGTCCCTCGAATCCAGCGACTCTGTCCAAGTGACCCCCACAGTCCAGTGACGCTTCAATCCAAGTTTGGTGGAGGTAAGTCCTTGCCTCACCTCGCTGGGCTGCATTGCTGGGAACCGCGACTTTTGGAGCTACTCCGGCCCCTGTGCACTTCCGGCGGAAATCCTTTGTGCACAGCCAAGCCTGGGTCCACGGCACTCTAACCTGCATTGCACGACTTTCTAAGTTGGTCTCCGGCGACGTGGGACTCCTTTGTGCGACTTCGGGTGAGCACTGTTTCACGCATCCTCTTAGTGCCTGTTTCTGGCACTTCTCCGGGAGCTACCTGCTGCTGAGAGGGCTTCTTGTCTTGCTCGATGTCCCCTCTCTCTCCTGGTCCAATTTGCGACCTCCTGGTCCCTCCAGAGCCACAGCAGCGTCCAAAAACGCTAATCGCACGATTTGCAGCTAGCAAGGCTTGTTGGCGTTCTTTCGGCGGGAAATCACTTCTGCACGACTCTCCACGGCGAGTGGGATCCGTCCACTAAAGGGGAAGTCTCTAGCCCTTTTCGTTCCTGCAGAAACCGCAGCTTCTTCTGTCCAGTAGAAGCATCTTTGCACCCGCAGCTGGCATTTCCTGTGCATATGCCCATCTCCGACTTGCTTGTGACTTTTGGACTTGGTCCCCTTGTTCCACAGGTACCCTAGATTGGAAATCCACAGTTGTTGCATTGTTGGTTTGTGTCTTTCCTGCATTATTCCTCTAACACGACTTCTTTGTCCTTAGGGGAACTTTAGTGCACTTTGCACTCACTTTTCAGGGTCTTGGGGAGGGTGATTTTTCTAACTCTCACTATTTTCTAATAGTCCCAGCGACCCTCTACAAGGTCACATAGGTTTGGGGTCCATTCGTGGTTCGCATTCCACTTTTGGAGTATATGGTTTGTGTTGCCCCTATCCCTATGTTTCCCCATTGCATCCTATTGTAACTATACATTGTTTGCACTGTTTTCTAAGACTATACTGCATATTTTTGCTATTGTGTATATATATCTTGTGTATATTTTCTATCCTCTCACTGAGGGTACACTCTAAGATACTTTGGCATATTGTCATAAAAATAAAGTACCTTTATTTTTAGTATAACTGTGTATTGTGTTTTCTTATGATATTGTGCATATGACACTAAGTGGTTCTGTAGTAGCTTCACCCGTCTCCTAGTTCAGCCTAAGCTGCTCTGCTAAGCTACCATTACCTATCAGCCTAAGCTGCTAGACACCCTATACACTAATAAGGGATAACTGGGCCTTGTGCAAGGTGCAAGTACCCCTTGGTGGTCACTAAAAGCCAGTCCAGCCTCCTACAGCAGTCTAGCGAGGTGAGGCAAGGACTTACCTCCACCAAACTTGGACTGAAGAGTCACTGGACTGTGGGAGTCACTTGGACAAAGTTGCTGGGTTCAAGGGACCTCGCTCGTCTTGCTGAGAGGAGACCCAAGGGACCGGTAATGCAGCTTTTTGGTGCCTGCGGTTGCAGGGGGAAGATTCCGTCGACCCACGGGAGATTTCTTCGGAGCTTCTAGTGCAGAGAGGAGGCAGACTACCCCCACAGCATGCACCACCAGGAAAACAGTCGAGAAGGCGGCAGGATCAGCGTTACAGAGTTGCAGTAGTCGTCTTTGCTACTATGTTGCAGGTTTGCAGGCTTCCTAGCGCGGTCAGCAGTCGATTCCTTGGCAGAAGGTGAAGATAGAGATGCAGAGGAACTCTGATGAGCTCTTGCTTTCGTTATCTAAAGTTTCCCCAGAGACAGAGACCCTAAATAGCCAGAAAAAAGGGTTTGGCTACTTAGGAGAGAGGATAGGCTAGCAACACCTGAAGGAGCCTATCACAAGGAGTCTCTGACGTCACCTGCTGGCACTGGCCACTCAGAGCAGTCCAGTGTGCCAGCAGCACCTCTGTTTCCAAGATGGCAGAGGTCTGGAGCACACTGGAGGAGTTCTGGACACCTCCCAGGGGAGGTGCAGGTCAGGGGAGTGGTCACTCCCCTTTCCTTTGTCCAGTTTCGCGCCAGAGCAGGGCTAAGGGGTCCCCTGAACCGGTGTAGACTGGCTTATGCAGAATTGGGCACATCTGTGCCCAAGAAAGCATTTCCAGAGGCTGGGGGAGGCTACTCCTCCCCTGCCTTCACACCATTTTCCAAAGGGAGAGGGTGTAACACGAGGTTGTCCTCCCAGTAAACTCTGTGAGAGTCACTGACATCCCCATTAGCCTGTTTGAGCTCAGCAGTGTCTGCTTCCAGCTCCTCTGGTGTAGGTTCTGCACAGGGAGGGAATTCTTGTTCCTCAGAAGTTGAATCCACTGTAGAGGGAGGGATAGTAGGAAGTGGTTTGATTCTACTAGCCCTAGCTTTAGGGAGCACTTGGTCCATTGTTCCAGGATCCAAGCTTCCCTGTCCTTTTTGCTTTTTGGCCTGAGCCCTTGTCAAAGCAAAAATATGCCCTGGGATGCCCAGCATTGCTGCATGGGCTTCCAACTCCACATCTCACCAAGCTGATGTCTCCAAATCATTTCCTAGTAGACAGTCTACAGGTAAATCTGTGGCTACCACAACTTTCTTTGGACCAGTAACCCCCCCCCAGTTGAGATTAACAACAGCCATGGGGTGGCTAAGTGTGTTGTTGTGAGCATCGGTTACTTGGTACTGGTGACCAAGTAGGTGTTGTTCAGGGTGGACCAGTTTCTCTATGACCATAGTCACACTGGCTCCAGTGTCCCTGTAGGCCTGAACCTCAACACCATTTATTAGGGGTAGCTGCTTGTACTTATCCATATTAAGGGGACAAGCAACTAAGGTGGCTAAATCAATAGCCCCCTCAGAGACTAACACAGCCTCTGTGGCCTCCCTAACAAGGCCAACCCCAACTAAGTTACCAATAGTGAGCCCAGCTACTCCCTTGGATTGGCTATTAGTAGGTTTGCTCCCACCACCACTGCTATTAGTAGGGACACTAGGGGTAGCAGTAGGGGTTGTAGTGGTAGGAGGCTTGGTGCTTTTCTTTGGACAACTGGGATTTGTTGTCCAATGGCCTTTTACTTTACATAAATAGCACCATGGTTTCTTTTCTTTGTTTTGATTAAAGGAGGATTTGGACCCACCACCCCCACCAGAGTGTTTTTGTGGGCCTGATGAAGACTCATTTTTAGATTTGTCCGCACCCTTGTCAGAAGACTTACCATCCTTCTTTTTGTTGCCATCTTTGTCACCCCCTGTATGAACTTTTCTGTTCACCCTTGTTCTGACCCATTTGTCTGCCTTCTTTCCCAATTCTTGGGGAGAGGTCAGATCAGAGTACACCAAGTACTTGTGCAACAAATCAGACACACAATTATTAAGAATATGCTCCCTCAGGATCAAGTTATACAGGCTGTCATAATCAGTAACTTTACTGCCATGTAACCACCCCTCCAAGGCCTTCACTGAATGGTCAATGAAATCAACCCAGTCTTGTGAAGACTCCTTTTTGGTTTCTCTGAACTTTATCCTGTATTGTTCAGTGGTTAAGCCATAACCATCCAGGAGTGCATTCTTAAGTACTGTAAAATTATTGGCATCACTTTCTTTCACAGTAAGGAGCCTATCCCTACTTTTTCCACTAAATGATAGCCATAGGATAGCAGCCCACTGCCTTTGAGGGACATCCTGTACAACACAGGCCCTCTCAAGTGCAGCAAACCACTTGTTAATGTCATCCCCCTCCTTATAAGGGGGAACTATCTTGTGCAGATTCCAGGAATCATGCTCTTTTGCAGGATGACTATGGGGAATACTGCTGCTGCCACCATGGGTTTCTAAACCCAACTTCTGTCTTTCCTTCTCTAATTCTAAAGTCTGTCTATCCAAATCCAGCTGTTGCTTTTTAAGCTTCAGTCTGGTTTGTTCCACCCTTAACTTATTGAGTTCCGTTTCTAACAATCTGTCATCAGGGTTGGTGGGAGGGACATTTCTAGATACAGAGGTATGATGGGAATGAACAGAAGGAGACCTGTCCCTTACAGAGGGCACCCTAAACGCTTGGCTAACAGAAACATCAGTACCACTGTGGTGTGAATAAATGCTTTTGCTATGATGTGAGACAACACTATTTGTATGGTGTGGCTCTTCATCATTACCAACTATGCTAGACTATCTAGTAATGGGCAGGCTATGAAGTTTCTTTCCTGAATCTTTTCCTGGGGGAGTCCCTGGATCAGATTGGGAACCATTAGCTACTTTTTCAACAGATGGGGCACTTCTAGCCTTATCCTGTTCTCTAAGCATGTTAAGTAACAATTCCAAGGAAGGATTCTTCCCTACACTCAAACCTCTCTCTATGCAGAGACTCCTTGCTCCTTTCCAGCTAAGGTGATCATATGCAAGTTTGGACAGATCAACATTTTGGCCTGTGCCAGACATTTTTAGAGAGAGTTAAAGTGATAGAAAAAGAGAAAAAAGTTTGTCAGAGCTTTTAGAAAGACAGAGAAAAAAAACTTTTAAAACTTTTTAGAACTTTTTAGAAAGTTAGAAGTTCTTTTCAGCACTTAGAAAAGATTGAAAAGAGGAAATGCAAAACTTTTTGGCTATGTGTATATACACTGAACTTGTTTTGTATATTTTTCTCTTATGAAAAGTACAATGACAAGAGTGGTAAGTAGTCTCAATGCACTTATCCCACCACTGCACAACCAATGTAGGAGGCTGGACTGGCTTGTAGGGGCTAAGGGGTCCCCTGAACCGGTGTAGACTGGCTTATGCAGAATTGGGCACATCTGTGCACAAGAAAGCATTTCCAGAGGCTGGGGGAGGCTACTCCTCCCCTGCCTTCACACCATTTTCCAAAGTGAGAGGGTGTAACACCCTCTCTCAGAGGAAGTTCTTTGTTCCGCCATCCTGGGCCAGGCCTGGCTGGACCCCAGGAGGGCAGATGCCTGTCTGAGGGGTTGGCAGCAGCAGCAGCTGCAGTGAAACCCCAGGAAGGGCAGTTTGGCAGTACCAGGGTCTGTGCTACAGACCACTGGGATCATGGGATTGTGCCAACTATGCCAGGATGGTATAAAGGGGGCAATTCCATGATCATAGACATGTTACATGGCCATATTCGGAGTTACCATTGTGAAGCTACATATAGGTAGTGACCTATATGTAGTGCACGCGTGCAATGGTGTCCCCGCAATCACAAAGTCAGGGAAATTGGCCCTGAACAATGTGGGGGCACCTTGGCTAGTGCCAGGGTGCCCTCACACTAAGTAACTTTGCACCTAACCTTTACCAGGTAAAGGTTAGACGTATAGGTGACTTATAAGTTACTTAAGTACAGTGTAAAATGGCTGTGAAATAACGTGGACGCTATTTCACTCAGGCTGCAGTGGCAGGCCTGTGTAAGAATTGTCAGAGCTCCCTTTGGGTGGCAAAAGAAATGCTGCAGCCCATTCGGATCTCCTGGAACCCCAATACCCTGGGTACCTCAGTACCATATACTAGGGAATTATAAGGGTGTTCCAGTAAGCCAATGTAAATTGGTAAAAATGGTCACTAGCCTGTTAGTGACAATTTGGAAAGAAATGAGAGAGCATAACCACTGAGGTTCTGATTAACAAAGCCTCAGTGAGACAGTTAGTCACTACACAGGTAACACATTCAGGCACACTTATGAGCACTGGGGCCCTGGGTTACCAGGGTCCCAGTGACACATACAACTAAAACAACATATATACAGTGAAAAATGGGGGTAACATGCCAGGCAAGATGGTACTTTCCTACACCTGGGTACCTCAGTACCACATACTAGGGAATTATAAGGGTGTTCCAGTAAGCCAATACAAATTGGTAAAATTGGTCACTAGCCTGTTAGTGAGAATTTGAAAGAAATGGGAGAGCATAACCACTGAGGTTCTGATTAGCAGAGCCTCAGTGAGACAGTTAGTCACTACACAGGTAACACATTCAGGCACACTTATGAGCACTGGGGCCCTGGCTGGCAGGGTCCCAGTGACACATACAACTAAAATAACATATATACAGTGAAAAATGGGGGTAACATGCCAGGCAAGATGGGACTTTCCTACAACAACCTTCTGAGTTGGCTTCCGGCGTCGTGGGACTCCCTTTTGTGACTTCGGGTGGACTCCGGTTCACTTTTCTTCTAAGTGCCTGTTCAGGTACTTCTGCAGGTGCTGCCTGCTTCTGTGAGGGCTCCTTGACTTGCTGGGCGCCCCCTCTGTCTCTTCATCCAAGTGGCAACATCCTGGTCCCTCCTGGGCCACAGCAGCATCCAAAAACCCTAACCGCAACCCTTGTAGCCAGCAAGGCTTGCTTGCTGTCTTTCTGCGTGGGCACACCTCTGCATGCTTCTTCACGACGTGGGACATCCGTCCTCCAAAGGGGAAGTTCCTAGTCCTCTTCGTTCTTGCAGAACACTAAGCTTCTTCCAACAGGTGTCAGCTTCCTTGCACCCTCAGGTGGCATTTCTTGAGCTTCTGCCCACTCTCGACACTGTTGCGACTCTTAGACTTGGTCCCCTTGTCTTACAGGTACTCAGGTCCGGAAATCCACTGTTGTTGCATTGCTGGTGTTGGTTCTCCTTGCAGAATCCCCCTATCACGACTTCTGTGCTCTCTGGGAGGTAGTAGGTGCACTTTACACCTATCTTTCAGGGTCTTGGGGTGGGCTATTTTTCTAACCCTCACTGTTTTCTTACATTCCCAGCGACCTTCTACAAGCTCACACAGGTTTGGGGTCCATTTATGGTTCGCATTCCACTTTTGGAGTATATGGTTTGTGTTGCCCCTATATGTATGTGCTCCTATTGCAATCTACTGTAACTTTACACTGCTTACATTACTTCCTTTTGATATTACTGCATATTTTTGGTATTGTGTACATATATCTTGTGTATATTTGGCATCCTCATACTGAGGGTACTCACTGAGATACTTTTGGCATATTGTCATAAAAATAAAGTACCTTTTTTTTAAATATATCTGTGTATTGTGTTTTCTTATGATATTGTGCATATGACACCAGTGGTATTGTAGGAGCTTTACATGTCTCCTAGTTCAGCCTAAACTGCTTTGCCATAGCTACCTTCTATCAGCCTAAGCTGCTAGAAACACCTCTTCTACACTAATAAGGGATAACTGGACCTGGCACAGAGTGTAAGTACCTCTGGTACCCACTACAAGCCAGGCCAGCCCCCTACAGGGTGTAACACCCTTTCTCAGAGTAAATCCTTTGTTCTGCCTTCCTGGGACTGGGCTGCTCAGACCTCAGGAGGGCAGAAACCTGTCTGAGGGCTGGCACAGCGGTAGCTGCAGAGAAAACCCTAGAGAGCTAGTTTTGCAGTACCTGGGGTCCATGCTGGAGCCCCGGGGATGCATGGGATTGGCACCCCAACACCAGATTTGGCTTGGGGGGACAATTCCATGATCTAAGACATGTTACATGGCCATGTTCGGAGTTACCCTTGTGAAGCTACACATATGTATTGACCTATATGTAGTTCACACTTGTAATGGTGTCCCCGCACTCACAAAATCCGGGGAAATTGCCCGAAACAATGTGGGTGCACCTTGACTAGTGTCAGGGTGCCCTCACACTTAGTAACTTTGCACCTAACCTTCACTAAGTGAGGGTTAGACATATAGGTGATGTAGGAGGCTGGACTGGCTTGTAGTGAGTACCAAGGGGTACTTGCACCTTGCACCAGGCCCAGTTATCCCTTATTAGTGTATAGGGTGTCTAGCAGCTTAGGCTGATAGATAATGGTAGCTTAGCAGAGCAGCTCAGGCTGAACTAGGAGACGTGTGAAGCTACTACAGTACCACTTAGTGTCATATGCACAATATCATAAGAAAACACAATACACAGTTATACTAAAAATAAAGGTACTTTATTTTTATGACAATATGCCAAAGTATCTTAGAGTGTACCCTCAGTGAGAGGATAGGAAATATACACAAGATATATATACACAATAGTAAAAATATGCAGTATAGTCTTAGAAAACAGTGCAAACAATGTATAGTTACAATAGGATGCAATGGGGAAACATAGGGATAGGGGCAACACAAACCATATACTCCAAAAGTGGAATGCGAACCACGAATGGACCCCAAACCTATGTGACCTTGTAGAGGGTCGCTGGGACTATTAGAAAATAGTGAGAGTTAGAAAAATAACCCTCCCCAAGACCCTGAAAAGTGAGTGCAAAGTGCACTAAAGTTCCCCTAAGGACAAAATAGTCGTGTTAGAGGAATAATGCAGGAAAGACACAAACCAGCAATGCAACAACTGTGGATTTCCAATCTAGGGTACCTGTGGAACAAGGGGACCAAGTCCAAAAGTCACAAGCAAGTCGGAGATGGGCAGATGCCCAGGAAATGCCAGCTGCGGGTGCAAAGAAGCTTCGACTGGACAGAAGAAGCTGAGGTTTCTGCAGGAACGAAAAAGGCTAGAGACTTCCCCTTTGGTGGAAGGATCCCTCTCACCTTGGAGAGTCGTGCAGAAGTGTTTTCCCGCCGGAAGGACGCCAACAAGCCTTGCTACACGCAAATCGTGCGTTTGACGTTTTTGGACGCTGCTGGGGCTCAGGAGGGACCAGGAGGTCGCAAATTGGACCTGTAGAGAGAGGGGACGTCGAGAAAGACAAAGAGCTCTCACTAAAGCAGGTACCACCCGGAGAAGTGCCAGACACAGGCACTACGAGGATGCGTGAAACGGTGCTCGCCGAAGTTGCACAAAGGAGTCCCACGTCGCCGGAGACCAACTTAGAAAGTCGTGCAATGCAGGTTAGAGTGCCGTGGACCCAGGCTTGGCTGTGCACGAAGGATTTCCGCCGGAAGTGCACAGGGGCCGGAGTAGCTGCAAACTCGCGGTTCCCAGCAATGCAGCCCAGCGAGGTGAGGCAAGGACTTACCTCCACCAAACTTGGACTGAAGAGTCGCTGGACTGTGGGGGTCACTTGGACAGAGTTGCTGGATTCGAGGAACCTCGCTCGTCGTGCTGAGAGGAGACCCAAGGGACCGGTAATGCAGCTTTTTGGTGCCTGCGGTTGCAGGGGGAAGATTCCGTCGACCCACAGGAGATTTCTTCGGAGCTTCTGGTGCAGAGAGGAGGCAGGCTACCCCCACAGCATGCACAAGCAGGAAAACAGTCGAGAAGGCGGCAAGATCAGCGTTACAGAGTTGCAGTAGTCATCTTTGCTACTATGTTGCAGGTTTGCAGGCTTCCAGCGCGGTCAGCGGTCGTTTCCTTATCAGAAGGTGAAGAGGGAGATGCAGAGGAACTCGGATGAGCTCTTGCATTCGTTATCTAAAGTTTCCCCAGATACAGAGACCCTAAATAGCCAGAAAAGAGGGTTTGGCTACCTAGGAGAGAGGAAAGGCTACTAACACCTGAAGGAGCCTATCAGCAGGAGTCTCTGACGTCACCTGGTGGCACTGGCCACTCAGAGCAGTCCAGTGTGCCAGCAGCACTTCTGTTTCCAAGATGGCAGAGGTCTGGAGCACACTGGAGGAGCTCTGGACACCTCCCAGGGGAGGTGCAGGTCAGGGGAGTGGTCACTCCCCTTTCCTTTGTCCAGTTTCGCGCCAGAGCAGGGGCTAAGGGGTCCCTGAACCGGTGTAGACTGGCTTATGCAGAATTGGGCACATCTGTGCCCAACAAAGCATTTCCAGAGGCTGGGGGAGGCTACTCCTCCCCTGCCTTCACACCATTTTCCAAAGGGAGAGGGTGTCACACCCTCTCTCAGAGGAAGTTCTTTGTTCTGCCATCCTGGGCCAGGCCTGGCTGGACCCCAGGAGGGCAGCTGCCTGTCTGAGGGGTTGGCAGCAGCAGCAGCTGCAGTGAAACCCCAGGAAGGGCAGTCTGGCAGTACCAGGGTCTGTGCTACAGACCACTGGGATCATGGAATTGTACCAACAATGCCAGGATGGCATAGAGGGGGCAATTCCATGATCATAGACATGTTACATGGCCATATTCGGAGTTACCATGGTGAAGCTACATATAGGTAGTGACCTATATGTAGTGCACGCGTGTAATGGCGTCCCCGCACTCACAAAGTTCAGTGAATTGGCTCTGAACAATGTGGGGGCACCTTGGCTAGTGCCAGGGTGCCCTCACACTAAGTAACTTTGCACCTAACCTTTACCAGGTAAAGGTTAGACATATAGGTGACTTATAAGTTACTTAAGTGCAGTGAAAAATGGCTGTGAAATAACGTGGACGTTATTTCACTCAGGCTGCAGTGGCAGGCCTGTGTAAGAATTGTCAGAGCTCCCTATGGGTGGCAAAAGAAATGCTGCAGCCCATAGGGATCTCCTGGAACCCCAATACCCTGGGTACCTCAGTACCATATACTAGGGAATTATAAGGGTGTTCCAGTAAGCCAATGTAAATTGGTAAAAATGGTCACTAGCCTGTCAGTGACAATTTGGAAAGAAATGAGAGAGCATAACCACTGAGGTTCTGATTAGCAGAGCCTCAGTGAGACAGTTAGTCACTACACAGGTAACACATTCAGGCACACTTATGAGCACTGGGGCCCTGGGTTACCAGGGTCCCAGTGACACATACAACTAAAACAACATATATACAGTGAAAAATGGGGGTAACATGCCAGGCAAGATGGTACTTTCCTACACAACCCCCCCCCAAACGAAGGACAATAAGACTAGCCATTACCTGATGAGTCTTCATTGTCTAAGTGGAAATATCTGGAGAGTCCATCTGCATTGGAGTGGCTACTCCCAGGTCTATGTTCCACTGTATAGTCCATTCCCTGTAGGGATATGGACCACCTCAACAATTTAGGATTTTCACCTTTCATTTGTTTTAGCCAAAGTAGAGGTTTGTGGTCTGTCTGAACAATGAAGTGAGTGCCAAACAGGTATGGCCTCAACTTCTTCAGAGCCCAGACCACAGCAAAGGCCTCCCTCTCAATGGCAGACCAACGCTTTTCTCTAGGGGTCAACCTCCTACTAATAAAAGCAACAGGTTGATCTTGGCCCTCAGAATTAAGTTGTGATAGGACTGCCCCTACTCCTAATTCAGATGCATCAGTTTGGACATAGAATTTTTTAGAGTAACAAGGGCTTTTCAGGACAGGTGCAGAGCACATGGCCTGCTTCAGCTCCTCAAAAGCTTTCTGACAGCTTGCTGTCCATAATACCTTTTTAGGCATTTTCTTGGATGTGAGGTCATTAAGAGGGGCTGCAATGGAGCCATAGTTCTTAATGAACCTCCTGTAATACCCAGTGAGGCCTAGGAAGGCTCTCACCTGAGTCTGAGTGGTAGGGGGAACCCAATCAATAATAGTTTGGATTTTCCCCTGAAGTGGTGCAATCTGTTCCCCACCAACAAGGTGTCCCAGATAAACCACCTTACCCTGCCCTATCTGGCACTTTGAAGCCTTGATAGTGAGGCCTGCCTTTTGCAGAGCCTCCAAAACTTTCCATAGGTGGACCAGGTGATCATCCCAGCTGGAGCTAAAGACAGCTATATCGTCCAAATATGCTGCACTAAACTGCGTCCAAAGCTTCCAGCCCTTGCAGGACTGCAGGACTGTGTTCACCAACCTCTGAAAAGTGGCAGGTGCATTTTTCAAACCAAAAGGCATTACAGTAAACTGGTAATGTCCTCCAATGGTAGAAAATGCAGTCTTAGGTTTAGCATCTTCTGACAATTTGATCTGCCAATACCCTGCAGTCAAATCAAAAGTGCTTAGATACTTGGCAGATGCCAGTGTATCTATGAGCTCATCTGCCCTGGGTATAGGGTGAGCATCAGTTTTGGTTACCAAGTTGAGACCTCTATAGTCTACACAAAACCTCATTTCCTTCTTTCCATCTTTAGAATTGGGTTTTGGTACCAGTACCACAGGAGAAGCCCATGGACTGTCAGAGTGCTCAACCACTCCTAGTTCTAACATTTTCTGAACTTCTTGCTTTATGCAGTCCCTGACATGGTCAGGCTGCCTATAGATCTTACTTTTGACAGGTAAACAGTCTCCAGTATCTATAGTGTGCTCACACCAAGAAGTGGTGCCTGGCACAGTAGAGAAGAGTTCTGAAAATTGTCCTAGGAGATTTATGCAATTATCTTTCTGCTCAGCAGTAAGACAATCAGCCAAAACTACACCTTCCACAAGAGCATCTTGTTCTGTGGAAGAGAAGAGATCAGGTAGAGGATCACTGTCTTCTTCCTGTCCCTCATCAGTTGCCATGAGCAGGGTGAGATCAGCCCTGTCATAGTAGGGTTTCAGGCGGTTGACATGGAGCACCCTAAGGGGACTCCTGGCAGTGCCTAAGTCAACCAAGTAGGTGACTTCACCCTTCTTTTCAACAATTGTGTGGGGTCCACTCCATTTATCTTGGAGTGCTCTTGGGGCCACAGGCTCCAAGACCCACACTTTCTGCCCTGGTTGGTACTGAACCAAAACAGCCTTCTGATCATGCCATTGCTTCTGGAGCTCTTGGCTGGCCTGAAGGTTTTTACTGGCCTTTTTCATGTACTCCGCCATCCTTGATCTGAGGCCAAGTACATAGACCACAATATCCTGCTTAGGAGCTTTTAAAGGTTGTTCCCAACCCTCCTTTACAAGTGTGAGTGGACCCCTAACAGGGTGTCCAAAAAGAAGTTCAAAGGGGCTGAAGCCCACTCCTTTCTGGGGTACCTCCCTGTAGGCAAAAAGGAGGCATGGTAGAAGGATATCCCATCTCCTGCGGAGTTTTTCAGGGAGACCCATAATCATGCCTTTGAGAGTTTTATTAAATCTCTCCACCAGTCCATTTGTTTGTGGATGATAGGGTGTTGTGAACTTGTAAGTTACACCACACTCCTTCCACATGGCCTTTAAGTATGCAGACATGAAATTGCTTCCCCTGTCTGATACTACTTCCTTTGGGAAGCCCACCCTGGAAAATATTCCCAGGAGGGCCTTTGCCACTGCAGGTGCTGTAGTGGTCCTTAAAGGAATAGCTTCAGGATATCTTGTGGCATGGTCCACTACCACTAAGATAAACCTATTGCCTGAAGCAGTAGGAGGGTCAAGGGGGCCAACTATGTCAACCAGTACCCTTTCAAAGGGAACCCCAACCACAGGCAGTGGGATAAGGGGTGCCTTTGGAGTGCCACCTGTCTTGCCACTGGCTTGACAGGTTTCACAGGACTTACAAAATTCCTTTGTGTCCTCTGACATCCTAGGCCAATGAAACAATGGAACCAATCTGTCCCAAGTTTTCATTTGACCCAGGTGTCCAGCTAGGGGAATGTCATGTGCCAGTGTTAGGAGGAACTTTCTGTACTCCTGAGGAATCACTAATCTCCTGGCAGCTCCAGGTTTAGGATCCCTATGCTCAGTGTACAAGAGGTTGTCCTCCCAATAAACTCTGTGAGAGTCACTGACATCCCCATTAGCCTGTTTGACAGCTTGCTGTCTGAGACCCTCTAATGTGGGACAGGTTTGCTGTGCCACACTCAGCTCCTCTCTGGCAGGCCCCCCTTCACCCAAAAGCTCAGCAGTGTCTGCTTCCAGCTCCTCTGGTGTAGGTTCTGCACAGGGAGGGAATTCTTCTTCCTCAGAAGTTGAATCCACTGTAGAGGGAGGGATAGTAGGAAGTGGTTTGCTTCTACTACCCTTAGCTTTAGGGAGCACTTGGTCCATTGTTCCAGGATCCAAGCTTCCCTGTCCTTTTTGCTTTTTGGCCTGAGCCCTTGTCAAAGCAAAAATATGCCCTGGGATGCCCAGCATTGCTGCATGGGCCTCCAACTCCACATCTGACCAAGCTGATGTCTCCAAATCATTCCCTAATAGACAGTCTACAGGTAAATCTGAAGCTACCACAACTTTCTTTGGACCAGTTACCCCCCCCCAGTTGAGATTTACAACAGCCATGGGGTGGCTTTGTGTTATGTTGTGAGCATCGGTTACTTGGAACTGGTGTCCAAGTATGTGTTGTTCAGGGTGCACCAGTTTCTCAATCACCATTGTGACACTGGCACCTGTGTCCCTGTAGGCCTGGACCTCAACACCATTTATTAGGGTTAGTTGCTTGTACTTCTCCAAGTTATGGGGGCAAGCAACCAAAGTGGCTAAATCAATAGCCCCTTCAGAGACTAAAGTAGCCTCTGTGGTCTCCCTAATCAGACCAACCCCAACTAAATTACCAAAAGTGAGCCCAGCTACTCCCTTGGATTGGCTATTAGTAGGTTTGCTCCCACCACCACTGCTATTAGTAGGGACACTAGGTGTAGCAGTAGGGGTTGTAGTGGTAGGAGCTGTGGTGCCTTTCTTTGGACAACTGGGATCTGTTGTCCAATGGCCTTTTATTTTACATAAATAGCACCATGGTTTCTTTTCCTTGTTCTGATTAAAGGAGGATTTGGACCCACCACCCCCACCAGAGTGTTTTTGTGGGCCTGATGAAGACTCATTTTTAGATTTGTCCCCACCTTTGTCAGAAGACTTACCATCCTTCTTTTTGTTGCCATCTTTGTCACCCCCTGTATGAACTTTTCTGTTCACTCTTGTTCTGACCCATTTGTCTGCCTTCTTTCCCAATTCTTGGGGAGAGGTCAGATCAGAGTCCACCAAGTACTGGTGCAACAAATCAGACACACAATTATTAAGAATATGCTCTCTCAGGATTAATTTATACAGGCTGTCATAATCAGTAACTTTACTGCCATGTAACCACCCCTCCAAGGCCTTCACTGCCTGGTCAATGAAATCAACCCAGTCTTGTGAAGACTCCTTTTTGGTCTCTCTGAACTTTATCCTGTACTGTTCAGTGGTTAAGCCATAACCATCCAGGAGTGCATTCTTAAGAACTTGGAAATTATTGGCATCATTTTCTTTCACAGTAAGGAGCCTATCCCTACCTTTTCCACTAAATGATAGCCATAGGATAGCAGCCCACTGCCTTTGAGGGACATCCTGTTCAACACAGGCCCTCTCAAGTGCAGCAAACCACTTGTTAATGTCATCCCCCTCCTTATAAGGGGGAACTATCTTGTGCAGATTCCTGTAATCATGCTCTTTTGCAGGATGACTATGGGGAATACTGCTGCTGCCACCATGGGTATCTAAACCCAACTTCTGTCTTTCCTTCTCTAATTCAAAAGACTGTCTATCCAAATCCAGCTGTTGCTTTTTAAGCTTCAGTCTGGTTTGTTCCACCCTCAACTTATTGAGTTCCCTCTCTAACATTCTGTCATCAGGGTTGGTGGGAGGGACATTTCTAGAAACAGAGCTATGATGGGAATGAACAGAAGGAGACCTGTCCCTTACAGAAGCCAACTTAACAGCTTGGTTTACAGAAACATTACTACCAGTATGGTGAGAATAAATGCTTTTGCTATGATGTGAGACAACACTATTTCTATGGTGTGGCTCATCATCATTACCATCTATGCTAGATTGTCTAGTAATGGGCAGGCTAGGAAGTTTCTTTCCTGAATCTTTTCCTGGGGGAGTCCCTGAATCTGATTGGGAACTATTAGGTACTTTTTCAACAGATGGGGCACCTATGGCCTTATCCTGTTCTCTAAGCATGTTAATTAATAGTTCTAAGGCAGGATTCTTCCCTACACTCAAACCTCTCTCTATACAGAGACTCCTTGCTCTTTTCCAGCTAAGGTTGTCATATGCAAGTTTGGACAGATCAACACTTTGGCCTGTGCCAGACCTTTTTTAGAGAGAGTTAAAGTGATAGAGAAAGAGACAAAAGTTTTCAGAACTTTTTGGAAAGACAGAAAAAAAACTTTTTAAAACTTTTAAGAACTTTTTTGAAAGTTTAGAAGTACTTTTCAGCACTTAGAAAAGAGTGAAAAGAGGAAATGCAAAACTTTTTGGCTATGTGTATATACACTGACCTTGTTTTGTATATTTTTCTCTTATGAAAAGTACAATGACAAGAGTGGTAAGTAGTCTCAAGCACTTATCCCACCACTGCACAACCAATGTAGGAGGCTGGACTGGCTTGTAGTGAGTACCAAGGGGTACTTGCACCTTGCACCAGGCCCAGTTATCCCTTATTAGTGTATAGGGTGTCTAGCAGCTTAGGCTGATAGATAATGGTAGCTTAGCAGAGCAGCTCAGGCTGAACTAGGAGACGTGTGAAGCTACTACAGTACCACTTAGTGTCATATGCACAATATCATAAGAAAACACAATACACAGTTATACTAAAAATAAAGGTACTTTATTTTTATGACAATATGCCAAAGTATCTTAGAGTGTACCCTCAGTGAGAGGATAGGAAATATACACAAGATATATATACACAATAGCAAAAATATGCAGTATAGTCTTCGAAAACAGTGCAAACAATGTATAGTTACAATAGGATGCAATGGGGAAATATAGGGATAGGGGCAACACAAACCATATACTCCAAAAGTGGAATGCGAACCACGAATGGACCCCAAACCTATGTGACCTTGTAGAGGGTCGCTGGGACTATTAGAAAATAGTGAGAGTTAGAAAAATAACCCTCCCCAAGACCCTGAAAAGTGAGTGCAAAGTGCACTAAAGTTCCCCTAAGGACAAAATAGTCGTGTTAGAGGAATAATGCAGGAAAGACACAAACCAGCAATGCAACAACTGTGGATTTCCAATCTAGGGTACCTGTGGAACAAGGGGACCAAGTCCAAAAGTCACAAGCAAGTCGGAGATGGGCAGATGCCCAGGAAATGCCAGCTGCGGGTGCAAAGAAGCTTTGACTGGACAGAAGAAGCTGAGGTTTCTGCAGGAACGAAAAGGGCTAGAGACTTTCCCTTTGGTGGACGGATCCCTCTTGCCTTGGAGAGTCGTGCAGAAGTGTTTTCCCGCCGGACGGACGCCAACAAGCCTTGCTACACGCAAATCGTGCGTTTGGCGTTTTTGGACGCTGCTGGGGCCCAGGAGGGACCAGGAGGTCGCAAATTGGACCTGTGGAGAGAGAGGATGTAGAGCAAGACAAAGAGCCCTCACTGAAGCAGGTAGCTCCCGGAGAAGTGCCAGAAACAGGCACTACGAGGATGCGTGAAACGGTGCTCGCCGAAGTTGCACAAAGGAGTCCCACGTCGCCGGAGACCAACTTAGAAAGTCGTGCAATGCAGGTTAGAGTGCCATGGACCCAGGCTTGGCTGTGCACGAAGGATTTCCGCCGGAAGTGCACAGGGGCCGGAGTAGCTGCCAAAGTCGCGGTTCCCAGCAATGCAGCCCAGCGAGGTGAGGCAAGGACTTACCTCCACCAAACTTGGACTGAAGAGTCGCTGGACTGTGGGGGTCACTTGGACAGAGTCGCTGGATTCGAGGGACCTCGCTCGTCGTGCTGAGAGGAGACCCAAGGGACCGGTAATGCAGCTTTTTGGTGCCTGCGGTTGCAGGGGGAAGATTCCGTCGACCCACGGGAGATTTCTTCGGAGCTTCTGGTGCAGAGAGGAGGCAGGCTACCCCCACAGCATGCACAAGCAGGAAAACAGTCGAGAAGGCGGCAAGATCAGCGTTACAGAGTTGCAGTAGTCGTCTTTGCTACTATGTTGCAGGTTTGCAGGCTTCCAGCGCGGTCAGCGGTCGTTTCCTTATCAGAAGGTGAAGAGGGAGATGCAGAGGAACTCGGATGAGCTCTTGCATTCGTTATCTAAAGTTTCCCCAGAGACAGAGACCCTAAATAGCCAGAAAAGAGGGTTTGGCTACCTAGGAGAGAGGAAAGGCTACTAACACCTGAAGGAGCCTATCAGCAGGAGTCTCTGACGTCACCTGGTGGCACTGGCCACTCAGAGCAGTCCAGTGTGCCAGCAGCACCTCTGTTTCCAAGATGGCAGAGGTCTGGAGCACACTGGAGGAGCTCTGGACACCTCCCAGGGGAGGTGCAGGTCAGGGGAGTGGTCACTCCCCTTTCCTTTGTCTAGTTTCGCACCAGAGCAGGGGCTAAGGGGTCCCTGAACCGGTGTAGACTGGCTTATGCAGAATTGGGCACATCTGTGCCCAACAAAGCATTTCCAGAGGCTGGGGGAGGCTACTCCTCCCCTGCCTTCACACCATTTTCCAAAGGGAGAGGGTGTCACACCCTCTCTCAGAGGAAGTTCTTTGTTCTGCCATCCTGGGCCAGGCCTGGCTGGACCCCAGGAGGGCAGCTGCCTGTCTGAGGGGTTGGCAGCATCAGCAGCTGCAGTGAAACCCCAGGAAGGGCAGTCTGGCAGTACCAGGGTCTGTGCTACAGACCACTGGGATCATGGAATTGTACCAACAATGCCAGGATGGCATAGAGGGGGCAATTCCATGATCATAGACATGTTACATGGCCATATTCGGAGTTACCATGGTGAAGCTACATATAGGTAGTGACCTATATGTAGTGCACGCGTGTAATGGTGTCCCCGCACTCACAAAGTTCAGTGAATTGGCTCTGAACAATGTGGGGGCACCTTGGCTAGTGCCAGGGTGCCCTCACACTAAATAACTTTGCACCTAACCTTTACCAGGTAAAGGTTAGACATATAGGTGACTTATAAGTTACTTAAGTGCAGTGTAAAATGGCTGTGAAATAACGTGGACGTTATTTCACTCAGGCTGCAGTGGCAGGCCTGTGTAAGAATTGTCAGAGCTCCCTATGGGTGGCAAAAGAAATGCTGCAGCCCATAGGGATCTCCTGGAACCCCAATACCCTGGGTACCTCAGTACCATATACTAGGGAATTATAAGGGTGTTCCAGTAAGCCAATGTAAATTGGTAAAAATGGTCACTAGCCTGTCAGTGACAATTTGGAAAGAAATGAGAGAGCATAACCACTGAGGTTCTGATTAGCAGAGCCTCAGTGAGACAGTTAGTCACTACACAGGTAACACATTCTGGCACACTTATGAGCACTGGGGCCCTGGGTTACCAGGGTCCCAGTGACACATACAACTAAAACAACATATATACAGTGAAAAATGGGGGTAACATGCCAGGCAAGATGGTACTTTCCTACAGGTGACTTATAAGTTACTTAAGTGCAGTGTAAAATGGCTGTGAAGTAACGTGGATGTTATTTCACTCAGGCTGCAGTGACAGTCCTGTGTACGAATTGTCTGAGCTCCCTATGGGTGGCAAAATAAATGTTGCATCCCATAGGGTTCTCCTGGAACCCCAATACCCTGGGTACCATATACTAGGGAATTATAAGGGTGTTCCAGTGTGCCAATCAGAATTGGTAAAATTAGTCACTAGCCTGCATTGACAATTTTTAAAGCAGAGAGAGCATGAACACTGAGGTTCTGGTTAGCAGTGCCTCAATGATACAGTTAGGCACCACACAGGGAACATATAGGGCATAAGTTATGATCACTTGGGTCCTGGCTAGCAGGATCCCAGTGACACAGGCAAAAACAAACATACACCCAAGTAAAAATGGGGGTACCATGCCAGGCAAGATGGTACTTTCCTACACAACCCCGCCACCCCCAAAACCAGGGACTATAAGGCTAACCTTGCCCAGTTGAGTCTTCATTGTCTAAGTGGAAATATCTTGAGAGTCCATCTGCATTGGAGTGGCTACTCCCAGGTCTATGTTCCACTGCAAAGCCCATCCCCTGAAGGGAAAGGGAACACCTCAACAATTTAGGATTTTTTCCTTTCAGCAGTTTTAACCATAAGAGAGGTTTGTGGTCTGTCTGATAAATGAAGTGAGTCCCAAATAAGTATAGTCTCAACTTCCTCAGGGCCCAGGCCACAGCAAATGCCTCCCTCTCTATGGCAGACTAACACTTTTCTCTAGGGGTCAACCTCCTACTGATAAAAGCAACAGATTGATCCTGGCCCTCTGAGTTCAGTTGTAATAACACCGCCCAAACCAGCAGTTCAGATGCATCTGTCTGGACAATGAGGTTTTTAGAATAATTTGGTCTTTTTAGGACAGGTGCAGCAAACATAGCCTGCTTAAGGTCTTCAAAAGCTCTTTGACTGATGCTGTCCACAATACCTTTTTAGGGATCTTTTTAGAAGTGAGGTCATTACGAGAGTCAACAATGGAGCCATAGTTCTTAATAAACCTCCTGTAATACCCAGTGAGACCAAGAAAGGCTCTGACCTGGGTCTGAGTAGTAGGGACAGCCCAGTCTAAAATAGTCTGGATCTTCCTGTGTAGAGATTCAATCTGTTATCCATCTAACAGGTGGCCAAGATAAACCACTTCACCCTGCCCTATCTGGCATTTTGAAGCCTTGATAGTGATGCCTGCCTTTTGCAGGGCCTCTAAAACTTATCACAGGTGGTCATCCCAGTTGGAGCTAAATCCAGCAATGTCATCTAGGTATGCTAGACTAAAAGCCTCCAGGCATTGGATTACTTTGTTCACCAGCCTCTGGAAAGTTGCAGGTGCATTTTTCAAAACATAGGGCATAACTGTAAATTGATAATGCCCTCCAATGGTTGAAATGCTAATTTTGGCTTAGCATCCTCTGATAATTTGATCTGCCAATACCCTGCAGTCAAATCAAAGGTGCTTAGATACTTGGCTGAGGCCAGTGTATCTATGAGCTCATCTGCCCTGGGTATAGGGTGAGCATCTGTTTTAGTTACAGTATTGAGCCCTCTATTGACCACGCAAAAATACATTACTCTCTTTCCTTCTTTGCTATGAGGTTTGGGGACAAACACCACTGGGCTGGCCCAGGGGCTATCTGAGTGCTCCATAACACCTAAGTCCAACATTTTCTGCACCTCAGACTTAATACAGTCTCTGACATGGTGCCTATAAATCTCACTTTTGACAGGTAAACTGTCTCCAGTATCAATGGTATGTTCAGACCAAGTAGTGGTACCAGGTGTGAGTGTAAAGAGGTCAGAAAATTGGCCTAGTAAGTTCTTGCAGTCCTCCCTTTGCTTTGCTGTGAGGCAGTCTGCAAGCACAACTCCTTCCACTAAGACATCAGCTTCAGTGTTGGAGAAGAGGTCAGGGAGAGGGTCACTCTCTTCTTCCTGCCCCTCATATGTGGCCATGAGTAAGGTTAAGTCTGCCCTATCATAGTAATGTTTAAGGAGCTTGACATCAAGTACCCTAAGGGGACTTCTGGCAGTGGTAAGGTCTACCAAGTAGATGACCTCACCCTTTTTCTCCACAATACGATGGGGTCGACTTCATTTGTCCTGGAGTGTTCTAGGTGCCACATGCTCCAAAACCCACACCTTCTGTCCTGGATGGTACTCAGTTAGGATAGCCTTCTGATCATGCCATTGTTTTTGAAACTCTTGGCTGGCCTGAAGGTTTATTGTGGCCTTTTTCATATACTCAGCCATTCTTGATCTTAGGCCAAGTACATAGTCAACAATGTCTTGTTTAGGGGGCATCAATGGTTGCTCCCACCCCTCTTTCACAAGAACAAGGGGACCCCTAACAGGGTGACTAAAGAGGGGTTCAAAGGGGCAGTAGCCCACACCTTTCTGGGGTACCTCCATATAGGCAAAATGGAGGCATGGCAGGAGGACATCTGTAGGAAAGTACCATCTTGCCTGGCATGTTACCCCCATATTTCACTGTATATATGTTGTTTTAGTGTATGTGTCACTGGGACCCTGCCAGCCAGGGCCCCAGTGCTCATAAGTGTGCCCTGTATGTGTTCCCTGTGTGATGACTGTGAGAAAGTAGCCTCTTTCTAGCCTTGTTACCCCTACTTTTGGCCTGTTTGTGAGTGTATGTCGGGTGGTTTCACTGTCTCACTGGGATCCTGCTAGCCAGGGCCCAGTGCTCATAGTGAAAACCCTATGTTTTCAGTATGTTTGTTATGTGTTACTGGGACCCTGCTAATCAGGACCCCAGTGCTCATAAGTTTGTGACCTATATGTATGTGTTCCCTGTGTGATGCCTAACTGTCTCACTGAGGCTCTGCTAACCAGACTTTCAGTGGTTATGCTCTCTCATTTCTTTCCAAATTGTCACTAACAGGCTAGTGACCAATTTCACCAATTTACATTGGCATACTGGACCACCCTTATAATCCCCTAGTATATGGTACTGAGGTACCCAGGGTACTGGGGTTCCAGGAGATCCCTATGGGCTGCAGCATTTCTTTTGCCACCCATAGGGAGATCTGAAAATTCTTACACAGGCCTGACACTGCAGCCTGAGTGAAATAACGTCCACGTTATTTCACAGCCATTTACCACTGCACTTAAGTAACTTATAAGTCACCTATATGTCTCACCTTTACCTGGTTAAGGTTGGGTGCTAAGTTACTTAGTGTGTGGGCACCCTGGCACTAGCCAAGGTTCCCCCACATTGTTCAGGACAAATTCTCCGGACTTTGTGAGTGCGGGGACACCATTACACGCGTGCACTATACATATGTCACGACATATGTATAGCGTCACAATGGTAACTCCGAACATGGCCATGTAACATGTCTAAGATCATGGAATTGTCACCCCAATGCCATTCTGGCATTGGGGAGATAATTCCATGATCCCCCGAGTCTCTAGCACAGACCTGGGTACTGCCAAACTACCTTTCCCGAGGTTTCACTGCAGCTGCTGCTGCTGTCAACCCCTCAGACAGGTTTTTGCCCTCCTGGGGTCCAGTCAGGCTTGGCCCAGGAAGGCAGAACAAAGGACTTCCTCAGAGAGAGGGTGTTAGACCCTCTCCCTTTGCAAAAAGGTGTCAGGGCTGGGGAGGAGTAGCCTCCCCCAGCCTCTGGAAATGCTTTGATGGGCACAGATGGTGCCCATTTCTGCATAAGCCAGTCTACACCGGTTCAGGGATCCCCCAGCCCTGCTCTGGCGCAAAGCTGGACAAAGGAAAGGGGAGTGACCACTCCCCTGACCTGCACCTCCCATGGGAGGTGCCCAGAGCTCCTCCGGTGTGCTCCAGACATCTGCCATCTTGGAAACAGAGGTGCTGCTGGCACACTGGACTGTTCTGAGTGGCCAGGGCCAGCAGGTGACGTCAGAGACTCCTTCTGATAGGCTCCTACAGGTGTTGCTAGCCTATCCTCTCTCCTAAGTAGCCAAACCTCCTTTTCTGGCTATTTAGGGTCTCTGCTTTGGGGAATTCTTTAGATAACGAATGCAAGAGCTCATCAGAATTCCTCTGCATCTCTCTCTTCACCTTCTGCCAAGGAATCGACCACTGACTGCTCTGGAAGCCTGCAAAACTGCAACAAAGTAGCAAAGACGACTACTGCGACCTTGTAACTCTGATCCGGCCGCCTTCTCGACTGTTTTCCTGGTGGTGCATGCTGTGGGGGTAGTCTGCCTCCTCTCTGCACTAGATGCTCCAAAGAAATCTCCCGTGGGTCGACGGAATCTTCCCCCTGCAACCGCAGGCACCAACAGACTGCATCACTGGTCCTCTGGGTCTCCTCTCAGCACGACGAGCGAGGTCTCTTGAACTCAGCAACTGTCCAAGTGACTCCCACAGTCCAGTGACTCTTCAGTCCAAGTTTGGTGGAGGTAAGTCCTTGCCTCCCCACGCTAGACTGCATTGCTGGGTATCGCGTGATTTGCAGCTGCTCCGGCTCCTGTGCACTCTTCCAGGATTTCCTTTGTGCACAGCCAAGCCTGGGTCCCCGACACTCTAACCTGCAGTGCACGACCTCCTGAGTTGTCCTCCGGCGTCGTGGGACCTTCCTTTGTGACTTCGGGAGAGCTCCTGTTCACTCCACTTCGTAGTGCCTGTTCCGGCACTTCTGCGGGTGCTGCTTGCTTCTGAGTGGGCTCTTTGTCTTGCTGGACGCCCCTTCTGTCTCCTCACGCATTTGGCGACATCCTGGTCCCTCCTGGGCCACAGCAGCATCCAAAAACCCTAACCACAACCTTTGCATCTAGCAAGGCTTGTTTGCAGTCTTTCTGCACGGAAACACCTCTGCAAGCTTTTTCACGACGTGGGACATCGATCCTCTAAAGGGTAAGTTTCTAGCCCTTGTCGTTCTTGCAGAATCCACAGCTTCTACCATCCAGTGGCAGCTTCTTTGTACCCACAGCTGGCATTTCCTGGGCATCTGCCCACTCCCGACTTGATCGTGACTCTTGGACTTGGTCCCCTTGGTCCACAGGTACTCTCGTCAGGAAATTCATCTTTGTTGCATTGCTGGTGTTGGTCTTCCTTGCAGAATTCCCCTATCACGACTTCTGTGCTCTCTGGGGAACTTAGGTGCACTTTGCACCCACTTTTCAGGGTCTTGGGGTGGGCTATTTTTCTAACCCTCACTGGTTTCTTACAGTCCCAGCGACCCTCTACGAGCTCACATAGGTTTGGGGTCCATTCGTGGTTCGCATTCCACTTCTAGAGTATATGGTTTGTGTTGCCCCATACCTATGTGCTCCCATTGCATTCTATTGTAACTATACATTGTTTGCACTGTTTTCTATTGCTATTACTGCAAATGTTGGTATTAGGTACATATATCTTGTGTATATTTGCAATCCTCATACTGAGGGTACTCACTGAGATACTTTGGCATATTGTCATAAAAATAAAGTACCTTTATTTTTAGTATATCTGTGTATTGTGTTTTCTTATGATATTGTGCATATGACACTAGTGGTATAGTAGGAGCTTTACACGCCTCCTAGTTCAGCCTAAGCTGCTCTGCTAAGCTGCCTTTTCTATCAGCCTAAGCGGCTAGACACCCCTCTACACTAGTAAGGGATACCTGGACCTGGTGCAAGGTGTAAGTACCCCTTGGTACCCACTACAAGCCAGGCCTGCCTCCTACAATGACTAACTGTCTCACTGAGGCTCTGCTAACCAGAACCTCAGTGGTTATTCTCTCCCTTTACTTTCCAAATTGTCACTAACATGCTAGTGACCAATTTCACCAATTCACATTGGCATACTGGAACACCCTTATAATTCCCTAGTATATGGTACTGAGGTACCCAGGGTATTGGGGTTCCAGGAGATCCCTATGGGCTGCAGCATTTCTTTTGACACCCATAGGGAGCACGGACAATTCTTACACAGGCCTGCCACTGCAGCCTGAGTGAAATAACGTCCACGCTATTTCACAGCCATTTACCACTGCACTTAAGTAACTGTATTGCTACATGCACTACGTGCAAGGTAAACAGTGGTGCAGGGTGTGGACCATTGGCCTCTGCTTCCATTGGCCTTCGCTTCCATTTTGGTTCACGACTCCATTTTGTCGAGTCTGGTTCTGTGCATAAGGTACTGTTCTGTGTTTTTCCACAAGCTTCGGCAAGCTGCAGGGTGGGGTGTTTTTCTGCTCAACTTCGCTCCATCTGCCTGATACGAAGGGCGCTATTTACATTCCACGAGCTATCAGTTAGGACAACAGGGGGATGCGCCTGTACTCAAGGAGGAATGCAAGCTTCACCTTGGAGCCCTCTCCTGGGAACCTGGCCCGTTCTGAGGAGACGTCTCGAAGGCTGGACAAGGTACCGCCGATTGCACAATTTGTAAAGGAGGGGGTCTTTTTCTAGAAAAGACTCCTGGGCGTTAGTAAATACTATAAAGGTCAGGAGCCTGGATGGACAGGTTTAGGAACTCTCTTCTGGGTTGGACGCAATGCCAGGAGGACTGATTGTCCCGAAGGAGACTCCCTGCGCCAGTCGATTTGGGTTCCCCGGCTTGGTGTGCGGCGGAGGGATGCAGAATCTCTTTTCGGTGAAGCCTTTCAATTTATAAGCATTGAAGTATATTGTGTGTGCGTGTGTTATATGCACTTATTCTTGCAGTTATTTTCATGCTATTAAGCATTGAAGTATATTGTGTGTGCGTGTGTTATATGCACTTATTCTTGCAGTCATTTTCATGCTATTCTTCATGATATTACAGAGTGCTTATATTCTCACCATTATTCTCATGTTATTCTCTTGATATATTAGTGTGGTTAGTTTTGCCATATGAGAACTTGCCCCTTAAATAAACTTGATTATTTTACTCACTAAGGTGTCTGAGAGTGATTGCTTTACATTGTGCCTTAAAATATCCTGAAGTGCATAGTTCTGATATTCTGAAGAGTAAAGCAACACAAATTGGCGTAGTCGGCAGGATTTAAAAAAAAAAAAAAGGAAAATGCTTAATAAGATCAAAGCGAGCTCAAAAGTAAGTTCTCATGTAGCAAATCTGGACATAGAAATACCGGGGTGGGAAACTGCCCCGTATAAACTTTTAGCTCAGGAATGGTCACGTTGTGCTGGTTTGTGTGAAAATTGGAATGAGTGTATGTTAAATGCAGAACCTGAAGATGTTCTTACATGTTTACAAAAAGTGTCAATTGACAAAGGAAGGGAGATTTGTGCGTTGGGGAGGCGAGGCTGGATCTTGCTTTCTGCATACCAAAGTTGTATGAAAAATGTTTACAGATACAAAAAGACCACGAGCAGCTCGAGAAGGAGTTAGTAGAAGCTCGAAATTCCTCTACCATGTTAGCTTGTCAAAATAAATTGTTAAGTGATAAGCTTGAAATGTACCAGCTGGTTGCAGAGAGAACGGCCGTTAGCGTCGCTCAATATAAACACAAGAAACGAAGAGGGAAAGTTAATAAAAAGAAGGTACATTTAGCTATCTCTCAGGCAGGATTAGCCTTTGACCCTGAATTTTGGGATGGAAACGTCTGATTTTTCAGATGAGTCCGGGGGTGATAACTGCCAAGATGTTAGTCAGGAAAAGACAGAGCGCAGGAATGTTGTCCGTGCGCAGACCATATATCGGCGAAAGTTACAGCATAGCCCAGCTAACCCTGGAGGGGTGATGCTGGATGCCCTGGAGGATTATACACAGCAAGAACTAAGTGATGTGATAGACAGATTTCGACAGAGGTCTGGGGAAACATTGCTTACGTGGATGGTGCGAGTGCATGATATGGGGGGGTCAGGGGGTCCAATTGGATCACGGCGACGCCCCGAGGCTTTGTATGTGAAGTACAGACCCAGTTATCCAAAATGAGTTTAGAACTTATCCAGGGAATGGTCCCATGACCAATTTGTTGGAGTTAGCGGCGCAAGGGTGTGCTCAGAAGTATCCGACAGAGTCAGACTGGCCGCCTAACGATAAACCTTGGTATACATTGAGAGATGCAGTACAGAGATTGAAGGAAGAAGGGATGAAAACAGCTATATTTATGGGTAATGCTCATAATTTGATGAATGGAATTTTAAATGTGTCTGTGCGAAACCGGTTGATTAGGGCCGCTCCTCCTGCATATAAGCATGTCATCATGACTTTGTTAATCAATCAGACGGGTAACCCATTGTCTCAGGTGGTAGAAGCGGTGCGTGAGTTAAGTGATTTAGGAGAGTGGGCTAAGCCAGAGAGGAATTCACGGTCCGAGAATCGTACTGATAACAACAGGGTGTCAAGGCGGGATATGTTTCTAGCCTTGCTGAAAGATGGGGTGGCCAGGGATGACATTGATGGGATAACCACCAAGGACATGTGGGAGATGTACCGCAAACGCGGTTTGGATAAAAAGGAGGGGAGCAGGAAAGGGAACGAGAAGGATAACAAGGTGGTGAACCAGAGAAAGGCTGGATGGGAGGAGCGTGAGGGTGAAAAGAGAGAGAGAGAGAGCCCCACAGTAGAGAGAGATCCCCAGATGATGGAGATTGGGAGCAAGAGCACCGAAGCTCAGAGGGAACCCGGAGCAGGGAGAGAGACCGGGAACTGACAGGTTCGGAGAAAACTTGAGGAAGAGAGTGGGAGAGGGAGCTGGTAAGCTCAGAGAGGTTGCGAAGCAGAGACAGGGAGGAGGAGTTCCCTGAGAATTACCGCAAACTGTATCCAGATCTGACTTGGGCAGACTCTGATGTGCGCAGAGTGAAAATAGACTAGGAAACAGGTCAAACTCCGGTGCAGGGATGGGCTCGCAAAGATAACAGACCTCATGTCAAAGTAGAAATTTATTGGAAACGTGGAAATGTTCAAAAAGTTCGAGTCCTTGTTGACACCGGAGCGGAGGCCTCTTTGATTCATGGAAATCCAAGAAAATTTAGGGGACAGTACTTCACCATTACGGGATTGGGCGGAAAAGAAACCCCGGCAGTGCAGATAGTGGTTCCCATGAAAATAGGGGCACTTCCAAAGAGAGAATACACTGTCTTGATTGTGCCCATTCCCGAGTACATTATTGGAATTGACATTTTGAAAGGGATGACCCTACATTTGGAAGATGGATTTATATCAATAGCCGCCGCAAGGGTGGGGCTGTTGAAGATTCCTCCAGTAACACTTCCCCAAGCTACTAAGGTGATTCAAATGAAACAGTATAGAATACCGGGAGGACATGAGGAGATTAGCCAGACTATACATGACTTACTGGAGGCCGGGGTAATAATTCCCATCACCACTGCGTGGAATAATACCCTCTGGCCTGTTCGTAAAAGTGATAACAGTTGGAGGATTTGCATTGATTATCGCCAATTGAATAAATATACACCTCCTCTGACTGCAGCGGTCCCAGACACCATTACCTTGATTGAGAACATACAGAAACACAGTGGGACTTGGTATGCTACCATTGACATTGCCAATGCGTTCTTTACGATACCAATAGCTACGGAGAGCCAGCCTCAGCTGGCATTCCAGTGGGCGGGGCGCCAGTACACCTTCTGTAGATTGCCCATGGGGTATTTACATAGCCCCACTATCTGTCACCGGCTGGTGGCAGAGCATTTGGATGAAGTACCAGTGGTTCCCGGAGTGCAAATTTCCCACTACATAGATGACGTGATGATGCAGGGAGAGACACAAGAACAGGTGCAGATTCAGCTAGACAGGGTGGTGGAACATTTGCAGAATAAAGGGTGGGAGATTAACCCCGAGAAAGTGCAGGGAACGTCTCCGAGCGTGAAATTTTTGGGCATTCAGTGGAATCAGGGACACAGAGAAGTGTTGCCAAAATTGAAACAAAAGATTAAGGAATTTGCAGTGCCGCGAAATCGGAAGGAAGCCCAGAGTTTTATTGGACTATTCGGGTATTGGAGACAGCATATACCCCATTTGTCTCAGATTTTGGCCCCATTGTACAAAGTTACACGAAAGAAGAATGCGTTTGAATGGGGAGAGCAGGAGCAGCGTGCGTTCGAATTGGCGAAAGACGCCATTCAGCATGCTTTGGATTTGTGGCCGATTCGGGAGGGAGACATCGAGTTCAATGTGACAGTCCAGGGGCAGCATGCTAATTGGAGTTTGTGGCAAAAACAAGGAAGAAAGAGGGTGCCCCTGGGATTTTGGACAAAGAAGTTACCCGAGGCAGGAGAGCGATATACTCCCTTTGAGAAGCAGCTGCTGGCCTGCTATTGGGCCCTGGTTGATACTGAGCAAATTACACTTGGACACAATGTGATTTTAAGGCCTGAAATTCCCATCATGCAGTGGGTGATGAGTTCCCCTAAGACTCATAGAATTGGACATGCACAGGAAGCCGGCATTATAAAATGGAAATGGTATGTCCAGGACAGGGCACGAGCGGGTCCAAAAGGAACCGCCGTTTTGCATGAGCAGGTAGCGCAGGCTCCAGTGGAGAATTCCGAAATGTTGCACGATGTACCTTCAGTGTGTGAATCCCCAGTAGGGTGGGGCCAGACGTTCGCAGACTCGTCTGCAGATGACAAAAAACATGTGTGGTTCACAGATGGCTCAGCAAAATATGTTGTAGCGAAAAGGCACTGGAAGGCAGTGTCCTATAATCGTGTTACAAAGAAGCTTTTGACAACTACAGGACAGGGAAGAAGTAGCCAGTTTGCAGAGCTTTATGCTGTGTATCAGGCTTTAAAACAAGAGCTACCCGGAAAATGTCACATTTATACAGATTCCTGGTCTACCGCCAATGGGTTAGCTACTTGGCTTCCCACGTGGCATGCACATCAGTACAAAATCCATAACAAAGAGGTATGGGGGAAGGAGTTATGGCAGGAGATCTGGGAAATGTTACCTCAAAGCACCGTGACTGTCTATCATGTGGACGCTCACTGTCCAACTGATTCATTAGACCGATGGTTCAATTGTCTTGCAGACGATCGAGCCAAGATTCAAGAGGCTGAAGTGGAGGCGCAGAATTCTGATTTGGTGGGAATTACTAAATGGGCACACCAGAAATGCGGACATCTTGGAGAAAAGGCTACTCACAGGTGGGCCGAGATTAGAGGGATGCATCTTCCCCTAGATTTGATTAAAACAGCAATCATTGAATGTCCCATTTGTCAGCATGCACAGCACAGACCGGTCCCACAGGTGGTGAGAGGCCAGTTAGGCAGAGGTAAATCGCCACTGGACCTGATAATGTCCTGGTAGTTATGCGACCTGGTCAAGACAAATGGGAACATGTTCCCGCTGACAAATGCTATTTGCGAGAATGATAATACGTGTTTTGTACTCTGTTCTTTTCAGATCATCCTGTGGAGTGCCTGTGCCATGAGTGTGGTGTATGGAGCCCGTTCGGGAGACTCCACCGGGGAGCGGGAGGGGCTCATAGCCCAAAAATTCAACCGTCAGCCGCAGATGCCGACGCTACTGCATCAACCGAACAATGTTTGGATTCATCTAGCGCAGGAAGTGCTGAATATATCTCACTTCTGTATGAGTAACATGCAAAGCGTTCAAGATCTGATTACCACTTGTCAATTGGCAGTGCCCACTCCTGCTGCTATATTATTGCACATCTTTAACAATACAAACCAGGATGGAATGGTGTAGGAGGCTGGACTGGCTTGTAGTGAGTACCAAGGGGTACTTGCACCTTGCACCAGGCCCAGTTATCCCTTATTAGTGTATAGGGTGTCTAGCAGCTTAGGCTGATAGATAATGGTAGCTTAGCAGAGCAGCTTAGGCTGAACTAGGAGACGTGTGAAGCTACTACAGTACCACTTAGTGTCATATGCACAATATCATAAGAAAACACAATACACAGTTATACTAAAAATAAAGGTACTTTATTTTTATGACAATATGCCAAAGTATCTTAGAGTGTACCCTCAGTGAGAGGATAGGAAATATACACAAGATATATATACACAATAGCAAAAATATGCAGTATAGTCTTAGAAAACAGTGCAAACAATGTATAGTTACAATAGTATGCAATGGGGAAACATAGGGATTGGGGCAACACAAACCATATACTCCAAAAGTGGAATGCGAACCACGAATGGACCCCAAACCTATGTGACCTTGTAGAGGTTCGCTGGGACTATTAGAAAATAGTGAGAGTTAGAAAAATAACCCTCCCCAAGACCCTGAAAAGTGAGTGCAAAGTGCACTAAAGTTCCCCTGAGGACAAAGAAGTCGTGTTAGAGGAATAATGCAGGAAAGACACGAACCAACAATGCAACAACTGTGGATTTCCAATCTAGGGTACCTGTGGAACAAGGGGACCAAGTCCAAAAGTCACAAGCAAGTCGGAGATGGGCAGATGCCCAGGAAATGCCAGCTGCGGGTGCAAAGAAGCTTCTACTGGACAGAAGAAGCTGAGGTTTCTGCAGGAACGAAAAGGGCTAGAGACTTCCCCTTTGGTGGACAGATCTCTCTCGCCGTGGAGAGTCGTGCAAAAGTGTTTTCCCGCCGAAAGAACACCAACAAGCCTTACTAGTTGCAAATCGTGTGGTTAGCGTTTTTGGACGCTGCTGTGGCCCTGGAGGGACCAGGAGGTCGCAAATTGGACCAGGAGAGAGAGGGGACGTCGAGCAAGACAAGTAGCCCTCTCAGCAGCAGGTAGCACCCGGAGATGTGCCAGAAACAGGCACTACGAGGATGCGTGAAATGGTGCTCACCCGAAGTCGCACAAAGGAGTCCCACGTCGCCGGAGACCAACTTAGAACGTCGTGCAATGCAGGTTAGAGTGCCGTGGACCCAGGCTTGGCTGTGCACAAAGGATTTCCGCCGGAAGTGCACAGGGGCCGGAGTAGCTGCAAAGTCGCGGTTCCCAGCAATGCAGCCCAGCGAGGTGAGGCAAGGACTTACCTCCACCAAACTTGGACTGAAGAGTCACTGGACTGTGGAGGTCACTTGGACAGAGTCGCTGGATTCGAGGGACCTCGCTCGTCTTGCTGAGAGGAGACCCAAGGGACCGGTAATGCAGCTTTTTGGTGCCTGCGGTTGCAGGGGGAAGATTCCGTCGACCCACGGGAGATTTCTTTGGAGCTTCTAGTGCAGAGAGGAGGCAGACTACCCCCACAGCATGCACCACCAGGAAAACAGTCGAGAAGGCGGCAGGATCAGCGTTACAGAGTTGTAGTAGTCGTCTTTGCTACTATGTTGCAGGTTTGCAGGCTTCCAGCGCGGTCAGCAGTCGATTCCTTGGCAGAAGGTGAAGAGAGAGATGCAGAGGAACTCGGATGAGCTCTTGCATTCGTTATCTAAAATTTCCCCAGAGACAGAGACCCTAAATAGCCAGAAAAGAGGGTTTGGCTACCTAGGAGAGAGGATAGGCTAGCAACACCTGAAGGAGCCTATCACAAGGAATCTCTGACGTCACCTGGTGGCACTGGCCACTCAGAGCAGTCCAGTGTGCCAGCAGCACCTCTGTTTCCAAGATGGCAGAGGTCTGGAGCACACTGGAGGAGCTCTGGACACCTCCCAGGGGAGGTGCAGGTCAGGGGAGTGGTCACTCCCCTTTCCTTTGTCCAGTTTCGTGCCAGAGCAGGGCTAAGGGGTCCCCTGAACCGGTGTAGACTGGCTTATGCAGAATTGGGCACCTCTGTGCCCAACAAAGCATTTCCAGAGGCTGGGGGAGGCTACTCCTCCCCTGCCTTCACACCATTTTCCAAAGGGAGAGGGTGTCACACCATCTCTCAGAGGAAGTCCTTTGTTCTGCCATCCTGGGCCAGGCCTGGCTGGACCCCAGGAGGGCAGATGCCTGTCTGAGGGGTTGGCAGCAGCAGCAGCTGCAGTGAAACCCCAGGAAGGGCAGTTTGGCAGTACCAGGGTCTGTGCTACAGACCACTGGGATCATGGGATTGTGCCAACTATGCCAGGATGGCATAGAGGGGGCAATTCCATGATCATAGACATGTTACATGGCCATATTCGGAGTTACCATTGTGAAGCTACATATAGGTAGTGACCTATATGTAGTGCACGCGTGTAATGGTGTCCCCGCACTCACAAAGTTCAGGGAATTGGCTCTGAACAATGTGGGGGCACCTTGGCTAGTGCCAGGGTGCCCTCACACTAAGTAACTTTGCACCTAACCTTTACCAGGTAAAGGTTAGACATATAGGTGACTTATAAGTTACTTAAGTGCAGTGTAAAATGGCTGTGAAATAACATGGACGTTATTTCACTCAGGCTGCAGTGGCAGGCCTGTGTAAGAATTGTCAGAGCTCCCTATGGGTGGCAAAAGAAATGCTGCAGCCCATAGGGATCTCCTGGAACCCCAATACCCTGGGTACCTCAGTACCATATACTAGGGAATTATAAGGGTGTTCCAGTAAGCCAATGTAAATTGGTAAAAATGGTCACTAGCCTGTTAGTGACAATTTGGAAAGAAATGAGAGAGCATAACCACTGAGGTTCTGATTAGCAGAGCCTCAGTGAGACAGTTAGTCACTACACAGGTAACACATTCAGGCACACTTATGAGCACTGGGGCCCTGGGTTACCAGGGTCCCAGTGACACATACAACTAAAACAACATATATACAGTGAAAAATGGGGGTAACATGCCAGGCAAGATGGTACTTTCCTACACAACCCCCCCCCCCCAAACGAAGGACAATAAGACTAGCCATGACCTGATGAGTCTTCATTGTCTAAGTGGAAATATCTGGAGAGTCCATCTGCATTGGAGTGGCTACTCCCAGGTCTATGTTCCACTGTATAGTCCATTCCCTGTAGGGATATGGACCACCTCAACAATTTTGGATTTTCACCTTTCATTTGTTTTAGCCAAAGTAGAGGTTTGTGGTCTGTCTGAACAATGAAGTGAGTGCCAAACAGGTATGGCCTCAACTTCTTCAGAGCCCAGACCACAGCAAAGGCCTCCCTCTTAATGGCAGACCAACGCTTTTCTCTAGGGGTCAACCTCCTACTAAAAAAAGCAACAGGTTGATCCTGGCCCTCAGAATTAAGTTGTGATAGGACTGCCCCTACTCCTAATTCAGATGCATCAGTTTGGACATAGAATTTTTTAGAGTAACAGGGGCTTTTCAGGACAGGTGCAGAGCACATGGCCTGCTTCAGCTCCTCAAAAGCTTTCTGACAGTTTGCTGTCCATAATACCTTTTTAGGCATCTTTTTGGAAGTGAGGTCACTAAGAGGAGCTGCAATGGAGCCATAGTTCTTAATGAACCTCCTGTAATACCCAGTGAGGCCTAGGAAGTCTCTCACCTGAGTCTGTGTAGTAGGGGGAACCCAATCAATAATTGTTTGGATTTTCCCCTGTAGTGGTGCAATCTGTTCCCCACCAACAAGGTGTCCCAGATAAACCACCTTACCCTGCCCTATCTGGCACTTTGAAGCCTTGATAGTGAGGCCTGCCTTTTGCAGGGCCTCCAAATCTTTCCATAGGTGGACCAGGTGATCATCCCAGCTGGAGCTAAAGACAGCTATATCGTCCAAATATGCTGCACTGAAAGCATCCAGCCCTTGTAGGACTGTGTTCACCAACCTCTGAAAAGTGGCAGGTGCATTTTTCAATCCAAAAGGCATTACAGTAAACTGGTAATGTCCTGCAGTGGTAGAAAATGCAGTCTTAGGTTTAGCATCTTCTGACAATTTGATCTGCCAATACCCTGCAGTCAAGTCAAAAGTGCTTAGATACTTGGCAGATGCCAGTGTATCTATGAGCTCATCTGCCCTGGGTATAGGGTGAGCATCAGTTTTGGTTACCAAGTTGAGACCTCTATAGTCTACACAAAACCGCATTTCCTTCTTTCCATCTTTGGAATGGGGTTTTGGTACCAGTACCACAGGAGAAGCCCATGGACTGTCAGAGTGCTCAACCACTCCTAGTTCTAACATTTTCTGGACCTCTTGCTTTATGCAGTCCTTGACATGGTCAGGCTGCCTATAGATCTTAATTTTGACAGGTAAACTGTCTCCAGTATCTATAGTGTGCTCACACCAAGAAGTGGTACCTGGCACAGTAGAGAAGAGTTCAGAGAATTGATCTAGGAGGTTTATGCAATTGTCTTTCTGCTCAGCAGTAAGACAATCAGCCAAAACTACACCTTCCACAAGAGCATCTTGTTCTGTGGAAGAGAAGAGATCAGGTAGAGGATCACTGTCTTCTTACTGTCCCTCATCAGTTGCCATGAGCAGGGTGAGATCAGCCCTGTCATAGTTGGGTTTCAGGCGGTTTACATGGAGTACCCTAAGGGGACTCCTTGCAGTGCCTAAGTCAACTAAATAGGTGACTTCACCCTTTTTCTCAACAATTGTGTGGGGCCCACTCCATTTATCTTGGAGTGCTCTTGGGGCCACAGGCTCCAAGACCCACACTTTCTGCCCTGGTTGGTACTGAACCAAAACAGCCTTCTGATCATGCCATTGCTTCTGGAGCTCTTGGCTGGCCTGAAGGTTTTTACTGGCCTTTTTCATGTACTCAGCCATCCTTGATCTGAGGCCAAGTACATAATCCACAATATCCTGCTTAGGAGCTTTTAAAGGTTGTTCCCAACCCTCCTTTACAAGTGTGAGTGGACCCCTAACAGGGTGTCCAAAAAGAAGTTCAAAGGGGCTGAAGCCCACTCCTTTCTGGGGTACCTCCCTGTAGGCAAAAAGGAGGCATGGTAGAAGGATATCCCATCTCCTGCGGAGTTTTTCAGGGAGACCCATAATCATGCCTTTGAGAGTTTTATTAAATCTCTCCACCAGTCCATTTGTTTGTGGATGATAGGGTGTTGTGAACTTGTACGTTACACCACACTCCTTCCACATGGCCTTTAAGTATGCAGACATGAAATTGCTTCCCCTGTCTGATACCACTTCCTTTGTGAAGCCCACCCTGGAAAATATTCCCAGGAGGGCCTTTGCCACTGCAGGTGCTGTAGTGGTCCTTAAAGGAATAGCTTCAGGATATCTTATGGCATGGTCCACTACCACCAAGATAAACCTATTGCCTGAAGCAGTAGGAGGGTCAAGGGGGCCAACTATGTCAACCCCTACCCTTTCAAAGGGAACCCCAACCACAGGCAGTGGAATAAGGGGTGCCTTTGGGGTGCCACCTGTCTTGCCACTGGCTTGACAGGTTTCACAGGACTTACAAAATTCCTTTGTGTCCTCAGACATTCTAGGCCAATGAAACAGGGGAACAAGCCTGTCCCAAGTTTTCATTTGTCCTAGATGCCCAGCTAGGGGAATGTCATGTGCCAGTGTTAGGAGGAACTTTCTGTACTCCTGAGGAATCACTAATCTCCTGGCAGCTCCAGGTTTAGGATCCCTATGCTCAGTGTACAAGAGGTTGTCCTCCCAATAAACTCTGTGAGAGTCACTGATATCCCCATTAGCCTGTTTGACAGCTTGCTGTCTGAGACCCTCTAATGTGGGATAGGTTTGCTGTGCCACACTCAGCTCCTCCCTGGCAGGCCCCCCTTCACCCAAAAGCTCAGCAGTGTCTGCTTCCAGCTCCTCTGGTGTAGGTTCTGCACAGGGAGGGAATTCTTCTTCCTCCGAAGTTGAATCCACTGTAGAGGGAGGGATAGTAGGAAGTGGTTTGCTTCTACTAGCACTAGCTTTAGGGAGCACTTGGTCCATTGTTCCAGGATCCAAGCTTCCCTGTCCTTTTTGCTTTTTGGCCTGAGCCCTTGTTAAAGCAAAAATATGCCCTGGAATGCCCAGCATTGCTGCATGGGCCTCCAACTCCACATCTGACCAAGCTGATGTCTCCAAATCATTCCCTAATAGACAGTCTACAGGTAAATCTGAAGCTACCACAACTTTCTTTGGACCAGTAACCCCCCCCAGTTGAGATTAACAACAGCCATGGGGTGGCTAAGTGTGTTGTTGTGAGCATTGGTTACTTGGTACTGGTGACCAACTAGGTGTTGTTCAGGGTGGACCAGTTTCTCTATGACCATAGTCACACTGCCACCAGTGTCCCTGTAGGCCTGAACCTCAACACCATTTATTAGGGGTAGCTGCTTGTACTTATCCATATTAAGGGGACAAGCAACTAAGGTGGCTAAATCAATAGCCCCCTCAGAGACTAACACAGCCTCTGTGGCCTCCCTAACAAGGCCCACCCCAACTAAGTTACCAATAGTGAGCCCAGCTACTCCCTTGGATTGGCTATTAGTAGGTTTGCTCCCACCACCACTGCTATTAGTAGGGACACTAGGGGTAGCAGTAGGGGTTGTAGTGGTAGGAGCATTGGTGCTTTTCTTTGGACAACTGGGATCTGTTGTCCAATGGCCTTTTATTTTACATAAATAGCACCATGGTTTCTTTTCCTTGTTCTGATTAAAAGAGGATTTGGGCCCACCACCCCCACCAGAGTGTTTTTGTGGGCCTGATGAAGACTCATTTTTAGATTTGTCCCCACCCTTGTCAGAAGACTTACCATCCTTCTTTTTGTTGCCATCTTTGTCACCCCCTGTATGAACTTTTCTGTTCACCCTTGTTCCGACCCATTTGTCTGCCTTCTTTCCCAATTCTTGGGGAGAGGTCAGATCAGAGTCCACCAAGTACTGGTGCAACAAATCAGACACACAATTATTAAGAATATGCTCTCTCAGGATCAAGTTATACAGGCTGTCATAATCAGTAACTTTACTGCCATGTAACCACCCCTCCAAGGCCTTCACTGAATAGTCAATGAAATCAACCCAGTCTTGTGAAGACTCCTTTTTGGTCTCTCTGAACTTTATCCTGTATTGTTCAGTGGTTAAGCCATAACCATCCAGGAGTGCATTCTTAAGAACTTGGAAATTATTAGCATCATTTTCTTTCACAGTAAGGAGCCTATCGCTACCTTTTCCACTAAATGATAGCCATAGGATAGCAGCCCACTGCCTTTGAGGGACATCCTGTACAACACAGGCCCTCTCAAGTGCAGCAAACCACTTGTTAATGTCATCCCCCTCCTTATAAGGGGGAACTATCTTGTGCAGATTCCTGGAATCATGCTCTTTTGCAGGATGACTATGGGGAATACTGCTGCTGCCACCATGGGTTTCTAAACCCAACTTCTGTCTTTCTTTCTCTAGTTCAAAAGACTGTATATCCAAATCCAGCTGTTGCTTCTTAAGCTTCAGTCTGGTTTGTTCCACTCTCAACTTATTGAGTTCCCTCTCTAACATTCTGTCATCAGGGTTGGTGGGAGGGACATTCTTAGACACAGAAGAATGAACAGAAGGAGACCTTCTGTCCCTTACAGAAGCCACCCTAACAGCTTGGCTAACAGAAACATCACTACCAGTATGGTGAGAATAAATGCTTTTGCTATGATGTGAGACAACACTATTTCTATGGTGAGGCTATCCATCATTACCAACTATGATAGACTGTCTAGTAATGGGCAGGCTAGGAAGTTTCTTTCCTGAATCTTTTCCTGGGGGAGTCCCTGGATCAGATTGGGAACCATTTGCTACTTTTTCAACAGATGTGGCCCCTATGGCCTTATCTTGTTCTCTAAGCATGTTAAGCAATAATTCCAAAGAAGGATTCTTCCCTACACTCAAACCTCTCTCTACACAGAGACTCCTTGCTCCTTTCCAGCTAAGGTGATCATACGCAAGTTTGGACAGATCAACATTTTGGCCTGTGCCAGACATTTTTAGAGAGAGTTAAAGTGATAGAAAAAGAGAAAAAAGTTTTCAGAACTTTTTAGAAAGACAGAAAAAAAACTTTTAAAACTTTTAAGAACTTTTTGAAAGTTTAGAAGTACTTTTCAGCACTTAGAAAAGAGTGAAAAGAGGAAATGCAAAACTTTTTGGCTATGTGTATATACACTGACCTTGTTTTGTATATTTTTCTCTTATGAAAAGTACAATGACAAGAGTGGTAAGTAGTCTCAAAGCACTTATCCCACCGCTGCACAAACAATGTAGGAGGCTGGACTGGCTTGTAGTGAGTACCAAGGGGTACTTGCACCTTGCACCAGGCCCAGTTATCCCTTATTAGTGTATAGGGTGTCTAGCAGCTTAGGCTGATAGATAATGGTAGCTTAGCAGAGCAGCTTAGGCTGAACTAGGAGACGTGTGAAGCTACTACAGTACCACTTAGTGTCATATGCACAATATCATAAGAAAACACAATACACAGTTATACTAAAAATAAAGGTACTTTATTTTTATGACAATATGCCAAAGTATCTTAGAGTGTACCCTCAGTGAGAGGATAGGAAATATACACAAGATATTTATACACAATAGCAAAAATATGCAGTATAATCTTAGAAAACAGTGCAAACAATGTATAGTTACAATAGTATTCAATGGGGAAACATAGGGATAGGGGCAACACAAACCATATACTCCAAAAGTGGAATGCGAACCACGAATGGACCCCAAACCTATGTGACCTTGTAGAGGGTCGCTGGGACTATTAGAAAATAGTGAGAGTTAGAAAAATAACCCTCCCCAAAACCCTGAAAAGTGAGTGCAAAGTGCACTAAAGTTCCCCTAAGGACAAAGAAGTCGTGTTAGAGGAATAATGCAGGAAAGACACAAACCAACAATGCAACAACTGTGGATTTCCAATCTAGGGTACCTGTGGAACAAGGGGACCAAGTCCAAAAGTCACAAGCAAGTCGGAGATGGGCAGATGCCCAGGAAATGCCAGCTGCGGGTGCAAAGAAGCTTCTACTGGACAGAAGAAGCTGAGGTTTCTGCAGGAACGAAAAGGGCTAGAGACTTTCCCTTTGGTGGACGGATCCCTCTCGCCGTGGAGAGTCGTACAGAAGTGTTTTCCCGCCGAAAGAACGCCAACAAGCCTTGCTAGCTGCAAATCATGCGGTTAGTGTTTTTGGACGCTGCTGTGGCTCTGGAGGGACCAGGAGGTCGCAAATTGGACCAGGAGAGAGAAGGGACGTCGAGCAAGACAAGGAGCCCTCTCAGCAGCAGGTAGCAACCGGAGAAGTGCCAGAAACAGGCACTACAAGGATGCGTGAAACAGTGCTCACCCAAAGTCGCACAAAGGAGTCCCACGTCGCCGGAGACCAACTTAGAACGTCGTGCAATGCAGGTTAGAGTGCCGTGGACCCAGGCTTGGCTGTGCACAAAGGATTTCTGCCGGAAGTGCACAGGGGCCGGAGTAGCTGCAAAAGTTGCGGTTCCCAGCAATGCAGCCCAGCGAGGTGAGGCAAGGACTTACCTCCACCAAACTTGGACTGAAGAGTCACTGGACTGTGGGGGTCACTTGGACAGAGTCGCTGGATTCGAGGGACCTCGCTCGTCGTGCTGAGAGGAGACCCAAGGGACCGGTAATGCCGCTTTTTGGTGCCTGCGTTTGCAGGGGGAAGATTCCGTCGACCCACGGGAGATTTCTTCGGAGCTTCTAGTGCAGAGAGGAGGCAGACTACCCCCACAGCATGCACCACCAGGAAAACAGTCGAGAAGGCGGCAGGATCAGCGTTACAGAGTTGCAGTAGTCGTCTTTGCTACTATGTTGCAGGTTTGCAGGCTTCCAGCGCGGTCAGCAGTCGATTCCTTGGCAGAAGGTGAAGAGAGAGATGCAGAGGAACTCGGATGAGCTCTTGCATTCGTTATCTAAAATTTCCCCAGAGACAGAGACCCTAAATAGCCAGAAAAGAGGGTTTGGCTACCTAGGAGAGAGGATAGGCTAGCAACACCTGAAGGAGCCTATCACAAGGAGTCTCTGATGTCACCTGGTGGCACTGGCCACTCAGAGCAGTCCAGTGTGCCAGCAGCACCTCTGTTTCCAAGATGGCAGAGGTCTGGAGCACACTGGAGGAGCTCTGGACACCTCCCAGGGGAGGTGCAGGTCAGGGGAGTGGTCACTCCCCTTTCCTTTGTCCAGTTTTGCTCCAGAGCAGGGCTAAGGGGTCCCCTGAACCGGTGTAGACTGGCTTATGCGGAATTGGGCACCTCTGTGCCCAACAAAGCATTTCCAGAGGCTGGGGAGGCTACTCCTCCCCTGCCTTCACACCATTTTCCAAAGGGAGAGGGTGTCACACCCTCTCTCAGAGGAAGTTCTTTGTTCTGCCATCCTGGGCCAGGCCTGGCTGGACCCCAGGAGGGCAGATGCCTGTCTGAGGGGTTGGCAGCAGCAGCAGCTGCAGTGAAACCTCAGGAAGGGCAGTTTGGCAGTACCAGGGTCTGTTCTACAGACCACTGGGATCATGGGATTGTGCCAACTATGCCAGGATGGCATAGAGGGGGCAATTCCATGATCATAGACATGTTACATGGCCATATTCGGACTTACCATTGTGAAGCTACATATAGGTAGTGACCTATATGTAGTGCACGCGTGTAATGGTGTCCCCGCACTCACAAAGTTCAGGGAATTGGCTCTGAACAATGTGGGGGCACCTTGGCTAGTGCCAGGGTGCCCTCACACTAAGTAACTTTGCACCTAACCTTTATCAGGTAAAGGTTAGACATATAGGTGACTTATAAGTTACTTAAGTGCAGTGTAAAATGGCTGTGAAATAACGTGGACGTTATTTCACTCAGGCTGCCGTGGCAGGCCTGTGTAAGAATTGTCAGAGCTCCCTATGGGTGGCAAAAGAAATGCTGCAGCCCATAGGGATCTCCTGGAACCCCAATACCCTGGGTACCTCAGTACCATATACTAGGGAATTATAAGGGTGTTCCAGTAAGCCAATGTAAATTGGTAAAAATGGTCACTAGCCTGTTAGTGACAATTTGGAAAGAAATGAGAGAGCATAACCACTGAGGTTCTGATTAGCAGAGCCTCAGTGAGACAGTTAGTCACTACACAGGTAACACATTCAGGCACACTTATGAGCACTGGGGCCCTGGGTTACCAGGGTCCCAGTGACACATACAACTAAAACAACATATATACAGTGAAAAATGGGGGTAACATGCCAGGCAAGATGGTACTTTCCTACAAATGGTGGATGTGAGTGACGTTCGCTCCCATCTGTCACTCTATGAGTACTGCCGTCATTGCCCGGAGGTGGGCAGGCGGTTGTGGAGGAACATGACATCTATACTCACATTTAACATCTCAAATGTGTGCTATTCATTGACCTGTGATCCTATGAAGATAGGTAAATGTGCTCAGCTCAAATTGGAGAACAGAGACGAAAACTTAACTGCTGCACAACGGACATTGTGCCACTCACGGAATGACCTGACCTGTTTGAATGTAAATAATTCAATGTTTTGCCAGAATGTAGTGCCTGCTGCCAGCCACATTCAAAATGTTAAGTTGCCTAAGGGTTGGCTCTTTTCTTGTGGTAACCTTTCTTTTACTTATATTCCAGCCAATCTAACCGGAGGGCCTTGTGCCTGGTCACGCTTAGGCTTTCTCATATTTCCTATGGATACTGCTCTACACCCTCGCTATACCAGAGACACTATTCATTTACCTACGGACTGTGATTCTGAAATTTCATTGCTTTCCAAAACAGAATATGTCAGTTTAGCTGGTTCTATCGTAGGGGTGCCAGGACATGCAGTATATAATACCAGAGTTATTAATAAACTTGCATGTTTAGTAGTTAAGAATATTAACTATACATCAGCTGCCTTAGCTGAGCTGTTATTAGATGTACAGGGAATTAGGAAAGCTGCTTTGCAGAATCCCGCTGCTATTGATTATTTACTGCTTAAACACAACTATGGCTGCAGTGATTTTGAAGGGTTGTGTTGTTTCAATTTATCAGACCACTCCATATCAATCAACTCCCATATAGAGGCCCTGCATAAGTTAGTGAAGGGGGTGCAGCAGGATGTTGACAAGGTGTGGTGGGATTGGGCTTTTGGATGGCTGCCTAATTTAGGCCAACTGCGTTATATCCTCGGTGTAATCATTATCATAACAGTTATTTTAATTTCATTATGTTGTTGTATTCAGTGTGTGCCTAACCTTCTATCTCAGTGTCGCCCAAGAGCATTGCCATTTCAGCTTATAGGATATACTTAGTTGTAGGTTGGCCAAATGGTCCAAGGGTGGAATGTATTGCTACATGCACTACGTGCAAGGTAAACAGTGGTGCAGGGTGTGGACCATTGGCCTCTGCTTCCATTGGCCTTCGCTTCCATTTTGGTTCACGACTCCATTTTGTCGAGTCTGGTTCTGTGCGTAAGGCACTGTTCTGTGTTTTTCCACAAGCTTCGGCAAGCTGCAGGGTGGGGTGTTTTTCTGCTCAACTTCGCTCCATCTGCCTGATACGAAGGGCGCTATTTACATTCCACGAGTTATCAGTTAGGACAACAGGGGGATGCGCCTGTACTCAAGGAGGAATGCAAGCTTCACCTTGGAGCCCTCTCCTGGGAACCTGGTCCGTTCTGAGGAGACGTCTCGAAGGGTGAACAAAGTACAGCCGATTGCACAATTTGTAAAGGAGGGGGTCTTTTTCTAGAAAAGACTCCTGGGCGTTAGTAAATACTATAAAGCTCAGGAGCCTGGATGGACTGGTTTAGGAACTCTCTTCTGGGTTGGACGCAACGCCAGGAGGACTGATTGTCCCGAAGGAGACTCCCTGCGCCAGTCAATTTGGGTTCCCCGGCTTGGTGTGTGGCGGAGGGATGCAGAATCTCTTTTCGGTGAAGACTTTCAATTTATAAGCATTGAAGTATATTGTGTGTGCGTGTGTTATATGCACTAATTCTTGCAGTTATTTTCATGCTATTAAGCATTGAAGTATACTGTGTGTGCGTGTGTTATATGCACTTATTCTTGCAGTCATTTTCATGCTATTCTTCATGATATTACAGAGTGCTTATATTCTCACCATTATTCTCATGTTATTCTCTTGATATATTAGTGTGGTTAGTTTTGCCATATGAGAACTTGCCCCTTAAATAAACTTGATTATTTTACTCACTAAGGTGTCTGAGAGTGATTGCTTTACATTGTGCCTTAAAATATCCTGAAGTGCATAGTTCTGATATTCTGAAGAGTAAAGCAACACAGTAACTTATAATTCACCTATATGTCTAACCTTTACCTGGTAAAGGTTGGGTGCTAAGTTACTTAGGGGGTCATTCTGACCCTGGCGGCCGGTGACCGCCAGGGTCACCGACCACGGGAGCACCGCCAACAGGCTGGCGGTGCTCCCAAGGGCATTCTGACCGCGGCGGTTCAGCCGCGGTCAGAAAGGGTAAACCGGCGGTCTCCCGCCGGTTTACCGCTGCCCCATTGAATCCTCCATGGCGGCGGAGCGTGCTCCGCCGCCATGGGGATTCAGACACTCCCTACCGCCATCCTGTTCATGGCGGGAAACCCACCATGAACAGGATGGCGGTAGGGGGTGCCGCGGGGCCCCTGGGGGCCCCTGCAGTGCCCATGCCAATGGCATGGGCACTGCAGGGGCCCCCGTAAGAGGGCCCCACAAAGTATTTCAGTGTCTGCTTTGCAGACACTGAAATACGCGACGGGTGCAACTGCACCCGACGCACCCCTGCAACTACGCCGGCTCAATTCTGAGCCGGCGTCCTCGTTGCAGGGGCATTTCCGCTGGGCCGGCGGGCGCTCTTTTGGAGAGCGCCCGCCGGCCCAGCGGAAATGTTTGAATGGCCGCCGCGGTCTTTTGACCGCGGTGCGGTCATTTGTCGGCGGTACCTTGGCTGACGGCCTCCGCCGTCCGCCAAGGTCTGAATGACCCCCTTAGTGTTTGGGCACCCTGGCACTAGCCAAGGTGCCCCCACATCGTTCAGGGCATATTCCCCGGACTTTGTGAATGCGGGGACACTATTTCACACGTGCACTATACTAGGTCACTACCTATGTCTAGCGTCAAAATGGTAACTCCGAACATGGTCATGTAACATGTCTAAGATCATGGAATTGTCACCCCAATGCCATTCTGGCATTAGGGAGACAATTCCATGATCCCCCTAGCCTCTAGCACAGACCCGGGTACTGCCAAACTACCTTTCCCGGGGTTTCACTGCAGCTGCTGCTACTGCCAACCCCTCAGACAGGTTTCTGCCCTCCTGGGGTCCAGCCAGGCTTGGCCAAGGAAGGCAGAACAAAGGACTTCCTCAGAGAGAGGGTGTTACACCCTCTCCCTTTGGAAAAAGGTGTCAGGGCTGGGGAGGAGTAACCTCCCTCAGCCTCCGGAAATGCTTTGATGGGCACAGATGGTGCCCATCTCTGCATAAGCCAGTCTACACCGGTTCAGGGATCCCCCAGCCCTGCTCTGGCGCGAAACTGGACAAAGGAAAGGGGAGTGACCACTCCCCTGACCTGCACCTCCCTGGGGAGGTGCCCAGAGCTCCTCCAGTGTGCTCCAGATCTCTGCCATCTTGGAAACAGAGGTGCTGCTGGCACACTGGACTGCTCTGAGTGGCCAGTGCAAGCAGGTGACGTCAGAGACTCCTTCTGATAGGCTCCTTCAGGTGTTGCTAGCCTATCCTCTTTCCTAGGTAGCCAAACCTCCTTTTCTGGCTATTTAGGGTCTCTGCTTTGGGGAATCCTTTAGATAACGAATGCAAGAGCTCATCAGAGTTCCTCTGCATCTCTCTCTTCACCTTCTGCCAAAGGATCGACCGCTGACTGCTCAGGACGCCTGCAAGACCGCAACAAAGTAGCAAAGACGACTACTGCAACCTTGAATCGCTGATTCTGCCGCTTTCTCGCCTGTTTCCTGGTGGTGCATGCTCTGGGGGTAGCCTGCCTCCTTCTTGCACCAGGAGCTCGAAAAAATCTCCCATGGGCTTGTTTGCGGTCTTTCTGCACGGAAACACCCCTGCAAGCTTCTTAATGACGTGGGACATCCATCCTCCAAAGGGGAAGTTTCTAGCCCTTGTCGTTCTTGCAGAATCCACAGATTCTACCATCTGGTGGCAGCTTCTTTGCACCCACAGCTGGCATTTCCTGGGCATCTGCCCACTCCCGACTTGATCGTGACTTTTGGACTTGGTCCCCTTGTTCCTCAGGTACTCTCGTCAGGAAATCCATTGTTGTTGCATTGCTGGTGTTGGTCTTCCTTGCAGAATTCCCCTATCACGACTTCTGTGCTCTCTGGGGAACTTAGGTGCACTTTGCACCCACTTTTCAGGGTCTTGCGGTGGGCTATTTTTCTAACCCTCACTGTTTTCTTACAGTCCCAGCGACCCTCTACGAGCTCACATAGGTTTGGGGTCCATTCGTGGTTCGCATTCCACTTCTAGAGTATATGGTTTGTGTTGCCCCTATACCTATGTGCTCCCATTGCATTCTATTGTGACTATACATTGTTTGCACTGTTTTCTATTGCTATTACTGCATATTTTTGGTATTGTGTACATATATCTTGTGTATATTTGCTATCCTCATACTGAGGGTACTCACTGAGATACTTTGGCATATTGTCATAAAAATAAAGTACCTTTATTTTTAGTATATCTGTGTATTGTGTTTTCGTATGATATTGTGCATATGACACTAGTGGTATAGTAGGAGCTTTACACGCCTCCTAGTTCAGCCTAAGCTGCTCTGCTAAGCTACCTTTTCTATCAGCCTAAGCTGCTAGACACCCCTCTTCACTAATAAGGGATACCTGGACCTGGTGCAAGGTGTAAGTACCCCTTGGTACCCACTACAAGCCAGTCCAGCCTCCTACATTGGTTGTGCAGCGGTGGGATTAGTACTTGCAACTGCTTACCTCTTTTGTCATTTTGTACTTTTCATAAGAGAAAAATATACAAAACAAGTTCAGTGTATGTACACCTAACCAAAAAGTTTTGCTTTTCTTCTCTTACTCTTTTGCTAAGTGCTGAAATGTACCTATAAAACTTTCAAAAAGTTCTTAAAAAGTTTAAGAATTTTTTTTCTGTTCTTTAAAAAGTTCTGAAACTTTTTCTTTCTTTTTCTGTCCCTTAAACCTTTTCTATAATGTCTGGTACAGGTCAAACTGTTGATCTGACCAAAGTTGCTTATGACCACCTTAGCTGGAATGGAGCAAGGAGTCTCTGCATTGAAAGAGGTTTAGGGGTAGGGAAGAATCCCTCAAGAGAACTGTTAGTTAATATGCTCATTGAACAGGATAAGACCTTAGTTGGCACTTCTGATGAGAGATTAGCTGATGGTTCCCACTCTGATTCTGGGGCACCCCCAGTAAAAGGGTTAGAAGGAGACCTTCCCAACCTGCCCCTTAGCAGGCCACCTAGCAGGGCTGGTACTGATGTGAGATCTCATCATAGAATAGAGAGTGCTCCTTTAGGCCAGGTTGTTAGAGTGCCATCTGTTAGGGACAGGTCTCCCTCTGTTCATTCTCACCATTCTTCTGTGTCAAGGCATGCCCAACCCACCCACCCTGATGACAGAGTGTTAGAAAGGGAACTAAATAGATTGAGAGTGGAAGAATCCAGACTGAAGCTCAAGAAGCAACAGCTGGATTTAGATAGGCAAGCATTTGACTTAGAAAAAGAAAGACAGAGGTTGGGGTTTGGACCCCATGGTGGCAGCAGCAGTATTACAGATAGTAATCCTGTAAAAAAGCATGATTCTAGGAATCTGCACAAGATAGTTCCCCCTTACAAGGAGGGGGATGACATTAACAAGAGGTTTGCTGCACTTGAGAGGGCCTGTGTTGTACAGGGGGTCCCTCAAAGGCAGTGGGCTGCTATCCTATGGCTATCTTTCAGTGGAAAGATAGGGATTGGCTCCTTACTGTTAAGGAAAGTGATGCCAATAATTTTACAGTTCTTAAGAATGCACTCCTAGATGGTTATGGCTTAACCACTGAACAGTACAGGATGAAGTTCAGAGAAACCAAAAAGGAGTCTTCACAAGACTGGGTAGACTTTCTTGACCATTCAGTGAAGGCCTTGGATGGGTGGTTACATGGCAGTAAAGTTTCTGACTATGAAAGCCTGTATAACTTAATCCTGAGAGAGCATGTTCTTAATAATTGTGTGTCTGATTTGTTGCACCAGTATCTAGTGGACTCAGATCTGACCTCTCCCCAAGAAATGGGAAAGAAGGCAGACAAATGGGTCAGAACAAGAGTGAATAGAAAAGTTCATTCAGGTGGTGACAAGGATGGCAAGAAGAAAGATGGTGAAAAATCTCAGGATAAGCATGGGGACAAGGGTAAAACCAAAGATCCTTCTTCAAATCCTAAACACTCTTCAGGGGTTCGGGATAAAACAAATTCTTCCTCTTCTTCTCAACCCACACACATTAAAAAGCCTTGGTGCTTTGTGTGTAAAAACAGAGGCCATAGGCCAGGGGATAAGTCCTGTCCATGTAAACCCCCTGAGCCTACCACCAATAATACAGCAAGCTCTAGTGCCCCTAGCAGTAGTGGTACTAGTGGTGGGACTGCTGGCAACAGTCAAGTTAAGGGTGTAGTTGGGTTCACTTATGGGTCCATCATAGAAACTGGGGTAGTCAGTCCCAAGACAGTTTCTGTCACACCTAGTGGCACTGACCTTGCCACACTGGCTGCTTGTCCCCTTACAATGGATAAGTACAGGCAGACAGTTTCAATAAATGGTGTTGAGGCCCAGGCCTACAGAGACACAGGTGTCAGTATCACTTTGGTGACTGAAACCCTAGTGGCTCCTGAACAACACATCATTGGACAACAGTATAAGATTATTGATGTCCATAACTCCACTAAGTTTCTTCCCTTAGCTATAGTTCAGCTTAGTTGGGGTGGAGTTACTGGCCCTAAGCAGGTGGTAGTATCACCTAGCTTACCTGTAGATTGTCTCTTAGGTGATGACCTAGAGGCCTCAGGTTGGGGTGATGTAGAGTTTTATACCCATGCAGCCATGCTGGGTATCCCTGAGGAATTGTTCCCTCTCATTGCTACTGAAATGAAAAAGCAAAGGAGAGAAGTCCTAAAAACTCAGGATCCCTCTCCAACAACAGGTAAAAAGGGTTTCACAGTATCCCCTAACCACCCTGCCATTAAGGATACCATTCCTGTGGTGGGAGAAACCTCTCCTGGGTGGCACCTGTTCCAAGGGAATCATCAGCTGTCATAGCTGTAATCCCTGAAGTGAAAGTACCTCTCTGTGGGATAACTAATATTGGTGAGAAAAAGAGCACCATTTTAGTTAACATGGAGCATCCCTCCAACCCTCCCAGAGAAACTTTAGTGCAGAAACCCTGCACTGCCTCACAACACTTAAGACAGCATCCCTGCCCTAGTGTGGAGCTCAAAGGACAGCATCCCTGCCCTGCTCCAACTCAGGAGAAACAGCATCCCTTTTCTCTCTTCCAGCCATATGGACAATGTTTTTGCCCAGCTATGGCTTTACTGAGACAGCATCCCTGTCTGGCATTTTCATCACTACAAATAGGTTCAGTGGACAAATCCCACTGCTCTAAACTAAAACTTACTGATAGAAACTCTGAAAATATATCTTCACATTGTTGGTTAGCTAAAAAACTTCAAACAGGGTGGTTTACATCCCCACAGGGAAGTAACCATATAGTGAATGATAAAGGGATTAACCAGTCTATTGCAGAGCTACTCTCTACTTATCACCACTTAGACAATAAAGTCTCAACTGGCCAAGGTTAGCCTTGTTTTCAGTTTGTTTGTTATGTGTCACTAGGACCCTGCTAGTCAGGACCCCAGTGCTCATAAGTTTGTGACCTATATGTATGTGTTACCTGTGTGATGCCTAACTGTCTCACTGAGGCTCTGCTAATCAGAACCTCAGTGGTTAGGCTCTCTCATTTCTTTCCAAATTGTCACTAACAGGCTAGTGACCAATTTCACCAATTTACATTGGCATACTGGAACACCCTTATAATTCCCTAGTATATGGTACTGAGGTACCAAGGGTATTGGGGTTCCAGGAGATCCGTATGGGCTGCAGCATTTCTTGTGCCACCCATAGGGAGCTCTGACAATTCTTACACAGGCCTGCCATTGCAGCCTGAGAGAAATAACGTCCACGTTATTTCACAGCCATTTACCACTGCACTTAAGTAACTTATAAGTGACCTATATCTCTAACCTTTACCTGGTAAAGGTTGAGTGCTAAGTTACTTAGTGTGTGGGAACCCTGGCACTAGACAAGGTGCTCCCACATTCTTCAGAGCAAATTCCCCGGACTTTGTGAGTGCGGGGACACCATTACACGCGTGCAAAATACATATGTCACGACATATGTATAGCGTCACAATGGTAACTCCGAACATGGCCATGTAACATGTTTAAGATCATGGAATTGTCACCCCAATGCCATTCTGCCACTGGGGAGACAATTCCATGATCCCCCGAGTCTCTAGCTCAGACCCGGGTACTGCCAAACTACCTTTCCCGGGGTTTCACTGCATCTGCTGCCAACCCCTCAGACAGGTTTCTGCCCTCCTGGGGTCCAGTCAGGCTTGGCCCAGGAAGGCAGAACAAAGGACTTCCTCAGAGAGAGGGTGTTACACCCTCTCCATTTGGAAAAAGGTGTCAGGGCTGGGGAGGAGTAGCCTCCCCCAGCCTCTGGAAATGCTTTGATGGGCACAGATGTACCCAATTCTGCATAAGCCAGTCTACACCGGTTCAGGGGACCCCTTAGCCCTGCTCTGGAGCAAAACTGGACAAAGGAAAGGGGAGTGACCACTCCCCTGACCTGCACCTCCCCTGGGAGGTGTCCAGAGCTCCTCCAGTGTGCTCCAGACCTCTGCCATCTTGGAAACAGAGGTGCTGCTGGCACACTGGACTGCTCTGAGTGGCCAGTGCTAGCAGGTGATGTCAGAGACTCCTTCTGATAGGCTCCTTCAGGTGTTGCTAGCCTATCCTCTCTCCTAGGTCGCCAAACCTCCTTTTCTGGCTATTTAGGGTCTCTGCTTTGGGGAAACTTTAGATAACGAATGCAAGAGCTCATCCGAGTTCCTCTGCATCTCTCTCTTCACCTTCTGCCAAGGAATCGACTGCTGACCGCGCTGGAAGCCTGCAAACCTGCAACATAGTAGCAAAGACGACTACTGCAACTCTGTAACGCTGATCCTGCCGCCTTCTCGACTGTTTTCCTGCTTGTGCATGCTGTGGGGGTAGTCTGCCTCCTCTCTGCACCAGAAGCTCCGAAGAAATCTCCTGTGGGTCGACGGAATCTTCCCCCTGCAACCGCAGGCACCAAAAAGCTGCATTACCGGTCACTTGGGTCTCCTCTCAGCACAACGAGCGAGGTCCCTCGAATCCAGCAACTCTGTCCAAGTGACCCCCACAGTCCAGTGACTCTTCAGTCCAAGTATGGTGGAGGTAAGTCCTTGCCTCACCTCGCTGGGCTGCATTGCTGGGAACGGCGACTTTTGCAGCTACTCCGGCCCCTGTGCACTTCCGGCGGAAATCCTTTGTGCACAGCCAAGCCTGTGTCCACGGCACTCTAACCTGCATTGCATGACTTTCTAAGTTGGTCTCCGGCGACGTGGGACTCCTTTGTGCAACTTCGGCGAGCACCGTTTCACGCATCCTCGTAGTGCCTGTTTCTGGCACTTCTCCGGGTGCTACCGGCTTCAGAGAGGGCTCCTTGTCTTGTCGACGTCCCCTCTCTCGGCTGGTTCAATTTGCGACCTCCTGGTCCCTCCTGGGCCTCAGCAGCGTCCAAAAACGCTAACCGCACGATTTGCAGCTAGCAAGGCTTGTTGGCGTTCTTTCGGCGGGAAAACACTTCTGCACGACTCTCCACGGCGAGAGGGATCCGTCCACCAAAGGGGAAGTCTCTAGCCCTTTTCGTTCCTGCAAAAACCTCAGCTTCTTCTGTCCAGTAGAAGCTTCTTTGCACCCGCAGCTGGCATTTCCTGGGCATTTGCCCATCTCCGACTTGCTTGTGACTTTTGGACTTGGTCCCCTTGTTCCACAGGTACCCTAGATTGGAAATCCACAGTTGTTGCATTGCTGGTTTGTGTCTTTCCTGCATTATTCCTCTAACACGACTTCTTTGTCCTTAGGGGAACTTTAGTGCACTTTGCACTCACTTTTCAGGGTCTTGGGGAGGGTTATTTTTCTAACTCTCACTATTTTCTAATAGTCCCAGCGACCCTCTACAAGGTCACATAGGTTTGGGGTCCATTCGTGGTTCGCATTCCACTTTTGGAGTATATGGTTTGTGTTGCCCCTATCCCTATGTTTCCCCATTGCATCCTATTGTAACTATACATTGTTTGCACTGTTTTCTAAGACTATACTCCATATTTTTGCTATTGTGTATATATATCTTGTGTATATTTCCTATCCTCTCACTGAGGGTACACTCTAAGATACTTTGGCATATTGTCATAAAAATAAAGTACCTTTATTTTTAGTATAACTGTGTATTGTGTTTTCTTATGATATTGTGCATATGACACTAGGTGGTACTGTAGTAGCTTCACACGTCTCCTAGTTCAGCCTAAGCTGCTCTGCTAAGCTACCATTATCTATCAGCCTAAGCTGCTAGACACCCTATACACTAATAAGGGATAACTGGGCCTGGTGCAAGGTGCAAGTACCCCTTCGTACTCACTACAAGCCAGTCCAGCCTCCTACATTGGTTGTGCAGTGGTGGGATAAGTGCTTTGAGACTACTTACCACTCTTGTCATTGTACTTTTCATAAGAGAAAAATATACAAAACAAGGTCAGTGTAAAAAAACACATAGCCAAAAAGTTTTGCATTTCCTCTTTTCACTCTTTTCTAAGTGCTGAAAAGTACTTCTAACTTTCTAAAAAGTTCTAAAAAGTTTTTAAAGTTTTTTTTCTCTGTCTTTCTAAAAGCTCTGACAAACTTTTTATCTTTTACTATCACTTTAACTCTCTCTAAAAATGTCTGGCACAGGCCAAAATGTTGATCTGTCCAAACTTGCATATGACAACCTTAGCTGGAAAAGAGCAAGGAGTCTCTGTATAGAGAGAGGTTTGAGTGAAGGGAAGAATCCTTCCTTGGAACTGTTACTTAACATGCTTAGAGAACAGGATAAGGCCATAGGTGCCTCATCTGTTGAAAAAGTACCTAATAGTTCCCAATCTGATTCAGGGACTCCCCCAGGAAAAGATTCAGGAAATAAACTTCCTAGCCTGCCCATTACTAGACAGTCTAGCATAGTTGGTAATGATGATGAGCCACACCATACAAATAGTGTTGTCTCACATCATAACAAAAGCATTTATTCTCACCATACTGGTAGTAATGTTTCTGTTAGCCAAGCTGTTAGGGTGGCTTCTGTAAGGGACAGGTCTCCTTCTGTTCATTCCCATCATACCTCTGTATCTAGAAATGTCCCTCCCACCCACCCTGATGACAGATTGTTAGAAAGGGAGCTCAATAGATTGAGAGTGGAACAAACCAGACTGAAGCTCAAGAAGCAACAGCTGGATTTGGATAGACAGTCTTTAGAATTAGAGAAGGAAAGACAGAAGTTGGGTTTAGAAACCCATGGTGGCAGCAGCAGTATTCCCCATAGTCATCCTGCAAAAGAGCATGATTCCAGGAATCTGCATAAGATAGTTCCCCCTTATAAGGAGAGGGATGACATTAACAAGTGGTTTGCTGCACTTGAGAGGGCCTGTGTTGTACAGGATGTCCCTCAAAGGCAGTGGGCTGCTATCCTATGGCTATCATTTAGTGGAAAGGGTAGGGATAGACTCCTTACTGTGAAAGAAAGTGATGCCAATAATTTTACAGTTCTTAAGAATGCACTCCTGGATGGTTATGGCTTAACCACTGAACAATACAGGATAAAGTTCAGAGAGACCAAAAAGAAGTCTTCACAAGACTGGGTTGATTTCATTGACCATTCAGTGAAGGCCTTGGAGGGGTGGTTACATGGCAGTAATGTTACTGATTATGAAAGCCTGTATAACACAATCCTGAGAGAGCATATACTTAATAATTGTGTGTCTGATTTGTTGCACCAGTACCTGGTAGACTCTGATCTGACCTCTCCCCAAGAATTGGGAAAGAAGGCAGACAAATGGGTCAGAACAAGAGTGAACAGAAAAGTTCATACAGGGGGTGACAAAGATGGCAATAAGAAGAAAGATGGTGAAAAATCTCAAGATAAGCATGGGGATAAGGGTAAAACCAAAGATCCCACTTCAAATCTTAAACACTCTTCAGAGGGTGGGGATAAAACTAATTCTTCTTCTTCTTCTCAACCTGCACACATTAAAAAGCCTTGGTGCTTTGTGTGTAAAAACAGAGGCCATAGGCCAGGGGATAAGTCCTGTCCAGGTAAACCCCCTGAGCCTACCACCACTAATACATCAAGCTCTAGTGCCCCTAGCAGTAGTGGTACTAGTGGTGGGACTGCTGGCAACAGTCAAGTTAAGGGTGTAGTTGGGTTCACTTTTGGGTCCATAGTAGAAACTGGGGTAGTCAGTCCCAAGACAGTTTCTGTCACACCTAGTGGCATTGGCCTTGCCACACTGGCTGCTTGTCCCCTTACAATGGATAAGTACAGGCAGACAGTTTCAATAAATGGTGTTGAGGCCTTGGCCTACAGGGACACAGGTGCCAGTATCACTTTGGTGACTGAAAACCTAGTGCACCCTGATCAACACATCATTGGACAACAGTATAAGATTATTGATGTCCATAACTCCACTAAGTTTCTTCCCTTAGCTATAATTCAGTTTAGTTGGGGTGGAGTTACTGGCCCTAAGCAGGTGGTGGTATCACCTAGCTTACCTGTAGATTGTCTCTTAGGTAATGACCTAGAGGCCTCAGGTTGGGCTGATGTAGAGTTGTATGCCCATGCAGCCATGCTGGGCATCCCAGAGGAATTGTTCCCTCTCATTTCTTCTGAAATGAAAAAGCAAAGGAGAGAAGGCCTGAAAACTCAGGATCCCTCTCCATCAACAGGTAAAAAGGGTATCACAGTATCCCCTAACCACCCTACCATTCAGGATACCATTCCTGTGGTGGGAGAAACCTCTCCTGGGGTGGCACCTGTTCCAAGGGAATCATCAGCTGGCAAAGCTGGACTCCCTGAGGTAGAAGTACCTCTCTGTGGGATAACTAACAGTGGTGAGAAAAAGAGCACCATTTTAGTTAACATGGAGCATCCCTCCAACCCTCCCAGAGAAACTTTAGTGCAGAAACCGTGCACTGCCTCACAACACTTAGGACAGCATCCCTGCCCTAGTGTGGAGCTCATAGGACAGCATCCCTGCCCTGCTCCAACTCAAGAGAAACAGCATCCCTGTTCTCTCTTCCAGCCATATGGACAAAGTTTTTGCCCAGCTATGGCTTTTCTGAGACAGCATCCCTGTCTGGCATTTCCATCACTACAAATAGGTTCAGTGGACAATTCCCACTGCTCTAAACTAAAACTTACTGATAGAAACTCTGAAAATACATCTTCACATTGTTGCTTAGCTAAAAAACTTCAAACAGGGTGGTTTACATCCCCACAGGGAAGTAACCATAGAGTGGATGATAAAGGGAGTAACCAGTCTATTGCAGAGCTACTCTCTACTTATCACCACTTAGACAATAAAGTCTCAACTGGCCAAGGTTAGCCTTATTGTCCTTCATTTGGGGGGGGGGGTGTGAGAAAGTAGCCTCCTTCTAGCCTTGTTACCCCCACTTTTGGCCTGTTTGTGAGTGTATGTCAGGGTGTTTTCACTGTCTCACTGGGATCCTGCTAGCCAGGGCCCAGTGCTCATAGTGAAAACCCTATGTTTTCAGTATGTTTGTTGTGTGTCACTGGGACCCTGCTAGTCAGGACCCCAGTGCTCATAAGTTTGTGGCCTATATGTATGTGTTCCCTGTGTGGAGCCTAACTGTCTCACTGAGGCTCTGCTAACCAGAACCTCAGTGGTTATGCTCTCTCATTTATTTCAAATTGTCACTAACAGGCTAGTGACCAATTTTACCAATTTACATTGGCTTACTGGAACACCCTTATAATTCCCTAGAATATGGTACTGAGGTACGAAGGGTATTGGTGTTCCAGGAGATCCCTATGGGCTGCAGCATTTCTTTTGCCACCCATAGGGAGCTCTGACAATTCTTACACAGGCCTGCCACTGCAGCCTGAGTGAAATAACGTCCACGTTATTTCACAGCCATTTTACACTGCACTTAAGTAACTTATAAGTCACCTATATGTCTAACCTTTACCTGGTAAAGGTTAGGTGCAAAGTTACTTAGTGTGAGGGCACCCTGGCACTAGCCAAGGTGCCCCCACATTGTTCAGAGCCAATTCCCTGAACTTTGTGAGTGCGGGGACACCATTACACGCGTGCACTACATATAGGTCACTACCTATATGTAGCTTCACAATGGTAACTCCGAATATGGCCATGTAACATGTCTATGATCATGGAATTGCCCCCTCTATACCATCCTGGCATAGTTGGCACAATCCCATGATCCCAGTGGTCTGTAGCACAGACCCTGGTACTGCCAAACTGCCCTTCCTGGGGTTTCACTGCAGCTGCTGCTGCTGCTGCTGCCAACCCCTCAGACAGGCATCTGCCCTCCTGGGGTCCAGCCAGGCCTGGCCCAGGTTGGCAGAACAAAGGACTTCCTCTGAGAGAGGGTGTTACACCCTCTCCCTTTGGAAAATGGTGTGAAGGCAGGGGAGGAGTAGCCTCCCCCAGCCTCTGGAAATGCTTTGTTGGGCACATATGTGCCCAATTCTGCATAAGCCAGTCTACACCGGTTCAGGGGACCCCTTAGCCCTGCTCTGGCGCGAAACTTGACAAAGGAAAGGGGAGTGACCACTCCCCTGACCTGCACCTCCCCTGGGAGGTGTCCAGAGCTCCTCCAGTGTGCTCCAGACCTCTGCCATCTTGGAAACAGAGGTGCTGCTGGCACACTGGACTGCTCTGAGTGGCCAGTGCCACCAGGTGACGTCAGAGACTCCTTGTGATAGGCTCCTTCAGGTGTTGCTAGCCTATCCTCTCTCCTATGTAGCCAAACTCTCTTTTCTGGCTATTTAGGGTCTCTGTCTCTGGGGAAACTTTAGATAACGAATGCAAGAGCTCATCCGAGTTCCTCTGCATCTCTCTCTTCACCTTCTGCCAAGGAATCGACTGCTGACCGCGCTGGATGCCTGCAAACCTGCAACATAGTAGCAAAGACGACTACTGCAACTCTGTAACGCTGATCCTGCCGCCTTCTCGACTGTTTTCCTGCTTGTGCATGCTGTGGGGGTAGTCTGCCTCCTCTCTGCACCAGAAGCTCCGAAGAAATCTCCCGTGGGTCGACGGAATCTTCCCCCTGCAACCGCAGGCACCAAAAAGCTGCATTACCGGTTCTTGGGTCTCCTCTCAGCACGACGAGCGAGGTCCCTCGAATCCAGCAACTCTGTCCAAGTGACCCCCACAGTCCAGTGACTCTTCAGTCCAAGTTTGGTGGAGGTAAGTCCTTGCCTCACCTCGCTGGGCTGCATTGCTGGGAACCGCGACTTTTGCAGCTACTCCGGCCCCTGTGCACTTCCGGCAGAAATCCTTTGTGCACAGCCAAGCCTGGGTCCACGGCACTCTAACCTGCATTGCACGACTTTCTAAGTTGGTCTCCGGCGACGTGGGACTCCTTTGTGCAACTTCGGCAAGCACCATTTCACGCATCCTCGTAGTGCCTGTTTCTGGCACTTCTCTGGGTGCTACCGGCTTCAGAGAGGGCTCCTTGTCTTGCTCGACGTCCCCTCTCTCGGCTGGTCCAATTTGCGACCTCCTGGGCCTCAGCAGCATCCAAAAACGCTAACCGCACTATTTGCAGCTAGCAAGGCTTGTTGGCGTTCTTTCGGCTGGAAACCACTTCTACACGACTCTCCACGGCGAGAGGGATCCGTCCACCAAAGGGGAAGTCTCTAGCCCTTTTCGTTCCTGCAGAAACCTCAGCTTCTTCTGTCCAGTAGAAGCTTCTTTGCACCCGCAGCTGGCATTTCCTGGGCATTTGCCCATCTCCGACTTGCTTGTGACTTTTGGACTTGGTCCCCTTGTTCCACAGGTACCCTAGATTGGAAATCCACAGTTGTTGCATTGCTGGTTTGTGTCTTTCCTGCATTATTCCTCTAACACGACTTCTTTGTCCTTAGGGGAACTTTAGTGCACTTTGCACTCACTTTTCAGGGTCTTGGGGAGAGTTATTTTTCTAACTCTCACTATTTTCTAATAGTCCCAGCGACCCTCTACAAGGTCACATAGGTTTGGGGTCCATTCGTGGTTCGCATTCCACTTTTGGAGTATATGGTTTGTGTTGCCCCTATCCCTATGTTTCCCCATTGCATCCTATTGTAACTATACATTGTTTGCACTGTTTTCTAAGACTATACTGCATATTTTTGCTATTGTGTATATATATCTTGTGTATATTTCCTATCCTCTCACTGAGGGTACACTCTAAGATACTTTGGCATATTGTCATAAAAATAAAGTACCTTTATTTTTAGTATAACTGTGTATTGTGTTTTCTTATGATATTGTGCATATGACACTAGGTGGTACTGTAGTAGCTTCACACGTCTCCTAGTTCATCCTAAGCTGCTCTGCTAAGCTACCATTATCTATCAGCCTAAGCTGCTAGACACCCTATACACTAATAAGGGATAACTGGGCCTGGTGCAAAGTGCAAGTACCCATTGGTACTCACTACAAGCCAGTCCAGCCTCCTACACTGCCACCATGGGTTTCTAAACCCAATTTCTGTCTTTCCTTCTCTACTTCTAAAGACTGTCTATCCAAATCCAGCTGTTGCTTCTTGAGCTTCAGTGTGGTTGGTTCCACTCTCAATCTATTGAGCTCCCTTTCTAACAATCTGTCATCAAGGTGGGTGGGAGGGACATGTCTAAAAACAGAAGTATGATGAGAAAGGACAGAAGTAGACCTGTCCCTAACAGATGGCACCCTAACAGCTCGGCTCACAGAAACAGCACTTCTACTATGATGTGAAGTAATACACTTACTGTGATGTGAGACTACACTATCTGTATGATGTGACTCAACATCAGTTCCAACTATGCTAGGTTGTCTACTAGGGGGCAGGCTTGGAAGTTTCCCTCCCACTTCTTTAGCTAGGGGTGACCCAGAGTCAGAGTGGGAACCATCAGCTAACTTTTCAACAGGAGTGCCAGCTGTGGTCTTATCCTGTTCAACAAGCATATTCACTAACAGTTCTCTAGAAGGATTCTTCCTTACACTTAAACCTCTATCTATGCAGAGACTCCTTGCTTCTTTCCAGCTAAGGTTATCATAAGCAAGTTTGGACAGATCAACAGTTTGGCTTGTGCCAGACATTTTAGACAGTGTTTAAGTGACAGAAAAAGTGAGAAAAACGTTTTTCAGAACTTTTAGAAAGACAGAAAAAAAACTTTTAAAACTTTTTAAGAACTTTTAGAAAGTTTAGAGGTACTTTTCAGCACTTGGAAAAGAGTGAAAAGAGGAAATGCAAAACTTTTTGGTTAGGTGTACATACACTGAACTTGTTTTGTATATTTTTCTCTTATGAAAAGTACAATGACAAGAGTGGTAAGTAGTCTCAAAGCACTTATCCCACCGCTGCAGAACCAAAGTAGGAGGCTGGACTGGCTTGTAGTGAGTACCAAGGGGTACTTACACCTTGCACCAGGCCCGGTATCCCTTATTAGTGTATAGGGTGTCTAGCAGCTTAGGCTGATAGATAATGGTAGCTTAGCAGAGCAGCTTAGGATGAACTAGGAGACGAGTGAAGCTCCTACAGTACCACAAGTGTCACTTGCACAATATCATAAGAAAAAACAATACACAGATATTCTAAAAATAAAGGTACTTTATTTTTTTATGACAATATGCCAAAGTATCTCAGAGTGTACCCTCAGTATGAGGATAGCAAATATACACAAGATATATGTACACAATACCAAAAATATGCAGTATAGTCTTAGAAAACAGTGCAAACAATGTATAGTTACAATAGGATGCAATGGGGACACATAGGGATAGGGGCAACACAAACCATATACTCCAAAAGTGGAATGCGAACCACGAATGGACCCCAAACCTATGTGACCTTGTAGAGGGTCGCTGGGACTATTAGAAAATAGTGAGGGTTAGAAAAATAGCCCACCCCAAGACCCTGAAAAGTGAGTGCAAAGTGCACTAAAGTTCCCCAAAGGACAAAGAGGTCGTGATAGGGGAATTTTGCAGGAAAGACACAAACCAGCAATGCAACAACAATGGATTTCCAGTCGAGGGTACCTGTGGAACAAGGGGACCAAGTCCAAAAGTAACAAGCAAGTCGGAGATGGGCACATGCCCAGGAAATGCCAGCTGTGGGTGCAAAGAAGCTACTACTGGACAGTAGAAGCTGAGGATTCTGCAGCAACGACAAGGGCTAGAGACTTCCCCTTTGGAGGATGGATCCCTCACGCCGTGTAAAGTTGTGCAGAAGTATTTTCCCGTCGGAAGACCGCCAACAAGCCTTGCTAGCTGCAAATCGTGCTGTTAGGGTTTTTGGATGCTGCTGTGGCCCAGGAGGGACCAGGATGTCGCCAATTGCGTCTGGGGACAGAAGGGGTGTCGAGCAAGATAAGGAGTCCTCTCAAATACAGGCAACTCCCGCAGAAGTGCCGGAACAGGCACTACGAAGAAGAGTGAAACGGTGCTCACCCGAAGTTGCACAAAGGAGTCCCACGCCGCCGGAGACCAACTTAGAAAGTCGTGCAATGCAGGTCATAGTTCCGTGGACCCAGGCTTGGCTGTGCACAAAGGATTTCTGCCGGAAGTGCACAGAGGCAGGAGTAGCTGCAAAAGACGCGGTTCCCAGCAATGCAGTCTGGCGTGGGGAGGCAAGGACTTACCTCCACCAAACTTGGACTGAAGAGTCACTGGACAGTGGGAGTCACTTGGACAGAGATGCTGGATTCAAGGGACCTCGCTCGTCGTGCTGAGAGGAGACCCAGGGTACCGGTGATGCAGTTCATTGGTGCCTGCGGTTGCAGGGGGAAGATTCCGTCGACCCACGGGAGATTTCTTCGGAGCATCTAGTGCAGAGAGGAGGCAGACTACCCCCACAGCATGCACCATCAGGAAAACAGTCAAGAAGGCGGCAGGATCACCGTTACAGAGTTGCAGTAGTCGTCTTAGCTAGTTTGTTGCAGTTTTGCAGGCTTCCAGCGCGATCAGCAGTCGATTCCTTGGCAGAAGGTGAAGAGAGAGATGCAGAGGAACTCTGATGAGCTCTTGCATTCATTATCTAAGGAATTCCCCAAAGCAGAGACCCTAAATAGCCAGAAAAGAGGCTTTGGCTACTTAGGAAAGAGGATAGGATAGCAACACCTGAAGGAGCCTATCAGAAGGAGTCTCTGACGTCACCTGCTGGCACTGGCCACTCAGAGCAGTCCAGTGTGCCAGCAGCACCTCTGTTTCCAAGATGGCAGAGGTCTGGAGCACACTGGAGGAGCTCTGGGCACCTCCCAGGGGAGGTGCAGGTCAGGGGAGTGGTCACTCCCCTTTCCTTTGTCCAGTTTCGCGCCAGAGCAGGGCTGAGGGGTCCCTGAACCAGTGTAGACTGGCTTATGCAGAAATGGGCACCATCTGTGCCCATGAAAGCATTTCCAGAGGCTGGGGGAGGGTACTCCTCCCCTGCCTTCACACCATTTTCCAAAGGGAGAGGGTGTAACACCCTCTCTCTGAGGAAGTCCTTTGTTCTGCCATCCTGGGCCAGGCCTGGCTGGACCCCAGGAGGGCAGAAACCTGTCTGAGGGGTTGGCAGCAGCAGCAGCTGCAGTGAAACCCCTGAAAAGGCAGTTTGGCAGTACCAGGGTCTGTGCTACAGACCACTGGGATCATGGGATTGTGCCAACTATGCCAGGATGGCATAGAGGGGGCAATTCCATGATCATAGACATATTACATGGCCATCTTCGGAGTTACCATTGTGAAGCTACACATAGGTAGTGACCTATGTGTATTGCACACGTGTAATGGTGTCCCCACATTCACAAAGTCCGGGGAATTTGCCCTGAACAATGTGGGGGCACCTTGGCTAGTGCCAGGGTGCCCTCACACTAAGTAACTTTGCACCTAACCTTTACCAGGTAAAGGTTAGACATATAGGTGACTTATAAGTTACTTAAGTGCACTGAAAATGTCTGTGAAATAACGTGGACGTTATTTCACTCAGGCTGCAGTGGCAGGCCTGTGTAAGAATTGTCAGAGCTCCCTATGGGTGGCAAAAGAAATGCTGCAGCCCATTGGGATCTCCTGGAACCCCAATACGCTGGGTACCTCAGTACCATATACTAGGGAATCATAAGGGTGTTCAAGTATGCCAATGTGAATTGGTAAAATTGGTCACTAGCCTGAGCATAACCACTGAGGTTCTGGTTAGCAGAGCCTCAGTGAGACAGTTAGGCAACACACAGGGAACACATACATATAGGCCACAAACTTATGAGCACTGGGGTCCTGGCTAGCAGGGTCCCAGTGACACATAACAAACATACTGAAAACATAGGGTTTTCACTATGAGCATTGGGCCCTGGCTAGCAGGATCCCAGTGAGACAGTGAAAACACCCTGACATACACTCACAAGCAGGCCAAAAGTGGGGGTAACAAGGCTAAAAAGAGGCTACTTTCTCACAACAGCCAAGCCTGGGTCCACGGCACTCTAACATGCTTTGCACGACTTTCTAAGTTGGTCTCCGGCGACGTGGGACTCCTTTGTGCAACTTCGGGTGAGCACCGTTTCACTCTTCTTCGTAGTGCCTGTTCCGGCACTTCTGCGGGTGCTGCCTGCTTCTGAGAGGGCTCCTTGTCTTGCTTGACACCCCCTCTGTCCACAGACGCAATTGGCAACAACCTGGTCCCTCCTGGGCCACAGCAGCATCCAAAAACCCTAAATGCACGATTTGCAGCTAGCAAGGCTTGTTGGCGGTCTTTCGGCGGGAAAACACTTCTGCACGACTCTCCACAGCGTGGGGGATCCATCCTCCAAAGGAGAAGTCTCTAGCCCTTGTCGTTCCTGCAGAATCCTCAGCTTCTACTGTCCACTAGCAGCTTCTTTGCACCCACAGCTGGCATTTCCTGGGCATCTGCCCATCTCCGACTTGCTTGTGACTTTTGGACTTGGTCCCCTTGTTCCACAGGTTCCCTCGACTGGAAATCCATTGTTGTTGCATTGCTGGTTTGTGTCTTTCCTGCAGAATTCCCCTATCACGACTTCCTTGTCCTTTGGGGAACTTTAGTGCACTTTGCACTCACTTTTCAGGGTCTTGGGGTGGGCTATTTTTCTAACCCTTACTATTTTCTAATAGTCCCAGCGACCCTCTACAAGGTCACATAGGTTTGGGGTCCATTCGTGGTTCGCATTCCACTTTTGGAGTATATGGTTTGTGTTGCCCCTATCCCTATGTGTCTCCATAGCATCCTATTGTAACTATACATTGTTTGCACTGTTTTCTAATACTATTACTGCATATTTTGGTATTGTGTACATATATCTTGTGTATATTCGCTATCCTCATACTGAGGGTACACTCTGAGATACTTTGGCATATTGTCATAAAAATAAAGTACCTTTATTTTTAGTATAACTGTGTATTATGTTTTCTTGATATTGTGCAGATGACACTAAGTGGTACTGTAGGAGCTTCACTCGTCTCCTAGTTCAGCCTAAGCTGCTCTGCTAAGCTACCATTATCTATCAGCCTATGCTGCTAGACACCCTATACACTAATAAGGGATAACTGGGCCTGGTGCGAGGTGCAAGTACCCCTTGCTACTCACTACAAGCCAGTCCAGCATCCTACAATTTCCATTTAGACAATGAAGACTCATCAGGTCATGGCTAGTCTTATTGTCCTTCGTTTGGGGGGGGGTTGTGTAGGAAAGTACCATCTTGCCTGGCATGTTACCCCCATATTTCACTGTATATATGTTGTATTAGTTGTATGTGTCACTGGGACCCTGCCAGCCAGGGCCCCAGTGCTCTTAAAAGTGTGCCCTGTATATGTTACCTGTGTTATGACTAACTGTCTCACTGAGGCTCTGCTATCCAGAACCTCAGTGGTTATGCTCTCTCATTCTCTTTCCAAATTGTCACTAGCAGGCTAGTGACCAATTTCACCAATTTACATTGGCATACTGGAACACCCTTATAATTCCCTAGTCTATGGTACTAATATACCCAGGGTATTGGGGTTCCAGGAGATCCCTATGGGCTGCAGCATTTTTTGTGCCACCCATAGGGAGATCTGACAATTCCTACACAGGCCTGCCAGTGCAGCCTAAGTGAAATAACGTCCACGTTATTTCACAGCCATTTACCACTTCACTTAAGTAACTTATAAGTCACCTATATGTCTAACCTTTACCTGGTAAAGATTGTGTGCTAAGTTACTTAGTGTGTGGGCACCCTGGCACTAGTCAAGGTGCTCCCACATTGTTCAGGGCAAATTCCCCGGACTTTGTGAGTGCGGGGACACCATTACACGTGTGCACTATACATATGTCACGACATATGTATAGCGTCACAATGGTAACTCCGAACATGGCCATGTAACATGTCCAGGATCATGGAATTGTCACCCCAATGCCATTGTGGCATTGGGGAGACAATTCCATGATCCCCGAGTCTCTAGCTCAGACCCGGGTACTGCCAAACTACCTTTCCCAGGGTTTCACTGCAGCTGCTGCAGCTGCCAACCCCTCAGACAGGTTTCTGCCCTCCTGGGGTCAAGCCAGGCATGGCCCAGGAAGGCAGAACAAAGGAGTTCCTCAGAGAGAGGGTGTTACACCCTCTCCCTTTGGAAGAAGGTGTCAGGACTGGGGAGGAGTAGCCTCCCCCAGCCTCTGGAAATGCTTTGATGGGCACGGATGGTGCCCATCTGTGCATAAGCCAGTCTGCACCGGCTCAGGGATCCCTCAGCCCTGCTCTGGCGCGAAACTGGACAAAGGAAAGGGGAGTGACCACTCCCCTGACCTGCACCTCCCCTGGGAGGTGCCCAGAGCTCCTCCAGTGTGCTCCAGACCTCTGCCATCTTGGAAACAGAGGTGCTGCTGGCACACTGGACTACTCTGAGTGGCCAGGGCCAGCAGGTGACGTCAGAGACTCCTTCTGATAGGCTCCTTCAGGTGTTGCTAGCCTATCCTCTCTCCTAGGTAGCAAAACCCTCTTTTATGGCTATTTAGGGTATCTGCTTTGGGGAATTCCTTAGATAATGAATGCAAGAGCTCGTCAGAGTTCCTCTGCATCTCTCTCTTCACCTTCTGCCAAGGAATCGACTGCTGACCGCGCTGGAAGCCTGCAAAACTGCAACACAGTAGCAAAGACGACTATTGCGACCTTGTAACGCTGATCCTGCCGCCTTCTCGACTGTTTTCCTGGTTGTGCATGCTGTGGGGGTAGTCTGCCTCCTCTCTGCACTAGAAGATCCGAAGACATCTCCTGTGGGTCGACGGAATCTTCCCCCTGCAACCGCAGGCACCAAAGAACTGCTTCACCGGTCCTCTGGGTCTCCTCTCAGCACGACGAGCGAGGTCCCTTGAACTCAGCAACTCTGTCCAAGTGACTCACACAGTCCAGTGACTCTTCAGTCCAAGTTTGGTGGAGGTAAATCCTTGCCTCCCCACGCTAGACTGCATTGCTGGGAACCGCGTATTTTGCAGCTACTCCAGCTCCTGTGCACTCTTCCAGGATTTCCTTTGTGCACAGCCAAGCCTGGGTCCCCGGCACTCTAACCTGCATTGCACAACCTCCTGAGTTGTCCTCCGGCGTCGTGGGACTCTCTTGTGCAACTTCAGTTGAGCACCGATTCACTCCACTTTGTAGTGCCTGTTCTGGCACTTCTGCGGGTGCTGCTTGCTTCTGAGAGGGCTCCTTGCCTTGGTCGACGCCCCCTCTGTCTCCTCACGCAATTGGTGACATCCTGGTCCCTCCTGGGCCACAGCAGCATCCAAAAATCCTAACCGCAAGCTTTGCAGCTAGCAAGGGTTGTTTACGGTCTTTCTGCAGGAAAACACTTCTGCACAACTCTTCACGACGTGGGACATCCATCCTCCAAAGGGAAAGATTCTAGCCCTTGTCATTCTTGCAGAATACTCAGCTTCTACCATCCGGTGGCAGCTTCTTTGCACCCACAGCTAGCATTTCCTGGGCATCTGCCCAATCTCGACTTGATCGTGACTTTTGGACTTTGTCCCCTTGTTCCACAGGTACTCTCATCTGGAAATCCACTGTTGTTGCATTGCTGGTGTTGGTCTTTCCTGCAGAATTCCCCTATCACGACTTCGGTGCTCTTTGGGGAACTTAGGTGCACTTTGCACCCACTTTTCAGGGTCTTGGGGTGGGCTATTTTTCTAACCCTCACTGTTTCCTTACAGTCTCAGCGACCCTCTACAAGGTCACATAGGTTTGGGGTCCATTCGTGGTTCGCATTCCACTTCTAGAGTATATGGTTTGTGTTGCCCCTATCCCTATGTGCCCCCATTGCATTCTATTGTGACTATACATTGTTTGCACTGTTTTCTATTGCTATTACTGCATATTTTGGTATTGTGTACATATATCTTGTGTATATTTGCTATCCTCATACTGAGGGTACTCACTGAGATACTTTGGCATATTGTCATAAAAATAAAGTACCTTTATTTTTAGTATATCTGTGTATTGTGTTTTCTTATGATATTGTGCAAGTGACACTAGTGGTACTGTAGCAGCTTCACTCGTCTCCTAGTTCAGCCTAAGCTGCTCTGCTAAGCTACCATTTTCTATCAGCCTAAGCTGCTAGACACCCCTATACACTAATAAGGGATACCTGGGCCTGGTGCAAGGTGTAAGTACCCCTTGGTACTCACTACAAGCCAGTCCAGCCTCCTACACCCCCTATTTGACTTGATCTAGGTTACAAAATGTCCATACTGGTGGTTTTACCAGTCTCAGTTGTACTAAGACCCACAGTGGGGGGAGGGAGTATTGAAAAAATATATTCATTATCTTCCCATAACTCTATACGCCACTGTTGTACACCCCAGATTTTACCCTTGGAATAGAGGGCAATTGTTTCTGTAAGTGGGGCGAGGAGATTGTAGGATGTTGAGTGATCCTTTCAGGAAAGTCTATCAATGCCTGCAAATGTTAATTTTCATTGGGGGAATTAGAGAGGTGAGGGTATTGTCAGTTGAGGCAGTTAACAGTATTCAAGATAAAAGGAACGTGGGATCCGGAGACCTGATATCATACGAGACGCCCCTCAAAATGTTCATGCCCACTGATGGGCTGATAAACTTATATTCTTGTTTGTGAAATATGATCATAAAAAAAAGCTCTGTGGCACTGCAACTGCACCATCTAATTTGTCGACAGAGCATGACCCTGCAAAAGCCACCAAGGAATATTGTAGGAAACCTTTCACATCTAATATCAAGCATTTATTTTCAATCATACATTCACATTACATTAGTAATGGTAACTAGTTCATTACGTCTCATGCAAATGTCAAATTTCTGTTTAACAAATTTTGATTATAAACTAGAACTAACTATGAAAGAAATAATGGAACCAACCACTTGTGCTTTAAGCATACGTAACCTTGCTTCATCTACCATGTCGGCCATTTCATGAGGATTGGGATCAGGAAGCACATATTTTTGGCAGTCAATGCATTCATTTTCAATAAGTTCGGGAAATATCTCTTCAAGAGTTGCCTAGAATGAAATAGAAAAAAACAAGCATCAGCACTATTCTTTGGAAAAATAAAAATAAGTTCTACATACTTATCAGTAAAACAAAACTGCAAATTCTACTGAAATACTGTAGGAAAGTACCATCTTGCCTGGCATGTTACCCACATATTTCACTGTATATATGTTGTTTTAGTTGTTTGTGTCACTGGGACCCTGCCAGCCAGGGCCCCAGTGCTCATAAGTGTGCCCTGTATGTGTTCCCTGTGTGATGACTAACTGTCTCACTGAGGCTCTGCTAACCAGAACCTCAGTGGTTATGCTCTCTCTTTGCTTTTCAAATTGTCACTAACAGGCTAGTGACTGTAGGAGGCTGGACTGGCTTGTAGTGAGTACCAAGGGGTACTTGCACCTTGCACCAGGCCCAGTTATCCCTTATTAGTGTATAGGGTGTCTAGCAGCTTAGGCTGATAGATAATGGTAGCTTAGCAGAGCAGCTTAGGCTGAACTAGGAGACGTGTGAAGCTACTACAGTACCACTTAGTGTCATATGCACAATATCATAAGAAAACAAAATACAGTTATACTAAAAATAAAGGTACTTTATTTTTATGACAATATGCCAAAGTCTCTTAGAGTGTACCCTCAGTGAGAGGATAGGAAATATACACAAGATATATATACACAATAGCAAAAATATGCAGTATAGTCTTAGAAAACAGTGCAAACAATGTATAGTTACAATAGGATGCAATGGGGAAACATAGGGATAGGGGCAACACAAACCATATACTCCAAAAGTGGAATGCGAACCACGAATGGACCCCAAACCTATGTGACCTTGTAGAGGGTCGCTGGGACTATTAGAAAATAGTGAGAGTTAGAAAAATAACCCTCCCCAAGACCCTGAAAAGTGAGTGCAAAGTGCACCAAAGTTCCCCTAAGGACAAAATAGTCGTGTTAGAGGGAAAATGCAAGGAAAACACAAATCAGCAATGCAACAACGATGGATTCCTGACTGAGGGTACCTGTGGAACAAGGGGACCAAGTCCAAAAGTCACAAGCAGCTCGGAGATGGGCAGATGCCCAAGAAATGCCAGCGGTTGGTGCAAAGAAGCTCTTACTAGGCTGAAGAACTGTGAATACTGCAGGAACGACAAGGGCTAGAGACTTCCCCTTTGGAGGATGGATCCCCCGCGCCTTTGAGAGTCGTGCAGAAGTGTTTTCCCGCCGGATGGAAGCCAACAAGCCTTGCTACACGCAAATCGTGCGTTTGGCGTTTTTGGAGGCTGCTGGGGCCCAGGAGGGACCAGGAGGTCGCAAATTGGACCTGCAGAGAGAGGAGACGTCGAGCAAGACAAAGAGCCCTCACTGAAGCAGGTAGCACCCGGAGAAGTGCCAGAAACAGGCACTACGAGGATGCGTGAAACGGTGCTCGCCGAAGTTGCACAAAGGAGTCCCACGTCGCCGGAGACCAACTTAGAAAGTCGTGCAATGCAGGTTAGAGTGCCGTAGACCCAGGCTTGGCTGTGCACGAAGGATTTCCGCCGGAAGTGCACAGGGGCCGGAGTAGCTTGCAAAGTCGCGGTTCCCAGCAATGCAGCCCAGCGAGGTGAGGCAAGGACTTACCTCCACCAAACTTGGGCTGAAGAGTCACTGGACTGTGGGGGTCACTTGGACGGTGTCGCTGGATTCGAGGGACCTCGCTCGTCGTGCTGAGAGGAGACCCAAGGGACCGGTAATGCAGCTTTTTGGTGCCTGCGGTTGCAGGGGGAAGATTCCGTCGACCCACGGGAGATTTCTTCGGAGCTTCTGGTGCAGAGAGGAGGCAGACTACCCCCACAGCATGCACAAGCAGGAAAACAGTCGAGAAGGCGGCAGGATCAGCGTTCCAGAGTTGCAGTAGTCGTCTTTGCTACTATGTTGCAGGTTTGCAGGCTTCCAGCGCGGTCAGCGGTCGATTCCTTATCAGAAGGTGAAGAGGGAGATGCAGAGGAACTCGGCTGAGCTCATGCATTCGTTATCTAAAGTTTCCCCAGAGACAGAGACCCTAAATAGCCAGAAAAGAGGGTTTGGCTACCTAGGAGAGAGGAAAGGCTACTAACACCTGAAGGAGCCTATCACAAGGAGTCTCTGACGTCACCTGGTGGCACTGGCCACTCAGAGCAGTCCAGTGTGCCAGCAGCACCTCTGTTTCCAAGATGGCAGAGGTCTGGAGCACACTGGAGGAGCTCTGGACACCTCCCAGGGGAGGTGCAGGTCAGGGGAGTGGTCACTCCCCTTTCCTTTGTCCAGTTTCGCGCCAGAGCAGGGGCTAAGGGGTCCCTGAACCGGTGTAGACTGGCTTATGCAGAATTGGGCACATCTGTGCCCAACAAAGCATTTCCAGAGGCTGGGGGAGGCTACTCCTCCCCTGCCTTCACACCATTTTCCAAAGGGAGAGGGTGTCACACCCTCTCTCAGAGGAAGTTCTTTGTTCTGCCATCCTGGGCCAGGCCTGGCTGGACCCCAGGAGGGCAGCTGCCTGTCTGAGGGGTTGGCAGCAGCAGCAGCTGCAGTGAAACCCCAGGAAGGGCAGTCTGGCAGTACCAGGGTCTGTGCTACAGACCACTGGGATCATGGAATTGTACCAACAATGCCAGGATGGCATAGAGGGGGCAATTCCATGATCATAGACATGTTACATGGCCATATTCGGAGTTACCATGGTGAAGCTACATATAGGTAGTGACCTATATGTAGTGCACGCGTGTAATGGTGTCCCCGCACTCACAAAGTTCAGTGAATTGGCTCTGAACAATGTGGGGGCACCTTGGCTAGTGCCAGGGTGCCCTCACACTAAGTAACTTTGCACCTAACCTTTACCAGGTAAAGGTTAGACATATAGGTGACTTATAAGTTACTTAAGTGCAGTGTAAAATGGCTGTGAAATAACGTGGACGTTATTTCACTCAGGCTGCAGTGGCAGGCCTGTGTAAGAATTGTCAGAGCTCCCTATGGGTGGCAAAAGAAATGCTGCAGCCCATAGGGATCTCCTGGAACCCCAATACCCTGGGTACCTCAGTACCATATACTAGGGAATTATAAGGGTGTTCCAGTAAGCCAGTGCTCATAGTGAAAACCCTATGTTTTCAGAATGTTTGTTATGTGTCACTGGGACCCTGCTAGTCAGGACCCCAGTGCTCATAAGTTTGTGGCCTATATGTGTGTGTTCCCTGTGTAGTGCCTAACTGTCTCACTGAGGCTCTGCTAATCAGAACCTCAGTGGTTATGCTCTCTCATTTCTTTCCAAATTGTCACTAACAGGCTAGTGACCATTTTTACCAATTTACATTGGCTTACTGGAACACCCTTATAATTCCCTAGTATATGGTACTGAGGTACCCAGGGTATTGGGGTTCCAGGAGATCCCTATGGGTGCAGCATTTCTTTTGCCACCCATAGGGAGCTCTGACAATTCTTACACAGGCCTGCCACTGCAGCCTGAGTGAAATAACGTCCACGTTATTTCACAGCCATTTTACACTGCACTTAAGTAACTTATAAGTCACCTATATGTCTAACCTTTACCTGGTAAAGGTTAGGTGCAAAGTTACTTAGTGTGAGGGCACCCTGGCACTAGCCAAGGTGCCCCCACATTGTTCAGAGCCAATTCCCTGAACTTTGTGAGTGCGGGGACACCATTACACGCGTGCACTACATATAGGTCACTACCTATATGTAGCTTCACAATGGTAACTCCGAATATGGCCATGTAACATGTCTATGATCATGGAATTGCCCCCTCTATGCCATCCTGGCATAGTTGGCACAATCCCATGATCCCAGTGGCCTGTAGCACAGACCCTGGTACTGCCAAACTGCCCTTCCTGGGGTTTCACTGCAGCTGCTGCTGCTGCCAACCCCTCAGACAGGCATCTGCCCTCCTGGGGTCCAGCCAGGCCTGGCCCAGGATGGCAGAACAAAGAACGTCCTCTGAGAGAGGGTGTTGCACCCTCTCCCTTTGGAAAATGGTGTGAAGGCAGGGGAGGAGTAGCCTCCCCCAGCCTCTGGAAGTGCTTTGTTGGGCACAGATGTGCCCAATTCTGCATAAGCCAGTCTACACCGGTTCAGGGGACCCCTTAGCCCTGCTCTGGCGCGAAACTGGACAAAGGAAAGGGGAGTGACCACTCCCCTGACCTGCACCTCCCCTGGGAGGTGTCCAGAGCTCCTCCAGTGTGCTCCAGACCTCTGCCATCTTGGAAACAGAGGTGCTGCTGGCACACTGGACTGCTCTGAGTGGCCAGTGCCACCAGGTGACGTCAGAGACTCCTTCTGATAGGCTCCTTCAGGTGTTAGTAGCCTATCCTCTCTCCTAGGTAGCCAAACCCTCTTTTCTGGCTATTTAGGGTCTCTGTCTCTGGGGAAACTTTAGATAACGAATGCAAGAGCTCATCCGAGTTCCTCTGCATCTCTCTCTTCACCTTCTGCCAAGGAATCGACTGCTGACCGTGCTGGAAGCCTGCAAACCTGCAACATAGTAGCAAAGACGACTACTGCAACTCTGTAACGCTGATCCTGCCGCCTTCTCGACTGTTTTCCTGGTGGTGCATGCTGTGGGGGTAGTCTGCCTCCTCTCTGCACTAGAAGCTCCGAAGAAATCTCCCGTGGGTCGACGGAATCTTCCCCCTGCAACCGCAGGCACCAAAAAGCTGCATTACCTGTCCCTTGGGTCTCCTCTCAGCACGACGAGCGAGGTCCCTCGAATCCAGCGACTCTGTCCAAGTGACCCCCACAGTCCAGTGACTCTTCAGTCCAAGTTTGGTGGAGGTAAGTCCTTGCCTCACCTCACTGGGCTGCATTGCTGGGAACCGCGACTTTTGCAGCTACTCCGGCCCCTGTGCACTTCCGGCGGAAATCCTTTGTGCACAGCCAAGCCTGGGTCCACGGCACTCTAACCTGCATTGCACGACTTTCTAAGTTGGTCTCCGGCGACGTGGGACTCCTTTGTGCAACTTCGGCGAGCACCGTTTCACGCATCATCGTAGTGCCTGTTTCCAGCACTTCTCCGGGTTCTACCTGCTTCAGAGAGGGCTCCTTGTCTTGCTCGACGTCCCTTCTCTCTGCTGGTCCAATTTGCGACCTACTGGTCCCTCCTGGGCCTCAGCAGCGTCCATAAACGCTAACCGCACGATTTGCAGCTAGCAAGGCTTGTTGGCGTTCTTTTGGCGGAAAACACTTCTGCACAACTCTCCAGGGCGAGTGGGATCCGTCCACGAAAGGGGAAGTCTCTAGCCCTTTTCGTTCCTGCAGAAACCTCAGCTTCTTCTATCCAGTAGAAGCTTCTTTGCACCCGCAGCTGGCATTTCCTGGGCATTTGCCCATCTCCGACTTGCTTGTGACTTTTGGACTTGGTCCCCTTGTTCCACAGGTACCCTAGATTGGAAATCCACAGTTGTTGCATTGCTGGTTTGTGTCTTTCCTGCATTATTCCTCTAACACGACTTCTTTGTCCTTAGGGGAACTTTAGTGCACTTTGCACTCACTTTTCAGGGTCTTGGGGAGGGTTATTTTTCTAACTCTCACTATTTTCTAATAGTCCCAGTGACCCTCTACAAGGTCACATAGGTTTGGGGTCCATTCGTGGTTCGCATTCCACTTTTGGAGTATATGGTTTGTGTTGCCCCTATCCCTATGTTTCCCCATTGCATCCTATTGTTACTATACATTGTTTGCACTGTTTTCTAAGACTATACTGCATATTTTTGCTATTGTGTATATATATCTTGTGTATATTTACTATCCTCTCACTGAGGGTACACTCTAAGATACTTTGGCATATTGTCATAAAAATAAAGTACCTTTATTTTTAGTATAACTGTGTATTGTGTTTTCTTATGATATTGTGCATATGACACTGAGTGGTACTGTAGTAGCTTCACACGTCTCCTAGTTCAGCCTAAGCTGCTCTGCTAAGCTACCATTATCTATCAGCCTAAGCTGCTAGACACCCTATACACTAATAAGGGATAACTGGGCCTGGTGCAAGGTGCAAGTATCCCTTGGTACTCACTACAAGCCAGTCCAGCCTCCTACACTATAGATCTTACTTTTGACAGGTAAACTGTCTCCAGTATCTATAGTGTGCTCACACCAAGAAGTGGTACCTGGCACAGTAGAGAAGAGTTCAGAGAATTGATCTAGGAGATTTATGCAATGGTCTTTCTGCTCAGCAGTAAGACAATCAGCCAAAACTACACCTTCCACAAGAGCATCTTGTTCTGTGGAAGAGAAGAGATCAGGTAGAGGATCACTGTCTTCTTCCTGTCCCTCATCAGTTGCCATGAGCAGGGTGAGATCAGCCCTGTCATAGTAGGGTTTCAGGCGGTTTACATGGAGTACCCTAAGGGGACTCCTTGCAGTGCCTAAGTCAACTAAATAGGTGACTTCACCCTTCTTTTCAACAATTGTGTGGGGTCCACTCCATTTATCTTGGAGTGCTCTTGGGGCCACAGGCTCCAAGACCCACCCTTTCTGCCCTGGTTGGTACAGAACCAAAACAGCCTTCTGATCATGCCATTGCTTCTGTAGCTCTTGGCTGGCCTGAAGGTTTTTACTGGCCTTTTTCATATACTCAGCCATCCTTGATCTGAGGCCAAGTACATACTCCACAATATCCTGCTTAGGAGCTTTTAAAGGTTGTTCCCAACCCTCCTTTACAAGTGTGAGTGGACCTCTAACAGGGTGTCCAAAAAGAAGTTCAAAGGGGCTGAAGCCCACTCCTTTCTGGGGTACCTCCCTGTAGGCAAAAAGGAGGCATGGTAGAAGGATATCCCATCTCCTGTGGAGTTTTTCAGGGAGACCCATAATCATGCCTTTGAGAGTTTTATTAAATCTCTCCACCAGTCCATTTGTTTGTGGATGATAGGGTGTAGTGAACTTGTAAGTTACACCACACTCCTTCCACATGGCCTTTAAGTATGCAGACATGAAATTGCTTCCCCTGTCTGATACTACTTCCTTTGGGAAGCCCACCCTGGAAAATATTCCCAGGAGGGCCTTTGCCACTGCAGGAGCTGTAGTGGTCCTTAAAGGAATAGCTTCACGATATCTTGTGGCATGGTCCACTACCACCAAGATGAATCTATTGCCTGAAGCAGTAGGAGGGTCAAGGGGGCCAACTATGTCAACCCCTACCCTTTCAAAGGGAACCCCAACCACAGGCAGTGGAATAAGGGGTGCCTTTGGAGTGCCACCTGTCTTGCCACTGGCTTGACAGGTTTCACAGGACTTACAAAAATCTTTTGTGTCCTCAGACGTTCTAGGGCAATGAAACAAGGGAACAAGTCTGTCCCAAGGTTTCATTTGTCCCAGATGCCCAGCTAGGGGAATGTCGTGGGCAAGAGTTAGGAGGAACTTTCTGTACTCCTGAGGAATCACTAATCTCCTGGCAGCTCCAGGTTTAGGATCCCTATGCTCAGTGTACAAGAGGTTGTCCTCCCAGTAAACTCTGTGAGAGTCACTGACATCCCCATTAGCCTGTTTGACAGTTTGCTGTCTTAGACCCTCTAATGTGGGACAGGTTTGCTGTGCCACACTCAGCTCCTCCCTGGCAGGCCCCCCTTCACCCAAAAGCTCAGCAGTGTCTGCTTCCAGCTCCTCTGGTGTAGGTTCTGCACAGGGAGGGAATTCTTCTTCCTCAGAAGTTGAATCCACTGTAGAGGGAGGGATAGTAGGAAGTGGTTTGCTTCTACTAGCCCTAGCTTTAGGGAGCACTTGGTCCATTGTTCCAGGATCCAAGCTTCCCTGTCCTTTTTGCTTTTTGGCCTGAGCCCTTGTCAAAGCAAAAATATGCCCTGGGATGCCCAGCATTGCTGCATGGGCCTCCAACTCCACATCTGACCAAGCTGATGTCTCCAAATCATTTCCTAGTAGACAGTCTACAGGTAAATCTGTGGCTACCACAACTTTCTTTGGACCAGTAACCCCCCCCCAGTTGAGATTAACAACAGCCATGGGGTGGCTAAGTGTGTTGTTGTGAGCATCGGTTACTTGGTACTGGTGACCAAGTAGGTGTTGTTCAGGGTGGACCAGTTTCTCTATGACCCAAGTCACACTGGCTCCAGTGTCCCTGTAGGCCTGAACCTCAACACCATTTATTAGGGGTAGCTGCTTGTACTTATCCATATTAAGGGGACAAGCAACTAAGGTGGCTAAATCAATAGCCCCCTCAGAGACTAACACAGCCTCTGTGGCCTCCCTAACAAGGCCAACCCCAACTAAGTTACCAATAGTGAGCCCAGCTACTCCCTTGGATTGGCTATTAGTAGGTTTGCTCCCACCACCACTGCTATTAGTAGGGACACTAGGGGTAGCAGTAGGGGTTGTAGTGGTAGGAGGCTTGGTGCTTTTCTTTGGACAACTGGGATCTGTTGTCCAATGGCCTTTTACTTTACATAAATAGCACCATGGTTTATTTTCTTTGTTTTGATTAAAGGAGGATTTGGACCCACCACCCCCACCAGAGTGTTTTTGTGGGCCTGATGAAGACTCATTTTTAGATTTGTCCCCACCCTTGTCAGAAGACTTACCATCCTTCTTTTTGTTGCCATCTTTGTCACCCCCTGTATGAACTTTTCTGTTCACCCTTGTTCTGACCCATTTGTCTGCCTTCTTTCCCAATTCTTGGGGAGAGGTCAGAACAGAGTCCACCAAGTACTGGTGCAACAAATCATACACAATTATTAAGAATGTGCTCTCTCAGGATCAAGTTATACAGGCTGTCATAATCAGTAACTTTACTGCCATGTAACCACCCCTCCAAGGCCTTCACTGAATGGTCAATGAAATCAACCCAGTCTTGTGAAGACTCCTTTTGGTCTCTCTGAACTTTATCCTGTATTGTTCAGTGGTTAAGCCATAACCATCCAGGAGTGCATTCTTAAGAACTGTAAAATTATTGGCATCACTTTCTTTCACAGTAAGGAGCCTATCCCTACCTTTTCCACTAAATGATAGCCATAGGATAGCAGCCCACTGCCTTTGAGGGACATCCTGTACAACACAGGCCCTCTCAAGTGCAGCAAACCACTTGTTAATGTCATCCCCCTCCTTATAAGGGGGAAGTATCTTGTGCAGATTCCTGGAATTATGCTCTTTTGCAGGATGGCTATGGGGAATACTGCTACTGCCACCATGGGTTTCTAAACCCAGTTTCTGTCTCTCCTTCTCTACTTCTAAAGTCTGTCTATCCAAATCCAGCTGTTGCTTCTTGAGCTTCAGTCTGGTTTGTTCCACTCTCAATCTATTGAGCTCCCTTTCTAACAATCTGTCATCAGGGTGGGTGGGAGGGACATGCCTTGAAACAGAAGTATGGTGAGAATGGACAGAAGGAGACCTGTCCCTTACAGAGGGCACCCTAACAGCTTGGCTAACAGAAACATCAGTACCACTGTGGTGTGAATAAATGCTTTTGCTATGATGTGAGACAACACTATTTGTATGGTGTGGCTCTTCATCATTACCAACTATGCTAGACTGTCTAGTAATGGGCAGGCTAGGAAGTTTCTTTCCTGAATCTTTTCCTGGGGGAGTCCCTGGATCAGATTGGGAACCATTAGCTACTTTTTCAACAGATGGGGCACTTCTAGCCTTATCCTGTTCTCTAAGCATGTTAAGTAACAATTCCAAGGAAGGATTCTTCCCTACACTCAAACCTCTCTCTATGCAGAGACTCCTTGCTCCTTTCCAGCTAAGGTGATCATATGCAAGTTTGGACAGATCAACATTTTGGCCTGTGCCAGACATTTTTAGAGAGAGTTAAAGTGATAGAAAAAGAGAAAAACGTTTGTCAGAGCTTTTAGAAAGACAGAGAAAAAAAACTTTTAAAACTTTTAAGAACTTTTTAGAAAGTTAGAAGTACTTTTCAGCACTTAGAAAAGAGTGAAAAGAGGAAATGCTAAACTTTTTGGCTATGTGTATATACACTGCACTTGTTTTGTATATTTTTCTCTTATGAAAAGTACAATGACAAGAGTGGTAAGTAGTCTCAAAGCACTTATCCCACGGCTGCACAACCAATGTAGGAGGCTGGACTGGCTTGTAGTGAGTAACAAGGGGTACTTGCACCTTGCACCAGGCCCAGTTATCCCTTATTAGTGTATAGGGTGTCTAGCAGCTTAGGCTGATAGATAATGGTAGCTTAGCATAGCAGCTTAGGCTGAACTAGGAGACGTGTGAAGCTACTACAGTACCACTTAGTGTCATATGCACAATATCATAAGAAAACACAATACACAGTTATACTAAAAATAAAGGTAATTTATTTTTATGACAATATGCCAAAGTATCTTAGAGTGTACCCTCAGTGAGAGGATAGGAAATATACACAAGATATATATACACAATAGCAAAAATATGCAGTATAGTCTTAGAAAACAGTGCAAACAATGTATAGTTACAATAGGATGCAATGGGGAAACATAGGGGTAGGGGCAACACAAACCATATACTCCAAAAGTGGAATGCGAACCACGAATGGACCCCAAAACTATGTGACCTTGTAGAGGGTCGCTGGGACTATTAGAAAATAGTGAGAGTTAGAAAAATAACCCTCCCCAAGACCCTGAAAAGTGAGTGCAAAGTGCACTAAAGTTCCCCTAAGGACAAAGAAGTTGTGTTAGAGGAATAATGCAGGAAAGACACAAACCAACAATGCAACAACGCTGGATTTCCAATCTGGGGTACCTGTGGAACAAGGGGACCAAGTCCAAAAGTCACAAGCAAGTCGGAGATGGGCAGATGCCCAAGAAATGCCAGCTGAGGGTGCAAAGAAGCTGCCACCGGATGGTAGAAGCTGTGGATTCTGCAAGAACGAAGAGGACTAGGAACTTCCCCTTTGGAGGATAGATGTCCCACATCGTGAAGAAGCTTGCAGAGGTATTCCCATGCAGAAAGACCACAAACAAGCCTTGCTAGCTGCAAGGATTGCTGTTAGGGTTTTTGGATGCTGCTGTGGCCCAGGAGGGACCAGGATGTCGCCAATTGCGTGAGGAGACAGAGGGGGCGCCCAGCAAGACAAAGAGCCCACTCTGAAGCAGGCAGCTCCCGCAGAAGTGCCGGAACAGGCACTACGAAGAAGAGTGAACTGGAGCTCACCCGAAGTCACAAAAGAAGGTCCCACGACGCCGGAGGACAACTCAGGAGGTCGTGCACTGCAGGTTAGAGTGTCCGGGACCCAGGCTTGGCTGTGCACAAAGGAAATCCTGGAAGAGTGCACAGGAACCGGAGCAGCTGCAAATCACGCGGTACCCAGCAATGCAGTCTAGCGTGGGGAGGCAAGGACTTACATCCACCAAACTTGGACTGAAGAGTCACTGGACTGTGGGAGTCACTTGGACAGAGTTGCTGAGTTCAAGGGACCTCGCTCGTCGCGCTGTGAGACAAGACCCAGAGGACCGGTGATGCAGTTCTTTGGTGCCTGCGGTTGCAGGGGGAAGATTCCGTTGACCCACGGGAGATTTCTTTGGAGGTTCTAGTGCAGAGAGGAGTCAGACTACCCCCACAGCATGCACCACCAGGAAAGCAGACGAGAAGGCGGCCGGATCAGTGATACAAGGTTGCAGTAGTCGTCTTAGCTACTTTGTTGCAGTTTTGCAGGCGTCCAAAGCAGTCAGCGGTCGATTCCTTGGCAGAAGGTGAAGAGAGAGATGCAGAGGAACTCTGATGAGCTCTCGCATTCATTATCTAAAGAATTCCCCAAAGCAGAGACCCTAAATAGCCAGAAAATGAGCTTTGGCTACTTAGGAAGGAGGATAGGCTAGCAACACAGGTAAGAGCCTATCAGAAGGAGTCTCTGACGTCACCTGCTGGCACTGGCCACTCAGAGCAGTCCAGTGTTGCAGCAGCACCTCTGTTTCCAAGATGGCAGAGGTCTGGAGCACACTGGAGGAGCTCTGGGCACCTCCCAGGGGAGGTGCAGGTCAGGGGAGTGGTCACTCCCCTTTCCTTTGCCCAGTTTCGCGCCAGAGCAGGGCTGGGGGATCCCTGAACCGGTGTAGACTGGCTTATGCAGAGATGGACACCATCTGTGCCCATCAAAGCATTTCCAGAGGCTGGGGGAGGCTACTCCTCCCCAGCCCTGACACCTTTTTCCAAAGGGAGGGGGTGTAACACCCTCTCTCTGAGGAAGTCCTGTGTTCTGCCTTCCTGGGCCAAGCCTGGCTGGGCCCCAGGAGGGCAGAAACCTGTCTGAGGGGTTGGCAGCAGCTGCAGTGAAACCCCGGGAAAGGCAGTTTGGAAGTACCCGGGTCTGTGCTAGAGACTCAGGGGATCATGGAATTGTCTCCCCAATGCCAGGATGGCATTGGGGTGGCAATTCCATGATCTTAGACATGTTACATGGCCATGTTCGGAGTTACAATTGTGACGCTATACATATGTAGTGACATATGTATAGTGTACGCGTGTAATGGTGTCCCCGCACTCAGAAAGTCTGGGGAATTTGCCCTGAACAATGTGGGGGCACCTTGGCTAGTGCCAGGGTGCCCTCACACTAAGTAACTTCGCATCCAACCTTTACCAGGTAAAGGTTAGACATATAGGTGACTTATAAGTTACTTAAGTGCAGTGGTAAATGTCTGTGAAATAACGTGGACTTTATTTCACTCAGGCTGCAATGGCAGGCCTGTTTAACAATTGTCAGAGCTCCCTATGGGTGGTAAAATAAATGCTGCAGCCCATAGGGATCTCCTGGAACCCCAATACCCTGGGTACCTCAGTACCATATACTAGGGACTTATAAGGGTGTTCCAGTATGCCAATGTAAATTGGTGAAACTGGTCACTAGCCTGTTAGTGACAATTTGGAAAGAAATGAGAGAGCATAACCACTGATGTTCTGGATAGCAGAGCCTCAGTGAGACAGTTAGTCATAACACAGGTAACACATACGGGGCACACTTATGAGCACTGGGGCCCTGGCTGGCAGGGTCCCAGTGACACATACAACTAAAACAACATATATACAGTGAAATATGGGGGTAACATGCCAGGCAAGATGGTACTTTCCTACAAGGAGGCCCCTCCGCAGGACCAACAGGCCCCCAGCACCCCACTCCCTGCAGAAGGAGAACCACCCTACAAACGGTCCCTGTGATCCAGGCAGAAGCCAGAGAACATTGCCAAGACCCCCGCCAAGACTCTCCTGATTGTCACCCTTCTGTCCCACTGTATCATCCTGTCCACCTTGAACTGCCATTGCTCCCCTTCCTATGCCCCCTTGGACAATGCACCTGTGATACAAAGAGACTGGACTCTACCCTGGACTTTCCTCCACCATCACACCAGCCCATCGCACATCTCCCTCTACTTATGAGCACTTAAATAAACACCCTTGGAACAAATACAAATATGGAGTCTGTCAAATGATTCAAATATGCATTAGTACAACATTATCACAGCATTGCAAGTCATATGTACAGTTAAATTTACATTGGAATGATACATCAGGAGCCAGATTAGGTCACAGAGATCTGAAAATAGAGATGCCAAAGGGTACAGTAAGTGGCCATAGACATAGGGAAATCAGACTGCCATGTATAATGTTCAACAGAAAAATGAAAAGTACAGTGAAGTTATAGTGTCTTACCTGTGTGTCACTGGAAGTACTGCTGTATTATATTCCTTCAGTTGTCCACATTTTCTTCCTCTGTCTCCTCTTCCTCACTGTCCACAGGCTTCACCACTGCCACACATCCATCTCCAGGCTCATCCCCCTGCAGAAAAGGCACCTGGTGTCTCAAGACCAGGTTGTGCAACATGCAACATGCAACATGCAATGATGATCAGGCACACCTTCTTGGGTGAGTAGTGCAGGGATCAACCAGTCAGATGGAGGCACCTGAACCTGGCCTTCAGGAGGCTGAAGGTTCTTTCAATGATCTGCCTTGTCCTTCCATGTGCCTCATTGTAACGTTCCTCTGCCCTTGTCCTGGCATTCCTCACTGGGGTCAGTAGCCATGAGAAGTTGGGGAAACCAGAGTCACCTGCAAATATCGAGGGATACCAGTTAGCCACACACTCACCCTTAGGGACAACCCCATACCCATGTGTAGGAGGCTGGACTGGCTTGTAGTGAGTACCAAGGGGTACTTGCACCTTGCACCAGGCCCAGTTATCCCTTATTAGTGTATAGGGTGTCTAGCAGCTTAGGCTGATAGATAATGGTAGCTTAGCAGAGCAGCTTAGCCTGAACTAGGAGACGTGTGAAGCTACTACAGTACCACTTAGTGTCATATGCACAATATCATAAGAAAACACAATACACAGTTATACTAAAAATAAAGGTACTTTATTTTTATGACAATATGCCAAAGTATCTTAGAGTGTACCCTCAGTGAGAGGATAGGAAATATACACAAGATATATATACACAATAGCAAAAATATGCAGTATAGTCTTAGAAAACAGTGCAAACAATGTATAGTTACAATAGGATGCAATGGGGAAACATAGGGATAGGGGCAACACAAACCATATACTCCAAAAGTGGAATGCGAACCACGAATGGACCCCAAACCTATGTGACCTTGTAGAGGGTCGCTGGGACTATTAGAAAATAGTGAGAGTTAGAAAAATAACCCTCCCCAAGACCCTGAAAAGTGAGTGCAAAGTGCACTAAAGTTCCCCTAAGGACAAAGAAGTCGTGTTAGAGGAATAATGCAGGAAAGACACAAACCAACAATGCAACAACTGTGGATTTCCAATCTAGGGTACCTGTGGAACAAGGGGACTAAGTCCAAAAGTCACAAGCAAGTCGGAGATGGGCAAATGCCCAGGAAATGCCAGCTGCGGGTGCAAAGAAGCTTCTACTAGACAGAAGAAGCTGAGGTTTCTGCAGGAACGAAAAGGGCTAGAGACTTCCCCTTTGGTGGACGGATCCCTCTTGCCTTGGAGAGTCGTGCAGAAGTTGGTTCCCGCCGGAAGGACGCCAACAAGCCTTGCTACACGCAAATCGTGCGTTTGGCGTTTTTTGGACGCTGCTGGGGCCCAGGAGGGACCAGGAGGTCGCAAATTAGACCAGAAGAGAGAGGGGACGTCGAGCAAGACAAGGAGCCCTCTCTAAAGTCGGTAGCTCCCAGAGAAGTGCCAGAAACAGGCACTACAAGGATGCGTGAAACGGTGCTCGCCGAAGTTGCACAAAGGAGTCCCACGTCGCCGGAGACCAACTTAGAAAGTCGTGCAATGCAGGTTAGAGTGCCGTAGACCCAGGCTTGGCTGTGTACAAAGGATTTCCGCCGGAAGTGCACAGGGGCCGGAGTAGCTGCAAAGTCACGGTTCCCAGCAATGCAGCCCAGCGAGGTGAGGCAAGGACTTACCTCCACCAAACTTGGACTGAAGAGTCACTGGACTGTGAGGGTCACTTGGACAGAGTCGCTGGATTCGAGGGACCTCGCTCGTTGTGCTGAGAGGAGACCCAAGGGACCGGTAATGCAGCTTTTTGGTGCCTGCGGTTGCAGGGGGAAGATTCCGTCGACCCACGGGAGATTTCTTCGGAGCTTCTGGTGCAGAGAGGAGGCAGACTACCCCCACAGCATGCACAAGCAGGAAAACAGTCGAGAAGGCGGCAGGATCAGCGTTACAGAGTTGCAGTAGTCGTCTTTGCTACTATGTTGCAGGTTTGCAGGCTTCCAGCGCGGTCAGCAGTCGACTCCTTGGCAGAAGGTGAAGAGAGAGATGCAGAGGAACTCGGATGAGCTCTTGCATTCGTTATCTAAAGTTTCCCCAGAGACAGAGACCCTAAATAGCCAGAAAAGAGGGTTTGGCTACCTAGGAGAGAGGATAGGCTACTAACACCTGAAGGAGCCTATCAGAAGGAGTCTCTGACGTCACCTGGTAGCACTGGCCACTCAGAGCAGTCAAGTGTGCCAGCAGCACCTCTGTTTCCAAGATGGCAGAGGTCTGGAGCACACTGGAGGAGCTCTGGACACCTCCCAGGGGAGGTGCAGGTCAGGGGAGTGGTCACTCCCCTTTCCTTTGTCCAGTTTAGCGCCAGAGCAGGGCTATGGGGTCCCCTGAACCGGTGTAGACTGGCTTATGCAGAATTAGGCACATCTGTGCCCAACAAAGCATTTCCAGAGGCTGGGGGAGGCTACTCCTCCCCTGCCTTCACACCATTTTCCAAAGGGAGAGGGTGTCACACCCTCTCTCAGAGGAAGTTCTTTGTTCTGCCATCCTGGGCCAGGCATGGCTGGACCCCAGGAGGGCAGATGCCTGTCTGAGGGGTTGGCAGCAGCAGCAGCTGCAGTGAAACCCCAGGAAGGGCAGTTTGGCAGTACCAGGGTCTGTGCTACAGACCACTGGGATCATGGGATTGTGCCAACTATGCCAGGATGGCATAGAGGGGGCAATTCCATGATCATAGACATGTTACATGGCCATATTCGGAGTTACCATTGTGAAGCTACATATAGGTAGTGACCTATATGTAGTGCACGCGTGTAATGGTGTCCCCGCACTCACAAAGTTCAGGGAATTGGCTCTGAACAATGTGGGGGCACCTTGGCTAGTGCCAGGGTGCCCTCACACTAAGTAACTTTGCACCTAACCTTTACCAGGTAAAGGTTAGACATATAGGTGACTTATAAGTTACTTAAGTGCAGTGTAAAATGGCTGTGAAATAACGTGGACGTTATTTCACTCAGGCTGCAGTGGCAGGCCTGTGTAAGAATTGTCAGAGCTCCCTATGGGTGGCAAAAGAAATGCTGCAGCCCATAGGGATCTCCTGGAACCCCAATACCCTGGGTACCTCAGTACCATATACTAGGGAATTATAAGGGTGTTCCAGTAAGCCAATGTAAATTGGTAAAAATGGTCACTAGCCTGTCAGTGACAATTTGGAAAGAAATGAGAGAGCATAACCACTGAGGTTCTGATTAGCAGAGCCTCAGTGAGACAGTTAGTCACTACACAGGTAACACATTCAGGCACACTTATGAGCACTGGGGCCCTGGGTTACCAGGGTCCCAGTGACACATACAACTAAAACAACATATATACAGTGAAAAATGGGGGTAACATGCCAGGCAAGATGGTACTTTCCTACACCATGCACAAATATATACTGGGTGGGGACCTTGGGCTTACTTATTAGCCACACGCAGTGCCTCTGGAGTTGAGCCATCACATATGGGATGCTGCTATTCCTCAAGATAAAGGCATCATGCACAGAGCCAGGATACTTGACATTCACATGGGAGATGTACTGGTCAGCCAAACACACTATCTGCACATTCATAGAGTGATAGCTTTTTCTATTCCTGAACACTTGTTCATTTCTCTGGGGGGGGGGGGCGGGGACAAATGCAACATGTGCACCATCAATTGCACCAATGATGTTGGGGATATGTCCCAGGGCATAGAAGTCAGCTTTCACTGTGGTCCAATCCTCCTCCACCTGGGGGAATACGATGTAACTGTGCATGTGTTTCAGCAGGGCAGACAACACTCTGGTCAACATGTTGGAGAACATTGGCAGAGACATCCCTGATGCCATGGCCACTGTTGTTTGGAAGAAACCACTTGCCAGGAAATGGAGCACTGACAGGACCTGCACTAGAGGTGGGGATACCTGTGGGCTGGCGGATAGCTGACATCAGGTCTGGCTCTAATTGAGCACACAGTTCTTGGATTGTGGCCCGATCAAGTCTGTATGTAACGATAATGTGTCTGTTCTCCATTGTCACAAGGTCCACCAGGGGTCTGTACACCAGAGGATGTCGCCATCTCATATTCATCCTCAGCGGTTGAAGCCTATGGAGGAAAACGGTGAGCAGAGGGTCATGTATGTAGGAGGCAGGCCTGGCTTATAGTGGGTACCTTGTGATACTTACACCCTGTGCCAGGTCCAGTTATCCCTTATTAGTAGAATAGAGGTGTTTCTAGCAGCTTAGGCTGATAGAATGTAGCTATGGCAAAGCAGCTTAGGCTGAACTAGGAGACATGCAAAGCTCCTACTATACCACTTATATCATATAGCACAATATCATAAGAAAACACAATACATAGTTACTAAAAAATAAAGGTACTTTATTTTTATGACAATATGCCAAAAGTATCTCAGTGACTACCCTCAGTTAGAAGGTAAGTAATATACACAATTCATATATACTCAAACCCAAAACAGGTAAGTAATAATAAGAAAAGCAATGCAAACAGTGAAGAATTACAATAGGATGCAATAGGTGAACATAGGTCTAGGGGCGACACAAACCATATACTCCAAAAGTAGAATGCAAATCACGAATGGACTCCAGACCTATGGGGGCTTGTAGAGGGTCGCTGGGACTGTAAGAAAACAGTCAGGGTGTCCAAAATACCCCACCCCAAGACCCTGAAAAGTAGGAGTAAAGTAAACCTACTACCACAAAAGGACACACTACTCGCGTTAGGGGGATTCTGCAAGAACCACAAACACCAGCAAAGCACTGAAGACGGATTCCTGGACCTGAGGACTTGCAAGGCAAGGGGACCAAGTCCAAGAGTTGCGATATTGCCCAGGGGTGGCAGGAGCCCAGGAAAATCCAGATGAAGATGCAAGGAAGCTGCCTTCGGATGGAAGAAGCTTAGGATTCTGCAACAACGAAGAGAGCTAGGAACTTCTCCTTTGGGTGGAAGATGTCCCACGGCGTGCTGAAGGTTGCACGCAGAAATACAACAAAAAAGCTTTGCTAGTTGCAAGGTTTGTGGTAGAGGTTTTTGGGTGCTGCTGGGGACCAGGAAGGACCAGGATGTCGCCCCTTGGAGGAGGAGACAGAGGGGGCGCTCAGCAACTCAGAAAGCCCCCACAGAAGCAGGCAGCACCCGCAGAAGTACCGTAGCAGGCACTTAAAAGATTTGTGAACTGGAGCTGGCTCAGAGTCACAAAGGAGGGTCCTACGACGTCAGGGTCCAACTCAGAGGGTTGAGCACTGCAGGATGTAGTGCTGGGGACACAGGATAGGTAGTGCACAAAGGAATCCCTGGAGGAGTGCACAGAAGCTGGAGCAGCTGCAAATCACGCAGTACACCGGTTTGCAGTCTAGCGTGGGGAGGCAAGGACTTACCTCCACCAAACTTGGACTGAAGGATCACTGGACTGTGGGAGTCACTTGGATAGAGTTCCTGTGTTCCAGGGATCACGCTCGTCAGTATGAGAGGGGACCCAGAGGACCGGTGATGCAGTCTTTTGATGCCTGCGTTAGCAGGGGGAAGATTCCGTTGGCCCCTCGGGAGATTTCTTCTTGGCTTCCAGTGCAGGGTGAATGCAGGTGACCCCCAGAACATGCTCCCCCAGGAAACAGTCAGGAAAGCCAGCAGGATTAGGCTCTACAATGTTGCTGGTAGTCATCTTGCTACTTTGTTGCGGTTTTGCAGGTGTCCTGGAGCAGTCAGCGGTCGATCGTTGGCAGAAGTCGAAGAGGGAAGTGCAGAGGAACTCTGGTAAACTCTTACATTCGTTATCTGAAGAATACCCCAGAGGAGAGACCCTAAATAGCTAGAAAAGGAGGTTTGGCTACCAAGAAAGGAGGATTGGCTACCAAGAGAGGTAAGAGCCTATCAGAGGGGGTCTCTAACGTCACCTGCTGGCACTGGCCACTCAGAGCAGTCCAGTGTGCCCCCAACATCTCTGTTTCCAAGATGGCAGAGGTCTGGGACACACTGGAGGAGCTCTGGGCACCTCCCCTCGGAGGTGCAGGTCAGGGGAGTGGTCACTCCCCTTTCCTTTGTCCAGTCTCGCGCCAGAGCAGGGCTGGGGGAACCCTGAACCAGTGCAGACTGGCTTATGCAGAGATGGGCACCATCTGTGGCCATCAAAGCATTTCCAGAGGCTGGTGGAGGCTACTCCTCCCCAGCCCTTCACACCTATTTCTAAAGGGAGAGGGTGTAACACCATCTCTCAGAGGAAATTCTTTTTTCTGCCTTCGTGGGCCAGGGCTGCCTAGACCCCAGGAGGGCAGAATCCTGTCTGAGGGGTTGGCAGCAGCAGCACCTGCAGTGGAGACCCCGGAAAGGCAGTTTGGCAGTACCCGGGTTCTGTGCTAGAGACAGAATGCAAGAGCTCACCAGAGTTCCTCTGCATCTCCCTCTTCACCTTCTGCCAAAGGATCGACCGCTGACTGCTCAGGACGCTTGCAAAACCACAACAAATTAGCAAAGACGACTACTGCAACCTTGTATCGCTTCATCCTTCCGGCTTTCTAGCCTGTTTTCTGGTGGTGCATTCTCTGGGGGTAGCCTGCCTCCTCTCTGCACCAGGAGCTCTGAAGAAATCTCCCATGGGTCGACGGAATCTTCCCCCTGCAACCGCAGATACTTTTGGCATATTGTCATAAAAATAAAGTACCTTTATTTTTAGTATATCTGTGTATTATGTTTTCTTATGATATTGTGCATATGACATTAGTGGTACTGTAGGAGCTTCACTCGTCTCCTAGCTCAGCCTAAGCTGCTCTGCTAAGCTACCTTTTCTATCAGCCTAAGCTGCTAGACACCCCTCTACACTAATAAGGGATACCTGGGCCTGGGGCAAGGTATAAGTACCCCCTTGGTACTCACTACAAGCCAGTCCAGCCTCCTACATTGGTTGTGCAGCGGTGGGATAAGTACTTTGCAACTACTTACCACTTTGTCATATTGTACTTTTCATAAGAGAAAAATATACAAAACAAGTTCAGTGTATGTACACCTAACCAAAAAGTTTTGCTTTTCTTCTCTCACTTCTTTGCTAAGTGCTGAAAAGTACCTCTAAACTTTCAAAAAGTTCTTAAAAAGTGTTAAAAGATTTTTTCTGTTCTTTAAAAAGTTCTGAAACTTTTTCTTTATTTTTCTGTCCCTTAAACCTTTTCTATCATGTCTTGTACAGGCCAAACTCTTGATCTGGCCAGTAACTTATGACAACCTTAGCTGGAAGGAAGCAAGGAGTCTCTGTGTTGATAGAGGTTTAGGGGTAGGGAAGAATCCCTCAAGACAACTGTTGGTTAATATGCTCATTGAACAAGATAAGACCTTAGGTGGCACTTCTGGTGAGAAATTAGCTGATGGTTCCCACTCTGATTCTTGGGCACCCCTAGCAAAAGATTTGGGAGGGAATCTTTCCAACCTGCCCCTTAGCAGGCAACCTAGCAGAGCTGGTACGAATGTGAATTCACATCACAGTAATACTGTTGCTTCTCATCACAGTAGGAGTGTGACTTCTGTAGGCCAGAATGTTAGAGTGCCATCTGTTAGGGACAGGTCTCCCTCTGTTCATTCACACCATTCTTCTGTGTCAAGGCATGCCCAACCCACCCTCCCTGAAGACAGAATGTTAGAAAGGGAACTCAATAGATTGAGAGTGGAAGAGTCCAGGCTGAAGTTTAAAAAGCAACAGCTGGATCTAGACAGGGAAGCATTTGACTTAGAAAAAGAAATGCAGAGGTTGGGGTTTGGACCCCATGGTGGCAGCAGCAGTATTCCAAATAGTCATCCTGTAAAAGAGCATGATTCTAGGAATCTGCACAAGATAGTTCCCCCTTACAAGGAGGGGGATGACATTAACAAGTGGTTTGCTGCACTTGAGAGGGCTTGTGTTGTACAGGAGGTCCCTCAACGGCAGTGGGCTGCTATCCTATGGCTATCTTTCAGTGGAAAGGGTAGGGATAGGCTCCTTACTGTAAAGGAAAGTGATGCCAATAATTTTGCAGTTCTTAAGAATGCACTCCTAGATGGTTATGGCTTAACCACTGAACAGTACAGGATGAAGTTCAGAGAAACCAAAAAGGAGTCTTCACAAGACTGGGTAGACTTTTTTGACCATTCAGTGAAGGCCTTGGAGGGGTGGTTACATGGCAGTAAAGTTTCTGACTATGAAAGCCTGTATAACTTAATCCTGAGAGAGCATATTCTTAATAATTGTGTGTCTGATTTGTTACACCAGTACCTGGAAGACTCTGATCTGACCTCTCCCCAAGAATTGGGAAAGAAGGCAGACAAATGGGTCAGAACAAGGGTGAACAGAAAAGTTCATACAGGGGGTGACAAAGATGGCAACAAAAAGAAGGATGGTAAGTCTTCTGACAAGGGTGGGGACAAATCTAAAAATGAGTCTTCATCAGGCCCACAAAAACACTCTGGTGGGGGTGGTGGGCCCAAATCCTCTTTTAATCAGAACAAGGAAAAGAAACCATGGTGCTATTTATGTAAAATAAAAGGCCATTGGACAACAGATCCCAGTTGTCCAAAGAAAAGCACCAATGCTCCTACCACTACACCCCCTACTGCTACCCCTAGTGTCCCTACTAATAGCAGTGGTGGTGGGAGCAAACCTACTAATAGCCAATCCAAGGGAGTAGCTAGGCTCACTATTGGCAACTTAGTTGGGGTTGGCCTTGTTAGGGAGGCCACAGAGGCAGTGTTAGTCTCTGAGGGGGCTATTGATTTAGCCACCTTAGTTGCTTGTCCCCTTAATATGGATAAGTACAAGCAGCTACCCCTAATAAATGGTGTTGAGGTTCAGGCCTACAGGGACACTGGTGCCAGTGTGACTATGGTCATAGAGAAAATGGTCCACCCTGAACAACACCAGTACCAAGTAACCGATGCTCACAACAACACAATTAGCCACCCCATGGCTGTTGTGAATCTCAACTGGGGGTGGTGGGGTTACTGGTCCAAAGAAAGTTGTGGTTGCCTCAGATTTACCTGTAGACTGTCTAGTAGGGAATGATTTAGAGACATCAGCTTGGGCAGAAGTGGAGTTGGAGGCTCATGCAGCAATGCTGGGCATTCCAGGGCATATTTTTGCTTTGACAAGGGCTCAGGCCAAAAAGCAAAAAGGACAGGGTGACTTGGATCCTGGAAGAATGGACCAAGTGCTCCCTAAAGCTAGGGTTAGTAAAGTTAAAATATTACCTACTATCCCTCCCTCTACAGTGGATTCTACTTCTGAGGAAGAATTTCCACCCTCTGCAGAACCTAGACCAGAGGAGCTGGAAGCAGACACTGCTGAGCTTTTGGGTGAAGGGGGGCCTGCCAGGGAGGAGCTGAGTGTGGCACAGCATACCTGTCCCACATTAGAGGGTCTAAGGCAGCAAGCTGTCAAACAAGCAAATGGGGATGTCAGTGACTCTCACAGAGTTTACTAGGAGGACAACCTTTTGTACACTGAAGCAAGGGATCCAAAACCTGGAGCTGCCAGGAGATTAGTGATTACTCAGGAGTACAGAAAGTTCCTCCTAACTCTAGCCCACGACATTCCCTTAGCTGGACATTTGGGGCAAATGGAAACTTGGGAGAGGTTTGTTCCCTTGTTTCATTGGCCTAGAATGTCAGAGGACACAAAGGAATTTTGTAAGTCCTGTGAAACCTGTCAAGCCAGTGACAAGACAGGTGGCACTCCAAAGGCACCCATTATTCCACTGCCTGTGGTTGGGGTTCCCTTTAAAAGGGTAGGGGTTGACATAGTTGGCCCCCTTGACCCTCCTACTGCTTCAGGCAATAGGTTTATCTTGGTGGTAGTGGACCATGCCACCAGATATCCTGAAGCAATTCCTCTAAGGACCACTACAGCTCCTGCAGTGGCAAAGGCCCTCCTGGGAATCTTTTCCAGGGTGGGCTTCCCAATAGAGGTGGTATCAGAGAGGGGAAGCAATTTCATGTCTGCTTACTTAAAGGCCATGTGGAAGGAATGTGGTGTGACATACAATTTCACCACACCCTATCATCCACAAACAAATGGACTGGTGGAGAGATTTAACAAAACTCTCAAAGGTATGATAATGGGACTCCCTGAAAAACCCTGCAGGAGATAGGATATCCTGTTACCTTGCCTCCTTTTTGCTTACAGGGAGGTACCCCAAAAAGGAGTGGGCTTCAGCCCCTTTGAACTTCTATTTCGACACCCTGTAAGAGGTCCCATAACACTTGTTAAGGAGAGTTGGGAACAACCTTTAAAAGCTCCAAAGCAAGACATAGTGGACTATGTACTTGGCCTAAGATCTAGGATGGCTGAGTACATGAAAAAGGCCAGTAAAAACATTCAGGCCAGCCAAGAGCTCCAAAAGCAATGGCATGACCAGAAGGCTTTTTTGGTTCAGTACCAACCAGGGCAGAAAGTGTGGGTCTTGGAGCCTGTGGCCCCAAGAGCACTCCAAGACAAATGGAGTGGACCCCACATAATTGTTGAAAAGAAGGGTGAAGTCACCTACTTAGTTGACTTAGGCACTGCCAGGAGTCCCCTTAGGGTGCTCCATGTCAATCGCCTGAAACCCTACTATGACAGGGCTGATCTCACCCTGCTCATGGCAACAGATGACGGACAGGAAGAAGAGAGTGACCCTCTCCCTGATCTCTTTTCTTCCACAGAACAAGATGCTCTAGTGGAAGGTGTAGTACAGGCAGATTGTCTTACTGCTGAGCAGAAAGACTGCTGCATAAATCTCCTGGGTCAGTTTTCTGAACTCTTCTCTACTGTGCCAGGCACCACTTCTTGGTGTGAGCACACTATAGATACTGGAGACAGCTTGCCTGTCAAAAGTATGATCTATAGGCAGCCTGACCATGTCACAGACTGCATTAAGCAAGAGGTGCAGAAAATGCTTGAACTGGGAGTGGTTGTGCACTCTGAAAGTCCATGGGACTCTCCTGTGGTACTTGTACCAAAACCTCATTCCAAAGATGGTAAAAGGGAAATGAGATTTTGTGTTGACTACAGAGGTCTCAACCAGGTAACAAAAACTGATGCTCACCCTATACCCATGGCAGATGAGCTAATAGATACACTGGCATCTGCCAAGTATCTAAGCACTTTTGATTTGACTTCAGGGTATTGGCAGATCAAATTATCAGAAGATGCAAAAGCAAAAACTGCATTTTCAACCATTTGAGGCCATTATCAATTCACAGTAATGCCTTTTGGATTGAAGAATGCACCTGCCACTTTTCAAAGGTTGGTGAATACAGTCCTGCAAGGGCTGTAAGCTTTTAGTGCAGCATATCTAGATGATATAGCTGTCTTTAGCTCCAGCTGGGATGATCACCTGGTCCACCTATGGAATGTTTTGGAGGCCCTGCAAAAGGCAGGCCTCACTATCAAGGCTTCAAAGTGCGAGATAGGGCAGGGGAAGGTGGTTTATCTGGGACACCTGGTAGGTGGAGAACAGCTTGCACCACTTCAGGGGAAAATCCAAACTATTATAGATTGGGTTCAGACTCAGGTGAGAGCCTTTTTATGGCTCACTGGGTACTACAGTAGGTTAATAAAGAACTATGGCCCCATTGCAGCCCCTCTTAATGACCTCACATCTAAGAAAATGCCTAAAAAGGTATTGTGGACAGCAAACTGTCAGAAAGCTTTTGAGGAGCTGAAGCAGGCCATGTGCTCTGCACCTGTCCTGAAAAGCCCCTGTTACTCCAAAAAATTCATTGTCCAAACTGATGCATCTGAATTAGGGGTAGGGGCAGTCTTATCACAACTTAATTCTGAGGGCCAGGATCAACCTGTTGCTTTTATCAGCAGGAGGTTGACCCCTAGAGAAAAGCATTGGTCTGCCATAGAGAGGGAGGCCTTTGCTATGGTCTGGGCACTGAAGAAGTTGAGACCATACCTGTTTGGCACTCACTTCATTATTCAGACAGACCACAAACCTCTACTTTGGCTAAAACAAATGAAAGGTGAAAATCCTAAATTGTTGAGGTGGTCCATATCCCTACAGGGAATGGACTATACAGTGGAACATAGACCTGGGAGTACCCACTCCAATGCAGATGGACTCTCCAGATATTTCCACTTAGACAATGTAGACTCATCAGGTCATGGCTAGTCTTATTGTCCTTCGTTTGGGGGGGGGGGTTGTGTAGGAAAGTACCATCTTGCCTGGCATGTTACCCCCATTTTTCACTGTATATATGTTGTTTTAGTTGTATGTGTCACTGGGACCCTGGTAACCCAGGGCCCCAGTGCTCATAAGTGTGCCTGAATGTGTTACCTGTGTAGTGACTAACTGTCTCACTGAGGCTCTGCTAATCAGAACCTCAGTGGTTATGCTCTCTCATTTCTTTCCAAATTGTCACTAACAGGCTAGTGACCATTTTTACCAATTTATATTGGCTTACTGGAACACCCTTATAATTCTCTAGTATATGGTACTGAGGTACCCAGGGTATTGGGGTTCCAGGAGATCCCTATGGGCTGCAGCATTTCTTTTGCCACCCATAGGGAGCTCTTACAATTCTTACACAGGCCTGCCACTGCAGCCTGAGTGAAATAACGTCCACGTTATTTCACAGCCATTTTACACTGCACTTAAGTAACTTATAAGTCACCTATATGTCTAACCTTTACCTGGTAAAGGTTAGGTGCAAAGTTACTTAATGTGAGGGCACCCTGGCACTAGCCAAGGTGCCCCCACATTGTTCAGAGCCAATTCCCTGAACTTTGTGAGTGCGGGGACACCATTACACGCGAGCACTACATATAGGTCACTACCTATATGTAGCTTCACAATGGTAACTCCGAATATGGCCATGTAACATGTCTATGATCATGGAATTGCCCCCTCTATGCCATCCTGGCATAGTTGGCACAATCCCATGATCCCAGTGGTCTGTAGCACAGACCCTGGTACTGCCAAACTGCCCTTCCTGGGGTTTTACTGCAGCTGCTGCTGCTGCCAACCCCTCAGACAGGCATCTGCCCTCCTGGGGTCCAGCCAGGCCTGGCCCAGGATGGCAGAACAAAGGACTTCCTCTGAGAGAGGGTGTTACACCCTCTCCCTTTGGAAAATGGTGTGAAGGCAGGGGAGGAGTAGCCTCCCCCAGCCTCTGGAAATGCTTTGTTGGGCACAGATGTGCCCAATTCCGCATAAGCCAGTCTACACCGGTTCAGGGGACCCCTTAGCCCTGCTCTGGCGCGAAACTGGACAAAGGAAAGGGGAGTGACTACTCCCCTGACCTGCACCTCCACTGGGAGGTGTCCAGAGCTCCTCCAGTGTGCTCCAGACCTCTGCCATCTTGGAAACAGAGGTGCTGCTGGCACACTGGACTGCACTGAGTGGCCAGTGCCACCAGGTGACGTCAGAGACTCCTTCTGATAGGCTCCTACAGGTGTTAGTAGCCTATCCTCTCTCCTAAGTAGCCAAACCCTCTTTTCTGGCTATTTAGGGTCTCTGTCTCTGGGGAAACTTTAGATAACGAATGCAAGAGCTCATCAGAGTTCCTCTGCATCTCTCTCTTCACCTTCTGCCAAGGAATCGACTGCTGACCGCGCTGGAAGCCTGCAAACCTGCAACATAGTAGCAAAGACGACTACTGCAACTCTGTAACGCTGATCCTGCCGCCTTCTCGACTGTTTTCCTGCTTGTGCATGCTGTGGGGGTAGTCTGCCTCCTCTCTGCACCAGAAGCTCCGAAGAAATCTCCCGTGGGTCGACGGAATCTTCCCCCTGTAACCGCAGGCACCAAAAAGCTGCATTACCGGTCCCTTGGGTCTCCTCTCAGCACGACGAGCGAGGTCCCTCGAATCCAGTGACTCTGTCCAAGTGACCCCCACAGTCCAGTGACTCTTCAGTCCAAGTTTGGTGGAGGTAAGTCCTTGCCTCATCTCGCTGGGCTGCATTGCTGGGAACCGCGACTTTTGCAGCTACTCCGGCCCCTGTGCACTTCCGGTGGAAATCCTTTGTGCACAGCCAAGCCTGGGTCGACGGCACTCTAACCTGCATTGCACGACTTTCTAAGTTGGTCTCCGGCGACGTGGGACTCCTTTGTGCGACTTCGGGTGAGCACTGTTTCACGCATCCTCGTAGTGCCTGTTTCTGGCACTTCTCCGGGTGCTACCTGCTGCTGAGAGGACTGCTTGTCTTGCTCGACGTCCCCTCTCTCTCCTGGTCCAATTTGCGACCTCCTGGTCCCTCCTGGGCCACAGCAGTGTCCAAAAACACTAACCGCACGATTTGCAGCTAGCAAGGCTTGTTGGCGTTCTTTCGGCGGATAAACACTTCTGCACGACTCTCCACGGCGAGCGGGATTGGTCCACCAAAGGAGAAGTCTCTAGCCCTTTTCGTTCCTGCAGAAACCTCAGCTTCTTCTGTCCAGTAGAAGCTTCTTTGCACCCACAGCTGGCATTTCCTGGGCATCTGCCCATCTCCGACTTGCTTGTGACTTTTGGACTTGGTCCCCTTGTTCCACAGGTACCCTAGATTGGAAATCCACAGTTGTTGCATTGTTGGTTTGTGTCTTTCCTGTATTATTCCTCTAACACGACTTCTTTGTCCTTTGGGGAACTTTAGTGCACTTTGCACTCACTTTTCAGGGTCTTGGGGAGGGTTATTTTTCTAACTCTCACTATTTTCTAATAGTCCCAGCGACCCTCTACAAGGTCACATAGGTTTGGGGTCCATTCGTGGTTCGCATTCCACTTTTGGAGTATATGGTTTGTGTTGCCCCTATCCCTATGTTTCCCCATTGCATCCTATTGTAACTATACATTGTTTGCACTGTTTTCTAAGACTATACTGCATATTTTTGCTATTGTGTATATATATCTTGTGTATATTTCCTATCCTCTCACTGAGGGTACACTCTAAGATACTTTGGCATATTGTCATAAAAATAAAGTACCTTTATTTTTAGTATAACTGTGTATTGTGTTTTCTTATGATATTGTGCATATGACACAAAGTGGTACTGTAGTAGCTTCACACGTCTCCTAGTTCAGCCTAAGCTGCTCTGCTAAGCTACCATTATCTATCAGCCTAAGCTGCTAGACACCCTATACACTAATAAGGGATAACTGGGCCTGGTGCAAGGTGCAAGTACCCCTTGGTACTCACTACAAGCCAGTCCAGCCTCCTACATTGGTTGTGCAGCGGTGGGATAAGTGCTTTGAGACTACTTACCACTCTTGTCATTGTACTTTTCATAAGAGAAAAATATACAAAACAAGTTCAGTGTATATACACATAGCCAAAAAGTTTTGCATTTCCTCTTTTCATTCTTTTCTAAGTGCTGAAAAGTACTTCTAACTTTCTAAAAAGTTCTAAAAAGTTTAAAAAGTTTTTTTTTTCTGTCTTTCTAAAAGCTCTGACAAACTTTTAATCTTTTACTATCACTTTCTCTCTCTCTTAAAATGTCTGGCACAGGCCAAAATGTTGATCTGTCCAAACTTGCATATGATCACTTTAGCTGGAAAGGAGCAAGGAGTCTCTGCACAGAGAGAGGTTTGAGTGTAGGGAAGAATCCTTCCTTGGAATTGTTACTTAACATGCTTAGAGAACAAGATAAGGCAAGAAGTGCCCCATCTGTTGAAAAAGTAGCTAATGGTTCCCAATCTGATCCAGGGACTCCCCCAGGAAAAGATTCAGGAAAGAAACTTCCTAGCCTGCCCATTACTAGACAGTCTAGCATAGTTGGTAATGATGGAGAGCCTTACCATACAAATAGTGTTGTCTCACATCATAGCAAAAGCATTTATTCTCACCATACTGGTAGTGATGTTTCTGTTAGCCAAGCTGTTAGGGTGGCCTCTGTAAGGGACAGGTCTCCTTCTGTCCATTCTCACCATACTTCTGTTTCAAGGCATGTCCCTCCCACCCACCCTGATGACAGATTGTTAGAAAGGGAGCTCAATAGATTGAGAGTGGAACAAACCAGACTGAAGCTCAAGAAGCAACAGCTGGATTTGGATAGACAGACTTTAGAAGTAGAGAAGGAGAGACAGAAACTGGGTTTAGAAACCCATGGTGGCAGCAGCAGTATTCCCCATAGTCATCCTGCAAAAGAGCATGATTCCAGGAATCTGCACAAGATAGTTCCCCCTTATAAGGAGGGGGATGACATTAACAAGTGGTTTGCTGCACTTGAGAGGGCCTGTGTTGTACAGGATGTCCCTCAAAGGCAGTGGGCTGCTATCGTATGGCTATCATTTAGTGGAAAAGGTAGGGATAGGCTCCTTACTGTGAAAGAAAATGATGCTAATAATTTCCAAGTTCTTAAGAATGCACTCCTGGATGGTTATGGCTTAACCACTGAACAATACAGGATAAAGTTCAGAGAGACCAAAAAGGAGTCTTTACAAGACTGGGTTGATTTCATTGACCATTCAGTGAAGGCCTTGGAGGGGTGGTTACATGGCAGTAAAGTTACTGATTATGACAGCCTGTATAACTTGATCCTGAGAGAGCATATTCTTAATAATTGTGTGTCTGATTTGTTGCACCAGTACTTGGTGGACTCTGATCTGACCTCTCCCCAAGAATTGGGAAAGAAGGCAGACAAATGGGTCAGAACAAGGGTGAACAGAAAAGTTCATACAGGGGGTGACAAAGATGGCAACAAAAAGAAGGATGGTAAGTCTTCTGACAAGGGTGGGGACAAATCTAAAAATGAGTCTTCACCAGGCCCACAAAAACACTCTGGTGGGGGTGGTGGGCCCAAATCCGCTTTTAATCAGAACAAGGAAAAGAAACCATGGTGCTATTTATGTAAAATAAAAGGCCATTGGACAACAGATCCCAGTTGTCCAAAGAAAGGCACCAAGCCTCCTACCACTACAACCCCTACTGCTACACCTAGTGTCCCTACTAATAGCAGTGGTGGTGGGAGCAAACCTACTAATAGCCAATCCAAGGGAGTAGCTGGGCTCACTATTGGTAACTTAGTTGGGGTTGGCCTTGTTAGGGAGGCCACAGAGGCTGTGTTAGTCTCTGAGGGGGCTATTGATTTAGCCACCTTAGTTGCTTGTCCCCTTAATATGGATAAGTACAAGCAGCTACCCCTAATAAATGGTGTTGAGGTTCAGGCCTACAGGGACAATGGTGCCAGTGTGACTATGGTCATAGAGAAACTGGTCCACCCTGAACAACACCTACTTGGTCACCAGTACCAAGTAACCGATGCTCACAACAACACACTTAGCCACCCCATGGCTGTTGTAAACCTCAACTGGGGGGGGTGTAGTGCTTTCCTCTTAGCTAGTTTCTAAAGCACTAACATAACACAACAGAAATGCACTTCTGAGGTCAAAGAAGACTTTTATTGTTGTTAATTCTTCCCCAACCACAATATTTATGAATGACGAATTAGTAGCTTTTAAGTCCGCGTTAATCAAACAAAATATATCAGTTTGCAATATACACAGCAGGTTATATTTATAAGATATTGAATGCAAAGCAAAACAAATACTTCACCGTGTGGGAAACTATCTACAGCTTCATCTTTCTAAGGTCTGCAAGCTGATGACCCCTGTCAGCCGCGAGAAAGAGATTCATCTACCCACACGGGATTGCTGGCGCCAAGCTCCAGCACGAGGTCCGGCAGATTCGAATCTGACTCTCTGCAGCCTGTTACATTCGTTACAAAGGTGTGCCCCCTCCTCTCAGACCTGGGAAACTGAGCAAGCCTTTTGGAGACTGGCCAGGTCTCCAAGACTACTCCTGTTCCCAAGCTCAAGCAGAGAGAACAACACCATGTACCCTCTCTTATCAGGTCTAGTCTACTGTGAGAAAAACATCTTGGTTCAAAAACACAGCTTGGAAAAATACAGCTTGGATTCTCAACTGCAATGTCTAACTCCACGTTAAAGGCAATGGGCAGCTAACCTAGATATCAAATGCAATGTCATGTTAAAGGCAATAGGCAGCTAACCTAAATATCAAATGCAATGTCTAGTGTCATGTCAAAGCCAATAAGCATCTAAGCTGAATACAAAATGCAATGTCTTATATCATGTCAAAGCCCATAGGCAGCTGAGCTGAATACAAAATGCAATGTATAATATCATGTCAAAGCCAATAGGCAGCTGAGCTGAATACAAAATGCAATGTATAATATCATGTCAAAGCCAATAGGCAGTTAAGCTGAATATAAAATGCAATATATAATATCATGTCAAAGCCAATAGGCAGAATATCTAATAGCATGTCAAAGTCAATAGGCAGCTAAACTGAATACATCATGTCAAAGCCAATAGGAATGCAATGTCAAAGCCAATAGGCGGCTAGACTGGATACAGCATGTCAAAGCCAATAGGCAGAATACAGAATGTAATGGCTAATGCAATGTCAAAGCCCATAGGCGGCTAAACTGAATACAGAAAGTAATGGCTAATGCCATGTCAAAGCCCATAGGCGGCTAAACTGAACAAAACATACCATGTGCTACTGGTGAACATTGAGCAACTAATATGCGCAGTGGTGAAACACAAAGTCATTGGTCAAAACAAAATATAACAAATGGCAGTACATTCCGCCCTTTGACCAATGAATTTCTGTTTCACATATCTCTTGTTTCAAACAAAAACAAAAAACAAAAAAAAACATCAGCACAAAAAAAAACATTATCAGCAAGTCACATTTGAATGATCAAAACAATCCCTGTAAAGCAATAGAAGTGAATTAACACATTGATTTCATAACCTTTCACATCAGATACATCTATACAGAAAAGACTGGGCAACTTTTATACTCTGAATGAGTCTCTAATTCAACAGTGTTAGCAATTTGATGTGGCATGAGTTCTACTCATGTAAAGGGGCACGGTCCACCTGAAAGGTTTGCTGGAAGATAAGCAAAAGTCAGAGTTCCATACGAGAGGGAAAAAAAAAAAAAAAACACAGCTTAGTTCCAGTGGAAGAATGCAATCAAACAAGTTGAACTTGAACTGAAGGCGCAGTTTGCGCAAAATGGATCCATGGTGCTGGCACTTTACTCAGCCAGGTTCAGGTTGGGGATTCGGTCCCTTCCCCGACCCCACACGCACACACCGGAAGGGGGACCACACAGCACACTCAGGGACAGTAGCGAAACGTGGTAGGATCTGCAAAAGAAACAAGTATGACTTTTCTTGCAAATAACATTTTTCATTTAAACTGCACCCTTCCTCTTTCTTTCCCTGTTTTATAATCAGCAGGACGTTTTTGAGGCCCTTTGTTATATTTTCTGCAGGTTCTGGAGGATCACTTGGGGCTTCAGCCCACACATCAGCACTGAGGTTGTTATCTGCTGCGCCACAGCTTCCCTTTTCTTGCACTGTCAGAAGGGCTGGGGCAGACTCATTCTTTACCAAACCTGCATTCACTGCATTTTTGTCAAGTTGGGCCATTCTGTCTCCAATTTGTTTGAATGAATCAGATTCTTTTCTAGGTATCAGCATAATTTCGATTTTTCCTTGGTAATTTGCAGCAATCACTCTCCCTAAAACTTGATCAATTTGCCATTTCTGTTCTGGTAACTTTCCTCTCCCCAACTTCTCTGTGACTGCTTGCATGACAGATTGCTTTTGTGCGTGCTGCACAGTTTTTATCAAAACTAGGGGAATGTGCATCTCTCTCATCTCTGCCCACCTGTAAGTGGCTTTTTCTCTCAGCTGTTCACATTTCTGGGGCACCCACTTAGCCATCCCCACTAAGGCAGAATTCTGGGTGAACACTTCTCTCTCTGAATTTTTCTCATTAACATCTGCAAGGTAATTGAACCAATTAGGTGCTAAAACATTAGCAATGAACCAAAAATCAGCGTAAAAATGACACATCTCACGTAGCTCTTGCTTTAAAATCTGACACACATTATACAACGCTGTTCCTTCTACTGTGCCAGAAAACAACATTTCAGTCAATGAATCATTAGTAAAACAAACATGCTTTTTATCTTCAGTGGACACGAATTCAAATGGTGCACACAATTTCACCGGTAATTCTTTTACCTGTGGAACTCTAGCCCTGTCTTGCAAGTACCAGATCCATTGTATGATTCTAGCTAGGGGCACTATTTTCTTTCCTTGTTCTTGATTTAAATGTACATAAGTATTTCCTTCTTGCACTGCGCAAAAACCTAAAGTCTGCATTATTTCATTTGCCAAATCACAAGCGCGCAGCTGCATATAATTTTTCACAGTGACCATATACAAAAGTGTTAGGATTTCTCTCAAATGAGGGCTATTCTTTTTCCAAAAATCAAACAAGCTAATGAAACTCGGGGTGTCTTGCTCTAAAATCCTTCGTTTTACTTGTGCATTTTGCAACGGTAACTCGTAAATCACATTCTGGTCTCTCTTCGTGTTATCAGTTAAGGAATGCGCTTTCACTGCCAAAAACCCTGGCTCACACGGCTCAAAGCAGCTCGGAGCTGTCTTAACCCCCTCATTACTGGAATGGGAAAAGAAAGATTCTTCGACAACAGCAGTTTTATAACTTTCAGAATTATTTTGAATTATTGTATCCTGGCTAATTTGCTCACGTAAATTCCTATTTTCATGTTCCAACTTCCTACATTTCTCCTGCATTTCTCTGTAAGCAGATAAAGGTATCCAGACCTTTCTGTCATCATTACTTCCAAAAGACACTTTTTCTACATATGTACAACAGAAATTATTTCTCAAAGCAATATCAGGCATTTTAGCTACACATGCATTTTCAAACATGGTCTTCTCAGACATGGTCTGCCGTGCTACTGTGATTCTCCAAACAACAAAAAACAATTTCTGTAATTCTCAAAACAACAAAAACAATTACACTTTTAAAGTGTGCACTTAGAAATCTACCAACTCGTCAACACCCTCTTAATCACCTCTTAATGACCGACGCCACTTCTGGTACCAATTGTAGTGCTTTCCTCTTAGCTAGTTTCTAAAGCACTAACATAACACAACAGAAATGCACTTCTGAGGTCAAAGAAGACTTTTATTGTTGTTAATTCTTCCCCAACCACAATATTTATGAATGACGAATTAGTAGCTTTCAAGTCCGCGTTAATCAAACAAAATATATCAGTTTGCAATATACACAGCAGGTTATATTTATAAGATATTGAATGCAAAGCAAAACAAATACTTCACCGTGTGGGAAACTATCTACAGCTTCATCTTTCTAAGGTCTGCAAGCTGATGACCCCTGTCAGCCGCGAGAAAGAGATTCATCTACCCACACGGGATTGCTGGCAGCTGGCGCCAAGCTCCAGCACGAGGTCCGGCAGATTAGAATCTGACTCTCTGCAGCCTGTTACATTTGTTACAAAGGTGTGCCCCCTCCTCTCAGACCTGGGAAACTGAGCAAGCCTTTTGGAGACTGGCCAGGTCTCCAAGACTACTCCTGTTCCCAAGCTCAAGCAGAGAGAACAACACCATGCACCCTCTCTTATCAGGTCTAGTCTACTGTGAGAAAAACATCTTGGTTCAAAAACACAGCTTGGAAAAATACAGCTTGGATTCTCAACTGCAATGTCTAACTCCACGTTAAAGGCAATGGGCAGCTAACCTAGATATCAAATGCAATGTCATGTTAAAGGCAAGAGGCAGCTAACCTAAATATCAAATGCAATGTCTAGTGTCATGTCAAAGCCAATAAGCATCTAAGCTGAATACAAAATGCAATGTCTTATATCATGTCAAAGCCCATAGGCAGCTGAGCTGAATACAAAATGCAATGTATAATATCATGTCAAAGCCAATAGGCAGCTGAGCTGAATACAAAATGCAATGTATAATATCATGTCAAAGCCAATAGGCAGTTAAGCTGAATATAAAATGCAATATATAATATCATGTCAAAGCCAATAGGCAGAATATCTAATAGCATGTCAAAGTCAATAGGCAGCTAAACTGAATACATCATGTCAAAGCCAATAGGAATGCAATGTCAAAGCCAATAGGTGGCTAGACTGGATACAGCATGTCAAAGCCAATAGGCAGAATACAGAATGTAATGGCTAATGCAATGTCAAAGCCCATAGGCGGCTAAACTGAATACAGAAAGTAATGGCTAATGCCATGTCAAAGCCCATAGGCGGCTAAACTGAACAAAACATACCATGTGCTACTGGTGAACATTGAGCAACTAATATGCGCAGTGGTGAAACACAAAGTCATTGGTCAAAACAAAATTTAACAAATGGCAGTACAGGGGGTTACTGGTCCAAAGAAAGTTGTGGTAGCTTCAGATTTACCTGTAGACTGTCTATTAGGGAATGATTTGGAGACATCAGCTTGGTCAGATGTGGAGTTGGAGGCCCATGCAGCAATGCTGGGCATCCCAGGGCATATTTTTGCTTTGACAAGGGCTCAGGCCAAAAAGCAAAAAGGACAGGGAAGCTTGGATCCTGGAACAATGGACCAAGTGCTCCCTAAAGCTAGGGCTAGTAGAAGCAAACCACTTCCTACTATCCCTCCCTCTACAGTGGATTCTACTTCTGAGGAAGAAGAATTCCCTCCCTGTGCAGAACCTACACCAGAGGAGCTGGAAGCAGACACTGCTGAGCTTTTGGGTGAAGGGGGGCCTGCCAGAGAGGAGCTGAGTGTGGCACAGCAAACCTGTCCCACATTAGAGGGTCTCAGACAGCAAGCTGTCAAACAGGCTAATGGGGATGTCAGTGACTCTCACAGAGTTTACTGGGAGGACAACCTCTTGTACACTGAGCATAGGGATCCTAAACCTGGAGCTGCCAGGAGATTAGTGATTCCTCAGGAGTACAGAAAGTTCCTCCTAACCCTGGCACATGACATTCCCCTAGCTGGACACCTGGGTCAAATGAAAACTTGGGACAGACTGGTTCCATTGTTTCATTGGCCTAGGATGTCTGAGGACACAAAGGAATTTTGTAAGTCCTGTGAAACCTGTCAAGCCAGTGGCAAGACAGGTGGCACCCCAAAGGCACCCCTTATTCCACTGCCTGTGGTTGGGGTTCCCTTTGAAAGGGTAGGGGTTGACATAGTTGGCCCCCTTGACCCTCCTACTGCTTCAGGCAATAGATTTATCTTGGTGGTAGTGGACCATGCCACAAGATATCCTGAAGCTATTCCTTTAAGGACCACTACAGCACCTGCAGTGGCAAAGGCCCTCCTGGGAATATTTTCCAGGGTGGGCTTCCCAAAGGAAGTATTATCAGACAGGGGAATCAATTTCATGTCTGCATACTTAAAGGCCATGTGGAAGGAGTATGGTGTAACTTACAAGTTCACAACACCCTATCATCCACAAACAAATGGACTGGTGGAGAGATTTAATAAAACTCTCAAAGGCATGATTATGGGTCTCCCTGAAAAACTCCGCAGGAGATGGGATATCCTTCTACCATGCCTCCTTTTTGCCTACAGGGAGGTACCCCAGAAAGGAGTGGGCTTCAGCCCCTTTGAACTTCTTTTTGGACACCCTGTTAGGGGTCCACTCACACTTGTAAAGGAGGGTTGGGAACAACCTTTAAAAGCTCCTAAGCAGGATATTGTGGATTATGTACTTGGCCTCAGATCAAGGATGGCTGAGTACATGAAAAAGGCCAGTAAAAACCTTCAGGCCAGCCAAGAGCTCCAGAAGCAATGGCATGATCAGAAGGCTGTTTTGGTTCAGTACCAACCAGGGCAGAAAGTGTGGGTCTTGGAGCCTGTGGCCCCAAGAGCACTCCAAGATAAATGGAGTGGACCCCACACAATTGTTGAAAAGAAGGGAGAAGTCACCTATTTAGTTGACTTAGGCACTGCCAGGAGTCCCCTTAGGGTGCTCCATATCAACCGCCTGAAACCCTACTATGACAGGGCTGATCTCACCCTGCTCATGGCAACTGATGAGGGACAGGAAGAAGACAGTGATCCTCTACCTGATCTCTTCTCTTCCACAGAACAAGATGCTCTTGTGGAAGGTGTAGTTTTGGCTGTTTGTCTTACTGCTGAGCAGAAAGACAATTGCATGAATCTCCTAGATCAATTCTCTGAACTCTTCTCTACAGTGCCAGGTACCACTTCTTGGTGTGAGCACACTATACATACTGGAGACAGCTTGCCTGTCAAAAGTAAGATCTATAGGCAGCCTGACCATGTCAGGGACTGCATAAAGCAAGAGGTCCAGAAAATGTTAGAACTAGGAGTGGTTGAGCACTCTGACAGTCCATGGGCTTCTCCTGTGGTACTGGTACCAAAACCCCATTCCAAAGATGGAAAGAAGGAAATGCGGTTTGTGTAGACTATAGAGGTCTCAACTTGGTAACCAAAACTGATGCTCACCCTATACCCAGGGCAGATGAGCTCATAGATACACTGGCATCTGCCAAGTATCTAAGCACTTTTGACTTGACTGCAGGGTATTGGCAGATCAAATTGTCAGAAGATGCTAAACCTAAGACTGTATTTTCAACCATTGGAGGACATTACCAGTTTACTGTAATGCCTTTTGGTTTGAAAAATGCACCTGTCACTTTTCAGAGGTTGGGGAACACAGTCCTGCAAGGGCTGGAAGCTTTCAGTGCAGCATATTTGGACGATATAGCTGTCTTTAGCTCCAGCTGGGATGATCACCTGGTCCACCTATGGAAAGTTTTGGAGGCCCTGCAAAAGGCAGGCCTCACTATCAAGGCTTCAAAGTGCCAGATAGGGCAGGGTAAGGTGGTTTATCTGGGACACCTTGTTGGTGGGGAACAGATTGCACCACTTCAGGGGAAAATCCAAACAATTATTGATTGGGTTCCCCCTACCACTCAGACTCAGGTGAGAGCCTTCCTAGGCCTCACTTGGTATTACAGGAGGTTCATTAAGAACTATGGCTCCATTGCAGCCCCTTTTAATGACCTCACATCCAAGAAAATGCCTAAAAAGGTATTATGGACAGCAAACTGTCAGAAAGCTTTTGAGGAGCTGAAGCAGGCCATGTGCTCTGCATCTGTCCTGAAAAGCCCTTGTTACTCTAAAAAATTCTATGTCCAGACTGATGCATCTGAATTAGGAGTAGGGGCAGTCCTATCACAACTTAATTCTGAGGGCCAGGATCAACCTGTTGCTTTTATTAGTAGGAGGTTGACCCCTAGAGAAAAGCGTTGGTCTGCCATAGAGAGGGAGGCCTTTGCTGTGGTCTGGGCTCTGAAGAAGTTGAGGCCATACCTGTTTGGCACTCACTTCATTGTTCAGTCAGACCACAAACCTCTACTTTGGCTAAAACAAATGAAAGGGGAAAATCCTAAATTGTTGAGGTGGTCCATATCCCTACAGGGAATGGACTATACAGTGGAACATGGTAACCCAGGGCCCCAGTGCTCATAAGTGTGCCTGAATGTGTTACCTGTGTAGTGACTAACTGTCTCACTGAGGCTCTGCTAATCAGAACCTCAGTGGTTATGCTCTCTCATTTCTTTCCAAATTGTCACTAACAGGCTAGTGACCATTTTTACCAATTTACATTGGCTTACTGGAACACCCTTATAATTCCCTAGTATATGGTACTGAGGTACCCAGGGTATTGGGGTTCCAGGAGATCCCTATGGGCTGCAGCATTTCTTTTGCCACCCATAGGGAGCTCTGACAATTCTTACACAGGCCTGCCACTGCAGCCAAAGTGAAATAACGTCCACGTTATTTCACAGCCATTTTACACTGCACTTAAGTAACTTATAAGTCACCTATATGTCTAACCTTTACCTGGTAAAGGTTAGGTGCAAAGTTACTTAGTGTGAGGGCACCCAGGCACTAGCCAAGGTGCCCCCACATTGTTCAGGGCCAATTCCCCGGACTTTGTGAGTGCGGGGACACCATTACACGCGTGCACTAGATATAGGTCACTACCTATATGTAGCTTCACAATGGTAACTCCAAATATGGCCATGTAACATGTCTATGATCATAGAATTTCCCCCTCTATGCCATCCTGGCATAGTTGGCACAATCCCATGATCCCAGTGGTCTGTAGCACAGACCCTGGTACTGCCAAACTGCCCTTCCTGGGGTTTCACTGCAGCTGCTGCTGCTGCTGCTGCCAACCCCTCAGACAGGCATCTGCCCTCCTGGGGTCCAGCCAGGCCTGGCACAGGATGGCAGAACAAAGGACTTCCTCTGAGAGAGGGTGTTACACCCTCTCCCTTTGGAAAATGGTGTGAAGGCAGGGGAGGAGTAGCCTCCCCCAGCCTCTGGAAATGCTTTCTTGGGCACAGATGTGCCCAATTCTGCATAAGCCAGTCTACACCAGTTCAGGGGACCCCTTAGCCCTGCTCTGGCACGAAACTGGACAAAGGAAAGTGGAGTGACCACTCCCCTGACCTGTACCTCCCCTGGGAGGTGCCCAGAGCTCCTCCAGTGTGCTCCAGACCACTGCCATCTTGGAAACAGAGGTGCTGCTGGCACACTGGACTGCTCTGAGTGGCCAGTGCCACCAGGTGACGTCAGAGACTCCTTCTCATAGGCTCCTTCAGGTGTTAGTAGCCTATCCTCTCTCCTAGGTAGCCAAACCCTCTTTTCTGGCTATTTAGGGTCTCTGTCTCTGGGGAAACGATAGATAACGAATGCAAGAGCTCATCCAAGTTCCTCTGCATCTCTCTCTTCACCTTCTGCCAAGAATCGACTGCTGACCGCGCTGGAAGCCTGCAAACCTGCAACATAGTAGCAAAAACGACTACTGCAACTCTGTAACGCTGATCCTGCCGCCTTCTCGACAGTTTTCCTGGTGGTGCATGCTGTGGGGGTAGTCTGCCTCCTCTCTGCACTAGAAGCTCCGAAGAAATCTCCCGTGGGTCGACGGAATCTTCCCCCTGCAACCGCAGGCACCAAAAAGCTGCATTACCGGTCCATTGGGTCTCCTCTCAGCACGTCCAGTGAGGTCCCTCGAATCCAGCAACTCTGTCCAAGTGACCCAATCAGTCCAGTGACTCTTCAGTCCAAGTTTGGTGGAGGTAAGTCCTTGCCTCACCTCGCTAGACTGCATTGCTGGGAACCGCGACTTTTGCAGCTACTCCGGCCCCTGTGCACTTCCGGCGGAAATCCTTTGTGCACAGCCAAGCCTGGGCCCACGGCACTCTAACCTGTATTGCACGACTTTCTAAGTTGGTCTCCGGCGACGTGGGACTCCTTTGTGCGACTTCGGGTGAGCACCGTTTCACGCATCCTCGTAGTTCCTGTTTCTGGCACTTCTCCGGGTGCTACCTGCTGCTAAGAGGGCTCCTTATCTTGAACGACGTCCTCTCTACCTTCTGGTCCAATTTGCGACCTCCTGGTCCCTCCTGGGCCACAGCAGCGTCCAAAAACGCTAAACGCATGATCTGCAGCTAGCAAGGCTTGTTGGCATTCTTTCGGCGGGAAAACACTTCTGCACAACTTTCCACGGCAAGAAGGATGCGTCCACCAAAGGGGAAGTCTCTAGCCCTTTCCGTTCCTGCAGAAACCTAAGCTTCTTCTGTCCAGTAGAAGCTTCTTTGCACCCACAGCTGGCATTTCCTGGGCATCTGCCCAGCTCCGACTTGCTTGTGACTTTTGGACTTGGTCCCCTTGTTCCACAGGTACCCTAGATTGGAAATCCATCGTTTTTGCATTGTTGGTTTGTGTCTTTCCTGCATTATTCCTCTAACACGACTTCTTTATCCTTAGGGGAACTTTAGTGCACTTTGCACTCACTTTTCAGGGTCTTGGGGAGGGTTATTTTTCTAACTCTCACTATTTTCTAATAGTCCCAGCGACCCTCTACAAGGTCACATAGGTTTGGGGTCCATTCGTGGTTCGCATTCCACTTTTGGAGTATATGGTTTGTGTTGCCCCTATCCCTATGTTTCCCCATTGCATCCTATTGTAACTATACAGTGTTTGCACTGTTTTCTAAGACTATACTGCATATTTTTGCTATTGTGTATATATATCTTGTGTATATTTCCTATCCTCTCACTGAGGGTACACTCTAAGATACTTTGGCATATTGTCATAAAAATAAATATCCCCTAATTTTTAGTATAACTGTGTATTGTGTTTTCTTATGATATTGTGCATATGACACTAAGTGGTACTGTAGTAGCTTCACACGTCTCCTAGTTCAGCCTAAGCTGCTCTGCTAAGCTACCATTATCTATCAGCCTAAGCTGCTAGACACCCTATACACTAATAAGGGATAACTGGGCCTAGTGCAAGCTGCAAGTACCCCTTGGTACTCACTACAAGCCAATCCAGCCTCCTACAGTCATGCACTGAGCCAGGGAACATGGCATTCACATGGGAGATGTACTGGTCTGCCAAAAATACCATCTGTACATTCATCGAATGATAACTCTTCCGGTTCCTGTACACCTGTTCACTCCTGTGGGGGAGGGACCAAAGCCACATGGGTCCCATCAATAGCACCTATGATGTTGGGGATATGTCCAAGGGCATAGAAGTCACCTTTCAATGTAGGCAAATCCTCCACCTGAGGGAAAACGATGGAGCTCCTCATGTGTTTCAGAAGGGCAGAAAACACTCTGGACAACACGTTGGAAAACATCGTCTGGGACATCCCTGATGCTGTGGCCACTGTTGTTTGAAAAGAACCACTTGCAAGGAAATGGAGCACTGATAGCACCTGCACTTGAGGGGGGATTCCTGTGGGATGGCGGATTGCTGACATCAGGTGTAGGAAAGTACCATCTTGCCTGGCATGTTACCCCCATTTTTCACTGTATATATGTTGTTTTAGTTGTATGTGTCACTGGGACCCTGTTCTCCAGGGCCCCAGTGCTCATAAGTGTGCCTGAATGTGTTACCTGTGTAGTGACTAACTGTCTCACTGAGGCTCTGCTAATCAGAACCTAAGTGGTTATGCTCTCTCATTTCTTTCCAAATTGTCACTAACAAGCTAGTGACTAATTTTACCAATTTACATTGGCTTACTGGAACACCCTAATAATTCCCTAGTATATGGTACTGAGGTACCCAGGGTATTGGGGTTCCAGGAGATCCCTATGGGCTGCAGCATTTCTTTTGCCACCCATAGGGAGCTCTGACAATTCTTACACAGGCCTGCCACTGCAGCCAAAGTGAAATAACGTCCACGTTATTTCACAGCCATTTTACACTGCACTTAAGTAACTTATAAGTCACCTATATGTCTAACCTTTACCTGGTAAAGGTTAGGTGCAAAGTTACTTAGTGTGAGGGCACCCTGGCACTAGCCAAGGTGCCCCCACATTGTTCAGGGCCAATTCCCCGGACTTTGTGAGTGCGGGGACACCATTACACGCGTGCACTACATATAGGTCACTACCTATATGTAGCTTCACAATGGTAACTCCGAATATGGCCATGTAACATGTCTATGATCATAGAATTGCCCCCTCTATGCCATCCTGGCATAGTTGGCACAATCCCATGATCCCAGTGGTCTGTAGCACAGACCCTGGTACTGCCAAACTGCCCTTCCTGGGGTTTCACTGCAGCTGCTGCTGCTGCTGCTGCCAACCCCTCAGACAGGCATCTGCCCTCCTGGGGTCCAGCCAGGCCTGGCACAGGATGGCAGAACAAAGGACTTCCTCTGAGAGAGGGTGTTACACCCTCTCCCTTTGGAAAATGGTGTGAAGGCAGGGGAGGAGTAGCCTCCCCCAGCCTCTGGAAATGCTTTCTTGGGCACAGATGTGCCCAATTCTGCATAAGCCAGTCTACACCGGTTCAGGGGACCCCTTAGCCCTGCTCTGGCGCGAAACTGGACAAAGGAAAGGGGAGTGACCACTCCCCTGACCTGTACCTCCCCTGGGAGGTGCCCAGAGCTCCTCCAGTGTGCTCCAGACCTCTGCCATCTTGGAAACAGAGGTGCTGCTGGCACACTGGACTGCTCTGAGTGGCCAGTGCCACCAGGTGACGTCAGAGACTCCTTCTGATAGGCTCCTTCAGGTGTTAGTAGCCTATCCTCTCTCCTAGGTAGCCAAACCCCTCTTTTCTGGCTATTTAGGGTCTCTGTCTCTGGGGAAACGTTAGATAACGAATGCAAGAGCTCATCCGAGTTCCTCTGCATCTCTCTCTTCACCTTCTGCCAAGGAATCGACTGCTGACCGCGCTGGAAGCCTGCAAACCTGCAACATAGTAGCAAAGACGACTACTGCAACTCTGTAACGCTGATCCTGCCGCCTTCTCGACAGTTTTCCTGGTGGTGCATGCTGTGGGGGTAGTCTGCCTCCTCTCTGCACTAGAAGCTCCGAAGAAATCTCCCGTGGGTCGACGGAATCTTCCCCCTGCAACCGCAGGCACCAAAAAGCTGCATTACCGGTCCATTGGTTCTCCTCTCAGCACGACGAGCGAGGTCCCTCGAATCCAGCAACTCTGTCCAAGTGACCCCCACAGTCCAGTGACTCTTCAGTCCAAGTTTGGTGGAGGTAAGTCCTTGCCTCACCTCGCTAGACTGCATTGCTGGGAACCGCGACTTTTGCAGCTACTCCGGTCCCTGTGCACTTCTGGCGGAAATCCTTTGTGCACAGCCAAGCCTGGGTCCACGGCACTCTAACCTGTATTGCACGACTTTCTAAGTTGGTCTCCGGCGACGTGGGACTCCTTTGTGCGACTTCGGGTGAGCACCGTTTCACGCATTCTCGTAGTGCCTGTTTCTGGCACTTCTCCGGGTGCAACCTGCTGCTAACAGGGCTCCTTATCTTGAACGACGTCATCTCTACCTCCTGGTCCAATTTGCGACCTCCTGGTCCCTCCTGGGCCACAGCAGCGTCCAAAAACGCTAAACGCACGATCTGCAGCTAGCAAGGCTTGTTGGCATTCTTTCGGCGGGAAAACACGTCTGCGCGACTCTCCACGGCAAGAAGGATGCGTCCACCAAAGGGGAAGTCTCTAGCCCTTTCCGTTCCTGCAGAAACCTAAGCTTCTTCTGTCCAGTAGAAGCTTCTTTGCACCCACAGCTGGCATTTCCTGGGCATCTGCCCAGCTCCGACTTGCTTGTGACTTTTGGACTTGGTCCCCTTGTTCCACAGGTACCCTAGATTGGAAATCCATCGTTTTTGCATTGTTGGTTTGTGTCTTTCCTGCATTATTCCTCTAACACGACTTCTTTATCCTTAGGGGAACTTTAGTGCACTTTGCACTCACTTTTCAGGGTCTTGGGGAGGGTTATTTTTCTAACTCTCACTATTTTCTAATAGTCCCAGCGACCCTCTACAAGGTCACATATGTTTGGGGTCCATTCGTGGTTCGCATTCCACTTTTGGAGTATATGGTTTGTGTTGCCCCTATCCCTATGTGTCCCATTTGCATCCTATTGAACTATACATTGTTTGCACTGTTTTCTAAGACTATACTGCATATTTTTGCTATTGTGCATATATATCTTGTGTATATTTCCTATCCTCTCACTGAGGGTACACTCTAAGATACTTTGGCATATTGTCATAAAAATAAAGTACCTTTATTTTTAGTATAACTGTGTATTGTGTTTTCTTATGATATTGTGCATATGACACTAAGTGGTACTGTAGTAGCTTCACACGTCTCCTAGTTCAGCCTAAGCTGCTCTGCTAAGCTACCATTATCTATCAGCCTAAGCTGCTAGACACCCTATACACTAATAAGGGATAACTGGGCCTGGTGCAAGCTGCAAGTACCCCTTGGTACTCACTACAAGCCAGTCCAGCCTCCTACATTGGTTGTGCAGTGGTGGGATAAGTGCTTGAGACTACTTACCACTCTTGTCATTGTACTTTTCATAAGAGAAAAATATACAAAACAAGGTCAGTGTATATACACATAGCCAAAAAGTTTTGCATTTCCTCTTTTCACTCTTTTCTAAGTGCTGAAAAGTACTTCTAAAACTTTCTAAAAAGTTCTAAAAAGTTTTAAAAGTTTTTTTCTCTGTATTTCTAAAAGCTCTGACAAACTTTTTTCTCTTTTTCTATCACTTTAATTCTCTCTAAAAATGTCTGGCACAGGCCAAAATGTTGATCTGTCCAAACTTGCATATGATCACCTTAGCTGGAAAGGAGCAAGGAGTCTCTGCATAGAGAGAGGTTTGAGTGTAGGGAAGAATCCTTCCTTTGAATTGTTACTTAACATGCTTAGAGAACAGGATAAGGCTAGAAGTGCCCCATCTGTTGAAAAAGTAGCTAATGGTTCCCAATCTGATCCAGGGACTCCCCCAGGAAAAGATTCAGGAAAGAAACTTCCTAGCCTGCCCATTACTAGACAGTCTAGCATAGTTGGTAATGATGAAGAGCCACATCATACAAATAGTGTTGTCTCACATCATAGCAAAAGCATTTATTCACACCACAGTGGTACTGATGTTTCTGTTAGCCAAGCTGTTAGGGTGCCCTCTGTAAGGGACAGGTCTCCTTCTGTCTATTCTCACCATACTTCTGTTTCAAGGCATGTCCCTCCCACCCACCCTGATGACAGATTGTTAGAAAGGGAGCTCAATAGATTGAGAGTGGAACAAACCAGACTGAAGCTCAAGCAGCAACAGCTGGATTTGGATAGACAGACTTTAGAAGTAGAGAAGGAGAGACAGAAACTGGGTTTAGAAACCCATGGTGGCAGTAGCAGTATTCCCCATAGTCATCCTGCAAAAGAGCATGATTCCAGGAATCTGCATAAGATAGTTCCCCCTTATAAGGAGGGGGATGACATTAACAAGTGGTTTGCTGCACTTGAGAGGGCCTGTGTTGTACAGGATGTCCCTCAAAGGCAGTGGGCTGCTATCCTATGGCTATCATTTAGTGGAAAAGGTAGGGATAGGCTCCTTACTGTGAAAGAAAGTGATGCCAATAATTTTACAGTTCTTAAGAATGAACTCCTGGATGGTTATGGCTTAACCACTGAACAATACAGGATCAAGTTCAGAGAGACCAAAAAGGAGTCTTCACAAGACTGGGTTGATTTCATTGACCATTCAGTGAAGGCCTTGGAGGGGTGGTTACATGGCAGTAAAGTTACTGATTATGACAGCCTGTATAACTTGATCCTGAGAGAGCATATTCTTAATAATTGTGTGTCTGATTTGTTGCACCAGTACTTGGTGGACTCTGATCTGACCTCTCCCCAAGAATTGGGAAAGAAGGCAGACAAATGGGTCAGAACAAGGGTGAACAGAAATGTTCATACAGGGGGTGACAAAGATGGCAACAAAAAGAAGGATGGTAAGTCTTCTGACAAGGGTGGGGACAAATGTAAAAATGAGTCTTCATCAGGCCCACAAAAACACTCTGGTGGGGGTGGTGGGTCCAAATCCTCCTTTAATCAAAACAAAGAAAAGAAACCATGGTGCTATTTATGTAAAGTAAAAGGCCATTGGACAACAGATCCCAGTTGTCCAAAGAAAAGCACCAAGCCTCCTACCACTACAACCCCTACTGCAACACCTAGTGTCCCTACTAATAGCAGTGGTGGTGGGAGCAAACCTACTAATAGCCAATCCAAGGGAGTAGCTGGGCTCACTATTGGTAACTTAGTTGGGGTTGGCCTTGTTAGGGAGGCCACAGAGGCTGTGTTAGTCTCTGAGGGGGCTATTGATTTAGCCACCTTAGTTGCTTGTCCCCTTAATATGGATAAGTACAAGCAGCTACCCCTAATAAATGGTGTTGAGGTTCAGGCCTACAGGGACACTGGAGCCAGTGTGACTATGGTCATAGAGAAACTGGTCCACCCTGAACAACACCTACTTGGTCACCAGTACCAAGTAACCGATGCTCACAACAACACACTTAGCCACCCCATGGCTGTTGTTAATCTCAACTGGGGGGGGGGGGGTTACTGGTCCAAAGAAAGTTGTGGTAGCCACAGATTTACCTGTAGAATGTCTACTAGGAAATGATTTGGAGACATCAGCTTGGTCAGATGTGGAGTTGGAGGCCCATGCAGCAATGCTGGGCATCCCAGGGCATATTTTTGCTTTGACAAGGGCTCAGGCCAAAAAGCAAAAAGGACAGGGAAGCTTGGATCCTGGAACAATGGACCAAGTGGTCCGTAAAGCTAGGGCTAGTAGAAGCAAACCAATTCCTACTATCCCTCCCTCTACAGTGGATTCAACTTCTGAGGAAGAAGAATTCCCTCCCTGTGCAGAACCTACACCAGAGGAGCTTGAAGCAGACACTGCTGAGCTTTTGGGTGAAGGGGGGCCTGCCAGGGAGGAGCTGAGTGTGGCACAGCAAACCTGTACCACATTAGAGGGTCTAAGACAGCAAGCTGTCAAACAGGCTAATGGGGATGTCAGTGACTCTCACAGAGTTTACTGGGAGGACAACCTCTTGTACACTGAGCATAGGGATCCTAAACCTGGAGCTGCCAGGAGATTAGTGATTCCTCAGGAGTACAGAAAGTTCCTCCTAACTCTTGCCCACGACATTCCCCTAGCTGGGCATCTGGGTCAAATGAAAACTTGTGACCGGCTTGTTCCCTTGTTTCATTGGCCTAGGATGTCTGAGGACACAAAAGAGTTTTGTAAGTCCTGTGAAACCTGTCAAGCCAGTGGCAAGACAGGTGGCACCCCAAAGGCACCCCTTATTCCACTGCCTGTGGTTGGGGTTCCCTTTGAGAGGGTAGGGGTTGACATAGTTGGCCCCCTTGACCCTCCTACTGCTTCAGGCAATAGGTTTATCTTGGTGGTAGTGGACCATGCCACAAGATACCCTGAAGCAATTCCTTTAAGGACCACTACAGCACCTGCAGTGGCAAAGGCCGTCCTAGGAATATTTTCTAGGGTGGGCTTCCCAAAGGAAGTAGTATCAGACAGGGGAAGCAATTTCATGTCTGCATACTTAAAGGCCATGTGGAAGGAGTGTGGTGTGACTTACAAGTTCACTACACCCTATCATCCACAAACAAATGGACTGGTGGAGAGATTTAATAAAACTCTCAAAGGCATGATTATGGGTCTCCCTGATAAACTCCGCAGGAGATGGAATATCCTATTACCATGCCTCCTTTTTGCCTACAGGGAGGTACCCCAGAAAGGAGTGGGCTTCAGCCCCTTTAAACTCCTCTTTGGTCACCCTGTTAGGGGTCCACAAACACTTGTCAAGGAGGGTTGCGAACAACCTTTAAAAGCTCCAAAGCAAGATATTGTGGATTATGTACTTGGCCTCAGATCAAGGATGGCTGAGAAAATGAAAAAGGCCAGTAAAAACCTTCAGGCCAGCCAAGAGCTCCAGAAGCAATGGCATGATCAGAAGGCTGTTTTGGTTCAGTACAAACCAGGGCAGAAAGTGTGGGTCTTGGAGCCTGTGGCCCCAAGAGCACTCCAAGATAAATGGAGTGGTCCCCACACAATTGTTGAGAAAAAGGGTGAAGTCACCTATTTAGTTGACTTAGGCACTGCAAGGAGTCCGCTTAGGGTACTCCATGTAAACCACCTGAAACTCTACTATGACAGGGCTGATCTCACCCTGCTCATGGCAACTGATGAGGGACAGGAAGAAGACAGTGATCCTCTACCTGATCTCTTCTCTTCCACAGAACAAGATGCTCTTGTGGAAGGTGTAGTTTTGGCTGATTGTCTTACTGCTGAGCAGAAAGACCATTGCATAAATCTCCTAGATCAATTCTCTGAACTCTTCTCTACTGTGCCAGGTACCACTTCTTGGTGTGGGCACACTATAGATACTGGAGACAGTTTACCTGTCAAAAGTAAGATCTATAGGCAGCCTGACCATGTCAGGGACTGCATAAAGCAAGAGGTGCAGAAAATGTTAGAACAAGGAGTGGTTGAGCACTCTGAAAGTCCATGGGCTTCTCCTGTGGTACTTGTACCAAAACCACATTCCAAAGATGGAAAGAAGGAAATGCGGTTTTGTGTAGACTATAGAGGTCTGAACCTGGTAACCAAAACTGATGCTCACCCTATACCCAGGGCAGATGACCTCATAGATACACTGGCATCTGCCAAGTATCTAAGCACTTTTGATTTGACTGCAGGGTATTGGCAGATCAAATTGTCAGAAGATGCTAAACCTAAAACTGCATTTTCAACCATTGGAGGCCATTACCAGTTTACTGTAATGCCTTTTGGTTTGAAAAATGCACCTGCCACTTTTCAAAGGTTGGTGAACACAGTCCTGCAAGGGCTGGAGGCTTTCAGTGCAGCATATTTGGACGATATAGCTGTCTTTAGCTCCAGCTGGGATGATCACCTGGTCCACCTATGGAAAGTTTTGGAGGCCCTGCAGAAGGCAGGCCTCACTATCAAGGCTTCAAAATGCCAGATAGGGAAGGGTAAGGTGGTTTATCTGGGACACCTTGTTGGTGGGGAACAGATTGCACCACTTCAGGGGAAAATCCAAACAATTATTGATTGGGTTCCCCCTACCACTCAGACTCAGGTGAGAGCCTTCCTAGGCCTCACTGGGTATTGCAGGAGGTTCATTAAAAACTATGGCTCCATTGCAGCCCCTCTTAATGACCTCACATCCAAGAAAATGCCTAAAAAGGTATTATGGACAGCAAACTGTCAGAAAGCTTTTGAGGAGCTGAAGCAGGCCATGTGCTCTGCACCTGTCCTGAAAAGCCCTTGTTACTCAAACAAATTCTATGTCCAAGCTGATGCATCTGAATTAGGAGTAGGGGCAGTCCTATCACAACTTAATTCTGAGGGCCAGGATCAACCTGTTGCTTTTATTAGTAGGAGGTTGACCCCTAGAGAAAAGCGTTGGTCTGCCATAGAGAGGGAGGCCTTTGCTGTGGTCTGGGCTCTGAAGAAGTTGAGGCCATACCTGTTTGGCACTCACTTCATTGTTCAGTCAGACCACAAACCTCTACTTTGGCTAAAACAAATGAAAGGTGAAAATCCTAAATTGTTAAGGTGGTCCATATCCCTACAGGGGATGGACTATACAGTGGAACATTGACCTGGGAGTAGCCACTCCAATGCAGATGGACTCTCCAGATATTTCCACTTAGACAATGAAGACTCATCAGGTCATGGCTAGTCTTATTGTCCTTCGTTTGGGGGGGGGTTGTGTAGGAAAGTACCATCTTGCCTGGCATGTTACCCCCATTTTTAACTGTATATATGTTGTTTTAGTTGTATGTGTCACTGGGACCCTGTTCTCCAGGGCCCCAGTGCTCATAAGTGTGCCTGAATGTGTTACCTGTGTAGTGACTAACTGTCTCACTGAGGCTCTGCTAATCAGAACCTCAGTGGTTATGCTCTCTCATTTCTTTCCAAATTGTCACTAACAAGCTAGTGACTAATTTTACCAATTTACATTGGCTTACTGGAACACCCTAATAATTCCCTAGTATATGGTACTGAGGTACCCAGGGTATTGGGGTTCCAGGAGATCCCTATGGGCTGCAGCATTTCTTTTGCCACCCATAGGGAGCTCTAACAATTCTTACACAGGCCTGCCACTGCAGCCTGAGTGAAATAACGTCCACGTTATTTCACAGCCATTTTACACTGCACTTAAGTAACTTATAAGTCACCTATATGTCTAACCTTTACCTGGTAAAAGTTAGGTGCAAAGTTACTTAGTGTGAGGGCACCCTGGCACTAGCCAAGGTGCCCCCACATTGTTCAGGGCCAATTCCCCGGACTTTGTGAGTGTGGGGACACCATTACACGCATGCACTACATATAGGTCACTATCTATATGTAGCTTCACAATGGTAACTCCGAATATGGCCATGTAACATGTCTATGATCATGGAATTGCCCCCTCTATGCCATCCTGGCATAGTTGGCACAATCCCATGATCCCAGTGGTCTGTAGCACAGACCCTGGTACTGCCAAACTGCCCTTCCTGGGGTTTCACTGCAGCTGCTGCTGCTGCCAACCCCTCAGACAGGCATCTGCCCTCCTGGGGTCCAGCCAGGCCTGGCCCAGGATGGCAGAACAAAGGACTTCCTCTGAGAGAGGGTGTTACACCCTCTCCCTTTGGAAAATGGTGTGAAGGCAGGGGAGGATTAGCCTCGCCCAGCCTCTGGAAATGCTTTCTTGGGCACAGATGTGCCCAATTCTGCATAAGCCAGTCTACACCGGTTCAGGGGACCCCTTAGCCCTGCTCTGGCGCAAAACTGGACAAAGGAAAGGGGAGTGACCACTCCCCTGACCTGTACCTCCCCTGGGAGGTGCCCAGAGCTCCTCCAGTGTGCTCCAGACCTCTGCCATCTTGGAAACAGAGGTGCTGCTGGCACACTGTGCTGCTCTGAGTGGCCAGTGCCACCAGATGACGTCAGAGACTCCTTCTGATAGGCTCCTTCAGGTGTTAGTAGCCTATCCTCTCTCCTAGGTAGCCAAACCCTCTTTTCTGGCTATTTAGGGTCTCTGTCTCTGGGAAAACGTTAGATAACGAATGCAAGAGCTCATCCGAGTTCCTCTGCATCTCTCTCTTCACCTTCTGCCAAGGAATCGACTGCTGACCGCGCTGGAAGCCTGCAAACCTGCAACATAGTAGCAAAGACGACTACTGCAACTCTGTAACGCTGATCCTGCCGCCTTCTCGACTGTTTTCCTGGTGGTGCATGCTGTGGGGGTAGTCTGCCTCCTCTCTGCACTAGAAGCTCCGAAGAAATCTCCCGTGGGTCGACGGAATCTTCCCCCTGCAACCGCAGGCACCAAAAAGCGGCATTACCGGTCCCTTGGGTCTCCTCTCAGCACGACGAGCGAGGTCCCTCGAATCCAGCAACTCTGTCCAAGTGACCCCCACAGTCCAGTGACTCTTCAGTCCAAGTTTGGTGGAGGTAAGTCCCTGCCTCACCTCGCTAGACTGCATTGCTGGGAACCGCGACTTTTGCAGCTACTCCGGCCCCTGTGCACTTCCGGCAGAAATCCTTTGTGCACAGCCAAGCCTGGGTCCACGGCACTCTAACCTGCATTGCACGACTTTCTAAGTTGGTCTCCGGCGACGTGGGACTCCTTTGTGTGACTTCGGTGAGCACCATTTCATGCATCCTCGTAGTGCCTGTTTCTGGCACTTCTCCGGGTGCTACCTGCTGCTAAGAGGGCTCCTTGTCTTACTCGACATCTCCTCTACCACCTGGTCCAATTTGCGACCTCCTGGTCCCTCCTGGGCCACAGCAGCATCCAAAAACGCTAACTGCACGATTTGCAGCTAGCAAGGCTTGTTGGCGTTCTTTCGGCGGGAAAACACTTCTGCACGACTCTCCTCGGCGAGTGGGACCGTCCACCAAAGGGGAAGTCTGTAGCCCTTTTTGTTCCTGCAGAAACCTCAGCTTCTTCTGTCCAGTAGAAGCTTCTTTGCACCCACAGCTGGCATTTCCTGGGCATCTGCCCATCTCCGACTTGCTTGTGACTTTTGGACTTGGTCCCCTTGTTCCACAGGTACCCTAGATTGGAAATCCATCGTTGTTGCATTGTTGGTTTGTGTCTTTCCTGCATTATTCCTCTAACACAACTTCTTTATCCTTAGGGGAACTTTAGTGCACTTTGCACTCACTTTTCAGGGTCTTGGGGAGGGTTATTTTTCTAACTCTCACTATTTTCTAATAGTCCCAGCGACCCTCTACAAGGTCACATAGGTTTGGGGTCCATTCGTGGTTCGCATTCCACTTTTGGAGTATATGGTTTGTGTTGCCCATATCCCTATGTGTCCCCATTGCATCCTATTGTAACTATACATTGTTTGCACTGTTTTCTAAGACTATACTGCATATTTTTGCTATTGTGTATATATATCTTGTGTATATTTCCTATCCTCTCACTGAGGGTACACTCTAAGATACTTTGGCATATTGTCATAAAAATAAAGTACCTTTATTTTTAGTATAACTGTTTATTGTGTTTTCTTATGATATTGTGCATATGACACTAAGTGGTACTGTAGTAGCTTCACACGTCTCCTAGTTCAGCCTAAGCTGCTCTGCTAAGCTACCATTATCTATCAGCCTAAGCTGCTAGACACCCTATACACTAATAAGGGATAACTGGGCCTGGTGCAAGGTGCAAGTACCCCTTGGTACTCACTACAAGCCAGTCCAGCCTCCTACATCAGGTCTGGCTCCAACTGGCTACACAGTTCCTGGATTGTGGCACGGTCAAACCTGTAGGTGATGATCAAATGTCGCTCCTCCATTGTCGACAGGTCCACCAGCGGTCGGTACACCGGAGGATTCCGCCATCTCCTCACATGTCCCAGCGGACGGTGCCTATGAAGGACAACAGCGAGCACAGAGTCAAACAACTCAGAGGTATGTACCCACTGTATGCACAGAACACCAATATACAAAATGTGGCCTGTATGTGTGTTGAGACTAGGCCTAGGTATGTGTGACGCAGTTGGTAATTAGGCCATGTGGGCCCCTGAAATGGCGGCTGCCTGACCTCTAAAGTGGGACAATGGGATGTGAAGTAACTGCGCTGGCGTTGTACACCATCGCGGTAGGTGGGTGAAGACCACGGCGCAATGCTGCATTGGTTAACATTGGACCCTATGGGTCCCAGGAGCCAATGACTATGTATGTCGACGGTGATGGTACGCACTGCCGCGGACGTGACCGCCGCAGACGTGACCGCCATTTTCTAACTGTTTAATCACTCGATACCTGATCTTCGACAGGAGAGGACCTACACTGCAAGTGCTGCTGTGACCTCGGTCTGGAAGAGACAATGGCTCGTACGTCTGGGGAAAGGGCCCCTGCCTTCACTGCAGAGGAGTTGGAGAAGCTCGTCGACGGGGTCCTCCAGACCAACAGGTAAGTACACAGGGAGCATGTTGTCTGGGCTATGCCTTTGGGTAGAGGGCTGGTTGTAAGAAGGAAGGGGGCAGAGTTCTGAGTGCATGAAAGACGGTGAATGCATGTGCCACATGGCAAGGGTAGGGATGGGGGCCACTCACTTTGACGGTGCAGATGGTAATGACTTCTCTTCTTCCCCTGTACATTTCATGTAGGTCAGAGCCCACCAGAGGAAGGATATTTGGCGTGCCATCGCCAAGGACATCCGGATCCTGGGGGTCCACCACAGACGGAGCACCCACTGCCGGAAGAGATGGGAGGACATTCGCCGCTGGAGCAAGAAGACGGCGGAGGCTCAGCTGGGGATGGCCTCCCAACATGGGAGGGGTGCCCGTCGAACCATGACCCCCCTGATGTTCCGGATCCTGGCGGTGGCCTACCCTGAGTTGGATGGGCGCTTGAGGGCATCACAGCAGACACAAGGGGGTGAGTAGACTATCATTAAGCTGACTTTGCGTGCAGTGAAGGTGTCTGGGTGGGGGAGGAGGGCTGTGGGTTCCCCTAGGCTAGGGCGAGTTCCGTAGGCTAGGCCCATTCATAAGGCATGGCCCTGTATCCCCAACCCCACCTCTGTAGAGTGCCAAGTACAGCTATTCATGCCCCAGGGTCTTCTATGTGTGCAGATGTCGTCCATAACCTTGTAGGCCATTTCCCAGTAATTGCAACTGTAGAGCCCAACAGCGTGACGTAGTGCAGGGGGCTGCTGTGTCTGTATTGTCCGCCAACGGTAGCGGTAAGCCATGCACTCAACCTGTCTTTCTTCTGTTTCCCCCTCCCCCTTTTTTTGCGGTCTCCCTGTTCTTGTGTGCATTAGCATCATCAGGAGGAGGTACAGTGGCACCGGAGCACGAGGGAGCTGCATCCCACATGGGCATGGAGGCTCACACTACGGACTCAGAATACACCAGTGGGACGGAGGGCGAGGGGAGCACCACGGCGGTCACAGGATCTGCAACCAGCGACACGGACTCGTCCTCCGATAGGAGCTCCCTTGTGGTGGCGGCAACATCTGTGCCCCCCACTTCAACAGGTACAGCCACCACCCCCCCCTACCAGCACCGCCCTCCCAGCAGCCCCTCAGCGTGTGCCCCGTGCCCGCTCACCCAGGAAGGTGGGCATCACCTTCGCCCCAGGCACCTCAGGCCCTGCCCCTGTCACCTCTGCTGCCCTCAGTGAGGAGGCCATTGACCTCCTCAGGTCACTCACTGTTGGGCAGTCTACCATTTTGAATGCCATCCAGGGTGTAGAAAGGGAATTGCAACACACAAATGCATTCCTGGAGGGCATTCATTCTGGTCAGGCTGCCCTTCATCGAACCCTTCAAACTCTGGCCTCGGCACTGATGGCAGCCATTGTCCCTGTGTCTAGCCTCCCCCTCCAACTTCCTCCACCCAGACCCAATCCCCTGTAACTCTGCCTACCCCAAGCACACTATCAGACCAGCCTGCACACACCTCACCACACAAGGGAAGCTCAGGCAAACATAAGCACCACACATCCCACAGGCACTCACGCAAGCATCACACACATGCAGACACACCAACATCCACTGCCTCCACTGTGTCCCCCTCCTCCTCGTCTCCCTCCTCCCTCCCAGTCTCGTCTACACTCACACCTGCATGCACTACCTCTACAGCCACTATGTCCCTCTCCAGCACACCCACCAGCACACCCCGCTCACTTGCAGTCACCACCCCCACTACCATCCACACGTCCCCTGTGTCCTCTCCCAGTGTGTCTGTGACGCCCCTCCTAAGATACACAAACGCAGGCACACACCCACCCAACAGCCATCCACCTCACGACGGCCTCCAGCGCATGCACCTGCACCTGCACCCAAATCCACAAAAGTTATACCTCCTACAACCACTACCTCTTCCTCCACTCCCAAACCCCCTCCAGCTACCCATCCCAGTGTGTCCAAACAACTTTCCCTGTCCCCCCTTAACCTTTTTCCCACCACCCCCCCAACTCATAGGTCCCGTGCTAGCACCTCAGCCAAAAAATCTCCGGGACCAGTGGTGCCTGTTGTTACAAGTATGTGGAGTGCAACAGCCACCAGGCCAGCCAGTCTGTCACGGAGCCACAGCACAGCCAGTCCCCCCGTGAAGCACCAGAAGTTGGACAGTGCCCGGCGGGAGAGGAGGAAGACTCCAGCCAGCGAAGCCGCAGTGACTCCTCCCAAGTTGGGGAAGGGGCAGAAGAAACCTGCAAAATCAGTGAGAAGCAGCACGGCGGAGAAGACCGCCATCATCCCCGGTGGCCAGGAGGCCACCGCCAGCCCCATCGTCGCTGCCCAGGAGGCCACCGCCAGCCCCATCGTCGCTGGCCAGGAGACCACCGCCAGCCCCACCGTCGCTACCCAGGAGCCCACCGCCAGCCCTATTGTCGCTGCCCAGGAGGCCACCGGCAGCCCCATCGTCGCTGCCCAGGAGGGCCCCACAACCCACAGCCCAGCTGCCCAGGAGGGTCCCACAAGCCACAGCCCAGCTGCCCAGGAGGGCCCCACAAGCCACAGCCCAGCTGCCCAGGAGGGCCCCACAAGCCACAGCCCAGCTGACCCATGAAGGACCGCCAGCCACAGCCCAGCTGGGCAATGACGGACTGCCAGGGCAAGGATCGCTGAACAGGGCAAAGATCGCCATGGCAAGCACCGCTGAACAGGGCAAGCACCGCTGAACAGGGCAAAGACCGCCATGGCAAGCACCGCTGAACAGGGCAAAGACCGCCATGGCAAGCACTGCTGAACAGGGCAAGCACCGCTGAACAGGGCAAAGACTGCCAACTCAAGCACCGCTGAACAGGGCAAAGACCGCCATGGCAAGCACCGCTGAACAAGGCAAGCACCGCTGAACAGGGCAAGCACCGCTGAACAGGGCAAAGACTGCCAACTCAAGCACCGCTGAACAGGGCAAAGACCGCCATGGCAAGCACCATTGAACAAGGCAAGCACCGCTTGTAGGAAAGTACCATCTTGCCTGGCATGTTACCCCCATTTTTCACTGTATATATGTTGTTTTAGTTGTATGTGTCACTGGGACCCTGGTAACCCAGGGCCCCAGTGCTCATAAGTGTGCCTGAATGTGTTACCTGTGTAGTGACTAACTGTCTCACTGAGGCTCTGCTAATCAGAACCTCAGTGGTTATGCTCTCTCATTTCTTTCCAAATTGTCACTAACAGGCTAGTGACCATTTTTACAAATTTACATTGGCTTACTGGAACACCCTTATAATTCCCTAGTATATGGTACTGAGGTACCCAGGGTATTGGGGTTCCAAGAGATCCCTATGGGCTGCAGCATTTCTTTTGCCACCCATAGGGAGCTCTGACAATTCTTACACAGGCCTGCCACTGCAGCCTGAGTGAAATAACGTCCACGTTATTTCACAGCCATTTTACACTGCACTTAAGTAACTTATAAGTCACCTATGTGTCTAACCTTTACCTGGTAAAGGTTAGGTGCAAAGTTACTTAGTGTGAGGGCACCCTGGCACTAGCCAAGGTGCCCCCACATTGTTCAGAGCCAATTCCCTGAACTTTGTGAGTGCGGGGACACCATTACACGCGTGCACTACATATAGGTCACTACCTATATGTAGCTTCAAAATGGTAACTCCGAATATGGCCATGTAACATGTCTATGATCATGGAATTGCCCCCTCTATACCATCCTGGCATAGTTGGCACAATCCCATGATCCCAGTGGTCCGTAGCACAGACACTGATACTGCCAAACTGCCCTTCCTGGGGTTTCACTGCAGCTGCTGCTGCTGCCAACCCCTCAGACAAGCATCTGCCCTCCTGGGGTCCAGCAAGGCCTGGCCCAGGAAGGCAGAACAAAGGACTTCCTCTGAGAGAGGGTGTTACACCCTCTCCCTTTGGAAAATGGTGTGAAGGCAGGGGAGGAGTAGCCTCCCTCAGGCTCTGGAAATGCTTTGTTGGGCACAGATGTGCCCAATTCTGCATAAGCCAGTCTACACCGGTTCAGGGGACCCCTTAGCCCTGCTCTGGCGCGAAACTGGACAAAGGAAAGGGGAGTGACTACTCCCCTGACCTGCACCTCCCCTGGGAGGTGTCCAGAGCTCCTCCAGTGTGCTCCAGACCTCTGCCATCTTGGAAACAGAGGTGCTGCTGGCACACTGGACTGCTCTGAGTGGCCAGTGCCACCAGGTGACGTCAGAGACTCCTTCTGATAGGCTCCTTCAGGTGTTAGTAGCCTATCCTCTCTCCTAGGTAGCCAAACCCTCTTTTCTGGCTATTTAGGGTCTCTGTCTCTGGGGAAACTTTAGATAACGACTGCAAGAGCTCATCCGAGTTCCTCTGCATCTGTCTCTTCACCTTCTGCCAAGGAATCGACTGCTGACCGTGCTGGGAGCCTGCAAACCTGCAACATAGTAGCAAAGACGACTACTGCAACTCTGTAACGCTGATCCTGCCGCCTTCTCAACTGTTTTCCTGCTTGTGCATGCTGTGGGGGTAGTCTGCCTCCTCTCTGCACCAGAAGCTCCGAAGAAATCTCCCGTGGGTCGACGGAATCTTCCCCCTGCAACCGCAGGCACCAAAAAGCTGCATTACTGGTCCCTTGGGTCTCCTCTCAGCACGACGAGCGAGGTCCCTCGAATCCAGCGACTCTGTCCAAGTGACCCCCACAGTCCAGTGACTCTTCAGTCCAAGTTTGGTGGAGGTAAGTCCTTGCCTCACCTCGCTGGGCTGCATTGCTGGGAACCGCGACTTTTGCAGCTACTCCGGCCCCTGTGCACTTCCGGCAGAAATCCTTTGTGTACAGCCAAGCCTGGGTCCACGGCACTCTAACCTGCATTGCACGACTTTCTAAGTTGGTCTCCGGCGACGTGGGACTCCTTTGTGCGACTTCGGGTGAGCACTGTTTCACGCATCCTTGTAGTGCCTGTTTCTGGCACTTCTACGGAGGCTACCTGCTGTTGAGAGGGTTCCTTGTCTTGCTCGACGTCCCCTCTCTCTCCTGGTCCAATTTGCAACCTCCTGGTCCCTCCAGGGCCACAGCAGCATCCAAAAACGCTAACCACACGATTTGTAGCTAGCAAGGCTTGTTGGCGTTATTTCGGCGGGAAAACACTTCTGCACGACTCTACAAGACAAGCGGGATCCGTCCTCCAAAGGGGAAGTCTCTAGCCCTTTGCGTTCCTGCAGAAACCGCAGCTCCTTCTGTCCAGTAGAAGCTTCTTTGCACCCGCAGCTGGCATTTCCTGGGCATCTGCCCATCTCCGACTTGCTTGTGACTTTTGGACTTGGTCCCCTTGTTCCACAGGTACCCCAGATTGGAAATCCAGCGTTGTTGCATTGTTGGTTTGTGTCTTTCCTGCATTATTCCTCTAACACGACTTCTTTGTCTTTTGGGGAACTTTAGTGCACTTTGCACTCACTTTTCAGGGTCTTGGGGAGGGTTATCTTTCTAACTCTCACTATTTTCTAATAGTCCCAGCGACCCTCTACAAGGTCACATAGGTTTGGGGTCCATTCGTGGTTCGCATTCCACTTTTGGAGTATATGGTTTGTGTTGCCCCTATCCCTATGTTTCCCCATTGCATCCTATTGTAACTATACATTGTTTGCACTGTTTCCGAGACTATACTGCATATTTTTGCTATTGTGTATATATATCTTGTGTATATTTCCTATCCTCTCACTGAGGGTACACTCTAAGATACTTTGGCATATTGTCATAAAAATAAAGTACCTTTATTTTTATTTTTAGTATAACTGTGTATTGTGTTTTCTTATGATATTGTGCATATGACACTAGGTGGTACTGTAGTAGCTTCACACGTCTCCTAGTTCAGCCTAAGCTGCTCTGTTAAGCTACCATTATCTATCAGCCTAAGCTGCTAGACACCCTATACACTAATAAGGGATAACTGGGCCTGGTGCAAGGTGCAAGTACCCCTTGGTACTCACTACAAGCCAGTCCAGCCTCCTACATTGGTTGTGCAGTGGTGGGATAAGTGCTTTGAGACTACTTACCACTCTTGTCATTGTACTTTTCATAAGAGAAAAATATACAAAACAAGGTCAGTGTATATACACATAGCCAAAAAGTTTTGCATTTCCTCTTTTCACTCTTTTCTAAGTGCTGAAAAGTACTTCTAAACTTTAAAAAAGTTCTTAAAAGTTGAAAAAGTTTTTTTTTCTGTCTTTCTAAAAAGTTCTGAAAACTTTTTTCTCTTTTTCTATCACTTTAACTCTCTCTAAAAATGTCTGGCACAGGCCAAAATGTTGATCTGTCCAAACTTGCATATGATCACCTTAGCTGGAAAGGAGCAAGGAGTGTCTGCATAGAAAGAGGTTTGAGTGTAGGGAAGAATCCTTCCTTGGAACTGTTACTTAATATGCTTAGAGAACAAGATAAGGCTAAAAGTGCCCCATCTGTTGAAAGAGTAGCTAATGGTTCTCAATCTGATCCAGGGACTCCCCCAGGAAAAGGTTCAGGAAAGAAACTTCTTAGCCTGCCCATTACTAGACAGTCTAGCATAGTTGGTAATGATGATGAGCCACACCATACAAATAGTGTTGTCTCACATCATAGCAAAAGCATTTATTCTCACCATACTGGTAGTGATGTTTCTGTTAGCCAAGCTGTTAGGGTGGCTTCTGTAACGGACAGGTCTCCTTCTGTTCATTCCCATCATACCTCTGTATCTAGGAATGTCCCTCCCACCAACCCTGTTGACAGAATGCTAGAGAGGGAACTCAATAAGTTGAGGGTGGAACAAACCAGACTGAAGCTTAAAAAGCAACAGCTGGATTTGGATAGACAGTCTTTTGAACTAGAGAGGGAAAGACAGAAGTTGGGTTTAGAAACCCATGGTGGCAGCAGCAGTATTCCCCATAGTCATCCTGCAAAAGAGCATGATTCCAGGAATCTGCACAAGATAGTTCCCCCTTATAAGGGGGGGGATGACATTAACAAGTGGTTTGCTGCACTTGAAAGGGCCTGTGTTGTACAGGATGTCCCTCAAAGGCAGTGGGCTGCTATCCTATGGCTATCATTTAGTGGAAAAGGTAGGGATAGGCTCCTTACTGTGAAAGAAAGTGATGCCAATAATTTTACAGTTCTTAAGAATGCACTCCTGGATGGTTATGGCTTAACCACTGAACAATACAGGATAAAGTTCAGAGAGACCAAAAAGGAGTCTTCACAAGACTGGGTTGATTTCATTGACCATTCAGTGAAGGCCTTGGAGGGGTGGTTACATGGCAGTAAAGTTACTGATTATGACAGCCTGTATAACTTGATCCTGAGAGAGCATATTCTTAATAATTGTGTGTCTGATTTGTTGCACCAGTACTTGGTGGACTCTGATCTGACCTCTCCCCAAGAATTGGGAAAGAAGGCAGACAAATGGGTCAGAACAAGGGTGAACAGAAAAGTTCATACAGGGGGTGACAAAGATGGCAACAAAAAGAAGGATGGTAAGTCTTCTGACAAGGGTGGGGACAAATCTAAAAATGAGTCTTCATCAGGCCCACAAAAACACTCTGGTGGGGGTGGTGGGTCCAAATCCTCCTTTAATCAAAACAAAGAAAAGAAACCATGGTACTATTTATATGAAGTTAAAGGCCATTGGACAACAGATCCCAGTTGTCCAAAGAAAAGCACCAAGCCTCCTACCACTACAACCCCTACTGCTACCCCTAGTGTCCCTACTAATAGCAGTGGTGGTGGGAGCAAACCTACTAATAGCCAATCCAAGGGAGTAGCTGGGCTCACTATTGGTAACTTAGTTGGGGTTGGCCTTGTTAGGGAGGCCACAGAGGTTGTGTTAGTCTCTAAGGGGGCTATTGATTTAGCCACCTTAGTTGCTTGTCCCCTTAATATGGATAAGTACAAGCAGCTACCCCTAATAAATGGTGTTGAGGTTCAGGCCTACAGGGACACTGGAGCCAGTGTGACTATGGTCATAGAGAAACTGGTCCACCCTGAACAACACCTACTTGGTCACCAGTACCAAGTAACCGATGCTCACAACAACACACTTAGCCACCCCATGGCTGTTGTTAATCTCAACTGGGGGGGGGTTACTGGTCCAAAGAAAGTTGTGGTATCCACAGATTTACCTGTAGACTGTCTACTAGGAAATGATTTGGAGACATCAGCTTGGTCAGATGTGGAGTTGGAGGCCCATGCAGCAATGCTGGGCATCCCAGGGCATATTTTTGCTTTGACAAGGGCTCTGGCCAAAAAGCAAAAAAGGACAGGGAAGCTTGGATCCTGGAACAATGGACAAAGTGCTCCCTAAAGCTATGGCTAGTAGAAGCAAACCACTTCCTACTATCCCTCCCTCTACAGTGGATTCAACTTCTGAGGAAGAAGAATTCCCTCCCTGTGCAGAACCTACACCAGAGGAGCTGGAAGCAGACACTGCTGAGCTTTTGGGTGAAGGGGGGCCTGCCAGAGAGGAGCTGAGTGTGGCACAGCAAACCTGTCCCACATTAGAGGGTCTCAGACAGCAAGCTGTCAAACAGGCTAATGGGGATGTCAGTGACTCTCACAGAGTTTACTGGGAGGACAACCTCTTGTACACTGAGCATAGGGATCCTAAACATGGAACTGCCAGGAGATTAGTGATTCCTCAGGAGTACAGAAAGTTCCTCCTAACCCTGGCACATGACATTCCCCTAGCTGGGCATCTAGGAAAAATGAAAACTTGGGACAGGCTTGTTCCCCTGTTTCATTGGCCTAGAATGTCTGAGGACACAAAGGAATTTTGTAAGTCCTGTGAAACCAGTCAAGCCAGTGGCAAAACAGGTGGCACCCCAAAGGCACCCCTTATTCCACTGCCTGTGGTTGGGGTTCCCTTTGAAAGGGTAGGGGTTGACATAGTTGGCCACCTTGACCCTCCTACTGATTCAGGCAATAGATTCATCTTGGTGGTAGTGGACCATGCCACAAGATATCCTGAAGCTATTCCTTTAAGGACCACTACAGCACCTGCAGTGGCAAAGGCCCTCCTGGGAATATTTTCCAGGGTGGGCTTCCCAAAGGAAGTAGTATCAGACAGGGGAAGCAATTTCATGTCTGCATACTTAAAGGCCATGTGGAAGGAGTGTGGTGTAACGTACAAGTTCACAACACCCTATCATCCACAAACAACTGGACTGGTGGAGAGATTTAATAAAACTCTCAAAGGCATGATTATGGGTCTCCCAGAAAAACTCCGCAGGAGATGGGATATCCTTCTACCATGCCTCCTTTTTGCCTACAGGGAGGTACCCCAGAAAGGAGTGGGCTTCAGCCCCTTTGAACTTCTTTTTGGACACCCTGTTAGGGGTCCACTCACACTTGTAAAGGAGGGTTGGGAAAAACCTTTAAAAGCTCCTAAGCAGGATATTGTGGATTATGTACTTGGCCTCAGATCAAGGATGGCTGAGTACATGAAAAAGGCCAGTAAGAACCTTCAGGCCAGCCAAGAGCTCCAGAAGCAATGGCATGATCAGAAGGCTGTTTTGGTGCAGTACCAACCAGGACAGAAAGTGTGGGTCTTGGAGCCTGTGGCCCCAAGAGCACTCCAATATAAATGGAGTGGACCCCACACAATTGTTGAGAAAAAGGGAGAAGTCACCTATTTAGTTGACTTAGGCACTGGAAGGAGTCCCCTTAGGGTACTCCATGTAAACCGCCTGAAACCCTACTATGACAGGGCTGATCTCACCCTGCTCATGGCAACAGATGAGGGACAGGAAGAAGACAGTGATCCTCTACCTGATCTCTTCTCTTCCACAGAACAAGATGCTCTGGTGGAAGGTGTAGTTTTGGCTGATTGTCTTACTGCTGAGCAGAAAGACAATTGCATAAATCTCCTAGATCAATTCTCTGAACTCTTCTCTACTGTGCCAGGTACCACTTCTTGGTGTGAGCACACTAATGATACTGGAGACAGCTTGCCTGTCAAAAGTAAGATCTATAGGCAGCCTGACCATGTCAGGGACTGCATAAAGCAAGAGGTCAGAAAATGTTAGAACTAGGAGTGGTTGAGCACTCTGACAGTCCATGGGCTTCTCCTGTGGTACTGGTACCAAAACCCCATTCCAAAGATGGAAAGAAGGAAATGCGGTTTTGTGTAGACTATAGAGGTCTCAACTTGGTAACCAAAACTGAGGCTCACCCTATACCCAGGGCAGATGAGCTCATAGATACACTGGCATCTGCCAAGTATCTAAGCACTTTTGATTTGACTGCAGGGTATTGGCAGATCAAATTGTCAGAAGATGCTAAACCTAAAACTGCATTTTCAACCATTGGAGGCCATTACCAATTTACTGTAATGCCTTTTGGTTTGAAAAATGCACCTGCCACTTTTCAGAGGTTGGTGAATACAGTCCTGCAAGGGCTGGAAGCTTTCAGTGCAGCATATTTGGACGATATAGCTGTATTTAGCTCCAGCTGGGATGATCACCTGGTCCACCTATGGAAAGTTTTGGAGGCCATGCAAAAGGCAGGCCTCACTATCAAGGCTTCAAAGTGCCAGATAGGGCAGGGTAAGGTGGTTTATCTGGGACACCTTGTTGGTGGGGAGCAGATTGCACCACTTCAGGGGGAAATCCAAACAATTATTGATTGGGTTCCCCCTACCACTCAGACTCAGGTGAGAGCCTTCCTAGGCCTCACTGGGTATTACAGGAGGTTCATTAAGAACTATGGCTCCATTGCAGCCCCTCTTAATGACCTCACATCCAAGAAAATGCCTAAAAAGGTATTATGGACAGCAAACTGTCAGAAAGCTTTTGAGGAGCTGAAGCAGGCCATGTGCTCTACACCTGTCCTGAAAAGCCCTTGTTACTCTAAAAAATTATATTTCCAAACTGATGCATCTGAATTAGGAGTAGGGGCAGTCCTATCACAACTTAATTCTGAGGGCCAGGATCAAGCTGTTGCTTTTATTAGAAGGAGGTTGACCCCTAGAGAAAAGCGTTGGTCTGCCATAGAGAGGGAGGCCTTTGCTGTGGTCTGGGGTCTGAAGAAGTTGAGGTCATACCTGTTTGGCACTCACTTCACTGTTCAGACAGACCACAAACCTCTACTTTGGCTAAAACAAATGAAAGGTGAAAATCCTAAATTGTTGAGGTGGTCCATATCCCTACAGGGAATGGACTATACAGTGGAACATAGACCTGGGAGTAGCCACTCCAATGCAGATGGACTCTCCAGATATTTCCACTTAGACAATGAAGACTCATCAGGTCAAGGCTAGTCTTATTGTCCTTCGTTTGGGGGGGGGGGTTGTGTAGGAAAGTACCATTTTGCCTGGCATCTTACCCCCATTTTTCACTGTATATATGTTGTTTTAGTTGTATGTGTCACTGGGACCCTGTTCACCAGGGCCCCAGTGCTCATAAGTGTGCCTGAATGTGTTTCCTGTGTAGTGACTAACTGTCTCACTGAGGCTCTGCTAATCAGAACCTCAGTGGTTATGCTCTCTCATTTCTTTCAAATTGTCACTAACAGGCTAGTGACCAATTTTACCAATTTACATTGGCTTACTGGAACACCCTTATAATTCCCTAGTATATGGTACTGAGGTACCCAGGGTATTGGGGTTCCAGGAGATCCCTATGGGCTGCAGCATTTCTTTTGCCACCCATAGGGAGCTCTGACAATTCTTACACAGGCCTGCCACTGCAGCCTGAGTGAAATAACGTCCACGTTATTTCACAGCCATTTTACACTGCACTTAAGTAACTTATAAGTCACCTATATGTCTAACCTTTAACTGGTAAAGGTTAGGTGCAAAGTTACTTAGTGTGAGGGCACCCTGGCACTAGCCAAGGTGCCCCCACATTGTTCAGGGCCAATTCCCCGGACTTTGTGAGTGCGGGGACACCATTACACGCGTGCACTACATATAGGTCACTACCTATATGTAGCTTTACAATGGTAACTCCGAATATGACCATGTAACATGTCTATGATCATGGAATTGCCCCTCTATAACATCCTGGCATAGTTGGCACAATCCCATGATCCCAGTGGTCTGTAGCACAGACCCTGGTACTGCCAAACTGCCTTTCCTGGGGTTTCACTGCAGCTGCTGCTGCTGCCAACCCCTCAGACCGGCATCTGCCCTCCTGGGGTCCAGCCAGGCGTGGCCCAGGATGGCAGAACAAAGAACTTCCTCTGAGAGAGGGTGTTACACCCTCTCTCTTTGGAAAATGGTGTGAAGGCAGGGGAGGAGTAGCCTCCCCCAGCCTCTGGAAATGCTTTCTTGGCACAGATGTGCCCAATTCTGCATAAGCCAGTCTACACCGGTTCAGGGGACCCCTTAGCCCTGCTCTGGCGCGAAACTGGACAAAGGAAAGGGGAGTGACCACTCCCCTGACCTGCACCTCCCCTGGGAGGTGTCCAGAGCTCCTCCAGTGTGCTCCAGACCTCTGCCATCTTGGAAACAGAGGTGCTGCTGGCACACTGGACTGCTCTGAGTGGCCAGTGCCACCAGGTGACGTCAGAGACTCCTTCTGATAGGCTCCTTCAGGTGTTGCTAGCCTATCCTCTCTCCTAGGTAGCCAAACCCTCTTTTCTGGCTATTTAGGGTCTCTGTCTCTGGGGAAACTTTAGATAACGAATGCAAGAGCTCATCCGAGTTCCTCTGCATCTCTCTTTTCACCTTCTGCCAAGGAATCGACTTCTGACCGCGCTGGAAGCCTGCAAAACTGCAACATAGTAGCTAAGACGACTACTGCAACTCTGTAACGCTGATCCTGCCGCCTTCTCGACTGTTTTCCTGGTGGTGCATGCTGTGGGGGTAGTCTGCCTCCTCTCTGCACTAGAAGCTCCGAAGAAATCTCCCGTGGGTGGACGGAATCTTCTCCCTGCAACCGCAGGCACCAAAAAGCTGCATTACCGGTCCCTTGGGTCACCTCTCAGCACGACGAGCGAGGTCCCTCGAATCCAGAAACTCTGTCCAAGTGGCTCCCACAGTCCAGTGACTCTTCAGTCCAAGTTTGGTGGAGGTAAGTCCTTGCCTCACCTCGCTAGACTGCATTGCTGGGAACCGCGACTTTTGCAGCTACTCCGGCCCCTGTGCACTTCCGGCGGAAATCCTTTGTGCACAGCCAAGCCTGGGTCCACGGCACTCTAACCTGCATTGCACGACTTTCTAAGTTGGTCTTCGGCGACGTGGGACTCCTTTGTGTAACTTCGGGTGAGCACCGTTTCACGCATCCTCGTATTGCCTGTTTCTGGCACTTCTCTGGGTGCTACCTACTGCTAAGTGGGCTCCTTGTCTTGCTCGACGTCCCCTCTATCTCCTGGTCCAATTTGCGACCTCCTGGTCCCTCCTGGGCCACAGCAGCATCCAAAAACGCTAACTGCACGATTTGCAGCTAGCAAGGCTTGTTGGCATTCTTTCGGCAGGAAATCACTTCTGCACGACTCTCCAAGGCGAGAGGGATCCGTCCACCAAAGGGGAAGTCTCTAGCCCTTTTTGTTCCTGCAGAAACCTCAGCTTCTTCTGTCCAGTAGAAGCTTCTTTGCACCCACAGCAGCCATTTCCTGGGCATATGCCCATCTCCGACTTGCTTGTGACTTTTGGACTTGGTCCCCTTGTTCCACAGGTACCCTAGATTGGAAATCCATCGTTGTTGCATTGTTGGTTTGTGTCTTTCCTGTATTATTCCTCTAACACGACTTCTTTGTCCTTTAGGGGAACTTTAGTGCACTTTGCACTCACTTTTCAGGGTCTTGGGGAGGGTTATCTTTCTAACTCTCACTATTTTCTAATAGTCCCAGCGACCCTCTACAAGGTCACATAGGTTTGGGGTCCATTCGTGGTTCGCATTCCACTTTTGGAGTATATGGTTTGTGTTGCCCCTACCCCTATGTGTCCCCATTGCATCCTATTGTAACTATACATTGTTTGCACTGTTTTCTAATACTATACTGCATATTTTTGCTATTGTGTATATATATCTTGTGTATATTTCCTATCCTCTCCCTGAGGGTACACTCTAAGATACTTTGGTATATTGTCATAAAAATAAAGTACCTTTATTTTTAGTATAACTGTGTATTGTGTTTTCTTATGATATTGTGCATATGACACTAAGTGGTACTGTAGTAGCTTCACACGTCTCCTAGTTCAGCCTAAGCTGCTCTGCTAAGCTACCATTATCCATCAGCCTAAGCTGCTAGACACCCTATACACTAATAAGGGATAACTGGGTCTGGTGCAAGGTGCAAGTACCCCTTGGTACTCACTACAAGCCAGTCCAGCCTCCTACAGTGTTACTGTAATGTATTGTTAAGCATTGGTGTGTGTGTTGTAGTGGGTGAGGGTCGGGTGGGGTTTGGGGTGTTGAGTGTGTGTGTCCCTGTTTTTTGCCACCCCCCTCCCCTATGTCATAGGTGCAGTACTCACCGTGGTCTTCGCTGCCGGCGTTGGTGATCCTCGTAGAAGAGCAGGAAGACTAGCGCTGGGTGAATATGAAGTTCCGGCTCCATGCTGTCCTCCTTCCTTGTGGAGTGTGTAGAGGTGAGCATTTTTCATTCAAAGTGCCTGTTTCCACCATGTTTTTATCCGCGTTGTAAGGTGGCAGATTGGCCTGTCATAATAGTGTGGGCAGTACATTGTCTCCCGCCTGGTTGTTGGCAGTGACCGCCAAGCTGTTTGTCTGTACCGCTGCGGCGGTCTGAGTTTTAAAGTGGCTGTCTTTGTTGGCGGTTTCTGCCACAGTCGTAATTGCAAATTTTTTACCGCCGGTCTGTTGGCTGTCTTACCGCCACTTTAACACCGTCCGCCAGGGTTGTAATGACCACCTCTGTGTATTGTGGTTTCTTATGATATTGTGCATAAGTGGTATATTAGGAGCTTTCCATGTCTCCTAGTTCAGCCTATGCTGCTTTGCCATTGCTACCTTCTATCAGTCTAAGCTGCTAGAAACACCTCTCCTACACTAACAAGGGATAACTGGACCTGGCACAAGGTGTAAATAACTCTGGTACCCACTACAAGCCAGGCCAGCCTCCTACATTGGTTGTGCAGCGGTGGGATACGTACTTGTAACTACTTACCACTTTGTCATTGTGTACTTTTCATAAGAGAATCATATTCAAAACAGTTCAGTGTATGTACACCTAACCAAAAGGTTTTGCTTTTCTTCTCTAAACCTTTTTACGAAGTTCTGAAAAGTTACTCCAAGAAATTCATTGTTCAAACTGATGCATCTGAATTATGGGTAGGGGCAGTATTATCGCAACTGAATTCTGAGGGCCAGGATCAACCAGTTGCTTTTATAAGCAGAAGGTTGATCCCTAGAGAAAAGCGTTGGTCTGCCATAGAGAGGGAGGCCTTTGCTGTGGGCTTGGCACTGAAAACGTTGAGGCCATAACTGTTTGGCACTCACTTTATTGTTCAGACAGACCACAAACCTCTACTTTGGCTAAAACAAATGAAAGGTGAAAACCCTAAATTGTTGAGGTGGTCCATATCTCTACAGGGAATGGACTATACAGTGGAACATAGACCTGGGAGAACCCACTCCAGTGCAGATGGACTCTCCAGATATTTCCACTTAGACAATGAAAACTCATCAGGTCATGGCTAGTCTTCTTGTCCTTTGTTGGGGGGGGGTTGTGTAGGAAAGTACCATCTTACCAGGCACGTTAGCCCCATATTTCACTGTACATATGTTGTTTTAGTCTATGTGTCACTGGGACCCTGCCAGACAGGGCCCCAGTGCTCATAAGTATGTGCCCTGAATGTGTTCCCTGTGTGATGCCTAACTGTCTCACTGAGGCTCTGCTAACCAGAACCTCAGTGGTTATGCTCTCTCTGCTTTCCAAATTAGTCACTAACAGGCTAGTGACTAAATTTACCAATTCACATTGGCATACTGTGTAGGAGGGTGGCCTGGTTTGTAGTGGTACCAAGGGGCACTTACACTCTGCACCAGGTCCAGTTATCCCTTATTAGTGTAGAAGAGGTGTCTAGCAGCTTAGGCTGATAGAAAAGGTAGCTTAGCAGAGCAGCTTAGGCTGAACTAGGATACGTGTGAAGCTCCTACTATACCACTGGTGTCATATGCACAATATCATAAGAAAACACAATACACAGATATACTAAAAATAAAGGTACTTTATTTTTATGACAATATGCCAAAGTATCTCAGTGAGTACCCTCAGTATGAGGATAGCAAATATACACAAGATATATGTACACAATACCAAAATATGCAGTAATAGCACTAGAAAACAGTGCAAGCAATGTAGTCACAATAGAATGCAAAGGGAGCACATAGGGATAGGGGCAACACAAACCATATACTCTAGAAGTGGAATGCGAACCACGAATGGACCCCAACCTATGTGAGCTTGTAGAGGGTCGCTGGGACTGTAAGAAAACAGTGAGGGTTAGAAAAATAGCCCACCCCAAGACCCTGAAAAGTGGGTGCAAAGTGCACCTAAGTTCCCCAGAGAGCACAGAAGTCGTGATAGGGGAATTCTGCAAGGAAGACCAACACCAGCAATGCAACAATGATGGATTTCCAGACGAGAGTACCCGTGGAACAAGGGGACCAAGACCAAGAGTCACAATCAAGTCAGGAGTGGGCAGATGCCCAGGAAATGCCAGCTGTTGGTGCAAAGAAGCTGCCACCAGATGGTAGAAGCTGTGGATTCTGCAAGAACGAAGAGGGCTAGAAACTTCCCCTTTGGAGGATGGATGTTCCACGTCGTGAAGAAGCTTGCAGACGTGTTTCCGTGCAGAAAGACCGCAAACAAGCCTTGCTAGCTGCAAGTGTCACGGTTAGGGTTTTTGGATGGTGCTGTGGCCCAGGAGGGACCAGGATGTCGCCAATTGCGTGAGGAGACAGAGGGAGCGTCCAGCAAGACAAGGCGCCCACTCAGAAGCAAGGAGCACCCGCAGAAGTGCTGGAACAGGCACTACGAAGTGGAGTGAACCAGAGCTCACCCGAAGGCACAAAAGAAGGTCCCACGACACCAGAGGACAACTCAGGAGGTCGTGCATTGCAGGTTAGAGTGTCGGGACCCAGGCTTGGCTGTGCACAAAGGAAATCCTGGAAGAGTGCACAGGAGCCGGAGCAGCTGCAAATCACGCGGTACCCAGCAATGCAGTCTAGCGTGGGGAGGCAAGGACTTACCTCCACCAAACTTGGACTGAAGAGTCACTGGACTGTGGGAGTCACTTGGACAGAGTTGCTGGATTCAAGGGACCTCGCTCGTCGTGCTGAGAGGAGACCCAGGGGACCGGGATGCAGTCTTTTGGTGCCTGCGGTTGCAGGGGGAAGATTCCCTCGACCCACGGGAGATTTCTTCGGAGCTTCTAGTGCAGAGAGGAGGCAGACTACCCCCACAGCATGCACCACCAGGAAAGCAGTTGAGAAGGCGGCCGGATCAGCGTTACAAGGTCGCAGTAGTCGTCTTTGCTACTTTGTTGCAGTTTTGCAGGCTTCCAGAGCAGTCAGCGGTCGTTTCCTTGGCAGAAGGTGAAGAGAGAGATGCAGAGGAACTCTGATGAGCTCTTGCATTCGTTATCTAAAGAATTCCCCAAAGCAGAGACCCTAAATAGCCAGAAAAGGAGGTTTGGCTACTTTGGAAGGAGGATAGGCTAGCAACACAGGTAAGAGCCTATCAGAAGGAGTCTCTGACGTCACCTGCTGGCCCTGGCCACTCAGAGCAGTCCAGAGTGCCAGCAGCACCTCTGTTTCCAAGATGGCAGAGGTCTGGAGCACACTGGAGGAGCTCTGGGCACCTCCCATGGGAGGTGCAGGTCAGGGGAGTGGTCACTCCCCTTTCCTTTGTCCAGTTTCGCGCCAGAGCAGGGCTGGGGGATCCCTGAACCGGTGTAGACTGGCTTATGCAGAGATGGGCACCATCTGTGCCCATCAAAGCATTTCCAGAGGCTGGGGGAGGCTACTCCTCCCTAGCCCTGACACCTTTTTCCAAAGGGCGAGGGTGTAACACCCTCTCTCTGAGGAAGTCCTTTGTTCTGCCTTCCTGGGCCACGCCTGGCTGGACCCCAGGAGGGCAGAAACCTGTCTGAGGCTGCAGTGAAACCCCGGGAAAGGAAGTTTGGCAGTACCCGGGTCTGTACTAGAGACTCGGGGGATCATGGAATTGTCTCCCCAATACCAGAGTGGCATTGGGATGACAATTCCATGATCTTAGACATGTTACATGGCCATGTTCGGAGTTACCATTGTGACGCTATACATATGTAGTGACATATGTATAGTGCACGTGTTTAATGGTGTCCCCGCACTCACAAAGACCGGGGAATTTGCCCTGAACAATGTGGGGGCACCTTGGCTAGTGCCAGGGTGCCCACACACTAAGTAACTTAGCACCCAACCTTTACCAGGTAAAGGTTAGACATATAGGTGACTTATAAGTTACTTAAGTGCAGTGGTAAATGGCTGTGAAATAACGTGGACGTTATTTCACTCAGGCTGCAGTGGCAGGCCTGTGTAAGAATTGTCAGAGCTCCCTATGGGTGGCAATAGAAATGCTGCAGCCTATAGAGATCTCCTGGAACCCCAATACCCTGGGTACCTCAGTACCATATACTAGGGAATTATAAGGGTGTTCCAGTATGCCAATGTAAATTGGTGAAATTGGTCACTAGCCTGTTAGTGACAATTTGGAAAGAAATGAGAGAGCATAACCACTAAGGTTCTGGATAGCAGAGCCTCAGTGAGACAGTTAGTCATAACACAATTAACCCATACAGGGTACACTTATGAGCACTGGGGCCCTTGCTGGCAGGGTCCCAGTGACACATACAACTAAAACAACATATATACAGTGAAATATGGGGGTAACATGCCAGACAAGATGGTACTTTCCTACACAACCACCCCCCCCCCCCCCAAACGAAGGACAATAAGAACAGCCATGACCTGATGAGTCTTCATTGTCTAAGTGGAAATATCTGGAGAGTCCATCTGCATTGGAGTGGGTACTCCCAGGTCTATGTTCCACTGTATAGTCCATTCCCTGTAGAGATATGGACCACCTCAACAATTTAGGGTTTTCATCTTTCATTTGTTATAGCCAAAGTAGAGGTTTGTGGTCTGTCTGAACAATGAAGTGAGTGTCAAACAGGTATGGCCTCAAATTCTTCAGTGCCCAGGCCACAGCAAAGGCCTCCCTCTCTATGGCAGACCAACGCTTTTCTCTAGGGGAAAACCTCCTGCTGATAAAAGCAACAGGTTGATCCTAGCCCTCAGAATTAAGTTGTGATAAGACTGCCCCTACCCCTAATTCAGATGCATCAGTTTGGACAATGAATTTTTGGGAGTAACAGGGGCTTTTCAGGACAGGTGCAGAGCACATGGCCTGCTTCTGCTCCTCAAAAGCTTTCTGACAGTTTGCTGTCCATAATACCTTTTTAGGCATTTTCTTTGAAGTGAGGTCATTAAGAGGGGCTGCTATGGAGCCATAGTTCTTTATGAACTTCCTGTAGTACCCAGTGAGGCCTAAAGAGGCTCTCACCTGAGTCTGAGTTGCAGGGGGAACCCAATCTATAATAGTTTGGATTTTCCCCTGAAGTGGTGCAATCTGTTCTCCACCTACCAGGTGTCCCAGATAAACCACTTTCCCCTGCCCTATCTGGCACTTTGAAGCCTTGACAGTGAGGCCTGCCTTTTGCAGGACCTCCAAAACTTTCCATAGGTGGACCAAGTGATCATCCCAGCTGGAGCTAAAAACAGCTATATCATCTAGATATGCTGCACTAAAAGCCTCCAACTCTTGCAGGACTGTAGTCACCAACCTCTGAAAAGTGGCAGGTTCATTTTTCAAATCAAAGGGCATTACTGTCAATTGGTAATGTCCTCCAATGGTTGAAAATGCAGTTTTAGGTTTAGCATCTTCTGACAATTTGATCTGCCAATACCCTGCAGTCAAATCAAAGGTGCTTAGATACTTGGCAGATGCCAGTGTATCTATTAGCTCATCTGCCCTGGGTATAGGGTGAGCATCAGTTTTAGTTACCTGGTTGAGACCTCTGTAGTCAACACAAAATCTCATTTCCCTTTTTTCCATCTGTGGAATGAGGCTTTGGTACAAGTACCACAGGAGAGGCCCATGGACTTTCAGAGTGCTCAACCACTCCCAGTTCAAGCATTTTCTGAACCTCTTGTTTTATGCAGTCTCTGACATGGTCAGGCTGCTGTAGATGTTACTTTTGACAGGCAAGCTGTCTCCAGTATCTATAGTGTGCTCACACCAAGAAGTGGTGCCTGGCACAGTAGAAAAGAGTTCAGAAAACTGACCCAGGAGATTTATGCAGTGGTCTTTCTGCTCAGCAGTAAGACAATCTGCCAGTACTACACCTTCCACTAGAGCATCTTGTTCTGTGGAAGAGAAGACATCAGGGAGAGGGTCACTCTCTTCTTCCTGTCCTTCATCTGTTGCCATGAGAAGGGTGAGATCAGCTCTGTCATAGTAGGGTTTCAGGCGATTGACATGGAGCACCCTAAGGGGACTCCTGGCAGTGCCCAAGTCAACCAAGTAGGTGACTTCTCCCTTTTTTTCAACAATAATGTGGGGACCACTCCATTTGTCTTGGAGTGCTCTTGGGGCCACAGGCTCCAAGACCCACACTTTCTGCCCTGGTTGGTACTGAATCAGAACAGCCTTCTGGTCATGCCATTGCTTTTGGAGCTCTTGGCTGGCCTGAAGGTTTTTACTGGCCTTTTTCATGTACTCAGCCATCCTAGATCTTAGGCCAAGTACATAGTCCACTATGTCTTGCTTGGGAGCTTTTAAAGGTTGTTCCCAACCCTCCTCCACAAGTGTTAGAGGACCTTTTACAGGGTGTCCAAATAGGAGTTCAAAGGGGCTGAAGCCCACTCCTTTTTGGGGTACCTCCCTGTGAGTAAAAAGGAGGCAAGGTAACAGGTGTAGGAGGCTGGACTGGCTTGTAGTGAGTACCAAGGGGTACTTGCACCTTGCACCAGGCCCAGTTATCCCTTATTAGTGTATAGGGTGTCTAGCAGCTTAGGCTGATAGATAATGGTAGCTTAGCAGAGCAGCTTAGGCTGAACTAGGAGACGTGTGAAGCTACTACAGTACCACCTAGTGTCATATGCACAATATCATAAGAAAACACAATACACAGTTATACTAAAAATAAAGGTACTTTATTTTTATGACAATATGCCAAAGTATCTTAGAGTGTACCCTCAGTGAGAGGATAGGAAATATACACAAGATATATATACACAATAGCAAAAATATGCAGTATAGTCTTAGAAAACAGTGCAAACAATGTATAGTTACAATAGGATGCAATGGGGAAACATAGGGATAGGGGCAACACAAACCATATACTCCAAAAGTGGAATGCGAACCACGAATGGACCCCAAACCTATGTGACCTTGTAGAGGGTCGCTGGGACTATTAGAAAATAGTGAGAGTTAGAAAAATAACCCTCCCCAAGACCCTGAAAAGTGAATGCAAAGTGCACTAAAGTTCCCCTAAGGACAATGGAGTCGTGTTAGAGGAATAATGCAGGAAAGAAACAAACCAACAATGCAACAACTGTGGATTTCCAATCTAGGGTACCTGTGGAACAAGGGGACCAAGTCCAAAAGTCACAAGCAAGTCGGAGATGGGCATATGCCCAGGAAATGCCAGCTGTGGATGCAAAGAAGCATCTACTGGACAGAAGAAGCTGAGGTTTCTGCAGGAACGAAAAGGGCTAGAGACTTCCCCTTTGGTGGACGGATCTCGCTCGCAATGGAGAGTCGTGCAGAAGTGTTTTCCCGCCGAAAGAACGCTAACAAGCCTTGCTAGCTGCAAATTGTGCAGTTAGCGTTTTTGGACGCTGCTGTGGCCCTGGAGGGACCAGGACGTTGCAAATTGGACCAAGAGAGAGAGGGGACGTCGAGCAAGACAAGGAGCCCTCTCAGCAGCAGGTAGCACCCGGAGAAGTGCCAGAAACAGGCACTATGAGGATGTGTGAAATGGTGCTCACCCGAAGTTACACAAAGGAGTCCCACGTCGCCGGAGACCAACTTATAAAGTCATGCAATGCAGGTTAGAGTGCCGTGGACCCAGGCTTGGCTGTGCACAAAGGATTTCCGCCGGAAGTGCACAGGGGCCGGAGTAGCTGCAAAAGTCACGGTTCCCAGCAATGCAGCCCAGCGAGGTGAGGCAAGGACTTACCTCCACCAAACTTGGACTGAAGAGTCACTGGACTGTGGGGGTCACTTGGACAGAGTCGCTGGATTCGAGGGACCTCGCTCGTCGTGCTGAGAGGAGACCCAAGGGACTGGTAATGCAGCTTTTTGGTGCCTGCGGTTGCAGGGGGAAGATTCCGTCGACCCACGGGAGATTTCTTCGGAGCTTCTGGTGCAGAGAGGAGGCAGACTACCCCCACAGCATGCACAAGCAGGAAAACAGTCGAGAAGGCGGCAGGATCAGCGTTACAGAGTTGCAGTAGTCGTCTTAGCTACTATGTTGCAGTTTTGCAGGCTTCCAGCGCGGTCAGCAGTCGATTCCTTGGCAGAAGGTGAAGAGAGAGATGCAGAGCAACTCGGATGAGCTCTTGCATTCGTTATCTAAAGTTTCCCCAGAGACAGAGACCCTAAATAGCCAGAAAAGAGGGTTTGGCTACCTAGGAGAGAGGATAGGCTAGCAACACCTGAAGGAGCCTATCAGAAGGAGTCTCTGACGTCACCTGGTGGCACTGGCCACTCAGAGCAGTCCAGTGTGCAGCAGCACCTCTGTTTCCAAGATGGCAGAGGTCTGGAGCACACTGGAGGAGCTCTGGACACCTCCCAGGGGAGGTGCAGGTCAGGGGAGTGGTCACTCCCCTTTCCTTTGTCCAGTTTCGCGCCAGAGCAGGGGCTAAGGGGTCCCTGAACCGGTGTAGACTGGTTTATGCAGAATTGGGCACATCTGTGCCCAAAAAAGAATTTCCAGAGGCTGGGGGAGGCTACTCCTCCCCTGCCTTCACACCATTTTCCAAAGGGAGATGGTATAACACCCTCTCTCAGAGGAAGTCCTTTGTTCTGCCATCCTGGGCCAGGCCTGGCTTGACCCCAGGGGGGCAGAAACCTGTCTGAGGGGTTGGCAGCAGCAGCAGCTGCAGTGAAACCCCAGGAAAGTCAGTTTGGCAGTACCAGGGTCTGTGCTACAGACCACTGGGATCATCGAATTGTGCCAACAATGCCAGGATGGCATAGAGGGGGCAATTCCAAGATCTTAGACATGTTACATGGCCATATTCGGAGTTACCATTGTGAAGCCACATATAGGTATTGACCTATATGTAGTGCACGCGTGTAATGGTGTCCCCGCACTCACAAAGTTCAGGGAATTGGCCCTGAACAATGTGGGGGCACCTTGGCTAGTGCCAGGGTGCCCTCACACTAAGTAACTTTACACCTAATCTTTACCAGGTAAAGGTTAGACATATAGGTGACTTATAAGTTACTTAAGTGCAGTGTAAAATGGCTGTGAAATAACGTGGACGTTATTTCACTCAGGCTGCAGTGGCAGGCCTGTGTAAGAATTGTCAGAGCTCCCTATGGGTGGCAAAAGAAATGCTGCAGCCCATAGGGATCTCCTGGAACCCCAATACCCTGTGTACCTCTGTACCATATACAAGGGAATTATAAGGGTGTTCCAGTAAGCCAATGTAAATTGGTAAAATTGGTCACTAGCCTGTCAGTGACAATTTGAAAGAAATGAGAGAGCATAACCACTGAGGTTCTGATTAGCAGAGTCTCAGTGAGACAGTTAGGCACCACACAGGGAACACATACATATCGGCCACAAACCTATGAGCACTGGGGTCCTGACTAGCAGGGTCCCAGTGACACATAACAAACATACTGAAAACATAGGGTTTTCACTATGAGCACCGGGCCCTGGCTAGCAGGGTCCCAGTGAGACAGTGAAAACACCCTGACATACACTCACAAACAGGCCAAAAGTGGGGGTAACAAGGCTAGAAAGAGGCTACTTTCTCACACAACACCCCCCCCAAAACGAAGGACAATAAGGCTAACCTTGGCCAGTTGAGACTTTATTGTCTAAGTGGTGATAAGTAGAGAGTAGCTCTGCAATAGACTGGTTACTCCCTTTATCATCCACTATATGGTTACTTCCCTGTGGGGATGTAAACCACCCTGTTTGAAGTTTTTTAGCTAAGTAACAATGTGAAGATGTATTTTCAGAGTTTCGATCAGTAAGTTTTAGTTTAGGGCAGTGGGAATTGTCCACTGAACCTATTTGTAGTGATGGAAATGCCAGACAGGGATGCTGTCTCAGAAAAGCCATAGCTGGGCAAAAACTTTGTCCATATGGCTGGAAGAGAGAACAGGGATGCTGTTTCTCTTGGGTTGGAGCAGGGCAGGGATGCTGTCCTATGAGCTCCACACTAGGGCAGGGATGCTGTCCTAAGTGTTGTGAGGCAGTGCAGAGTTTCTGCACTAAAGTTTCTCTGGGAGGGTTGGAGGGATGCTCCATGTTAACTAAAATGGTGCTCTTTTTCTCACCAATGTTAGTTATCCCACAGAGAGGTACTTCCACCTCAGGGAGTACAGTTTTGCCAGCTGATGATTCCCTTGGAACAGGTGCCACCCCAGGAGAGGTTTCTCCCACCACAGGAATGGTATCCTGAATGGTAGGGTGGTTAGGGGATACTGTGATACCCTTTTTACCTGTTGATGGAGAGGGATCCTGAGTTTTCAGGCCTTCTCTCCTTTGCTTTTTCATTTCAGTAGAAATGAAAGGGAAAAATTCCTCAGGGATGCCCAGCATGGCTGCATGGGCATAAAACTCTACATCAGCCCAACCTGAGGCCTCTAGATCATTACCTAAGAGACAGTCTACAGGTAAGCTAGGTGATACCACCACCGGCTTAGGGCCAGTAACTCCACCCCAACTAAACTGAATTATAGCTAAGGGAAGAAACTTAGTGGAGTTATGGACATCAATAATCTTATACTGTTGTCCAATGATGTGTTGATCAGGGTGCACTAGGTTTTCAGTCACCAAAGTGATACTGGCACCTGTGTCCCTGTAGGCCAAGGCCTCAACACCATTTATTGAAACTGTCTGCCTGTACTTATCCATTGTAAGGGGACAAGCAGCCAGTGTGGCAAGTCCAATGCCACTAGGTGTGACAGAAACTGTCTTGGGACTGACTACCCCAGTTTCTACTATGGACCCAAAAGTGAACCCAACTACACCCTTAACTTGACTGTTGCCAGCAGTCCCACCACTAGTACCACTACTGCTAGGGGCACTAGAGCTTGATGTATTAGTGGTGGTAGGCTCAGGGGGTTTACCTGGACAGGACTTATCCCCTGGCCTATGGCCTCTGTTTTTACACACAAAGCACCAAGGCTTTTTAAATTGTGTAGGTTGAGAAGAAGAGGAAGAATTTGTTTTATCCCCACCCCCTGAAGAGTGTTTAAGATTTGAAGTGGGATCTTTGGTTTTACCCTTGTCCCCATGCTTATCTTGATATTTTTCACCATCTTTCTTCTTATTGTTCTCTTTGTCACCCCCTGTATGAACATTTCTGTTCACCCTTGTTCTGACCCATTTGTCTGCCTTCTTTCCCAATTCTTGGGGAGAGGTCAGATCAGAGTCCACCAAGTACTGGTGTGTAGGAAAGTACCATCTTGCCTGGCATGTTACCCCCATTTTTCACTGTATATATGTTGTTTTAGTTGTATGTGTCACTGGGACCCTGGTAACCCAGGGCCCCAGTGCTCATAAGTGTGCCTGTATGTGTTACCTGTGTAGTGACTAACTGTCTCACTGAGGCTCTGCTAATCAGAACCTCAGTGGTTATGCTCTCTCATTTCTTTCCAAATTGTCACTGACAGGCTAGTGACCATTTTTACCAATTTACATTGGCTTACTGGAACACCCTTATAATCCCCTAGTATATGGTACTGAGGTACCCAGGGTATTGGGGTTCCAGGAGATCCCTATGGGCTGCAGCATTTCTTTTGCCACCCATAGGGAGCTCTGACAATTCTTACACAGGCCTGCCACTGCAGCCTGAGTGAAATAACGTCCACGTTATTTCACAACCATTTTACACTGCACTTAAGTAACTTATAAGTCACCTATATGTCTAACCTTTACCTGGTAAAGGTTAGGTGCAAAGTTACTTAGTGTGAGGGCACCCTGGCACTAGCCAAGGTGCCCCCACAGTGTTCAGAGCCAATTCACTGAACTTTGTGAGTGCGGGGACACCATTACACGCGTGCACTACATATAGGTCACTACCTATATGTAGCTTCACCATGGTAACTCCGAATATGGCCATGTAACATGTCTATGATCATGGAATTGCCCCCTCTACGCCATCCTGGCATTGTTGGGACAATTCCATGATCCCAGTGGTCTGTAGCACAGACCCTGGTACTGCCAGACTGCCCTTCCTGGGGTTTCTCTGCAGCTGCTGCTGCTGCCAACCCCTCAGACAGGCAGCTGCCCTCCTGGGGTCCAGCCAGGCCTGGCCCAGGATGGCAGAACAAAGAACTTCCTCTGAGAGAGGGTGTGACACCCTCTCCCTTTGGAAAATGGTGTGAAGGCAGGGGAGGAGTAGCCTCCCCCAGCCTCTGGAAATGCTTTGTTGGGCACAGAGGTGCCCAATTCTGCATAAGCCAGTCTACACCGGTTCAGGGACCCCTTAGCCCCTGCTCTGGCGCGAAACTGGACAAAGGAAAGGGGAGTGACCACTCCCCTGACCTGCACCTCCCCTGGGAGGTGTCCAGAGCTCCTCCAGTGTGCTCCAGACCTCTGCCATCTTGGAAACAGAGGTGCTGCTGGCACACTGGACTGCTCTGAGTGGCCAGTGCCACCAGGTGACGTCAGAGACTCCTTGTGATAGGCTCCTTCAGGTGTTAGTAGCCTTTCCTCTCTCCTAGGTAGCCAAACCCTCTTTTCTGGCTATTTAGGGTCTCTGTCTCTGGGGAAACTTTAGATAACGAATGCATGAGCTCAGCCGAGTTCCTCTGCATCTCCCTCTTCACCTTCTGATAAGGAATCGACCGCTGACCGCGCTGGAAGCCTGCAAACCTGCAACATAGTAGCAAAGACGACTACTGCAACTCTGTAACGCTGATCCTGCCGCCTTCTCGACTGTTTTCCTGCTTGTGCATGCTGTGGGGGTAGCCTGCCTCCTCTCTGCACCAGAAGCTCCGAAGAAATCTCCCGTGGGTCGACGGAATCTTCCCCCTGCAACCGCAGGCACCAAAAAGCTGCATCTCCGGTCCCTTGGGTCTCCTCTCAGCACGACGAGCGAGGTCCCTCGAATCCAGCGACACCGTCCAAGTGACCCCCACAGTCCAGTGACTCTTCAGCCCAAGTTTGGTGGAGGTAAGTCCTTGCCTCACCTCGCTGGGCTGCATTGCTGGGAACCGCGACTTTGCAAGCTTCTCCGGCCCCTGTGCACTTCCGGCGGAAATCCTTCGTGCACAGCCAAGCCTGGGTCCACGGCACTCTAACCTGCATTGCACGACTTTCTAAGTTGGTCTCCGGCGACGTGGGACTCCTTTGTGCAACTTCGGCGAGCACCGTTTCACGCATCCTCGTAGTGCCTGTTTCTGGCACTTCTCCGGGTGCTACCTGCTTCAGTGAGGGCTCTTTGTCTTGCTCGACGTCCCCTCTCTCTGCAGGTCCAATTTGCGACCTCCTGGTCCCTCCTGGGCCCCAGCAGCGTCCAAAAACGCCAAACGCACGATTTGCGTGTAGCAAGGCTTGTTGGCGTCCATCCGGCGGGAAAACACTTCTGCACGACTCTCCAAGGCGTGGGGGATCCATCCTCCAAAGGGGAAGTCTCTAGCCCTTGTCGTTCCTGCAGTATTCACAGTTCTTCAGCCTAGTAAGAGCTTCTTTGCACCAACCGCTGGCATTTCTTGGGCATCTGCCCATCTCCGAGCTGCTTGTGACTTTTGGACTTGGTCCCCTTGTTCCACAGGTACCCTCAGACAGGAATCCATCGTTGTTGCATTGCTGATTTGTGTTTTCCTTGCATTCTCCCTCTAACACGACTATTTTGTCCTTAGGGGAACTTTGGTGCACTTTGCACTCACTTTTCAGGGTCTTGGGGAGGGTTATTTTTCTAACTCTCACTATTTTCTAATAGTCCCAGCGACCCTCTACAAGGTCACATAGGTTTGGGGTCCATTCGTGGTTCGCATTCCACTTTTGGAGTATATGGTTTGTGTTGCCCCTATCCCTATGTTTCCCCATTGCATCCTATTGTAACTATACATTGTTTGCACTGTTTTCTAAGACTATACTGCATATTTTTGCTATTGTGTATATATATCTTGTGTATATTTCCTATCCTCTCACTGAGGGTACACTCTAAGATACTTTGGCATATTGTCATAAAAATAAAGTACCTTTATTTTTAGTATAACTGTGTATTGTGTTTTCTTATGATATTGTGCATATGACACTAAGTGGTACTGTAGTAGCTTCACACGTCTCCTAGTTCAGCCTAAGCTGCTCTGCTAAGCTACCATTATCTATCAGCCTAAGCTGCTAGACACCCTATACACTAATAAGGGATAACTGGGCCTGGTGCAAGGTGCAAGTACCCCTTGGTACTCACTACAAGCCAGTCCAGCCTCCTACATTGGTTGTGCAGTGGTGGGATAAGTGCTTTGAGACTACTTACCACTCTTGTCATTGTACTTTTCATAAGAGAAAAATATACAAAACAAGGTCAGTGTATATACACATAGCCAAAAAGTTTTGCATTTCCTCTTTTCACTCTTTTCTAAGTGCTGAAAAGTACTTCTAAACTTTCAAAAAGTTCTTAAAAGTTTAAAAAGTTTTTTCTGTCTTTCCAAAAAGTTCTGAAAACTTTTTTCTCTTTGTCTATCACTTTTACTCTCTCTAAAAAATGTCTGGCACAGGCCAAAAAATTGAACTGTCCAAACTTGCATATGATCACCTTAGCTGGAAAGGAGCAAGGAGTCTCTGCATAGAGAGAGGTTTGAGTGTAGGGAAGAATCCTTCTTTAGAACTGTTAATTAATATGCTTAGAGTACAAGATAAGGCCATAAGTGCCCAATCTGTAGAAAAAGTAGCTAATGGTTCTCAATCTGATCCAGGGACTCCCCCAGGAAAAGGTTCAGGAAAGAAACTTCTCAGCCTGCCCATTACTAGACAGTCTAGCATAGTTGGTACAGAGGTTGAATCACATCATACTGATGATGTGCTCTCACATTATACTGGTAGCCAAGCTGTTAGGGTGCCCTCTGTAAGGGACAGGTCTCCTTCTGTTCATTCCCATCATACCTCTGTATCTAGAAATGTCCCTCCCACCCACCCTGATGACAGATTGTTAGAAAGGGAGCTCAATAGATTGAGAGTGGAGCAAACCAGACTGAAGCTCAAGAAGCAACAGCTGGATTTGGATAGACAGTCTTTAGAAATAGAGAGGGAAAGACAGAAGATGGGTTTAGATACCCATGGTGGCAGCAGCAGTATTCCCCATAGTCATCCTGCAAAAGAGCATGATTCCAGGAATCTGCATAAGATAGTTCCCCCTTACAAGGAGGGGGATGACATTAACAAGTGGTTTGCTGCACTTGAGAGGGCCTGTGCTGTACAGGATGTCCCTCAAAGGCAGTGGGCTGCTATCCTATGGCTATCATTTACTGGAAAAGGTAGGGATAGGCTCCTTACTGTAAAAGAAAATGATGCTAACAATTTCCAAGTTCTTAAGAATGCACTCCTGGATGGTTATGGCTTAACCACTGAACAGTACAGGATCAAGTTCAGAGATACCAAAAAGGAGTCTTCACAAGACTGGGTTGATTTCATTGACCAGGCAGTGAAGGCCTTGGAGGGGTGGTTACATGGCAGTAAAGTTACTGATTATGACAGCCTGTATAACTTAATCCTGAGAGAGCATATTCTTAATAATTGTGTGTCTGATTTGTTGCACCAGTACTTGGTGGACTCTGATCTGACCTCTCCCCAAGAATTGGGAAAGAAGGCAGACAAATGGGTCAGAACAAGAGTGAACAGAAAAGTTCATACAGGGGGTGACAAAGATGGCAACAAAAAGAAGGATGGTAAGTCTTCTGACAAGGGTGGGGACAAATCTAAAAATGAGTCTTCATCAGGCCCACAAAAACACTCTGGTGGGGGTGGTGGGCCCAAACCTTCCTCTAATCAGAACAAGGAAAGGAAACCATGGTGCTATTTATGTAAGATAAAAGGCCATTGGACAACAGATCCCAGTTGTCCAAAGAAAGGCACCACAGCTCCTACCACTACAACCCCTACTGCTACACCTAGTGTCCCTACTAATAGCAGTGGTGGTGGGAGCAAACCTACTAATAGCCAATCCAAGGGAGTAGCTGGGCTCACTTTTGGTAATTTAGTTGGGGTTGGTCTGATTAGGGAGACCACAGAGGCTACTTTAGTCTCTGAAGGGGCTATTGACTTAGCCACTTTGGTTGCTTGCCCCCATAACTTGGAGAAGTACAAGCAACTAACCCTAATAAATGGTGTTGAGGTCCAGGCCTACAGGGACACAGGTGCCAGTGTCACAATGGTGATTGAGAAACTGGTGCACCCTGAACAACACATACTTGGACACCAGTACCAAGTAACCGATGCTCACAACATAACACAATGCCACCCCATGGCTGTTGTAAATCTCAACTGGGGGGGGGTATCTGGTCCAAAGAAAGTTGTGGTAGCTTCAGATTTACCTGTAGACTGTCTATTAGGGAACGATTTGGAGACATCAGCTTGGTCAGATGTGGAGTTGGAGGCCCATGCAGCAATGCTGGGCATCCCAGGGCATATTTTTGCTTTGACAAGGGCTCAGGCCAAAAAGCAAAAAGGACAGGGAAGCTTGGATCCTGGAACAATGGACCAAGTGCTCCCTAAAGCTAGGGCTAGTAGAAGCAAACCACTTCCTACTATCCCTCCCTCTACAGTGGATTCTACTTCTGAGGAAGAAGAATTCCCTCCCTGTGCAGAACCTACACCAGAGGAGCTGGAAGCAGACACTGCTGAGCTTTTGGGTGAAGGGGGGCCTGCCAGAGAGGAGCTGAGTGTGGCACAGCAAACCTGTCCCACATTAGAGGGTCTCAGACAGCAAGCTGTCAAACAGGCTAATGGGGATGTCAGTGACTCACACAGAGTTTACTGGGAGGACAACCTCTTGTACACTGAGCAAAGGGATCCTAAACCTGGAGCTGCCAGGAGATTAGTGATTCCTCAGGAGTACAGAAAGTTCCTCCTAACACTGGCACATGACATTCCCTTAGCTGGGCACCTGGGTCAAATGAAAACTTGGGACAGATTGGTACCACTGTTTCATTGGCCTAGGATGTCTGAGGACACAAAAGATTTTTGTAAGTCCTGTGAAACCTGTCAAGCCAGTGGCAAGACAGGTGGCACTCCAAAGGCACCCCTTATCCCACTGCCTGTGGTTGGGGTTCCCTTTGAAAGGGTAGGGGTTGACATAGTTGGCCCCCTGGACCCTCCTACTGCTTCAGGCAATAGGTTTATCTTGGTGGTAGTGGACCATGCCACAAGATATCCTGAAGCTATTCCTTTAAGGACCACTACAGCTCCTGCAGTGGCAAAGGCCCTCCTGGGAATATTTTCCAGGGTGGGCTTCCCAAAGGAAGTAGTATCAGACAGAGGAAACAATTTCATGTCTGCATACTTAAAGGCCATGTGGAAGGAGTGTGGTGTAACTTACAAGTTCACAACACCCTATCATCCACAAACAAATGGACTGGTGGAGAGATTTAATAAAACTCTCAAAGGCATGATTATGGGACTCCCTGAAAAACTCCGCAGGAGATGGGATATCCTTCTACCATGCCTCCTTTTTGCCTACAGGGAGGTACCCCAGAAAGGAGTGGGCTTCAGCCCCTTTGAACTTCTTTTTGGACACCCTGTTAGGGGTCCACTCACACTTGTAAAGGAGGGTTGGGAACAACCTTTAAAAGCTCCTAAGCAGGATATTGTGGACTATGTACTTGGCCTCAGATCAAGGATGGCTGAGTACATGAAAAAGGCCAGTAAAAACCTTCAGGCCAGCCAAGAGCTCCAGAAGCAATGGCATGATCAGAAGGCTGTTTTGGTTCAGTACCAACCAGGGCAGAAAGTGTGGGTCTTGGAGCCTGTGGCCCCAAGAGCACTCCAAGATAAATGGAGTGGTCCACACACAATTGTTGAAAAGAAGGGTGAAGTCACCTACTTGGTTGACTTAGGCACTGCCAGGAGTCCCCTTAGGGTGCTCCATGTCAACCGCCTGAAACCCTACTATGACAGGGCTGATCTCACCCTGCTCATGGCAACAGATGAGGGACAGGAAGAAGACAGTGATCCTCTACCTGATCTCTTCTCTTCCACAGAACAAGATGCTCTTGTGGAAGGGGTAGTTTTGGCTGATTGTCTTACTGCTGAGCAGAAAGATAATTGCATAAATCTCCTAGGACAATTTTCAGAACTCTTCTCCATTGTGCCAGGCACCACTTCTTGGTGTGAGCACACTATAGATACTGGAGACAGTTTACCTGTCAAAAGTAAGATCTATAGGCAGCCTGACCATGTCAGGGACTGCATAAAGCAAGAAGTTCAGAAGATGTTGGAACTAGGAGTGGTTGAGCACTCTGACAGTCCATGGGCTTCTCCTGTGGTACTGGTACCAAAACCCAATTCTAAAGATGGAAAGAAGGAAATGAGGTTTTGTGTAGACTATAGAGGTCTCAACTTGGTAACCAAAACAGATGCTCACCCTATACCCAGGGCAGATGAGCTAATAGATACACTGGCATCTGCCAAGTATCTAAGCACTTTTGATTTGACTGCAGGGTATTGGCAGATCAAAATGTCAGAAGATGCTAAACCTAAGACTGCATTTTCTACCATTGGAGGACATTACCAGTTTACTGTAATGCCTTTTGGTTTGAAAAATGCACCTGCCACTTTTCAGAGGTTGGTGAACACAGTCCTGCAAGGGCTGGAAGCTTTCAGTGCAGCATATTTGGATGATATAGCTGTCTTTAGCTCCAGCTGGGATGATCACCTGGTCCACCTTTGGAAAGTTTTGGAGGCCCTGCAAAAGGCAGGCCTCACTATCAAGGCTTCAAAGTGCCAGATAGGGCAGGGTAAAGTGGTTTATCTGGGACACCTTGTTGGTGGGGAACAGATTGCACCACTTCAGGGGAAAATCCAAACTATTATTGATTGGATTCCCCCTACCACTCAGACTCAGGTGAGAGCCTTCCTAGGCCTCACTGGGTATTACAGGAGGTTCATTAAGAACTATGGCTCCATTGCAGCCCCTCTTAATGACCTCACATCCAAGAAAATGCCTAAAAAGGTATTATGGACAGCAAACTGTCAGAAAGCTTTTGAGGAGCTGAAGCAGGCCATGTGCTCTGCACCTGTCCTGAAAAGCCCTTGTTACTCTAAAAAATTCTATGTCCAAACTGATGCATCTGAATTAGGAGTAGGGGCAGTCCTATCACAACTTAATTCTGAGGGCCAGGATCAACCTGTTGCTTTTATTAGTAGAAGGTTGACCCCTAGAGAAAAGCGTTGGTCTGCCATTGAGAGGGAGGCCTTTGCTGTGGTCTGGGCTCTGAAGAAGTTGAGGCCATACCTGTTTGGCACTCACTTCATTGTTCAAACAGACCACAAACCTCTACTTTGGCTAAAACAAATGAAAGGTGAAAATCCTAAATTGTTGAGGTGGTCCATATCCCTACAGGGAATGGACTATACAGTGGAACATAGACCTGGGAGTAGCCACTCCAATGCAGATGGACTCTCCAGATATTTCCACTTAGACAATGAAGACTCATCAGGTAATGGCTAGTCTTATTGTCCTTCGTTTGGGGGGGGGTTGTGTAGGAAAGTACCATCTTGCCTGGCATGTTACCCCCATTTTTCACTGTATATATGTTGTTTTAGTTGTATGTGTCACTGGGACCCTGGTAACCCAGGGCCCCAGTGCTCATAAGTGTGCCTGTATGTGTTACCTGTGTAGTGACTAACTGTCTCACTGAGGCTCTGCTAATCAGAACCTCAGTGGTTATGCTCTCTCATTTCTTTCCAAATTGTCACTGACAGGCTAGTGACCATTTTTACCAATTTACATTGGCTTACTGGAACACCCTTATAATCCCCTAGTATATGGTACTGAGGTACCCAGGGTATTGGGGTTCCAGGAGATCCCTATGGGCTGCAGCATTTCTTTTGCCACCCATAGGGAGCTCTGACAATTCTTACACAGGCCTGCCACTGCAGCCTGAGTGAAATAACGTCCACGTTATTTCACAACCATTTTACACTGCACTTAAGTAACTTATAAGTCACCTATATGTCTAACCTTTACCTGGTAAAGGTTAGGTGCAAAGTTACTTAGTGTGAGGGCACCCTGGCACTAGCCAAGGTGCCCCCACAGTGTTCAGAGCCAATTCACTGAACTTTGTGAGTGCGGGGACACCATTACACGCGTGCACTACATATAGGTCACTACCTATATGTAGCTTCACCATGGTAACTCCGAATATGGCCATGTAACATGTCTATGATCATGGAATTGCCCCCTCTATGCCATCCTGGCATTGTTGGGACAATTCCATGATCCCAGTGGTCTGTAGCACAGACCCTGGTACTGCCAGACTGCCCTTCCTGGGGTTTCTCTGCAGCTGCTGCTGCTGCCAACCCCTCAGACAGGCAGCTGCCCTCCTGGGGTCCAGCCAGGCCTGGCCCAGGATGGCAGAACAAAGAACTTCCTCTGAGAGAGGGTGTGACACCCTCTCCCTTTGGAAAATGGTGTGAAGGCAGGGGAGGAGTAGCCTCCCCCAGCCTCTGGAAATGCTTTGTTGGGCACAGAGGTGCCCAATTCTGCATAAGCCAGTCTACACCGGTTCAGGGACCCCTTAGCCCCTGCTCTGGCGCGAAACTGGACAAAGGAAAGGGGAGTGACCACTCCCCTGACCTGCACCTCCCCTGGGAGGTGTCCAGAGCTCCTCCAGTGTGCTCCAGACCTCTGCCATCTTGGAAACAGAGGTGCTGCTGGCACACTGGACTGCTCTGAGTGGCCAGTGCCACCAGGTGACGTCAGAGACTCCTTGTGATAGGCTCCTTCAGGTGTTAGTAGCCTTTCCTCTCTCCTAGGTAGCCAAACCCTCTTTTCTGGCTATTTAGGGTCTCTGTCTCTGGGGAAACTTTAGATAACGAATGCATGAGCTCAGCCGAGTTCCTCTGCATCTCCCTCTTCACCTTCTGATAAGGAATCGACCGCTGACCGCGCTGGAAGCCTGCAAACCTGCAACATAGTAGCAAAGACGACTACTGCAACTCTGTAACGCTGATCCTGCCGCCTTCTCGACTGTTTTCCTGCTTGTGCATGCTGTGGGGGTAGCCTGCCTCCTCTCTGCACCAGAAGCTCCGAAGAAATCTCCCGTGGGTCGACGGAATCTTCCCCCTGCAACCGCAGGCACCAAAAAGCTGCATCTCCGGTCCCTTGGGTCTCCTCTCAGCACGACGAGCGAGGTCCCTCGAATCCAGCGACACCGTCCAAGTGACCCCCACAGTCCAGTGACTCTTCAGCCCAAGTTTGGTGGAGGTAAGTCCTTGCCTCACCTCGCTGGGCTGCATTGCTGGGAACCGCGACTTTGCAAGCTTCTCCGGCCCCTGTGCACTTCCGGCGGAAATCCTTCGTGCACAGCCAAGCCTGGGTCCACGGCACTCTAACCTGCATTGCACGACTTTCTAAGTTGGTCTCCGGCGATGTGGGACTCCTTTGTGCAACTTCGGCGAGCACCGTTTCACGCATCCTCGTAGTGCCTGTTTCTGGCACTTCTCCGGGTGCTACCTGCTTCAGTGAGGGCTCTTTGTCTTGCTCGACGTCCCCTCTCTCTGCAGGTCCAATTTGCGACCTCCTGGTCCCTCCTGGGCCCCAGCAGCGTCCAAAAACGCCAAACGCACGATTTGCGTGTAGCAAGGCTTGTTGGCGTCCATCCGGCGGGAAAACACTTCTGCACGACTCTCCAAGGCGTGGGGGATCCATCCTCCAAAGGGGAAGTCTCTAGCCCTTGTCGTTCCTGCAGTATTCACAGTTCTTCAGCCTAGTAAGAGCTTCTTTGCACCAACCGCTGGCATTTCTTGGGCATCTGCCCATCTCCGAGCTGCTTGTGACTTTTGGACTTGGTCCCCTTGTTCCACAGGTACCCTCAGACAGGAATCCATCGTTGTTGCATTGCTGATTTGTGTTTTCCTTGCATTCTCCCTCTAACACGACTATTTTGTCCTTAGGGGAACTTTGGTGCACTTTGCACTCACTTTTCAGGGTCTTGGGGAGGGTTATTTTTCTAACTCTCACTATTTTCTAATAGTCCCAGCGACCCTCTACAAGGTCACATAGGTTTGGGGTCCATTCGTGGTTCGCATTCCACTTTTGGAGTATATGGTTTGTGTTGCCCCTATCCCTATGTTTCCCCATTGCATCCTATTGTAACTATACATTGTTTGCACTGTTTTCTAAGACTATACTGCATATTTTTGCTATTGTGTATATATATCTTGTGTATATTTCCTATCCTCTCACTGAGGGTACACTCTAAGATACTTTGGCATATTGTCATAAAAATAAAGTACCTTTATTTTTAGTATAACTGTGTATTGTGTTTTCTTATGATATTGTGCATATGACACTAAGTGGTACTGTAGTAGCTTCACACGTCTCCTAGTTCAGCCTAAGCTGCTCTGCTAAGCTACCATTATCTATCAGCCTAAGCTGCTAGACACCCTATACACTAATAAGGGATAACTGGGCCTGGTGCAAGGTGCAAGTACCCCTTGGTACTCACTACAAGCCAGTCCAGCCTCCTACATGGTGCAACAAATCAGACACACAATTATTAAGAATATGCTCTCTCAGGATCAAGTTATACAGGCTGTCATAATCAGTAACCTAACTGCCATGTAACCACCCCTCCAAGGCCTTCACTGAATGGTCAATTAAATCAACCCAGTCTTGTGAAGACTCCTTTTTGGTCTCTCTGAACTTTATCCTGTATTGTTCAGTGGTTAAGCCATAACCATCCAGGAGTGCATTCTTAAGAACTTGGAAATTATTAGCATCATTTTCTTTCACAGTAAGGAGCCTATCCCTACCTTTTCCACTAAATGATAGCCATAGGATAGCAGCCCACTGCCTTTGAGGGACATCCTGTACAACACAGGCCCTCTCAAGTGCAGCAAACCACTTGTTAATGTCATCCCCCTCCTTGTAAGGGGGAACTATCTTGTGCAGATTCCTGGAATCATGCTCTTTTGCAGGATGACTATGGGGAATACTGCTGCTGCCACCATGGGTTTCTAAACCCAACTTCTGTCTTTCCTTCTCTAGTTCAAAAGACTGTCTATCCAAATCCAGCTGTTGCTTTTTAAGCTTCAGTCTGGTTTGTTCCACCCTCAACTTATTCAGTTCCCTCTCTAACATTCTGTCATCAGGGTTGGTGGGAGGGACATTCCTAGATACAGAGGTATGATGGGAATGAACAGAAGGAGACCTGTCCCTTACAGAAGCCACCCTAACAGCTTGGCTAACAGAAACATCACTACCAGTATGGTGAGAATAAATGCTTTTGCTATGATGTGAGACAACACTATTTGTATGGTGTGGCTCATCATCATTACCAACTATGCTAGACTGTCTAGTAATGGGCAGGCTAAGAAGTTTCTTTCCTGAACCTTTTCCTGGGGGAGTCCCTGGATCAGATTGAGAACCATTAGCTACTTTTTCAACAGATGGGGCACTTTTAGCCTTATCTTGTTCTCTAAGCATATTAATTAACAGTTCCAAGGAAGTATTCTTCCCTACACTCAAACCTCTCACTATGCAGAGACTCCTTGTTCCTTTCCAGCTAAGGTGATCATATGCAAGTTTGGACAGATCAACATTTTGGCCTGTGCCAGACATTTTTAGAGAGAGTTAAAGTGATAGAAAAAGAGAAAAAAGTTTTTAGAACTTTTTAGAAAGACAGAAAAAAACTTTTATAAACTTTTAAGAACTTTTTGAAAGTTTAGAAGTACTTTTCAGCACTTAGAAAAGAGTGAAAAGAGGAAATGCAAAACGTTTTGGCTATGTGTATATACACTGACCTTGTTTTGTATATTTTTCTCTTATGACAAGTACAATGACAAGAGTGGTAAGTAGTCTCAAAGCACTTATCCCAAAACTGCACAACCAATGTAGGAGGCTGGACTGGCTTGTAGTGAGTACCAAGGGGTACTTGCACCTTGCACCAGGCCCAGTTATCCCTTATTAGTGTATAGGGTGTCTAGCAGCTTAGGCTGATAGATAATGGTAGCTTAGCAGAGCAGCTTAGGCTGAACTAGGAGACGTGTGAAGCTACTACAGTACCACTTAGTGTCATATGCACAATATCATAAGAAAACACAATACACAGTTATACTAAAAATAAAGGTACTTTATTTTTATGACAATATGCCAAAGTATCTTAGAGTGTACCCTCAGTGAGAGGATAGGAAATATACACAAGATATATATACACAACAGCAAAAATATGCAGTATAGTCTTAGAAAACAGTGCAAACAATGTATAGTTACAATAGGATGCAATGGGGAAACATAGGGATAGGGGCAACACAAACCATATACTCCAAAAGTGGAATGCGAACCACGAATGGACCCCAAACCTATGTGACCTTGTAGAGGGTCGCTGGGACTATTAGAAAATAGTGAGAGTTAGAAAAATAACCCTCCCCAAGACCCTGAAAAGTGAGTGCCAAGTGCACTAAAGTTCCCCTAAGGACAAAAGAGTCGTGTTAGAGGAATAATGCAGGAAAGACACAAACCAGCAATGCAACAACTGTGGATTTCCAATCTAGGGTACCTGTGGAACAAGGGGACCAAGTCCAAAAGTCACAAGCAAGTCGGAGATGGGCAGATGCCCAGGAAATGCCAGCTGCGGGTGCAAAGAAGCTTCGACTGGACAGAAGAAGCTGAGGTTTCTGCAGGAACGAAAAGGGCTAGAGACTTCCCCTTCGGTGGACGGATCCCACTCGCCTTGGAAAGTCGTGCAGAAGTGTTTTCCCACCGGAAGGACGCCAACAAGCCTTGCTACATGCAAATCGTGCGTTTGGCGTTTTTGGACGCTGCTGGGGCCCAGGAGGGACCAGGAGGTCGCAAATTGGACCTGCAGAGAGAAGGGACATCGAGCAAGACAAAGAGCCCTCACTGAAGCAGGTAGCTTCCGGAGAAGTGCCAGAAACAGGCACTACGAGGATGCGTGAAACGGTGCTCGCCAAAGTTGCACAAAGGAGTCCCACGTCGCCGGAGACCAACTTAGAAAGTCGTGCAATGCAGGTTAGAGTGCCGTGGACCCAGGCTTGGCTGTGCACAAAGGATTTCCGCCGGAAGTTCACAGGGGCCGGAGTAGCTGCAAAGTCACGGTTCCCAGCAATGCAGCCCAGCGAGGTGAGGCAAGGATTTACCTCCACCAAACTTGGGCTGAAGAGTCACTGGACTGTGGGAGTCACTTGGACAGAGTCGCTGGATTCGAGGGACCTCGCTCGTCGTGTTGAGAGGAGACCCAAGGGACCGGTGATGCAGCTTTTTGGTGCCTGCGGTTGCAGGGGGAAGATTCCGTCGACCCACGGGAGATTTCTTCGGAGCTTCTGGTGCAGAGAGGAGGCAGGCTACCCCCACAGCATGCACAAGCAGGAAAACAGTCGAGAAGGCGGCAGGATCAGCGTTACAGAGTTGCAGTAGTCGTCTTTGCTACTAAGTTGCAGGTTTGCAGGCTTCCAGCGCGGTCAGCGGTCGTTTCCTTATCAGAAGGTGAAGAGGGAGATGCAGAGGAACTCGGATGAGCTCTTGCATTCGTTATCTAAAGTTTCCCCAGAGACAGAGACCCTAAATAGCCAGAAAAGAGGGTTTGGCTACCTAGGAGAGAGTAAAGGCTACTAACACCTGAAGGAGCCTATCACAAGGAGTCTCTGACGTCACCTGGTGGCACTGGCCACTCAGAGCAGTCCAGTGTGCCAGCAGCACCTCTGTTTCCAAGATGGCAGAGGTCTGGAGCACACTGGAGGAGATCTGGACACCTCCCAGGGGAGGTGCAGGTCAGGGGAGTGGTCACTCCCCTTTCCTTTGTCCAGTTTCGCGCCAGAGCAGGGGCTAAGGGGTCCCTGAACCGGTGTAGACTGGCTTATGCAGAATTGGGCACCTCTGTGCCCAACAAAGCATTTCCAGAGGCTGGGGGAGGCTACTCCTCCCCTGCCTTCACACCATTTTCCAAAGGGAGAGGGTGTCACACCCTCTCTCAGAGGAAGTTCTTTGTTCTGCCATCCTGGGCCAGGCCTGGCTGGACCCCAGGAGGGCAGCTGCCTGTCTGAGGGGTTGGCAGCAGCAGCAGCTGCAGTGAAACCCCAGGAAGGGCAGTTTGGCAGTACCAGGGTCTGTGCTACAGACCACTGGGATCATGGAATTGTACCAACAATGCCAGGATGGCTTAGAGGGGGCAATTCCATGATCATAGACATGTTACATGGCCATATTCGGAGTTACCATTGTGAAGCTACATATAGGTAGTGACCTATATGTAGTGCACGCGTGTAATGGTGTCCCCGCACTCACAAAGTTCAGGGAATTGGCTCTGAACAATGTGGGGGCACCTTGGCTAGTGCCAGGGTGCCCTCACACTAAGTAACTTTGCACCTAACCTTTACCAGGTAAAGGTTAGACATATAGGTGACTTATAAGTTACTTAAGTGCAGTGTAAAATGGCTGTGAAATAACGTGGACGTTATTTCACTCAGGCTGCAGTGGCAGGCCTGTGTAAGAATTGTCAGAGCTCTCTATGGGTGGCAAAAGAAATGCTGCAGCCCATAGGGATCTCCTGGAACCCCAATACCCTGGGTACCTCAGTACCATATACTAGGGAATTATAAGGGTGTTCCAGTAAGCCAATGTAAATTGGTAAAATTGGTCACTAGCCTGTTAGTGACAATTTGGAAGTAATGAGAGAGCATAACCACTGAGGTTCTGGTTAGCAGAGCCTCAGTGAGACAGTTAGGCACCACACAGGGAACATATACATGCACACCTATGAGCACTGGGGCCCTGTGTGACAGGGTCCCAGTGACACATACATATAGGCCACAAACCTATGAGCACTGGGGTCCTGACCAGCAGGATCCCAGTGACACATAACAACCATACTGAAAACATAGTGATTTCACTATGAGCACTGGGGCCTGGCTATCAGGATCCCAGTGAGACAGTGAAAACAGTGACAAACACCCTGACATACACTCACAAACAGGCCAAAAGTGGGGGTAACAAGGCTAGAAAGAGGCTACTTTCTCACACAACCCCCCCCCAAACGAAGGACAATAAGGCTAACCTTGGCCAGTTGAGACTTTATTGTCTAAGTGGTGATAAGTAGAGAGTAGCTCTGCAATAGACTGGTCACTCCCTTTATCATCCACTATATGGTTACTTCCCTGTGGGGATGTAAACCACCCTGTTTGAAGTTTTTTAGCTAGGCAACAAAGTGAAGATGTATTTTCAGAGTTTCTATCAGTAAGTTTTAGTTTAGAGCAGTGGGAATTGTCCACTGAACCTATTTGTAGTGATGGAAATGCCAGACAGGGATGCTGTCTCAGTAAAGCCATAGCTGGGCAAAAACTTTGTCCATATGGCTGGAAGAGAGAACAGGGATGCTGTTTCTCTTGGGTTGGAGCAGGGCAGGGATGCTGTCCTATCAGCTCCTCTCTAGGGCAGGGATGCTGTCCTAATTGTTGTGAGGCAGTGCAGGGTTTCTGCACTAAAGTTTCTCTGGGAGGGTTGGAGGGATGCTCCATGTTAACTAAAATGGTGCTCTTTTTCTCACCAATGTTAGTTATCCCACAGAGAGGTACTTCCACCTCAGGGAGTACAGTTTTGCCAACTGATGATTCCTTTGGAACAGGTGCCACCCCAGGAGAGGTTTCTCCCACCACAGGAATGGTATCCTGAATGGTAGGGTGGTTAGGGGATACTGTGATACCCTTTTTACCTGTTGATGGAGAGGGATCCTGAGTTTTCAGGCCTTCTCTCCTTTGCTTTTTCATTTCAGTAGAAATGAGAGGGAACAATTCCTCTGGGATGCCCAGCATGGCTGCATGGGCATAAAACTCTACATCAGCCCAACCTGAGGCCTCTAGGTCATTACCTAAGAGACAGTCTACAGGTAAGCTAGGTGATACCACCACCTGCTTAGGGCCAGTAACTCCACCCCAACTAAACTGAATTATAGCTAAGGGAAGAAACTTAGTGGAGTTATGGACATCAATAATCTTATACTGTTGTCCAATGATGTGTTGTTCAGGAGCCACAAGGTTTTCAGTCACCAAAGTGAAACTGGCACCTGTGTCCCTGTAGGCCAAGGCCTCAACACCATTTATTGAAACTGTCTGCCTGTACTTATCCATTGTAAGGGGACAAGCAGCCAGTGTGGCAAGGCCAATGCCACTATGTGTGACAGAAACTGTTTTGGGACTGATTACATCTGTTTCCACTATGGACCCATAAGTGAACCCAACTACACCCTTTGCTTGACTGTTGCCAGCAGTCCCACCACTAGTACCACTACTGCTAGGGGCACTAGAGCTTGATGTATTAGTGGTGGTAGGCTCAGGGGGTTTACCTGGACAGGACTTATCCCCTGGCCTATGGCCTCTATTTTTACACACAAAGCACCAAGGCTTTTTAATGTGTGCAGGTTGGGAAGAAGAGGAAGAATATGTTTTATCCCCACCCTCTGAAGAGTGTTTAAGATTTGAAGTGGGATCTTTGGTTTTACCCTTATCCCCATGCTTATCTTGAGATTTTTCACCATCTTTCTTCTTATTGCCATCTTTGTCACCCCCTGTATGAACTTTTCTGTTCACCCTTGTTCTGACCCATTTGTCTGCCTTCTTTCCCAATTCTTGGGGAGAGGTCAGATCAGAGTCTACCAGGTACTGGTGCAACAAATCAGACACACAATTATTAAGTATATGCTCTCTCAGGATTGTGTTATACAGGCTTTCATAATCAGTAACTTTACTGCCATGTAACCACCCCTCCAAGGCCTTCACTGAATGGTCAATGAAATCAACCCAGTCTTGTGAAGACTCCTTTTTGGTCTCTCTGAACTTTATCCTGTACTGTTCAGTGGTTAAGCCATAACCATCCAGGAGTGCATTTTTAAGAACTGTAAAATTATTGGCATCACTTTCTTTCACAGTAAGGAGCCTATCCCTACCTTTTCCACTAAATGATAGCCATAGGATAGCAGCCCACTGCCTTTGAGGGACATCCTGTACAACACAGGCCCTCTCAAGTGCAGCAAACCACTTGTTAATGTCATCCCCCTCCTTATAAGGGGGAACTATCTTGTGCAGATTCCTGGAATCATGCTCTTTTGCAGGATGACTATGGGGAATACTGCTGCTGCCACCATGGGTATCTAAACCCAACTTCTGTCTTTCCTTTTCTAATTCAAAAGACTGTCTATCCAAATCCAGCTGTTGCTTTTTAAGCTTCAGTCTGGTTTGTTCCACCCTCAACTTATTGAGTTCCCTCTCTAACATTCTGTCATCAGGGTTGGTGGGAGGGACATTCCTAGAAACAGAGCTATGATGGGAATGAACAGAAGGAGACCTGTCCCTTACAGAAGCCACTCTAACAGCTTGGTTAACAGAAACATTACTACCAGTATGGTGAGAATAAATGCTTTTGCTATGATGTGAGACAACACTATTTCTATGGTGTGGCTCATCATCATTACCATCTATGCTAGATTGTCTAGTAATGGGCAGGCTAGGAAGTTTCTTTCCTGAATCCTTTCCTGGGGGAGTCCCTGAATCAGATTGGGAACTATTAGGTACTTTTTCAACAGATGGGGCACCTATGGCCTTATCCTGTTCTCTAAGCATGTTAATTAATAGTTCTAAGGCAGGATTCTTCCCTACCCTCAAACCTCTCTCTATACAGAGACTCCTTGCTCTTTTCCAGCTAAGGTTGTCATATGCAAGTTTGGACAGATCAACACTTTGGCCTGTGCCAGACATTTTTCTTAGAGAGAGTTAAAGTGATAGAGAAAGAGACAAAAGTTTTCAGAACTTTTTGGAAAGACAGAAAAAAAAACTTTTTAAACTTTTAAGAACTTTCTGAAAGTTTAGAAATACTTTTCAGCACTTAGAAAAGAGTGAAAAGAGGAAATGCTAAACTTTTTGGCTATGTGTATATACACTGACCTTGTTTTGTATATTTTTCTCTTATGAAAAGTACAATGACAAGAGTGGTAAGTAGTCTCAAGCACTTATCCCACCACTGCACAACCAATATAGGAGGCTGGACTAGCTTGTAGTGAGTACCAAGGGGTACTTGCACCTTGCACCAGGCCCAGTTATCCCTTATTAGTGTATAGGGTGTCTAGCAGCTTAGGCTGATAGATAATGGTAGCTTAGCAGAGCAGCTTAGGCTGAACTAGGAGACGTGTGAAGCTACTACAGTACCACTTAGTGTCATTTGCACAATATCATAAGAAAACACAATACACAGTTATACTAAAAATAAAGGTACTTTATTTTTATGACAATATGCCAAAGTATCTTAGAGTGTACCCTCAGTGAGAGGATAGGAAATATACACAAGATATATATACACAACAGCAAAAATATGCAGTATAGTCTTAGAAAACAGTGCAAACAATGTATAGTTACAATAGGATACAATGGGGAAACATAGGGATAGGGGCAACACAAACCATATACTCCAAAAGTGGAATGCGAACCACGAATGGACCCCAAACCTATGTGACCTTGTAGAGGGTCGCTGGGACTATTAGAAAATAGTGAGAGTGAGAAAAATAACCCTCCCCAAGACCCTGAAAAGTGAGTGCAAAGTGCACTAAAGTTCCCCTAAGGACAAAAGAGTCGTGTTAGAGGAATAATGCAGGAAAGACACAAACCAGCAATGCAACAACTGTGGATTTCCAATCTAGGGTACCTGTGGAACAAGGGGACCAAGTCCAAAAGTCACAAGCAAGTCGGAGATGGGCATATGCCCAGGAAATGCCAGCTGCGGGTGCAAAGAAGCTTCGACTGGACAGAAGAAGCTGAGGTTTCTGCAGGAACGAAAAGGGCTAGAGACTTCCCCTTCGGTGGACAAATCCCACTCGCCTTGGAAAGTCGTGCAGAAGTGTTTTCCCGCCGGAAGGACGCCAACAAGCCTAGCTACACGCAAATCGTGCGTTTGGCGTTTTTGGACGCTGCTGGGGCCCAGGAGGGACCAGGAGGTCGCAAATTGGACCTGCAGAGAAAAGGGACGGCGAGCAAGACAAAGAGCCCTCAGTGAAGCAGGTAGCACCCGGAGAAGTGCCAGAAACAGGCACTACAAGGATGCGTGAAACGGTGCTCACCGAAGTTGCACAAAGGAGTCCCACGTCGCCGGAGACCAACTTAGAAAGTCGTGCAATGCAGGTTAGAGTGCCGTGGACCCAGGCTTGGCTGTGCACAAAGGATTTCCGCCGGAAGTGCACAGGGGCCGGAGTAGCTGCAAAGTCACAGTTCCCAGCAATGCAGCCCAGCGAGGTGAGGCAAGGACTTACCTCCACCAAACTTGGGCTGAAGAGTCACTGGACTGTGGGGGTCACTTGGACAGAGTCGCTGGATTCGAGGGACCTCGCTCGTCGTGTTGAGAGGAGACCCAAGGGACCGGTGATGCAGCTTTTTGGTGCCTGCGGTTGCAGGGGGAGGATTCCGTCGACCCACGGGAGATTTCTTCGGAGCTTCTGGTGCAGAGAGGAGGCAGGCTACCCCCACAGCATGCACAAGCAGGAAAACAGTCGAGAAGGCGGCAGGATCAGCGTTACAGAGTTGCAGTAGTCGTCTTTGCTACTATGTTGCAGGTTTGCAGGCTTCCAGCGCGGTCAGCGGTCGTTTCCTTATCAGAAGGTGAAGAGGGAGATGCAGAGGAACTCGGATGAGCTCTTGCATTCGTTATCTAAAGTTTCCCCAGAGACAGAGACCCTAAATAGCCAGAAAAGAGGGTTTGGCTACCTAGGAGAGAGTAAAGGCTACTAACACCTGAAGGAGCCTATCACAAGGAGTCTCTGACGTCACCTGGTGGCACTGGCCACTCAGAGCAGTCCAGTGTGCCAGCAGCACCTCTGTTTCCAAGATGGCAGAGGTCTGGAGCACACTGGAGGAGATCTGGACACCTCCCAGGGGAGGTGCAGGTCAGGGGAGTGGTCACTCCCCTTTCCTTTGTCCAGTTTCGCGCCAGAGCAGGGGCTAAGGGGTCCCTGAACCGGTGTAGACTGGCTTATGCAGAATTGGGCACCTCTGTGCCCAACAAAGCATTTCCAGAGGCTGGGGGAGGCTACTCCTCCCCTGCCTTCACACCATTTTCCAAAGGGAGAGGGTGTCACACCCTCTCTCAGAGGAAGTTCTTTGTTCTGCCATCCTGGGCCAGGCCTGGCTGGACCCCAGGAGGGCAGCTGCCTGTCTGAGGGGTTGGCAGCAGCAGCAGCTGCAGTGAAACCCCAGGAAGGGCAGTTTGGCAGTACCAGGGTCTGTGCTACAGACCACTGGGATCATGGAATTGTACCAACAATGCCAGGATGGCTTAGAGGGGGCAATTCCATGATCATAGACATGTTACATGGCCATATTCGGAGTTACCATTGTGAAGCTACATATAGGTAGTGACCTATATGTAGTGCACGCGTGTAATGGTGTCCCCGCACTCACAAAGTTCAGGGAATTGGCTCTGAACAATGTGGGGGCACCTTGGCTAGTGCCAGGGTGCCCTCACACTAAGTAACTTTGCACCTAACCTTTACCAGGTAAAGGTTAGACATATAGGTGACTTATAAGTTACTTAAGTGCAGTGTAAAATGGCTGTGAAATAACGTGGACGTTATTTCACTCAGGCTGCAGTGGCAGGCCTGTGTAAGAATTGTCAGAGCTCCCTATGGGTGGCAAAAGAAATGCTGCAGCCCATAGGGATCTCCTGGAACCCCAATACCCTGGGTACCTCAGTACCATATACTAGGGAATTATAAGGGTGTTCCAGTAAGCCAATGTAAATTGGTAAAATTGGTCACTAGCCTGTTAGTGACAATTTGGAAGTAATGAGAGAGCATAACCACTGAGGTTCTGGTTAGCAGAGCCTCAGTGAGACAGTTAGGCACCACACAGGGAACATATACATGCACACCTATGAGCACTGGGGCCCTGTGTGACAGGGTCCCAGTGACACATACATATAGGCCACAAACCTATGAGCACTGGGGTCCTGAGCAGCAGGATCCCAGTGACACATAACAACCATACTGAAAACATAGTGTTTTCACTATGAGCACTGGGGCCTGGCTATCAGGATCCCAGTGAGACAGTGAAAACAGTGACAAACACCCTGACATACACTCACAAACAGGCCAAAAGTGGGGGTAACAAGGCTAGAAAGAGGCTACTTTCTCACAGAGAGAGAGCATAACCACTGAGGTTCTGGTTAGCAGAGCCTCAGTGAGACAGTTGGGCATCACACAGGGAACACAAACAGGGCACATACTTATGAGCACTGGGGCCCTGCCTGGCAGGGTCCCATTGACACATAGACTAAAACAACATATATACAGTGAAATATGGGGGTAACATGCCAGGCAAGATGGTACTTTCCTACCGTTACCCCCATTTTCACTGTATGTATGTTTTAGCCCCTGTGTCACTGGGATCCTGCTTGGCAGGACCCCAGTGCTCATAGTATGTGCCCTGTATGTGTTTAAAGTTTGTGTAGGTCCTGCTCAGGTTGCCAGCTCTGGCTGCTTTTCTATTTACTTCCTCCATCACTGGGTGTATTTATTCAGCAGTACGCAGTATCCCTACCTTTAAATAAATATAAATGAAAATGGTGCATGACTCCTGTTTATGTCACCAATTCCTTTTCTTGCCCTTCTTAGCATCCTTTTACTCATTCAACTGAATCTCTTTCTGATTATATCATTATATGGGTGACTGGACCCTCCCTCATAACCCCTCTTTTTGGTGCACAGGCACACAGCATCTCGCTGCCCTGTGACTAAGCTGGTTAGTTCTTATTACAAACATAAGTTGCACATCTGTCTCTCACGTACCCTCACCCATCACACTGACATTAGCTGCATCCCATAATAAATTAACAGCACCACAGTGGTCAACGTGCATGGCATGATAACACTTCACACATAGCTCAAAACAAAAACAACACCCTGGCAACCCCTTTCCTTTGTCCAGTTTCGCGCCAGAGCAGGGGCTAAGGGGTCCCTGAACCGGTGTAGACTGGTTTATGCAGAATTGGGCACATCTGTGCCCAAGAAAGCATTTCCAGAGGCTGGGGGAGGCTTCTCCTCCCCTGCCTTCACACCATTTTCCAAAGGGAGAGGGTGTAACACCCTCTCTCAGAGGAAGTCCTTTGTTCTGCCATCCTGGGACAAGCCTGGCTTGACCCCAGGGGGGCAGAAACCTGTCTGAGGGGTTGGCAGCAGCAGCAGCTGCAGTGAAACCCCAGGAAAGGCAGTTTGGCAGTACCAGGGTCTGTGCTACAGACCACTGGGATCATCGAATTGTGCCAACAATGCCAGGATGGCATAGAGGGGGCAATTCCATGATCTTAGACATGTTACATGGCCATATTCGGAGTTACCATTGTGAAGCCACATATAGGTATTGACCTATATGTAGTGCATGCGTGTAATGGTGTCCCCGCACTCACAAAGTTCAGGGAATTGGCCCTGAACAATGTGGGGGCACCTTGGCTAGTGCCAGGGTGCCCTCACACTAAGTAACTTTGCACCTAACCTTTACCAGGTAAAGGTTAGACATATAGGTGACTTATAAGTTACTTAAGTGCAGTGTAAAATGGCTGTGAAATAACGTGGACGTTATTTCACTCAGGCTGCAGTGGCAGGCCTGTGTAAGAATTGTCAGAGGTCCCTATGGGTGGCAAAAGAAATGCTGCAGCCCATAGGGATCTCCTGGAACCCCAATACCCTGGGTACCTCAGTACCATATACAAGGGAATTATAAGGGTGTTCCAGTAAGCCAATGTAAATTGGTAAAATTGGTCACTACCCTGTCAGTGACAATTTGAAAGAAATGAGAATGCACTTTGCACCCACTTTTCAGGGTCTTGGGGTGGGCTATTTTTCTAACCCTCACTGTTTTCTTGCAGTCCCAGCGACCCTCTACAAGCTCACCTAGGTTTAGGGTCCATTCGTGGTTCGCATTCCACTTCTAGAGTATATGGTTTGTGTTGCCCCTATCCCTATGTGCTCCCATTGCATTCTAATGTGACTATACATTGCTTGCACTGTTTTCTATTGCTATTACTGCATATTTTGGTATTGTGTACATATATCTTGTGTATATTTGCTATCCTCATACTGATGTTACTCACTGAGATACTTTGGCATGTTGTCATAAAAATAAAGTACCTTTATTTTTAGTATATCTGTGTATTGTGTTTTCTTATGATATTGTGCATATGACACTAGTGGTACTGTAGGAGCTTCACTCGTCTCCTAGTTCAGCCTAAGCTGCTCTGCTAAGCTACCTTTTCTATCAGCCTAAGCTGCTAGACACCTCTTCTACACTAATAAGGGATAACTGGACCTGGTGCAGAGTGTAAGTACCCCTTGGTACCACTACAAACCAGGCCAGCCTCCTACATTGGTTGTGCAGCGGTGGGATAAGTACTTGCAACTACTTACCACTTTGTCATTTTGTACTTTTCATAAGAGAAAAATATACAAAACAAGTTCAGTGTATGTACACCTAACCAAAAAGTTTTGCTTTTCTTCTCTTACTCCTTTGCTAAGTGCTGAAAAGTACCTCTAAAACTTTCAAAAAGTTCTTAAAAAGTTGTAAAAGTTTTTTTCTGTTCCTTAAAAAGTACTGAAACTTTTTCTTTCTTTTTCTGTCCCTTAAACCTTTTCTATCATGTCTGGTACAGGTCAAACTGTAGATCTGACCAGAGTTGCTTATGACCACCTTAGCTGGAAAGGAGCAAGGAGTCTCTGCATTGTAAGAGGTTTAGGGGTAGGGAAGAATCCCTCAAGAGAATTGTTAGTTAATATGCTCATTGAACAGGATAAGACCATAGTTGGCACCTCTGGTGAGAGATTGGCTGATGGTTCACACTCTGATTCTGGGGCACCCCCAGTAAAATGGTTAGAAGGGAACCTTCCCAACCTGCCCCTTAGCAGGCCACCTAGCAGGATTGGTACTGATGTGAGTTCTCATCATAGTATAGAGGTGACTCCTTTAGGCCAGGTTGTTAGAGTGCCATCTATTAGGGACAGGTCTCCCTCTGTTCATTCTCATCATTCTTCTGTGTCAATGCATGCCCAACCCACCCTCCCTGAAGACAGAATGTTAGAAAGGGAACTCAATAGATTGAGAGTGGAAGAATCCAGACTGAAGCTCAAGAAGCAACAGCTGGATCTAAACAGACAAGCATTTGACTTAGAAAAAGAAAGACAGAGGTTGGGGTTTGGACCCCATGGTGGCAGCAGCAGGATTACAGATAGTAATCCTGTAAAAGAGCATGATTCTAGGAATCTGCACAAGATAGTTCCCCCTTACAAGGAGGGGGATGACATTAACAAGTGGTTTGCTGCAGTTGAGAGGGCCTGTAATGTACAGGGGGTCCCTCAAAGGTAGTGGGCTGCTATCCTATGGCTATCTTTCAGTGGAAAGGGTAGGGACAGGCTCCTTACTGTTAAGGAAAGTGATGCCAATGATTTTGCAGTTCTTAAGAATGCACTCCTAGATGGTTATGGCTTAACCACTGAACAGTACAGGATCAAGTTCAGAGAAACCAAAAAGGAGTCTTCACAAGACTGGGTAGACTTTGTTGACCATTCAGTGAAGGCCTTGGGGGGTGGTTACATGGCAGTAAAGTTCCTGACTATGAAAGCCTGTATAACTTAATCCTGAGAGAGCATATTCTTAATAATTCTGTGTCTGATTTGTTGCACCAGTATCTGGTAGACTCTGATCTGACCTCTCCCCAAGAATTGGGAAAGAAGGCAGACAAATGGGTCAGAACAAGGGTGAACAGAAATGTTCATACAGGGGGTGACAAGGATGGCAAGAAGAAGGATGGTAAGTCTTCTGACAAGGGTGGGGACAAATCTAAAAATGAGTCTTCATCAGGCCCACAAAAACACTCTGGTGGGGGTGGTGGGCCCAAATCCTCTTCAAATCAAGTTAAGAAACCATGGTGCTATTTATGTAAAGTAAAAGGCCATTGGACAACTGATCCCAGTTGTCCAAAGAAAAGCACCAAGCCTCCTACCACTACAACCCCTGCTGCTACACCTAGTGCCCCTAGTAATAGCAGTGGTGGTGGGATCAAACCTACTAATAGTCAATCCAAGGGAGTAGCTGGGCTCACTTTTGGTAATTTAGTTGGGGTTGGTCTGGTTATGGAGACCACAGAGGCTGTGTTAGTCTCTGAGGGGGCCATTGATTTGGCCAGCTTGGTCGCTTGTCCCCTTAATATGGATAAGTACAAGCAACGTCCCCTAATAAATGGTGTTGAGGTTCAGGCCTACAGGGACACAGGTGCCAGTGTTACCATGGTAATAGAGAAACTGGTCCACCATGAACAACGCCTACTTGGTCACCAGTACCAAGTGACTGATGCTCATAACAACACTCTTAGCCACCCCATGGCTGTTGTGAATCTCAACTGGGGGGGGGGGTTACTGGTCCAAAGAAAGTTGTGGTTGCCTCAGATTTACCTGTAGACTGTCTACTAGGGAACGATTTAGAGACATGAGCTTGAGCAGAAGTGGAGTTGGAGGCTCATGCAGCAATGCTGGGCATTTCAGGGCATATTTTTGCTTTAACCAGGGCTCAGGCCAAAAAGCAAAAAGGACAGGGTGACTTGGATCCTGGAAGAATGGACCAAGTGCTCCCTAAAGCTAGGGTTAGTAAAGGTAAAACACTACCTACTATCCCTCCCTCCACAGTGGATTCAACTTCTGAGGAAGAAGAATTTCCACCCTGTGCAGAACCTACACCAGAGGAGCTGGAAGCAGACACTGCTGAGCTTTTGGGTGGAGGGGGGCCTGCCAGGGAGGAGCTGAGTGTGGCACAACAGACCTGTCCAACACTAGAGGGTCTAAGACAGCAAGCTGTCAAACAAGCAAATGGGGATGTCAGTGACTCTCACAGAGTTTACTGGGAGGACAACCTCTTGTATACTGGAGCAAGGGATCCAAAACCTGGACCTGCCAGGAGATTGGTGATTCTTCAGCAATACAGAGAGTTCCTCCTAACTCTAGCCCACGACATTCCCTTGGCTGGACATTTAGGGCAAATGAAAACTTGGGACAGGCTTGTCCCCTTGTTTCATTGGCCTAGAATGTCAGAGGACACAAAAGAATTTTGTAAGTCCTGTGAAACCTGTCAAGCCAGTGGCAAAACTGGTAGCACCCCAAAGGCACCCCTTATTCCACTGCCTGTGGTTGGGGTTCCCTTTGAAAGGGTAGGGGTTGACTTAGTTGGCCCCCTTGACCCTCCTACTGCTTCATGCAATAGGTTTATCTTGGTGGTACTGGACCATGCCACCAGATATCCTGAAGCAATTCCTCTAAGGACCACTACAGCCCCTGCAGTGGCAAAGGCCCTACTGGGAATCTTTTCCATGGTGGGCTTCCCAAAAGAGGTGGTATCCGACAGGGGAAGCAATTTCATGTCTGCTTACTTAAAGGCCATGTGGAAGGAATGTGGTGTGACATACAAGTTCACTACACCCTATCATCCACAAACAAATGGACTGGTTGAGAGGTTTAATAAAACTCTCAAAGGAATTATAATGGGACTCCCTGAAAATCTCTGGAGGAGATGGGATGTCCTGTTGTGAGAAAGTAGCCTCTTTCTAGCCTTGTTACCCCCACTTTTGGCCTGTTTGTGAGTGTATGTCAGGGTGTTTTCGCTGTCTCACTGGGACCCTGCTAGCCAGGGCCTGGTGCTCATAGTGAAAACCCTATGTTTTCAGTATGTTTGTTATGTGTCACTGGGACCCTGCTAGTCAGGACCCCAGTGCTCATAAGTTTGTGGCCTATATGTATGTGTTCCCTGTGTGGTGCCTAACTGTCTCATTGAGGCTCTGCCTATCAGAAACTCAGTGGTTATGCTCTCATTTCTTTCAAATTGTCACTGACAGGCTAGTGACCAATTTTACCAATTTACATTGGCTTACTGGAACACCCTTATAATTCCCTTGTATATGGTACTGAGGTACCCAGGGTATTGGGGTTCCAGGAGATCCCTATGGGCTGCAGCATTTCTTTTGCCACCCATAGGGAGCTCTGACAATTCTTACACAGGCCTGCCACTGCAGCCTGAGTGAAATAACGTCCACGTTATTTCACAGCCATTTTACACTGCACTTAAGTAACTTATAAGTCACCTATCTGTCTAACCTTTACCTGGTAAATGTTAGGTGCAAAGTTACTTAGTGTGAGGGCACCCTGGCACTAGCCAAGGTGCCCCCACATTGTTCAGGGCCAATTCCCTGAACTTTGTGAGTGCGGGGACACCATTACACGCGTGCACTACATAGGTCAATACCTATATGTGGCTTCACAATGGTAACTCCGAATATGGCCATGTAACATGTCTAAGATCATGGAATTGCCCCCTCTATGCCATCCTGGCATTGTTGGCACAATTCGATGATCCCAGTGGTCTGTAGCACAGACCCTGGTACTGCCAAACTGCCTTTCCTGGGGTTTCACTGCAGCTGCTGCTGCTGCCAACCCCTCAGACAGGTTTCTGCCCCCCTGGGGTCAAGCCAGGCTTGTCCCAGGATGGCAGAACAAAGGACTTCCTCTGAGAGAGGGTGTTACACCCTCTCCCTTTGGAAAATGGTGTGAAGGCAGGGGAGGAGTAGCCTCCCCCAGCCTCTGGAAATGCTTTCTTGGGCACAGATGTGCCCAATTCTGCATAAACCAGTCTACACCGGTTCAGGGACCCCTTAGCCCCTGCTCTGGCGCGAAACTGGACAAAGGAAAGGGGAGTGACCACTCCCCTGACCTGCACCTCCCCTGGGAGGTGTCCAGAGCTCCTCCAGTGTGCTCCAGACCTCTGCCATCTTGGAAACAGAGGTGCTACTGGCACACTGGACTGCTCTGAGTGGCCAGTGCCACCAGGTGACGTCAGAGACTCCTTCTGATAGGCTCCTTCAGGTGTTAGTAGCCTATCCTCTCTCCTAGGTAGCCAAACCCTCTTTTCTGGCTATTTAGGGTCTCTGTCTCTGGGGAAACTTTAGATAACGAATGCAAGAGCTCAGCCGAGTTCCTCTGCATCTCTCTCTTCACCTTCTGCCAAGGAATCGACTGCTGACCGCGCTGGAAGCCTGCAAACCTGCAACATAGTAGCAAAGACGACTACTGCAACTCTGTAACGCTGATCCTGCCGCCTTCTCGACTGTTTTCCTGCTTGTGCATGCTGTGGGGGTAGTCTGCCTCCTCTCTGCACCAGAAGCTCAGAAGAAATCTCCCGTTGGTCGACGGAATCTTCCCCCTGCAACCGCAGGCACCAAAAAGCTGCATTACCGGTCCCTTGGGTCTCCTCTCAGCACGACGAGCGAGGTCCCTCGAATCCAGCGACTCTGTCCAAGTGACCCCCACAGTCCAGTGACTCTTCAGTCCAAGTTTGGTGGAGGTAAGTCCTTGCCTCACCTCGCTGGGCTGCATTGCTGGGAACCGCGACTTTTGCAGCTACTCCGGCCCCTGTGCACTTCCGGCGGAAATTCTTTGTGCACAGCCAAGCCAGGGTCCACGGCACCCTAACCTGCATTACACAACTTTCTAAGTTGGTCTCCGGCGACGTGGGACTCCTTTGTGTAACTTCGGGTGAGCACCGTTTCACGCATCCTCGTAGTGCCTGTTTCTGGCACTTCTCCGGGTGCTACCTGCTGCTGAGAGGGCTCCTTGTCTTGCTCGACGTCCCCTCTCTCTCCTGGTCCAATTTGCAACCATGGCTGGCAGGGTCCCAGTGACACATACACTAAAACAACATATATACAGTGAAATATGGGGGTAACATGCCAGGCAAGATGGTACTTTACTACAAGTACCCTCAGTATGAGGATAAGTTATATACACAAGATATATGTACACAAACCAAAATTATGCAGGTAATAGCAAGAAAAGTAATGCAAGCAGTGTAGAATTACAGTAAGTTGCAAAGGAGCACATAGGTATAGGGGCAACACAAACCATTTACTCCAAAAGTGGAATGCGAACCACGAATGGACCCCAAACCTATGTGAGCTTGTAGAGGGTCACTGGGACTGTAAGAAAACAGTGAGGGTTAGAATAATAGCCCATCCTAAGACCCTGAAAGGTAGGTGTAAAGTGCACCTACTACCCCAGAGAGCACAAAAGTTGTGATGGGGGATTCTGCAAGAACAACAAATACCAGCAACGCAACAACAGTGGATTTCCGGACCTGAGTACCTGTAAGACAAGGGGACCAAGTCCAATAGTCGCGAAAGTGTCGAGAGTGGGCAGGAGCCCAGGAAATGCCAGCTGAGGGTGCAAGGAAGCTGCCACCTGTTGGAAGAAGCTTGGAGTTCTGCAAGAAAAAAGAGGACTAGGAACTTCCCCTTTGGAGGATGGATGTCCCACGTCGCGATGAAGCTTGCAGAGGTGTTCCCACGCAGAAAGACCGCAAAGAAGCCTTTCTAGCTGCAAGGGTCACAGTAAGAGTTTTTGGGTGCTGCTGTGCCCCAGGAGGGACCAGGATGTTGCCACTTGGAGGTGAAGACAGAGGGGGAGACCATCAAGTTAGGGATCCATCACAGAAGCAGGCAGCACCTGCAGTATACCTGAACAGGCACTTGGAAGAAGGTGAACCGGAGTCCACACAATGTCACAAAAGGGAGTCCCACGAAGCCGGAGGACAACTCAGAAGGTGGTGCACTGCAGGAAGGAGTGTCGGGGACCCAGGCTTGGCTGTGCACAAAGGAAATCCTGGAAGAGTGCACAAGAGCTGGAGCAGCTGCAAATCACGCGGTACCCAGCAGTGCAGTCTAGCGTGGGGAGGCAAAGACTTACCTCCACCAAACTTGGACTGAAGACTCACTGGACTGTGTGAGACACTTTGAAGAGTTGCTGAGTTCCAGGGACCACGCTCGTCGTGCTGAGAGGGGACCCAGAGGACCAGTGATGCAGTCTTTTGGTGCCTGCGGTTGCAGGGGGAAGATTCCGTCAACCCACAGGAGATTTCTTCAGAGCTCCTGGTGCAGAGAGGAGGCAGGCTACCCCCAGAGCATGCACCAACTGGAAACAGTTGAGAAAGCCGGCAGGATAAAGTGATACAAGGTTGCTAGTAGTCGTCTTGCTACTTTGTTGCGGTTTTGCAAGCGTCCTGAGCAGTCAGCGGTCAATCCTTTGGTAGAAGGTGAAGAGGGAGATGCAGAGGAACTCTGGTGAGCTCTTGCATTCGTTATCTGAAGAATTCCCCAAAGCAGAGACCCTAAATAGCCAGAGAGGAGGTTTTGCTACCAAGAAAGGAGGATTGGCTACCAAGAGAGGTAAGAGCCTATCAGAAGGAGCCTCTGACGTCACCTGGTGGCACTGGCCACTCAGAGCAGTCCAGTGTGCCCCCAACACCTCTGTTTCCAAGATGGCCGAGGTCTGGGACACACTGGAGGAGCTCTGGGCACCTCCCCTGGGAGGTGCAGGTCAGGGGAGTGGTCACTCCCTTTTCCTTTGTCCAGTTTCGTGCCAGAGCAGGGCTGGGGGATCCATGAACCGGTTTGGACTGGCTTATGCAGAGATGGTCACCATCTGTGCCCATCAAAGCATTTCCAGAGGCTGGGGGAGGCTACTCCTCTCTAGCCTTCACACCTATTTCCAAAGGGAGAGGGTGTAACACCCTCTCTCAGAGGAAATCCTTTGATCTGCCTTCCTGGGCCAGGGCTGCCTGGACCCCAGGAGGGCAGAAACCTGTCTGAGCGGTTGGCAGCAGCAGCAGCTGCAGTGGAGACTCCGGAAAGGCAGTTTGGCTGTACCCAGGTTCTGTGCTAGAGACCCGGGGACTCATGGAATTGTCCCCCCAATACCAGAATGGTATTGGGGTAAAAATTCCATGATCTTAGACATGTTACATGGTCATGTTCAGAGTTACCATTGTGACGCTATACATAGGTAGTGACCTATGTATAGTGCACGCGTGTAATGGTGTCCCCGCACTCACAAAGTCCGGGGAATTTGCCCTGAACGATGTGGGGGCACCTTGGCTAGTGCCAGGGTGCCCACACACTAAGTAACTTTGCACCCAACCTTCACCAGGTGAAGGTTAGACATATAGGTGACTTATAATTACTTATGTGCAGTGGTAAATGGCTGTGAAATAACGTGGACGTTATTTCACGCAGGCTGCACTGGCAGGCCTGTGTAAGAATTGTCAGAGCTCCCTATGGGTGGCAAAAGACATGCTGCAGCCCATAGGGATCTCCTGGAACCCCAATACTCTGGGTACCTCAGTACCAAATTCTAGGGAATTATATGGGTGTACCAGTATGCCAATGTGAATTGGTAAATCTAGTCACTAGCCTGTTAGTGACAAATTTGGAAAGGAGAGAGAGCATAACCACTGAGGTTCTGGTTAGCAGAGCCTCAGTGAGACAGTTGGGCATCACACAGGGAACACAAACAGGGCACATACTTATGAGCACTGGGGCCCTGCCTGGCAGGGTCCCATTGACACATAGACTAAAACAACATATATACAGTGAAATATGGGGGTAACATGCCAGGCAAGATGGTACTTTCCTACCGTTACCCCCATTTTCACTGTATGTATGTTTTAGCCCCTGTGTCACTGGGATCCTGCTTGGCAGGACCCCAGTGCTCATAGTATGTGCCCTGTATGTGTTTAAAGTTTGTGTAGGTCCTGCTCAGGTTGCCAGCTCTGGCTGCTTTTCTATTTACTTCCTCCATCACTGGGTGTATTTATTCAGCAGTACGCAGTATCCCTACCTTTAAATAAATATAAATGAAAATGGTGCATGACTCCTGTTTATGTCACCAATTCCTTTTCTTGCCCTTCTTAGCATCCTTTTACTCATTCAACTGAATCTCTGTCTGATTATATCATTATATGGGTGACTGGACCCTCCCTCATAACCCCTCTTTTTGGTGCACAGGCACACAGCATCTCGCTGCCCTGTGACTAAGCTGGTTAGTTCTTATTACAAACATAAGTTGCACATCTGTCTCTCACGTACCCTCACCCATCACACTGACATTAGCTGCATCCCATAATAAATTAACAGCACCACAGTGGTCAACGTGCATGGCATGATAACACTTCACACATAGCTCAAAATAAAAACAACACCCTGGCAACCCCACAGATGGTAGACCACCGATTGTTACCTGCGTGGGTAAGAGCTGCAGCACTAAACATTGGGGAAGTAAGCACTTTATAAATGCTACAATAAAATACAATACATATTTCAGGCAATGCGCTTGATTGAAAGATGGATAAAGCACACTGAAGACTGCAAAACAGAGACAAATTAAAAGTCCTCACATTTTTTTCCGAAGTGTGGTATGGATCTTCAATTAGTGTTGCCGTTTCCACCATGCTCCAATTTGCATCAGCCAAAAAGCGATCCATTTTTAACATAGAAAGTGTGGTAGATGCACTCTGTCGCAGGCGCTGGATTATACTAAACATTGCCATACGCTTTGCCGATGATACATCACAAAAACCTAAAGAGAGGACAATATTAGAGACTCCATAGTGGTTTATTCTAAACACCACTTTAAATAATTTAAGGTATTTAATTCATCACTGTCAGACCACTGTCAAATAGCTCTGGCAATAACATTTGGGGAGTGGAACTGATTCTTATGAGAATCGTAAAAACTGTGTAGTTCAGTAAATAGCCTGTCCTTGCCACCACCTTGTATTCAGGGTACACCTTTTGGTCAGATTTACATTTTCATTCTATGCCAGAGCAGAAACAGGAAGGATAGATTTATCTAGCTCAAAAACTGCCTCAATATCCCCCGCTTTCACACAAGAAGAAGCACTGTTCTAAATATTCAATATGTATTTCCAAACAGTTGTAAAATAAAAACAAGTGTAACTATGTTGGATAGTTGTCATTAGACCTGGCATCCTTGGTGTGGTTTCCCCTGTCTTTTTGCCTCTGCTTTCTGTGTTTTCGAATGTGTGCTGGACTTCATTTTAGCTTGTTTTGGTGCTCTGGGGACTGTACCACTACTGACCAGTGTCTATAGTGCAAGTGCTCTCTGTGTAAATTGTAACTCTAACTGGCTTTTCCAGGATTGGCATTGTAGGAAAGTACCATCTTGCCTGGCATGTTACCCCCATTTTTCACTGTATATATGTTGTTTTAGTTGTATGTGTCACTGGGACCCTGCCAGCCAGGGCCCCAATGCTCATAAGTGTGCCTGAATGTGTTACCTGTGTTATGACTAACTGTCTCACTGAGGCTCTGCTATCCAGAACCTCAGTGGTTATGCTCTCTCATTTCTTTCCAAATTGTCACTAACAGGCTAATGACCAATTTTACCAATCTACATTGGCATACTGGAACAACCTTATAATTCCCTAGTATTTGGAACTGAGGTACCCAGGGTATTGGGGTTCCAGGAGATCCCTATGGGCTGCAGCATTTCTTTTGCCACCCATAGGGAGCTCTGACAATTCTTACACAGGCCTGCCACTGCAGCCTGAGTGAAATAACGTCCACGTTATTTCACAGCCATTTACCACTGCACTTAAGTAACTTATAAGTCACCTATTTGCCTAACCTTTACCTGGTAAAGGTTAGGTGCAAAGTTACTTAGTGTGTGGGCACCCTGGCACTAGCCAAGGTGCCCCCACATTGTTCAGGGCAAATTCCCCGGACTTTGTGAGTGCGGGGACACCATTACACGCTTGCACTACACATAGGTCAGTACCTATGTGTAGCTTCACAATGGTAACTCCGAATATGGCCATGTAACATGTCTATGATCATGGAATTGCCCCCTCTATGCCATCCTGGCATAGTTGGCACAATCCCATGATCCCAGGGGTCTGTAGCTCAGACCCTGGTACTGCCAAACTGCCTTTCCAGGGGTTTCACTGCAGCTGCTGCTGCTGCCAACCCCTCAGACAGGTTTCTACCCTCCTGGGGTCCAGCCAGGCTTGGCCCAGGATGGCAGAACAAAGGACTTCCTCAGAGAGAGGGTGTTACTGTAGGAGGCTGGACTGGCTTGTAGTGAGTACCTAGGGGTACTTGCACCTTGCACCAGGCCCAGTTATCCCTTATTAGTGTATAGGGTGTCTAGCAGCATAGGCTGATAGATAATGGTAGCTTAGCAGAGCAGCTTAGGCTGAACTAGGAGACGAGTGAAGCTCCTACAGTACCACTTAGTGTCATATGCACAATATCATAAGAAAACACAATACACAGTTATACTAAAAATAAAGGTACTTTATTTTTATGACAATATGCCAAAGTATCTCAGAGTGTACCCTCAGTGAGAGGATAGGAAATATACACAAGATATATATACACAATATCAAAATATGCAGTAATAGTCTTAGAAAACAGTGCAAACAATGTATAGTTACAATAGGATGCAATGGGGACACATAGGGATAGGGGCAACACAAACCATTAACTCCAAAAGTGGAATGCGAACCACAAATGGACCCCAAACCTATGTGACCTTGTAGAGGGTCGCTGGGACTATTAGAAAATAGTGAGGGTTAGAAAAATAGCCCACCCCAAGACCCTGAAAAGTGAGTGCAAAGTGCACTAAAGTTCCCCAAAGGACAAAGAAGTCGTGATAGGGGAATAATGCAGGAAAGACACAAACCAACAATGCAAAAACGATGGATTTCCAATCTAGGGTACCTGTGGAACAAGGGGACCAAGTCCAAAAGTCACAAGCAAGTCGGAGATGGGCAGATGCCCAGGAAATGCCAGCTGTGGGTGCAAAGAAGCTTATACTGGACAGAAGAAGCTGAGGTTTCTGCAGGAACAAAAAGGGCTAGAGACTTCCCCTTTGGTGAACGGATTTCTCTCGCCGTGGAGAGTCGTGCAGAAGTATTTTCCCGCCGAAAGACTACCAACAAGCCTTGCTAGCTGCAAATCATGTGGTAAGCGTTTTTGGATGCTGCTGTGGCCCAGGAAGGACCAGGATGTCGCAAATTGCGTCAGGAGAGAGAGGGGACGTCGAGCAAGACAAGGAGCACTCTCAGCAGAAGGCAGCACCCAGAGAAGTGCCAGAAACAGGAACTACGAGGATGCGTGAAAACGGTGCTCACCCGAAGTCGCACAAAGAAGTCCCACGTCGCCGGAGAACAGCTTAGGAGGTCGTGCAATGCAGGTTAGAGTGCCGTGGACCCAGGCTGGACTGTGCACAAAGGATTTCCGCCGGAAGTGCACGGAGGCCGGAGTGGCTGCAAAAGTCGTGGTTCCCAGCAATGCAGTCTGGCGTGGGGAGGCAAGGACTTACCTCCACCAAACTTGGACTGAAGAGTCACTGGACTGTGGGAGTCAGTTGGGCAGAGTTTCTGGATTCGAGGGCCCTCGCTCGTCGTGCTGAGAGGAGACCCAAGGGACCGGTAATGCAGCTTTTTGGTGCCTGCGGTTGCAGGGGGAAGATTCCGTCGACCCACGGGAGATTTCTTCAGAGCTTCTAGTGCAGAGAGGAGGCAGACTACCCCCACAGCATGCACCACCAGGAAAACAGTCGAGAAGGCGGCAGGATCAGCATTACAGAGTTGCAGTAGTCGTCTTTGCTACTTTGTTGCAGTTTTGCAGGCTTCCAGCACGGTCAGCAGTCGATTCCATGGCAGAAGGTGAAGAGAGAGATGCAGAGGAACTCGGATGAGCTCTTGCATTCGTTATCTAAAGTTTCCCCAGAGACAGAGACCCTAAATAGCCAGAAAAGAGGGTTTGGCTACCTAGGAGAGAGGATAGGCTAGCAACACCTGAAGGAGCCTATCAGAAGGAGTCTCTGACGTCACCTGGTGGCACTGGCCACTGTGAGAAAGTAGTCTCTTTCTAGCCTTGTTACCCCCACTTTTGGCCTGTTTGTGAGTGTATGTCAGGGTGTTTTCACTGTCTCACTGGGATCCTGCTAGCCAGGGCCCAGTGCTCATAGTGAAAACCCTATGTTTTCAGTATGTTTGTTATGTGTCACTGGGACCCTGCTAGTCAGGACCCCAGTGCTCATAAGTTTGTGGCCTATATGTGTATGTTCCCTGTGTAGTGCCTAACTGTCTCACTGAGGCTCTGCTAACCAGAACCTCAGTGGTTATGCTCTCTCATTTCTTTCCAAATTGTCACTAACAGGCTAGTGACCATTTTTACCAATTTACATTGGCTTACTGGAACACCCTTATAATTCCCTAGTATATGGTACTGAGGTACCCAGGGTATTGGGGTTCCAGGAGATCCCTATGGGCTGCAGCATTTCTTTTGCCACCCATAGGGAGCTCTGACAATTCTTACACAGGCCTGCCACTGCAGCCTGAGTGAAATAACGTCCACGTTATTTCACAGCCATTTTACACTGCACTTAAGTAACTTATAAGTCACCTATATGTCTAACCTTTACCTGGTAAAGGTTAGGTGCAAAGTTACTTAGTGTGAGGGCACCCTGGCACTAGCCAAGGTGCCCCCACATTGTTCAGAGCCAATTCCCTGAACTTTGTGAGTGCGGGGACACCATTACACACGTGCACTACATATAGGTCACTAGCTATATGTAGCTTCACCATGGTAACTCCAAATATGGCCATGTAACATGTCTATGATCATGGAATTGCCCCCTCTATGCCACCCTGGCATAGTTGGCACAATCCCATGGTCCCAGTGGTCTGTAGCACAGACCCTGGTACTGCCAAACTGCCCTTCCTGGGGTTTCACTGCAGCTGCTGCTGCTGCCAACCCCTCAGACAGGCAGCTGCCCTCCTGGGGTCCAGCCAGGCCTGGCCCAGGATGGCAGAACAAAGAACTTCCTCTGAGAGAGGGTGTGACACCCTCTGCCTTTGGAAAATGGTGTGAAGGCAGGGGAGGAGTAGCCTCCCCCAGCCTCTGGAAATGCTTTGTTGGGCACAGAGGTGCCCAATTCTGCATAAGCCAGTCTACACCGGTTCAGGGACGCCTTAGCCCCTGCTCTGGCGCGAAACTGGACAAAGGAAAGGGGAGTGACCACTCCCCTGACCTGTACATCCCCTGGGAGGTGTCCAGAGCTCCTCCAGTGTGCTCCAGACCTCTGCCATCTTGGAAACAGAGGTGCTGCTGGCACACTGGACTGCTCTGAGTGGCCAGTGCCACCAGGTGACGTCAGAGACTCCTGCTGATAGGCTCCTTCAGGTGTTAGTAGCCTATCCTCTCTCCTAAGTAGCCAAACCCTCTTTTCTGGCTATTTAGGGTCTCTGTCTCTGGGGAAACTTCAGATAACGAATGCAAGAGCTCATCCGAGTTCCTCTGCATCTCTCTCTTCACCTTCTGATAAGGAAACGACTGCTGACCGCGCTGGAAGCCTGCAAACCTGCAACATAGTAGCAAAGACGACTACTGCAACTCTGTAACGCTGATCCTGCCGCCTTCTCAACTGTTTTCCTGCTTGTGCATGCTGTGGGGGTAGCCTGCCTCCTCTCTGCACCAGAAGATCCGAGGAAATCTCCTGTGGGTCGACGGAATCTTCCCCCTGCAACCGCAGGCACCAAAAAGCTGCATTACTGGTCCCTTGGGTCTCCTCTCAGCACGACGAGCGAGGTCCCTCGAATCCAGCAACTCTGTCCAAGTGACCCCCACATTCCAGTGACTCTTCAGCCCAAGTTTGGTGGAGGTAAGTCCTTGCCTCACCTCGCTGGGCTGCATTGCTGGGAACCGCGACTTTGCAGCTACTCCGGCCCCTGTGCACTTCCGGCGGATATCCTTTGTGCACAGCCAAGCCTGGGTCCACGGCACTCTAACCTGCATTGCACGACTTTCTAAGTTGGTCTCCGGCGACGTGGGACTCCTTTGTGCAACTTCAGCGAGCACCGTTTCACGCATCCTCGTAGTGCCTGTTTCTGGCACTTCTCCGGGTGCTACCTGCTTCAGTGAGGGCTCTTTGTCTTGCTCGACATCCCCTCTCTCTTCAGGTCCAATTTGCGACCTCCAGGTCCCTCCTGGGCCCCAGCAGCGTCCAAAAACGTCAAACGCATGATTTGCACCTAGCAAGGCTTGTTGGCGTCCTTCCGGCGGGAAAACACTTCTGCACAACTCGTTAAGGCAAGAGGGATCAGTCCACCAAAGGGGAAGTCTCTAGCCCTTTTCGTTCCTGCAGAAACCTCAGCTTCTTCTGTCCAGTTGAAGCTTCTTTGCACCCGCAGCTGGCATTTCCTGGGCATCTGCCCATCTCCGACTTGCTTGTGACTTTTGGACTTGGTCCCCTTGTTCCACAGGTACCCTAGATTGGAAATCCACAGTTGTTGCATTGCTTTTTTGTGTCTTTCCTGCATTATTCCTCTAACACGACTACTTTGTCCTTAGGGGAACTTTAGTGCACTTTGCACTCACTTTTCAGCGTCTTGGGGAGGGTTATTTTTCTAACTCTCACTATTTTCTAATAGTCCCAGCGACCCTCTACAAGGTCACATAGGTTTGGGGTCCATTCGTGGTTCGCATTCCACTTTTGGAGTATATGGTTTGTGTTGCCCCTATCCCTATGTTTCCCCATTGCATCCTATTGTAACTATACATTGTTTGCACTGTTTTCTAAGACTATACTGCATATTTTTGCTATTGTGTATATATATCTTGTGTATATTTCCTATCCTCTCACTGAGGGTACACTCTAAGATACTTTGGCATATTGTCATAAAAATAAAGTACCTTTATTTTTAGTATAACTGTGTATTGTGTTTTCTTATGATATTGTGCATATGACACTAAGTGGTACTGTAGTAGCTTCACACGTCTCCTAGTTCAGCCTAAGCTGCTCTGCTAAGCTACCATTATCTATCAGCCTAAGCTGCTAGACACCCTACACACTAATAAGGGATAACTGGGCCTGGTGCAAGGTGCAAGTACCCCTTGGTACTCACTACAAGCCAGTCCAGCCTCCTACATTGGTTGTGCAGTGGTGGGATAAGTGCTTGAGACTACTTACCACTCTTGTCATTGTACTTTTCATAAGAGAAAAATATACAAAACAAGGTCAGTGTATATACACATAGCCAAAAAGTTTTGCATTTCCTCTTTTCACTCTTTTCTAAGTGCTGAAAAGTACTTCTAAACTTTCAAAAAGTTCTTAAAAGTTTAAAAAGTTTTTTCTGTCTTTCCAAAAAGTTCTGAAAACTTTTTTCTCTTTTTCTATCACTTTAACTCTCTCTAAAAAATGTCTGGCACAGGCCAAAGTGTTGATCTGTCCAAACTTGCATATGACAACCTTAGCTGGAAAAGAGCAAGGAGTCTCTGTATAGAGAGAGGTTTGAGTGTAGGGAAAAATCCTTCCTTGGAACTGTTACTTAACATGCTTAGAGAACAGGATAAGGCCATAGGTGCCCCATCTGTTGTAAAAGTACCTAATAGTTCCCAATCTGATTCAGGGACTCCCCCAGGAAAAGATTCAGGAAAGAAACTTCCTAGCCTGCCCATTACTAGACAATCTAGCATAGATGGTAATGATGATGAGCCACACCAAATAAATAGTGTTGTCTCACATCATAGCAAAAGCATTTATTCTCACCATACTGGTAGTAATGTTTCTGAAACCAAGCTGTTAGGGTGGCTTCTGTAAGGGACAGGTCTCCTTCTGTTCATTCCCATCATAGCTCTGTTTCTAGAAATGTCCCTCCCACCAACCCTGATGACAGAATGTTAGAGAGGGAACTCAATAAGTTGAGGGTGGAACAAACCAGACTGAAGCTTAAAAAGCAACAGCTGGATTTGGATAGACAGTCTTTTGAATTAGAGAAGGAAAGACAGAAGTTGGGTTTAGATACCCATGGTGGCAGCAGCAGTATTCCCCATAGTCATCCTGCAAAAGAGCATGATTCCAGGAATCTGCACAAGATAGTTCCCCCTTATAAGGAGGGGGATGACATTAACAAGTGGTTTGCTGCACTTGAGAGGGCCTGTGTTGTACAGGATGTCCCTCAAAGGCAGTGGGCTGCTATCCTATGGCTATCATTTAGTGGAAAAGGTAGGGATAGGCTCCTTACTGTGAAAGAAAATGATGCCAATAATTTTACAGTTCTTAAGAATGCACTCCTGGAGGGTTATGGCTTAACCACTGAACAGTACAGGATAAAGTTCAGAGAGACCAAAAAGGAGTCTTCACAAGACTGGGTTGATTTCATTGACCATTCAGTGAAGGCCTTGGAGGGGTGGTTACATGGCAGTAAAGTTACTGATTATGAAAGCCTGTATAACACAATCCTGAGAGAGCATATACTTAATAATTGTGTGTCTGATTTGTTGCACCAGTACCTGGTAGACTCTGATCTGACCTCTCCCCAAGAATTGGGAAAGAAGGCAGACAAATGGGTCAGAACAAGGGTGAACAGAAAAGTTCATACAGGGGGTGACAAAGATGGCAATAAGAAGAAAGATGGTGAAAAATCTCAAGATAAGCATGGGGATAAGGGTAAAACCAAAGATCCCACTTCAAATCTTAAACACTCTTCAGAGGGTGGGGATAAAACTAATTTGTCCTCTTCTTCTCAACCTGCACACATTAAAAAGCCTTGGTGCTTTGTGTGTAAAAACAGAGGCCATAGGCCAGGGGATAAGTCCTGTCCAGGTAAACCCCCTGAGCCTACCACCACTAATACATCAAGCTCTAGTGCCCCTAGCAGTAGTGGTACTAGTGGTGGGACTGCTGGCAACAGTCAAGTTAAGGGTGTAGTTGGGTTCACTTTTGGGTCCATAGTAGAAACTGAAGTAGTCACTCCCAAGACAGTTTCTGTCACGCCTAGTGGCATTGGCCTTGCCACACTGGCTGCTTGTCCCCTTACAATGGATAAGTACAGGCAGACAGTTTCAATAAATGGTGTTGAGGCCTTGGCCTACAGGGACACAGGTGCCAGTTTCACTTTGGTGACTGAAAACCTAGTGCACCCTGATCAACACATCATTGGACAACAGTATAAGATTATTGATGTCCATAACTCCACTAAGTTTCTTCCCTTAGCTATAATTCAGTTTAGTTGGGGTGGAGTTACTGGCCCTAAGCAGGTGGTGGTATCACCTAGCTTACCTGTAGACTGTCTCTTAGGTAATGACCTAGAGGCCTCAGGTTGGGCTGATGTAGAGTTTTATGCCCATGCAGCCATGCTGGGCATCCCTGAGGAATTGTTCCCTCTCATTTCAAGTGAAATGAAAAAGCAAAGGAGAGAAGGCCTGAAAACTCAGGATCCCTCTCCATCAACAGGTAAAAAGGGTATCACAGTATCCCCTAACCACCCTACCATTCAGGATACCATTCCTGTGGTGGGAGAAACCTCTCCTGGGGTGGCACCTGTTCCAAGGGAATCATCAGTTGGCAAAACTGTACTCCCTGAGGTGGAAGTACCTCTCTGTGGGATAACTAACATTGGTGAGAAAAAGAGCACCATTTTAGTTAACATGGAGCATCCCTCCAACCCTCCCAGAGAAACTTTAGTGCAGAAACCCTGCACTACCTCACAACACTTAGGTCAGCATCCCTGCCCTAGTGTGGAGCTCATAGGACAGCATCCCTGCCCTGCTCCAACTCAAGAGAAAAGCATCCCTGTTCTCTCTTCCAGCCATATGGACAAAGTTTTTGCCCAGCTATGGCTTTATTGAGACAGCATCCCTGTCTGGCATTTCCATCACTACAAATAGGTTCAGTGGACAATTCCCACTGCTCTAAACTAAAACTTACTGATAGAAACTCTGAAAATACATCTTCACATTGTTGCTTAGCTAAAAAACTTCAAACAGGGTGGTTTACATCCCCACAAGGAAGTAACCATATAGTGGATGATAAAGGGAGTAACCACTCTATTGCAGAGCTACTCTCTACTTATCACCACTTAGACAATAAAGTCTCAACTGGCCAAGGTTAGCCTTATTGTCCTTCGTTTGGGGGGGGGTTGTGTGAGAAAGTAGTCTCTTTCTAGCCTTGTTACCCCCACTTTTGGCCTGTTTGTGAGTGTATGTCAGGGTGTTTTCACTGTCTCACTGGGATCCTGCTAGCCAGGGCCCAGTGCTCATAGTGAAAACCCTATGTTTTCAGTATGTTTGTTATGTGTCACTGGGACCCTGCTAGTCAGGACCCCAGTGCTCATAAGTTTGTGGCCTATATGTGTGTGTTCCCTGTGTAGTGCATAACTGTCTCACTGAGGCTCTGCTAACCAGAACCTCAGTGGTTATGCTCTCTCATTTCTTTCCAAATTGTCACTAACAGGCTAGTGACCATTTTGACCAATTTACATTGGCTTACTGGAACACCCTTATAATTCCCTAGTATATGGTACTGAGGTACCCAGGGTATTGGGGTTCCAGGAGATCCCTATGGGCTGCAGCATTTCTTTTGCCACCCATAGGGAGCTCTGACAATTCTTACACAGGCCTGCCACTGCAGCCTGAGTGAAATAACGTCCACGTTATTTCACAGCCATTTTACACTGCACTTAAGTAACTTATAAGTCACCTATATGTCTAACCTTTACCTGGTAAAGGTTAGGTGCAAAGTTACTTAGTGTGAGGGCACCCTGGCACTAGCCAAGGTGCCCCCACATTGTTCAGAGCCAATTCCCTGAACTTTGTGAGTGCGGGGACACCATTACACGCGTGCACTACATATAGGTCACTACCTATATGTAGCTTCACCATGGTAACTCCGAATATGGCCATGTAACATGTCTATGATCATGGAATCGCCCCCTCTATGCCACCCTGGCATAGTTGGCACAATCCCATGGTCCCAGTGGTCTGTAGCACAGACCCTGGTACTGCCAAACTGCCCTTCCTGGGGTTTCACTGCAGCTGCTGCCAACCCCTCAGACAGGCAGCTGCCCTCCTGGGGTCCAGCCAGGCCTGGCCCAGGATGGCAGAACAAAGAACTTCCTCTGAGAGAGGGTGTGACACCCTCTCCCTTTGGAAAATGGTGTGAAGGCAGGGGAGGAGTAGCCTCCCCCAGCCTCTGGAAATGCTTTGTTGGGCACAGAGGTGCCCAATTCTGCATAAGCCAGTCTACACCGGTTCAGGGACCCCTTAGCCCCTGCTCTGGCACGAAACTGGACAAAGGAAAGGGTAGTGACCACTCCCCTGACCTGCACCTCCCCTGGGAGGTGTCCAGAGCTCCTCCAGTGTGCTCCAGACCTCTGCCATCTTGGAAACAGAGGTGCTGCTGGCACACTGGACTGCTCTGAGTGGCCAGTGCCACCAGGTGACGTCAGAGACTCCTGCTGATAGGCTCCTTCAGGTGTTAGTAGCCTATCCTCTCTCCTAAGTAGCCAAACCCTCTTTTCTGGCTATTTAGGGTCTCTGTCTCTGGGGAAACTTCAGATAACGAATGCAAGAGCTCATCCGAGTTCCTCTGCATCTCTCTCTTCACCTTCTGATAAGGAAACGACTGCTGACCGCGCTGGAAGCCTGCAAACCTGCAACATAGTAGCAAAGACGACTACTGCAACTCTGTAACGCTGATCCTGCCGCCTTCTCGACTGTTTTCCTGCTTGTGCATGCTGTGGGTGTAGCCTGCCTCCTCTCTGCACCAGAAGCTCCGAAGAAATCTCCCGTGGGTCGACGGAATCTTCCCCCTGCAACCGCAGGCACCAAAAAGCTGCATTACCAGTCCCTTGGGTCTCCTCTCAGCACGACGAGCGAGGTCCCTCGAATCCAGCGACTCTGTCCAAGTGACCCCCACAGTCCAGTGACTCTTCAGCCCAAGTTAGGTGGAGGTAAGTCCTTGCCTCACCTCGCTGGGCTGCATTGCTGGGAACCGCGACTTTGCAGCTGCTCCGGCCCCTGTGCACTTACGGCGGAAATCCTTTGTGCACAGCCAAGCCTGGGTCCACAGCACTCTAACCTGCATTGCACGACTTTCTAAGTTGGTCTCCGGAGACGTGGGACTCCTTTGTGCAACTTCGGCGAGCACCGTTTCACGCATCCTCGTAGTGCCTGTTTCTGGCACTTCTCTGGGTGCTACCTGCTTCAGTGAGGGCTCTTTGTGTTGCTCGACGATTTTTCTCTCTTCAGGTCCAATTTGCGACCTCCTGGTCCCTCCTGGGCCCCAGCAGCGTCCAAAAACGCCAAACGCACGATTTGCGCCTAGCAAGGCTTGTTGGCGTCCTTTCAGCGGGAAAGCACTTCTGCTCGACTCTCCTATGCGAGTCGGATCTGTCGACCAAAGGGGAAGTCTCTGGCCCTTTTCGTTCCTGCAGAAACCTCAGCTTCTTCTGTCCAGTCGAAGCTTCTTTGCACCCGCAGCTGGCATTTCCTGGGCATATGCCCATCTCCGACTTGCTTGGACTTTTGGACTTGGTCCCCTTGTTCCACAGGTACCCTAGATTGGAAATCCACAGTTGTTGCATTGCTGGTTTGTGTCTTTCCTGCATTATTCCTCTAACACGACTACTTTGTCCTTAGGGGAACTTTAGTGCACTTTGCACTCACTTTTCAGGGTCTTGGGGAGGGTTATTTTTCTAACTCTCCCTATTTTCTAATAGTCCCAGCGACCCTCTACAAGGTCACATAGGTTTGGGGTCCATTCGTGGTTCGCATTCCACTTTTGGAGTATATGGTTTGTGTTGCCCCTATCCCTATGTTTCCCCATTGCATCCTATTGTAACTATACATTGTTTGCACTGTTTTCTAAGACTATACTGCATATTTTTGCTATTGTGTATATATATCTTGTGTATATTTCCTATCCTCTCACTGAGGGTACACTCTAAGATACTTTGGCATATTGTCATAAAAATAAAGTACCTTTATTTTTAGTATAACTGTGTATTGTGTTTTCTTATGATATTGTGCATATGACACTAAGTGGTACTGTAGTAGCTTCACACATCTCCTAGTTCAGCCTAAGCTGCTCTGCTAAGCTACCATTATCTATCAGCCTAAGCTGCTAGACACCCTATACACTAATAAGGGATAACTGGGCCTGGTGCAAGGTGCAAGTACCCCTTGGTACTCACTACAAGCCAGTCCAGCCTCCTACAGCCACTCAGAGCAGTCCAGTGTGCCAGCAGCACCTCTGTTTCCAAGATGGCAGAGGTCTGGAGCACACTGGAGGAGCTCTGGACACCTCCCAGGGGAGGTGCAGGTCAGGGGAGTGGTCACTCCCCTTTCCTTTGTCCAGTTTCGTGCCAGAGCAGGGCTAAGGGGTCCCCTGAACCGGTGTAGACTGGCTTATGCAGAATTGGGCACATTTGTGCCCAAGGAAGCATTTCCAGAGGCTGGGGGAGGCTACTCCTCCCCTGCCTTCACACCATTTTCCAAAGGGAGAGGGTGTAACACCCTCTCTCTCAGAGGAAGTTCTTTGTTCTGCCATCCCGGGCCAGGCCTGGCTGGACCCCAGGAGGGCAGATGCCTGTCTGAGGGGTTGGCAGCAGCAGCAACTGCAGTGAAACCCCAGGAAAGGCAGTTTGGCAGTACCAGGGTCTGTGCTACAGACCACTGGGATCATGGGATTGTGCCAACTATGCCAGGATGGCATAGAGGGGGCAATTCCTTGATCATAGACATGTTACATGGCCATATTCGGAGTTACCATTGTGAAGCTACATATAGGTAGTGACCTATATGTAGTGCACGCGTGTAATGGTGTCCCCGCACTCACAAAGTCCGGGGAATTGGCCCTGAACAATGTGGGGGCACCTTGGCTAGTGCCAGGGTGCCCTCACACAAAGTAACTTTGCACCTAACCTTTACCAGGTAAAGGTTAGACATATAGGTGACTTATAAGTTACTTAAGTGCAGTGTAAAATGGCTGTGAAATAACGTGGACGTTATTTCACTCAGGCTGCAGTGGCAGGCCTGTGTAAGAATTGTCAGAGCTCCCTATGGGTGGCAAAAGAAATGCTGCAGCCCAGCAGGATCTCCTGGAACCCCAATACCCTGGGTACCTCAGTACCATATACTAGGGAATTATAAGGGTGTTCCAGTAAGCCAATGTAAATTGGTAAAATTGGTCACTAGCCTGTTAGTGACAAATTGAAAGAAATGAGAGAGCATAACCACTGAGGTTCTGATTAGCAGAGCCTCAGTGAGACAGTTAGTCACTACACAGGTAACACATTCAGGCACACTTATGAGCACTGGGGCCCTGGGTGACAGGGTCCCAGTGACACATACAACGAAAACAACATATATACAGTGAAAAATGGGGGTAACATGCCAGGCAAGATGGTACTTTCCTACACAACCTCCCCCACCAAATGAAGGACAATAAGACTAGCCATGACCTGATGAGTCTTCATTGTCTAAGTGGAGAGTCCATCTGCATTGGAGTGGCTACTCCCAGGTCTATGTTCCACTGTATAATCCATTCCCTGTAGGGATATGGACCACCTCAATAATTTAGGATTTTCACCTTTCATTTATTTTAGCCAAAGTAGAGGTTTGTGGTCTGTCTGAACAATGAAGAGAGTTCCAAACAGGTATGGCCTCAACTTCTTCAGAGCCCAGACCACAGCAAAGGCCTCCCTCTCTATGGCAGACCAACGCTTTTCTCTAGGGGTCAACCTCCTACTAATAAAAGCAACAGGTTGATCCTGGCCCTCAGAATTAAGTTTTGATAGGACTGCCCCTACTCCTAATTCAGATGTATCAGTTTGGACATAGAATTTTTTAGAGTAACAAGGGCTTTTCAGGACAGGTGCAGAGCACATGGCCTGCTTCAGCTCCTCAAAAGCTTTCTGACAGTTTGCTGTCCATAATACCTTTTTAGGCATTTTCTTCGATGTGAGGTCATTAAGAGGGGCTGAAATGGAGCCATAGTTCTTAATGAACCTTCTGTAATACCCAGTGAAGCCCAGGAAGGCTCTCACCTGAGTCTGAGTGGTAGGGGGAACCCAATCAATAATTGTTTGGATTTTCCCCTGAAGTGGTACAATCTGTTCCCCACCAACAAGGTGTCCCAGATAAACCACCTTTCCCTGCCCTATCTGGCACGTTGAAGCCTTGATAGTGAGGCCTGCCTTTTGCAGGGCCTCCAAAACTTTCCATAGGTGGACCAGGTGATCATCCCAGCTGGAGCTAAAGACAGCTATATTGTCCAAATATGCTGCACTGAAAGCCTCCAGCCCTTGCAGGACTGTGTTCACCAACCTTTGAAAAGTGGCAGGTGCATTTTTCAATCCAAAAGGCATTACTGTAAATTGGTAATGGCCTCCAATGGTTGAAAATGCAGTTTTAGGTTTAGCATCTTCTGACAATTTGATCTGCCAATACCCTGCAGTTAAATCAAAAGTGCTTAGATACTTGGCAGATGCCAGTGTATCTATGAGCTCATCTGCCCTGGGTATAGGGTGAGCATCAGTTTTGGTTACCTGGTTGAGACCTCTGTAGTCTACACAAAACCGCATTTCCTTCTTTCCATCTTTGGAATGGGGTTTTGGTACAAGTACCACAGGAGAAGCCCATGGACTTTCAGAGTGCTCAACCACTCCTAGTTCTAGCATTTTCTGCACCTCTTGCTTTATGCAGTCCCTGACATGGTCAGGCTGCCTATAGATCTTACTTTTGACAGGTAAACTGTCTCCAGTATCTATAGTGTGCTCACACCAAGAAGTGGTACCTGGCACAGTAGAGAAGAGTTCAGAAAACTGACCCAGGAGATTTATGCAATGGTCTTTGTGCTCAGCAGTAAGACAATCAGCCAAAACTACACCTTCCACAAGAGCATCTTGTTCTGTGGAAGAGAAGAGATCAGGTAGAGGATCACTGTCTTCTTCCTGTCCCTCATCAGTTGCCATGAGCAGGGTGAGATCAGCCCTGTCATAGTAGGGTTTCAGGCAGTTGACATGGAGCACCCTAAGGGGACTCCTGGCAGTGCCTAAGTCAACTAAATAGGTGACTTCACCCTTTTTCTCAACAATTGTGTGGGGTCCACTCCATTTATCTTGGAGTGCTCTTGGGGCCACAGGCTCCAAGACCCACACTTTCTGCCCTGGTTTGTACTAAACCAAAACAGCCTTCTGATCATGCCATTGCTTCTGGAGCTCTTGGCTGGCTTGAAGGTTTTTACTAGCCTTTTTCATATACTCAGCCATCCTTGATCTGAGGCCAAGTACATAATCCACAATATCTTGCTTTGGAGCTTTTAAAGGTTGTTCCCAACCCTCCTTGACAAGTGTTAGTGGACCCCTAACAGGGTGACCAAAGAGGAGTTCAAAGGGGCTGAAGCCTACTCCTTTCTAGGGTACCTCCCTGTAGGCAAAAAGGAGGCATGGTAACAGGATATCCCATCTCTTGCGGAGTTTTTCAGGGAGACCCATAATCATGCCTTTGAGAGTTTTGTTAAATCTCTCCACCAGTCCATTTGTTTGTGGATGATAGGGTGTAGTGAACTTGTAAGTTACACCACACTCCTTCCACATGGCTTTTAAGTAAGCAGACATGAAATTGCTTCCCCTGTCTGATACTACTTCCATTGGGAAGCCCACCCTAGAAAATATTCCCAGGAGGGCCTTTGCCACTGCAGGTGCTGTAGTGGTCCTTAAAGGAATTGCTTCAGTATATCTTGTGGCATGGTCCACTACCACCAAGATAAACCTATTGCCTGAAGCAGTAGGAGGGTCAAGGGGGCCAACTATGTCAACCCCTACCCTTTCAAAGGGAACCCCAACCAAAGGCAGTGGGATAAGGGGTGCCTTTGGAGTGCCACCTGTCTTGCCACTGGCTTGACAGGTTTCACAGGACTTACAAAATTCCTTTGTGTCCTCAGACATCCTAGGCCAATGAAACAAGGGGACAAGTCTGTCCCAAGTTTTCATTTGTCCCAGGTGTCCAGCTAGGGGAATGTTGTGGGCTAGAGTTAGGAGGAACTTTCTGTACTCCTGAGGAATCACTAACCTCCTGGCAGTTCCAGGTTTAGGATCCCTTGCTTCAGTGTACAAGAGGTTGTCCTCCCAGTAAACTCTGTGAGAGTCACTGACATCCCCATTAGCTTGTTTGACAGCTTGCTGTCTTAGACCCTCTAGTGTGGTACAGGTTTGCTGTGCCACACTCAGCTCCTCCCTGGCAGGCCCCCCTTCACCCAAAAGCTCAGCAGTGTCTGCTTCCAGCTCCTCTGGAGTAGGTTCTGCACAGGGTGGAAATTCTTCTTCCTCTGAAGTTGAATCCACTGTAGAGGGAGGGATAGTAGGAAGTGTTTTGCTTCTACTAGCCCTAGCTTTAGGGAGCACTTGGTCCATTGTTCCAGGATCCAAGCTTCCCTGTCCTTTTTGCTTTTTGGCCTGAGCCCTGGTTAAAGCAAAAATATGCCCTGGGATGCCCAGCATTGCTGCATGGGCTTCCAACTCCACATCTGACCAAGCTGATGTCTCCAAATCATTTCCTAGTAGACAGTCTACCGGTAAATCTGTGGCTACCACAACTTTCTTTGGACCAGTAACCCCACCCCCAGTTGAGATTAACATCAGCCAGGGGGTGGCTAAGTGTGTTGTTGTGAGCATCGGTTACTTGGTACTGGTGACCAAGTAGGTGTTGTTCAGGGTGGACCAGTTTCTCTATGACCATAGTCACACTTGCCCCAGTGTCCCTGTAGGCCTGAACCTCAACACCATTTATTAGGGGTAGCTGCTTGTGTAGGAGGCTGGACTGGCTTGTAGTGAGTACCAAGGGGTACTTGCACCTTGCACCAGGCCCAGTTATCCCTTATTAGTGTATAGGGTGTCTAGCAGCTTAGGCTGATAGATAATGGTAGCTTAGCAGAGCAGCTTAGGCTGAACTAGGAGACGTGTGAAGCTACTACAGTACCACTTAGTGTCATATGCACAATATCATAAGAAAACACAATACACAGTTATATTAAAAATAAAGGTACTTTATTTTTATGACAATATGCCAAAGTATCTCAGAGTGTACCCTCAGTGAGAGGATAAGAAATATACACAAGATATATATACACAATAGCAAAAATATGCAGTATAGTCTTAGAAAACAGTGCAAACAATGTATAGTTACAATAGGATGCAATGGGGACACAAAGGGATAGGGGCAACACAAACCATATACTCCAAAAGTGGAATGGGAACCACCAATGGACCCCAAACCTATGTGACCTTGTAGAGGGTCGCTGGGACTATTAGAAAATAGTGAGAGTTAGAAAAATAACCCACCCCAAGACCCTGAAAAGTGAGTGCAAAGTACACTAAAGTTCCCCTAAGGATAAAGAAGTCGTGTTAGAGGAATAATGCAGGAAAGACACAAACCAACAATGCAACAACTGTGGATTTCCAATCTAGGGTACCTGTGGAACAAGGGGACCAAGTCCAAAAGTCACAAGAAAGTCGGAGATGGGCATATGCCCAGGAAATGCCAGCTGTGGATGCAAAGAAGCTTCTACTGGACAGAAGAAGCTGAGGTTTCTGCAGGAACGAAAAGTGCTAGAGACTTCTCCTTTGGTGGACGGATCCCCCTCGCCGTGGAGAGTTGTGCAGAAGTGTTTTCCCGCCGAAAGAATGCTAACAAGCCTTGCTAGCTGCAAATCGTGCGGTTACCATTTTTGGATGCTGCTGTAGCCCGGGAGGGACCAGAAGGTCGCAAATTGGACCAGGAGGTAGAGGGGACGTCGAGCAAGACAAGGAGTCCTCTTAGCAGCAGGTAGGACCCGGAGAAGGGCAGAAACAGGCACTACAAGGATGCGTGAAACAGTGCTCACCCGAAGTTACACAAAGGAGTCCCACGTCGCCGGAGACCATCTTAGAAAGTTTTGCAATGCAGGTTAGAGTGCCGTTGACCCAGGCTTGGCTGTGCACAAAGGATTTCCGCCGGAAGTGCACAGGGGCCGGAGTTGCTGCAAAAGTCGCGGTTCCCAGCAATGCAGTCTAGTGAGGTGAGGCAAGGACTTACCTCCACCAAACTTGGACTGAAGAGTCACTGGACTGTGGGAGTCACTTGGACAGAGTTGCTGGATTCGAGGGACCTCGCTCGTCGTGCTAAGAGGAGACCCAAGGGACCGGTAATGCAGCTTTTTGGTGCCTGCGGTTGCAGGGGTAAGATTCGGTCGACCCACGGGAGATTTCTTCGGAGCTCCTAGTGCAGAGAGGAGGCAGACTACCCCCACAGCATGCACCACCAGGAAAACAGTCGAGAAGGCGGCAGGATCAACGTTACAGAGTTGCAGTAGTCGTCTTTGCTACTATGTTGCAGTTTTGCATGCTTCCAGCGCGGTCAGCAGTCGATTCCTTGGCAGAAGGTGAAGAGAGAGATGCAGAGGAACTCGGATGAGCTCTTGCATTCGTTATCTAAAGTTTCCCCAGAGACCCTAAATAGCCAGAAAAGAGGGTTTGGCTACCTAGGAGAGAGGATAGGCTAGCAACACCTGAAGGAGCCTATCAGAAGGAGTCTCTGATGTCACCTGGTGGCACTGGCCACTCAGAGCAGTCCAGTGTGCCAGCAGCACCTCTGTTTCCAAGAAGGCAGAGGTCTGGAGCACACTGGAGGAGCTCTGGACACCTCCTAGGGGAGGTGCAGGTCAGGGGAGTGGTCACTCCCCTTTCCTTTGTCCAGTTTCGCGCCAGAGCAGGGCTAAGGGGTCCCCTGAACCGGTGTAGACTGGCTTATGCAGAATTGGGCACTTCTGTGCCCAAGAAATCATTTCCAGAGGCTGGGGGAGGCTACTCCTCCCCTGCCTTCACACCATTTTCCAAAGGGAGAGGGTGTAACACCCTCTCTCAGAAGAAGTTCTTTGTTCTGCCATCCTGGGCCAGGCCTGGCTGGACCCCAGGAGGGCAGATGCCTGTCTGAGGGGTTGGCAGCAGCAGCAGCTGCAGTGAAACCCCAGGAAAGGCAGTTTGTCAGTACCAGGGTCTGTGCTACAGACCACTGGGATCATGGGATTGTGCCAACTATGCCAGGATGGTATAGAGGGGGCAATTCCATGACCATAGACATGTTACATGGCCATATTCGGAGTTACCATTGTGAAGCTACATATAGGTAGTGACCTATATGTAGTGCACGCGTGTAATGGTGTCCCCGCACTCACAAAGTCCGGGGAATTGGCCCTGAACAATGTGGGGGCACCTTGGCTAGTGCCAGGGTGCCCTCACACTAAGTAACTTTGCACCTAACCTTTACCAGGTAAAGGTTAGACATATAGGTGACTTATAAGTTACTTAAGTGCAGTGTAAAATGGCTGTGAAATAACGTGGACGTTATTTCACTCAGGCTGCAGTGGCAGGCCTGTGTAAGAATTGTCAGAGCTCCCTATGAGTGGCAAAAGAAATGCTGCAGCCCATAGGGATCTCCTGGAACCCCAATACCCTGGGTACCTCAGTACCATATACTAGGGAATTATAAGGGTGTTCCAGTAAGCCAATGTAAATTGGTAAAATTAGTCACTAGCCTGTTAGTGACAATTTGGAAAGAAATGAGAGAGCATAACTGTAGGAGGCTGGACTGGCTTGTAGTGAGTACCTAGGGGTACTTGCACCTTGCACCAGGCCCAGTTATCCCTTATTAGTGTATAGGGTGTCTAGCAGCTTAGGCTGATAGATAATGGTAGCTTAGCAGAGCAGCTTAGGCTGAACTAGGAGACGTGTGAAGCTACTACAGTACCACTTAGTGTCATATGCACAATATCATAAGAAAACACAATACACAGTTATACTAAAAATAAAGGTACTTTATTTTTATGACAATATGCCAAAGTATCTCAGAGTGTACCCTCAGTGAGAGGATAGGAAATATACACAAGATATATATACACAATACCAGAAATATGCAGTATAGTCTTAGAAAACAGTGCAAACAATGTATAGTTACAATAGGATGCAATGGAGACACATAGGGATAGGGGCAACACAAACCATATACTCCAGAAGTGGAATGTGAACCACGAATGGACCCCAAACCTATGTGACCTTGTAGAGGGTCGCTGGGACTATTAGAAAATAGTGAGGGTTAGAAAAATAGCCCACCCCAAGACCCTGAAAAGCGAGTGCAAAGTGCACTAAAGTTCCCCTAAGGACAAAGAAGTTGTGTTAGAGGAATAATGCAGGAAAGACAAAAACCAACAATGCAACAATGCTGTATTTCCAATCTGGGGTACCTGTGGAACAAGGGGACCAAGTCCAAAAGTCACAAGTAAGTCGGAGATGGGCAAATGCCCAGGAAATGCCAGCTACGGGTGCAAAGAAGCTTCGACTGGACTGAAGAAGCTGCGGTTTCTGCAGGAACGCAAAGGGCTAGAGACTTCCCCTTTGGTGGACGGATCCCTCTCGCCTTGTAGAGTCGTACAGAAGTGTATTCCCGCCGAAAGAACGCCAACAAGCCTTGCTAGCGGCAAATCGTGCGCTTAGCGTTTTTGGATGCTGCTGTGGCCCAGGAGGGACCAGGAGGTCGCAAATTGGACCAGGCGGTAGACGGGACGTCGAGCAAGATAAGGAGCCCTCTTAGCAGCAGGTATCTTCCGGAGAAGTGCCAGAAACAGGCACTATGAAAATGCGTGAAACAGTGCTCACGCGAAGTTACACAAAGGAGTCCCACGTCGCCGGAGACCAACTTAGAAAGTCGTGCAATGCAGGTTAGAGTGCCGTGGACCCAGGCTTGGCTGTGCACGAAGGATTTCCGCCGGAAGTGCCCAGGGGCCGGAGTAGCTGCAAAAGTCGCGGTTCCCAGCAATGCAGTCTAGCGAGGTGAGGCAAGGACTTACCTCCACCAAACTTGGACTGAAGAGTCACTGGACTGTGGGAGTCACTTGGACAGAGTTGCTGGATTCGAGGGACCTCGCTCGTCATGCTGAGAGGAGACCCAAGGGACCAGTAATGCAGCTTTTTGGTGCCTGCGGTTGCAGGGGGACGATTCCGTCGACCCACGGGAGATTTCTTCGGAGCTTCTAGTGCAGAGAGGAGGCAGACTACCCCCACAGCATGCACCACCAGGAAAACAGTCGAGAAGGCAGCAGGATCAGCGTTACAGAGTTGCAGTAGTCGTCTTTGCTACTATGTTGCAGGTTTGCAGGCTTCCAGCGCGGTCAGCAGTCGATTCCTTGGCAGAAGGTGAAGAGAGAGATGCAGAGGAACTCGGATGAGCTCTTGCATTCGTTATCTAAAGTTTCCCCAGAGACAGAGACCCTAAATAGCCAGAAAAGAGGGTTTGGCTACCTAGGAGAGAGGAAAGGCTACTAACACCTGAAGGAGCCTATCAGCAGGAGTCTCTGACGTCACCTGGTGGCACTGGCCACTCAGAGCAGTCCAGTGTGCCAGCAGCACCTCTGTTTCCAAGATGGCAGAGGTCTGGAGCACACTGGAGGAGCTCTGGACACCTCCCAGGGGAGGTGCAGGTCAGGGGAGTGGTCACTCCCCTTTCCTTTGTCCAGTTTCACGCCAGAGCAGGGGCTAAGGGGTCCCTGAACCGGTGTAGACTGGCTTATGCAGAATTGGGCACATCTGTGCCCAACAAAGCATTTCCAGAGGCTGGGGGAGGCTACTCCTCCCCTGCCTTCACACCATTTTCCAAAGGGAGAGGGTGTCACACCCTCTCTCAGAGGAAGTTCTTTGTTCTGCCATCCTGGGCCAGGCCTGGCTGGACCCCAGGAGGGCAGCTGCCTGTCTGAGGGGTTGGCAGCAGCAGCAGCTGCAGTGAAACCCCAGGAAGGGCAGTCTGGCAGTACCAGGGTCTGTGCTACAGACCACTGGGATCATGGAATTGTACCAACAATGCCAGGATGGCATAGAGGGGGCAATTCCATGATCATAGACATGTTACATGGCCATATTCGGAGTTACCATGGTGAAGCTACATATAGATAGTGACCTATATGTAGTGCACGCGTGTAATGGTGTCCCCGCACTCACAAAGTTCAGTGAATTGGCTCTGAACAATGTGGGGGCACCTTGGCTAGTGCCAGGGTGCCCTCACACTAAGTAACTTTGCACCTAACCTTTACCAGGTAAAGGTTAGACATATAGGTGACTTATAAGTTACTTAAGTGCAGTGTAAAATGGCTGTGAAATAACGTGGACGTTATTTCACTCAGGCTGCAGTGGCAGGCCTGTGTAAGAATTGTCAGAGCTCCCTATGGGTGGCAAAAGAAATGCTGCAGCCCATAGGGATCTCCTGGAACCCCAATACCCTGGGTACCTCAGTACCATATACTAGGGAATTATAAGGGTGTTCCAGTAAGCCAATGTAAATTGGTAAAAATGGTCACTAGCCTGTCAGTGACAATTTGGAAAGAAATGAGAGAGCATAACCACTGAGGTTCTGATTAGCAGAGCCTCAGTGAGACAGTTAGTCACTACACAGGTAACACATTCAGGCACACTTATGAGCACTGGGGCCCTGGGTTACCAGGGTCCCAGTGACACATACAACTAAAACAACATATATACAGTGAAAAATGGGGGTAACATGCCAGGCAAGATAGTACTTTCCTACACAACCCCCCCCCCCCAAATGAAGGACAATAAGACTAGCCATGACCTGATGAGTCTTCATTGTCTAAGTGGAAATATCTGGAGAGTCCATCTGCATTGGAGTGGCTACTCCCAGGTCTATGTTCCACTGTATAGTCCATTCCCTGTAGGGATATGGACCACCTCAACAATTTAGGATTTTCACCTTTCATTTGTTTTAGCCAAAGTAGAGGTTTGTGGTCTGTCTGAACAATGAAGTGAGTGCCAAACAGGTATGGCCTCAACTTCTTCAGAGCCCAGACCACAGCAAAGGCCTCCCTCTCAATGGCAGACCAACGCTTTTCTCTAGGGGTCAACCTCCTACTAATAAAAGCAACAGGTTGATCCTGGCCCTCAGAATTAAGTTGTGATAGGACTGCCCCTACTCCTAATTCAGATGCATCAGTTTGGACATAGAATTTTTTAGAGTAACAAGGGCTTTTCAGGACAGGTGCAGAGCACATGGCCTGCTTCAGCTCCTCAAAAGCTTTCTGACAGCTTGCTGTCCATAATACCTTTTTAGGCATTTTCTTGGATGTGAGGTCATTAAGAGGGGCTGCAATGGAGCCATAGTTCTTAATGAACCTCCTGTAATACCCAGTGAGGCCTAGGAAGGCTCTCACCTGAGTCTGAGTGGTAGGGGGAACCCAATCAATAATAGTTTGGATTTTCCCCTGAAGTGGTGCAATCTGTTCCCCACCAACAAGGTGTCCCAGATAAACCACCTTACCCTGCCCTATCTGGCACTTTGAAGCCTTGATAGTGAGGCCTGCCTTTTGCAGAGCCTCCAAAACTTTCCATAGGTGGACCAGGTGATCATCCCAGCTGGAGCTAAAGACAGCTATATCGTCCAAATATGCTGCACTGAAAGCTTCCAGCCCTTGCAGGACTGTGTTCACCAACCTCTGAAAAGTGGCAGGTGCATTTTTCAAACCAAAAGGCATTACAGTAAACTGGTAATGTCCTCCAATGGTAGAAAATGCAGTTTTAGGTTTAGCATCTTCTGACAATTTGATCTGCCAATACCCTGCAGTCAAATCAAAAGTGCTTAGATACTTGGCAGATGCCAGTGTATCTATGAGCTCATCTGCCCTGGGTATAGGGTGAGCATCAGTTTTGGTTACCAAGTTGAGACCTCTATAGTCTACACAAAACCTCATTTCCTTCTTTCCATCTTTAGAATTGGGTTTTGGTACCAGTACCACAGGAGAAGCCCATGGACTGTCAGAGTGCTCAACCACTCCTAGTTCCAACATTTTCTGAACTTCTTGCTTTATGCAGTCCCTGACATGGTCAGGCTGCCTATAGATCTTACTTTTGACAGGTAAACTGTCTCCAGTATATATAGTGTGCTCACACCAAGAAGTGGTGCCTGGCACAGTAGAGAAGAGTTCTGAAAATTGTCCTAGGAGATTTATGCAATTATCTTTCTGCTCAGCAGTAAGACAATCAGCCAAAACTACACCTTCCACAAGAGCATCTTGTTCTGTGGAAGAGAAGAGATCAGGCAGAGGATCACTGTCTTCTTCCTGTCTTCATCTGTTGCCATGAGCAGGGTGAGATCAGCCCTGTCATAGTAGGGTTTCAGGCGGTTGACATGGAGCACCCTAAGGGGACTCCTGGCAGTGCCTAAGTCAACCAAGTAGGTGACTTCACCCTTCTTTTCAACAATTGTGTGGGGTCCACTCCATTTATCTTGGAGTGCTCTTGGGGCCACAGGCTCCAAGACCCACACTTTCTGCCCTGGTTGGTACTGAACCAAAACAGCCTTCTGATCATGCCATTGCTTCTGGAGCTCTTGGCTGGCCTGAAGGTTTTTACTGGCCTTTTTCATGTACTCAGCCATCCTTGATCTGAGGCCAAGTACATAATCCACAATATCCTGCTTAGGAGCTTTTAAAGGTTGTTCCCAACCCTCCTTTACAAGTGTGAGTGGACCCCTAACAGGGTGTCCAAAAAGAAGTTCAAAGGGGCTGAAGCCCACTCCTTTCTGGGGTACCTCCCTGTAGGCAAAAAGGAGGCATGGTAGAAGGATATCCCATCTCCTGCGGAGTTTTTCAGGGAGTCCCATAATCATGCCTTTGAGAGTTTTATTAAATCGCTCCACCAGTCCATTTGTTTGTGGATGATAGGGTGTTGTGAACTTGTAAGTTACACCACACTCCTTCCACATGGCCTTTAAGTATGCAGACATGAAATTGCTTCCTCTGTCTGATACTACTTCCTTTGGGAAGCTCACCCTGGAAAATATTCCCAGGAGGGCCTTTGCCACTGCAGGAGCTGTAGTGGTCCTTAAAGGAATAGCTTCAGGATATCTTGTGGCATGGTCCACTACCACTAAGATAATCCTATTGCCTGAAGCAGTAGGAGGGTCAAGGGGGCCAACTATGTCAACCCCTACCCTTTCAAAGGGAACCCCAACCACAGGCAGTGGGATAAGGGGTGCCTTTGGAGTGCCACCTGTCTTGCCACTGGCTTGACAGGTTTCACAGGACTTACAAAATTCCTTTGTGTCCTCAGACACACTAGGCCAATGAAACAATGGTACCAATCTGTCCCAAGTTTTCATTTGACCCAGGTGCCCAGCTAAGGGAATGTAATGTGCCAGTGTTAGGAGGAACTTTCTGTACTCCTGAGGAATCACTAATCTCCTGGCAGCTCCAGATTTAGGATCCCTATGCTCAGTGTACAAGAGGTTGTCCTCCCAGTAAACTCTGTGAGAGTCACTGACATCCCCATTAGCCTGTTTGACAGCTTGCTGTCTGATACCCTCTAATGTGGGACAGGTTTGCTGTGCCACACTCAGCTCCTCCCTGGCAGGCCCCCCTTCACCCAAAAGCTCAGCAGTGTCTGCTTCCAGCTCCTCTGGTGTAGGTTCTGCACAGGGAGGGAATTCTTCTTCCTCAGAAGTTGAATCCACTGTAGAGGGAGGGATAGTAGGAAGTGGTTTGCTTCTACTAGCCCTAGCTTTAGGGAGCACTTGGTCCATTGTTCCAGGATCCAAGCTTCCCTGTCCTTTTTGCTTTTTGGCCTGAGCCCTTGTCAAAGCAAAAATATGCCCTGGAATGCCCAGCATTGCTGCATGGGCCTCCAACTCCACATCTGACCAAGCTGATGTCTCCAAATCATTCCCTAATAGACAGTCTACAGGTAAATCTGAAGCTACCACAACTTTCTTTGGACCAGTTACCCCCCCCCAGTTGAGATTTACAACAGCCATGGGGTGGCTTTGTGTTATGTTGTGAGCATCGGTTACTTGGTACTGGTGTCCAAGTATGTGTTGTTCAGGGTGCACCAGTTTCTCAATCACCATTGTGACACTGGCACCTGTGTCCCTGTAGGCCTGGACCTCAACACCATTTATTAGGGTTAGTTGCTTGTACTTCTCCAAGTTATGGGGGCAAGCAACCAAAGTGGCTAAATCAATAGCCCCTTCAGAGACTAAAGTAGCCTCTGTGGTTTCCCTAATCAGACCAACCCCAACTAAATTACCAAAAGTGAGCCCAGCCACTCCCTTGGATTGGCTATTAGTAGGTTTGCTCCCACCACCACTGCTATTAGTAGGGACACTAGGTGTAGCAGTAGGGGTTGTAGTGCAGTTATCCCTTATTAGTGTATAGGGTGTCTAGCAGCTTAGGCTGATAGATAATGGTAGCTTAGCAGAGCAGCTTAGGCTGAACTAGGAGACGTGTGAAGCTACTACAGTACCACTTAGTGTCATATGCACAATATCATAAGAAAACACAATACACAGTTATACTAAAAAAAAAGGTACTTTATTTTTATGACAATATGCCAAAGTATCTCAGAGTGTACCCTCAGTGAGAGGATAGGAAATATACACAAGATATATATACACAATACCAAAATATGCAGTAATAGTCTTAGAAAACAGTGCAAACAATGTACAGTTACAATAGGATGCAATGGGGACACATAGGGATAGGGGCAACACAAACCATATACTCCAAAAGTGGAATGCGAACCATGAATGGACCCCAAACCTATGTGACCTTGTAGAGGGTCACTGGGACTATTAGAAAATATTGAGGGTTAGAAAAATAGCCTACCCCAAGACCCTGAAAAGTGAGTGCAAAGTGCACTAAAGTTCCCCAAAGGACAACGAAGTCGTGATAGGGGAATAATGCAGGAAAGACACAAACCAACAATGCAACAACGATGGATTTCCAATCTAGGGTACCTGTGGAACAAGGGGACCAAGTCCAAAAGTCACAAGCAAGTCGGAGATGGGCAGATGCCCAGGAAATGCCAGCTGTGGGTGCAAAGAAGCTTCTACTGGACAGAAGAAGCTGAGGTTTCTGCAGGAACTAAAAGGGCTAGAGACTTCCCCTTTTGGTGGATTGATCCCTCTCGCCGTGGAGAGTCGTGCAGAAGTGTTTTCCTGCCGAAAGACCGCCAACAAGCCTTGCTAGCTGCAAATTGTGCGGTAAGCGTTTTTGGATGCTGCTGTGGCCCAGGAAGAACCAGGATGTCGCAAATTGCGTCAGGAGAGAGAGGGGACCTCGAACAAGACAAGAAACCCTCTCAGCAGCAGGCAGCACCCAGAAAAGTGCCAGAAACAAGCACTACGAGGATGCGTGAAACGGTGCTCACCCGAAGTCGCACAAAGAAGTCCCACGTCGCCGGAGAACAACTTAGGAGGTTGTGCAATGCAGGTTAGAGTGCCGTGGACCCAGGCTGGACTGCGCACAAAGGATTTCCGCCGGAAGTGCACGGACGCCGGAGTAGCTGCAAAAGTCACAGTTCCCAGCAATGCAGTCTGGCGTGGGGAGGCAAGGACTTACCTCCACCAAACATGGACTGAAGAGTCACTGGACTGTGGGAGTCACTTGGGCAGAGTTGCTGGATTTGAGGGACCTCGCTCGTCGTGCTGAGAGGAGACCCAAAGGACCGGTAATGCAGCTTTTTGGTGCCTGCGGTTGCAGGGGGAAGATTCCTTCGACCCACGGGAGATTTCTTTGGAGCTTCTAGTGCAGAGAGGAGGCAGACTACCCCCACAGCATGCACCACCAGGAAAACAGTTGAGAAGGCGGCAGGATCAGCGTTACAGAGTTGCAGTAGTCGTCTTAGCTACTATGTTGCAGTTTTGCAGGCTTCCAGCGCGGTCAGCAGTCGATTCCTTGGCAGAAGGTGAAGAGAGAGATGCAGAGGAACTCGGATGAGCTCTTGCATTCGTTATCTAAAGTTTCCCCAGAGACAGAGACCCTAAATAGCCAGAAAAGAAGGTTTGGCTACCTAGGAGAGAGGATAGGCTAGCAACACCTGAAGGAGCCTATCAGAAGGAGTCTCTGACGTCACCTGGTGGCACTGGCCACTCAGAGCAGTCCAGTGTGCCAGCAGCACCTCTGTTTCCAAGATGGCAGAGGTCTGGAGCACACTGGAGGAGCTCTGGACACCTCCCCGGGGAATTGCAGGTCAGAGGAGTGGTCACTCCCCTTTCCTTTGTCCAGTTTCGGGCCAGAGCAGGGCTAAGGGGTCCCCTGAACCGGTGTAGACTGGCTTATGCAGAATTGGGCACATTTGTGCCCAACAAAGCATTTCCAGAGGCTGGGGGAGGCTACTCCTCCCCTGCCTTCACACCATTTTCCAAAGGGAGAGGGTGTTACACCCTCTCTCAGCGGAAGTTCTTTGTTCTGCTATTCTGGGCCAGGCCTGGCTGGACCCCAGGAGGGCTGATGCCTTTCTGAGGGGTTGGCAGCAGCAGCAGCAGCAGCTGCAGTGAAACCCCAGGAAAGGCAGTTTGGCAGTACCAGGGTCTGTGCTACAGACCACTGGGATCATGGGATTGTGCCAACTATGCCAGGATGGCATAGAGGGGGCAATTCCATGATCATAGACATGTTACATGGCCATATTCGGAGTTACCATTGTGAAGCTACATATAGGTAGTGACCTATATGTAGTGCACGCGTGTAATGGTGTCCCCGCACTCACAAAGTCCGGGGAATTGGCCCTGAACTATGTGGGGGCACCTTGGCTAGTGCCAGGGTGCCCTCACACTAAGTAACTTTGCACCTAACCTTTACCAGGTAAAGGTTAGACATATAGGTGACTTATAAGTTACTTAAGTGCAGTGTAAAAAGGCTGTGAAATAACGTTGACGTTATTTCACTCAGGCTGCAGTGGCAGGCCTGTGTAAGAATTGTCAGAGCTCCCTATGGGTGGCACAAGAAATGCTGCAGCCCGTAGGGATCTCCTGGAACCCCAATACCCTGGGTACCTCAGTACCATACACTAGGGAATTATAAGGGTGCTCCAGTAAGCCAATGTAAATTGGTAAAATTGGTCACTAGCCTGTTAGTGACAATTTGAAAGAAATGAGAGAGCATAACCACTGAGGTTCTGATTAGCAGAGCCTCAGTGAGACAGTTAGTCACTACACAGGTAACACATTCAGGCACACTTATGAGCACTGGGGCCCTGGGTGACAGGGTCCCAGTGACACATACATCTAAAACAACATATATACAGTGAAAAATGGGGGCAACATGCCAGGCAAGATGGTACTTTCCTACAGTTACACCCTCTCCCTTTGGAAAAAGGTGTCAGGGCTGGGGAGGAGTAGCCTCCCCCAGCCTCTGGAAATGCTTTCATGGGCACAGATGGTGGCCATTTCTGTATAAGCCAGTCTACACCGGTTCAGGGACCCCTCAGCCCTGCTCTGGCGCGCAACTGGACATAGGAAAGGGGAGTGACCACTCCCCTGACCTGCACCTCCCCTGGGAGGTGCCCAGTGCTCCTCCAGTGTGCTCCAGACCTCTGCCATCTTGGAAACAGAGGTGCTGCTGGTACACTGGACTGCTCTGAGTGGCCAGTGCCACCAGGTGACGTCAGAGACTCCTTCTGATAGGCTCCTTCAGGTGTTGCTAGCCTATCCTCTCTCCTAGGTAGCCAAACCCTCTTTTCTGGCTATAAAGGGTCTCTGTCTCTGGGGAAACTTTAGATAACGAATGCAAGAGCTCATCCGAGATACTCTGCATCTCTCTCTTCACCTTCTGCCAAGGAATCGACTGCTGACCGCGCTGGAAGCCTGCAAAACTGCAACATAGTAGCAAAGACGACTACTGCAACTCTGTAACGCTGATCCTGCCGCCTTCTCGACTGTTTTCCTGGTGGTGCATGCTGTGGGGGTAGTCTGCCTCCTCTCTGCACTAGAAGCTCTGAAGAAATCTCCCGTGGGTCAACGGAATCTTCCCCCTGCAACCGCAGGCACCAAAAAGCTGCATTACCGGTCCCTTGGGTCTCCTCTCAGCACGACGAGCGAGGTCCCTCGAACCCAGCAACTCTGTCCAAGTGACTCCCACAGTCCAGTGACTCTTCAGTCCAAGTTTGGTGGAGATAAGTCCTTGCCTCACCTCGTTAGACTGCATTGCTGGGAACCGTGACTTTTGCAGCTACTACGGCCCCTGTGCACTTCCGGCGGAAATCCTTTGTGCACAGCCAAGCCTGGGTCCACGGCACTCTAACCTGCATTGCACGACTTTCTAAGTTGGTCTCCGGCGACGTGGGACTCCTTTGTGTAACTTCGGGTGAGCACCGTTTCACGCATCCTTGTAGTGCCTGTTTCTGGCACTTTTCCGGGTGCTACCTGCTGCTGAGAGGGCTCCTTTTCTTGCTCGACGTCCCCTCTACCTCCTGGCGCATTTTGCGACATCTTGGTCCCTCCTGGGCCACAGCAGCGTCCAAAAATGCTAACTGCATGATTTGCAGCTAGCAAGGCTTGTTGGCGTTCTTTCGGCAGGAAAACACTTCTGCACAACTCTCCAAGGCAAGGGGGATCCGTCCACCAAAGGGAAAGTCTCTAGCCCTTTTCGTTCCTGTAGAAACCTCAGCTTCTTCTGTCCAGTAGAAGCTTCTTTGCACCCACAGCTGGCATTTCCTGGGCATATGCCCATCTCCGACTTACTTGTGACTTTTGGACTTGGTCCCCTTGTTCCACAGGTACCCTAGATTGGAAATCCATCGTTGTTGCATTGTTGGTTTGTGTCTTTCCTGCATTATTCCTCTATCACGACTTCTTTGTCCTTGGGGGAACTTTAGTGAACTTTGCACTCACTTTTCAGGGTCTTGGGGAAGGTTATTTTTCTAACTCTCACTATTTTCTAATAGTCCCAGCGACCCTCTACAAGGTCACATAGGTTTGGGGTCCATTCGTGGTTCGCATTCCACTTTTGGAGTATATGGTTTGTGTTGCCCCTATCCCTATGTGTCCCCATTGCATCCTATTGTAACTATACATTGTTTGCACTGTTTTCTAAGACTATACTGCATATTTTTGGTATTCTGTATATATATCTTGTGTATATTTCCTATCCCCTCACTGAGGGTACACTCTGAGATACTTTGGCATATTGTCATAAAAATAAAGTACCTTTATTTTTAGTATAACTGTGTATTGTGTTTTCTTATGATATTGTGCATATGACACTAGGTGGTACTGTAGGAGCTTCACTCGTCTCCTAGTTCAGCCTAAGCTGCTCTGCTAAGCTACCATTATCTATCAGCCTATGCTGCTAGACACCCTATACACTAATAAGGGATAACTGGGCCTGGTGCAAGGTGCAAGTACCCCTTGGTACTCACTACAAGCCAGTCCAGCCTCCTATAGTCACCCTATACCCAGGGCAGATGAGCTAATAGATACACTGGCATCTGCCAAGTATCTAAGCACTTTTGATTTGACTGCAGGGTATTGGCAGATCAAATTATCAGAAGATGCAAAAGCAAAAACTGCATTTTCAACCATTGGAGGCCATTACCAATTCACAGTAATGCCTTTTGGATTGAAAAATGCACCTGCCACTTTTCAAAGGTTGGTGAATACTGTCCTGCAAGGGCTGGAAGCTTTTAGTGCAGCATATCTAGATGATATAGCTGTCTTTAGCCACAGCTGGGATGATCACCTGGTCCACCTATGGAAAGTTTTGGAGGCCCTGCAAAAGGCAGGCCTCACTATCAAGGCTTCAAAGTGCCAGATAGGGCAGGGGAAGGTGGTTTATCTGGGACACCTGGTAGGTGGAGAACAGATTGCACCACTTCAGGGGAAAATCCAAACTATTATAGATTGGGTTCCCCCCTACTAATCAGACTCAGGTGAGAGCTTTTTTAGGCCTCACTGGGTACTATAGGAGGTTCATAATGAACTATGGCTCCATTGCAGACCCATCTTTATGACCTCACATCTAAAAAAATGCCTAGGAAGGGATTATGGACAGCAAACTGTCAGAAAGCTTTTGAGGAGCTGAAGCAGGCCATGTGACCTGCACCTGTCCTGAAAAGCCCCTGTTACTCCAAGAAATTCATTGTCCAAATTGATGCATCTGAATTAGGGGTAAGGGCAGTCTTATCACAACTTAATTCTGAGGGCCAGGATCAACCTGTTGCTTTTATCAGCAGGAGGTTGACCCCTAGAGAAAAGCGTTGGTCTGCCATAGAGAGGGAGGCCTTTGCTGTGGTCTGGGCACTGAAGAAGTTGAGGCCATACCTGTTTGGCACTCACTTCATTGTTCAGACAGAGCAAAAACCTCTACTTTGGCTAAAACAAATGAAAGGTGAAAATCCTAAATTGTTGAGGTGGTCCATATCCCTACAGGGAATGGACTATACAGTGGAACATAGACCTGGGAGTACTCACTCCAATGCAGATGGACTCTCCAGATATTTCCACTTAGACAATGAAGACCCATCAGGTAATGACTAGTCTTATTGTCCTTCGTTTGGGGGGGGGGGGGTTGTGTAGGAAAGTACCATCTTGCCTGGCATGTTACCCCCATTTTTCACTGTATATATGTTGTTTTAGTTGTATGTGTCACTGGGACCCTGCCAGCCAGGGCACCAGTGCTCATAAGTGTGCCCTGAATGTGTTACCTGTGTTATGACTAACTGTCTCACTGAGGCTCTGCTATCCAGAACCTCAGTGGCTATGCTCTCTCATTTCTTTCCAAATTGTCACTAACAGGCTAGTGACCAATTTCACCAATTCACATTGGCATACTGAAACACCCTTATAATTCCCTAGTATATGGTACTGAGGTACCCAGGGTATTGGGGTTCCAGAAGATCCCTATGGGTTGCAGCATTTCTTTTGCCACCCATAGGGAGCTCTGACAATTCTTACACAGGCCTGCCACTGCATCCTGAGTGAAATGACGTCCACGTTATTTCACAGCCATTTTACACTGCACTTAAGTAACTTATAAGTCACCTATATGTCTAACCTTTACCTGGTGAAGGTTGGGTGCTAAGTTACTTAGTGTGTGGGCACCCTGGCACTAGCCAAGGTGCCCCCACATGGTTCAGGGCAAATTCCCCGGACTTTGTGAGTGCGGGGACACCATTACACGCGTGCACTACACATAGGTCACTACCTATATGTAGCTTCACAATGGTAACTCCGAATATTGCCATGTAACATGTCTAAGATCATGGAATTGCCCCCTCTATGCCATCCTGGCATTGTTGGCACAATCCCATGATCCCACGGGTCTCTAGCACAGACCCGGGTACTGCCAAACTGCCTTTTCAGGGGTTTCACTGCAGCTGCTGCTGCTGCCAACCCCTCAGACAGGTTTCTGCCCTCCTGGGGTCCAGCCAGGCTTGGCCCAGGAAGGCAGAACAAAGGACTTCCTCAGAGAGAGGATGTTACACCATCTCCTTTTGGAAAAAGGTGTTAAGGCAGGGGAGGAGTAGCCTCCCCCAGCCTCTGGAAATGCTTTCATGGGCACTGTAGGAGGCTGGACTGGCTTGTAGTGAGTACCAAGGGGTACTTGCACCTTGCACCAGGCCCAGTTATCCCTTATTAGTGTATAGGGTGTCTAGCAGCTTAGGCTGATAGATAATGGTAACTTAGCAGAGCAGCTTAGGCTGAACTAGGAGACGGGTGAAGCTACTACAGTACCACCTAGTGTCATATGCACAATATCATAAGAAAACACAATACACAGTTATACTAAAAATAAAGGTACTTTATTTTGATGACAATATGCCAAAGTATCTTAGAGTGTACCCTCAGTGAGAGGATAGGAAATATACACAAGATATATATACACAATAGCAAAAATATGCAGTATAGTCTTAGAAAACAGGGCAAACAATGTATAGTTACAATAGGATGCAATGGGGAAACATAGGGATAGGGGCAACACAAACCATATACTCCAAAAGTGGAATGCGAACCACGAATGGACCCCAAACCTATGTGACCTTGTAGAGGGTCGCTGGGACTATTAGAAAATAGTGAGAGTTAGAAAAATAACCCTCCCCAAGACCCTGAAAAGTGAGTGCAAAGTGCACTAAAGTTCCCCCCCAAAAAAAGAAGTCGTGATAGAGGAATAATGCAGGAAAGACACAAACCAACAATGCAAAAACTGTGGATTTCCAATCTAGGGTACCTGTGGAACAAGGGGACCAAGTCCAAAAGTCACAAGCAAGTCGGAGATGGGCATATGCCCAGCAAATGCCAGCTGTGGGTGCAAAGAAGCTTCTACTGGACAGAAGAAGCTGAGGTTTCTGCAGGAACGAAAATGGCAAGAGACTTCCCCTTTGGTGGACGGATCCCTCTCGCCGTGGAGAGTTGTGCAGAAGTGTTTTCCCGCCGAAAGAACGCCAACAAGCCTTGCTAGTTGCAAATCGTGCGGTTAGCATTTTTGGACGCTGCTGTGGCCTAGGAGGGACCAGGAGGTCGCAAATTGGACCAGGAGGTAGAGGGGACGTCGAGCAAGACAAGGAGCCCTCTCATCAGCAGGTAGCACCCGAAGAAGTGACAGAAACAGGCATTACGAGGATGCGTGAAACGGTGCTCACCTGAAGTTACACAAAGGAGTCCCACGTCACCGGAGACCAACTTAGAAAGTCGTGCAATGCAGGTTAGAGTGCCGTGGACCCAGGCTTGGCTGTGCAGAAAGGATTTCTGCCGGAAGTGCACAGGGGCCGGAGTAGCTGCAAAAGTCGCGGTTCCCAGCAATGCAGTCTAGCGAGGTGAGGCAAGGACTTACCTCCACCAAACTTGGACTGAAGAGTCACTGGACTGTGGGGGCCACTTGGACACAGTTGCTGGATTCGAGGGACCTCGCTCGTCGTGCTGAGAGGAGAACAAAGGGACCGGTAATGCAGCTTTTTGGTGCCTGCGGTTGCAGGGGGAAGATTCCGTCGACCCACGGGAGATTTCTTCGGAGCTTCTAGTGCAGAGAGGAGGCAGACTACCCCCACAGCATGCACCACCAGGAAAACAGTCGAGAAGGCGGCAGGATCAGCGTTACAGAGTTGCAGAAGTCGTCTTTGCTACTTTGTTGCAGTGTTGCAGGCTTCCAGCGCGGTCAGCAGTCGATTCCTTGGCAGAAGGTGAAGAGAGAGATGTAGAGGAACTCTGATGAGCTCTTGCATTCGTTATCTAAAGTTTCCCCAGAGACAGAGACCCTAAATAGCCAGAAAAGAGGGTTTGGCTACTTAGGAGAGAGGATAGGCTAGCAACACCTGAAAGAGCCTATCACAAGGAGTATCTGACGTCACCTGGTGGCACTGGCCACTCAGAGCAGTCCAGTGTGCCAGCAGCACCTCTGTTTCCAAGATGGCAGAGGTCTGGAGCACACTGGAGGAGCTCTGGACACCTCCCACGGGAGGTGCAGGTCAGGGGAGTGGTCACTCCCCTTTCCTTTGTCCAGTTTCGTGCCAGAGCAGGGCTAAGGGGTCCCCTGAACCGGTGTAGACTGGCTTATGCAGAATTGGGCACATCTGTGCCCAAGAAAGCATTTCCAGAGGCTGGGGGAGGCTACTCCTCCCCTGCCTTCACACCATTTTCCAAAGGGAGAGGGTGTCACACCCTCTCTCAGAGGAAGTTCTTTGTTCTGCCATCCTGGGCCAGGCCTGGCTGGACCCCAGGAGGGCAGATGCCTGTCTGAGGGGTTGGCAGCAGCAGCAGCTGCAGTGAAACCCCAGGAAGGGCAGTTTGGCAGTACCAGGGTCTGTGCTACAGACCACTGGGATCATGGGATTGTGCCAACTATGCCAGGATGGCATAGAGGGGGCAATTCCATGATCATAGACATGTTACATGGCCATATTCGGAGTTACAATTGTGAAGCTCCATATAGGTAGTGACCTATATGTAGTGCACGCGTGTAATGGTGTCCCCGCACTCACAAAGTCCGGGGAATTGGCCCTGAACAATGTGGGGGCACCTTGGCTAGTGCCAGGGTGCCCTCACACTAAGTAACTTTGCACCTAACCTTTACCAGGTAAAGGTTAGACATATAGGTGACTTATAAGTTACTTAAGTGCAGTGTAAAATGGCTGTCAAATAACGTGGACGTTATTTCACTCAGGCTGCAGTGGCAGGCCTGTGTAAGAATTGTCAGAGCTCCCTATGGGTGGCAAAAGAAATGCTGCAGCCCATAGGGATCTCCTGGAACCCCAATACCCTGGGTACCTCAGTACCATATACTAGGGAATTATAAGGGTGTTCCAGTAAGCCAATGTAAATTGGTAAAATTGGTCACTAGCCTGTTAGTGACAATTTGAAAGAAATGAGAGAGCATAACCACTGAGGTTCTGATTAGCAGAGCCTCAGTGAGACACTTAGTCACTACACAGGTAACACATTCAGGCACACTTATGAGCACTGGGGCCCTGGGTTACCAGGGTCCCAGTGACACATACAACTAAAACAACATATATACAGTGAAAAATGGGGGTAACATGCCAGGCAAGATGGTACTTTCCTACACAACCTCCCCCAAACGACGGACAATAAGACTAGCCATGACCTGATGAGTCTTTATTGTCTAAGTGGAAATATCTGGAGAGTCCATCTGCATTGGAGTGGCTACTCCCAGGTCTATGTTTCACTGTATAGTCCATTCCCTGTAGGGATATAGACCACCTCAACAATTTAGGATTTTCACCTTTCATTTGTTTTAGCCAAAGTAGAGGTTTGTGGTCTGTCAGAACAATGAAGTGAGTGCCAAACAGGTATGGCCTCAACTTCTTCAGTGCCCAGACCACAGCAAAGGCCTTCCTCTTAATGGTAGACCAACGCTTTTCTCTAGGGGTCAACCTCCTACTAATAAAAGCAACAGGTTGATCCTGGCCCTCAGAATTAAGTTGTGATAGGACTGCCCCTACTCCTAGTTCAGATGCTTCAGTTTGGACATAGAATTTTTTAGAGTAACAAGGGCTTTTCAGGACAGGTGCAGAGCACATGGCCTGCTTCAGCTCCTCAAAAGCTTTCTGACAGTTTGCTGTCCATAATACCTTTTTAGGCATTTTTTTGGATGTGAGGTCATTAAGAGGGGCTGCAATGGAGCCATAGTTCTTAATGAACCTCCTGTAATACCCAGTGAGGCCTAGGAAGGCTCTCACCTGAGTCTGAGTAGTAGGGGGAACCCAATCAATAATTGTTTGGATTTTCCCCTGAAGTGGTGCAATCTGTTCCCCACCAACAAAGTGTCCCAGATAAACCACCTTACCCTGCCCTATCTGGCACTTTGAAGCCTTGATAGTGAGGCCTGCCTTTTGCAGGGCCTCCAAAACTTTCCATAGGTGGACCAGGTGATCATCCCAGCTGGAGCTAAAGACAGCTATATCGTCCAAATATGCTGCACTGAAAGCTTCCAGCCCTTGCAGGACTGTGTTCACCAACCTCTGAAAAGTGGCAGGTGCATTTTTCAAACCAAAAGGCATTACAGTAAACTGGTAATGTCCTCCAATGGTTGAAAATGCTGTCTTAGGTTTAGCATCTTCTGACAATTTGATCTGCCAATACCCTGCAGTCAAGTCAAAAGTGCTTAGATACTTGGCAGATGCCAGTGTATCTATGAGCTCATCTGCCCTGGGTACAGGGTGAGCATCAGTTTTGGTTACCAAGTTGAGACCTCTATAGTCTACACAAAACCGCATTTCCTTCTTTCCATCTTTGGAATGGGGTTTTGGTACAAGTACCACAGGAGAAGCCCATGGACTGTCAGAGTGCTCAACCACTCCTAGTTCTAACATTTTCTGGACTTCTTGCTTTATGCAGTCCCTGACATGGTCAGGCTGCCTATAGATCTTACTTTTGACAGGCAAGCTGTCTCCAGTATCTATAGTGTGCTCACACCAAGAAGTGGTACCTGGCACAGTAGAGAAGAGTTCAGAGAATTGATCTAGGAGGTTTATGCAATTGTCTTTCTGCTCAGCAGTAAGACAATCAGCCAAAACTACACCTTCCACCAGAGCATCTTGTTCTGTGGAAGAGAAGAGATCAGGTAGAGGATCACTGTCTTCTTCCTGTCCCTCATCTGTTGCCATGAGCAGGGTGAGATCAGCCCTGTCATAGTAGGGTTTCAGGCGGTTTACATGGAGTACCCTAAGGGGACTCCTTGCAGTGCCTAAGTCAACTAAATAGGTGACTTCTCCCTTTTTCTCAACAATTGTGTGGGGTCCACTCCATTTATCTTGGAGTGCTCTTGGGGCCACAGGCTCCAAGACCCACACTTTCTGCCCTGGTTGGTACTGAACCAGAACAGCCTTCTGATCATGCCATTGCTTCTGGAGCTCTTGGCTGGCCTGAAGGTTTTTACTGGCCTTTTTCATGTACTCAGCCATTCTTGATCTGAGGCCATGTACATAATCCACAATATCCTGCTTAGGAGCTTTTAAAGGTTGTTCCCAACCCTCCTTTACAAGTGTGAGTGGACCCCTAACAGGGTGTCCAAAAAGAAGTTCAAAGGGGCTGAAGCCCACTCCTTTCTGGGGTACCTCCCTGTAGGCAAAAAGGAAGCATGGTAGAAGGATATCCCATCTCCTGCGGAGTTTTTCAGGGAGACCCATAATCATGCCTTTGAGAGTTTTATTAAATCTCTCCACCAGTCCATTTGTTTGTGGATGATAGGGTGTTGTGAACTTGTACGTTACACCACACTCCTTCCACATGGCCTTTAGGTATGCAGACATGAAATTGCTTCCCCTGTCTGATACCACTTCCTTTGGGAAGCCCACCCTGGAAAATATTCCCAGGAGGGCCTTTGCCACTGCAGGTGCTGTAGTGGTCCTTAAAGGAATAGCTTCAGGATATCTTGTGGCATGGTCCACTACCACCAAGATAAATCTATTGCCTGAAGCAGTAGGAGGGTCAAGGGGGCCAACTATGTCAACCCCTACCCTTTCAAAGGGAACCCCAACCACAGGCAGTGGGATAAGGGGTGCCTTTGGGGTGCCACCTGTCTTGCCACTGGCTTGACAGGTTTCACAGGACTTACAAAATTCCTTTGTGTCCTCAGACATTCTAGGCCAATGAAACAGGGGAACAAGCCTGTCCCAAGTTTTCATTTGTCCTAGATGCCCAGCTAGGGGAATGTCATGTGCCAGGGTTAGGAGGAACTTTCTGTACTCCTGAGGGATCACTAATCTCCTGGCAGCTCCAGGTTTAGGATCCCTATGATCAGTGTACAAGAGGTTGCCCTCCCAGTAAACTCTGTGAGAGTCACTGACATCCCCATTAGCCTGTTTGACAGCTTGCTGTCTGAGACCCTCTAATGTGGGACAGGTTTGCTGTGCCACACTCAGCTCCTCTCTGGCAGGCCCCCCTTCACCCAAAAGCTCAGCAGTGTCTGCTTCCAGCTCCTCTGGTGTAGGTTCTGCACAGGGAGGGAATTCTTCTTCCTCAGAAGTTGAATCCACTGTAGAGGGAGGGATAGTAGGAAGTGGTTTGCTTCTACTAGCCCTAGCTTTAGGGAGCACTTGGTCCATTGTTCCAGGATCCAAGCTTCCCTGTCCTTTTTGCATTTTGGTCTGAGCCCTTGTCAAAGCAAAAATATGCCCTGGGATGCCCAGCATTGCTGCATGGGCCTCCAACTCCACATCTGACCAAGCTGATGTCTCCAAATCATTTCCTAGTAGACAGTCTACAGGTTAATCTGTGGCTACCACAACTTTCTTTGGACCAGTAACCCCCCCCCAGTTGAGATTAACAACAGCCATGGGGTGGCTAAGTGTGTTGTTGTGAGCATCGGTTACTTGGTACTGGTGACCAAGTAGGTGTTGTTCAGGGTGGACCAGTTTCTCTATGACCATAGTCACACTGGCTCCAGTGTCCCTGTAGGCCTGAACCTCAACACCATTTATTAGGGGTAGCTGCTTGTACTTATCCATATTAAGGGGACAAGCAACTAAGGTGGCTAAATCAATAGCCCCCTCAGAGACTAACACAGCCTCTGTGGCCTCCCTAACAAGGCCAACCCCAACTAAGTTACCAATAGTGAGCCCAGCTACTCCCTTGGATTGGCTATTGTAGGAAAGTACCATCTTGCCTGGCATGTTACCCCCATTTTTCACTGTATATATGTTGTTTTAGTTGTATGTGTCACTGGGACCCTGGTAACCCAGGGCCCCAGTGCTCATAAGTGTGCCTGAATGTGTTACCTGTGTAGTGACTAACTGTCTCACTGAGGCTCTGCTAATCAGAACCTCAGTGGTTATGCTCTCTCATTTCTTTCCAAATTGTCACTAACAGGCTAGTGACCATTTTTACCAATTTACATTGGCTTACTGGAACACCCTTATAATTCCCTAGTATATGGTACTGAGGTACCCAGGGTATTGGGGTTCCAGGAGATCCCTATGGGCTGCAGCATTTCTTTTGCCACCCATAGGGAGCTCTGACAATTCTTACACAGGCATGCCACTGCAGCCTGAGTGAAATAACGTCCACGTTATTATACAGCCATTTTACACTGCACTTAAGTAACTTATAAGTCACCTATATGTCTAACCTTTACCTGGTAAAGGTTAGGTGCAAAGTTACTTAGTGTGAGGGCACCCTGGCACTAGCCAAGGTGCCCCCACATTGTTCAGAGCCAATTCCCTGAACTTTGTGAGTGCGGGGACACCATTACACGCGTGCACTACATATAGGTCACTACCTATATGTAGCTTCACAATGGTAACTCCGAATATGGCCATGTAACATGTCTATGATCATGGAATTGACCCCTCTATGCCATCCTGGCATAGTTGGCACAATCCCATGATCCCAGTGGTCTGTAGCACAGACCCTGGTACTGCCAAACTGCCCTTCCTGGGGTTTCACTGCAGCTGCTGCTGCTGCCAACCCCTCAGACAGGCAGCTGCCCTCCTGGGGTCCAGCCAGGCCTGGCCCAGGATGGCAGAACAAAGAACTTCCTCTGAGAGAGGGTGTGACACCCTCTCCCTTTGGAAAATGGTGTGAAGGCAGGGGAGGAGTAGCCTCCCCCAGCCTCTGGAAATGCTTTGTTGGGCACAGATGTGCCCAATTCTGCATGAGCCAGTCTACACCGGTTCAGGGACCCCTTAGCCCCTGCTCTGGCGCGAAACTGGACAAAGGAAAGGGGAGTGACCACTCCCCTGACCTGCACCTCCCCTGGGAGGTGTCCAGAGCTCCTCCAGTGTGCTCCAGACCTCTGCCATCTTGGAAACAGAGGTGCTGCTGGCACACTGGACTGCTCTGAGTGGCCAGTGCCACCAGGTGACGTCAGAGACTCCTGCTGATAGGCTCCTTCAGGTGTTAGTAGCCTATCCTCTCTCCTAGGTAGCCAAACCCTCTTTTCTGGCTATTTAGGGTCTCTGTCTCTGGGGAAACTTTAGATAACGAATGCAAGAGCTCATCCGAGTTCCTCTGCATCTCTCTCTTCACCTTCTGATAAGGAAACGACCGCTGACCGCACTGGAAGCCTGCAAACCTGCAACATAGTAGCAAAGACGACTACTGCAACTCTGTAACGCTGATCCTGCCGCCTTCTCAACTGTTTTCCTGCTTGTGCATGCTGTGGGGGTAGCCTGCCTCCTCTCTGCACCAGAAGCTCCGAAGAAATCTCCCGTGGGTCGACGGAATCTTCCCCCTGCAACCGCAGGCACCAAAAAGCTGCATTACCGGTCCCTTGGGTCGCCTCTCAGCACGACGAGCGAGGTCCCTCGAATCCAGCGACTCTGTCCAAGTGACCCCCACAGTCCAGTGACTCTTCAGCCCAAGTTTGGTGGAGGTAAGTCCTTGCCTCACCTCGCTGGGCTGCATTGCTGGGAACCGCGACTTTGCAGCTGCTCCGGCCCCTGTACACTTCCGGCGGAAATCCTTTGTGCACAGCCAAGCCTGGGTCCACGGCACTCTAACCTGCATTGCACGACTTTCTAAGTTGGTCTCCGGCGACGTGGGACTCCTTTGTGCAACTTCGGCAAGCACCGTTTCACGCATCCTCATAGTGCCTGTTTCTGGCACTTCTCCGGGTGCTACCTGCTTCAGTGAGGGCTCTTTGTCTTGCTCGACGTCACCTCTCTCTTCAGGTCCAATTTGCGACCTCCTGGTCCCTCCTGGGCCCCAGCAGCGTCCAAAAACGCCAAACGCACGATTTGCGACTAGCAAGGCTTGTTGGCGTCCTTCCGGCGGGAAAACACTTCTGCACGACTCTCCAAGGCGAGAGGGATCCGTCCACCAAAGGGGAAGTCTCTAGCCCTTTTCGTTCCTGCAGAAACCTCAGCTTCTTCTGTCCAGTAGAAGCTTCTTTGCTCCTACCACTACAACCCCTACTGCTACCCCTAGTGTCCCTACTAATAGCAGTGGTGGTGGGAGCAAACCTACTAATAGCTGTAGGAGGCTGGACTGGCTTGTAGTGAGTACCAAGGGGTACTTGCACCTTGCACCAGGCCCAGTTATCCCTTATTAGTGTATAGGGTGTCTAGCAGCTTAGGCTGATAGATAATGGTAGCTTAGCAGAGCAGCTTAGGCTGAACTAGGAGACGTGTGAAGCTACTACAGTACCACCTAGTGTCATATGCACAATATCATAAGAAAACACAATACACAGTTATACTAAAAATAAGGTACTTTATTTTTATGACAATATGCCAAAGTATCTTAGAGTGTACCCTCAGTGAGAGGATAGGAAATATACACAAGATATATATACACAATAGCAAAAATATGCAGTATAGTCTTAGAAAACAGTGCAAACAATGTATAGTTACAATAGGATGCAATGGGGAAACATAGGGATAGGGGCAACACAAACCATATACTCCAAAAGTGGAATGCGAACCACGAATGGACCCCAAACCTATGTGACCTTGTAGAGGGTCGCTGGGACTATTAGAAAATAGTGAGAGTTAGAAAAATAACCCTCCCCAAGACCCTGAAAAGTGAGTGCAAAGTGCACTAAAGTTCCCCTAAGGACAAAGTAGTCGTGTTAGAGGAATAATGCAGGAAAGACACAAACCAGCAATGCAACAACTGTGGATTTCCAATCTAGGGTACCTGTGGAACAAGGGGACCAAGCCCAAAAGTCACAAGCAAGTCGGAGATGGGCATATGCCCAGGAAATGCCAGCTGTGGGTGCAAAGAAGCTTCTACTGGACAGAAGAAGCTGAGGTTTCTGCAGGAACGAAAAGGGCTAGAGACTTCCCCTTTGGTGGACGGATCCCACTCGCCGTGGAGAGTCGTGCAGAAGTATTTTCCCGCCGAAAGAACGCCAACATGTCTTGCTAGTTGCAAATCGTGCGGTTAGCGTTTTTGGACGCTACTGTGGCCCAGGAGGGACCAGGAGGTCGCAAATTGGACCAGGAGGTAGAGGGGACGTGGAAAAGACAAGGAGCCCTCTCAGCAGCAGGTAGCACCCGGAGAAGTGCCAGAAACAGGCACTACAAAGATGCGTGAAACAGTGCTCACCCGAAGTTACACAAAGGAGTCCCACGTCGCCGGAGACCAACTTAGAAAATCGTGCAATGCAGGTTAGAGTGCCGTGGACCCAGCCTTGGCTGTGCACAAAGGATTTCCACCGGAAGTGCACAGGGGCCGGATTAGCTGCAAAAGTCGTGGTTCCCAGCAATGCAGTCTAGCGAGGTGAGGCAAGGACTTACCTCCACCAAACTTGGACTGAAGAGTCACTGGACTGTGGGGGCCACTTGGACACAGTTGCTGGATTCGAGGGACCTCGCTCGTCGTGCTGAGAGGAGACCCAAGGGACCGGTAATGCAGCTTTTTGGTGCCTGCGGTTGCAGGGGGAAGATTCCGTCGACCCACGGGAGATTTCTTCGGAGCTTCTAGTGCAGAGAGGAGGCAGACTACCCCCACAGCATGCACCACCAGGAAAACAGTCGAGAAGGCGGCAGGATCAGCGTTACAGAGTTGCAGTAGTCGTCTTTGCTACTTTGTTGCAGTGTTGCAGGCTTCCAGCGCGGTCAGCAGTCGATTCCTTGGCAGAAGGTGAAGAGAGAGATGCAGAGGAACTCTGATGAGCTCTTGCATTCGTTATCTAAAGTTTCCCCAGAGACAGAGACCCTAAATAGCCAGAAAAGAGGGTTTGGCTACTTAGGAGAGAGGATAGGCTAGCAACACCTGAAGGAGCCTATCACAAGGAGTCTCTGACGTCACCTGGTGGCACTGGCCACTCAGAGCAGTCCAGTGTGCCAGCAGCACCTCTGTTTCCAAGATGGCAGAGGTCTGGAGCACACTGGAGGAGCTCTGGACACCTCCCAGGGGAGGTGCAGGTAAGGGGAGTGGTCACTCCCCTTTCCTTTGTCCAGTTTCGCGCCAGAGCAGGGCTAAGGGGTCCCCTGAACTGGTGTAGACTGGCTTATGCAGAATTGGGCACATCTGTGCCCAAGAAAGCATTTCCAGAGGCTGGGGGAGGCTACTCCTCCCCTGCCTTCACACCATTTTCCAAAGGGAGAGGGTGTCACACCCTCTCTCAGAGGAAGTTCTTTGTTCTGCCATCCTGGGCCAGGCCTGGCTGGACCCCAGGAGGGCAGATGCCTGTCTGAGGGGTTGGCAGCAGCAGCAGCTGCAGTGAAACCCCAGGAAGGGCAGTTTGGCAGTACCAGGGTCTGTGCTACAGACCACTGGGATCATGGGATTGTGCCAACTATGCCAGGATGGTATAGAGGGGGCAATTCCATGATCATAGACATGTTACATGGCCATATTCGGAGTTACCATTGTGAAGCTACATATAGGTAGTGACCTATATGTAGTGCACGCGTGTAATGGTGTCCCCGCACTCACAAAGTCCGGGGAATTTGCCCTGAACAATGTGGGGGCACCTTGGCTAGTGCCAGGGTGCCCTCACACTAAGTAACTTTGCTCCTAACCTTTACCAGGTAAAGGTAAGACATATAGTTGACTTATAAGTTACTTAAGTGCAGTGTAAAATGGCTTTGAAATAACGTGGACGTTATTTCACTCAGGCTGCAGTGGCAGGCCTGTGTAAGAATTGTCAGATCTCCCTATGGGTGGCACAAGAAATGCTGCAGCCCATAGGGATCTCCTGGAACCCCAATACCCTGGGTACCTCAGTACCATATACTAGGGAATTATAAGGGTGTTCCAGTATGCCAATGTGAATTGGTGAAATTGGTCACTAGCCTGTTAGTGGCAATTTGGAATGCAAAGAGAGAGCATAACCACTGAGGTTCTGGTTAGCAGAGCCTCAGTGAGACAGTTTGTCATCACACAGGGATCACATACAGGGCACACTTATGAGCACTGGGGCCCTGGCTGGCAGGGTCCCAGTGACACATACAACTAAAACAACATATATACAGTGAAATATGGGGGTAATATGCCAGGCAAGATGGTACTTTCCTACACGCACCCACAAAGGAGAACAACCCTAAATTAAAATCAACATATTGGTGCAGGCTAGTGTCCGTTTGGTCTACCTCATTTGTACTTATTGTCCTTTTATATCTATTTTTAAGGATGTAATTGAACAGTTTAAAATTTCGGTGATATGATGCCGGGGCCAAAAACACTGGGGGTAATAGAAAAGATACATAACACACACTTGACCACCCAACAGGTAGTTGGTGATATCCATAGTTACCACAAACAAAATATGTATTATGTGAAGCTGTAAAACTATTATTATTTACACCGTCAATAGTTAAAATCAAGGTACAATTGCTTATCCCTACTGGAATTCGCCTAATGCTACGTATACATAAATCTGCTTTAGTTTTTGTGACAGAAATCACAAATTGTTCTTTCTTGTCAGAGTCTCTTATATTTGTGAAGACATATGGTATTAAAACATTGTCTGATTGATACTCTTCCCATTCCCATTTAGTTCCTTTGGCTTGGGGATACCTGTCTTTGTCTTGGTAGCATACTTTATTAAGGCGAAAAAGAAGTCCGCCCTCTGTACGTTTGCCAGATGCAAATAAAAGCGTATACCAAGCTTGACAAGAACCATTGTGTGAAAAAGGAAGAGGAAAGAAAGGTGTTCCTCCTTTCTTTTGATGCGCAGGTATCATTCCACATACTCAACAGTTAGTAGTATTTGTAGCATTATGAGTATGATGCAACATCTGAATGAAAGTATTATTGAAGTACGATTGACGGTGCTTCTGCTCCTGATAGGGAAGCGTAAAGTAATAGTGATCCTCTGGTACTGCAGTATTGGCAACAAAAAACTCACGAGCAGGAGCCTTCTTTTCAACAAACCAGGTGATTATTGCTATAACCACCAAAACAACAACAAACCCCATTGTATTAATGATCAGTTTGTTATTCATTTTAGCAACAGTGAAGTGATAATCGATCCTTTCAGAAATTAATAAAAAACAATCGTTGGAGCTCTTATCAATGGGCAGCCGCTGATTTCTTCACCACGGGCCAAGACGGGTGTCTCTTCTCTAATGCATGGCTTATCCCCCCCCTTGCCAAATTGGCTCTCCGTTTCACTAACCCAGGGCGGTAGCTCAACCAGTTTTCCCCAGCACTACGGGGTCTTTCCTCGGTCTCAAATTATATTGCGACACTCCAGAAATCGTATGGTCCGGGAAGAACTCCGCAGATTCGTCAGGTGATATAGCACGGCCTTTCTCCGTAGTCAAATCTCTCGATGTTGGGTCAGCACAACAGGTTCTACCAAGGTAGGTAGCAGTCTCTTGCAGTGAGTACTATGGACCCAATTCTTTCAGTTTGTCACCTGTTCTGGGCCTCGCCACCTTCATTCCAAGCTGCTTGATCTTTCAAAGGACTTAATCATCACCTGGTCACCAGGTCGGAGTTCATGGCCTTCACCTATAGATCTGTCAGGAAGTGCTTCTCGAACCTGTTGATGAATAGAAACCAAATTGTCTGTTAACTGTGCCAAATAATCATTCATCAGGACACAAAGTACATCATGTACAGAATTTGGCTTAGGAACTCCCCAAATGTTCATTGGCCTTCCAAACACTATTTCGTAAGGAGTAAGGCCGATTTGAGAGTGTGGCACTGACCTAATAGACAATAATGCCAACGGTAATGCATCCAGCCAAGTTAAGGATGTGGAAGCCTGTATCTTCGCTAACTTCAGCTTCAAAGTAGCATTATACCTTTCCACCAACCCTGCTGATTGTGGGTGGAAAACCGCATGGAACTTCTGTTTGATCCCTAATACTTTCAGGACATACTTAATAACATCCCCAACAAAATGAGGTCCGTTATCATTCCATAAAAGTCTGCAAACACCAAACCTAGGGAACAATTCTTTCAAAAGCATCTTCGCTGTGGTAATGGCAGTATTATCCTTTGCGGGGTACGCCTCTATCCATTTACTGAAGGCACATACCACCACCAAGACATACTTTAAATTGTTGCAGCGTTCAAGCTGAATATAATCCATTTGTAGAACTTCAAAAGGTGCAGTTGGTGTAGCAAACCCTCCCGCAGGAGTACGTGCCCCTTTTCCAGGATTGTATTGTAAACAGATCAAACAAGACTGTACTACTCTCTTAGCTGTACTGGAAATTTCTGGATGCTCCCAAACTTGCGTAAGCAACTTCGTTATTGTTGAAGCTCCAACATGTGCCAGCCCATGTGCCATCTGAACCATAGGTTGTACAAAAGCTATAGGCAATTTCCATTTATCCATCTACTTATTCCGCCAACAGCCTTCATCATCCAATTCTCCTTCTTCAGACCATTGCTCACAATCTTTCACAGAAGCAGAGTTCTGTATATCTAATACGTCTTGTCTAGCATTATGCCAACGTTCAGCTTGTGACTTCACTACATACACAGAAGTAGTACTTCGCTGCATCGCAGTCTCACGTGCTACGTGGTCCGCAAGGGCATTACCTTGCCCTATCTTATCGGTCACTTTCTTGTGTGCACTAAAAAGTGTGCACTACATTTCACAATAGCTAGTTTCTTTGGATATGTCAATGCAGTCAAGAGGTTATGCACTAATTCTCCGTGCATTATCTGCATCCCGTGGGATGTGAGAAAGCCTCTCTTCTTCCAAAGCAAACCAAAATCATGAGCCACTCCAAAAGCATAGCGGCTGTCTTTATAAATGTTCACATAGAAGTCAGTACTAAGCTCACATGCTCGTGTCAAAGCTATTAGTTCAGCTGCTTGAGCTGACTTCTGTGGTATACGAGATGTCTCCACTACTGTGTGTATTGTGGTGATTGCATATGCAGCTGAGTCTGGCAACTTCAAACAAGACCCATCAACCCACAATTCCCTGTCTACATCTGGAAGGGGCGTATCTTGTAAATCAATACGACCCTTTGTCTGTTCTTCCGTAAGGAAGGAATGGTTTCTTACCTGTAACTCCAGTTCTCTCGTAGGGGTATTTCCATGATAGTCATAAGCACTGAATAGTTCTGCGCGCCTGCGGGGACCCCGGAGCACTGTTCTGTAATGTATTCTTAAGTGTAGATGCCAGCCTTTCTTGAAAAGAGGCCTGTTAAAACCACTTAAGAATAACACTGGCAGCCTATGTGAACAGCTACACAGGCCAAATTGTTTATTCTTGAGATTGGAAAGAAAGACAGCTGTAGTATAAATACACCTTTAAACACACATTTATTCTAGAAATGTAGTAAAAAATATATTCTTACACTTTATTTACACCTCCAAATGAGAATAAAACAAAGCAGGGCAGTGTAGCCCATAGGCTGCCATTATACAGGATGTAAATAGAGCTGTGCCTTTAAGAAAGGAAAGTCTTCCTGCATTCCATCATGCACAGCAAAAGGCAGTTGCCTCAGTTCTTTTTTGTAGGCTTGTAACATGACATGAAGAAACATGAACATTCTTTGTAATACCAACATCGTTATCATTATAGCAACTTTTCCTATGTCAAGTCCACCGGGGAGGAGGGAGGGTTGCTTATGACTATCATGGAAATACCCCTACGAGAGAACTGGAGTTACAGGTAAGAAACCATTCCTTCTCTCGTAGGGGATTTCCATGTATAGTCATAAGCACTGAATAGATTAGCAAGCCCATCCCCATAACCGCGGTGGAGTAGACAGAATAATACTGAAACCATAAAATTATGCAAATAAGTTCTTGAGAGAGGCCTGTCCGACCTGCGAATCTGCCCTAGCATCTGAATCAAGGCAGTAATGCTTAGTAAAGGTATGGGCCGATTTCCGAGTGGCCACTTTGCATATTTCTGACAAAGAACTATTTCTCATCAAGGCAGCAGTCGCTGCCTTCCCTCTAGTAGAATGGGCTTTTGGCCTGCCGTCAAGCGATTTATTTGCTAACTGATAACAAAAAACGATACATGAGACAATCCACCTGCATAAGGATTGTTTGGAAGTGGCTAACCCTGTTCTAACCGGGCCATAGTTAATAAACAGCTGCTGTGATTTACGCAAGCATTTTCTCCTGTCCAACTAAAATTTTAAAACCCTCTTTACGTCGAGAGAATGTAGGGTTCTCTCTGCAGGGATAGAAGGACTTTGGAAGAAAGTTGGTAATGAAATTGTTTGGTTCACATGGAAGTCTGAAACGACTTTAGGTAAAAATTTTGGCTCTGTCCTCATAACTACTTTTGAAGAATGAAAAACCGTATAAGGCTCTTGAGCGCAAAGGGCCTGGATCTCACTGACCCTTCAAGCTGATGTGATTGCAACCAGAAAAGCAGTTTTCCACGTAAGATGTTGGAGTGATGCTTTATGTATTGGTTCAAACGGAGGTAGCATCAGACGCGAGAGGACAATATTCAGTTCCCATGGAGGAGATGGTCTTCTTATGGGAGGAAAGACCTTTTTCAAACCCTCCAGGAAGTCTTTTATGATTGGAATCCTAAAGAAAGAGGTTTGGGAAGGGCTCTTTCTAAATGCCGTTAGAACCGCCATGTGTACTTTTATTGATGACAATTGCAATCCAGACTTCGCCAAACCTAATAAGTATGGCAGAATAGTCTCCTCTCCGCAGGATATTGGGTCGACATTAATGTCCAAGCACCATACGCAGAACCTTTTCCGTTTGCAGGCATAAGCTGTTCTTGTGGAAGGGCGCTTCGCCTCCTTTAGAATCTCCATGCATTCCTGAGGTAGGTTCAGGTGACCATATTGTACTAACTCAGGAACCATGCTGCCAAATTCAGCGATGAGAGGTTGGGATGAGATATCTGGCCTCGGAACTTCGTGAGAAGGTCTGGGCGACAAGGCAGCCTGATGTGTGGTTTGAGTGACCGGTGAATGAGGTCTGGAAACCACCACTGGCGTGGCCATTCTGGGGCAATGAGAATCATCCTGGAGTGAGCATTAGACAGCTTCAGGAGGACTGCCGGTATCAGGGGAAGCGGTGGAAAGGCGTAAAGAAATGCTCCTGACCAGCTTATCCACAGGGCATTCCCCAGCGTTCCTGGACGGTAGTATCTGGAGGCGAAGTTTTGGCATTTTTTGTTTTCGGGGGTTGCGAATCGGTCTATAGAGGGGGTACCCCACATGGCAAAAATGGAACGGACGACGTTGTCGTGCAAAACCCATTCGTGGTTTTCGTCCATTGCGCGGCTGAGGGCATCCGCTTGAACATTCTGTATGCCCGGAAGGTGAGTTGCCACTAGCGAGAGGTTCCTGGCTAGCAGCCAATGCCAGATTGTTTGAGCCTCTGTCGACAGAGTGCTGGATCTGGTGACTCCTTGTTTGTTTAAATAATACATGGTGGCCATGTTGTCCATCTGGAGAAGCAGAGTTTTCGTCTTCAGAGATAGGAGGAAGGCCTTGAGCGCAAGATGGACTGCGCGAAGCTCCAACAGGTTGATGTGATACAGTCGCTCTCTCTGTGACCACTTGCCTTGGACTCGAAGGTGATCCATATGCGCTCCCCATCCGAGCAGCGATGCGTCTGTGACAATGGTTTGAGTTGGCGGCTGTTGTTGGAATGGAATCCCCTCCAGAAGATTGTTGAGCGAACACCACTACTTGAGGGATTGTAAGGCATGGGGAGAAAGAAGGACGCTGTTCTCCCAATCGTCCACTAGTTGACACCATTGATCCTCCAGACATTCCTGTAAGGGTCTCATATGGAGGCGAGCATTGGGAATGAGGTGGATGCAAGACGCCATCGAGCCCAGGAGAGTGGATATCACTCTTGCAGTGGTCTGAGGTGTTTTCTCGAGCTGCTGGCACTTTTGGAGGATTGATAATCGTCGTTCCTCCGAAGGAAACACCTTTCCTTGTTTGGTATCTATGATGGCACCTAAGTAATGCAGCCTCTGAACAGGTGTTGCTGTGGATTTGGGGAACTGACTTGAAGGCCCAGACTCTGGAGAAGCTGGTGAGACCAGTTGAAATGCTGTTGAGCCTCTAGATATGTTGAAGCTTTTATGAGCCAATCGTCTAGATAGGGGTAGACGCATATTCAATGTTTCCTCAAATGGGCTGCCACCACCGCCATGCATTTGGAAAAAGTTCTCGGTGCTGATTTGAAGCCGAACGGTAGTACCGTAAATTGGTAATGACTTTTTCTGACGATGAACCTTAGAAACTTTCGATGCTTCTCGATCACCGGAATGTGAAAGTAAGCGTTGCGGAGGTCTATCGCGCAGAGCCAGTCGCCCTGACGAAGTTGAGGGTAAATTTGGTGCAAGGATAGCATCCTGATTTTTTCTCTGCGAATCCACTTGTTTGCTACCCTTAGGTCTAGAATGGGACGAAACTCTTATTTGTCTTTCTTTGGTACCAAGAAATACCTTGAGTAGATTCTCTTTCCGTGCTGATTGATCGAGACGGGTTCTATTGCTCTCTTTTGTAATAGGGTTGCTACTTCTAATTGAAGAGCGTCGAGGTGGTGACTCACTGGTTTGGGTGGAATAGACGGCGGAGGGCTGATGAACCTGAGAGAGTAGCCATTCCGCACAATATTCAACACCCAGGCGTCTGATGTAATGCGCTGCCACTCGTCCAGATGATTTGAGATACTTCCCCCTACCAGAGTGGGTAACGGAGGAGGGGGAAGCGAGGATTCAGGGCTTAGACGCTGGTGCATGACGAGCTGTCTGGGTTTGCGGTGTGGAGCGACCCCTTGACGGCTTTCGTTGGGTCGAGAAGGTTCTTTGATGCTGTTGCTGTTGCGGGGGTCTTGAAGACATCCACTGTGGCGTTTGATATCTCTGAGTAAAGAGCCTTTGATGGTAGGGACGGAATGTTTTTCGTAGCTCTCTTGGTCTCTCGATGCCCACCGCTTTCAGAGAGTCTACTTCAGTTTTCATTCTCGACATCTCGTCGTCAGCATGAGAGCCAAACAAAGTGGAGCCTGAGAAGGGCAAATTTTGAATTCTCTGTTGTGCCTCTGGTTTAAGAGACGTCAGGCGTAGCCAAGCCTGTCTTCTTAAGGACACTCCATGAGCATAATTATGGGCGGATAGCAACGAAGAGTCGGCAGCGGCGCTGATCACTTGATTTGAGACCATGGCACCTTCACTCAAGATCTCCAAAAAATCTTCTCTTTTCTCTTTAGGGAGATGTTCCGCAAATTGCAGCATAGAGTCCCAAAGGGCACGATCATACCTGCCTAACAGCGCAGTAGCACTGGCTGCTTTCATCGTGATGGCTGAGGTAGAGCATACTTTGCGGCCTGCGGCATCAATCTTTCTACTCTCCTTGTCCGGTGGTGAGGAGGAAGACGGAGATGTAGAATGCAACTTTTTTGCAGCCACTATGACCACGGAGTCAGGCACCGGATCCAACCTTAGGAATAGAGGGTCCTGCTCCGGAGGGCGATATTTCTTTATAAGCCTGGAAGGAGCAGTTTTAGCTGTGGCCGGTGTTAAAAATATATCGATTGCCGGTTCAAGAAGCCCTGGGACCAGTGGTAGTAATGGTCTTGAAGATGCCCGCTGGTGTAATGTCTCGAAAATCACAGAGGTCGTTGGAGCAGGTACCGCCAGCGGGATGTTTAATTTGGTAGCACCGCGCACTAGGACCTCTTGGAAGGTGTTCACGTCGTCTATGGGAGAAACTCTCGGAGACGGTGAGTCAGATGGGGTTGGAGAGTAATCCCTTGTGGATGAGGAAGAATGTCTATGGTGGGAATGAGGAGATCTTTGAACCGATTCACGTTGACTATGGTGTCGAGAGGAAGAGGAGCGTCTCGAAGATTGTCGGGAATATCTTGTGGATTCCGCTGGAGTCACTGGAGTGGACTCTGAAGGAGGAGCCGGCGGAGGAGCTGTAGGTGCCAGAGGTGTCTGTGGCAGAGGTGACCGCTGAGGAGACGGCTGAGGTGAAGTTGGTAGAAGAATGAGAGAAGCCGAGGATTCTGAGGTGGTATAAACCCTCCTAGGCCTCTTTGAGTGCCTCCTCGACGTCGACACACGTCTCGACGTCGAAGTACGATGACGGCGAGTACCTCTCGGTGTTGACTCCTCTCGTCGCTGAGATCCTCTCGATGGTGATCTCCCTCGATGAGATGACGGCGAGCGTCTTCGATGACGAGTACTGTCCACCGACATCGATCGTCCCCGTCGCGGCGACGGCGACCTGGACGAAGACCTTCTTGACGGCGAGTGTCTACGCCGTCCTGACTGCGATACGGCTGTCGACGTCGAGCGATGTCTCTTCCTCGACGGTGAGTCGGTCCTCGACGGCGAACATGTAGGGGCCATTCCCGGTCTCGACGTCAATGCTTTCGACCCATTCAGAGACCTATGGCATTTGTGAGCAGGTATGGCAGCTGCTCCAGAGGACACAAGTGAGCCCTGGTAGAAGATTGACCTTCTCCTCGCTCTGTGGCAGATTGCCCTCTTCTTCTCCTGTCCTCTCTTGCCTGGAGCCGAATTTTCTCCCTGTCGCGAAGAGTTCTTCTAGAGAAAGTTTTGCAAATGTCACAGGCATCAGGTTTGTGACTTGATGGTAGGCAAATAATGCAGACCTGGTGTGGGTCTGTTTTGGCCTTTTTCCTGCCACAACTAGGGCACTTGTCAAAAAGTGAAGGCATTCTAAAGACAGAAAAACTTTAAATTTCTGTCAGAATTTGACAGGAAAGGTTAGCAAATGTTCACTCTAGATGAAAAACGTTGAGTGAAATTGAAATCCAAAGGATTTTAATTACATTTTCTGTCCAAAAAAAGCTTTGTGAGGTAGAGCTCAATGCTTCAGGGTCCTGTCAGAAGGAGCCGGAAAAAAGAACTGAGGCAACTGCCTTTTGCTGTGCATGATGGGATACAGGAAGACTTTCCTTTCTTAAAGGCACAGCTCTATTTACATCTTGTATAATGGCAGGTTATGGGCTACACTGCCCTGCATTGTTTTATTCTCATTTGGAGGCGTAAATAAAGTGTAAGAATATATTTTTTACTACATTTCTAGAATAAATGTGTGTTTAAAGGTGTATTTATACTACATCTGTCTTTCTTTCCAATCGCAAGAATAAACAATTTGGCCTGTGTAGCTGTTCACATAGGCTGCACAGTGTTATTCTTAAGTGGTTTTAACAGGCCTCTTTTCAAGAAAGGCTGGCCTCTACACTTAAGAATACATTACAGAACAGTGCTCCGGGGTCCCCGCAGGCGCGCTGAACTATTCAGTGCTTATGACTATACATGGAAATCCCCTACGAGAGAATAAACAATCATGTGTTTCTTGTGGCTGAGGCTGAGTCACTGGATATGGCAACAAAGTGGCTGGATTTAGCGTTGCACATCTCTTCAGTGTAATGTGAGGAGCCAGCAATGTCAATTCATATCCTGTCAGGCGAGTGCTAGTTAAATGTTGTGTCTTTGTTTGATTTAAAAGAGCATCAACCGCATGGGGTACTAACACCAACAGCTTATGTGACAAAACTATCCCTTCACTCTGATGTATTGACACAGCTGTTGCGGCAACTGAACGAAAACACCCAGGCAACGCTCGAGCGACAGGATCAAGTACTGCTGACAAATATGCACAGGGACGCTGCTTATCGCCATGTGTCTGTACTAAAACTGACAATGCACATCCATCTTTCTCATGTACGTAAAGTGCAAAAGGCTTCATGTAATCTGGAGTACCTAACACTGGTGCTGAACAAAGGGCTTGTCGGAGCTGCCGGAAAGCAGTCTCACATTCATCTGTCTATGCGAGGGGCATTGGAGTATCTTTAGTCAAAGTGCTAGCAAAGGTTTGACAATGTGTGAAAACCCTGATATCCATTGCCTACAAAAAGAAGTAAGACCAAGGAATGCATGAACATCTTTCTGAGTAGAGGGTACTGGTATGTCTAAAATTGCTTGAATACGATCTGATGTAAGTGCACGGCCCTCCTTAGACAAAAGGTGACTTAAATAGGTTACCTTTGGTCTACAATATTGTAATTTCTTTTGTGACACTTTATGACGGTGTGAAGCAAGAAATGAAAGTAAGGACAAAGTGCACTTTTCACATTGCTCAGGGGTATCAGCTGCCAACAAAATATCATCAACATATTGTATGAGAGCCACACCTTCAGGCAAAACAAAAGAATCAAGTTGTTGTTTTAACGCTTGACTATAAATACTAGGACTCTCAGTATAGCCTTGAGGAACTCTGCAAAATCTATACGATCGTTTATTCAAAGTAAAACCAAACAAATATTGGCTGTCAGGATGAATAGGGATCGAAAAGAAAGCATTCTTCAAGTCTATCACAGAGAACGTAGTTGCTGTCGGGGGAACCAAAGTAAGAAGTGTTGTGATGTCAGATACCACAGGATATTGTGGTATCACAATCTTATTGACTTCTCGTAAATCAATAATGAATCGGTAAATCCTAGTATCAGTATCCTTTTTCAAAATAGGAAGAATCGGACTGTTACAAACATTATACGGAACTTCCTCAACAACTCCAACTGCAATAAGATCATGCACAATTCGTGTGAGTGCTTCTTCGCCCTCCTGTGAAATTTTGTATTGAGGCAAACGTGGCAATACAGCTCCCTCCTTGACACTAATATGTACTAGTGGAATAATCATTTGTCCCACATCAGTATCTGAAGTAGCCCACAAAGTACTAGGGAGTGAAGCTAATGCAATATCCTCTTTAACAAGACAAACTCTTTCCATCACAGGATGATTATCATTTAAAATAACACGCACCCCTTCAGGAGAGCATCGTATTGTAGCCCTGAAATACTTGAGCATATCAAGACCCACAATATTGTCTGGTGTATTTGGAGAAAGCAAAAATGGGCATGGAGCAGTAAATTTATCAACATGGAATGCAAGTGTTTGTGACAATGGGCTAGGGGAAGGTGTTCCATCGAAACCTATCGATGTAATGGTTAAGCCAGATAGGGGAGCCCTTGGAATCAATTGTTTAGACAAGGCGCTATGAGTAGCTCCTGTATCAACCAGAAACTGATCAGTAGGACCCAAAACATGTGCTGTAACATAGGGACCCCTCTGATCTACTGGAACTTCAACTGATTCCTTACCCCATCCTAGGCAATCCTATGCATAAGCAGAATCTTGGAAACCAGGCTGCACATAGTTAGACATCTGGTATTGGTTGCGTCTATCAAAAGTGTTATTCCCATCTGCTCTCGTACATTAGCATCAACCCTAGCATGATCATTTGTGCTTCTTCTAGGCCCTGAATATCCTGAGCAATTTCTCATTTGTCCCCGACCACGTGAACACTGCTGAATACGTAGTGCTGGACAATCGGCAGCCCAATGCCCAAATTTCTTACAATACGCACACTGATCAACAGACAAATTCGAACGAGTGTAAGAAGAACCATAAGATCCACGTCCACCTCTATCACTACCTCTAAAAGGCGGACCATAAAATTGAGCCAACATAACCTTCATCTTTAATTCTTTAATCTTTTTATCCTCGCTACCTTTTGCTTCTAATTCCATACGTTCATAATACTGAGCCACAGTCAAAAGAGAAACCGGAGTAGAGGTAGTCCATGAACTTTCATTAGCTTTTAGATGACTAGCTATTCCTGGTAACAGATTCGCGACATATTTATCGACAAACAAATGTCTGCCCATATCATCTGACAATAACTGGCCGCTAAAATCATGAAATGCTTCTTCAAAGCGTGTAAAGAAATCAGAGACCGATTCATCTGCCTTTTGCTTACAAGGCGCTAAAACAGTCCAATCTATCTTTTTAGGGGGAATAATCGTTTTTAACTTAACTAATATGGCTGCGGGAAGATCTAGAATCAACTGATATGGCTTTTTCGCAGGTTCCTTATCCCAATCCATCTGTTCTAATTCTTTCCATGACGCCCCAAAAACTACACGATCATCAATTTTACGAACAGTTCTCCACATATCTGGCGGTAATATCAGTCCGAAAAATAAATCAATGTCAGCCAAAGTCATAGTACAAGAACTAATTGCTCCCTCAACTTCCTCATAAAAGGCGGCTGGATTTTTCCGCAGGTCAGGTAATGCTGTTTTAAGTGCCATTACATCTGCCCTATTCCAAGGAGTATACACCCAATTATAAATAAAATAACCCTTAGCATCAACAGAAGTTTTATCATCACTTGTACCCGATCCTTTAGGAGGAACATACAAAGGCGCGGCCTCCCACATTGGTTTCGCGTGAACTATCATAGTCTTATCTGTTCCGAAGATGGAAGCTTGCACCCCGCCGGTCCGAGATGTCTGTGCAACTACATCCACAGCCCTTTTCTCCTCTTTCAAACGGACTGCCACAACACATCATTTCACCAAACGCCTGACTGCATCAGCCACCAGGGAGAAAACAAAAAGACCATCACGCATTTGCTTATGATCAGCTGCTACATCATCGGGCTCTAACTCATCAGAATATTTCCGATATAGTTCAATAACTTCTGTGCTAAATGCCTCAGTAAAATATAGCTGCTCCTTTTCCGTCCACCCTTTCATATTGTCTAAAAGTTCAGAAGCAGAGACAACTCTTTGAATTGTTTTACGAGCAATAGATCTAAGCTCAGAAGCACGGTCGGCAGGCAACATAGAGAGACTGTATCGTATCTTCTGTTGCTCCGAACCGCAAACCTTAGCTAACTCATGAGGGGCAGAAGGAACGACATACGGAGGTGGAGGGCGATCTAGTAACAAAAAATCATTGTGTGGTTTATTAAAGATTGCATAGAGAGGTTGCCTAACGGTGTATTGGCCAGTTACCTGTAATTTACGTTCTTTCTCTGCTAGCTCCTTTTATTCATTTATTTCTTTCTTTCTCATTTCCAATGCTTTCACATATACGTTCTTCCGCTGCTCTTTCTCAAGCAAGGCTTGCTCACGCTTCACTCGTTGTAGGAGGCTGGACTGGCTTGTAGTGGGTACCAAGAGGTACTTACACCTTGCACCAGGCCCAGGTATCCCTTATTAGTGTAGAGGGGTGTCTAGCAGCTTAGGCTGATAGAAAAGGTAGCTTAGCAGAGCAGCTTAGGCTGAACTAGGAGACGAGTGAAGCTCCTACAGTACCACTAGGGTCACTTGCACAATATCATAAGAAAACACAATACACAGATATACTAAAAATAAAGGTACTTTATTTTTATGACAATATGCCAAAGTATCTCAGTGAGTACCCTCAGTATGAGGATAGCAAATATACACAAGATATATGTACACAATTCCAAAATATGCAGTAATAGCATAGAAAACAGTGCAAACAATGTATAGTCACAATAGAATGCAATGGGGGCACATAGGGATAGGGGCAACACAAACCATATACTCTAGAAGTGGAATGCGAACCACGAATGGACCCCAAACCTATGTGACCTTGTAGAGGGTCACTGGTACTGTAAGGAAACAGTGAGGGTTAGAAAAATAGCCCACCCCAAGTGCAAAGTGCACCTAAGTTCCCCAAAGAGCACAGAAGTCGTGATAGGGGAATTCTGCAGGAAAGACCAACACCAGCAATGCAACAACAATGGATTTCCAGACGAGAGTACCTGTGGAAAAAGGGGACCAAGTCCAAAAGTCACGATCGAACCGGGAGTGGGCAGATGCCCAGGAAATGCCAGCTGTGGGTGCAAAGAAGCTGCCACCGGATGGTAGAAGCTGTGGATTCTGCAAGAAAGACAAGGGCTAGAAAATTCCCCTTTGGAGGATGGATGTCCCACGTCGTGAAGAGTCGTGCAGAGGTGTTTCCGTGCAGAAAGACCACAAACAAGCCTTGCTAGCTGCAATGGGTCGCAGTTAGGGTTTTTGGATGCTGATGTGGCCCAGGAGGGACCAGGATGTCGCCAGAGGAGACAGAGGGGGCATCCAGCAAGACAAAGAGCCCACTCAGAAGCAAGCAGCACCCACAGAAGTGCCGGAACAGGCACTACGAAGTGGAGTGAACCGGAGCTCACCCGAAGTTGCACAAGAGAGTCCCACGACGCCGGAGGACAACTCAGAAGGTTGTGCAATGCAGGTTAGAGTGCCGGGGAGCCAGGATTGGCTGTGCACAAAGGAAATCCTGGAAGAGTGCACAGGAGCCGGAGTAGCTGCAAAACACACGGTTCCCAGCAATGCAGTCTAGCGTGGGGAGGCAAGGACTTACCTCCACCAAACTTGGACTGAAGAGTCACTGGACTGTGGGAGTCACTTGGACAGAGTTGCTGAGTTCAAGGGACCTCGCTCGTCGTGCTGAGAGGAGAGCCAGAGGACCGGTGATGCAGTTCTTTGGTGCCTGCGGTTGCAGGGGGAAGATTCCGTCGAACCACGGGAGATTTCTTCGGAGCTTCTAGTGCAGAGAGGAGGCAGACTACCCCCACAGCATGCACCAATAGGAAAACAGTCGAGAAGGTGGCAGGATCAGCGTTACAAGGTCGCAGTAGTCGTCTTTGCTATTTTGTTGCAGTTTTGCAGGCTTCCAGCACGGTCAGCAGTCGATTCCTTGGCAGAAGGTGAAGAGAGAGATGCAGAGGAACTCGGATGAGCTCTTGCATTCGTTATCTAAGGAATTCCCCAAAGCAGAGACCCTAAATAGCCAGAAAAGGAGGTTTGGCTACTTAGGAGAGAGGATAGGCTAGCAACACCTGAAGGAGCCTATCAGAAGGAGTCTCTGACGTCACCTGCTGGCACTGGCCACTCAGAGCAGTCCAGTGTGCCAGCAGCACCTCTGCTTTCAAGATGGCAGAGGTCTGGAGCACACTGGAGGAGCTCTGGGCACCTCCCAAGGGAGGTGCAGGTCAGGGGAGTGGTCACTCCCCTTTCCTTTGTCCAGTTTCGCACCAGAGCAGGGCTGAGGGATCCCTGAACCGGTGCAGACTGGCTTATGCAGAGATGGGCACCATCTGTGCCCCTCAAAGCATTTCCAGAGGCTGGGGGAGGCTACTCCTCCCCAGCCCTGACCCCTTTTTCCAAAGGGAGAAGGTGTAACACCCTCTCTCTGAGGAAGTCCTTTGTTCTGCCTTTCTGGGCCAGGCCTGGCTGGACCCCAGGAGGGCAGAAACCTGTCTGAGGGGTTGGCAGTAGCAGCAGCTGCAGTGAAACTCCGGGAATGGTAGTTTGGCAGTACCCGGGTCTGAGCTAGAGACTCGGGGGATCATGGAATTGTCTCCCCAATGCCAGAATGGCATTGGGGTGACAATTCCATGATCTTAGACATATTACATGGCCATGTTCGGAGTTACCATTGTGATGCTATACATATGTCGTGACATATGTATAGTGAACGCATGTAATGGTGTCCCCGCACTCACAAAGTCCGGGGAATTTGCCCTGAAAAATGTGGGAGCACCTTAGTTAGTGCCAGGGTGCCCACACACTAAGTAACTTAGCACCCAACCTTTACCAGGTAAAGGTTAGACATATAGGTGACTTATAAGTTACTTAAGTGCAGTGGTAAATGGCTGTGAAATAAAGTGGACGTTATTTCAATCAGGCTGCACTGGCAGGCCTGTGTAAGAATTGTCAGATCTCCCTATGGGTGGCACAAGAAATACTGCAGCCCATAGGGATCTCCTGGAACCCCAATACTTTGGGTACCTCAGAACCATATACTACGGAATTATAAGGGTGTTCCAGTATGCCAATGTAAATTAGTGAAATTGGTCACTAGCCTGTTAGTGACAATTAAGAAAGAAAATGAGAGAGCATAACCACTGAGGTTCTGGATAGCAGAGCCTCAGTGAGACAGTTAGTCATAACACAGGTAACACATACAGGGCACACTTATGAGCACTTGGGCCCTGGCTGGCAGGGTCCCAGTGACACATACAACTAAAACAACATATATACAGTGAAATATGGGGGTAACATGCCAGGCAAGATGGTACTTTCCTACACAACCCCCCCCAAACGAAGGACAAAAAGACTAGCCATGACCTGATGAGTCTTCATTGTCTAAGTGAAATATCTGGAGAGTCCATCTGCATTGGAGTGGGTACTCCCAGGTCTATGTTCCACTGTATAGTCCATTCCCTGTAGGGATATGGACCACCTCAACAATTTAGGGTTTTCACCTTTCATTTGTTTTGGTCAAAGTAGAGGTTTGTGGTCTGTCTGAACAATGAAGTGAGTGCCAAACAGGTATGGCCTCAACTTCTTCAGTGCCCAGACCACAGCAAAGGCCTCCCTCTCTATGGCAGACTAACGCTTTTCTCTAATGGGTCAACCTCCTGCTGATAAAAGCAACAGGTTGATCCTGACCATCAGAATTAAGTTGTGATAAGACTGCCCCTACCCCTAATTCAGATGCATCAGTTTGGACAATGAATTTTTTGGAGTAACAGGGGCTTTTCAGGACAGGTGCAGAGCACATGGCCTGCTTTAGCTCCTCAAAAGCTTTCTGACAGTTTGCTGTCCATAATACCTTCTTAGGCATTTTTTTAGATGTGAGGTCATTAAGAGGGGCTGCAATGGAGCCATAGGGGGTCATTCTGACCCTGGCGGTCACCGACCGCCAGGGCCAACGACCGCGGAAGCACCGCCAACAGGCTGGCGGTGCTTCCCTGGCCATTCTGACGGCAGCAGTAAAGCCGCGGTCGGAGAAGGCGAACCAGCGGTTTCCCGCCGGTTTTCCCCTGGCCCAGGGAATCCTCCATGGCGGCGCTGCTTGCAGCGCCGCAATGGGGATTCCGACCCCCTTCCCGCCACCCTGTTCCTGGCGGTTGTTACCGCCAGGAACAGGATGGCGGGAACGGGTGTCGTGGGGCCCCTGGAGGCCCCTGCACTGCCCATGCCACTGGCATGGGCAGTGCAGGGGCCCCCTAACAGGGCCCCATAATGATTTTCAGTGTCTGCTTTGCAGACACTGAAAATCGCGACGGGTGCCACTGCACCCGTCGCACCCCAGCAACTCCGCCGGCTCCATTCGGAGCCGGCTTCATCGTTGCTGGGTCTTTCCCGCCTGCCGGGGTCGGAATGACCCCCATAGTTCTTTATGAACCTCCTATAGTACCCAGTGAGGCCTAAAAAGGCTCTCACCTGAGTCTGAGTTGTAAGGGGAACCCAATCTATAATAGTTTGGATTTTCCCCTGAAGTGGTGCAATCTGTTCTCCACCTAACAGGTGTCCCAGATAAACCACTTTCCCCTGCCCTATCTGGCACTTTGAAGCCTTGATAGTGAGGCATGCCTTTTGCAGGGCCTCCAAAACTTTCCATAGGTGGACCAGGTGATCATCCCAGCTGGAGCTAAAGACAGCTATATCATCTAGATATGCTGCACTAAAAGCTTCCAGCCCTTGCAGGACTGTGTTCACCAACCTTTGAAAAGTGGCAGGTGCATTTTTCAATCCAAAAGGCATTACTGTGAATTGGTAATGGCCTCCAATGGTTGAAAATGCAGTTTTTGCTTTTGCATCTTCTTATAACTTGATCTGCCAATACCCTGCAGTCAAATCAAAAGTGCTTAGATACTTGGCAGATGCCAGTGTATCTATGAGCTCATCTGCCCTGGGTATAGGGTGAGCATCAGTTTTGGTTACCTGGTTGAGACCTCTGTAGTCTACACAAAACCGCATTTCCTTCTTTCCATCTTTGGAATGAGGTTTTGGTAGAAGTATCACAGGAGAAGCTCAACCCCAACTAAATTACCTAAAGTGAGCCCAGCTACTCCCTTGGATTGGCTATTAGTAGGTTTGCTCCCACCACCACTGCTATTACAAGGGGCACTAGGTGTAGCAGCAGGGGTTGTAGTGGTAGGAGGCTTGGTGCTTTTCTTTGGGCAACTGGGATCAGTTGTCCAATGGCCTTTTATTTTACATAAATAGCACCATGGTTTCTTTTCTTTGTTTTGATTTGAAGAGGATTTGGGACTTTCAGAGTGCTCAACCACTCCTAGTTCTAACATTTTCTGCACCTCTTGCTTTATGCAGTCTCTGACATTGTCAGGCTGCCTATAGATCTTACTTTTGACAGGCAAGCTGTCTCCAGTATCTATAGTGTGCTCACACCAAGAAGTGGTGCCTGGCACAGTAGAGAAGAGTTCAGAAAACTGACCCTGGAGATTTATGCAGTGGTCTTTCTGCTCAGCAGTAAGGCAATCTACCAAACCTACACCTGCCACTAGAGCATCTTGTTCTGTGGAAGAGAAGAGATCAGGGAGAGGGTCACTCTCTTCTTCCTGTCCCTCATCTGTTGCCATGAGCAGGGTGAGATCAGCCCTGTCATAGTAGGGTTTCAGGCGATTGACATGGAGCACCCTAAGGGGACTCCTGGCAGTGCCTAAGTTAACTAAGTAGGTGACTTCACCCTTTTTCTCAACAATAATGTGGGGTCCACTCCATTTGTCTTGGAGTGCTCTTGGGGCCACAGGCTCCAAGACCCACACTTTCTGCCCTGGTTGGTACTGAACCAAAACAGCCTTCTGGTCATGCCATTGCTTTTGGAGCTCTTGGATGGCCTGAAGGTTTTTACTGGCCTTTTTCATGTACTCAGCCATTCTGGATCTTAGGCCAAGTACATAGTCCACTATGTCTTGCTTTGGAGCTTTTAAAGGTTGTTCACAACCCTCCTTAACAAGTGTTAGAGGACCTCTCACAGGGTGTCCCAATAGGAGTTCAAAGGGGCTGAAGCTCACTCCTTTTGTGGTACCTCCCTGTAAGCAAAAAGGAGGCAAGGTAACAGGACATCCCATCTCCTGCGGAGTTTGTCAGGGAGTCCCATTACCATACCTTTGAGAGATTTATTAAACCTCTCAACCAGTCCATTTGTTTGTGGATGATAGGGTGTGGTGAACTTGTCTGTCACACCACATTCCTTTCCCATGGCCTTTAAGTAAGCAGACATGAAATTGCTTCCCCTGTCTGATACCACCTCTTTTGGGAAGCCAACCCTGGAAAAGATTCCCAGGAGGGCCTTTGCCACTGCCGGAGCTGTAGTGGTCCTTAGAGGAATTGCTTCAGGATATCTGGTGGCATTGTCCACTACCACCAAGATAAACCTATTGCCTGAAGCAGTAGGAGGGTCAAGGGGCCCAACTATGTCAACCCCTACCCTTTCAAAGGGAACCCCAACCACAGGCAGTGGAATAAGGGGTGCCTTTGGAGATCCACCTGTCTTGCCACTGGCTTGACAGGTTTCACAGGACTTACAAAATTCCTTTGTGTCCTCTGACATTCTAGGCCAATGAAACAAGGGGACAAGCCTGTCCCAAGTTTTCATTTGCCCCAAATGTCCAGCTAAGGGAATGTCGTGGGCTAGAGTTGGGTGGAACATTCTGTATTCCTGAGGAATCACCAATCTCCTGGCAGCTCCAGGTTTGAAATCCCTTGCCTTAGTATACAAGAGGTTGTCCTCCCAGTAAACTCTGTGAGAGTCACTGACATCCCCATTTGCTTGTTTGACAGCTTGCTGTCTTAGACCCTCTAGTGTGGGACAGGTCTGCTGTGCCACACTCAGCTCCTCCCTGGCAGGCCCCCCTTCACCCAAAAGCTCAGCAGTGTCTGCTTCCAGCTCCTCTGGTGTAGGTTCTGCACAGGGTGGAAATTCCTCTTCTTCAGAAGTTGAATCTACTGTAGAGGGAGGGATAGTAGGTAGTGTTTTACCTTTACTAACCCTAGCTTTAGGGAGTACTTGGTCCATTCTTCCAGGATCCAAGTCACCCTGTCCTTTTTGGTTTTTGGCCTGATCCCTGGTTAAAGCAAAAATATGCCCTGGAATGCCCAGCACTGCTGCATGAGCCTCCAACTCCACTTCTGCCCAAGCTGATGTCTCTAAATCGTTCCCTAGTAGACAGTCTACAGGTAAATCTGAGGCAACCACAACTTTCTTTGGACAAGTAACCCCCACCCAGTTGAGATTCACGACAGCCATGGGGTGGCTAAGAGTGTTGTTCTGAGCAACGGTTACTTGGTACTGGTGACCAAGTAAGTGTTGTTCAGGGTGGACCAGTTTCTCTATTACCATTGTAACACTGGCACCTGTGTCCCTGTAGGCCTGAACCTCAACACCATTTATTAGGGGTAGTTGCTTGTACTTATCTATATTAAGGGGACAAGCAACCAAGGTGGCTAAATCAATAGCCCCCTCAGAGACTAACACAGCCTCTGTGGTCTCCCTAACAAGACCAACCCCAACTAAATTACCTAAAGTGAGCCCAGCTACTCCCTTGGATTGGCTATTAGTAGGTTTGCTCCCACCACCACTGCTATTACAAGGGGCACTAGGTGTAGCAGCAGGGGTTGTAGTGGTAGGAGGCTTGGTGCTTTTCTTTGGGCAACTGGGATCAGTTGTCCAATGGCCTTTTATTTTACATAAATAGCACCATGGTTTCTTTTCTTTGTTTTGATTTGAAGAGGATTTGGGCCCACCACCCCCCACCAGAGTGTTTTTGTGGGCCTGATGAAGACTCATTTTTAGATTTGTCCCCACCCTTGTCAGAAGACTTACCGTCCTTCTTCTTGCCATCCTTGTCACCCCCTGTATGAACTTTTCTGTTCACCCTTGATCTGACCCTTTTGTCTGCCTTCTTTCCCAATTCTTGGGGAGAGGTCAGATCAGAGTCTACCAGGTACTGGTGTAACAAATCAGACAAACAATTATTAAAATATGCTCTCTCAGGATTAAGTTATACAGGCTTTCATAGTCAGAAACTTTACTGCTATGTAACCACCCCTCCAAGGCCTTCACTGAATGGTCAACAAAGTCTACCCAGTCTTGTGAAGACTCCTTTTTGGTTTCTCTGAACTTCATCCTGTACTGTTCAGTGGTTAAGCCATAACCATCGTGCATTCTTAAGAACTGCAAAATTATTGGCATCACTTTCCTTCACAGTAAGGAGCCTATCCCTACCCTTTCCACTGAAAGATAGCCATAGGATAGCAGCCCACTGCCTTTGAGGGACCTCCTGTACAACACAGGCCCTCTCAAGTGCAGCAAACCACTTGTCAATGTCATCCCCTTCCTTGTAAGGGTGAACTATCTCATGCAGATTCCTAGAATCATGCTCTTTTGCAGGATGACTATTTGGAATACTGCTGCTGCCACCATGGGGTCCTAACCCCAACCTCTGTCTTTCTTTTTCTAAATCAAAGGACTGCCTATCTAAATCCAGCTGTTGCTTCTTGAGCTTCAGCCTGGATTCTTCCACTCTCAATCTATTGAGCTCCCTTTCTAACACTTTGTAGGAAATTACCATCTTGCCTGGCATGTTACCCCCATTTTTCACTGTATATATGTTGTTTTAGTTGTATGTGTCACTGGGACCCTGAGTAGGAGGCTGGACTGGCTTGTAGTGAGTACCAAGGGGTACTTGCACCTTGCACCAGGCCCAGTTATCCCTTATTAGTGTATAGGGTGTCTAGCAGCTTAGGCTGATAGATAATGGTAGCTTAGCAGAGCAGCTTAGGCTGAACTAGGAGACGTGTGAAGCTACTACAGTACCACTTAGTGTCATATGCACAATATCATAAGAAAACACAATACACAGTTATACTAAAAATTAAGGTACTTTATTTTTATGACAATATGCCAAAGTATCTTAGAGTGTACCCTCAGTGAGAGGATAGGAAATATACACAAGATATATATACACAATAGCAAAAATATGCAGTATAGTCTTAGAAAACAGTGCAAACAATGTATAGTTACAATAGGATGCAATGGGGAAACATAGGGATAGGGGCAACACAAACCATATACTCCAGAAGTGGAATGCGAACCACGAATGGACCCCAAACCTATGTGACCTTGTAGAGGGTCGCTGGGACTATTAGAAAATAGTGAGAGTTAGCAAAATAACCCTCCCCAAGACCCTGAAAAGTGAGTGCAAAGTGCACTAAAGTTCCCCTAAGGACAAAAGAGTCGTGTTAGAGGAATAATGCAGGAAAGACACAAACCAGCAATGCAACAACTGTGGATTTCCAATCTAGGGTACCTGTGGAACAAGGGGACCAAGTCCAAAAGTCACAAGCAAGTCGGAGATGGGCAGATGCCCAGGAAATGCCAGCTGCGGGTGCAAAGAAGCTTCGACTGGACAGAAGAAGCTGAGGTTTCTGCAGGAACAAAAAGGGCTAGAGACTTCCCCTTTGGTGGACGGATGTCACTTGCCTTGGAGAGTCGTGCAGAAGTGTTTTCCCGCCGGAAGGACGCCAACAAGCCTTGCTACACGCAAATCATGCGTATGGCGTTTTTGGACGCTGCTGGGGCCCAGGAGGGACCAGGAGATCGCAAATTGGACCTGCAGAGAGAGGGGACGTCGAGCAAGACAAAGAGCCCTCACTGAAGCAGGTAGCTCCCGGAAAAGTGCCAGAAACAGGCACTACGAGGATGCGTGAAACGGTGCTTGCCGAAGTTGCACAAAGGAGTCCCACGTCGCCGGAGACCAACTTAGAAAGTCGTGCAATGCAGGTTAGAGTGCCGTGGACCCAGGCTTGGCTGTGCACGAAGGATTTCCGCCGGAAGTGCACAGGGGCCGGAGTAGCTGCAAAGTCGCGGTTCCCAGCAATGCAGCCCAGCGAGGTGAGGCAAGGACTTACCTCCACCAAACTTGGGCTGAAGAGTCACTGGACTGTGGGGGTCACTTGGACAGCGTCGCTGGATTCGAGGGACCTCGCTCGTCGTGCTGAGAGGAGACCCAAGGGACCGGTAATGCAGCTTTTTGGTGCCTGCGGTTGCAGGGGGAAGATTCCGTCGACCCAAGGGAGATTTCTTCGGAGCTTCTGGTGCAGAGAGGAGGCAGGCTACCCCCACAGCATGCACAAGCAGGAAAACAGTCGAGAATGCGGCAGGATCAGCGTTACAGAGTTGCAGTAGTCGTCTTTGCTACTATGTTGCAGGTTTGCAGGCTTCCAGCGCGGTCAGCGGTCGATTCCTTATCAGAAGGTGAAGAGGGAGATGCAGAGGAACTCGGCTGAGCTCATGCATTTGTTATCTAAAGTTTCCCCAGAGACAGAGACCCTAAATAGCCAGAAAAGAGGGTTTGGCTACCTAGGAGAGAGGATAGGCTACTAACACCTGAAGGAGCCTATCAGCAGGAGTCTCTGACGTCACCTGGTGGCACTGGCCACTCAGAGCAGTCCAGTGTGCCAGCAGCACCTCTGTTTCCAAGATGGCAGAGGTCTGGAGCACACTGGAGGAGCTCTGGACACCTCCCAGGGGAGGTGCAGGTCAGGGGAGTGGTCACTCCCCTTTCCTTTGTCCAGTTTCGCGCCAGAGCAGGGGCTAAGGGGTCCCTGAACCGGTGTAGACTGGCTTATGCAGAATTGGGCACCTCTGTGCCCAACAAAGCATTTCCAGAGGCTGGGGGAGGCTACTCCTCCCCTGCCTTCACACCATTTTCCAAAGGGAGAGGGTGTCACACCCTCTCTCAGAGGAAGTTCTTTGTTCTGCCATCCTGGGCCAGGCCTGGCTGGACCCCAGGAGGGCAGCTGCCTGTCTGAGGGGTTGGCAGCAGCAGCAGCTGCAGTGAAACCCCAGGAAGGGCAGTTTGGCAGTACCAGGGTCTGTGCTACAGACCACTGGGATCATGGGATTGTGCCAACTATGCCAGGATGGCATAGAGGGGGCAATTCCATGATCATAGACATGTTACATGGCCATATTCGGAGTTACCATGGTGAAGCTACATATAGGTAGTGACCTATATGTAGTGCACACGTGTAATGGTGTCCCCGCACTCACAAAGTTCAGGGAATTGGCTCTGAACAATGTGGGGGCACCTTGGCTAGTGCCAGGGTGCCCTCACACTAAGTAACTTTGCACCCAACCTTTACCAGGTAAAGGTTAGACATATAGGTGACTTATAAGTTACTTAAGTGCAGTGTAAAATGGCTGTGAAATAACGTGGACGTTATTTCACTCAGGCTGCAGTGGCAGGCCTGTGTAAGAATTGTCAGAGCTGCCTATGGGTGGCAAAAGAAATGCTGCAGCCCATAGGGATCTCCTGGAACCCCAATACCCTGGGTACCTCAGTACCATATACTAGGGAATTATAAGGGTGTTCCAGTAAGCCAATGTAAATTGGTAAAAATGGTCACTAGCCTGTTAGTGACAATTTGAAAGTAATGAGAGAGCATAACCACTGAGGTTCTGGTTAGCAGAGCCTCAGTGAGACAGTTAGGCACCACACAGGGAACATATACATGCACACCTATGAGCACTGGGGCCCTCTGTGACAGGGTCCCAGTGACACATACATATAGGCCACAAACCTATGAGCACTGGGGTCCTGACCAGCAGGATCCCAGTGACACATAACAACCATACTGAAAATATAGCGTTTTCACTATGAGCACTGAGGCCTGGCTATCAGGATCCCAGTGAGACAGTGAAAACAGTGACAAACACCCTGACATACACTCACAAACAGGCCAAAAGTGGGGGTAACAAGGCTAGAAAGAGGCTACCTTCTCACACCCTGCCAGCCAGGGCCCCAGTGTTCATAAGTGTGCCCTGAATGTGTTACCTGTGTTATGACTAACTGTCTCACTGAGGCTCTGCTATCCAGAACCTCAGTGGTTATGCTCTCTCATTTTCTTTCTAAATTGTCACTGACAGACTAGTGACCAATTTCACCAATTCACTTTGGCATACTGGAACACCCTTATAATTTCCTAGTATATCGTACTGAGGTACCCAGGGTATTGGGGTTCCAGGAGATCCCTATGGGCTGCAGCATTTCTTTTGCCACCCATAGGGAGCTCTGACAATTCTTACACAGGCCTGCCACTGCAGCCTGAGTGAAATAACGTCCACGTTATTTCACAGCCATTTACCACTGCACTTAAGTAACTTATAAGTCACCTATATATCTAACCTTTACCTGGTAAAGGTTGGGTGCTAAGTTACTTAGTGTGTGGGCACCTTTGCACTAGCCAAGGTGCCCCCTCATAGTTCAGGGCAAATTCCCCGGACTTTGTGAGTGCGGGGACACCATTACACGGGTGCACTACACATAGGTCACTACCTATGTGTAGCTTCACAATGGTAACTCCGAATATGGCCATGTAACATGTCTATGATCATGGAATTGCCCCCTCAATGCCATCCTGGCATTGTTGGCACAATCCCATGATCCCACAGGTCTCTAGCACAGACCCGGATACTGCCAAACTGCCTTTTCAGGGGTTTCACTGCAGCTGCTGCTGCCAACCCCTCAGACAGGTTTCTGCCCTCCTGGGGTCCAGTCATGCTTGGCCCAGGAATGCAGAACAAAGGACTTCCTCAGAGAGAGGGTGTTACACCCTCTTCCTTTGGAAAAAGGTGTTAAGGCAGGTGGTGCCCATTTCTGCATAAGCCAGTCTACAATGGTTCAGGGACCCCTCAGCCCTGCTCTGGCGCGAAACTGGACAAAGGAAAGGGGAGTGACCACTTCCCTGACCTGCACCTCCCCTGGGAGGTGCCCAGAGGTCCTCCAGTGTGCTCCAGACCTCTGCCATCTTGGAAACAGAGGTGCTGCTGGCACACTGGACTGCTCTGAGTGGCCAGGGCCAGCAGGTGACGTCAGAGACTCCTTCTGATAGGCTCCTTCAGGTGTTGCTAGCCTATCCTCTCTCCTAAGTAGCCAAACCCTCTTTTCTGGCTATTTAGGATCTCTGCTCTGGGGAATTCCTTAGATAACAAATGCAAGAGGTCATCAGAGTTCGTCTGCATCTCTCTCTTCACCTTCTGCCAAGGAATGGACTGCTGACCACGCTGGAAGCCTGCAAAACTGCAACAAAGTGCGAAGACGACTACTGCAACTCTGTAACGTTGATCCTGCCGCCTTCTCAACTGTTTTCCTGGTGGTGCATGCTGAGGGGGTAGTCTGCCTCCTCTCTGCACTAGAAGCTCCGAAGAAATCTCCAGTGGGTCGACGGAATCGTCCCCCTGCTACCGCAGGCACCAAAGAATTGCATCACCGGTCCCCTGGGTCTCCTCTCAGCACAAAAAGCAAAGTCCCTTGAATCCAGCAACTCTGTCAAAGTGACTCCCACAGTCCAGTGACTCTTCAGTCCAAGATTGGTGGAGGTAAGTCCTTGCCTCCCCACGCTAGACTGCATTGCTGGGAACTGCGTTTTTTGCAGCTACTCCGGCTCCTGTGCACTTTTCCAGGATTTCCTTTGTGCACAGCCAAGCCGCGGTCCACTGCACTCTAACCTGCATTGCACGACCTCCTGAGTTGTCCTCCCGCGGCGTGGGACTCTCTTGTGCAACTTCGGGTGAGCACCATTTCACTCCAGTTCGTAGTGCCTGTTCCGGCACTTTCCCAGATGCTCCCTGCTTCTGATAGGGCTCTTTGTCTTGCTGGACGCCCCCTCTGTCCCCTCAAACAATTGGTGACATCCTGGTCCCTCCTGGGCCACAGCAACATCCAAAAACCCTAACAGCACGACTTGCAGATAGCAAGGCTTGTTTGCGTTCTTTCGGAGGGAAAACACTTCTGCACGACTCTTCGCGACGTGGGAGATCCATCCACCAAAGGGGAAGTTTCTAGCCCTTGTCGTTCCTGCAGAATCCTCAGCTTCTACTGCCTAGTAGCAGCTTCTTTGCACCCACAGCTGGCATTTCCTGGGCATCTGCCCACTCCTGACTTGGTCGTGACTTTTGGACTTGGTCCCCTTGTTCCACAGGTACTCTCGTCTGGAAATCTATTGTTGTTGTATTGCTGGTCTTGGTCTTTCCTGCAGAATTCCCCTATCACGACTTCTGTGCTCTTTGGGGAGCTTAGGTGCACTTTGCACCCACTTTTCAGGGTCTTGGGGTGGGCTATTTTTCTAACAATCACTGTTTCCTTACAGTCCCAGCGACCCTCTACAAGGTCACATAGGTTTGGGGTCCATTTGTGGTTCGCATTCCACTTCTAGAGTATATGGTTTGTGTTGCCACTATCCCTATGTGCCCCCATTGCATTATATTGTGACTATACATTGTTTGCACTGTTTTCTATTGCTATTACTGCATATTTTGGTATTGTGTACATATATCTTGTGTATATTTGCTATCCTCATACTGAGGGTACTCACTGAGATACTTTGGCATATTGTCATAAAAATAAAGTACCTTTATTTTTCGTATATCTGTGTATTGTGTTTTCTTATGATATTGTACAAGTGACCCTAGTGGTACTGTAGGAGCTTCACTCGTCTCCTAGTTCAGCCTAAGCTGCTCTGCTAAGCTGCCTTTTCTATCAGCCTAAGCTGCTAGACACCACTCTACACTAATAAGGGATACCTGGGCCTGGTGCAAGGTGTAAGTACCTCTTGGTACCCACTACAAGCCAGTCGAACCTCCTACATTGGTTGTGCAGCGGTGGGATAAGTACTTTGCAACTACTTACCACTTTGACATATTGTACTTTTCATAAGAGAAAAATATACAAAACAAGTTCAGTGTATGTACACCTAACCATAAAGTTTTGCTTTTCTCCTCTCACTTCTTTACTAAGTGCTGAAAAGTACCTCTAAACTTTCAAAAAGTTCTTTAAAAGTTTTTAAAGTTTTTTTTTCTGTTCTTTAAAAAGTTCTGAAAACTTTTTCTTTCTTTTTTTCTGTCCCTTAAACACTTTCTATCATGTCTGGTACAGGCCAAACTCTTGATCTGGCCAGCATAGCTTATGACAACCTTAGCTGGAAGGAAGCAAGGAGTCTCTGCATAGATAGAGGTTTAGGGGTAGGGAAGAATCCCTCAAGACAACTGTAAGTTAATATGCTCATTGAACAGGATAAGACCTTAGTTGGCACTTCTGGTGAGAAATTAGCTGATGGTTCCCAATCTGATCCTGGGGCACCCCTAGCAAAAGATTTGGGAGGGAATCTTTCCAAACGGCCCCTTAGCAGGCCACCTAGCATAGCTGGTACTGATATGAATTCACATCACAATAATAGTGTTGCTTCTCATCACAGTAGAAGTGTTACTTCTGTAGGCCAGAATGTTAGAGTGCCATATGTTAGGGCCAGGTCTCCCTCTGTTCATTCTCACCATTCTTCTGTATCAAGACATGCCCAACCCACCCACCCTGATGACAGAGTGTGTAGGAGGCTGGACTGGCTTGTAGTGAGTACCAAGGGGTACTTACACCTTGCACCAGGCCCAGGTATCCCTTATTAGTGTATAGGTGGGAGAAAGTAGCCTCTTTCTAGCCTTGTTACCTCCACTTTTGGCCTATTTGTTAGTGTATGTCAGGGTGTTTTCACTGTCTCACAGGGATCCTGCCAGCCAGGGCCCAGTGCTCATAGTGAAAACCCTATGTGTTCAGTATATTTGTTATGTGCCACTGGGACCCTGCTAGTCAGGACCCCAGTGCTCATAAGTTTGTGACCTATATGTATGTGTTCCCTGTGTGATGCCTAACTGTCTCACTGAGGCTCTGCTAACCAGAACCTCAGTGGTTATGCTCTCTCTGTACAAATAGCCACTAACAGGCTAGTGACCAATTTCACCAATTCACATTGGCTTACTGGAACACCCTTATAATTCCCAAGTATATGGTACTGAGGTACCCAGGGTATTGGGGTTCCAGGAGATCCCTATGGGCTGTAGCATTTTTTTTGCCACCCATAGGGAGCTCTGACAATTCTTACACAGGCCTGCCACTGCAGCCTGAGTGAAATAACGTCCACGTTATTTCACAGCCATTTACCACTGCACTTAAGTAACTTATAAGTCACCTATATGTCTAACCTTTACCTGGTAAAGGTTAGGTGCAAAGTTACTTAGTGTGTGGGCACCCTGGCACTAGCCAAGGTGCCCCCACATTGTTCAGGGCAAATTCCCCGGACTTTGTGAGTGCGGGGACACCATTACACACGTGCACTACACATAGGTCACCACCTATGTGTAGCTTCACAATGGTAACTCCGAATATGGCCATGTAACATGTCTATGATCATGGAATTGCCCCCTCTATGCCATCCTGGCATAGTTGGCACAATCCCATGATCCCACAGGTCTGTAGCTCAGACCTGGGTACTGCCAAACTACCTTTCCCGGGGTTTCACTGCAGCTGCTGCTGCTGCCAACCCCTCAGACAGGTTTCTGCCCTCCTGGGGTCCAGCCAGGATTGTCCCAGGATGGCAGAACAAAGGACTTCCTCTGAGAGAGGGTGTTACACCCTCTCCCTTTGGAAAATGGTGTGAAGGCAGGGGAGGAGTAGCCTCCCCCAGCCTCTGGAAATGCTTTCATGGGCACAGATGGTGCCCATTTCTGCATAAGCCAGTCTACACCGGTTCAGGGACCCCTCAGCCCTGCTCTGGCGCGAAACTGGAAAAGGGAAAGGGGAGTGACCACTCCCCTGACCTGCACCTCCCCTGGGAGATGCCCAGAGGTCCTCCAGTGTGCTCCAGACCTCTGCCATCTTGGAAACAGAGGTGCTGCTGCCACACTGGACTGCTCTGAGTGACCAGGGGCAGCACGTGACGTCAGAGACTCCTTCTGATAGGCTCCTTCAGGTGTTGCTAGCCTATCCTCTCTCCTAAGTAGCCAAACCCTCTTTTCTGGCTATTTAGGGTCTCTGCTTTGGGGATTTCCTTAGATAACGAATGCAAGAGCTCATCAGATTTCCTCTGCATCTCTCTCTTCACCTTCTGCAAAGGAATCGACTGCTGACCGCGCTGGAAGCCTGCAAAACTGCAACAAAGTAGCGAAGACGACTACTGCAACTCTGTAACGCTGATCCTGCCGCCTTCTCGACTGTTTTCCTGGTGGTGCATGCTGTTGGGGTAGTCTGCCTCCTCTCTGCACTAGAAGCTCTGAAGAAATCTCCCGTAGGTCGACGGAATCTTCCCCCTGCTACCGCAGGCACCAAAGAACTGCATCACCGGTCCCCTGGGTCTCCTCTCAGCACGACGAGCAAGGTCCCTTGAATCCAGCAACCTTGTCCAAGTGACTCCCACAGTCCAGTGACTCTTCAGTCCAAGTTTGGTGGAGGTAAGTCCTTGCCTCCCCACGCCAGACTGCATTGCTGGGAACCGCGACTTTTGCAGCTACTCCGGCCTCTGTGCACTTCCTGCGGAAATCCTTTGTGCACAGCCAAGCCTGGGTCCACAGCACTCTAACCTGCATTGCACGACTTTCTAAGTTGGTCTCCGGCGACGTGGGACTCCTTTGTGCAACTTCGGGTGAGCACCATTTCACTCTTCTTCGTATTGCCTCTTCTGGCACTTCTGGGGGGGCTGCCTGCTTCTGAGAGGGCTCCTTCTCTTGCTCGACGCCCCCTCTGTTCCCAGACGCAATTGGCGACATCCTGGTCCCTTCTGGGACACAGCAGCATCCAAAAACCCTAACCGCACGATTTGCAGCTAGCAAGGCTTGTTGGAAGTCTTTCGGTGGGAAAACACTTCTGCACGACTCTTCACGGCATGGGGGATCCATCCTCCCAAGGGGAAGTCTCTAGCCCTTGTCGTTCCTGCAGAAACCTCAGCTTCTACTGTCCAGTAGCAGCTTCTTTGCACCCACAGCTGGCATTTCCTGGGCATCTGCCCATCTCCGACTTGCTTGTGACTTTTGGACTTGGTCCCCTTGTTCCACAGGTACCCTCGACTGGAAATCCATTGTTGTTGCATTGCTGGTTTGTGTCTTTCCTGCAGAATTCCCCTATCACGACTTCAATGTCCTTTGTGGAACTTTAGTGCACTTTGCACTCACTTTTCAGGGTCTTGGGGTGGGCTATTTTTCTAACCCTCACTATTTTCTAATAGTCCCAGGGACCCTCTACAAGGTCACATAGGTTTGGGGTCCATTCGTGGTTCGCATTCCACTTTTGGAGTATATGGTTTGTGTTGCCCCTATCCCTATGTGTCCCCATTGCATCCTATTGTAACTATACATTGTTTGCACTGTTTTCTAAGACTATACTGCATATTTTTGGTATTGTGTACATATATCTTGTGTATATTTGCTATTCTCATACTGAGGGTACACTCTGAGATACTTTGGCATATTGTCATAAAAATAAAGTACCTTTATTTTTAGTATATCTGTGTATTGTGTTTTATTATGATATTGTGCAAGTGACACTAGAGGTACTGTAGGAGCTTCACTCGTCTCCTAGTTCAGCCTAAGCTGCTCTGCTAAGCTGCCATTATCTATCAGCCTAAGCTGCTAGACACCCTATACACTAATAAGGGATAACTGGGCCTGGTGCAAGGTGTAAGTACCCCTAGGTACTCACTACAAGCCAGTCCAGCCTCCTACATTAGTTGTGCAGCAGTGGGATAAGTGCTTTGAGACTACTTACCACTCTTGTCATTGTACTTTTCATAAGAGAAAAATATACAAAACAAGTTCAGTGTGTGTACACATAACTAAAAAGTTTTGCATTTACTCTTTTCACTCTTTTCTAAGTGCTGAAAAGTACCTCTAAACTTTCTAAAAGTTTTTAAAAAGTTTTAAAAGTTTTTTTTTCTGTCTTTCCAAAAGTTCTGAAAAACTTTTTCTTCACTTTTTCTATCACTTAAACTCTTTCTAAAATGTCTGGCACAGGCCAAACTGTTGATCTGTCCAAACTTGCTTATGATAAACTTAGCTGGAAAGAAGCAAGCAGTCTATGCATAGATAGAGGTTTAAGTGTAAGGAAGAATCCTTCTAGAGAACTGTTAGTGAATATGCTTGTTGAACAGGATAAGGCCACAGCTGGCACTCCTGTTGAAAAGTTAGCTGATGGTTCCCACTCTGACTCTGGGGCACCCCTAGCAAAAAAAGTGGGAGGGAAACTTCCAAGCCTGCCCCCTAGTAGACAACCTAGCATAGCTGGTACTGAGGTTGAGTCACATCATACTGATAGTGTGGTCTCACATCACAGTAAGAGTATTCACTCACATCATAGTAGAATTGATGTCTCTGTGAGCCAAGCTGTTAGGGTGCCATCTGTTAGGGACAGGTCTCCTTCTGTCCTTTCTCATAATACTTCTGTTTCTAGACATGTCCCTCCCACCCACCCTGATGACAGATTGTTAGAAAGGGAGCTCAATAGATTGAGATTGGAACAAACCAGACTGAAGCTCAAGAAGCAACAGCTGGATTTGGATAGACAGTCTTTAGAAGTAGAGAAGGAAAGACAGAAATTGGGTTTAGAAACCCATGGTGGCAGCAGCAGTATTCCCCATAGTCATCCAGCAAAAGAGCATGATTCCAGGAATCTGCACAAGATAGTTCTCCCTTATAAGGAGGGGGATGACATTAACAAGTGGTTTGCTGCACTTGAGAGGGCCTGTGTTGTACAGGATGTCCCTCAAAGGCAGTGGGCTGCTATCCTATGGCTATCATTTAGTGGAAAAGGTAGGGATAGGCTCCTTACTGTGAAAGAAAGTGATGCCAATAATTTTACAGTTCTTAAGAATGCACTCCTGGATGGTTATGGCTTAACCACTGAACAGTACAGGATAAAGTTCAGAGAGACCAAAAAGGAGTCTTCACAAGACTGGGTTGATTTTGTTGTCCATTCAGTGAAGGCCTTGGAGGGGTGGTTACATGGCAGTAAAGTTACTGATTATGAAAGCCTATATAACTTGATCCTGAGGGAGCATATTCTTAATACTTTTGTGTCTGATTTGTTGCACCAGTACTTGGTGGACTCTGATCTGACCTATCCCCAAGAATTGGGAAAGAAGGCAGACAAATGGGTCAGAACAAGGGTGAACAGAAAAGTTCATACAGGGGGTGACAAAGATGGCAATAAGAAGAAGGATGGTAAGTCTTCTGACAAGGGTGGGGACAAATCTAAAAATGAGTCTTCATCAGGCCCACAAAAACACTCTGGTGGGTCCAAATCCTCTTCAAATCAAAATAAAGAAAAGAAACCATGGTGCTATTTATGTAAAATAAAAGGCCATTGGACAACAGATCCCAGTTGGCCAAAGAAAAGCACCAAGCCTCCTACCACTACAACCCATACTGCTACACCTAGTGACCCTACTAATAGCAGTGGTGGTGGGAGCAAACCTACTAATAGCCAATCTAAGGGAGTAGCTGGGCTCATCTTTGGTAACTTAGTTGGGGTTGGTCTGATTAGGGAGACCACAGAGGCTGTGTTAGTCTCTGAGGGGGCTATTGATTTAGCCACCTTGGTTGCTTGTCCCCTTAACATGGATAAGTGTAGGAAAGTACCATCTTGCCTGGCATGTTACCCCCATTTTTCACTGTATATATGTTGTTTTAGTTGTATGTGTCACTGGGACCCTGTTCACCAGGGCCCCAGTGCTCATAAGTGTGCCTGAATGTGTTACCTGTGTAGTGACTAACTGTCTCACTGAGGCTCTGCTAATCAGAACCTCAGTGGTTATGCTCTCTCATTTCTTTCAAATTGTCACTAACAGGCTAGTGACCAATTTTACCAATTTACATTGGCTTACTGGAACACCCTTATAATTCCCTAGTATATGGTACTGAGGTACCCAGGGTATTGGGGTTCCAGGAGATCCCTATGGGCTGCAGCATTTCTTTTGCCACCCATAGGGAGCTCTGACAATTCTTACACAGGCCTGGCACTGCAGCCTGAGTGAAATAACGTCCACGTTATTTCACAGCCATTTTACACTGCATTTAAGTAACTTATAAGTCAACTATATGTCTAACCTTTACCTGGTAAAGGTTAGGCGCAAAGTTACTTAGTGTGAGGGCACCCTGGCACTAGCCAAGGTGCCCCCACATTGTTCAGGGCCAATTCCCCAGACTTTGTGAGTGCGGGGACACCATTATACGCGTGCACTACATATAGGTCACTACCTATATGTAGCTTCACAATGGTAACTCCGAATATGGCCATGTAACATGTCTATGATCATGGAATTGCCCCCTCTATGCCATCCTGGCATAGTTGGCAATATCCCATGATCCCAGTGGTCTGTAGCACAGACCCTGGTACTGCCAAACTGCCTTTCCTGGGGTTTCACTGCAGCTGCTGCTGCTGCCAACCCCTCAGACAGGCATCTGCCCTCCTGGGGTCCAGCCAGGCCTGGCACAGGATGGCAGAACAAAGAACTTCCTCTGAGAGAGGGTGTTACACCCTCTCCCTTTGGAAAATGGTGTGAAGGCAGGGGAGGAGTAGCCTCCCCCAGCCTCTGGAAATGCTTTCTTGGGCACAGATGTGCCCATTTCTGCATAAGCCAGTCTACACCGGTTCAGGGGACCCCTTAGCCCTGCTCTGGCGCGAAACTGGACAAAGGAAAGGGGAGTGACCACTCCCCTGACCTGCACCTCCCCTGGGAGGTGCCCAGAGCTCCTCCAGTGTGCTCCAGACCTCTGCCATCTTGGAAACAGAGGTGCTGCTGGCACACTGGACTGCTCTGAGTGGCCAGTGCCACCAGGTGACATCAGAGACTCCTTCTGATAGGCTCCTTCAGGTGTTGCTAGCCTATCCTCTCTCCTAAGTAGCCAAACCCTCTTTTCTGGCTATTTAGGGTCTCTGTCTCTGGGGAAACTTTAGATAACGAATGCAAGAGCTCATCCGAGTTCCTCTGCATCTCTCTCTTCACCTTCTGCCAAGGAATCGACTGCTGACCGCGCTGGAAGCCTGCAAAACTGCAACATAGTAGCAAAGACGACTACTGCAACTCAGTAACGCTGATCCTGCCGCCTTCTCGACTGTTTTCCTGGTGGTGCATGCTGTGGGGGTAGTCTGCCTCCTCTCTGCACTAGAAGCTCCGAAGAAATCTCCCGTGGGTCGACGGAATCGTCCCCCTGCAACTGCAGGCACCAAAAAGCTGCATTACCGGTCCCTTGGGTCTCCTCTCAGCACGACGAGCGAGGTCCCTCGAATCCAGCAACTCTGTCCAAGTGACTCCCACAGTCCAGTGACTCTTCAGTCCAAGTTTGGTGGAGGTAAGTCCTTGCCTCCCCACGCCAGACTGCATTGCTGGGAACCGCGACTTTTGCAGCTACTCCGGCACCTGTGCACTTCCGGCCAAAATCCTTTGTGCACAGCCACGCCTGGGTCCACGGCACTCTAACCTGCATTGCATGACTTTCTAAGTTGGTCTCCGGCGACGTGGGACTCCTTTCTGTAACTTCGGGTGAGCACCGTTTCACGCATCCTCGTAGTGCCTGTTTCTGGCACTTCTCTGGGTGCTACCTGCTGCTGAGAGGGCTTCTTGTCTTGCTCGACATCTTCTCTATCTCCTGGTGCAATTTGCGACATCCTGGTCCTTCTTGGGCCACAGCAGCGTCCAAAAACGCTAACCTCACAATCTGCAGCTAGCAAGGCTTGTTGGCGTTCTTTCGGCGGAAAAAGACTTTTGTACGACTCTCCACGGCGAGAGGGATCAGTCCACCAAAGGGGAAGTCTCTAGCCCTTTTCGTTCCTGCAGAAACCTCAGCTTCTTCTGTCCAGTAGAAGCTTCTTTGCACCCACAGCTGGCATTTCCTGGGCATATGCCCATCTCCGACTTGCTTGTGACTTTTGGACATGGTCCCCTTGTTCCACAGGTACCCTAGATTGGAAATCCATTGTTGTTGCATTGTTGGTTTGTGTCTTTCCTGCATTATTCCTCTATCACGACTTCTTTGTCCTTGGGGGAACTTTAGTGCACTTTGCACTCACTTTTCAGGGTCTTGGGGAGGGTTATTTTTCTAACTCTCACTATTTTCTAATAGTCCCAGCGACCCTCTACAAGGTCACGTAGGTTTGGGGTCCATTCGTGGTTCGCATTCCACTTTTGGAGTATATGGTTTGTGTTGCCCCTATCCCTATGTGTCCCCATTGCATCCTATTGTAACTATACATTGTTTGCACTGTTTTCTAAGACTATACTGCATATTTTTGCTATTGTGTATATATATCTTGTGTATATTTCCTATCCTCTCACTGAGGGTACACTCTGAGATACTTTGGCATATTGTCATAAAAATAAAGTACCTTTATTTTCAGTATAACTGTGTATTGTGTTTTCTTATGATATTGTGCATATGACACTAAGTGGTTCTGTAGGAGCTTCACTCGTCTCCTAGTTCAGCCTAAGCTGCTCTGCTAAGCTACCATTATCTATCAGCCTATGCTGCTAGACACCCTATACACTAATAGGAGATAACTGGGCCTGGTGCAAGGTGCAAGTACCCCTTGGTACTCACTACAAGCCAGTCCAGCCTCCTTCAATAAGTACAAGCAGCTACCCCTAATAAATGGTGTTGAGGTTCAGGCCTACAGGGACACAGGTGCCAGTGTCACAATGGTGATAGAGAAACTGGTCCACCCTGAACAACACCTACTTGGTCACCAGTACCAAGTAACCGATGCTCACAACAACACCCTTAGCCACCCCATGGCTGTTGTAAATCTCAACTGGGGGGGGAGGGGTTACTGGCCCAAACAAAGTTGTGGTTGCCTCAGATTTACCTGTAGACTGTTTATTAGGGAATGATTTAGAGACATCAGCTTGGCAGAAGTGGAGTTGGAGGCTCATGCAGCAATGCTGAGCATTCCAGGGCATATTTTTGCTTTGACCAGGGCTCAGGCCAAAAAGCAAAAATGACAGGGTGACTTGGATCTTGGAACAATGGACCAAGTGCTCCCTAAAGCTAGGGCTAGTAGAAGTAAAGCACTACCTACTATCCCTCCCTCTACAGTGGATTCTACTTCTGAAGAAGAGGAATTTCCACCTTGTGCAGAACCTACACCAGAGGAGCTGGAAGCAGACACTGCTGAGCTTTTGGGTGAAGGGAGGCCTGCCAGGGAGGAGCTGAGTGTGGCACAGCAGACCTGTCCCACACTAGAGGGTCTAAGACAGCAAGCTGTCAAACAAGCAAATGGGGATGTCAGTGACTCTCACAGAGTTTACTGGGAGGACAACCTCTTGTACACTGAAGCAAGGGATCCAAAACCTGGAGCTGCCAGGAGATTGGTGATTCCTCAGGAGTACAGAAAGTTCCTCCTAACTCTGGCTCAAGACATTCCCCTTGCTGGACATTTGAGGCAAATGAAAACTTGGGACAGGCTTGTTCCCTTGTTTCATTGGCCTAGAATGTCTGAGGACACAAAAGATTTTTGTAAGTCCTGTGAGACCTGTCAAGCCAGTGGCAAGACAGGTGGCACTCCAAAGGCACCCCTTATTCCACTGCCTGTGGTTGGGGTTCCCTTTGAAAGGGTAGGGGTTGACATAGTTGGCCCCCTTGACCCTCCTACTGCTTCAGGCAATAGGTTTATCTTTTTTTGTAGTGGACCATGCCACAAGATATCCTGAAGCAATTCCTCTAAGGACCACTACAGCTCCTGCAGTGGCAAAGGCCCTCCTGGGAATCTTTTCCAAGGTGGGCTTCCCTAAAGAGGTATTATCAGACAGGGGAAGCAATTTCATGTCTGCTTACTTGAAGGCCATGTGGAAGGAGTGTGGGGTGACATACAAGTTCACCACACCATATCATCCACAAACAAATGGACTGGCGGAGAGATTTAACAAAACTCTCAAAGGCATGATTATGGGACTCCCTGAAAAACTCCGCAGGAGATGGGATATCCTTTTAACATGCTTCCTTTTTGCCTACAGGGAGGTACCCCAGAAAGGAGTGGGCTTCAGCCCCTTTGAACTCCTCTTTGGACACCCTGTTAGGGGTCCACTAACACTTGTCAAGGAGGGTTGGGAACAACCTTTAAAAGCTCCAAAGCAAGATATTGTGTATTATGTACTTGGCCTCAGATCAAGGATGGCTGAGTACATGAAAAAGGCCAGTAAAAACCTTCAGGCCAGCCAAGAGCTCCAGAAGCAATGGCATGACCAGAAGGCTGTTTTGGTTCAGTACCAACCAGGGCAGAAAGTGTGGGTCTTGGAGCCTGTGGCCCCAAGAGCACTCCAAGATAAATGGAGTGGACCCCACACAATTGTTGAAAAAAAGGGTGAAGTCACTTACTTAGTTGACTTAGGCACTGCCAGGAGTCCCCTTAGGGTGCTACATGTCAATCGCCTGAAACCCTACTATGACAGGGCTGATCTCACCCTGCTCATGGCAACTGATGAGGGACAGGAAGAAGACAGTGATCCCCTACCTGATCTCTTTTCTTCCACAGAACAAGATACTCTGGTGGAAGGTGTTGTACTGGCAGATTGTCTTACTGCTGAGCAGAAAGACCACTGCATAAATCTCCTCGGTCAGTTTTCTGAACTCTTCTCTACTGTGCCAGGTACCACTTCTTGGTGTGAGCACACTATAGATACTGGAGACAGCTTGCCTGTCAAAAGTAAGATCTATAGGCAGCCTGACCATGTCAGAGACTGCATAAAGCAAGAGGTGCAGAAAATGTTAGAACTGGGAGTGGTTGAGCACTCTGAAAGTCCATGAGCTTCTTCTGTGGTACTTGTACCAAAACCTCATTCCAAAGATGGAAAGAAGGAAAAGCAGTTTTGTGTAGACTACAGAGGTCTCAACCAGGTAACCAAAACTGATGCTCACCCTATACCCAGGGCAGATGAGCTCATAGATACACTGGCATCTGCCAAGTATTTAGGCACTTTTGATTTGACTGCAGGGTATTGGCAGATCAAATTATCAGAAGATGCTAAAGCTAAAACTGCATTTTCAACCATTGGAGGCCAATACCAGTTCACAGTAATGCCTTTTGGATTGAAAAATGCACCTGCCACTTTTCAAAGGTTGGTGAACACAGTCCTGCAAGGGCTGGAAGCTTTCAGGGCAGCATATTTGGACAATATAGCTGTCTTTAGCTCCAGCTGGGATGATCACCTGGTCCACCTATGGAAAGTTTTGGAGGCCCTGCAAAAGGCAGGCCTCACTATCAAGGCTTCAAAGTGCCAGATAGGGCAGGGAAAGGTGGTTTATCTGGGACACCTGGTTGGTGGGGAACAGATTGCACCACTGTGAGAAGGTAGCCTCTTTCTAGCCTTGTTACCCCCACTTTTGGCCTGTTTGTGAGTGTATGTCAGGGTGTTTGTCACTGTTTTCACTGTCTCACTGGGATCCTGATAGCCAGGCCTCAGTGCTCATAGTGAAAACACTATGTTTTCAGTATGTTTGTTATGTGTCACTGGGATCCTGCTGGTCAGGACCCCAGTGCTCATAGGTTTGTGGCCTATATGTATGTGTCACTGGGACCCTGTCACACAGGGCCCCAGTGCTCATAGGTGTGCATGTATATGTTCCCTGTGTGGTGCCTAACTGTCTCACTGAGGCTCTGCTAACCAGAACCTCAGTGGTTATGCTCTCTCATTTCTTTCCAAATTGTCACTGACAGGCTAGTGACCATTTTTACCAATTTACATTGGCTTACTGGAACACCCTTATAATTCCCTAGTATATGGTACTGAGGTACCCAGGGTATTGGGGTTCCAGGAGATCCCTATGGGCTGCAGCATTTCTTTTGCCACCCATAGGGAGCTCTGACAATTCTTACACAGGCCTGCCACTGCAGCCTGAGTGAAATAACGTCCACGTTATTTCACAGCCATTTTACACTGCACTTAAGTAACTTATAAGTCACCTATATGTCTAACCTTTACCTGGTAAAGGTTAGGTGCAAAGTTACTTAGTGTGAGGGCACCCTGGCACTAGCCAAGGTGCCCCCACATTGTTCAGAGCCAATTCCCTGAACTTTGTGAGTGCGGGGACACCATTACACGTGTGCACTACATATAGGTCACTACCTATATGTAGCTTCACCATGGTAACTCCGAATATGGCCATGTAACATGTCTATGATCATGGAATTGCCCCCTCTATGCCATCCTGGCATAGTTGGCACAATCCCATGATCCCAGTGGTCTGTAGCACAGACCCTGGTACTGCCAAACTGCCCTTCCTGGGGTTTCACTGCAGCTGCTGCTGCTGCCAACCCCTCAGACAGGCAGCTGCCCTCCTGGGGTCCAGCCAGGCCTGGCCCAGGATGGCAGAACAAAGAACTTCCTCTGAGAGAGGGTGTGACACCCTCTCCCTTTGGAAAATGGTGTGAAGGCAGGGGAGGAGTAGCCTCCCCCAGCCTCTGGAAATGCTTTGTTGGGCACAGATGTGCCCAATTCTGCATAAGCCAGTCTACACCGGTTCAGGGACCCCTTAGCCCCTGCTCTGGCGCGAAACTGGACAAAGGAAAGGGGAGTGACCACTCCCCTGACCTGCACCTCCCCTGGGAGGTGTCCAGAGCTCCTCCAGTGTGCTCCAGACATCTGCCATCTTGGAAACAGAGGTGCTGCTGGCACACTGGACTGCTCTGAGTGGCCAGTGCCACCAGGTGACGTCAGAGACTCCTGCTGATAGGCTCCTTCAGGTGTTAGTAGCCTTTCCTCTCTCTTAGGTAGCCAAACCCTCTTTTCTGGCTATTTAGGGTCTCTGTCTCTGGGGAAACTTTAGATAACGAATGCAAGAGCTCAGCCGAGTTCCTCTGCATCTCTCTCTTCACCTTCTGATAAGGAATCGACTGCTGACCGCGCTGGAAGCCTGCAAAACTGCAACATAGTAGCAAAGACGACTACTGCAACTCTGTAACGCTGATCCTGCCGCCTTCTCGACTGTTTTCCTGCTTGTGCATGCTGTGGGGGTAGTCTGCCTCCTCTCTGCACCAGAAGCTCCGAAGAAATCTCCCGTGGGTCGACGGAATCTTCCCCCTGCAACCGCAGGCACCAAAGAACTGCATCACCGGTCCCCTGGTCTCCTCTCAGCACGACGAGCGAGCTCCCTTGAATCCAGCAACTGTGCCCAAGTGACTCCCACAGTTAGTGACTCTTCAGTCCATATTTGGTGGAGGTAAGTCCTTGCCTCCCCACGCCAGACTGCATTGCTGGGAACCGCGACTTTTGCAGCTACTCCGGCCTCTGTGCACTTCCGGTGGAAATCCTTTGTGCACAGCAAAGCCTGGTTCCACGGCACTGTAACATGCATTGCACGACTTTCTAAGTGGCCCTCCGGCGACGTGGGACTCCTTTGTGCAACTTCGGGTGAGCACCGCTTCACTCCTCTTTGTAGTGCCTTTTCTGGCACTTCTGCAGGTGCTGCCTGCTACTGAGAGGGCTCCTTGCCCCCTCTGTCCACAGATGCAATTGGTGACATCCTGGTTCCTCCTGGGCCACAGCAGCATCCAAAAACCCTAACCGCACGATTTGCAGCTAGCAAGGCTTGTTGGCAGTCTTTCGGCGGGAAAGTACTTCTGCACGACTCTCCACGGCGTGGGGGATCCATCCTCCAAAGGGGAAGTCACTAGCCCTTGTCGTTCCTGCAGAATCCTCAGCTTCTACTGTCCAGTAGCAGCTTCTTTGCACCCACAGCTGGCATTTCCTGGGCATCTGCCCATCTCCGACTTGCTTGTGACTTTTGGACTTGGTCTCCTTTTTACACAGGTACCCTCGACTGGAAATCCATCGTTGTTGCATTGCTGGATTGTGTTTTTCCTGCAGAATTCCCCTATCACGACTTCTTTGTCCTTTGGGGAACTTTAGTGCACTTTGCACTCACTTTTCAGGGTCTTGGGGTGGGCTATTTTTCTAACCCTTACTATTTTCTAATAGTCCCAGCGACCCTCTACAAGGTCACATAGGTTTTGAGTCCATTCGTGGTTCGCATTCCACTTTTGGAGCATATGGTTTGTGTTGCCCCTATCGCTATGTGTCCCCTTTGCATCCTATTGTAACTATACATTGTTTGCACTGTTTTCTAAGACTATACTGCATATTTTTGGTATTGTGTACATATATCTTGTGTATATTTGCTATCCTCATACTGAGGGTACACTCTGAGATACTTTGGCATATTGTCATAAAAATAAAGTACCTTTATTTTTAGTATATCTGTGTATTGTGTTTTCTTATGATATTGTGCAAGTAACACTAGTGGTACTGTTGGAGCTTCACTTGTCTCCTAGTTCAGCCTAAGCTGCTCTGCTAAGCTAACATTATCTATCAGCCTAAGCTGCTAGACACCCTATACACTAATAAGGGGTACCTGGGCCTGGTGCAAGGGGTATGTACCCCTTGGTACTCAATACAAGCCAGCCCAGCCTCCTACAACCACTTCTTGGTGTGAGCACACTATAGATACTGGAGACAGCTTGCCTGTCAAAAGTAAGGTCTATAGGCAGCCTGACCATGTCAGAGACTGCATAAAGCAAGAGGTGCAGAAAATGCTTGAACTAGGAGTGGTTGAGCACTCTGAAAGTCCATGGGCCTCTCCTGTGGTACTTGTACCAAAACCTCAGTCCAAAGATGGTAAAAGGGAAATGAGATTTTGTGTGGATTACAGAGGTCTCAACCAGGTAACCAAAACTGATGCTCACCCTATACCCAGGGCAGATGAGCTAATAGATACACTGGCATTTGCCAAGTATCTAAGCACTTTTGATTTGACTGCAGGGTATTGGCAGATCAAGTTATCAGAAGATGCAAAACCAAAAACTGCATTTTCAACCATTGGAGGCCAATACCAATTCACAGTAATGCCTTTTGGATTGAAAAATGCACCTGCCACTTTTCAAAGGTTGGTGAACACAGTCCTGCAAGGGCTGGAAGCTTTTAGTGAAGCATATCTAGATGATATATCTGTCTTTAGCTCCAGCTGGGATGATCACCTGGTCCACCTATTGAAAGCTTTGGAGGCCCTGCAAAAGGCAGGCCTCACTATCAAGGCTTCAAAGTACCAGATAGGGCAGGGGAAGGTGGTTTATCTGGGACACCTGGTAGGTGGAGAACAGATTGCACCACTTCAGGGGAAAATCCATACTTTTATAGATTGGGTTCCCCCTACAACTCAGACTCAGGTGAGAGCCTTTTTAGGCCTCACTGGGTATTACAGGAGGTTCATAAAGAACTATGGCTCTATTGCAGCCCCTCTTAATGACCTCACATCTAAGAAAATGCCTAAAAAGGTATTATGGACAGCAAACTGTCAGAAAGCTTTCGAGGATCTGAAGCAGGCCATGTGCTCTGCACCTGTCCTGAAAAGCCCCTGTTACTCCAAGAAATTCATTGTCTAAACTGATGCATCTGAATTAGGGGTAGGGGCAGTCTTATCACAACTTAATTCTGAGGGCCAGGATCAACCTGTTGCTTTTATCAGCAGGAGGTTGACCCCTAGAGAAAAGCGTTGGTCTGCCATAGAGAGGGAGGCCTTTGCTGTGGTCTGGGCACTGAAGAAGTTGAGGCCATACCTGTTTGGCACTCACTTCATTGTTCAGACAGACCACAAACCTCTACTTTGGCTAAAACAAATGAAAGGTGAAAACCCTAAATTGTTGAGGTGGTCCATATCCCTACAGGGAATGGACTATACAGTGGAACATAGACCTGGGAGTACCCACTCCAATGTAGATGGACTCTCCAGATATTTCCACTTAGACAATGAAGACTCATCAGGTCATGGCTAGTCTTATTGTCCTTCGTTTGGGGGGGGGGGTTGTTGTAGGAGGCTGGACTGGCTTGTAGTGAGTACCAAGGGGCACTTGCACCTTGCACCAGGCCCAGTTATCCCTTATTAGTGTATAGGGTGTCTAGCAGCATAGGCTGATAGATAATGGTAGCTTAGCAGAGCAGCTTAGGCTGAACTAGGAGACGGGTGAAGCTACTACAGTACCACAAGTGTCACTTGCACAATATCATAAGAAAACACAATACACAGTTATACTAAAAATAAAGGTACTTTATTTTTATGACAATATGCCAAAGTATCTTAGAGGGTACCCTCAGTGAGAGGATAGGAAATATACACAAGATATATGTACACAATACCAAAAATATGCAGTATAGTCTTAGAAAACAGTGCAAACAATGTATAGTTACAATAGGATGCAATGGGGACACATAGGGATAGGGGCAACACAAACCATATACTCCAAAAGTGGAATGCGAACCACGAATGGACCCCAAACCTATGTGACCTTGTACAGGGTCGATGGGACTATTACAAAATAGTGAGAGTTAGAAAATTAGCCCTCCCCAAGACCCTGAAAAGTGAGTGCAAAGTGCACTAAAGTTCCCCCAAGGACAAAGAAGTCGTGATAGAGGAATAATGCAGGAAAGACACAAACCAACAATGCAACAACTGTGGATTTCCAATCTAGGGTACCTGTGGAACAAGGGGACCAAGTCCAAAAGTCACAAGCAAGTCGGAGATGGGCATATACCCAGGAAATGCCAGCTGTGGGTGCAAAGAAGCTTCTACTGGACAGATGAAGCTGAGGTTTCTGCAGGAACGAAAAGATCTAGAGAATTCCCCTTTGGTGGACGGATCCCACTCGCCGTGGAGAGTCGTACAGAAGTGTTTTCCCGCCAAAAAAACGCCAACAAGCCTTGCTAGCTGCAAATCGTGTGGTTAGCATTTTTGGATGCTGCTGTGGCCCTGGAGGGACCTGGAGGTCGCAAATTGGTCCAGAAGAGAGAGGGGACGTCGAGCAAGACAATGAGCCCTCTCAGCAGCAGGTAGCACCCGCAAAAGTGCCAGAAACAGGCACTACGAAGATGCGTGAAATGGTGCTCACCTGAAGTCGCACAAAGGAGTCCCACGTCGCCGGAGACCAACTTAGAAAGTCGTGCAATGCAGGTTAGAGTGCAGCGGACCCAGGCTTGGCTGTGCACAAAGGATTTCCGCCGGAAGTGCACAGGGGCCGGAGTAGCTGCAAAAGTCGCGGTTCCCAGCAATGCAGTCTAGCGAGGTGAGACAAGGACTTACCTCCACCAAACTTGGACTGAAGAGTCACTGGACTGTGGGGGTCACTGGGACAGAGTTGCTGGATTCGAGGGACCTCGCTCGTCATGCTGAGAGGAGACCCAAGGGACCAGTAATGCAGCTTTTTGGTGCCTGCGGTTGCAGGGGGAAGATTCCGTCGACCCATGGGAGATTTCTTCGGAGCTTCTAGTGCAGAGAGGAGGCAGACTACCCCCACAGCATGCACCACCAGGAAAACAGTCGAGAAGGCGGCAGGATCAGCGTTACAGAGTTGCAGTAGTCGTCTTTGCTACTATGTTGCAGTTTTGCAGGCTTCCAGCGCGATCAGCAGTCGATTCCTTGGCAGAAGGTGAAGAGAGAGATGCAGAGGAACTCTGATGAGCTCTTGCATTCATTATCTAAAGTTTCCCCAGAGACAGAGACCCTAAATAGCCAGAAAAGAGGGTTTGGCTACTTAGGAGAGAGGATAGGCTAGCAACACCTGAAGGAGCCTATCACAAGGAGTCTCTGACGTCACCTGGTGGCACTGGCCACTCAGAGCAGTCCAGTGTGCCAGCAGCACCTCTGTTTCCAAGATGGCAGAGGTCTGGAGCACACTGGAGGAGCTCTGGACACCTCCCAGGGGAGGTGCAGGTCAGGGGAGTGGTCACTCCCCTTTCCTTTGTCCAGTTTCGCGCCAGAGCAGGGCTAAGGGGTCCCCTGAACCGGTGTAGACTGGCTTATGCAGAATTGGGCACATCTGTGCCCAAGAAAGCATTTCCAGAGGCTGGGGGAGGCTACTCCTCCCCTGCCTTCACACCATTTTCCAAAGGGAGAAGGTGTCACACCCTCTCTCAGAGGAAGTTCTTTGTTCTGCCATCCTGGGACAGGCCTGGCTGGACCCCAGGAGGGCAGATGCCTGTCTGAGGGGTTGGCAGCAGCAGCAGCAGCTGCAGTGAAACCCCAGGAAGGGCAGTTTGGCAGTACCAGGGTCTGTGCTACAGACCACTGGGATCATGGGATTGTGCCAACTATGCCAGGATGGCATAGAGGGGGTAATTCCATGATAATAGACATGTTACATAGCCATATTCGGAGTTACCATTGTGAAGCTACATATAGGTAGTGACCTATATGTAGTGCACGCGTGTAATGGTGTCCCCGCACTCACAAAGTTCAGGGAATTGGCTCTGAACAATGTGGGGGCACCTTGGCTAGTGCCAGGGTACCCTCACACTAAGTAACTTTGCACCTAACCTTTACTAGGTAAAGGTTAGACATATAGGTGACTTATAAGTTACTTAAGTGCAGTGAAAAATGGCTGTGAAATAACGTGGACGTTATTTCACTCAGGCTGCAGTGGAAGGCCTGTGTAAGAATTGTCAGAGCTCCCTATGGGTGGCAAAAGAAATGCTGCAGCCCATAGGGATCTCCTGGAACCCCAATACCCTGGGTACCTCAGTACCATATACTAGGGTATTATAAGGGTGTTCCAGTAAGCCAATGTAAATTGGTAAAAATGGTCACTAGCCTGTTAGTGACAATTTGGAAAGAAATGAGAGAGCATAACCACTGAGGTTCTGATTAGCAGAGCCTCAGTGAGACAGTTAGTCACTACACAGGTAACACATTCAGGCACACTTATGAGCACTGGGGCCCTGGGTTACCAGGGTCCCAGTGACACATACAACTAAAACAACATATATACAGTGAAAAATGGTGGTAACATGCCAGGCAAGATGGTACTTTCCTACACAACCCCCCCCCCAAACGAAGGACAATAAGACTAGCCATGACCTGATGAGTCTTCATTGTCTAAGTGGAAATATCTGGAGAGTCCATCTGCATTGGAGTGGCTACTCCCAGGTCTATGTTCCACTGTATAGTCCATTCCCTGAAGGGATATGGACCACCTCAACAATTTAGGATTTTCACCTTTCATTTGTTTTAGCCAAAGTAGAGGTGTGTGGTCTGTCTGTACAATGAAGTGAGTGCCAAACAGGTATGGCCTCAACTTCTTCAGAGCCCAGACCACAGCAATCGCCTCCCTCTCTATGGCAGACCAACGCTTTTCTCTAGGGGGTCAACCTCCTACTAATAAAAGCAACAGGTTGATCCTGGCCCTCAGAATTAAGTTGTGATAGGACTGCCCCTACTCCTAATTCAGATGCATCAGTTTGGACATAGAATTGTTTAGAGTAACAAGGGCTTTTCAGGACAGGTGCAGAGCACATGGCCTGCTTCAGCTCCTCAAAAGCTTTCTGACAGTTTGCTGTCCATAATACCTTTTTAGACATTTTTTGGAAGTGAGGTCATTAAGAGGGGCTGCAATGGAGCCATAGTTCTTAATGAACCTCCTGTAATACCCAGTGAGGCCTAGGAAGCCTGTCACCTGAGTCTGAGTGGTAGGGGGAACCCAATCAATAATTGTTTGGATTTTCCCCTGAAGTGGTGCAATCTGTTCCCCACCAACAAGGTGTCCCATATAAACCACCTTCCCCTGCCCTATCTGGCACTTTGAAGCCTTGATAGTGAGGCCTGCCTTCTGCAGGGCCTCCAAAACTTTCCATAGGTGGACCAGGTGATCATCCCAGCTGGAGCTAAAGACAGCTATATCGTCCAATTATGCTGCACTGAAAGCTTCCAGCCCTTGCAGGACTGTGTTCACCAACCTTTGAAAAGTGGCAGGTGCATTTTTCAAACCAAAAGGCATTACAGTAAACTGGTAATGTCCTCCAATGGTTGAAAATGCAGTTTTAGGTTTAGCATCTTCTGACAATTTGATCTGCCAATACCCTGCAGTCAAATCAAAAGTGCTTAGATACTTGGCAGATGCCAGTGTATCTATGAGCTCATCTGCCCTGGGTATAGGGTGAGCATCAGTTTTGGTTACCAAGTTGAGACCTCTATAGTCTACACAAAACCGCATTTCCTTCTTTCCATCTTTGGAATGGGGTTTTGGTACAAGTACCACAGGAGAAGCCCATGGACTTTCAGAGTGCTCAACCACTCCTAGTTCTAACATTTTCTGCACCTCTTGCTTTATGCAGTCCCTGACATGGTCAGGCTGCCTATACATCTTACTTTTGACAGGTAAACTGTCTCCAGTATCTATAGTGTGCTCACACCAAGAAGTGGTACCTGGCACAGTAGAGAAGAGTTCAGAGAATTGATCTAGGAGATTTATGCAATGGTCTTTCTGCTCAGCAGTAAGACAATCAGCGAAAACTACACCTTCCACAAGAGCATCTTGTTCTGTGGAAGAGAAGAGATCAGGTAGAGGATCACTGTCTTCTTCCTGTCCCTCATCAGTTGCCATGAGCAGGGTGAGATCAGCCCTGTCATAGTAGGGTTTCAGGCGGTTGACATGGAGCACCCTAATGGGACTCCTGGCAGTGCCTAAGTCAACTAAATAGGTGACCTCTCCCTTCTTTTCAACAATTGTGTGGGGTCCACTCCATTTATCTTGGAGTGCTCTTTGGGCCACAGGCTCCAAGACCCACACTTTCTGCCCTGGTTGGTACTGAACCAAAACAGCCTTCTGATCATGCCATTGCTTCTGGAGCTCTTGGCTGGCTTGAAGGTTTTTGCTGGCCTTTTTCATGTACTCAGCCATCCTTGATCTGAGGCCAAGTACATAATCCAAAATATCCTGCTTAGGAGCTTTTAAAGGTTGTTCCCAACCCTCCTTTACAAGTGTGAGTGGACCCCTAACAGGGTGTCCAAAAAGAAGTTCAAAGGGGCTGAAGCCCACGCCTTTCTGGGGTACCTCCCTGTAGGCAAAAAGGAGGCATGGTAGAAGGATATCCCATCTCCTGCGGAGTTTTTCAGGGAGACCCATAATCATGCCTTTGAGAGTTTTATTAAATCTCTCAACCAGTCCATTTGTTTGTGGATGATAGGGTGTTGTGAACTTGTAAGTTACACCACACTCCTTCCACATGGCCTTTAAGTATGCAGACATGAAATTGCTTCCCCTGTCTGATACTACTTCCTTTGGGAAGCCCACTCTGGAAAATATTCCCAGGAGGGCCTTTGCAACTGCAGGTGCTGTAGTGGTCCTTAAAGGAATTGCTTCAGGATATCTTGTGGCATGGTCCACTACCACCAAGATAAACCTATTGCCTGAAGCAGTAGGAGGGTCAAGGGGGCCAACTATGTCAACCCCTACCCTTTCAAAGGGTACCCCAACCACAGGCAGTGGAATAAGGGGTGCCTTTGGAGTTCGACCTGTCTTGCCACTGGCTTGACAGGTTTCACAGGACTTACAAAAATCTTTTGTGTCCTCAGACATCCTAGGCCAATGAAACAATGGAACCAATCTGTCCCAAGTTTTCATTTGTCCCAGGTGCCCAGCTAGGGGAATGTCGTGTGCAAGAGTTAGGAGGAACTTTCTGTACTCCTGAGGGATCACTAATCTCCTGGCAGTTCCAGGTTTAGGATCCCTTGCCTCAGTATACAAGAGGTTGTCCTCCTAGTAAACTCTGTGAGAGTCACTGACATCCCCATTAGCATGTTTGACAGCTTGCTGTCTGAGACCCTCTAATGTGGGACAGGTTTGCTGTGCCACACTCAGCTCCTCTCTGGCAGGCCCCCCTTCACCCAAAAGCTCAGCAGTGTCTGCTTGAAGCTCCTCTGGTGTAGGTTCTGTACAGGGAGGGAATTCTTCTTCCTCAGAAGTTGAATCCACTGTAGAGGGAGGGATAGTAGGAAGAGGTTTGCTTCTACTAGCCCTAGCTTTAGGGAGCACTTGGTCCATTGTTCCAGGATCCAAGCTTCCCTGTCATTTTTGCTTTTTGGCCTGAGCCCTTGTCAAAGCAAAAATATGCCCTGGGATGCCCAGCATTGCTGCATGGGCCTCCAACTCCACATCTGACCAAGCTGATGTCTCCAAATCATTTCCTAGTAGACAGTCTACAGGTAAATCTGTGGCTACCACAACTTTCTTTGGACCAGTAACCCCCCCCCAGTTGAGATTAACAACAGCCATGGGGTGGCTAAGTGTGTTGTTGTGAGCATCGGTTACTTGGTACTGGTGACCAAGTAGGTGTTGTTCAGGGTGGACCAGTTTCTCTATGACCATAGTCACACTGGCCCGAGTGTCCCTGTAGGCCTGAACCTCAACACCATTTATTAGGGGTAGCTGCTTGTACTTATCCATATTAAGGGGACAAGCAACGAAGGTGGCTAAATCAATAGCCCCCTCAGAGACTAACACAGCCTCTGTGGCCTCCCTAACAAGGCCAACCCCAACTAAGTTACCAATAGTGAGCCCAGCTACTCCCTTGGATTGGCTATTAGTAGGTTTGCTCCCACCACCACTGCTATTAGTAGGGACACTAGGGGTAGCAGTAGGGGTTGTAGTGGTAGGAGGCTTGGTGCTTTTCTTTGGACAACTGGGATCTGTTGTCCAATGGCCTTTTACTTTACACAAATAGCACCATGGTTTCTTTTCTTTGATTTGATTAAAGGAGGATTTAGGCCCACCACCCCCACCAGAGTGTTTTTGTGGGCCTGATGAAGACTCATTTTTAGATTTGACCCCACCCTTGTCAGAAGACTTACCATCCTTCTTTTTGTTGCCATCTTTGTCACCCCCTGTATGAACTTTTCTGTTCACCCTTGTTCTGACCCATTTGTCTGCCTTCTTTCCCAATTCTTGGGGAGAGGTCCGATCAGAGTCCACCAAGTACTGGTGCAACAAATCAGACACACAATTATTAAGAATATGCTCTCTCAGGATCAAGTTATACAGGCTGTCATAATCAGTAACTTTACTGCTTTACTGCCATGTAACCACCCCTCCAAGGCCTTCACTGAATGGTCAATGAAATCAACCCACTCTTGTGAAGACTCCTTTTTGGTCTCTCTGAACTTTATCCTGTATTGTTCAGTGGTTAAGCCATAACCATCCAGGAGTGCATTCTTAAGAACTTTGTAATCATTAGCTTCATTTTCTTTTACAGTAAGGGAGCCTATCCCTACCTTTTCCACTAAATGATAGCCATAGGATAGCAGCCCACTGCCTTTGAGGGACATCCTGTACAGCACAGGCCCTCTCAAGTGCAGCAAACCACTTGTTAATGTCATCCCCCTCCTTATAAGGGGGAACTATCTTGTGCAGATTCCTGGAATCATGCTCTTTTGCAGGATGACTATGGGGAATACTGCTGCTGCCACCATGGGTTTCTAAACCCAACTTCTGTTATTCCTTCTCTAGTTCAAAAGACTGTCTATCCAAATCCAGCTGTTGCTTTTTAAGCTTCAGTCTGGTTTGTTCCACCCTCAACTTATTGAGTTCCCTCTCTAACATTCTGTCATCAGGGTTGGTGGGAGGGACATTCCTAGATACAGAGGTATGATGGGAATGAACAGAAGGAGACCTGTCCCTTACAGAAGCCACCCTAACAGCTTGGCTAACAGAAACATTACTACCAGTATGGTGAGAATAAATGCTTTTGCTATGATGTGAGACAACACTATTTGTATGGTGTGGCTCATCATCATTACCAACTATGCTAGACTGTCTAGTAATGGGCAGGCTAGGAAGTTTCTTTCCTGAATCTTTTCCTGGGGGAGTCCCTGAATCAGATTGGGAACTATTAGGTACTTTTTCAACAGATGGGGCACCTATAGCCTTATCTTGTTCTCTAAGCATGTTAAGTAACAGTTCCAAGGAAGGATTCTTCCCTACACTCAAACCTCTCTCTATGCAGAGACTCCTTGCTCCTTTCCAGCTAAGGTGATCATAAGCAAGTTTGGACAGATCAACATTTTGGCCTGTGCCAGACATTTTTAGAGAGAGTTAAAGTGATAAAAAAAGAGAAAAAAGTTTTCAGAACTTTTTGGAAAGACAGAAAAAATACTTTTTAAACTTTTAAGAACTTTTTGAAAGTTTAGAAGTACTTTTCAGCACTTAGAAAAGAGTGAAAAGAGGAAATGCAAAACTTTTTGGCTATGTGTATATACACTGACCTTGTTTTGTATATTTTTCTCTTATGAAAAGTACAATGACAAGAGTGGTAAGTAGTCTCAAAGCACTTATCCCACCACTGCACAACCAATGAAGGAGGCTGGACTGGCTTGTAGTGAGTACCAAGGGGTACTTGCACTTTGCACCAGGCCCAGTTATCCCTTATTAGTGTATAGGGTGTCTAGCAGCATAGGCTGATAGATAATGGCAGCTTAGCAGAGCAGCTTAGGCTGAACTAGGAGACGTGTGAAGCTACTACAGTACCACAAGTGTCACTTGCACAATATCATAAGAAAACACAACACACAGTTATACTAAAAATAAAGGTACTTTATTTTTATGACAATATGCCAAAGTATCTTAGAGTGTACCCTCAGTGAGAGGATAGGAAATATACACAAGATATATGTACACAATACCAAAAATATGCAGTATAGTCTTAGAAAACAGAGCAAACAATGTATAGTAACAATAGGATGCAATGGGGACACATAGGGATAGGGGCAACACAAACCGTATACTCCAAAAGTGGAATGCGAAACACGAATGGACCCCAAACCTATGTGACCTTGTAGAGGGTCGCTGGGACTATTAGAAAATAGTGAGAGTTAGAAAATTAGCCCTCCCCAAGACCCTGAAAAGTGAGTGCAAAGTGCACTAAAGTTCCCCCAAGGACAAAGAAGTCGTGATAGAGGAATAATGCAGAAAAGACACAAACCAACAATGCAACAACTGTGGATTTCCAATCTAGGGTACCTGTGGAACAAGGGGACCAAGTCCAAAAGTCACAAGCAAGTCGGAGATGGGCATATGCCCAGGAAATGCCAGCTGTGGGTGCAAAGAAGCTTCTACTGGACAGAAGAAGCTGAGGTTTCTGCAGGAACGAAAAGGGCTAGAGACTTCCCCTTTGGTGGACGGATCCTTCTCGTAGAGAGAGTCGTGCAGAAGTGTTTTCCCGCCGAAAGAACGCCAACAAGCCTTGCTAGCTACAAATCGTGCGGTTAGGGTTTTTGGATGCTGCTGTGTCCCTGGAGGGACCAGGAGGTCGCAAATTGGACCAGGAGAGAGAGGGAACGTCGAGCAAGACAAGGAGCCCTCTAAGCAGCAGGTAGCACCCGCAGAAGTGCCAGAAACAGGCAATACGAGGATGCGTGAAACAGTGCTCTCCCGAAGTCGCACAAAGGAGTCCCACGTCGCCGGAGACCTACTTAGAAAGTCGTGCAATGCAGGTTAGAGTGCCGTGGACCCAGGCTTGGCTGTGCACACAGGATTTCCGCCGGAAGTGCACAGGGGCCGGAGAAGCTTGCAAAGTCGCGGTTCCCAGCAATGCAGCCCAGCGAGGTGAGGCAAGGACTTACCTCCACCAAACTTGGGCTGAAGAGTCACTGGACTGTGGGAGTCACTTGGACGGTGTCGCTGGATTCGAGGGACCTCGCTCGTCGTGCTGAGAGGAGACCCAAGGGACCGGTAATGCAGCTTTTTGCTGCCTGCGGTTGCAGGGGGAAGATTCCGTCGACCCACGGGAGATTTCTTCGGAGCTTCTGGTGCAGAGAGGAGGCAGACTACCCCCACAGCATGCACAAGCAGGAAAACAGTCGAGAAGGCGGCAGGATCAGCGTTACAGAGTTGCAGTATTCGTCTTTGCTACTATGTTGCAGGTTTGCAGGCTTCCAGCGCGGTCAGCGGTCGATTCCTTATCAGAAGGTGAAGAGGGAGATGCAGAGGAACTCGGCTGAGCTCGTGCATTCGTTATCTAAAATTTCCCCAGAGACAGAGACCCTAAATAGCCAGAAAAGAGGGTTTGGCTACCTAGGAGAGAGGAAAGGCTACTAACACCTGAAGGAGCCTATCAGCAGGAGTCTCTGACGTCACCTGGTGGCACTGGCCACTCAGAGCAGTCCAGTGTGCCAGCAGCACCTCTGTTTCCAAGATGGCAGAGGTCTGGAGCACACTGGAGGAGCTCTGGACACCTCCCAGGGGAGGTGCAGGTCAGGGGAGTGGTCACTCCCCTTTCCTTTGTCCAGTTTCGCGCCAGAGCAGGGGCTAAGGGGTCCCTGAACCGGTGTAGACTGGCTTATGCAGAATTGGGCACCTCTGTGCCCAACAAAGCATTTCCAGAGGCTGGGGGAGGCTATTCCTCCCCTGCCTTCACACCATTTTCCAAAGGAAGAGGGTGTCACACCCTCTCTCAGAGGAAGTTCTTTGTTCTGCCATCCTGGGCCAGGCCTGGCTGGACCCCAGGAGGGCAGATGCCTGTCTGAGGGGTTGGCAGCAGCAGCAGCTGCAGTGAAACCCCAGGAAGGGCAGTTTGGCAGTACCAGGGTCTGTGCTACAGACCACTGGGATCATGGGATTGTGCCAACTATGCCAGGATGGCATAGAGGGGGCAATTCCATGATCATAGACATGTTACATGGCCATATTCGGAGTTACCATGGTGAAGCTACATATAGGTAGTGACCTATATGTAGTGCACGCGTGTAATGGTGTCCCCGCACTCACAAAGTTCAGTGAATTGGCTCTGAACAATGTGGGGGCACCTTGGCTAGTGCCAGGGTGCCCTCACACTAAGTAACTTTGCACCTAACCTTTACCAGGTAAAGGTTAGACATATAGGTGACTTATAAGTTACTTAAGTGCAGTGTAAAATGGCTGTGAAATAACGTGGACGTTATTTCACTTAGGCTGCTGTGGCAGGCCTGTGTAAGAATTGTCAGAGCTCCCTATGGGTGGCAAAAGAAATGCTGCAGCCCATAGGGATCTCCTGGAACCCCAATACCCTGGGTACCTCAGTACCATATACTAGGGAATTATAAGGGTGTTCCAGTAAGCCAATGTAAATTGGTAAAAATGGTCACTAGCCTGTCAGTGACAATTTGAAAGTAATGAGAGAGCATAACCACTGAGGTTCTGGTTAGCAGAGCCTCAGTGAGACAGTTAGGCACCACACAGGGAACATATACATGCACACCTATGAGCACTGGGGCCCTGTGTGACAGGGTCCCAGTGACACATACATATAGGCCACAAACCTATGAGCACTGGGGTCCTGACCAGCAGGATCCCAGTGACACATAACAAACATACTGAAAACATAGTGTTTTCACTATGAGCACTGAGGCCTGGCTATCAGGATCCCAGTGAGACAGTGAAAACAGTGACAAACACCCTGACATACACTCACAAACAGGCCAAAAGTGGGGGTAACAAGGCTAGAAAGAGGCTACCTTCTCACACAACCCCCCCCCCAAACGAAGGACAATAAGGCTAACCTTGGCCAGTTGAGACTTTATTGTCTAAGTGGTGATAAGTAGAGAGTAGCTCTGCAATAGACTGGTTACTCCCTTTATCATCCACTATATGGTTACTTCCCTGTGGGGATGTAAACCACCCTGTTTGAAGTTTTTTAGCTAACCAACAATGTGAAGATGTATTTTCAGAGTTTCTATCAGTAAGTTTTAGTTTAGAGCAGTGGGAATTATCCACTGAACCTATTTGTAATGATGGAAATGCCAGACAGGGATGCTGTCTCAGTAAAGCCATAGCTGGGCAAAAACTTTGTCCATTTGGCTGGAAGAGAGAACAGGGATGCTGTTTCTCTTGAGTTGGAGCAGGGCAGGGATGCTGTCCTATGAGCTCCACACTAGGGCAGGGATGCTGTCCTAAGTGTTGTGAGGTAGTGCAGGGTTTCTGCACTAAAGTTTCTCTGGGAGGGTTGGAGGGATGCTCCATGTTAACTAAAATGGTGCTGTTTTTCTCACCAATGTTAGTTATCCCACAGAGAGGTACTTCCACCTCAGGGAGTCCAGCTTTGCCAGCTGATGATTCCCTTGGAACAGGTGCCACCCCAGGAGAGGTTTCTCCCACCACAGGAATGGTATCCTGAATGGTAGGGTGGTTAGGGGATACTGTGATACCCTTTTTACCTGTTGATGGAGAGGGATCCTGAGTTTTCAGGCCTTCTCTCCTTTGCTTTTTCATTTCACTTGAAATGAGAGGGAACAATTCCTCAGGGATGCCCAGCATGGCTGCATGGGCATAAAACTCTACATCAGCCCAACCTGAGGCCTCTAGGTCATTACCTAAGAGACAGTCTACAGGTAAGCTAGGTGATACCACCACCTGCTTAGGGCCAGTAACTCCACCCCAACTAAACTGAATTATAGCTAAGGGAAGAAACTTAGTGGAGTTATGGACATCAATAATCTTATACTGTTGTCCAATGATGTGTTGTTCAGGAGGCACTAGGTTTTCAGTCACCAAAGTGAAACTGGCACCTGTGTCCCTGTAGGCCAAGGCCTGAACACCATTTATTGAAACTGTCTGCCTGTACTTATCCATTGTAAGGGGACAAGCAGCCAGTGTGGCAAGGCCAATGCCACTAGGTGTGACAGAAACTGTCTTGGGACTGATTACATCAGTTTCCACTATGGACCCATAAGTGAACCCAACTACACCCTTTGCTTGACTGTTGCCAGCAGTCCCACCACTAGTACCACTACTGCTAGGGGCACTAGAGCTTGATGTATTAGTGGTGGTAGGCTCAGGGGGTTTACCTGGACAGGACTTATCCCCTGGCCTATGGCCTCTATTTTTACACACAAAGCACCAAGGCTTTTTAATGTGTGCAGGTTGGGAAGAAGAGGAAGAATTTGTTTTATCCCCACCCTCTGAAGAGTGTTTAAGATTTGAAGTGGGATCTTTGGTTTTACCCTTATCCCCATGCTTATCTTGAGATTTTTCACCATCTTTCTTCTTATTGCCATCTTTGTCACCCCCTGTATGAACTTTTCTGTTCACCCTTGTTCTGACCCATTTGTCTGCCTTCTTTCCCAATTCTTGGGGAGAGGTCAGATCAGAGTCTACCAGGTACTGGTGCAACAAATCAGACACACAATTATTAAGAATATGCTCTCTCAGGATCAAGTTATACAGGCTGTCATAATCAGTAACTTTACTGCCATGTAACCACCCCTCCAAGGCCTTCACTGCCTGGTCAATGAAATCAACCCAGTCTTGTGAAGACTCCTTTTTGGTATCTCTGAACTTTATCCTGTACTGTTCAGTGGTTAAGCCATAACCATCCAGGAGTGCATTCTTAAGAACTTGGAAATTGTTAGCATCATTTTCTTTTACAGTAAGGAGCCTATCCCTACCTTTTCCAGTAAATGATAGCCATAGGATAGCAGCCCACTGCTTTTGAGGGACATCCTGTACAACACAGGCCCTCTCAAGTGCAGCAAACCACTTGTTAATGTCATCCCCCTCCTTGTAAGGGGGAACTATCTTATGCAGATTCCTGGAATCATGCTCTTTTGCAGGATGACTATGGGGAATACTGCTGCTGCCACCATGGGTATCTAAACCCATCTTCTGTCTTTCCCTCTCTATTTCTAAAGACTGTCTATCCAAATCCAGCTGTTGCTTCTTGAGCTTCAGTCTGGTTTGCTCCACTCTCAATCTATTGAGCTCCCTTTCTAACAATCTGTCATCAGGGTGGGTGGGAGGGACATTTCTAGATACAGAGGTATGATGGGAATGAACAGAAGGAGACCTGTCCCTTACAGAGGGCACCCTAACAGCTTGGCTACCAGTATAATGTGAGAGCACATCATCAGTATGATGTGATTCAACCTCTGTACCAACTATGCTAGACTGTCTAGTAATGGGCAGGCTGAGAAGTTTCTTTCCTGAACCTTTTCCTGGGGGAGTCCCTGGATCAGATTGAGAACCATTAGCTACTTTTTCTACAGATTGGGCACTTATGGCCTTATCCTGTACTCTAAGCATATTAATTAACAGTTCTAAGGAAGGATTCATCCCTACACTCAAACCTCTCTCTATGCAGAGACTCCTTGCTCCTTTCCAGCTAAGGTGATCATATGCAAGTTTGGACAGTTCAACTTTTTGGCCTGTGCCAGACATTTTTTAGAGAGAGTTAAAGTGATAGACAAAGAGAAAAAAGTTTTCAGAACTTTTTGGAAAGACAGAAAAAACTTTTTAAACTTTTAAGAACTTTTTGAAAGTTTAGAAGTACTTTTCAGCACTTAGAAAAGAGTGAAAAGAGGAAATGCAAAACTTTTTGGCTATGTGTATATACACTGACCTTGTTTTGTATATTTTTCTCTTATGAAAAGTACAATGACAAGAGTGGTAAGTAGTCTCAAAGCACTTATCCCACCGCTGCACAACCAATGTAGGAGGCTGGACTGGCTTGTAGTGAGTACCAAGGGGTACTTGCACCTTGCACCAGGCCCAGTTATCCCTTATTAGTGTATAGGGTGTCTAGCAGCTTAGGCTGATAGATAATGGTAGCTTAGCAGAGCAGCTTAGGCTGAACTAGGAGACGTGTGAAGCTACTACAGTACCACTTAGTGTCATATGCACAATATCATAAGAAAACACAATACACAGTTATACTAAAAATAAAGGTACTTTATTTTTATGACAATATGCCAAAGTATCTTAGAGTGTACCCTCAGTGAGAGGATAGGAAATATACACAAGATATATATACACAATAGCAAAAATATGCAGTATAGTCTTAGAAAACAGTGCAAACAATGTATAGTTACAATAGGATGCAATGGGGAAACATAGGGATAGGGGCACCACAAACCATATACTCCAAAAGTGGAATGCGAACCACGAATGGACCCCAAACCTATGTGACCTTGTAGAGGGTCGCTGGGACTATTAGAAAATAGTGAGAGTTAGAAAGATAACCCTCCCCAAGACCCTGAAAAGTGAGTGCAAAGTGCACCAAAGTTCCCCTAAGGACAAAATAGTCGTGTTAGAGGGAAAATGCAAGGAAAACACAAATCAGCAATGCAACAACGATGGATTCCTGACTGAGGGTACCTCTAGAACAAGGGGACCAAGTCCAAAAGTCACAAGCAACTCGGAGATGGGCAGATGCCCAAGAAATGCCAGCGGTTGGTGCAAAGAAGCTCTTACTAGGCTGAAGAACTGTGAATACTGCAGGAACGACAAGGGCTAGAGACTTCCCCTTTGGAGGATGGATCCCCCACGCCTTGGAGAGTCGCGCAGATGTGTTTTCCCGCCGGATGGACGCCAACAAGCCTTGCTACACGCAAATCGTGCGTTTGGCGTTTTTGGACGCTGCTGGGGCTCAGGAGGGACCAGGAGGTCGCAAATTGGACCTGCAGAGAGAGGGGACGTCGAGCAAGACAAGGAGCCCTCACTGCAGCAGGTAGCACCCGGAAAAGTGCCAGAAACAGGCACTACGTGGATGCGTGAAACGGTGCTCGCCGAAGTTGCACAAAGGAGTCCCACGTCGCCGGAGACCAACTTAGAAAGTCGTGCAATGCAGGTTAGAGTGCCGTGGACCCAGGCTTGGCTGTGCACACAGGATTTCCGCCGGAAGTGCACAGGGGCCGGAGAAGCTTGCAAAGTCGCGGTTCCCAGCAATGCAGCCCAGCGAGGTGAGGCAAGGACTTACCTCCACCAAACTTGGGCTGAAGAGTCACTGGACTGTGGGAGTCACTTGGACGGTGTCGCTGGATTCGAGGGACCTCGCTCGTCGTGCTGAGAGGAGACCCAAGGGACCGGTAATGCAGCTTTTTGGTGCCTGCGGTTGCAGGGGGAAGATTCCGTCGACCCACGGGAGATTTCTTCAGAGCTTCTGGTGCAGAGAGGAGGCAGACTACCCCCACAGCATGCACAAGCAGGAAAACAGTCGAGAAGGCGGCAGGATCAGCGTTACAGAGTTGCAGTAGTCGTCTTTGCTACTATGTTGCAGGTTTGCAGGCTTCCAGCGCGGTCAGCGGTCGATTCCTTATCAGAAGGTGAAGAGGGAGATGCAGAGGAACTCGGCTGAGCTCGTGCATTCGTTATCTAAAATTTCCCCAGAGACAGAGACCCTAAATAGCCAGAAAAGAGGGTTTGGCTACCTAGGAGAGAGGAAAGGCTACTAACACCTGAAGGAGCCTATCAGCAGGAGTCTCTGACGTCACCTGGTGGCACTGGCCACTCAGAGCAGTCCAGTGTGCCAGCAGCACCTCTGTTTCCAAGATGGCAGAGGTCTGGAGCACACTGGAGGAGCTCTGGACACCTCCCAGGGGAGGTGCAGGTCAGGGGAGTGGTCACTCCCCTTTCCTTTGTCCAGTTTCGCGCCAGAGCAGGGGCTAAGGGGTCCCTGAACCGGTGTAGACTGGCTTATGCAGAATTGGGCACCTCTGTGCCCAACAAAGCATTTCCAGAGGCTGGGGGAGGCTACTCCTCCCCTGCCTTCACACCATTTTCCAAAGGAAGAGGGTGTCACACCCTCTCTCAGAGGAAGTTCTTTGTTCTGCCATCCTGGGCCAGGCCTGGCTGGACCCCAGGAGGGCAGATGCCTGTCTGAGGGGTTGGCAGCAGCAGCAGCTGCAGTGAAACCCCAGGAAGGGCAGTTTGGCAGTACCAGGGTCTGTGCTACAGACCACTGGGATCATGGGATTGTGCCAACTATGCCAGGATGGCATAGAGGGGGCAATTCCATGATCATAGACATGTTACATGGCCATATTCGGAGTTACCATGGTGAAGCTACATATAGGTAGTGACCTATATGTAGTGCACGCGTGTAATGGTGTCCCCGCACTCACAAAGTTCAGTGAATTGGCTCTGAACAATGTGGGGGCACCTTGGCTAGTGCCAGGGTGCCCTCACACTAAGTAACTTTGCACCTAACCTTTACCAGGTAAAGGTTAGACATATAGGTGACTTATAAGTTACTTAAGTGCAGTGTAAAATGGCTGTGAAATAACGTGGACGTTATTTCACTTAGGCTGCTGTGGCAGGCCTGTGTAAGAATTGTCAGAGCTCCCTATGGGTGGCAAAAGAAATGCTGCAGCCCATAGGGATCTCCTGGAACCCCAATACCCTGGGTACCTCAGTACCATATACTAGGGAATTATAAGGGTGTTCCAGTAAGCCAATGTAAATTGGTAAAAATGGTCACTAGCCTGTCAGTGACAATTTGAAAGTAATGAGAGAGCATAACCACTGAGGTTCTGGTTAGCAGAGCCTCAGTGAGACAGTTAGGCACCACACAGGGAACATATACATGCACACCTATGAGCACTGGGGCCCTGTGTGACAGGGTCCCAGTGACACATACATATAGGCCACAAACCTATGAGCACTGGGGTCCTGACCAGCAGGATCCCAGTGACACATAACAAACATACTGAAAACATAGTGTTTTCACTATGAGCACTGAGGCCTGGCTATCAGGATCCCAGTGAGACAGTGAAAACAGTGACAAACACCCTGACATACACTCACAAACAGGCCAAAAGTGGGGGTAACAAGGCTAGAAAGAGGCTACCTTCTCACACCTACACATTACACGCGTGCACTACACATAGGTCACTACCTATGTGTAGCTTCACAATGGTAACTCCGAATATGGTAATGTAACATGTCTATGATCATGGAATTGCCCCCGCTATGCCATCCTGGCATAGTTGGCACAATCCCATGATCCCACGGGTCTGTAGGACAGACCGGGGTACTGCCAAACTGCCTTTTCAGGGGTTTCACTGCAGCTGCTGCTGCTGCCAACCCCTCAGACAGGTTTCTGCCCTCCTGGGGTCCAGCCAGGCTTGGCCCAGGAAGGCAGAACAAAGGACTTCCTCAGAGAGAGGGTGTTACATCCTCTCCCTTTGGAAAAAGGTGTTAAGGCAGGGGAGGAGTAGCCTCCCCTAGCATCTGGAAATGCTTTCTTGGGCACAGATGTGCCCAATTCTGCATAAGCCAGTCTACACCGGATCAGGGAATCCTCAGCCCTGCTCTGGCGCGAAACTGGACAAAGGGAAGGGGAGTGACCACTCCCCTGACCTGCTCCTCCCCTGGTGGGTGACCAGAGCTCCTCCAGTGTGCTCCAGACCTCTGCCATCTTGGAAACAGAGGTGCTGCTGGCACACTGGACTGCTCTGAGTGGCCAGGGCCAGCAGGTGACGTCAGAGACTCCTTCTGATAGGCTCCTTCAGGTGTTGCTAGCCTATCCTCTCTCCTAAGTAGCCAAACCCTCTTTTCTGGCTATTTAGGGTCTCTGCTTTGGGGAATTCCTCAGATAATGAATGCAAGAGCTCATCAGAGTTCCTCTGCATCTCTCTCTTCACCTTCTGCCAAGGAATCGACTGCTGACCGCGCTGGGACCTGCAAAACTGCAACAAAGTAGCGAGGACGACTACTGCAACTCTGTAACGGGGATCCAGCCGCATTCTTGACTGTTTTCCTGGTGGTGCATGCTGTGGGGGTAGTCTGCCTCCTCTCTGCACTAGAAGCTCCGAAGAAATCTCCCGTGGGTCGACGGAATCGTCCCCCTGCAACCGCAGGCACCAAAGAACTGCATCACCGGTCCCCTGGGTCTCCTCTCAGCACAACAAGCGAGGTCCCTCGAATCCAGCAACTCTGTCCAAGTGACTCCCACAGTCCAGTGACTCTTCAGTCCAAGTTTGGTGGAGGAAAGTCCTTGCCTCCCCACGCCAGACTGCATTGCTGGGAACCGCGTCTTTTTCAGCTACTCCAGCCTCTGTGCACTTCCGGAGGAAATCCTTTGTGCACATCCAAGCCTGGGTCCACGGCACTCTAACCTGCATTGCACGACCTCCTGAGTTGTCCTCCGGCGGCGTGGGACTCTCTTGTACAACTTTGGTTGAGCACCATTTCACTCCACTTTGTAGTGCCTGTTCCAGCACTTCTCTGGGTGCTGCTTGCTTCTGAGAGGGCTCCTTGTCTTGCTGGGCAATCCCTCTGTCTCCTGACGCAATTGATGACATCCTGGTCCCTCCTGGGCACAGCAGCATCCAAAAATCCTAATCACACGATTTGCAACTAGCAAGGCTTGTTTGAGGTCTTTCGGTGGGAAAACACTTCTGCACAACTCTTGACGATGTGGGACATACATCTTCCAAAGGGGAAGTTTCTAGCCCTTGTCGTTCCTGCAGAATCCTAAGCTTCTACTGCCTAGTAGCAGCTTCTTTGCACCCACAGCTGGCATTTCCTGGGCATCTGCCCACTCTCGACTTGATCGTGACTCTTGGACTTGGTCCCCTTGTTCCACAGGTACTCTAGTCTGGAAATCCATCATTGTTGCATTGCTGGTTTTGGTCTTTCCTGCAGAATTCCCCTATCACGACTTCTGTGCTCTTTGGGGAACTTTAGTGCACTTTGCACTTACTTTTCAGGGTCTTGGGGTGGGGTATTTTTCTAACCCTCACTGTTTTCTTACAGTCCCAGCGACCCTCTACAAGGTCACATAGGTTTGGGGTCCATTCGTGGTTCGCATTCCACTTTTGGAGTATATGGTTTGTGTTCCCCCTATCCCTATGTGTCCGCTTTGCATCCTATTGTAACTATACATTGTTTGCACTGTTTTCTAAGACTATACTGCATATTTTTGGTATTCTGTACATATATCTTGTGTATATTTGCTATCCTCATACTGAGGGTACTCACTGAGATACTTTGGCATATTGTCATAAAAATAAAGTACCTTTATTTTTAGTATATCTGTGTATTGTGTTTTCTTATGATATTGTGCAAGTGACACTAGTGGTACTGTAGGAGCTTCACTCGTTCACTCGTCTCCTAGTTCAGCCTAAGCTGCTCTGCTAAGCTACCATTATCTATCAGCCTAAGCTGCTAGACACCCTATACACTAATAAGGGATACCTGGGCCTGGTGCAAGGTGTAAGTACCCCTTGGTACTCACTACAAGCCAGTCCAGCCTCCTACATTGGTTGTGCAGTGGTGGGATAAGTGCTTTGTAACTACTTACCACTTTTGTCATTGTACTTTCATAAGAGAAAAATATACAAAACAAGTTCAGTGTATGTACACCTAACCAAAAAGTTTTGCATTTCCTCTTTTCACTTCTTTTCTAAGTGCTGAAAAGTACCTCTAAACTTTCTAAAAGTTCTTAAAAAGTGTAAAAAGTTTTTTTTTTCTGTCTTTCTAAAAAGTTCTGAAAACTTTTTTCTCACTTTATCTATCACTTAAACACTTTCTAAAATGTCTGGCAGAGGCCAAACTGTTGATCTGTCCAAACTTGCTTATGATCACCTCAGCTGGAAAGGAGCAAGGAGTCTCTGCATAGAAAGAGGTTTAAGTGTAGGGAAGAATCCCCCCAGAGAACTGTTGGTTAACATGCTTGTGGAACAGGATAAGGCCAGAGGTGCCCCTTCTGTTGAAAAAGTAGCTAATGGTTCCCAATCTGACCCGGGGACACCATTAGGAAAAGATTCAGAAAAGAAACTTCCTAGCCTGCCCATTATCAGACAACCCAGCATAGCTGGTACTGATGTAGAGTCACACAATACTGATAGTGTTGTCTCACATCATAGCAAGAGTATTCCTTCTCATCACAGTAGAAGTGATGTTTCTGTTAACCAAGCTGTTAGGATGCCTTCTGTTAGGGCCAGGTCTCCTTCTGTCCATTCTCACCATACTTCAGTTTCTAGGCATATCCCTCCCACCCACCCTGATGACAGAGTGTTAGAAAGGGAGCTCAATATATTGAGAGTGGAGGAATCCAGGCTGAAGCTCAAGAAGCAACAGCTGGATTTAGATAGGCAGTCCTTAGAAATTGAAAGAGAAAGACAGACAATTGGGTTTGAAACCCATGGTGGCAGCAGCAGTATTCCTCATAGTCATCCTGCAAAAGAGCATGATTCTAGGAATCTGCACAAGATAGTTCCCCCTTATAAAGAGGGGGATGACATTAACAAGTGGTTTGCTGCACTTGAGAGGGCCTGTGTTGTACAGGATGTCCCTCAAAGGCAGTGGGCTGCTATCCTACGGCTATCATTTAGTGGAAAGGGTATTGATAGGCTCCTTACTGTGAAAGAAAGTGATGCCAATAATTTTACAGTTCTTAAGAATGCACTCCTGGATGGTTATGGCTTAACCACTGAACAGTACAGGATGAAGTTCAGAGAGACCAAAAAGGAGTCTTCACAAGACTGGGTAGACCTTGTTGACCATTGTGAGAAAGTAGCCTCTTTCTAGCCTTGTTACCCCCACTTTTGGCCTGTTTGTGAGTGTATGTCAGGGTGTTTTCACTGTCTCACTGGTATCCTGCTAGCCAGGGCCCAGTGCTCATAGTGAATACCCTATGTTTTCAGTATGTTTGCTATGTATCACTGGGACCCTGCTAGTCAGGACCCCAGTGCTCATAAGTTTGTGGCCTATATGTATGTGTTCCCTGAGTGGTGCCTAACTGTCCCACTGAGGCTCTGCTAACCAGAACCTCAGTGGTTATGCTCTCTCATTTCTTTCAAATTGTCACTAACAGGCTAGTGACCAATTTTACCAATTTATATTGGCTTACTGGAACACCCTTATAATTCCCTAGTATATGGTACTGAGGTACCCAGGGTATTGGGGTTCCAGGAGATCCCTATGGGCTGCAGCATTTCTTTTGCCACCCATAGGGAGCTCTGACAATTCTTACACAGGCCTGCCACTGCAGCCTGAGTGAAATAACGTCCACGTTATTTCACAGCCATTTTACACTGCACTTAAGTAACTTATAAGTCACCTATATGTCTAACCTTTACCTGGTAAAGGTTAGGTGCAAAGTTACTTAGTGTGAGGGCACCCTGGCACTAGCCAAGGTGCCCCCACATTGTTCAGGGCCAATTCCCCGGACTTTGTGAGTGCGGGGACACCATTACACACGTGCACTACATATAGGTCACTACCAATATGTAGCTTCACAATGGTAACTCCGAATATGGCCATGTAACATGTCTATGATCATGGAATTGCCCCCTCTATGCCATCCTGACATAGTTGGCACAATCCCATGATCCCAGTGGTCTGTAGCACAGACCCTGGTACTGCCAAACTGCCTTTCCTGGGGTTTCACTGCAGCTGCTGCTGCTGCCAACCCCTCAGACAGGTTTCTGCCCTCCTGGGGTCAAGCCAGGCTTGTCCCAGGATGGCAGAACAAAGGACTTCCTCTGAGAGAGGGTGTTACACCCTCTCCCTTTGGAAAATGGTGTGAAGGCAGGGGAGGAGTAGCCTCCCCCAGCCTCTGGAAATGCTTTCATGGGCACTTTTGGTGCCCATTTCTGCATAAGCCAGTCTACACCGGTTCAGGGACCCCTTAGCCCTGCTCTGGTGCGAAACTGGACAAAGGAAAGGGGAGTGACCACTCCCCTGACCTGCACCTCCCCTGGGAGGTGTCCAGAGCTCCTCCAGTGTGCTCCAGACCTCTGCCATCTTGGAAACAGAGGTGCTGCTGGCACACTGGACTGCTCTGAGTGGCCAGTGCCACCAGGTGACGTCAGAGACTCCTTCTAATAGGCTCCTTCAGGTGTTGCTAGCCTATCCTCTCTCCTAGGTAGCCAAACCCTCTTTTCTGGCTATTTAGAGTCTCTGTCTCTGGGGAAACTTTAGATAACGAATGCAAGAGCTCAGCCGAGTTCCTCTGCATCTCTCTCTTCACCTTCTGCCAAGGAATCGACTGCTGACCGCGCTGGAAGCCTGCAAAACTGCAACATAGTAGCAAAGACGACTACTGCAACTCTGTAACGCTGATCCTGCCGCCTTCTCAACTGTTTTCCTGGTGGTGCATGCTGTGGGGGTAGTCTGCCTCCTCTCTGAACTAGAAGCTCCGAAGAAATCTCCCGTGGGTCGACGGAATCGTCCCCCTGCAACCGCAGGCACCAAAGAACTGCATCATCGGTCCCCTGGGTCTCCTTTCAGCACGACGAGCGAGGTCCCTTGAATCCAGAAACTCTGTCCAAGTGACTCCCACAGTCCAGTGACTCTTCAGTCCAAGTTTGGTGGAGGAAAGTCCTTGCCTCCCAACGCCAGACTGCATTGCTGGGAACCGCGACTTTTGCAGCTACTCCGGCCTCCGTGCACTTCCGGCGGAAATCCTTTGTGCACAGTCCTGCCTGGGTCCACGGCACTCTAACCTGCATTGCACGACCTCCTAAGTTGTTCTCCGGCGACGTGGGTCTCCTTTGTGCGACTTCGGGTGAGCACCTTTTCACGCATCCTCGTAGTGCCTGTTTCTGGCACTTCCCCGGGAGTTACCTGCTGCTGAGAGGGCTCCTTGTCTTGATCGACGTCCCCTCTGTCTCCTGACGCAATTTGCGACATCCTGGTCCCTCCTGAGCCACAGCAGTGTCCGAAAACCCTTACTGCACAATTTGCAGCTAGCAAGGCTTGTTGGCGGTGTTTTGGCGGGTAAACACTTCTGCACGACTCTCCACGGCGTGTGGGATCCATCTTCCAAAGGGGAAGTCTCTAGCCCTTGTCGTTCCTACAGAAACCTAAGCTTCTACAGTCCAGCAGCAGCTTCTTTGCACCCACAGCTGGCATTTCCTGGGCATCTGCCCATCTCCGACTTGCTTGTGACTTTTGGACTTGGTCCCCTTGTTCCACAGGTACCCTCGACTGGAAATCCATTGTTGTTGCATTGCTGGTTTGTGTCTTTCCTGCAGACTTCCCCTATCACGACTTCTATGTCCTTTGGGGAACTTTAGTGCACTTTGCACTCACTTTTCAGGGTCTTGGGGTGGGCTATTTTTCTAACCCTCACTATTTTCTAATAGTCCCAGCGACCCTCTACAAGGTCATATAGGTTTGGGGTCCATTCGTGGTTCGCATTCCACTTTTGGAGTATATGGTTTGTGTTGCCCCTATCCCTATGTGTCCCCATTGCATCCTATTGTAACTATACATTGTTTGCACTGTTTTCTAAGACTAAACTGCATATTTTTGGTATTGTGTACATATATCTTGTGTATATTTGCTATCCTCATACTGAGGGTACACTCTGAGATACTTTGGCATATTGTCATAAAAATAAAGTACCTTTATTTTTAGTATAACTGTGTATTGTGTTTTCTTATGATATTGTGCATATGACACTAAGTGGTACAGTAGGAGCTTCACTCGTCTCCTAGTTCAGCCTAAGCTGCTCTGCTAAGCTACCATTATCTATCAGCCTATGCTGCTAGACACCCTATACACTAATAAGGGATAACTGGGCCTGGTGCAAGGTGCAAGTACCCCTTGGTACTCACTACAAGCCAGTCCAGCCTCCTACATTGGTTGTGCAGCGGTGGGATAAGTGCTTTGAGACTACTTACCACTCTTGTCATTGTACTTTTCATAAGAGAAAAATATACAAAACAAGTTCAGTGTGTGTACACATTACTAAAAAGTTTAGCATTTCCTCTTTTCACTCTTTTCTAAAGTGCTGAAAAGTACTTCTAAAACTTTCAAAAAGTTCTTAAAAGTTTAAAAAGTTTTTTTTCTGTCTTTCTAAAAAGCTCTGACAAACTTTTTATCCTTTTTCTATCACTTTAACTCTTTCTAAAAATGTCTGGCACAGGCCAAAATGTTGATCTGTCCAAACTTGCATATGACCACCTTAGCTGGAAAGGAGCAAGGAGTCTCTGTGTAGAAAGAGTTTTGAGTGTAGGGAAGAATCCTTCCTTGGAATCATGCTTAGAGAACAAGATAAGGTTAAAAGTGCCGCATCTGTTGAAAAAGTAGCTAATGATTCCCAATCTGATCCAGGGACTCCCCCAGGAAAAGATTCTGGAAAGAAACTTCCTAGCCTGCCCATTACTAGACAGTCTAGCATAGTTGGTACTGAGGTGGAGTCACATCATACAGATGGTGTGCTCTCACATTACACTGTCAGCCAAGCTGTTAGGGTGCCCTCTGTAAGGGACAGTTCTCCTTCTGTCCATTCTCATCATACTTCTGTATCTAGAAAAGTCCCTCCCACCAACCCTGATGACAGAATGTTAGAAAGGGAACTCAATAAGTTGAGGCTGGAACAAAGCAGACTGAAGCTTAAAAAGCAACAGCTGGATTTGGATAGACAGTCTTTAGAACTAGAGAAGGAAAGACAGAAGATGGGTTTAGACACCCATGGTGGCAGCAGCAGTATTCCCCATAGTCATCCTGCAAAAGAGCATGAGTCCAGGAATCTGCACAAGATAGTTCCCCCTTATAAGGAGGGGGATGACATTAACAAGTGGTTTGCTGCACTTGAGAGGGCCTGTGCTGTACAGGATGTCCCTCAAAGGCAGTGGGCTGCTATCCTATGGCTATCATTTAGTGGAAAAGGTAGGGATAGGCTCCTTACTTTGAAAGAAAATGAAGCTAATGATTACAAAGTTCATAAGAATGCACTCCTGGATGGTTATGGCTTAACCACTGAACAATACAGGATAAAGTTCAGAGAGACCAAAAAGGACTGGGTTGATTTCATTGACCATTCAGTGAAGGCCTTGGAGGGGTAGTTTCATGGCAGTAAAGTTACTGATTATGACAGCCTGTATAACTTGATCCTGAGAGAGCATATTCTTAATAATTGTGTGTCTGATTTGTTGCAACAGTACTTGGTGGACTCGGATCTGACCTCTCCCCAAGAATTGGGAAAGAAGGCAGACAAATGGGTCAGAACAAGGGTGAACAGAAAAGTTCATACAGGGGGTGACAAAGAGAACAATAAGAAGAAAGATGGTGAAAAATCTCAAGATAAGCATGGGGATAAGGGTAAAACCAAAGATCCCACTTCAAATCTTAAACACTCTTCAGGGGGTGGGGATAAAACAAATTCTTCCTCTTCTTCTCAACGAACGAGTTACTTACCTTCGGTAACGACTTTTCTGGTGGATACATTAGCTACCTGTGGATTCCTCACCTAATGAATACTCCCATGGCGCCAGCATTCAACTGAAATCTTCTTCCTAGTCTCTGCACGTCGACGAGGACGTCACTCTAGCCCACGCGATGCCGTCTGACGTCATACAGGCAATAAGAGGTCCTCGACGACGTGCCGACGACAGTACCAACATTTTTTACGTGCATGAGAACAACAACCCAATGCAATGAAAGAGCAAGGCAACATCCCATAACATTGTACAATACACAACATTGCAATAAAATGGCTGTAAATTTAATATGACTCTCTCTTTTTTTTTTTTTTTTTTAAACCAACAAATATATGTAAATCATGTATATACACAAAGATATATACATATATATATATACATATAAATATATACAAGTATCCATATATACAACATCTATTGCAACCTTGAAGACCAAGAGGAGCGCACTCAAGGATTACTTGGTAAGACCAGAAAGGCAACGGGGAGGCGGGTGGGACCGTGAGGAATCCACAGGTAGCTAATGTATCCACCAGAAAAGTCGTTACCGAAGGTAAGTAACTCGTTCTTCTGATGGATACAACTACCTGTGGATTCCTCACCTAATGAATAGAGTCCCAAAGCAGTACCACTCCCGGTAGAGGGTGCCTGTATGTTCAAACCAAGAAATCCTGCAGCACTGACCGTGCAAAATGGCCGTCCCTTCTGACCTCAGAGTCCAAACAGTAATGTTTCGCAAAAGTGTGAAGGGACGACCAAGTTGCGGCCTTGCAGATGTCGACCACAGGAACACCTCTGGCCAAGGCCGTAGTGGCCGACTTAGCTCTGGTGGAATGAGCTCTAATGCCATCAGGAGGATCCTTCTTTGCCAAAGAGTAACAGATTTTAATGCAAAGAACAACCCACCTGGAGAGTGTTCTCTTGTGGACTGCCTTTCCTCTCCTCTTGCCCACGTATCCGATGAACAGCTGATCCTCCAGCCTGAAATCCTTCGTTCTATCAATGAAGAAGCTTAACGCCCTCTTTGGGTCCAATCGATGTAGTCTCTCTTCCTCCTTTGGAGGATGAGGCGGAGGATAGAACGTGGACAAAGTAATTGTCTGGGCCAAATGGAAGGGTGAAAACCTTTGGGAGGAAAGCAGCCTTGGTCCTCAACACCACCTTATCCCCATAAAAAGTTGTATAAGGGGGTTTTACCGATAAGGCCTGCAACTCACTCACTCTCCTTGCAGATGTAATAGCCACCAGGAAGACTGTTTTAATAACCAAATACCTCAAGGGGCAAGAATGCATAGGCTCAAAAGGGGACCCCATAAGGAAAGTGAGGACCAAGGACAAATCCCATTGAGGCATCACGAATGGTTTTGGAGGATATTTATTTAGAAGACCTTTCAAGAATCTGAGAACAATAGGGGATTTAAATAACAATGGTTGATCTGGAAGACAAATGAAGGCTGACAGGGCAGACAAATAACCTTTAATGGTAGCCACTGCACAACCTTTCTGCGCTAGAGACAGAGCAAAAGACAAAACATCTGACAGATGAGCATGTAAGGGATCAATCTGTCTCTCTCCACACCAGATAACAAATTTAGACCACCTATTAGCGTAGATAGATTTAGTGGAGTGTCGCCTGGCCGCTAATATAACATTCACTACATCAGGCGGGAGAGAGAAGGAACTCAGGTTGCCCCGTTCAATCTCCAGGCATGTAGGTGTAGACTCTGGAGGTTGGGGTGTAAAACCTGCCCCTGCGACTGCGAGAGGAGGTCTGCTCTGAGAGGGAGACGGAGCGGAGGGCACAGCGAGAGTTGGAGAAGGTCGGAGTACCACACCCTCCTTGGCCAATCCGGAGCTATTAAGATGACTTGGGCCCGGTCTTGGCGAATTTTCCTCAACACACGAGGAATCAAGGGTATGGGGGGAAATGCGTAAAGCAACTGTTCGCACCAGGTTATCAGAAACGCGTCCCCCAATGCTCCCAGCACCGGATACTGGAGGCTGCAGAATAACGGACAATGCGCGTTCTCCCGAGTGGCAAACAGATCTATCCGAGGAAACCCCCACATCTGGAAGATTAAACGGACTTGATCTGGATGGAGACGCCACTCGTGGTCGGCCGAGAATTGGCGACTGAGACTGTCAGCACGTACATTCAAGACCCCGGCCAGATGATTTGCTACCAAGCAAATCTGATGGTCCTTTGCCCAGGACCATAGTCGAAGAGCTTCTCTGCAGAGAAGGTACGACCCTACTCCTCCCTGTTTGTTTATGTACCACATCGTGGTAGTATTGTCCGTCAGGACCTGTACCGACTGACCACGAAGGGAAGGGAGGAAGGCCTTGAGAGCCAGACGTACAGCCCGTAACTCTAACAGATTGATATGAAACCTCTGTTCCTCTGGAGACCAAAGTCCTTTGATCTCCAGATCCCCCAGATGAGCTCCCCACCCTAGAGTGGAAGCATCCGTTATGACCGTGGCCACTGGTGGCGACTGCGCGAACGGCTTCCCTTGCGAAAGATTGTTGCACGCAATCCACCACTTCAAGTCCACAGCAGCATCTCTGGAGATCTTGACCGCACCTTCTAGATCTCCCTTGTGTTGAGACCACTGCCTTCGGAGGCACCACTGAAGAGCCCTCATGTGCCAGCGAGCATGCGTGACCAACAGTATGCAGGAGGCAAACAGACCGAGCAGACGAAGGACCTTGAGGACTGGAACTACCGCTCCATTTTGAAACATTGGAACCAATTCCTGAATATCTTGAACCCGCTGAGGCGGAGGAAAGGCTCGATTCAATGTTGTATCCAGTACTGCCGCTATGAACAGGAGGCGCTGAGAGGGCTCCAGGTGAGATTTGGGCACGTTCACCAAAAAGCCCAGGTCGAACAACAACTGGGTTGTTGACTGCAGATGATACGACACAAGCTCCGGGGACTTGGCTTTGATCAACCAGTCGTCCAAGTAAGGGAATACTGCTATCCCCTTCCTTCTGAGCTCTGCCGCAACCACTGACATCACCTTCGTGAAGACTCGAGGTGCTGAAGTAAGACCAAACGGGAGGACCGCAAACTGATAGTGCTGCGTCCCTACCACAAACCGGAGATACTTCCTGTGCGACTTGAGTATCGGGATATGAAAGTAAGCATCCTGCAAATCGACAGACACCATCCAATCTTCCTTGTTCAACGCCAAAAGCACCTGTGCTAGGGTCAGCATCTTGAACTTTTCCTGATTGAGGAACCAATTCAAGATCCTCAGATCCAGGATGGGTCTCAACCGACCATCTTTCTTGGGAATCAGGAAGTACCTTGAGTAACAACCTTGACCCCTTTCCTGCTCTGGAACCAACTCCACCGCGCCCTTTGAAAGGAGGACTTGAACCTCCTGTTCTAGCAACAGGAGGTGTTCTTCTGAAAAATAAGATGGGCGGGGCGGGAGGGGGGGCGGAAACTCCCGAAAGGGAAGGGTGTAGCCTTTCTCCACAATACTGATAACCCAAGTGTCCGTTGTAATAGTCTCCCACTTGTGGAGAAAATGCCGTAATCTTCCCCCTACAGGAGAGGAGTGAGTGGGAAATGGTGGAAGCCTAAGGCTGCTTTCCCTGCTGCACCCCTCCAGAGGACGAGGAAGAGGCAGAGTGCTGTTGAGAGGCTCCTCTGGTGCGGGCCCTACCTCTCCCTCTAAATGATCTATAGGGGTGAGAAGAGGCGGCTTGCTGGAACCTCCCCCGAAAGGAAGAGGAGGAAGAGCCACGCCCAAATCCACGAAACCTCCTGAAAAATCTGGAAGAGGCAGAGGAAGAAGGAGCTTGCAGCCCTAACGATTTGGCTGTGGCCCTGCTCTCCTTAAATCGCTCCAAGGCCGAATCTGCCTTTGCTCCAAACTGTTTGTCCCCATCAAACGGGAGGTCTAATAAGGTCGACTGTACATCTGCCGAAAACCCTGAATTACGGAGCCAGGCCTGTCTCCTTGCCACCACAGCCGTGCCCATCGCCCTAGCCACCGAGTCGGTCGTGTCCAGTCCAGACTGGATAATCTGGGTTGCGGCAGCCTGGGCGTCTGAGACAAAATCAAAGAGTCCCTGGGGAAGCTCCGTAAAAGAAGATGAAATATCATCCATAAGAGCATGGACATATCTCCCCAGAATGCAAGTTGCGTTGGTGGCCTTCAACGCCAAACTGCAAGAAGAAAATATTTTCTTGGATTGCGCATCCAGTTTTTTGGAGTCCCTGTCTCCTGGCACCGTCGGGAAGGATCCAGGCGCTGATTTTGAAGAACAGGAGGCTTGTACCACCAAGCTCTCCGGCGTAGGGTGTCTTGAAAGAAAGCCAGGGTCAGATGGTGCAGTCCGATATCTCCTGGCCACAGCCCTATGAACTGCCGAGGAAGATACAGGCTTCTTCCACACCTCCAACACTGGATCAAGCAAAGCCTCATTAAACGGCAAGAGAGGCTCCGCTGCAGCAGAGGCCGGATGCAGCACCTCTGTCAATAAATTCTGCTTCGCCTCTGCCACCGGCAAAGGCAGGCCCAGAAAATTAGCCGCCTTCCTCACCACCGCGTGATAGGTAGCAGCCTCCTCCGTATACTCCCCTGGAGATGAAAGGTCCCACTCAGGGGAAGTATCCAGCCCACAGGCCGTATCCAGACCATGCAGTCCATCACCCGAGTCCTCAACCTCTCCTTCCTCCAGGACTCGCTGCTACTCCTGCTCTTCCAACAGACGGAGAGCACGCCTCCTTGAATGTAGTCTCTGCTCAATGCGCGGAGTCGACATGGCCTCTTCCGAAGTCGAAGATCGGCGCCGATCTCCAGAAGCAACCGGCGCCGCAGACAGCTTCGGCGGCGATGAAGGAACAGGACAAAGGGATCTTGGAGCCGATGGACCCACCGGAGTCACAGGACGAAATCCCGACGTCGACGGGATGGAAACATCCGGAGCCAATCCCTCTGAAGCCACCGGAGCAGCCACCGGCGCCGACACCGGCGCCGAGCCCACATTCCCAAAAGGGAGAAAGGGCATAAAGGGTGCCGGCCGAAGAGACGCAGGATCACCCAATGAAAAGGCCAAAGGCCCCGAAGGACCAGCCGGAGCACCTCCTGGAGCCATCTGCTGAAAGATGGTATACATCGCATTCAGAAATGCGGTACTATCGCCTCCCGGGGCTGGAAAAGCTGGATACTGGGGTGCCTGGGGTGCCTGGATCGAAGGGGACCCCGACGCCGGCCTCGACGTCTGCGACGCCGGAGACATCACAAGAGGCTGCATCACCTCAACCACAGATGCTTGTCCAGGCGAAGTCGGTGACGCCGGAGAGGGCAACGGCGTCGATGGATGCGGCGTGACCGTGGGACTGACCTCCCAAGTCCTCCGACGTCGAGCCGAAGGCGACCTCGAACGAGTCTCCTTGCTTGAATGACGCCGTGAATCTCTACGGCGCCGGGAGTCTTGATGACGCCGATGAGACCTTGGCGAGGAAGACTTCTTGTGATGTTTTTCCTTTCTCTTCGACTTCGCCAGGAATAGTTTAGCCTCACGTTCTTTGAGGGCCTTCGGATTCATGTGCTGACATGAATCGCAAGTCACGATGTCGTGGTCGGAGCTCAAGCACCAGAGACAGTCGGAGTGAGGATCTGTAACGGACATCTTGCCCCCACACTCTCGACAGGGCTTGAAACCCGACTTTCTCTGAGACATTGTTACCGCAGAGAAGAACTACGCATCAGAAAACACACTGTAACCACTAAAGTAACAGTAGCTCCCTCGAAGATAACCGTTTCGAATGCACGGAAAAAAGGGAACTGTCGTCGGCACGTCGTCGAGGACCTCTTATTGCCTGTATGACGTCAGACGGCGTCGCGTGGGCTAGAGTGACGTCCTCGTCGACGTGCAGAGACTAGGAAGAAGATTTCCGTCGAATGCTGGCGCCATGGGAGTATTCATTAGGTGAGGAATCCACAGGTAGTTGTATCCATCAGAACTACACAATTTAAAAAGCCTTGGTGCTTTGTGTGTAAAAATAGAGGCCATAGGCCAGGGGATAAGTCCTGTCCAGGTAAACCCCCTGAGCCTACCACCACTAATACATCAAGCTCTAGTGCACCTAGCAGTAGTGGTACTAGTGGTGGGACTGCTGGCAACAGTCAAGTTAAGGGTGTAGTTGGGTTCACTTATGGGTCCATCATAGAAACTGGGGTAGTCAGTCCCAAGACAGTTTCTGTCACACCTAGTGGCATTGGCCTTGCCACACTGTCTGCTTGTCCCCTTACAATGGATAAGTACAGGCAGACAGTTTCAATAAATGGTGTTGAGGCCTTGGCCTACAGGGACACAGGTGCCAGTATCACTTTGATGACTGAAAACCTAGTGCATCCTGAACAACACATCATTGGACAACAGTATAAGATTATTGATGTCCATAACTCCACTAAGTTTCTTCCCTTAGCTATAATTCAGTTTAGTTGGGGTGGAGTTACTGGCCCTAAGCAGGTGGTGGTATCACCTAGCTTACCTGTAGACTGTCTCTTAGGTAATGACCTAGAGGCCTCAGGTTGGGCTGATGTAGAGTTTTATGCCCATGCAGCCATGCTGGGCATCCCTGAGGAATTGTTCCCTCTCATTTCTACTGAAATGAAAAAGCAAAGGAGAGAAAGCCTGAAAACTCAGGATCCCTCTCCATCAACAGGTAAAAAGGGTATCACAGAATCCCCTAACCACCCTACCATTCAGGATACCATTCCTGTGGTGGGAGAAACCTCTCCTGGGGTGGCACCTGTTCCAAGGGAATCATCAGCTGGCAAAGCTGGACTCCCTGAGGTAGAAGTACCTCTCTGTGGGATAACTAACATTGGTGAGAAAAAGAGCACCATTTTAGTTAACATGGAGCATGTAGGAGGCTGGACTGGCTTGTAGTGAGTACCAAGGGGTACTTGCACCTTGCACCAGGCCCAGTTATCCCTTATTAGTGTATAGGGTGTCTAGCAGCTTAGGCTGATAGATAATGGTAGCTTAGCAGAGCAGCTTAGGCTGAACTAGGAGACGTGTGAAGCTACTACAGTACCACCTAGTGTCATATGCACAATATCATAAGAAAACACAATACACAGTTATACTAAAAATAAAGGTACTTTATTTTTATGACAATATGCCAAAGTATCTTAGAGTGTACCCTCAGTGAGAGGATAGGAAATATACACAAGATATATATACACAATAGCAAAAATATGCAGTATAGTCTTAGAAAACAGTGCAAACAATGTATAGTTACAATAGGATGCAATGGGGAAACAGAGGGATAGGGGCAACACAAACCATATACTCCAAAAGTGGAATGCGAACCACGAATGGACCCCAAACCTATGTGACCTTGTAGAGGGTCGCTGGGACTATTAGAAAATAGTGAGAGTTAGAAAAATAACCCTCCCCAAGACCCTGAAAAGTGAGTGCAAAGTGCACTAAAGTTCCCCTAAGGACAAAGTAGTCGTGTTAGAGGAATAATGCAGGAAAGACACAAACCAGCAATGCAACAACTGTGGATTTCCAATCTAGGGTACCTGTGGAACAAGGGGACCAAGTCCAAAAGTCACAAGCAAGTCGGAGATGGGCAGATGCCCAGGAAATGCCAGCTGCGGGTGCAAAGAAGCTTCGACTGGACAGAAGAAGCTGAGGTTTCTGCAGGAACGAAAAGGGCTAGAGACTTCCCCTTTGGTGGACGGATCCCTCTCGCCTTGGAGAGTCGTGCACAAGTGTTTTCCCGCCGGAAGGACGCCAACAAGCCTTGCTACACGCAAATCGTGCGTTTGGCGTTTTTGGACGCTGCTGGGGCCCAGAAGGGACCAGGAGGTCGCAAATTGGACTTGCAGAGAGAGGGGACGTCGAGCAAGACAAAGAGTCCTCAATGAAGCAGGTAGCACCCGGAGAAGTGCCAGAAACAGGCACTACGAGGATGCGTGAAACGGTGCTCGCCGAAGTTGCACAAAGGAGTCCCACGTCGCCGGAGACCAACTTAGAAAGTCGTGCAATGCAGGTTAGAGTGCCGTGGACCCAGGCTTGGCTGTGCACGAAGGATTTCCGCCGGAAGTGCACAGGGGCCGGAGTAGCTGCAAAGTCGCTGTTCCCAGCAATGCAGCCCAGCGAGGTGAGGCAAGGACTTACCTCCACCAAACTAGGGCTGAAGAGTCACTGGACTGTGGGGGTCACTTGGACAGTGTCGCTGGATTCGAGGGACCTCGCTCGTCGTGCTGAGAGGAGACCCAAGGGACCGGTGATGCAGCTTTTTGGTGCCTGCGGTTGCAGGGGGAAGATTCCGTCGACCCACGGGAGATTTCTTCGGAGCTTCTGGTGCAGAGAGGAGGCAGGCTACCCCCACAGCATGCACAAGCAGGAAAACAGTCGAGAAGGCGGCAGGATCAGCGTTACAGAGTTGCAGTAGTCGTCTTTGCTACTATGTTGCAGGTTTGCAGGCTTCCAGCGCGGTCAGCGGTCGTTTCCTTATCAGAAGGTGAAGAGGGAGATGCAGAGGAACTCGGCTGAGCTCGTGCATTCGTGATCTAAAGTTTCCCCAGAGACAGAGACCCTAAATAGCCAGAAAAGAGGGTTTGGCTACCTAGGAGAGAGGAAAGGCTACTAACACCTGAAGGAGCCTATCAGCAGGAGTCTCTGACGTCACCTGGTGGCACTGGCCACTCAGAGCAGTCCAGTGTGCCAGCAGCACCTCTGTTTCCAAGATGGCAGAGGTCTGGAGCACACTGGAGGAGCTCTGGACACCTCCCAGGGGAGGTGCAGGTCAGGGGAGTGGTCACTCCCCTTTCCTTTGTCCAGTTTCGCGCCAGAGCAGGGGCTAAGGGGTCCCTGAACCGGTGTAGACTGGCTTATGCAGAATTGGGCACATCTGTGCCCAACAAAGCATTTCCAGAGGCTGGGGGAGGCTACTCCTCCCCTGCCTTCACACCATTTTCCAAAGGGAGAGGGTGTCACACCCTCTCTCAGAGGAAGTTCTTTGTTCTGCCATCCTGGGCCAGGCCTGGCTGGACCCCAGGAGGGCAGCTGCCTGTCTGAGGGGTTGGCAGCAGCAGCAGCTGCAGTGAAACCCCAGGAAGGGCAGTCTGGCAGTACCAGGGTCTGTGCTACAGACCACTGGGATCATGGAATTGTACCAACAATGCCAGGATGGCATAGAGGGGGCAATTCCATGATCATAGACATGTTACATGGCCATATTCGGAGTTACCATGGTGAAGCTACATATAGGTAGTGACCTATATGTAGTGCACGCGTGTAATGGTGTCCCCGCACTCACAAAGTTCAGTGAATTGGCTCTGAACAATGTGGGGGCACCTTGGCTAGTGCCAGGGTGCCCTCACACTAAGTAACTTTGCACCTAACCTTTACCAGGTAAAGGTTAGACATATAGGTGACTTCTAAGTTACTTAAGTGCAGTGTAAAATGGCTGTGAAATAACGTGGACGTTATTTCACTCAGGCTGCAGTGGCAGGCCTGTGTAAGAATTGTCAGAGCTCCCTATGGGTGGCAAAAGAAATGCTGCAGCCCATAGGGATCTCCTGGAACCCCAATACCCTGGGTACCTCAGTACCATATACTAGGGAATTATAAGGGTGTTCCAGTAAGCCAATGTAAATTGGTAAACATGGTCACTAGCCTGTCAGTGACAATTTGGAAAGAAATGAGAGAGCATAACCACTGAGGTTCTGGTTAGCAGAGCCTCAGTGAGACAGTTAGGCACCACACAGGGAACATATACATGCACACCTATGAGCACTGGGGCCCTGTGTGACAGGGTCCCAGTGACACATACATATAGGCCACAAACCTATGAGCACTGGGGTCCTGACCAGCAGGATCCCAGTGACACATAACAACCATACTGAAAACATGGTGTTTTCACTATGAGCACTGAGGCCTGGCTATCAGGATCCCAGTGAGACAGTGAAAACAGTGACAAACACCCTGACATACACTCACAAATAGGCCAAAAGTGGGGGTAACAAGGCTAGAAAGAGGCTACCTTCTCACAGAGCATCCCTCCAACCCTCCCAGAGAAACTTTCGTGCAGAAACCCTGCACTGCCTCACAACACTTAGGACAGCATCCCTGCCCTAGTGTGGAGCTCATAGGACAGCATCCCTGCCCTGCTCCAACTCAAGAGAAACAGCATCCCTGTTCTCTCTTCCAGCCATATGGACAACGTTTTTGCCCAGCTATGGCTTTTCTGAGACAGCATCCCTGTCTGGCATTTCCATCACTACAAATAGGTTCAGTGGACAATTCCCACTGCTCTAAACTAAAACTTACTGATAGAAACTCTGAAAATACATCTTCACATTGTTGCTTAGCTAAAAAACTTCAAACAGGGTGGTTTACATCCCCACAGGGAAGTAACCATATAGTGGATGATAAAGGGAGTAACCAGTCTATTGCAGAGCTACTCTCTACTTATCACCACTTAGACAATAAAGTCTCAACTGGCCAAGGTTAGCCTTATTGTCCTTTGTTTGGGGGGGGGGGGGGTTGTGTGAGAAAGTAGCCTCTTTCTAGCCTTGTTACCCCCACTTTTGGCCTGTTTGTGAGTGTATGTCAGGGTGTTTTCAATGTCTCACTGGTATCCTGCTAGCCAGGGCCCAGTGCTCATAGTGAAAACCCTATGTTTTCAGTATGTTTGTTATGTATCACTGGGACCCTGCTAGTCAGGACCCCAGTGCTCATAAGTGTGTGGCCTATATGTATGTGTTCCCTGTGTGGTGCCTAACTGTCCCACTGAGGCTCTGCTAACCAGAACCTCAGTGGTTATGCTCTCTCATTTCTTTCAAATTGTCACTAACAGGCTAGTGACCAATTTTACCAATTTATATTGGCTTACTGGAACACCCTTATAATTCCATAGTATATGGTACTGAGGTACCCAGGGTATTGGGGTTCCAGGAGATCCCTATGGGCTGCAGCATTTCTTTTGCCACCCATAGGGAGCTCTGACAATTCTTACACAGGCCTGTCACTGCAGCCTGAGTGAAATAACGTCCACGTTATTTCACAGCCATTTTACACTGCACTTAAGTAACTTATAAGTCACCTATATGTCTAACCTTTACCTGGTAAAGGTTAGGTGCAAAGTTACTTAGTGTGAGGGCACCCTGGCACTAGCCAAGGTGCCCCCACATTGTTCAGGGCCAATTCCCCGGACTTTGTGAGTGCGGGGACACCATTACACGCGTGCAATACATATAGGTCACTACCTATATGTAGCTTCACAATGGTAACTCCGAATATGGCCATGTAACATGTCTATGATGATGGAATTGCCCCCTCTATGCCATCCTGACATAGTTGGCACAATCCCATGATCCCAGTGGTCTATAGCACAGACCCTGGTACTGCCAAACTGCCTTTCCTGGGGTTTCACTGCAGCTGCTGCCAACCCCTCAGACAGGTTTCTGCCCTCCTGGGGTCAAGCCAGGCTTGTCCCAGGATGGCAGAACAAAGGACTTCCTCTGAGAGAGGGTGTTACACACTCTTCCTTTGGAAAATGGTGTGAAGGCAGGGGAGGAGTAGCCTCCCCCAGCCTCTGGAAATGCTTTCATGGGCACTTTTGGTGCCCATTTCTGCATAAGCCAGTCTACACCGGTTCAGGGACCCCTTAGCCCTGCTCTGGCGCGAAACTGGACAAAGGAAAGGGGAGTGACCACTCCCATGACCTGCACCTCCCCTGGGAGGTGTCCAGAGCTCCTCCAGTGTGCTCCAGACCTCTGCCATCTTGGAAACAGAGGTGCTGCTGGCACACTGGACTGCTCTGAGTGGCCAGTGCCACCAGGTGACGTCAGAGACTCCTTCTAATAGGCTTCTTCAGGTGTTGCTAGCCTATCCTCTCTCCTAGGTAGCCAAACCCTCTGGCTATTTAGGGTCTCTGTCTCTGGGGAAACTTTAGATAACGAATGCAAGAGCTCAGCCGAGTTCCTCTGCATCTCTCTCTTCACCTTCTGCCAAGGAATCGACTGCTGACCGCGCTGGAAGCCTGCAAAACTGCAACATAGTAGCAAAGACGACTACTGCAACTCTGTAACGCTGATCCTGCCGCCTTCTCGACTGTTTTCCTGGTGGTGCATGCTGTGGGGGTAGTCTGCCTCCTCTCTGCACTAGAAGCTCCGAAGAAATCTCCCGTGGGTCGACGGAATCGTCCCCCTGCAACCGCAGGCACCAAAGAACTGCATCACCGGTCCCTTGGGTCTCCTCTCAGCACGACGAGCGAGGTCCCTCGAATCCAGCAACTCTGTCCAAGTGACTCCCACAGTCCAGTGACTCTTCTGTCCAAGTTTGGTGGAGGTAAGTCCTTGCCTCCCCACGCCAGACTGCATTGCTGGGAACCGCGACTTTTGCAGCTACTCCGGCCTCTGTGCACTTCTGGCGGAAATCCTTTGTGCACAGTCCAGCCTGGGTCCACGGCACTCTAACCTGCATTGCACGACCTCCTAAGTTGTTCTCCGGCGACGTGGGACTCCTTTGTGCGACTTCGGGTGAGCACCATTTCATGCATCCTCGTAGTGCCTGTTTCTGGCACTTCTCCGGGTGCTACCTGCTGCTGAGAGGGCTCCTTGTCTTGCTCGACGTCCTTTCTGTCTCCTGACGCAATTTGAGACATCCTGGTCCCTCCTGGGCCACAGCAGTGTCCAAAAACCATTACCGCACGATTTGCAGCTAGTAAGGCTTGTTGGTGGTTTTTCGGCGGGAAATTACTTCTGCACGACTCTCAACGGCATGAGAGATCTGTCCTCCAAAGGGGAAGTCTCTAGCCCTTGCGGTTCCTGCAGAAACCTAAGCTTCTACAGTCCAGTAGCAGCTTATTTGCACCCACAGCTGGCATTTCCTGGCCATCTGCCCATCTCCGACTTGCTTGTGACTTTTGGACTTGGTCCCCTTGTTCCACAGGTACCCTCGACTGGAAATCCATCGTTGTTGCATTGCTGGTTTGTGTCTTTCCTGCAGACTTCCCCTATCACGACTTCTATGTCCTTTGGGGAACTTTAGTGCACTTTGCACTCACTTTTCAGGGTCTTGGGGTGGGCTATTTTTCTAACCCTCACTATTTTCTAATAGTCCCAGCGACCCTCTACAAGGTCACATAGGTTGGGGGTCCATTCGTGGTTCGCATTCCACTTTTGGAGTATATGGTTTGTGTTGCCCCTATCCCTATGTGTCCCTATTGCATCCTATTGTAACTATACATTGTTTGCACTGTTTTCTAAGACTATACTGCATATTTTTGGTATTGTGTACATATATCTTGTGTATATTTGCTATCCTCATACTGAGGGTACACTCTGAGATACTTTGGCATATTGTCATAAAAATAAAGTACCTTTATTTTTAGTATAACTGTGTATTGTGTTTTCTCATGATATTGTGCATATGACACTAAGTGGTACTGTAGGAGCTTCACTCGTCTCCTAGTTCAGCCTAAGCTGCTCTGCTAAGCTACCATTATCTATCAGCCTATGCTGCTAGACACCCTATACACTAATAAGGGATAACTGGGCCTAGTGCAAAGTGCAAGTACCCCTTGGTACTCACTACAAGCCAGTCCAGCCTCCTACAACCATTCAGTGAAGGCCTTGGAGGGGTGGTTACATGGCAGTAAAGTTACTGATTATGAAAGCCTGTATAACTTAATCCTGAGAGAGCATATTCTTAATAATTGTGTGTCTGATTTCTTGCACCAGTACTTGGTGGACTCTGATCTGACCTCTCTCCAAGAATTGGGAAAGAAGGCAGACAAATGGGTCAGAACAAGGGTGAACAGAAAAGTTCATACAGGGGGTGACAAAGATGGCAAGAAGAAGGATGGTAAGTCTTCTGACAAGGGTGGGGACAAATCTAAAAATGAGTCTTCATCAGGCCCACAAAAAGGAGGGGGTGGTGTGCCCAAATCCTCTTCTAATCAAAACAAAGAAAAGAAACCATGGTGCTTTTTATGTAAAATAAAAGGCCATTGGACAACAGATCCCAGTTGTCCAAAGAAAAGCAACAAGCCTCCTACCACTACAACCCCTACTGGTACACCTAGTGTCCGTACTAATAGCAGTGGTGGTGGGAGCAAACATACTAATAGCCAATCCAAGGGACTAGCTGGGCTCACTATTGGTAACTTAGTTGGGGTTGGTCTGATTAGGGAGACCACAGAGGCTGTGTTAGTCTCTGAGGGGGCTATTGATTTAGCCACCTTGGTTGCTTGTCCCCTTAACATGGATAAATACAAGCAACTACCCCTAATAAATGGTGTTGAGGTTCAGGCCTACAGGGACACAGGTGCCAGTGTTACAATGGTAATAGAGAAACTGGTCCACCCTGAACAACACCTACTTGGTCACCAGTACCAAGTAACCGATGCTCATAACAACACCCTTAGCCACCCCATGGCTGTTGTGAATCTCAACTGGGGGGGGGGGTTACTGGCCCAAAGAAAGTTGTGGTTGCCTCAGATATACCTGTAGACTGTCTATTAGGAAATCATTTAGAGACATCAGCTTGGGCAGAAGTGGAGTTGGAGGCTTATGCAGCAATGCTGGGCATTCCAGGGCATACTTTTGCTTTGACCAGGGCTCAGGCCAAAAAGCAAAAAGGAAGGGGTGACTTGGATGCTGGAAGAATAGACCAAGTGCTCCCTAAAGCTAGGGCTAGTAGAAGTAAATCACTACCTACTATCCCTCCCTCTACAGTGGATTCTACTTCTGAGGAAGAAGAATTTCCACCCTGTGCAGAACCTACACCAGAGGAGCTGGAAGCAGACACTGCTGAGCTTTTGGGTGAAGGGGGGCCTGCCAGGGAGGAGCTGAGTGTGGCACAGCATACCTGTCCCACACTAGAGGATCTAAGGCAGCAAGCTGTCAAACAAGCAAATGGGGATGTCAGTGACTCTCACAGAGTTTACTGGGAGGACAACCTCTTGTACACTGAAGCAAGGGATCCAAAACCTGGAGCTGCCAGGAGATTGGTGATTCCTCAGGAGTACAGAACGTTCCTCCTAACTCTAGCTCACGACATTCCCTTAGCTGGACATTTGGGGCAAATTAAAACTTGGGACAGGCTTGTTCCCTTGTTTCATTGGCCTAGAATGTCAGAGGACACAAAGGAATTTTGTAAGTCCTGTGAAAACTGTCAAGCAAGTGGCAAGACAGGTGGCACTCCAAAGGCACCCCTTATTCCACTGCCTGTGGTTGGGATTCCCTTTGAAATGGTAGGGGTTGACATAGTTGGCCCCCTTGACCCTCCTACTGTTTCAGGCAATAGGTTTATCTTGGTGGTAGTGGACCATGCCACCAGATATCCTGAAGCAATTCCTCTAAGGACCACTACAGCCCCTGCAGTGGCAAAGGCCCTCCTGGGAATCTTTTCCAGGGTGGGCTTCCCAAAAGAGGTGGTATCAGACAGAGGGAGCAATTTCATGCCTGCTTACTTAAAGGCCATGTGGAAGGAGTGTGGTGTTACATACAAGTTCACCACACCCTATCATCCACAAACAAATGGACTGGTGGAGAGATTTAACAAAACTGTCAAAGGCATGATTACGGGACTCCCTGAAAAACTCCACAGGAGATGGGATATCCTTTTACCATGCCTCCTTTTTGCTTACAGGGAGGTACCCCAGAAAGGAGTGGGCTTCAGCCCCTTTGAACTCCTATTTGGTCACCCTGTGAGAGGTCCTCTAACACTTGTTAAGGAGGGTTGGGAACAACCTTAAAAGCTCCAAAGCAAGACATAGTGGACTATGTACTTGGTCTCAGATCAAGGATGGCTGAGTACATGAAAAAGGCCAGTAAAAACCTTCAGGCCAGCCAACAGCTCCAGAAGTAATGGAATGATCAGAAGGCTACTTTGGTTCAGTACCAACCAGGGCAGAAAGTGTGGATCTTGGAGCCTGTGGCCCCAAGAGCACTCCAAGATAAATGGAGTGGACCCCACATAATTGTTGAAAAGAAGGGTGAAGTCACCTACTTAGTTGACTTAGGCACTGCCAGGAGTCCCATTAAGGTGCTCCATGTCAATCGCCTGAAACCCTACTATGACAGGGCTGATCTCACCCTGCTCATGGCAACTGATGAGGGACAGGAAGAAGAGAGTGACCCTCTCTCTGATCTCTTCTCTTCCACAGAACAAGATGCTCTAGTGGAAGGTGTTGTACTGGCAGATTGTCTTACTGCTGAGAAGAAAGACCACTGCATAAATCTCCTGGGTCAGTTTTCTGAACTCTTCTCTACTGTGCCAGGTACCACTTCTTGGTGTGAGCACACTATAGATACTGGAGACAGTTTACCTGTCAAAAGTAAGATCTATAGGCAGCCTGACCATGTCAGAGACTGCATAAAGCAAGAGGTGCAGAAAATGCTAGAACTAGGAGTGGTTGAGCACTCTGAAAGTCAATGGGCTTCTCCTGTGGTACTTGCACCAAAACCTCATTCCAAGGATGGAAAGAAGGAAATGCGGTTTTGTGTAGACTACAGAGGTCTCAACCAGGTAACCAAACCTGATGCTCACCCTATACCCAGGACAGATGAGCTCATAGATACACTGGCATCTGCCAAGTATCTAAGCACTTTTGATTTGACAGCAGGGTATTGGCAGATCAAATTATCAGAAAATGCAAAAGCAAAAACTGCATTTTCAACCATTGGAGGCCATTACCAATTCACAGTAATGCCTTTTGGATTGAAAAATGCACCTGCCACTTTTCAGAGGTTGGTGAACACAGTTCTGCAAGGGCTGGAAGCTTTTAGTGCAGCATATCTGGACGATATAGCTGTCTTTAGCTCCAGCTGGGATGATCACCTGGTCCACCTATGGAAAGTTTTAGAGGCCCTGCAAAAGGCAGGCCTCACTATCAAGGCTTCCAAGTGCTAGATAGGGCAGGGGAAGGTGGTTTATCTGGGACACCTGGTTGGTGGAGAACAGATTGCACCACTTCAGGGGAAAATCCAAACAATTATTGATTGGGTTCCCCCTACTACTCAGACTCAGGTGAGAGCCTTTTTAGGCCTCACTGGGTACTATAGGAGGTTCATAAAGAACGATGGCTCCATTGCAGCCCCTCTTAATGACCTCACTTCAAAGAAAATGCCTAAGAAGGTATTATGGAATGCAAACTGTCAGAAAGCTTTTGAGGAGCTGAAGCAGGCCATGTGCTCTGCACCTGTCCTGAAAAGCCACTGTTACTCCAAGAAATTCATTGTCCAAACTGATGCATCTGAATTAGGGGTAGGGGCACTCTTATCACAACTTAATTCTGAGGGCCAGGATCAACCTGTTGCTTTTATCAGCAGGAGGTTGACCCCTAGAGAAAAGCGTTGGTCTGCCATAGAGAGGGAGGCCTTTGCTTAGGTCTGGGCACTGAAGAAGTTGAGGCCATATCTGTTTGGCACTCACTTCATTATTCAGACAGACCACAAACTTCTACTTTGGCTAAAACAAATGAAAGGTGAAAATCCTAAATTGTTGAGGTGGTCCATATCCCTACAGGGAATGGACTATACAGTGGAACATAGACCTGGGAGTACCCACTCCAATGCAGATGGACTCTCCAGATATTTCCAAATAGACAATGAAGACCCATCAGGTAATGACTAATCTTATTGTCCTTCGTTTGGGGGGGGGGTTGTGTAGGAAAGTACCATCTTGCCTGGCATGTTACCCCCATTTTTCACTGTATATATGTTGTTTTAGTTGCATATGTCACTGGGACCCTGCCAGCCAGGGTCCCAGTGCTCATAAGTGTGCCCTGAATGTGTTATCTGTGTTATGACTAACTGTCGCACTGAGGCTCTGCTATCCAGAACCTCAGTGGTTATGCTCTCTCATTTCTTTCCAAATTGTCACTAACAGGCTAGTGACCAACTTCACCAATTTACATTGGCACACTGGAACACCCTTATAATTCCCTAGTATATGGTACTGAGGTACCCAGGGTATTGGGGTTCCAGGAGATGCCTATGGGCTGCAGCATTTCTTTTGCCACCCATAGGGAGCTCTGACAATTCTTACACAGGCCTGCCACTGCAGCCTGAGTCAAATAACGTCCACGTTATTTCACAGCCATTTACCACTGCACTTAAGTAACTTATAAGTCACCTATATGTCTAACCTTTACCTGGTAAAGGTTAGGTGCAAAGTTACTTAGTGTGTGGGCACCCTGGCACTAGCCAAGGTACCCCCACATTGTTCAGGGCAAATTCCCCGGACTTTGTGAGTGCGGGGACACCATTACACGCGTGCACTACACATAGGTCACTACCTATGTGTAGCTTCACAATGGCAACTCCGAATATGGCCATGTAACATGTCTATGATCATGGAATTGCCCCCTCTATGCCATCCTGGCATAGTTGGCACAATCCCATGATCCCACGGGTCTGTAGCACAGAACCGGGTACTGCCAAACTGCCTTTTCAGGGGTTTCACTGCAGCTGCTGCTGCTGCCAACCCCTCAGACAGGTTTCTGCCCTCCTGGGGTCCAGCCAGGCTTGGCCCAGGAAGGCAGAACAAAGGACTTCCTCAGAGAGAGGGTGTTACACCCTCTCCCTTTGGAAAAAGGTGTGAGGGATGGGGAGTAGTAGCCTCCCCCAGCCTCTGGAAATGCTTTGATGGGCACAAATGGTGCCCATCTCTGCATAAACCAGTCTGCACCGGTTCAGGGACCCCTCAGCCCTGCTCTGGCACAAAACTGCACAAAGGGAAGTGGAGTGACCACTCCCCTGACCTGCACCTCCCCTGGGAGGTGCCCAGAGCTCCTCCAGTGTGCTCCAGACCTCTGCCATCTTGGAAACAGAGGTGCTGCTGGCACACTGGACTGCTCTGAGTGGCCAGGGCCAGCAGGTGATGTCAGAGACTCCTTCTGATAGGCTCCTTCAGGTGTTGCTAGCCTATCCTCTCTCCTAAGTAGCCAAACCCTCTTTTCTGGCTATTTAGGGTCTCTGCTTTGGGGAATTCCTTAGATAACGAATGCAAGATCTCATAAGAGTTCCTCTGCATCTCTCTCTTCACCTTCTGCCAAGGAATAGACTGCTGACAGCGCTGGAAGCCTGTAAAACTGCAACAAAGTAGCGAAGACGACTACTGCAACTCTGTAACGCTAATCCTGCCGCCTTCTCGACTGTTTTCCTGGTTGTGCATGCTGTGGGGGTAGTCTGCCTCCTCTCTGCACTAGAAGCTCCGAAGAGACCTCCTGTGGGTCGACGGAATCGTCCCCCTGCAACCGCAGGCACCAAAGAACTGCATCACCGGTCACCTGGGTCTCCTCTCAGCACGACGAGCGAGGTCCCTTGAATCCAGCAACTCTGTCCAAGTGACTCCCACATTCCAGTGACTCTTCAGTCCAAGTTTGGTGGAGGTAAGTCCTTGCCTCCCCACGCCAGACTGCATTGCTGGGAACCGCGTCTTTTGCAGCTACTCCGGCCTCTGTGCACTTCCGGCGGAAATCCTTTGTGCACAGCCAAGCCTGGGTCCACGGCACTCTAACCTGCATTGCACGACCCCTGAGTTGTCCTCCGGCGGCGTGGCACCCTCTTGTGCAACTTCATGTGAGCACCATTTTACTCCACTTTGTAGTGCCTGTTCTGGCACTTTTCTGGGTGCTGCTTGCTTCTGAGAGGGCTCCTTGTCTTGCTGGGTGCCGCCTCTGTCACCTGACACAATTGGTGACATCCTGGTCCTTTCTGGGCCACAGCAGCATCCAAAAACCCTAACCGCACGATTTGTAACTAGCAAGGCTTGTTGGTGGTCTTTCTTCAGGAAAACACTTCTGCACGACTCTTCACGACGTGGGACATCCATCCTCTAAAGGGGACGTTTCTAGCCCTTGTCGTTCCTGCAGAATCCTCAGCTTCTACTGCCTAGTAGCAGCTTCCTTGCACCCACAGCTGGCATTTCCTGGGCATCTGCCCACTCTCGACTTGATCGTGACTCTTGGACTTGGTCCCCTTGTTCCACAGGTACTCTAGTCTGGAAATCCATTGTTGTTGCATTGCTGGTTTTGGTCTTTCCTGCAGAATTCCCCTATCACGACTTCTGTGCTCTTTTGGGAACTTTAGTGCACTTTGCACTCACTTCTCAGGGTCTTGGGGTGGGCTATTTTTCTAACCATCACTGTTTTCTTACAGTCCCAGCGACCCTCTACAAAGTCACATAGGTTTGGGGTCCATTCGTGGTTCGCATTCCACTTTTGGAGTACATGGTTTGTGTTGCCCCTATCCCTATGTGTCTCCATTGCATCCTATTGTAACTACACATTGTTTGCACTGTTTTCTAAGACTATACTGCAGATTTTTGGTATTGTGTACATATATCTTGTGTATATTTGTTATCCTCATACTGAGGGTACTCACTGAGATACTTTGGCATATTGTCATAAAAATAAAGTACCTTTATTTTTAGTATATCTGTGTATTGGGTTTTCTTATGATATTGTGCAAGTGACACTAGTGGTACTGTAGGAGCTTCACTCGTCTCCTAGTTCAGCCTAAGCTGCTCTGCTAAGCTACCATTATCTATCAGCCTAAGCTGCTAGACACCCTATACACTAATAAGGGATACCTGGGCCTGGTGCAAGGTGTAAGTACCCCTTGCTACTCACTACAAGCCAGTCCAGCCTCCTACAGTTGTGTAGGAAAGTACCATCTTGCCTGGTATGTTACCCCCATATTTCACTGTATATATGTTGTTTTAGTTGTATGTGTCACTGGGACCCTGCCAGCCAGGGCCCCAGTGCTCATAAGTGTGCCCTGTATGTGTTACCTGTGTTATGACTAACTGTCTTACTGAGGCTCTGCTATCCAGAACCTCAGTGGTTATGCTCTCTCATTTTCTTTCTAAATTGTCACTAAAATGCTAGTGACCAATTCACCAATTTACATTGGCATACTGGAACACCCTTATAATTCCCTAGTATATGGTACTGAGGTACCCAGGGTATTGGGTTTCCTGGAGATCCATATGGGCTGCAGCATTTCTTGTGCCACCCATAGGGAGATCTGACAATTCTTACACAGGCCTGCCAGTGCAGCCTGAGTGAAATAACGTCCACGTTATTCCACAGCCATTTACCACTGCACTTAAGTAACTTATAAGTCACCTATATGTCTAACCTTTACCTGGTAAAGGTTGGGTGCTAAGTTACTTAGTGTGTGGGCACCCTGGCACTAGCCAAGGTGCTCCCACATTGTTCAGGGCAAATTTCCCGGACTTTGTGAGTGCGGGGACACCATTACACGCGTGCACTATACATATGTCACGACATATGTATAGCGTCACAATGGTAACTCCGAACATGGCCATGTAACATGTCTAGGATCATGGAATAGTCACCCCAATGCCATTCTGGCATTGGGTAGACAATTCCATGATCCCCTGAGTCTCTAGCTCAGACCCGGGTACTACCAAACTACCTTTCCCGGGGTTTCACTGCAGCTGCTGCCAACCCCTCAGACAGGTTTCTGCCCTCCTGGGGTACAGCCAGGCCTGGCCCAGGAAGGCAGAACAAAGGACTTCCTCAGAGAGAGGGTGTTACACCCTCTCCCTTTGGAAAAAGGTGTCAGGGCTGGGGAGGAGTAGCCTCCCCCAGCCTCTGGAAATGCTTTGATGGGCACAGATGGTGCCCATCTCTGCATAAGCCAGTCTGCACCGGTTCAGGGATCCCTCAGCCCTGCTCTGGCGCGAAACTGGACAAAGGAAAGGGGAGTGACCACCCCCATGACCTGCACCTCCCCTGGGAGCTGCCCAGAGCTCCTCCAGTGTGCTCCAGACTTCTGCCATCTTGGAAACAGAGGTGCTGCTGGCACACTGGACTGCTCTGAGTGGTCAGTGCCAGCAGGTGACGTCAGAGACTCGTTATGATAGGCTCTTCCAGGTGCTGCTAGCCTATCCTCTCTCCTAGGTAGCCAAACCTCCTTTTCTGGCTATTTAGGGTCTCTGCTTTGGGGAATTCCTTAGATAACGAATGCAAGAGCTCATCAGTGTTCCTCTGCATCTCTCTCTTCACCTTCTGCCAAGGAGTCGACTGCTAACCGCGCTGGAAGCCTGCAAAACTGCAACAAAGTAGCAAAGACGACTACTGCGACCTTGTAACGCTGATCCTGTCACCTTCTCGACTGTTTTCCTGGTGGTGCATGCTGTGGGGGTAGTCTGCCTCCTCTCTGCACTAGAAGCTCCGAAGAAATCTCCCGTGGGTCGACGGAATCTTCACCTCAGGCACCAAAGAACTGCATCACCGGTCCTCTGGGTCTCCTCTCAGCACAACGAGCGAGGTCCCTTGAACTCAGCAACTCTGTCCAAGTGACTCCCACAGTCCAGTGACTCTTCAGTCCAAGTTTGGTGGAGGTAAGTCCTTGCCTCCCCACGCTACACTGCATTGTTGGGAACCGCATGTTTTGCAGCTACTCCGGCTCCTGTGCACTCTTCTAGGAATTCCTTTGTGCAGCGCCAAGCCTGGGTCCCCGGCACTCTAACCTGCATTGCACAACCTCGTGAGTTGTCCTCCGGCGTCGTGGGACTCTCTTGTGCAACTTCGGGTGAGCTCCAGTTCACTCCACTTCGCAGTGCCTGTTCCAGCACTTCTGTGGGTGCTGCTTGCTTCTGAGTGGGCTCTTTTTCTTGATCGATCCCCCCTCTGTCTCCTCACACAATTGGCGACATCCTGGTCCCTCCTGGTCCACAGCAGCATCCAAAAACCCTAACCGCGACCCTTGCAGGTAGCAAGGCTTGTTTGCAGTCTTTCTGCACGAAAACACTTCTGCACGACTCTTCACGACGTGCGACATCTATTCTCCAAAGGGGAAGTTTCGAGCCCTTGTCATTCTTGCAGAATCCATAGCTTCTACCATCCGGTGGCAGCTTCTTTGCACCCACAGCTGGCATTTCCTGGGCATCTGCCCACTCCCGACTTGATCGTGACTTTTGGACTTGGTCCCCTTGTTCCACAGGTACTCTCGTCTGGAAATCCATTGTTGTTGCATTGCTGGTGTTGGTCTTTCCTGCAGAATTCCCCTATCACGACTTCTGTGCTCTTTGGGGAACTTAGGTGCACTTTGCACCCACTTTTCAGGGTCTTGGGGTGGGCTATTTTTCTAACCCTCACTGTTTCTTTACAGTCCCAGCGACCCTCTACAAGGTCACATAGGTTTGGGGTCCATTTGTGGTTCGCATTCCACTTCTAGAGTATATGGTTTGTGTTGCCCCTATCCCTATGTGCCCCCATTGCATTCTATTGTGACTATACATTGTTTGCACTGTTCTCTATTGCTATCACTGCATATTTTGGTATTGTGTACATATGTCTTTTGTATATTTGCTATCGTCATACTGAGGGTACTCACTGAGATACTTTGGCATATTGTCATAAAAATAAAGTATCTTTATTTTTAGTATATCTGTGTATTGTGTTTTCTTATGATATTGTGCATATGACACTAGTGGTACTGTAGGAGCTTCACTCGTCTCCTAGTTCAGCCTAAGCTGCTCTGCTAAGCTACCGTTTTTTATCAGCCTAAGCTGCTAGACACCCTATACACTAATAAGGGATACCTGGGCCTGGTGCAAAGTGTAAGTACTCCTTGGTACTCACTACAAGCCAGTCCAGCCTCCTACAGGCTCCTGTCAGCAATTTGCAACATTTCCATGGCTGTGCATCCTGTAGGGTCAGCAAGACTCCAGCTGCACCAAAGAAGCAAGTCTCCATTGGAGTGAAGGAGTCACTCCCCTGCATTCACAGGCACCTAAGGCACTTATGTCTGGCTTCTGGGATCTGCTGTCCTCTGGACTTCTGAAGACTCTTCAACACAGTTGGTGGTTCTGAGGCGTCCTCGGGGTCCTTTCTGCCTTTGTCAAACTTGGGAGATGATAAGCCCTTGCCTCTTCAATCAAAACAGAAGCTCTGCGCACCGCGACTGTTGCAGGAACCAAGACTTTTTGACTCCTGCTCTGATCTTCAGGCTCCAAGCAGCCCCGGCCCCCAACACTCCAGCTCCGCAAGAACAGTCTCTTCTCTTCTGCTCCAGCGACGTGGAACTCCTCTTCAGCTGTGCCTCACTGCGACTTACTGTGCCTGCCGCAAGTGGGTTCCTCGTGTGGGCTCTCCTGTTTTCTCAGGTTCAACTCATACTTCCCCCAAAGGTCGAGTCCCCAGGACCTTGCTGGTCCTCTTCAGCTCTGCTAATCTTCAACAGCTCCAGTTGCATTTGCTTGTTGGTGGTCCACTTGAACACTGACCCGTCTGCAATCCTGCGACCTTCGAGGGACAGTTTCTAGGTGACTTCAGGGACTCCTCTGCAGCTCCCGAGCCCCGCAGCTGGACTTTATCCATCTCCATCGACCCGGATCTTCACCTACAAAATGGTGGGCAATGCCTCCTGCCCCACCTGAACATTCCTGCGTGGACTGGACTACCTTTCTTTTGTAAGTCTTCCTCATCCGGAATCCACCGTTGGGTTCTACTGGGCTGGTCCTGCTTTTAGAATATTCCACTTACGAGTTCCCATGTTAGCCTATGGGATGACCAGGTAACTTACCTCTCCTGGTCTCTGGGTGTCTTCTAGATACTTACCTCTTGAGATTCCACTCTCTCCCAGCCCTTGGCTAACTACTCCATATTCTCTGGTGTGAACCCATTCTCGCATTCCACTTTTTTAGCATATGGTTTGCCCCCCCCCCATAGGGCCTTTGCTATTTTATGCTATTTCCCAAAACTTACCTGTGTATATTTTGTGTGTACTTATCTCCAGACGGGGGTTTACCATATAGTAATCTAGTTTGGTCCTCCTGTAATAAAGTATGTTTATTTTTTGAACACTGTGTGATTCCTTTCATGTGTGATAAGTTACTGTGTGACTACTGTGGTATTGCAAGTGTTTCACACTCCTCTTAGATAGGTCTTAGCTGCTCACCATCGCTACCACTAGAGAGCCCTGGCTATCTGGACATGTAACACTATCTAATAAGGAGTGCCTGGACCCAATATAAGGTATAACACCATAGGTGTCCACCACACACTGGACCAGCTTCCTGCATATATCAAATTCCATTAAGAAAAAATAATGCTAGAGATATGCAAATAAGAGTATTACCACCTTTTCAATTGACTGAATGTCGACATTTACAATGCTTAATCGAATAATATGTTTTGGTTTTCCCTCCATGCAAGCGAGTAAATGCCTTACCTAAACCTCCAAGAATCCTCCTCATTGATATTGCATTTATGAATAAATTGAATATTGTTGCTCCTGCAATAAGTAGAAGTAACTAGAAAGAAAACACACAATCTATTATTGAAAATAGCTTCAACAGCTTTTGTAACTGTTCTTTTTGCACACGGATGTTATCCGTGTAGTTAAATGTGCCATTCAAATACATTTTAAATCAAAAACATCAACAGGGAAAAGCACAAAAGATTACAAGCACTCAAAATCTATTACATCCTTGTTGCAAATGTGATCTACTTCAATTTAGAAGCTAGCAAGTCACTAACAATATTATACAATAAAACAACAAACCTAAAGCACACAGCAGACAATGTGAAACTCATTTAACGCATCTGTTGGAGTGTGTCTCTTCTGGACTGCTGTCATTTTAAAAGACAGGGGTGTAATGGATATCACAGGAAATCATGCCCTTCGGTTCGTGGTGTGGCCTGGCCTAAATGTGAGGAAGGGCTCGGTGTGCAGAAAAAGGGCGGGCACTTCGAGTTCAGATCAGAGATGCCCTCATAAGTGCTTTGGATGACACCACTATCTAATGGACTGTAGCCTCAGAGGGGCCCCGCTTCACCTCCAGTGGCATCCAGTGAGGTCTTCAGCAGCAGTGAAAAAATGGTGGTGGCAGGTCACATCAATCCTGCGCCTCAGGGGACAGCAGTAAACCACTGTTCAGAATGTTTTTCCTGGATCCCAGATGTGGGTCTAGAAGCTGGTTGGGATTGGGTACTGTTGCAGAGTGGTGTCCTTCTTTTCCTGTTCAGTGTGACTATCGGAAAGGTCCTCAAGTGGCTCCACACTTGGTCGTGGTCTCTCCTGGTGATCTGACCAGTGGACTGTTAGAAGTTACTCAGCTTTGAAAGATTTGACAAGTGGGGCTGAGTTTTGGGGTTCCAAGGACCTAAGTAGCCACAGGGCCTATTGAACTGTGGAGGCACTGTGGAAAAGGACAGCAACTGAAGCATAAATGGGGGATGACTGGATTAAATGATAGAGAGCTGGAGGTCATCTAGAGCTGCTTCGCCTTCCATGGATCTTTCTGTTGTGAGAGACTAGGGGATTGTTGGACCCTTGGAACCCATTGTATGTGACTGGTGCTGCTTTGCTGGTACTCTGAATTCTTCCTGGCTCTCTAGTCCCTCTGTCACTGCTGCTGAGCCCATCTCCTAATCACCAATCCCAGCACTGTCAGTGGGACTACGTGACTCGAGGAACCCAAGAACTGAGGGCTTGGAGAGGGCAGAACTATAGTGGTTCTCCATGTGTTCGTTGTATAACCACCACAGACTGTGGCCTAAATTTTAATGACAGAGTGACAGTGTGTGGCATTTATGCACTACACTCAATGGTGTATTGTCTTTGAGCTCTTTGCATTACAAGTTTCACACATTCCATTGTGCTAACTATAGACTAGTGTCTGAAGGAAGCCCAGCATAGCTCAGCCGCTGACCACCTTTGGCAATCTAATGTGGGAAATAGATGCATCACTGTCTTGGTGGAGAAAATTATGCTGTGTCCACTAAGGCCTGACATTGGCGATTAATCTGGTAGCATGGCAAAAGACAGAAGTGGTTTGCTACTGCATCAGAGCAAACTTGATATGTTCACCAAACCTGAACCCAGAGTCCGCTCCAGGATCAGAGAAGATTGGTGATGGCGAGGTTGATACTAAAAGCCACCTCTACAGATGTCATCTTACAAGCAATACATGATACTCGAGTCTCCTTGGTGGGTTGTATTTGTGAAGTAGGACTATACATAGCCCTGCTTTTTTCAGGATCCCCACAATGCTGTGGACCGAGTCACGGAAGCAGAAAGCTACATATATGACACATGGGCCCATATTTATGGGCTTTTGGCGCAGGGCAGTGCAGCAAATCACCTTGCTGTGTTGCCCTGTGTCAAAGGGAATGGGAAGGAATATGCCGTTTCTAGGGTACATGGTGAATTTACTGTCCTGTCCCACTGTGCTGGCGCCATTTGGCAGCCTAGCACCAACGCAGGCACCCTTGCACCATGGTGCTAGGGTGTCTGCATTGTAGGCAGTATTGTTTTTATGCAGGAAGGGGCACCTTACTGCACAAGATCAATCCTGGGATGATTTTTCCTCTTTCAATGCGTGCTACAGACTGGAAATAATGAGGAGAAATAAAGATACTGCTGCGAGTTGCACCTTCTCTGGGGAGGCGTATGGTTTTGGCGCATCCTCAGGTTTACAAGGGCTTGTAAATCTGGGGATACGTCAAAATCAATGGGTGTTGCGTAGGAACACCCACTGCAAAGCTCATAGAACACCTCCCTTGTGCAGAGGAAGGCCACGGAGCGATTTGCGCTGTCCTGCCTTACTCCATATTTATGAGGCCATTCAAAGCTACACAAAGTGGCTTTGCGTGGCCTCCTATATATGATTTTACAAAAAGTGATGCAACAGCGACGCAAGAGGCTCATAAATATTCCCCATGGTTTGTGGACTCCAAACGACAGAGATGCAGATCCATGATTCTTCCTTGTGTCTTGAAGTGTAAATTGTGCATGATGAAGGGAGAGCAGGATGTAGCCAATTTTGGATGGAGGGCATATCTTGGGTGGCAGCAAGCAGCCACACTGAAAAATCCCTGTTATCTTAGCTTTCAATGCAACTGCTACTAAAAAATGTATCATCCTGCTTCGTGTAGAATATGCTCACAGCATATTGAAGCCAAACCTCTCTTGAGATCCCTCCAATGCCGAAAATTGCTCAGCTTCTCTATTTCATGGAGCATAAAAACCTTGTATATTGCCAGACATAAACATGAAGTTATGAGGTTTTCCTAGAATACACTAGGCTGGTTAAACAGCAATGGATATTATTTGTTGAAATGAAGCAGAAACTACAGGGGTAGCAGTTAGATTACATGCTCATGCTTTTTGCCAAGATGAAGCTCTTTAATGGTAAGTCTCACTTCTTTGACACTCCTGAGGTGGCCTGGGACCTGGTGGCAGGGAGAAGAATGAGGAATTTCACTTGGCTGCCTCTGCATATGGCGTAGCAGCTGCTGATCCCTAAAAAGTGGTGGGCATAATACTCGCCACAAGTTCACCTCATTTGTATTCAGAATTTGCCTGGGGGTGTTCTCACATAGAAATGTACCTATACACTCACACTCAGTGTTTCCCATTCACAAAAAAACTTGCAGTCACTCACACTTTCACAATCACTGCCTCTAATTCACAACTGCAGGTGTACAAGGACTCTGATTTGAATTCCTGGGCTATAGGTGTTCTGATTCAATGGTGCAACAGTTGCAGGCCAAGGCCTCTGGTGCAACTGCACCTGCTACATCATTAATAAATGCACCCCTTACTTACTACCATTCCTTCTCATTCTTTTCACTTCACTCACTCATTCTAACTCACTCACATTGCTTAATTGACTTCCTCTGTCTCAGTTTCACTGATTCATATTCACACTCATTCAGTGATTCTCACTCTTTCATTCTCATTAACACTGTCAAACACACTAAAGTAACAAGCACTCTCACTGAACCTCATTCTCTCTCAATCATTCACAAACACACTTACACTCACATACGCTCACCGAAACAACAATGCATTTTATATTTTTCGCCTTAGCTTTCTTTCTTTGCTGGCAACTCAGAGGCTCCACGGCACCAGCAGATCAGGTATTTGGTGCTGGACATTGGAACCAGCAAGGCATTAGTGCTAATGAGTAGTCAGATAGAGCAGATGGTGTAGGAAAGTACCATCTTGTCTGGCATGTTACCCCCATTTTTCACTGTATATATGTTGTTTTAGTTGTATGTGTCACTGGGACCCTGGTAACCCAGGGCCCCAGTGCTCATAAGTGTGTCTGAATGTGTTACCTGTGTGGTGACTAACTGTCTCACTGAGGCTCTGCTAATCAGAACCTCAGTGGTTATGCTCTCTCATTTCTTTCCAAATTGTCACTAACAGGCTAGTGACCATTTTTACCAATTTACATTGGCTTACTGGAACACCCTTATAATTCCCTAGTATATGGTACTGAGGTACCAAGGGTATTGGGGTTCCAGGAGATCCCTATGGGCTGCAGGATTTCTTTTGCCACCCATAGGGAGCTCTGACAATTCTTACACAGGCCTGCCACTGCAGCATGAGTGAAATAACGTCCACGTTATTTCACAGCCATTTTACACTGCACTTAGGTAACTTATAAGTCACCTATATGTCTAACCTTTACCTGGTAAAGGTTAGGTGCAAAGTTACTTAGTGTGAGGGCACCCTGGCACTAGCCAAGGTGCCCCCACATTGTTCAGAGCCAATTCCCTGAACTTTGTGAGTGCGGGGACACCATTACACGCGTGCACTACATATAGGTCACTACCTATATGTAGCTTCACAATGGTAACTCTGAATATGGCCATGTAACATGTCTATGATCATGGAATTGCCCCCTCTATGCCATCCTGGCATAGTTGGCACAATCCCATGATCCCAGTGGTCTGTAGCACAGACCCTGGTACTGCCAAACTGCCCTTCCTGGGGTTTCACTGCAGCTGCTGCTGCTGCCAACCCCTCAGACAGGCATCTGCCCTCCTGGGGTCCAGCCAGGCCAGGCCCAGGATGGCAGAACAAAGAACTTCCTCTGAGAGAGGGTGTTACACCCTCTCCCTTTGGAAAATGGTGTGAAGGCAGGGGAGGAGTAGCCTCCCCCAGCCTCTGGAAATGCTTTGTTGGGCACAGATGTTCCCAATTCTGCATAAGCCAGTCTACACCGGTTCAGGGGACCCCTTAGCCCTGCTCTGGCACGAAACTGGACAAAGGAAAGGGGAGTGACCACTCCCCTGACCTGCACCTCCCCTGGGAGGTGTCCAGAGCTCCTCCAGTGTGCTCCAGACCTCTGCCATCTTGGAAACAGAGGTGCTGCTGGCACACTGGACTGCTCTGAGTGGCCAGTGCCACCAGGTGACGTCAGAGACTCCTTCTGATAGGCTCCTTCAGGTGTTAGTAGCCTATCCTCTCTCCTAGGTAGCCAAACCCTCTTTTCTGGCTATTTAGGGTCTCTGTCTCTGGGGAAACTTTAGATAACGAATGCAAGAGCTCATCCGAGTTCCTCTGCATCTCTCTCTTCACCTTCTGCCAAGGAATCGACTGCTGACCGCGCTGGAAGCCTGCAAACCTGCAACATAGTAGCAAAGACGACTACTGCAACTCTGTAACGCTGATCCTGCCGCCTTCTCGACTGTTTTCCTGCTTGTGCATGCTGTGGGGGTAGTCTGCCTCCTCTCTGCACCAGAAGCTCCGAAGAAATCTTCAGTGGGTCGACGGAATCTTCCCCCTGCAACCGCAGGTACCAAAAAGCTGCATTACCGGTCCCTTGGGTCCTCTCTCAGCACGACGAGCGAGGTCCCTCGAATCCAGCGACTCTGTCCAAGTGACCCCCACAGTCCAGTGACTCTTCAGTCCAAGTTTGGTGGAGGTAAGTCCTTGCCTCACCTCGCTGGGCTGCATTGCTGGGAACCGCGACTTTTGCAGCTACTCCGGCCCCTGTGCACTTCCGGTGGAAATCCTTTGCGCACAGCCAAGCCTGGGTCCACGGCACTCTAACCTGCATTGCACGACTTTCTAAGTTGGTCTCCGGCGACGTGGGACTACTTTGTGCGACTTCGGGTGAGCACCGTTTCATGCATCCTCGTAGTGCCTGTTTCTGGCACTTCTCCGGGTGCTACCTGCTGCTGAGAGGGCTCCTTGTCTTGCACGTCGTCCCCTCTCTCTCCTGGTCCAATTTGCGACCTCCTGGTCCCTCCAGGGCCACAGCAGCGTCCAAATACACTAACCGCACGATTTGCAGCTAGCAAGGCTTGTTGGCGTTCTTTTGGCAGAAAAACACTTCTGCACGACTCTCCACGGCGAGAGGGATCCGTCCACCAAAGGGGAAGTCTCTAGCCCTTTTCGTTCTTGCAGAAACCTCAGCTTCTTCTGTCCAGTAGAAGCTTCTTTGCACCCGCACCTGGCATTTCCTGGGCATATGCCCATCTCCGACTTGCTTGTGACTTTTGGACTTGGTCCCCTTGTTCCACGGGTACCCTAGACTGGAAATCCACAGTTGTTGCATTGTTGGTTTGTGTCTTTCCTGCATTATTCCTCTAACACGACTTCTTTGTCCTTAGAGGAACTTTAGTGCACTTTGCACTCACTTTTCAGGGTCTTGGGGAGGGTTATTTTTCTAACTCTCACTATTTTCTAATAGTCCCAGCGACCCTCTACAAGGTCACATAGGTTTGGGGTCCATTTGTGGTTCGCATTCCACTGTTGGAGTATATGGTTTGTGTTGCCCCTATCCCTATGTTTCCCCATTGCATCCTATTGTAACTATACATTGTTTGCACTGTTTTCTAAGACTATACTGCATATTTTTGCTATTGTGTATATATATCTTGTGTATATTTCCTATCCTCTCACTGAGGGTACACTCTAAGATACTTTGGCATATTGTCATAAAAATAAAGTACCTTTATTTTTAGTATAACTGTGTATTGTGTTTTCTTATGATATTGTGCATATGACACTAAGTGGTACTGTAGTAGCTTCACACGTCTCCTAGTTCAGCCTAAGCTGCTCTGCTAAGCTACCGTTTTCTATCAGCCTAAGCTGCTAGACACCCTATACACTAATAAGAGATAACTGGGCCTGGTGCAAGGTGCAAGTACCCCTTGGTACTCACTACAAGCCAGTCCAACCTCCTACATTGGTTGTGCAGCGGTGGAATAAGTGCTTTGAGACTACTTACCACTCTTGTCATTGTACTTTTCATAAGAGAAAAATATACAAAACAAGGTCAGTGTATATACACATAGCCAAAAAGTTTTGCATTTCCTCTTTTCACTCTTTTCTAAGTGCTGAAAAGTACTTCTAACTTTCTAAAAAGTTCTAAAAAGTTTAAAAAGTATTTTTTCTCTGTCTTTCTAAAAGCTCTGACAAACTTTTTATCTTTTACTATCACTTTAACTCTCTCTAAAAATGTCTGGCACAGGCCAAAATGTTGATCTGTCCAAACTTGCATATGACCACCTTAGCTGGAAAGGAGCAAGGAGTCTCTGTGTAGAGAGAGGTTTGAGTGTAGGGAAGAATCCTTCCTTGGAACTGTTACTTAACATGCTTAGAGAACAGGATAAGGCTAGAGGTGCCCCATCTGTTGAAAAAGTAGCTAATGGTTCTCAATCTGATCCAGGGACTCCCCCAGGAAAAGATTCAGGAAAGAAACTTCCTAGCCTGCCCATTACTAGACAGTCTTGCATAGTTGGTAATGATGATGAGCCACACCATACAAATAGTGTTGTCTCACATCATAGCAAAAGCATTTATTCTCACCATACTGGTAGTGATGTTTCTGTTAGCCAAGCTGTTAGGGTGGCTTCTGTAAGGGACAGGTCTCCTTCTGTCCATTCTCACCATACTTCTGTTTCAAGGCATTTCCCTCCCACCCACCCTGATGACAGATTGTTAGAAAAGGAGCTCAATAGATTGAGAGTGGAACAAACCAGACTGAAGCTCAAGAAGCAACAGCTGGATTTGGATAGACAGACTTTAGAAGTAGAGAAGGAGAGACAGAAACTGGGTTTAGAAACCCATGGTGGCAGCAGCAGTATTCCCCATAGTCATCCTGCAAAAGAGCATGATTCCAGGAATCTGCACAAGATAGTTCCCCCTTACAAGGAGGGGGATGACATTAACAAGTGGTTTGCTGCACTTGAGAGGGCCTGTGTTGTACAGGATGTCCCTCAAAGGCAGTGGGCTGCTATCATATGGCTATCATTTAGTGGAAAAGGTAGGGATAGGCTCCTTACTGTGAAAGAAAATGATGCTAATAATTTCCAAGTTCTTAAGAATGCACTCCTGGATGGTTATGGCTTAACCACTGAACAATACAGGATGAAGTTCAGAGAGACCAAAAAGGAGTCTTCACAAGACTGGGTTGATTTCATTGACCATTCAGTGAAGGCCTTGGAGGGGTGGTTACATGGCAGTAAAGTTACTGATTATGACAGCCTGTATAACTTGATCCTGAGAGAGCATATTCTTAATAATTGTGTGTCTGATTTGTTGCACCAGTACTTGGTGGACTCTGATCTGACCTCTCCCCAAGAATTGGGAAAGAAGGCAGACAAATGGGTCAGAACAAGGGTGAACAGAAAAGTTCATACAGGGGGTGACAAAGATGGCAACAAGAAGAAGGATGGTAAGTCTTCTGACAAGGGTGGGGACAAATCTAAAAATTAGTCTTCATCAAGCCCACAAAAACACTCTGGTGGGGGTGGTGGGCCCAAATCCTCTTTTAATCAGAACAAGGAAAAGAAACCATGGTGCTATTTATGTAAAATAAAAGGCCATTGGACAACAGATCCCAGTTGTCCAAAGAAAGGCACCAAGCCTCCTACCACTACAACCCCTACTGCTACACCTAGTGTCCCTACTAATAGCAGTGGTGGTGGGAGCAAACCTACTAATAGCCAATCCAAGGGAGTAGCTGGGCTCACTATTGGTAACTTAGTTGGGGTTGGCCTTGTTAGGGAGGCCACAGAGGCTGTGTTAGTCTCTGAGGGGGCTATTGATTTAGCCACCTTAGTTGCTTGTCCCCTTAATATGGATAAGTACAAGCAGCTACCCCTAATAAATGGTGTTGAGGTTCAGGCCTACAGGGACACTGGTGCCAGTGTGACTATGGTCATAGAGAAACTGGTCCACCCTGAACAACACCTACTTGGTCACCAGTACCAAGTAACCGATGCTCACAACAACACACTTAGCCACCCCATGGCTGTTGTAAATCTCAACTGGGGGGGGGGGTTACTGGTCCAAAGAAAGTTGTGGTAGCTTCAGATTTACCTGTAGACTGTCTATTAGGGAATGATTTGGAGACATCAGCTTGGTCAGATGTGGAGTTGGAGGCCCATGCAGCAATGCTGGGCATCCCAGGGCATATTTTTGCTTTGACAAGGGCTCAGGCCAAAAAGCAAAAAGGACAGGGAAGCTTGGATCCTGGAACAATGGACCAAGTGCTCCCTAAAGCTAGGGCTAGTAGAAGCAAACCACTTCCTACTATCCCTCCCTCTACAGTGGATTCAACTTCTGAGGTAGAAGAATTCCCTCCCTGTGCAGAACCTACACCAGAGGAGCTGAAAGCAGACACTGCTGAGCTTTTGGGTGAAGGGGGGCCTGCCAGAAAGGAGCTGAGTGTGGCACAGCAAACCTGTCCCACATTAGAGGGTCTCAGACAGCAAGATGTCAAACAGGCTAATGGGGATGTCAGTGACTCTCACAGAGTTTACTGGGAGGACAACCTCTTGTACACTGAGCATAGGGATCCTAAACCTGGAGCTGCCAGGAGATTAGTGATTCCTCAGGAGTACAGAAAGTTCCTCCTAACCCTGGCACATGACATTCCCCTAGCTGGGCACCTGGGTCAAATGAAAACTTGGGACAGACTGGTTCCATTGTTTCATTGGCCTAGGATGTCTGAGGACATAAAGGAATTTTGTAAGTCCTGTGAAACCTGTCAAGTCAGTGGCAAGACAGGTGGCACCCCAAAGGCACCCCTTATTCCACTGCCTGTGGTTGGGGTTCCCTTTGAAAGGGTAGGGGTTGACATAGTTGGCCCCCTTGACCCTCCTACTGCTTCAGGCAATAGATTTATCTTGGTGGTAGTGGACCATGCCACAAGATATCCTGAAGCTATTCCTTTAAGGACCACTACAGCACCTGCAGTGGCAAAGGCCCTCCTGGGAATATTTTCCAGGGTGGGCTTCCCAAAGGAAGTAGTATCAGACAGGGGAAGCAATTTCATGTCTGCATACTTAAAGGCCATGTGGAAGGAGTGTGGTGTAACGTACAAGTTCACAACACCCTATCATCCACAAACAAATGGACTGGTGGAGAGATTTAATAAAACTCTCAATGGCATGATTATGGGTCTCCCTGAAAAACTCCGCAGGAGATGGGATATCCTTCTACCATGCCTCCTTTTTGCCTACAGGGAGGTACCCCAGAAAGGAGTGGGCTTCAGCCCCTTTGAACTTCTTTTTGGACACCCTGTTAGGGGTCCACTCACACTTGTAAAGGAGGGTTGGGAACAACCTTTAAAAGCTCCAAAGCAGGATATTGTGGATTATGTGCTTGGCCTCAGATCAAGAATGGCTGAGTACATGAAAAAGGCCAGTAAAAACCTTCAGGCCAGCCAAGAGCTCCAGAAGCAATGGCATGATCAGAAGGCTGTTTTGGTTCAGTACCTACCAGGGCAGAAAGTGTGGGTCTTGGAGCCTGTGGCCCCAAGAGCACTCCAAGATAAATGGAGTGGACCTCACACAAATGTTGAAAAGATGGGAGAAGTCACCTATTTAGTTGACTTAGGCACTGCCAGGAGTCCCCTTGGGGTGCTCCATGTCAACCGCCTGAAACCCTACTATGACAGGGCTGATCTCACCCTGCTCATGGCAACTGATGAGGGACAGGAAGAAGACAGTGATCCTCTACCTGATCTCTTCTCTTCCACAGAACAAGATGCTCTGGTGGAAGGTGTAGTTTTGGCTGATTGTCTTACTGCTGAGCAGAAAGACAATTGCATAAATCTCCTAGATCAATTCTCTGAACTCTTCTCTACTGTGCCAGGTACCACTTCTTGGTGTGAGCACACTATAGATACTGGAGACAGCTTGCCTGTCAAAAGTAAGATCTATAGGCAGCCTGACCATGTCAGGGACTGCATAAAGCAAGAGGTCCAGAAAATGTTAGAACTAGGAGTGGTTGAGCACTCTGACAGTCCATGGGCTTCTCCTGTGGTACTGGTACCAAAACCCCATTCCAAAGATGGAAAGAAGGAAATGCGGTTTTGTGTAGACTATAGAGGTCTCAACTTGGTAACCAAAACTGATGCTCACCCTATACCCAGGGCAGATGAGCTCATAGATACACTGGCATCTGCCAAGTATCTAAGCACTTTTGATTTGACTGCTGGGTATTGGCAGATCAAATTGTCAGAAGATGCTAAACCTAAGACTGCATTTTCTACCATTGGAGGACATTACCAGTTTACTGTAATGCCTTTTGGTTTGAAAAATGCACCTGCCACTTTTCAGAGGTTGGTGAACACAGTCCTGCAAGGGTTGGAAGCTTTCAGTGCAGCATATTTGGACGATATAGCTGTCTTTAGCTCCAGCTGGGATGATCACCTGGTCCACCTATGGAAAGTTTTGGAGGCCCTGCAAAAGGCAGGCCTCACTATCAAGGCTTCAAAATGCCAGATAGGGCAGGGTAAGGTGGTTTATCTGGGACACCTTGTTGGTGGGGAACAGATTGCACCACTTCAGGGGAAAATCCAAACAATTATTGATTGGGTTCCCCCTACCACTCAGACTCAGGTGAGAGCCTTCCTAGGCCTCACTGGGTATTACAGGAGGTTCATTAAGAACTATGGCTCCATTGCAGCCCCTCTTAATGACCTCACATCCAAGAAAATGCCTAAAAAGGTATTATGGACAGCAAACTGTCAGAAAGCTTTTGAGGAGCTGAAGCAGGCCATGTGCTCTGCACCTGTCCTGAAAAGCCCTTGTTACTCTAAAAAATTCTATGTCCAAACTGATGCATCTGAATTAGGAGTAGGGGCAGTCCTATCACAACTTAATTCTGAGGGCCATGATCAACCTGTTGCTTTTATTAGTAGGAGGTTGACCCCTAGAGAAAAGCGTTGGTCTGCCATTGAGAGGGAGGCCTTTGCTGTGGTCTGGGCACTGAAGAAGTTGAGGCCATACCTGTTTGGCACTCACTTCATTGTTCAGACAGACCACAAACCTCTACTTTGGCTAAAACAAATGAAAGGTGAAAATCCTAAATTGTTGAGGTGGTCCATATCCCTACAGGGAATGGACTATACAGTGGAACATAGACCTGGGAGTAGCCACTCCAATGCAGATGGACTCTCCAGATATTTCTACTTAGACAATGAAGACTCATCAGGTCATGGCTAGTCTTATTGTCCTTCGTTTGGGGGGGGGGTTGTGTAGGAAAGTACCATCTTGCCTGGCATGTTACCCCCATTTTTCACTGTATATATGTTGTTTTAGTTGTATGTGTCACTGGGACCCTGGTAACCCAGGGCCCCAGTGCTCATAAGTGTGCCTGAATGTGTTACCTGTGTAGTGACTAACTGTCTCACTGAGGCTCTGCTAATCAGAACCTCAGTGGTTATGCTCTCTCATTTCTTTCCAAATTGTCACTGACAGGCTAGTGACCATTTTTACCAATTTACATTGGCTTACTGGAACACCCTTATAATTCCCTAGTATATGGTACTGAGGTACCCAGGGTATTGGGGTTCCAGGAGATCCCTATGGGCTGCAGCATTTCTTTTGCCACCCATAGGGAGCTCTGACAATTCTTACACAGGCCTGCCACTGCAGCCTGAGTGAAATAACGTCCACGTTATTTCACAGCCATTTTACACTGCACTTAAGTAACTTATAAGTCACCTATATGTCTAACCTTTACCTGGTAAAGGTTAGGTGCAAAGTTACTTAGTGTGAGGGCACGCTGGCACTAGCCAAGGTGCCCCCACATTGTTCAGAGCCAATTCACTGAACTTTGTGAGTGCGGGGACACCATTACACGCGTGCACTACATATAGGTCACTACCTATATGTAGCTTCACCATGGTAACTCCGAATATGGCCCTGTAACATGTCTATGATCATGGAATTGCCCCCTCTATGCCATCCTGGCATTGTTGGTACAATTCCATGATCCCAGTGGTCTGTAGCACAGACCCTGGTACTGCCAGACTGCCCTTCCTGGGGTTTCACTGCAGCTGCTGCTGCTGCCAACCCCTCAGACAGGCAGCTGCCCTCCTGGGGTCCAGCCAGGCCTGGCCCAGGATGGCAGAACAAAGAACTTCCTCTGAGAGAGGGTGTGACACCCTCTCCCTTTGGAAAATGGTGTGAAGGCAGGGGAGGAGTAGCCTCCCCCAGCCTCTGGAAATGCTTTGTTGGGCACAGATGTGCCCAATTCTGCATAAGCCAGTCTACACCGGTTCAGGGACCCCTTAGCCCCTGCTCTGGCGCGAAACTGGACAAAGGAAAGGGGAGTGACCACTCCCCTGACCTGCACCTCCCCTGGGAGGTGTCCAGAGCTCCTCCAGTGTGCTCCAGACCTCTGCCATCTTGGAAACAGAGGTGCTGCTGGCACACTGGACTGCTCTGAGTGGCCAGTGCCACCAGGTGACGTCAGAGACTCCTGCTGATAGGCTCCTTCAGGTGTTAGTAGCCTTTCCTCTCTCCTAGGTAGCCAAACCCTCTTTTCTGGCTATTTAGGGTCTCTGTCTCTGGGGAAACTTTAGATAACGAATGCATGAGCTCAGCCGAGTTCCTCTGCATCTCTCTCTTCACCTTCTGATAAGGAAACGACCGCTGACCGCGCTGGAAGCCTGCAAACCTGCAACATAGTAGCAAAGACGACTACTGCAACTCTGTAACGCTGATCCTGCCGCCTTCTCGACTGTTTTCCTGCTTGTGCATGCTGTGGGGGTAGTCTGCCTCCTCTCTGCACCAGAAGCTCCGAAGAAATCTCCCGTGGGTCGACGGAATCTTCCCCCTGCAACTGCAGGCACCAAAAAGCTGCATCACCGGTCCCTTGGGTCTCCTCTCAGCACGACTAGCGAGGTCCCTCGAATCCAGCGACTCTGTCCAAGTGACCCCCACAGTCCAGTGACTCTTCAGCCCAAGTTTGGTGGAGGTAAGTCCTTGCCTCACCTCCCTGGGCTGCTTTGCTGGGAACCGCGACTTTGCAGCTACTCTGGCCCCTGTGCACTTCCGGCGGAAATCCTTTGTGCACAGCCAAGCCTGGGTCCACGGCACTCTAACCTGCATTGCACGACTTTCTAAGTTGGTCTCCGGCGACGTGGGACTCCTTTGTGCAACTTCGGCAAGCACCGTTTCACGCATCCTCGTAGTGCCTGTTTTTGGCACTTCTCTAGGTGCTACCTGCTTCAGTGAGGGCTCTTTGTCTTGCTCGACGTCCCCTCTCTCTTCAGGTCCATTTTGCGACCTCCTGGTCCCTCCTGGGCCCCAGCAGCGTCCAAAAACTCCAAACACACGATTTACGGGTAGCAAGGCTTGTTGGCGTCCTTCCGGCGGGAAAACACTTCTGCACGACTCTCCAAGGCTAGAGGGATGCGTCCACCAAAGGGGAAGTCTCTAGCCATTTTCGTTCCTGCAGAAACCTCAGCTTCTTCTGTCCAGTCGAAGCTTCTTTGCACCCGCAGCTGGCATTTCCTGGGCATCTGCCCATCTCCGACTTGCTTGTGACTTTTGGACTTGGTCCCCTTGTTCCACAGGTACCCTAGATTGGAAATCCACAGTTGTTGCATTGCTGGTTTGTGTCTTTCCTGCATTATTCCTCTAACACAACTATTTTGTCCTTAGGGGAACTTTAGTGCACTTTGCACTCACTTTTCAGGGTCTTGGGGAGGGTTATTTTTCTAACTCTCACTATTTTCTAATAGTCCCAGCGACCCTCTACAAGGTCACATAGGTTTGGGGTCCATTCGTGGTTCGCATTCCACTTTTGGAGTATATGGTTTGTGTTGCCCCTATCCCTATGTTTCCCCATTGCATTCTATTGTAACTATACATTGTTTGCACTGTTTTCTAAGACTATACTGCATATTTTTGCTATTGTGTATATATATCTTGTGTATATTTCCTATCCTCTCACTGAGGGTACACTCTAAGATACTTTGGCATATTGTCATAAAAATAAAGTACCTTTATTTTTAGTATAACTGTGTATTGTGTTTTCTTATGATATTGTGCATATGACACTGAGTGGTACTGTAGTAGCTTCACACGTCTCCTAGTTCAGCCTGAGCTGCTCTGCTAAGCTACCATTATCTATCAGCCTAAGCTGCTAGACACCCTATACACTAATAAGGGATAACTGGGCCTGGTGCAAGGTGCAAGTACCCCTTGGTACTCACTACAAGCCAGTCCAGCCTCCTACATTGGTTGTGCAGTGGTGGGATAAGTGCTTGAGACTACTTACCACTCTTGTCATTGTACTTTTCATAAGAGAAAAATATACAAAACAAGGTCAGTGTATATACACATAGCCAAAAAGTTTTGCATTTCCTCTTTTCACTCTTTTCTAAGTGCTGAAAAGTACTTCTAAACTTTCAAAAAAGTTCTTAAAAGTTTAAAAAGTTTTTTTTCTGTCTTTCCAAAAAGTTCTGAAAACTTTTGTCTCTTTCTCTATCACTTTCACTCTCTCTAAAAAATGTCTGGCACAGGCCAAAGTGTTGATCTGTCCAAACTTGCATATGACAACCTTAGCTGGAAAAGAGCAAGGAGTCTCTGTATAGAGAGAGGTTTGAGTGTAGGGAAGAATCCTGCCTTAGAACTATTAATTAACATGCTTAGAGAACAGGATAAGGCAATAGGTGCCCCATCTGTTGAAAAAGTACCTAATAGTTCCCAATCAGATTCAGGGACTCCCCCAGGAAAAGATTCAGGAAAGAAACTTCCTAGCCTGCCCATTACTAGACAATCTAGCATAGATGGTAATGATGATGAGCAACACCATAGAAATAGTGTTGTCTCACATAATAGCAAAAGCATTTATTCTCACCATACTGGTAGTAATGTTTCTGTAAACCAAGCTGTTAAGTTGGCTTCTGTAAGGGACAGGTCTCCTTCTGTTCATTCCCATCATAGCTCTGTTTCTAGAAATGTCCCTCCCACCAACCCTGATGACAGACTGTTAGAGAGGGAACTCAATAAGTTGAGGGTGGAACAAACCAGACTGAAGCTTAAAAAGCAACAGCTGGATTTGGATAGACAGTCTTTTGAATTAGAGAAGGAAAGACAGAAGTTGGGTTTAGATACCCATGGTGGCAGCAGCAGTATTCCCCATAGTCATCCTGCAAAAGAGCATGATTCCAGGAATCTGCACAAGATAGTTCCCCCTTATAAGGAGGGGGATGACATTAACAAGTGGTTTGCTGCACTTGAGAGGGCCTGTGTTGTACAGGATGTCCCTCAAAGGCAGTGGGCTGCTATCCTATGGCTATCATTTAGTGGAAAAGGTAGGGATAGGCTCCTTACTGTGAAAGAAAATGATGCCAATAATTTCCAAGTTCTTAAGAATGCACTCCTGGATGGTTATGGCTTAACCACTGAACAGTACAGGATAAAGTTCAGAGAGACCAAAAAGGAGTCTTCACAAGACTGGGTTGATTTCATTGACCAGGAAGTGAAGGCCTTGGAGGGGTGGTTACATGGCAGTAAAGTTACTGATTATGACAGCCTGTATAACTTAATCCTGAGAGAGCATATTCTTAATAATTGTGTGTCTGATTTGTTGCACCAGTACTTGGTGGACTCTGATCTGACCTCTCCCCAAGAATTGGGAAAGAAGGCAGACAAATGGGTCAGAACAAGAGTGAACAGAAAAGTTCATACAGGGGGTGACAAAGATGGCAACAAAAAGAAGGATGGTAAGTCTTCTGACAAAGGTGGGGACAAATCTAAAAATGAGTCTTCATCAGGCCCACAAAAACACTCTGGTGGGGGTGGTGGGTCCAAATCCTCCTTTAATCAGAACAAGGAAAAGAAACCATGGTGCTATTTATGTAAAATAAAAGGCCATTGGACAACAGATCCCAGTTGTCCAAAGAAAGGCACCACAGCTCCTACCACTACAACCCCTACTGCTACACCTAGTGTCCCTACTAATAGCAGTGGTGGTGGGAGCAAACCTACTAATAGCCAATCCAAGGGAGTAGCTGGGCTCACTTTTGGTAATTTAGTTGGGGTTGGTCTGATTAGGGAGACCACAGAGGCTACTTTAGTCTCTGAAGGGGCTATTGATTTAGCCACTTTGGTTGCTTGCCCCCATAACTTGGAGAAGTACAAGCAACTAACCCTAATAAATGGTGTTGAGGTCCAGGCCTACAGGGACACAGGTGCCAGTGTCACAATGGTGATTGAGAAACTGGTGCACCCTGAACAACACATACTTGGACACCAGTACCAAGTAACCGATGCTCACAACATAACACAAAGCCACCCCATGGCTGTTGTAAATCTCAACTGGGGGGGGGGTAACTGGTCCAAAGAAAGTTGTGGTAGCTTCAGATTTACCTGTAGACTGTCTATTAGGGAATGATTTGGAGACATCAGCTTGGTCAGATGTGGAGTTGGAGGCCCATGCAGCAATGCTGGGCATCCCAGGGCATATTTTTGCTTTGACAAGGGCTCAGGCCAAAAAGCAAAAAGGACAGGGAAGCTTGGATCCTGGAACAATGGACCAAGTGCTCCCTAAAGCTAGGGCTAGTAGAACCAAACCACTTCCTACTATCCCTCCCTCTACAGTGGATTCAACTTCTGAGGAAGAAGAATTCCCTCCCTGTGCAGAACCTACACCAGAGGAGCTGGAAGCAGACACTGCTGAGCTTGTGGGTGAAGGGGGGCCTGCCAGAGAGGAGCTGAGTGTGGCACAGCAAACCTGTCCCACATTAGAGGGTCTCAGACAGCAAGCTGTCAAACAGGCTAATGGGGATGTCAGTGACTCTCACAGAGTTTACTGGGAGGACAACCTCTTGTACACTGAGCATAGGGATCCTAAACCTGGAGCTGCCAGGAGATTAGTGATTCCTCAGGAGTACAGAAAGTTCCTCCTAACACTGGCACATGACATTCCCCTAGCTGGACACCTGGGTCAAATGAAAACTTGGGACAGATTGGTTCCATTGTTTCATTGGCCTAGGATGTCAGAGGACACAAAGGAATTTTGTAAGTCCTGTGAAACCTGTCAAGCCAGTGGCAAGACAGGTGGCACTCCAAAGGCACCCCTTATCCCACTGCCTGTGGTTGGGGTTCCCTTTGAAAGGGTAGGGGTTGACATAGTTGGCCCCCTTGACCCTCCTACTGCTTCAGGCAATAGGTTTATCTTAGTGGTAGTGGACCATGCCACAAGATATCCTGAAGCTATTCCTTTAAGGACCACTACAGCACCTGCAGTGGCAAAGGCCCTCCTGGGAATATTTTCCAGGGTGGGCTTCCCAAAGGAAGTAGTATCAGACAGGGGAAGCAATTTCATGTCTGCATACTTAAAGGCCATGTGGAAGGAGTGTGGTGTAACTTACAAGTTCACAACACCCTATCACCCACAAACAAATGGACTGGTGGAGAGATTTAATAAAACTCTCAAAGGCATGATTATGGGTCTCCCTGAAAAACTCCGCAGGAGATGGGATATCCTTCTACCATGCCTCCTTTTTGCCTACAGGGAGGTACCCCAGAAAGGAGTGGGCTTCAGCCCCTTTGAACTTCTTTTTGGACACCCTGTTAGGGGTCCACTCACACTTGTAAAGGAGGGTTGGGAACAACCTTTAAAAGCTCCTAAGCAGGATATTGTGGACTATGTACTTGGCCTCAGATCAAGGATGGCTGAGTACATGAAAAAGGCCAGTAAAAACCTTCAGGACAGCCAAGAGCTCCAGAAGCAATGGCATGATCAGAAGGCTGTTTTGGTTCAGTACCAACCAGGGCAGAAAGTGTGGGTCTTGGAGCCTGTGGCCCCAAGAGTACTCCAAGATAAATGGAGTGGACCCCACACAATTGTTGAAAAGAAGGGTGAAGTCACCTACTTGGTTGACTTAGGCACTGCCAGGAGTCCCCTTAGGGTGCTCCATGTCAACCGCCTGAAACCCTACTATGACAAGGCTGATCTCACCCTGCTCATGGCAACAGATGAGGGACAGGAAGAAGACAGTGATCCTCTACCTGATCTCTTCTCTTCCACAGAACAAGATGCTCTTGTGGAAGGTGTAGTTTTGGCTGATTGTCTTACTGCTGAGCAGAAAGATAATTGCATAAATCTCCTAGGACAATTTTCAGAACTCTTCTCTACTGTGCCAGGCACCACTTCTTGGTGTGAGCACACTATAGATACTGGAGACAGTTTACCTGTCAAAAGTAAGATCTATAGGCAGCCTGACCATGTCAGGGACTGCATAAAGCAAGAAGTTCAGAAAATGTTGGAACTAGGAGTGGTTGAGCACTCTGACAGTCCATGGGCTTCTCCTGTGGTACTGGTACCAAAACCCAATTCTAAAGATGGAAAGAAGGAAATGAGGTTTTGTGTAGACTATAGAGGTCTCAACTTGGTAACCAAAACTGATGCTCACCCTATACCCAGGGCAGATGAGCTCATCGATACACTGGCATCTGCCAAGTATCTAAGCACTTTTGATTTGACTGCAGGGTATTGGCAGATCAAATTGTCAGAAGATGCTAAACCTAAGACTGCATTTTCTACCATTGGAGGACATTACCAGTTTACTGTAATGCCTTTTGGTTTGAAAAATGCACCTGCCACTTTTCAGAGGTTGGTGAACACAGTCCTGCAAGGGCTGGAAGCTTTCAGTGCAGCATATTTGGACGATATAGCTGTCTTTAGCTCCAGCTGGGATGATCACCTGGTCCACCTATGGAAAGTTTTGGAGGCTCTGCAAAAGGCAGGCCTCACTATCAAGGCTTCAAAGTGCCAGATAGGGCAGGGTAAGGTGGTTTATCTGGGACACCTTGTTGGTGGGGAACAGATTGCACCACTTCAGGGGAAAATCTAAACTATTATTGATTGGGTTCCCCCTACCACTCAGACTCAGGTGAGAGCCTTCTTAGGCCTCACTGGGTATTACAGGAGGTTCATTAAGAACTATGGCTCCATTGCAGCCCTCTTAATGACCTCACATCCAAGAAAATGCCTAAAAAGGTATTATGGACAGCAAGCTGTCAGAAAGCTTTTGAGGAGCTGAAGCAGGCCATGTGCTCTGCACCTGTCCTGAAAAGCCCTTGTTACTCTAAAAAATTCTATGTCCAAACTGATGCATCTGAATTAGGAGTAGGGGCAGTCCTATCACAACTTAATTCTGAGGGCCAGGATCAACCTGTTGCTTTTATTAGTAGGAGGTTGACCCCTAGAGAAAAGCGTTGGTCTGCCATTGAGAGGGAGGCCTTTGCTGTGGTCTGGGCTCTGAAGAAGTTGAGGCCATACCTGTTTGGCACTCACTTCATTGTTCAGACAGACCACAAACCTCTACTTTGGCTAAAACAAATGAAAGGTGAAAATCCTAAATTGATGAGGTGGTCCATATCCCTACAGGGAATGGACTATACAGTGGAACATAGACCTGGGAGTAGCCACTCCAATGCAGATGGACTCTCCAGATATTTCCACTTAGACAATGAAGACTCATCAGGTAATGGCTAGTCTTATTGTCCTTCGTTTGGGGGGGGGTTGTGTAGGAAAGTACCATCTTGCCTGGCATGTTACCCCCATTTTTCACTGTATATATGTTGTTTTAGTTGTATGTGTCACTGGGACCCTGGTAACCCAGGGCCCCAGTGCTCATAAGTGTGCCTGAATGTGTTACCTGTGTAGTGACTAACTGTCTCACTGAGGCTCTGCTAATCAGAACCTCAGTGGTTATGCTCTCTCATTTCTTTCCAAATTGTCACTGACAGGCTAGTGACCATTTTTACCAATTTACATTGGCTTACTGGAACACCCTTATAATTCCCTAGTATATGGTACTGAGGTACCCAGGGTATTGGGGTTCCAGGAGATCCCTATGGGCTGCAGCATTTCTTTTGCCACCCATAGGGAGCTCTGACAATTCTTACACAGGCCTGCCACTGCAGCCTGAGTGAAATAACGTCCACGTTATTTCACAGCCATTTTACACTGCACTTAAGTAACTTATAAGTCACCTATATGTCTAACCTTTACCTGGTAAAGGTTAGGTGCAAAGTTACTTAGTGTGAGGGCACCCTGGCACTAGCCAAGGTGCCCCCACATTGTTCAGAGCCAATTCACTGAACTTTGTGAGTGCGGGGACACCATTACACGCGTGCACTACATATAGGTCACTACCTATATGTAGCTTCACCATGGTAACTCCGAATATGGCCCTGTAACATGTCTATGATCATGGAATTGCCCCCTCTATGCCATCCTGGCATTGTTGGTACAATTCCATGATCCCAGTGGTCTGTAGCACAGACCCTGGTACTGCCAGACTGCCCTTCCTGGGGTTTCACTGCAGCTGCTGCTGCTGCCAACCCCTCAGACAGGCAGCTGCCCTCCTGGGGTCCAGCCAGGCCTGGCCCAGGATGGCAGAACAAAGAACTTCCTCTGAGAGAGGGTGTGACACCCTCTCCCTTTGGAAAATGGTGTGAAGGCAGGGGAGGAGTAGCCTCCCCCAGCCTCTGGAAATGCTTTGTTGGGCACAGATGTGCCCAATTCTGCATAAGCCAGTCTACACCGGTTCAGGGACCCCTTAGCCCCTGCTCTGGCGCGAAACTGGACAAAGGAAAGGGGAGTGACCACTCCCCTGACCTGCACCTCCCCTGGGAGGTGTCCAGAGCTCCTCCAGTGTGCTCCAGACCTCTGCCATCTTGGAAACAGAGGTGCTGCTGGCACACTGGACTGCTCTGAGTGGCCAGTGCCACCAGGTGACGTCAGAGACTCCTGCTGATAGGCTCCTTCAGGTGTTAGTAGCCTTTCCTCTCTCCTAGGTAGCCAAACCCTCTTTTCTGGCTATTTAGGGTCTCTGTCTCTGGGGAAACTTTAGATAACGAATGCATGAGCTCAGCCGAGTTCCTCTGCATCTCTCTCTTCACCTTCTGATAAGGAAACGACCGCTGACCGCGCTGGAAGCCTGAAAACCTGCAACATAGTAGCAAAGACGACTACTGCAACTCTGTAACGCTGATCCTGCCGCCTTCTCGACTGTTTTCCTGCTTGTGCATGCTGTGGGGGTAGCCTGCCTCCTCTCTGCACCAGAAGCTCCGAAGAAATCTCCCGTGGGTCGACGGAATCTTCCCCCTGCAACCGCAGGCACCAAAAAGCTGCATTACCGGTCCCTTGGGTCTCCTCTCAGCACGACGAGCGAGGTCCCTCGAATCCAGCAACTCTGTCCAAGTGACCCCCACAGTCCAGTGACTCTTCAGTCCAAGTTTGGTGGAGGTAAGTCCTTGCCTCACCTCGCTGGGCTGCATTGCTGGGAACCACGACTTTGCAGCTACTCCGGCCCCTGTGCACTTCCGGCGGAAATCCTTTGTGCACAGCCAAGCCTGGGTCCACGGCACTCTAACCTGCATTGCACGACTTTCTAAGTTGGTCTCCGGCGACGTGGGACTCCTTTGTGCAACTTCGGCGAGCACTGTTTCACGCATCCTCGTAGTGCCTGTTTCTGGCATTTCTCCGGGTGCTACCTGCTTCAGTGAGGGCTCTTTGTCTTGCTCGACGTCCCCTCTCTCTTCAGGTCCATTTTGCGACCTCCTGGTCCCTCCTGGGCCCCAGCAGCATCCAAAAACACCAAACACACGATTTACGTGTAGCAAGGCTTGTTGGCGTCCTTCCGGCTGGAAAACACTTCTGAACGACTCTCCAAGGCGAGAGAGATCCGTCCACCAAAGGGTAAGTCTCTAGCACTTTTTGTTCCTGCAGAAACCTCAGCTTCTTCTGTCCAGTCGAAGCTTCTTTGCACTCGCAGCTGGCATTTCCTGGGCATCTGCCCATCTCCGACTTGCTTGTGACTTTTGGACTTGGTCCCCTTGTTCCACAGGTACCCTAGATTGGAAATCCACAGTTGTTGCATTGCTGGTTTGTGTCTTTCCTGCATTATTCCTCTAACACGACTATTTTGTCCTTAGGGGAACTTTAGTGCACTTTGCACTCACTTTTCAGGGTCTTGGGGAGGGTTATTTTTCTAACTCTCACTATTTTCTAATAGTCCCAGCGACCCTCTACAAGGTCACATAGGTTTGGGGTCCATTCGTGGTTCGCATTCCACTTTTGGAGTATATGGTTTGTGTTGCCCCTATCCCTATGTTTCCCCATTGCATCCTATTGTAACTATACATTGTTTGCACTGTTTTCTAAGACTATACTGCATATTTTTGCTATTGTGTATATATATCTTGTGTATATTTCCTATCCTCTCACTGAGGGTACACTCTAAGATACTTTGGCATATTGTCATAAAAATAAAGTACCTATATTTTTAGTATAACTGTGTATTGTGTTTTCTTATGATATTGTGCATATGACACTGAGTGGTACTGTAGTAGCTTCACACGTCTCCTAGTTCAGCCTGAGCTGCTCTGCTAAGCTACCATTATCTATCAGCCTAAGCTGCTAGACACCCTATACACTAATAAGGGATAACTGGGCCTGGTGCAAGGTGCAAGTACCCCTTGGTACTCACTACAAGCCAGTCCAGCCTCCTACATTTATGCTCTCTCATTTCTTTCCAAATTGACACTAACAGGCTAGTGACCATTTTTACCAATTTACATTGGCTTACTGGAACACCCTTATAATTCCCTAGTATATGGTACTGAGGTACCCAGGGTATTGGGGTTCCAGGAGATCCCTATGGGCTGCAGCATTTCTTTTGCCACCCATAGGGAGCTCTGACAATTCTTACACAGGCCTGCCACTGCAGAATGAGTGAAATAACGTCCACGTTATTTCACAGCCATTTTACACTGCACTTAAGTAACTTATAAGTCACCTATATGTCTAACCTTTACCTGGTAAAGGTTAGGTGCAAAGTTACTTAGTGTGAGGGCACCCTGGCACTAGCCAAGGTGCCCCCACATTGTTCAGAGCCAATTCCCTGAACTTTGTGAGTGCGGGGACACCATTACACGCGTGCACTACATATAGGTCACTACCTATATGTAGCTTCACAATGGTAACTCCGAATATGGCCATGTAACATGTCTATGATCATGGAATTGCCCCCTCTATGCCATCCTGGCATAGTTGGCACAATCCCATGATCCCAGTGGTCTGTAGCACAGACCCTGGTACTGCCAAACTGCCCTTCCTGGGGTTTCACTGCAGCTGCTGCTGCTGCCAACCCCTCAGACAGGCATCTGCCCTCCTGGGGTCCAGCCAGGCCTGGCCCAGGATGGCAGAACAAAGAATTTCCTCTGAGAGAGGGTGTTACACCCTCTCCCTTTGGAAAATGGTGTGAAGGCAGGGGAGGAGTAGCCTCCCCCAGCCTCTGGAAATGCTTTGTTGGGCACAGATGTGCCCAATTCTGCATAAGCCAGTCTACACCGGTTCAGGGGACCCCTTAGCCCTGCTCTGGCGCGAAACTGGACAAAGGAAAGGGGAGTGACCACTCCCCTGACCTGCACCTCCCCTGGGAGGTGTCCAGAGCTCCTCCAGTGTGCTCCAGACCTCTGCCATCTTGGAAACAGAGGTGCTGCTGGCACACTGGACTGCTCTGAGTGGCCAGTGCCACCAGGTGACGTCAGAGACTCCTTCTGATAGGCTCCTTCAGGTGTTAGTAGCCTATCCTCTCTCCTAGGTAGCCAAACCCTCTTTTCTGGCTATTTAGGGTCTCTGTCTCTGGGGAAACTTTAGATAACGAATGCAAGAGCTCATCCAAGTTCCTCTGCATCTCTCTCTTCACCTTCTGCCAAGGAATCGACTGCTGACCGCGCTGGAAGCCTGCAAACCTGCAACATAGTAGCAAAGACGACTACTGCAACTCTGTAACGTTGATCCTGCCGCCTTCTCGACTGTTTTCCTGCTTGTGCATGCTGTGGGGGTAGTCTGCCTCCTCTCTGCACCAGAAGCTCCGAAGAAATCTACCGTGGGTCGACGGAATCTTCCCCCTGCAACCGCAGGCACCAAAAAGCTGCATTACCGGTCCCTTGGGTCTCCTCTCAGCACGACGAGCGAGGTCCCTCGAATCCAGCGACTCTGTCCAAGTGACCCCCACAGTCCAGTGACTCTTCAGTCCAAGTTTGGTGGAAGTAAGTCCTTGCCTCACCTCGCTGGGCTGCATTGCTGGGAACCGCGACTTTTGCAGCTACTCCGGCCCCTGTGCACTTCCGGCGGAAATCCTTTGTGCACAGCCAAGCCTGGGTCCACGGCACTCTAACCTGCATTGTACGAGTTTCTAAGTTGGTCTCCGGCGACGTGGGACTCCTTTGTGCGACTTCGGGTGAGCACCGTTTCACGCATCCTCATAGTGCCTGTTTCTGGCACTTCTCCGGGTGCTACCTGCTGCTGAGAGGTCTCCTTCTCTTGCTCCACGTCCCCTCTCTCTCCTGGTCCAATTTGCGACCTCCTGGTCCCTCCAGGACCACAGCAGCGTCCAAATGCACTAACAGCACGATTTGCAGCTAGCAAGGCTTGTTGGCATTCTTTTGGCAGGAAAATACTTCTGCACGACTCTTCATGGCGAGAGGGATCCGTCCACCAAAGGGGAAGTCTCTAGCCCTTTTCGTTCTTGCAGAAACCTCAGCTTCTTCTGTCCAGTAGAAGCTTCTTTGCACCCGCAGCTGGCATTTCCTGGGCATATGCCCATCTCCGACTTGCTTGTGACTTTTGGACTTGGTCCCCTTGATCCACGGGTACCCTAGATTGGAAATCCACAGTTGTTGCATTGTTGGTTTGTGTCTTTCCTGCATTATTCCTCTAACACGACTTCTTTGTCCTTAGGGGAACTTTAGTGCACTTTGCACTCACTCTTCCGGGTCTTGGGGAGGGTTATTTTTCTAACTCTCACTATTTTCTAATAGTCCCAGCGACCCTCTACAAGGTCACATAGGTTTGGGGTCCATTCGTGGTTCGCATTCCACTTTTGGAGTATATGGTTTGTGTTGCCCCTATCCCTATGTTTCCCCATTGCATCCTATTGTAACTATACATTGTTTGCACTGTTTTCTAAGACTATACTGCATATTTTTGCTATTGTGTATATATATCTTGTGTATATTTCCTATCCTCTCACTGAGGGTACACTCTAAGATACTTTGGCATATTGTCATAAAAATAAAGTACCTTTATTTTTAGTATAACTGTGTATTGTGTTTTCTTATGATATTGTGCATATGACACTAAGTGGTACTGTAGTAGCTTCACACGTCTCCTAGTTCAGCCTAAGCTGCTCTGCTAAGCTACCGTTTTCTATCAGCCTAAGCTGCTAGACACCCTATACACTAATAAGGGATAACTGGGCCTGGTGCAAGGTGCAAGTACCCCTTGGTACTCACTACAAGCCAGTCCAGCCTTCTACACCTTTCATTTGTTTTAGCCAAAGTAGATGTTTGTGGTCTGTCTGAACAATGAAGTGAATGCCAAACAGGCATGGCCTCAACTTCTTCAGAGCCCAGACCACAGCAAAGGCCTCCCTCTCTATGGCAGACCAACGCTTTTCTCTAGGGGTCAACCTCCTACTAATAAAAGCAACAGGTTGATCCTGGCCCTCAGAATTAAGTTGTGATAGGACTGCCCCTACTCCTAATTCAGATGCATCAGTTTGGACACAGAATTTTTTAGAGTAACAAGGGCTTTTCAGGACAGGTGCAGAGCACATGGCCTGCTTCAGCTCCTCAAAAGCTTTCTGACAGTTTGCTGTCCATAATACCTTTTTAGGCATTTTCTTGGATGTGAGGTCATTAAGAGGGGCTGCAATGGAGCCATAGTTCTTAATGAACCTCCTGTAATACCCAGTGAGGCCTAGGAAGGCTCTCACCTGAGTCTGAGTGGTAGGGGGAACCCAATCAATAATTGTTTGGATTTTCCCCTGAAGTGGTGCAATCTGTTCCCCACCAACAAGGTGTCCCAGATAAACCACCTTACCCTGCCCTATCTGGCACTTTGAAGCCTTGATAGTGAGGCCTGCCTTTTGCAGGGCCTCCAAAACTTTCCATAGGTGGACCAAGTGATCATCCCAGCTGGAGCTAAAGACAGCTATATCGTCCAAATATGCTGCACTGAAAGCTTCCAGCCCTTGCAGGACTGTGTTCACCAACCTCTGAAAAGTGGCAGGTGCATTTTTAAATCCAAAAGGCATTACAGTAAACTGGTAATGGCCTCCAATGGTTGAAAATGCAGTTTTAGGTTTAGCATCTTCTGACAATTTGATCTGCCAATACCCTGCAGTCAAATCAAAAGTGCTTAGATACTTGGCAGATGCCAGTGTATCTATGAGCTCATCTGCCCTGGGTATAGGGTGAGAATCAGTTTTGGTTACCAGGTTGAGACCTCTATAGTCTACACAAAACCGCATTTCCTTCTTTCCATCTTTGGAATGGGGTTTTGGTACAAGTACCACAGGAGAAGCCCATGGACTTTCAGAGTGCTCAACCACTCCCAGTTCTAACATTTTCTGCACCTCTTGCTTTATGCAGTCCCTGACATGGTCAGGCTGCCTATAGATCTTACTTTTGACAGGTAAACTGTCTCCAGTATCTATAGTGTGCTCACACCAAGAAGTGGTACCTGGCACAGTAGAGAAGAGTTCAGAGAATTGAGCTAGGAGATTTATGCAATGGTCTTTCTGCTCAGCAGTAAGACAATCAGCCAAAACTACACCTTCCACAAGAGCATCTTGTTCTGTGGAAGAGAAGAGATCAGGTAGTGGATCACTGTCTTCTTCCTGTCCCTCATCAGTTGCCATGAGCAGGGTGAGATCAGCCCTGTCATAGTAGGGTTTCAGGTGGTTTACATGGAGTGCCCTAAGGGGACTCCTTGCAGTGCCTAAGTCAACTAAATAGGTGACTTCACCCTTTTTCTCAACAATTGTGTGGGGACCACTCCATTTATCTTGGAGTGCTCTTGGGGCCACAGGCTCCAAGACCCACACTTTCTGCCCTGGTTTGTACTGAACCAAAACAGCCTTCTGATCATGCCATTGCTTCTGGAGTTCTTGGCTGGCCTGAAGGTTTTTACTGGCCTTTTTCATATACTCAGCCATCCTTGATCTGAGGCCAAGTACATAATCCACAATATCTTGTTTTGGAGCTTTTAAAGGTTGTTCCCAACCCTCCTTGACAAGTGTTAGTGTACCCCTAACAGGGTGACCAAAGAGGAGTTCAAAGGGGCTGAAGCCCACTCCTTTCTGGGGTACCTCCCTGTAGGGAAAAAGGAGGCATGGTAACAGGATATCCCATCTCCTGCGGAGTTTTTCAGGGAGACCCATAATCATGCCTTTGAGAGTTTTATTAAATCTCTCCACCAGTCCATTTGTTTGTGGATGATAGGGTGTAGTGAACTTGTAAGTTACACCACACTCCTTCCACATGGCCCTTAAGTATGCAGACATGAAATTGCTTCCCCTGTCTGATACTACTTCCTTTGGGAAACCCACCCTAGAAAATATTCCTAGGAGGGCCTTTGCCACTGCAGGTGCTGTAGTGGTCCTTAAAGGAATTGCCTCAGGATATCTTGTGGCATGGTCCACTACCACCAAGATAAACCTATTGCCTGAAGCAGTAGGAGGGTCAAGGGGGCCAACTATGTCAACCCCTACCCTTTCAAAGGGAACCCCAACCACAGGCAGTGGAATAAGGGGTGCCTTTGGAGTGCCACCTGTCTTGCCACTGGCTTGACAGGTTTCACAGGACTTACAAAATTCCTTTGTGTCCTCAGACATCCTAGGCCAATGAAATAAGGGAACAAGTCTGTCCCAAGTTTTCATTTGTCCCAGGTGTCCAGCTAGGGGAATGTCGTGGGCAAGAGTTAGGAGGAACTTTCTGTACTCCTGAGGAATCACTAATCTCCTGGCAGTTCCAGGTTTAGGATCCCTTGCTTCAGTGTACAAGAGGTTGTCCTCCCAGTAAACTCTGTGAGAGTCACTGACATCCCCATTAGCCTGTTTGACAGCTTGCTGTCTTAGACCCTCTAGTGTGGGACAGGTCTGCTGTGCCACACTCAGCTCCTCCCTGGCAGGCCCCCCTTCACCCAAAAGCTCAGCAGTGTCTGCTTCCAGCTCCTCTGGTGTAGGTTCTGCACAGGGTGGAAATTCTTCTTCCTCAGAAGTAGAATCCACTGTAGAGGGAGGGATAGTAGGAAGTGGTTTGCTTCTACTAGCCCTAGCTTTAGGGAGCACTTGGTCCATTGTTCCAGGATCCAAGCTTCCCTGTCCTTTTTGCTTTTTGGCCTGAGCCCTAGTTAAAGCAAAAATATGCCCTGGGATGCCCAGCATTGCTGCATGGGCCCCCCAACTCCACATCTGACCAAGCTGATGTCTCCAAATCATTTCCTAGTAGATAGTCTACAGGTAAATCTGTGGCTACCACAACTTTCTTTGGACCAGTAACCCCCCCCCCCCAGTTGAGATTAACAACAGCCATGGTGTGGCTAAGTGTGTTGTTGTGAGCATCGGTTACTTGGTACTGGTGACCAAGTAGGTGTTGTTCAGGGTGGACCAGTTTCTCTATGACCATAGTAACACTGGCTCCAGTGTCCCTGTAGGCCTGAACCTCAACACCATTTATTAGGGGTAGCTGCTTGTACTTATCCATATTAAGGGGACAAGTAACTAAGGTGGCTAAATCAATAGCCCCCTCAGAGACTAGTATAGCCTCTGTGGTCTCCCTAACCAGACAAACCCCAACTAAGTTACCAATAGTGAGCCCAGCTACTCCCTTGGATTGGCTATTAGTAGGTTTGCTCCCACCACCACTGCTATTAGTAGGGACACTAGGTGTAGCAGTAGGGGTTGTAGTGGTAGGAGGCTTGGTGCTTTTCTTTGGACAACTGGGATCTGTTGTCCAATGGCCTTTTACTTTACATAAATAGCACCATGGTTTCTTTTCTTTGTTTTGATTAAAGGAGGATTTGGGCCCACCACCCCCACCAGAGTGTTTTTGTGGGCCTGATGAAGACTCATTTTTAGATTTGTCCTCACCCTTGTCAGAAGACATACCATCCTTCTTTTTGTTGCCATTTTGTCACCCCCTGTATGAACTCTTCTGTTCACCCTTGTTCTGACCCATTTGTCTGCCTTCTTTCCCAATTCTTGGGGAGAGGTCAGATCAGAGTCCACCAAGTACTGGTGCAACAAATCAGACACACAATTATTAAGAATATGCTCTCTCAGGATCAAGTTATACAGGCTGTCATAATCAGTAACTTTACTGCCATGTAACCACCCCTCCAAGGCCTTCACTGAATGGTCAATGAAATCAACCCAGTCTTGTGAAGACTCCTTTTTGGTCTCTCTGAACTTTATCCTGTATTGTTCAGTGGTTAAGCCATAACCATCCAGGAGTGCATTCTTAAGAACGTTGTAATCATTAGCTTCATTTTCTTTCACAGTAAGGAGCCTATCCCTACCTTTTCCACTAAATGATAGCCATAGGATAGCAGCCCACTGCCTTTGAGGGACATCCTGTACAACACAGGCCCTCTCAAGTGCAGCAAACCACTTGTTAATGTCATCCCCCTCCTTATAAGGGGGAACTATCTTATGCAGATTCCTGGAATCATGCTCTTTTGCAGGATGACTATGGGGAATACTGCTGCTGCCACCATGGGTTTCTAAACCCAGTTTCTGTCTCTCCTTCTCTACTTCTAAAGTCTGTCTATCCAAATCCAGCTGTTGCTTCTTGAGCTTCAGTCTGGTTTGTTCCACTCTCAATCTATTGAGCTCCCTTTCTAACAATCTGTCATCAGGGTGGGTGGGAGGGACATGTCTTGAAACAGAAGTATGATGAGAATGGACAGAAGGAGACCTGTCCCTTACAGAGGGCACCCTAACAGCTTGGCTAACAGAAACATCATTTCTACTATGATGAGAATGAATGCTCTTGCTATGATGTGAGACAACACTATCTGTATGGTGTGACTCAACATCAGTACCAACTATGCTAGACTGTCTAGTAATGGGCAGGCTAAGAAGTTTCTTTCCTGAATCTTTTCCTGGGGGCGTCCCTGGATCAGATTGGGAACCACTAGCTACTTTTTCAACAGATGGGGCACTTTTAGCCTTATCTTGTTCTCTAAGCATGTTAAGTAACAATTCCAAGGAAGGATTCTTCCCTACACTCAAACCTCTCTCTATCCAGAGACTCCTTGCTCCTTTCCAGCTAAGGTGATCATATGCAAGTTTGGACAGATCAACATTTTGGCCTGTGCCAGACATTTTTAGAGAGAGTTAAAGTGATAGAAAAAGAAAAAAAGTTTGTCAGAGCTTTTAGAAAGACTGGAAAAAAAAACTTTTAAAACTTTTTAGAACTTTTTAGAAAGTTAGAAGTACTTTTCAGCACTTAGAAAAGAGTGAAAAGAGGAAATGCAAAACTTTTTGGTTATGTGTATATACACTGAACTTGTTTTGTATATTTTTCTCTTATGACAAGTACAATGACAAGAGTGGCAAGTAGTCTCAAAGCACTTATCCCACCGCTGCACAACCAATGTAGGAGGCTGGACTGGCTTGTAGTGAGTACCAAGGGGTACTTGCACATTGCACCAGGCCCAGTTATCCCTTATTAGTGTATAGGGTGTCTAGCAGCATAGGCTGATAGATAATGGTAGCTTAGCAGAGCAGCTTAGGCTGAACTAGGAGACGAGTGAAGCTCCTACAGTACCACAAGTGTCATATGCACAATATCATAAGAAAACACAATACACAGTTATACTAAAAATAAAGGTACTTTATTTTTATGACAATATGCCAAAGTGTCTCAGAGTGTACCCTCAGTGAGAGGATAGGAAATATACACAAGATATATATACACAATACCAAAAATATGCAGTATAGTCTTAGAAAACAGTGCAAACAATGTATAGTTACAATAGGATGCAATGGGGACACATAGGGATGGGGCAACACAAACCATATACTCCAAAAGTGGAATGCGAACCACGAATGGACCCCAAACCTATGTGACCTTGTAGAGGGTCGCTGGGACTATTAGAAAATAGTGAGAGTTAGGAAAATAACCCTCCCCAAGACCCTGAAAAGTGAGTGCAAAGTGCACTAAAGTTCACCTAAGGACAAAGAAGTCGTGTTAGAGGAATAATGCAGGAAAGACACAACCCAACAATGCAACAATGATGGATTTCCAATCTAGGGTACCTGTGGAACAAGGGGACCAAGTCCAAAAGTCACAAGCAAGTCGGAGATGGGCAGATGCCCAGGAAATGCCAGCTGTGGGTGCAAAGAAGCTTCTACTGAACAGAAGAAGCTGAGGTTTCTGCAAGAACGAAAAGGGCTAGAGACTTTCTCTTTGGTGGACGGATCCCCCTCGCCGTGGAGAGTCGTGCAGAAGTGTTTTCCCGCCGAAAGAATGCTAACAAGCCTTGCTAGCTGCAAATCGTGCAATTAGTGTTTTTGGACGCTGCTGTGGCCCAGGAAGGACCAGGATGTCGCAAATTGCGCCAAGAGGTAGAGGGGACGTCGAGCAAGAAAAGGAGCCCTCTCAGCAGCAGTTAGCACCCGGAGAAGTGCCAGAAACAGGCACTACGAGGATGCGGGAAATGGTGCTCACTCGAAGTCGCACAAAGAAGTCCCACGTCGCCGTAGAACAACTTAGGAGGTCGTGCAATGCAGGTTAGAGTGCCGTCGACCCAGGCTGGACTGTGCACAAAGGATTTCCGCCGGAAGTGCACGGAGGCCGGAGTAGCTGAAAAAGTTGCGGTTCCCAGCAATGCAGTCTGGCGTGGGGAGGCAAGGACTTACCTCCACCAAACTTGGACTGAAGAGTCACTGGACTGTGGGAGTCACTTGGACAGAGTTGTTGGATTCGAGGGACCTCGCTCGTCATGCTGAGAGGAGACCCAAGGGACAGGTAATGCAGCTTTTTGGTGCCTGCGGTTGCAGGGGGAAGATTCCGTCGACCCACGGAAGATTTCTTCAGAGCTTATAGTGCAGAGAGGAGTCAGACTACCCCCCACAGCATGCACCACCAGGAAAACAGTCGAGAAGGCGGCAGGATCAGCGTTACAGAGTTGCAGTAGTCGTCTTAGCTACTATGTTGCAGTTTTGCAGGCTTCCAGCGCGGTCAGCAGTCGATTCCTTGGCAGAAGGTGAAGAGAGAGATGCAGAGGAACTCGGATGAGCTCTTGCATTCGTTATCTAAAGTTTCCCCAGAGACAGAGACCCTAAATAGCCAGAAAAGAGGGTTTGGCTACCTAGGAGAGAGGATAGGCTAGCAACACCTGAAGGAGCCTATCAGAAGGAGTCTCTGACGTCACCTGGTGGCACTGGCCACTCAGAGCAGTCCAGTGTGCCAGCAGCACCTCTGTTTCCAAGATGGCAGAGGTCTGGAGCACACTGGAGGAGCTCTGGGCACCTCCCAGGGGAAGTGCACGTCAGGGGAGTGGTCACTCCCCTTTCCTTTGTCCAGTTTTGCGCCAGAGCAGGGCTAAGGGGTCCCTGAACCGGTGTAGACTGGCTTATGCAGAAATGGGCACCATGTGTGCCCATGAAAGCATTTCCAGAGGCTGGGGAGGCTACTCCTCCCCTGCCTTCACACCATTTTCCATAAGGAGAGGGTGTAACACCCTCTCTCAGAGGAAGTCCTTTGTTCTGCCATCCTGGGCCAGGCCTGGCTGGACCCCAGGAGGGCAGAAGCCTGTCTGAGGGGTTGACAGCAGCAGCAGCTGCAGTGAAACCCCGGGAAAGGCAGTTTGGCAGTACCAGGGTCTGTGCTACAGACCACTGGGATCATGGGATTGTGCCAACTATGCCAGGATGGCATAGAGGGGGCAATTCTATGATCATAGACATGTTACATGGCCATATACGGAGTTACCATTGTGAAGCTACATATAGGTAGTGACCTATATGTAGTGCACGCGTGTAATGGTGTCCCTGCACTCACAAAGTCCGGGGAATTGGCCCTGAACAATGTGGGGGCACCTTGGCTAGTGCCAGGGTGCCCTCACACTAAGTAACTTTACACCTAACCTCTACCAGGTAAAGGTTAGACATATAGGTGACTTATAAGTTACTTAAGTGCAGTGTAAAATGGCTGTGAAATAACGTGGACGTTATTTCACTCAGGCTTCAGTGGCAGGCCTGTCAGAGCTCCCTATGGGTGGCAAAAGAAATGCTGCAGCCCATAGGGATCTCCTGGAACCCCAATACCCTGGGTACCTCAGTACCATATACTAGGGAATTATAAGGGTGTTCCAGTAAGCCAATGTAAATTGGTAAAATTGGTCACTAGCCTGTTAGTGATAATTTGAAAGAAATGAGAGAGCATAACCACTGAGGTTCTGGTTAGCAGAGCCTCAGTGAGACAGTTAGGCACCACACAGGGAACACATACATATAGGCCACAAACTTATGAGCACTGGGGTCCTGACTAGCAGGGTTTCAGTGACACATAACAAACATACTGAAAACATAGGGTTTTCACTATGAGCACTGGGCCCGGGCTAGCAGGATCCCAGTGAGACAGTGAAAACACCCTGACATACACTCACAAACAGGCCAAAAGTGGGGGTAACAAGGCTAGAAAGAGGCTACTTTCTCATCCCCCCGCCCCCCCAAACAAAGGACAATAAGGCTAACCTTGGCCAGTTGAGACTTTATTGTCTAAGTGGTGATAAGTAGAGAGTAGCTCTGCAATAGACTGGTTACTCCCTTTATCATCCACTATATGGTTACTTCCTTGTGGGGATGTAAACCACCCTGTTTGAAGTTTTTTAGCTAAGCAACAATGTGAAGATGTATTTTCAGAGTTTCTATCAGTAAGTTTTAGTTTAGAGCAGTGGGAATTGTCCACTGAACCTATTTGTAGTGATGGAAATGCCAGACAGGGATGCTGTCTCAGAAAAGCCATAGCTGGGCAAAAACTTTGTCCATATGGCTGGAAGAGAGAACAGGGATGCTGTTTCTCTTGGGTTGGAGCAGGTCAGGGATGCTGTCCTATGAGCTCCACACTAGGGCAGGGATGCTGTCCTAAGTGTTGTGAGGCAGTGCAGGGTTTCTGCACTAAAGTTTCTCTGGGAGGGTGTAGGAGGCTGGACTGGCTTGTAGTGAGTACCAAGGGGTACTTGCACCTTGCACCAGGCCCAGTTATCCCTTATTAGTGTATAGGGTGTCTAGCAGCTTAGGCTGATAGATAATGGTAGGTTAGCAGAGCAGCTTAGGCTGAACTAGGAGACGGGTGAAGCTACTACAGTACCACTTAGTGTCATATGCACAATATCATAAGAAAACACAATACACAGTTATACTAAAAATAAAGGTACTTTATTTGTATGACAATATGCCAAAGTATCTTAGAGTGTACCCTCAGTGAGAGGATAGGAAATATACACAAGATATATATACACAATATCAAAAATATGCAGTATAGTCTTAGAAAACAGTGCAAACAATGTATAGTTCCAATAGGATGCAATGGGGAAACATAGGGATAGGGGCAACACAAACCATATACTCCAAAAGTGGAATGCGAACCACGAATGGACCCCAAACCTATGTGACCTTGTAGAGGGTCGCTAGGACTATTAGAAAATAGTGAGAGTTAGAAAAATAACCCTCCCCAAGACCCTGAAAAGTGAGTGCAAAGTGCACTAAAGTTCCCCTAAGGACAAAGAAGTCGTGTTAGAGGAATAATGCAGGAAAGACACAAACCAACAATGCAACAACGCTGGATTTCCAATCTGGGGTACCTGTGGAACAAGGGGACCAAGTCCAAAAGTCACAAGCAAGTCGGAGATGGGCAGATGCCCAGGAAATGCCAGCTACGGGTGCAAAGAAGCTTCTACTGGACAGAAGAAGCTGCGGTTTCTGTAGGAACGCAAAGGGCTAGAGACTTCCCCTTTGGAGGACGGATCCCTCTCGCCTTGTAGAGTCGTGCAGAAGTATTTTCCCGCCGAAAGAACCCCAACAAGCCTTGCTAGCTGCAAATCGTGCGGTTAGCGTTTTTGGATGCTGCTGTGGCCCAGGAGGGACCAGGAGGTCGCAAATTGGACCAGGAGGTAGAGGGAACGTCGAGCAAAACAAGGAGCCCTCTTAGCAGCAGGTAGCATCCAGAGAAGTGCCAGAAATAGGCACTACAAGGATGCGTGAAATGGTGCTCACGTGAAGTTACACAAAGGAGTCCCACGTCGCCGGAGACCAACTTAGAAAGTCGTGCAATGCAGGTTAGAGTGCCGTGGACCCAGGCTTGGCTTTGCACAAAGGATTTCCGCCGGAAGTGCACAGGGGCCGGAGTAGCTGCAAAAGTCGCGGTTCCCAGCAATGCAGTCTAGCGAGGTGAGGCAAGGACTTACCTCCACCAAACTTGGACTGAAGAGTCACTGGACTGTGGGGGTCACTTGGACAGAGTTGCTGGATTCGAGGGACCTCGCTCGTCATGCTGAGAGGAGACCCAAGGGACCGGTAATGCAGCTTTTTGGTGCCTGCGGTTGCAGGGGGAAGATTCCGTCGACCCACTGGAGATTTCTTCGGAGCTTCTGGTGCAGAGAGGAGGCAGACTACCCCCACAGCATGCACAAACAGGAAAACAGTTGAGAAGGCGGCAGGATCAGCGTTACAGAGTTGCAGTAGTCTTCTTAGCTACTTTGTTGCAGTTTTGCAGGCTTCCAGCGCGGTCAGCAGTCGATTCCTTATCAGAAGGTGAAGAGAGAGATGCAGAGGAACTCGGATGAGCTCTTGCATTCGTTATCTAAAGTTTCCCCAGAGACAGAGACCCTAAATAGCCAGAAAAGAGGGTTTGGCTACCTAGGAGAGAGGATAGGCTACTAACACCTGAAGGAGCCTATCAGAAGGAGTCTCTGACGTCACCTGGTGGCACTGGCCACTCAGAGCAGTCCAGTGTGCCAGCAGCACCTCTGTTTCCAAGATGGCAGAGGTCTGGAGCACACTGGAGGAGCTCTGGACACCTCCCAGGGGAGGTGCAGGTCAGGGGAGTGGTCACTCCCCTTTCCTTTGTCCAGTTTCGCGCCAGAGCAGGACTAAGGGGTTCCCTGAACCGGTGTAGACTGGCTTATGCAGAATTGGGCACATCTGTGCCCAACAAAGCATTTCCAGAGGCTGGGGGAGGCTACTCCTCCCCTGTCTTCACACCATTTTCCAAAGGGAGAGGGTGTAACACCCTCTCTCAGAGGAAGTCCTTTGTTCTGCCATCCTGGGCCAGGCCTGGCTGGACCCCAGGAGGGCAGATGCCTGTCTGAGGGGTTGGCAGCAGCAGCAGCTGCAGTGAAACCCCAGGAAGGGCAGTTTGGCAGAACCAGGGTCTGTGCTACAGACCACTGGGATCATGGGATTTGCCAACCATGCCAGGATGGCATAGAGGGGGCAATTCCATGATCATAGACATGTTACATGGCCATATTCGGAGTTACCATTGTGAAGCTACATATAGGTAGTGACCTATATGTAGTGCACGCGTGTAATGGTGTCCCCGCACTCACAAAGTCCGGGGAATTGGCCCTGAACAATGTGGGGCACCTTGGCTAGTGCCAGGGTGCCCTCACACTTAGTAACTTTGCACCAAAGGTTAGACATATAGGTGACTTATAAGTTACTTAAGTGCAGTGTAAAATGGCTGTGAAATAACGTGGACGTTATTTCACTCAGGCTGCAGTGGCAGGCCTGTGTAAGAATTGTCAGAGCCCCCTATGGGTGGCAAAAGAAATGCTGCAGCCCATAGGGATCTCCTGGAACCCCAATACCCTGGGTACCTCAGTACCATATACTAGGGAATTATAAGGGTGTTCCAGTAAGCCAATGTAAATTGGTAAAATTGGTCACTAGCCTGTTAGTGACAATTTGAAAGAAATGAGAGAGCATAACCACTGAGGTTCTGATTAGCAGAGCCTCAGTGAGACAGTTAGTCACTACACAGGTAACACATTCAGGCACACTTATGAGCACTGGGGCCCTGGTGAACAGGGTCCCAGTGACACATATAACTAAAACAACATATATACAGTGAAAAATGGGGGTAACATGCCAGGCAAGATGGTACTTTCCTACAGAGGGTTGGAGGGATGCTCCATGTTAACTAAAATGGTGCTCTTTTTGTCACCAATGTTAGTTATCCCACAGAGAGGTACTTCTACCTCAAGGAGTCTAGCTTTGCCAGCTGATGATTCCCTTGGAACAGGTGCCACCCCAGGAGAGGTTTCTCCCACCACAGGAATGGTATCCTGAATGGTAGGGTGGTTAGGGGATACTGTGATACCCTTTTTACCTGTTGATGGAGAGGGATCCTGAGTTTTCAGGTCTTCTCTCCTTTGCTTTTTCATTTCAGTAGAAATGAGAGGGAACAATTCCTCAGGGATGCCCAGCATGGCTGCATGGGCATAAAACTCTACATCAGCCCAACCTGAGGCCTCTAGGTCATTACCTAAGAGACAGTCTACAGGTAAGCTAGGGGATACCACCACCTGCTTAGGGCCAGTAACTCCACCCCAACTAAACTGAGTTATAGCTAAGGGAAGAAACTTAGTGGAGTTATGGACATCAATAATCTTATACTGTTGTCCAATGATGTGTTGATCAGGGTGCACTAGGTTTTCAGTCACCAAAGTGATACTGGCACCTGTGTCCCTGTAGACCAAGGCCTCAACACCATTTATTGAAACTGTCTGCCTGTACTTATCCATTGTAAGGGGACAAGCAGCCAGTGTGGCAAGGCCAATGCCACTAGGTGTGACAGAAACTGTATTGGGACTGACTACCCCAGTTTCTACTATGGACCCATAAGTGAACCCAACTACACCCTTAACTTGACTGTTGCCAGCAGTTCCACCACTAGTACCACTACTGCTAGGGGCACTAGAGCTTGATGTATTAGTGGTGGTAGGCTCAGGGGGTTTACCTGGACAGGACTTATCCCCTGGCCTATGGCCTCTGTTTTTACACACAAAGCACCAAGGCTTTTTAAATTGTGTAGGTTGAGAAGAAGAGGAAGAATTTGTTTTACCCCCACCCCCTGAAGAGTGTTTAAGATTTGAAGTGAGATCTTTGGTTTTACCCTTATCCCCATGCTTATCTTGAGATTTTTCACCATCTTTCTTCTTATTGTTCTCTTTGTCACCCCCTGTATGAACTTTTCTGTTCACCCTTGTTCTGACCCATTTGTCTGCCTTCTTTCCCAATTCTTGGGGAGAGGTCAGATCTGAGTCCACTAAGTATTGGTGCAACAAATCAGACACACAATTATTAAGAATATGCTCTCTCAGGATCAAGTTATACAGGCTTTCATAATCAGTAACTTTACTGCCATGTAACCACCCCTCCAAGGCCTTCACTGAATGGTCAATGAAATCAACACAGTCTTGTGAAGACTCCTTTTTGGTCTCTCTGAACTTTATCCTGTATTGTTCAGTGGTTAAGCCATAACCATCTAGGAGTGCATTCTTAAGAACTTTGTAATCATTAGCTTCACTTTCTTTCACAGTAAGGAGCCTATCCCTACCTTTTCCACTAAATGATAGCCATAGGATAGCAGCCCACTGCCTTCGAGGGACATCCTGTACAGAACAGGCCCTCTCAAGTGCAGCAAACCACTTGTTAATGTCATCCGCCTCCTTATAAGGGGGAACTATCTTGTGCAGATTCCTGGAATCGTGCTCTTTTGCAGGATGACTATGGGGAATACTGCTGCTGCCACCATGGGTTTCTAAACCCAACTTCTGTCTTTCCTTCTCTACTTCTAAGGTCTGTCTATCCAAATCCAGCTGTTGCTTCTTGAGCTTCAGTCTGGTTGGTTCCACTCCGAATCTATTGAGCTCCCTTTCTAACAATCTGTCATCAGGGTGGGTGGGAGGGACATGCCTTGTGTAGGAGGCTGGACTGGCTTGTAGTGAGTACCTAGGGGTACTTACACCTTGCACCAGGCCCAGTTATCCCTTATTAGTGTATAGGGTGTCTAGCAGCATAGGCTGATAGATAATGGTAGCTTAGCAGAGCAGCTTAGGCTGAACTAGGAGACGAGTGAAGCTCCTCCAGTACCACTAGTGTCATATGCACAATATCATAAGAAAACACAATACACAGATATACTAAAAATAAAGGTACTTTATTTTTATGACAATATGCCAAAAGTATCTCAGTGAGTACCCTCAGTATGAGGATAGCAAATATACACAAGATATATGTACACAATACCAAAATATGCACTAATAGTATTAGAAAACAGTGCAAACAATGTACAGTTACAATAGGATGCAATGGAGACACATAGGGATAGGGGCAACACAAACCATTTACTCCAAAAGTGGAATGCGAATCACGAATGGACCGCAAACCTATGTGACCTTGAGGAGGGTCGCTAGGACTATTAGAAAATAGTAAGGGTTAGAAAAATAGCCCACCCCAAGACCCTGATAAGTGAGTGCAAAGTGCGCTAAAGTTCGCCAAAGGACATAGAAGTCGTGATAGGGGAATTCTGCAGGATAGACACAAACCAACAATGCAACAACGATGGATTTCCAGTCGAGGGTACCTGTGGAACAAGGGGACTAAGTCCAAAAGTCACAAGCAAGTCGGAGATGGGCAGATGCCCAGGAAATGCCAGCTGTGGGTGCAAAGGAGCTGCTACTGGACAGTAGAAGCGTAGGTTTCTGTAGGAACGACAAGGGCTAGAGACTTCCCCTCTGGAGGACGGATCCCTCACTCCGTGGAGAGTCGTGAAGGAGTGTTTTCCCGCCGAAAGACCGCCAACAAGCCTTGCTAGCTGCAAATCGTGCGGTAAGGATTTTTGGATGCTGCTGTAGCCCAGGAGGGACCAGGATGTCGCCAATTGCGTCAGGGGACAGAGAGGGCGTCGAGTAAGACAAGGAGCCCTCTCAGCAGCAGGCAGCACCCGCAGAAGTGCCAGAAACAGGCACTACGAGGATGCATGAAACGGTGCTCACCCGAAGTTACACAAAGGAGTCCCACGTCGCCGGAGAACAACCTAGGAGGTCGTGCAATGCAGGTTAGAGGGCCGTGGACCCAGGCTGGACTGTGCACAAAGGATTTCCGCCGGAAGTGCACAGAGGCCGGAGTAGCTGCAAAAGTCGCGGTTCCCAGCAATGCAGTCTGGAGTTGGGAGGCAAGGACTTACCTCCACCAAACTTGGACTGAAGAGTCACTGGACTGTGGGAGTCACTTGGACAAAGTTGCTGGATTCAAGGGTCCTCGCTGGTCGTGCTGAGAGGAGACCCAGGGTACCGGTGATGCAGTTCTTTGGTACCTGCGGTTACAGGGGGACGATTCCGTCGACCCACAGGAGATTTCTTCGGAGCTTCTAGTGCAGAGAGGAGGCAGACTACCCCCACAGCATGCACCACCAGGAAAACAGTCGAGAAGGTGGCAGGATCAGCGTTACAGAGTTGCAGTAGTCGTCTTTGCTACTATGTTGCAGTTTTGCAGGCTTCCAGCGCGGTCAGCAGTCGATTCCTTGGCAGAAGGTGAAGAGAGAGATGTAGAGGAACTCGGATGAGCTCTTGCATTCGTTATCTAAAGAATCCCAAGAGACAGAGACCCTAAATAGCCAGAAAAGAGGGTTTGGCTACCTAGGAGAGAGGATAGGCTAGCAACACCTGAAGGAGCCTATCAGAAGGAGTCTCTGACGTCACCCGATGGCACTGGCCACTCAGAGCAGTCCAGTGTGCCAGCAGCACCTCTGTTTCCAAGATGGCAGAGGTCTGGAGCACACTGGAGGAGCTCTGGGCACCTCCCAGGGGAGGTACAGGTCAGGGGAGTGGTCACTCCCCTTTCCTTTGTCCAGTTTCGTGCCAGAGCAGGGCTAAGGGGTCCCTGAACCGGTGTAGACTGGCTTATGCAGAAATGGGCACCATGTGTGCCCATGAAAGCATTTCCAGAGGCTGGGGAGGCTACTCCTCCCCTGCCTTCACACCATTTTCCAAAGGGAGAGGGTGTAACACCCTCTCTCAGAGGAAGTCCTTTGTTCTGCCATCCTGGGCCAAGCCTGGCTGGACCCCAGGAAGGCAGAAACCTGTCTGAGGGGTTGGCAGCAGCAGCAGCTGCAGTGAAACCCCAGGAAGGGCAGTTTGGCAGTACCAGGGTCTGTGCTACAGACCACTGGGATCATGGGATTGTGCCAACTATGCCAGGATGGCATAGAGAGGGCAATTCCATAATCATAGACATGTTACATGGCCATATTCGGAGTTACCATTGTGAAGCTACATATAGGTAGTGACCTATATGTAGTGCACGCGTGTAATGGTGTCCCCGCACTCACATAGTCCGGGGAATTGGCCCTGAACAATGTGGGGGCACCTTGGCTAGTGCCAGGGTGCCCTCACACTAAGTAACTTTGCATCTAACCTTTACCAGTTAAAGGTTAGACATATAGGTGACTTATAAGTTACTTAAGTGCAGTGTAAAATGGCTGTGAAATAACGTGGACGTTATTTCACTCAGGCTGCAGTGGCAGGCCTGTGTAAGAATTGTCAGAGCTCCCTATGGGTGGCAAAAGAAATGCTGCAGCCCATAGGGATCTCCTGGAACCCCAATACCCTGGGTACCTCAGTACCATATACTAGGGAATTATAAGGGTGTTCCAGTAAGCCAATGTAAATTGGTAAAATTGGTCACTAGCCTGTTAGTGACAATTTGAAAGAAATGAGAGAGCATAACCACTGAGGTTCTGGTTAGCAGAGCCTCAGTGAGACAGTTAGTCATAACACAGGCAACACATTCAGGCACACTTATGAGCACTGGGGCCCTGGCTGGTAGGGTCCCAGTGACACATACAACTAAAACAACATATATACAGTGAAAAATGGGGGTAACATGCCAGGCAAGATGGTACTTTCCTACACAACCCCCCCCCCAAACGAAGGACAATAAGACTAGCCATGACCTGACGAGTCTTCATTGTCTAAGTGGAAATATCTGGAGAGTCCATCTGCATTGGAGTGGCTACTCCCAGGTCTATGTTCCAGTGTATAGTCCATTCCCTGTAGGGACATGGACCACCTCAATAATTTAGGATTTTCACCTTTCATTTGTTTTAGCCAAAGTAGAGGTTTGTGGTCTGTCTGAACAATGAAGTGAGTGCCAAACAGGTATGGCCTCAACTTCTTCAGTGCCAAGACCACAGCAAAGGCCTCCATCTCATTGGCAGACCAACGCTTTTCTCTAGGGGTCAACCTCCTAATAATAACAGCAACAGGTTGATCCTGGCCCTCATAATTAAGTTGTGATAGGACTGCCCCTACTCCTAATTCAGATGCATCAGTTTGGACATAGAATTTGTTAGAGTAACAAGGGCTTTTCAGGACAGGTGCAGAGCACATGGCCTGCTTCAGCTCTTCAAAAGTTTTCTGACAGTTTGCTGTCCATAATACCTTTTTAGGCATTTTCTTGGATGTGAGGTCATTAGGAGGGGCTGCAATGGAGCCATAGTTCTTAATGAACCTCCTGTAATACCCAGTGAGGCCTAGGAAGGCTCTCACCTGAGTCTGAGTAGTAGGGGGAACCCAATCTATAATAGTTTGGATTTTCCCCTGAAGTGGTGCAATCTGTTCCCCACCAACAAGGTGTCCCAGATAAACCACCTTCCCCTGCCCTATCTGGCACTTTGAAGCCTTGATAGTGAGGCCTACCTTTTGCAGGGCCTCCAAAACTTTCCATAGGTGGACCAGGTGATCATCCCAGCTGGAGCTAAAGACAGCTATATCGTCCAAATATGCTGCACTAAAAGCTTCCAGCCCTTGCAGAACTGTGTTCACCAACCTCTGAAAAGTGGCAGGTGCATTTTTCAATCCAAAAGGCATTACTGTGAATTGGTAATGACCTCCAATGGTTGAAAATGCAGTTTTAGGTTTAGCATCTTCTGATAATTTGATCTGCCAATACCCTGCAGTCAAATCAAAAGTGCTTAGATACTTGGCAGATGCCAGTGTATGTATGAGCTCATCTGCCCTGGGTATAGGGTGAGCATCAGTTTTGGTTACCTGGTTGAGACCTCTGTAGTCTACACAAAACCGCATTTCTTTCTTTCCATCTTTGGAATGAGGTTTTGGTACAAGTACCACAGGAGAAGCCCATGGACTTTCAGAGTGCTCAACCACTCCTAGTTCTAACATTTTCTGCACCTCTTGCTTTATGCAGTCCCTGACATGGTCAGGCTGCCTATAGATCTTACTTTTGACAGGCAAGCTGTCTCCAGTATCTATAGTGTGCTCACACCAAAAGTGGTACCTGGCACAGTAGAGAAGAGTTCAGAAAACTGACCCAGGAGATTTATGCAATGGTCTTTCTGCTCAGCAGTAAGACAATCAGCCAAAACTACACCTTCCACTAGAGCATCTTGTTCTGTTGAAGAGAAGAGATCAGGTAGAGGATCACTGTCTTCTTCCTGTCCCTCATCAATTGCCATGAGCAGGGTGAGATCAGCCCTGTCATAGTAGGGTTTCAGGCGATTGACATGGAGCACCCTAAGGGGACTCCTGGCAGTGCCTAAGTCAACTAAGTAGGTGACTTCACCCTTTTTCTCAACAATTGTGTGGGGTACACTCCATTTATCTTGGAGTGCTCTTGGGGCCACAGGCTCCAAGACCCACACTTTCTGCCCTGGTTTGTACTGAACCAATACAGCCTTCTGGTCATGCCATTGCTTCTGGAGCTCTTGGCTGGCCTGAAGGTTTTTACTGGCCTTTTTCATGTACTCAGCCATCCTTGATCTGAGGCCAAGCACATAATCCACAATATATTGTTTTGGAGCTTTTAAAGGTTGTTCCCAAACCTCCTTGACAAGTGTTAGTGGACCCCTAACAGGGTGTCCAAAGAGGAGTTCAAAGGGGCTGAAGCCCACTCCTTTCTGGGGTACCTCCCTGTAGGCAAAAAGGAGGCATGGTAACAGGATATCCCATCTCCTGCGGAGTTTTTCAGGGAGACCCATAATCATGCCTTTGAGAGTTTTGTTAAATCTTTCCACCAGTCCATTTGTTTGTGGATGATAGGGTGTGGTGAACTTGTATGTCACCCTACACTCCTTCCACATGGCCTTCAAGTAAGCAGACATGAAATTGCTTCCTCTGTCTGAAACTACCTCTTTTGGGAAGCCCACCCTGGAAAATATTCCCAGGAGGGCCTTTGCCACTGCAGGTGCTGTAGTGGTCCTTAGAGGGATTGCTTCAGGATATCTTGTGGCATGGTCCACTACCACCAAGATAAACCTATTGCCTGAAGCAGTAGGAGGGTCAAGGGGGCCAACTATGTCAACCCCTACCCTTTCAAAGGGAACCCCAACCACAGGCAGTGGAATAAGGGGTGCCTTTGGAGTGGCACCTGTCTTGCCACTGGCTTGACAAGTTTCACAGGACTTACAAAATTCTTTTGTGTAATCATACATTCTAGGCCAATGAAACAAGGGAACAAGTCTGTCCAAAGTTTTCATTTGTCCCAGATGTCCAGCTAGGGGAATGTCGTAGGCTAGAGTTAGGAGGAACTTTCTGTACTCCTGAGGAATCACTAACCTCCTGGCAGTTCCAGGTTTAGGATCCCTTGCTTCAGTGTACAAGAGGTTGTCCTCCCAGTAAACTCTGTGAGAGTCACTGACATCCCCATTAGCCTGTTTGACAGCTTCCTGTCTTAGACCCTCTAGTGTGGGACAGGTTTGCTGTGCCACACTCAGCTCCTCCCTGGCAGGCCCCCCTTCACCCAAAATCTCAGCAGTGTCTGCTTCCAGCTCCTCTGGTGTAGGTTCTGCACAGGGTGGAAATTCTTCTTCCTCAGAATTAGAATCCACTGTAGAGGGAGGGATATTAGGAAGTGCATTACTTCTACTAGCCCTAGCTTTAGGGAGCACTTGGTCCATTGTTCCAGGATCCAAGTTTCCCTGTCCTTTTTGCTTTTTGGCCTGAGCCCTGGTTAAAGCAAAAATATGCCCTGGGATGCCCAGCATTGCTGAATGGGCCTCCAACTCCACATCTGACCAAGCTGATGTCTCCAAATCATTTCCTAGTAGACAGTCTACAGGTAAATCTGAGGCTACCACAACTTTCTTTGGACAAGTAACCCCCCCCCAGTTGAGATTTACAACAGCCATGGGGTGGCTAAGTGTGTTGTTGTGAGCATCGGTTACTTGGTACTGGTGACCAAGTAGGTGTTGTTCAGGGTGGGCCAGTTTCTCTATCACCATTGTGACACTGGCACCTGTGTCCCTGTAGGCCTGAACCTCAACACCATTTATTAGGGGTAGCTGCTTGTACTTATCCATATTAAGGGGACAAGCAACTAAGGTGGCTAAATCAATAGCCCCCTCAGAGACTAATACAGCCTCTGTGGTCTCCCTAACAAGACCAACCCCAACTAAGTTACCAAAAGTGAGCCCAGCTACTCCCTTGCATTGGCTATTAGTAGGTTTGCTCCCACCACCACTGCTATTAGTAGGGACACTAGGTGTAGCATTAGGGGTTGTAGTGGTAGGAGGCTTGGTGCTTTTCTTTGGACAACTGGGATCTGTTGTCCAATGGCCTTTTATTTTACATAAATAGCACCATGGTTTCTTTTCTTTGTTTTGATTAGAAGAGGATTTCGGCCCACCACCCCCACCAGAGTGTTTTTGTGGGCCTGATGAAGACTCATTTTTAGATTTGTCCCCACCCTTGTCAGAAGACTTACCATCCTTCTTCTTGTTGCCATCTTTGTCACCCCCTGTATGAACTTTTCTGTTCACCCTTGTTCTGACCCAGTTGTCTGCCTTCTTTCCCAATTCTTGGGGAGAGGTCAGATCAGAGTCCACCAAGTACTGGTGCAACAAATCAGACACACAATTGTTAAGAATATGATCTCTCAGGATCAAGTTATACAAGCTGTCATAATCAGTAACTTTACTGCCATGTAACCACCCCTCCAAGGCCTTCACTGAATGGTCAATGAAATCAACCCAGTCTTGTGAAGACTCCTTTTTGGTCTCTCTGAACTTTATCCTGTATTGTTCAGTGGTTAAGCCATAACCATCCAGGAGTGCATTCTTAAGAACTTGGAAATTATTAGCATCATTTTCTTTCACAGTAAGGAGCCTATCCCTACCTTTTCCACTAAATGATAGCCATAGGATAGCAGCCCACTGCCTTTGAGGGACATCCTGTACAACACAGGCCCTCTCAAGTGCAGCAAACCACTTGTTAATGTCATCCCCCTCCTTATAAGGGGGAACTATCTTGTGCAGATTCCTGGAATCATGCTCTTTTGCAGGATGACTATGGGGAATACTGCTGCTGCCACCATGGGTATCTAAACCCAACTTCTGTCTTTCCTTCTCTAGTTCAAAAGACTGTCTATCCAAATCCAGCTGTTGCTTTTTAAGCTTCAGTCTGGTTTGTTCCACCCTCAACTTATTGTGTTCCCTCTCTAACATTCTGTAATCAAGGTTGGTGGGAGGGACATTCCTAGATACAGAGGTATGATGGGAATGAACAGAAGGAGACCTGTCCCTTACAGAAGCCACCCTAACAGCTTGGCTAACAGAAACATCACTACCAGTATGGTGAGAATAAATGCTTTTGCTATGATGTGAGACAACACTATTTGTATGGTGTGGCTCATCAACATTACCAACTATGCTAGACTGTCTAGTAATGGGCAGGCTAGGAAGTTTCTTTCCTGAATCTTTTCCTGGGGGAGTCCCTGAATCAGATTGGGAACTATTAGGTACTTTTTCAACAGATGGGGCACTTAAAGCCTTATCTTGTTCTCTAAGCATGTTAAGTAACAGTTCCAAGGAAGGATTCTTCCCTACACTCAAACCTCTCTCTACACAGAGACTCCTTGCTCATTTCCAGCTAAGGTGGTCATATGCAAGTTTGGACAGATCAACATTTTGGCCTGTGCCAGACATTTTTAGAGAGAGTTAAAGTGATAGAAAAAGAAAAAAAAGTTTTCAGAACTTTTTAGAAAGACAGAAAAAAACTTTTTAAACTTTTATGAACTTTTTGAAAGTTTAGAAGTACTTTTCAGCACTTAGAAAAGAGTGAAAAGAGGAAATGCAAAACTTTTTGGCTATGTGTATATACACTGACCTTGTTTTGTATATTTTTCTCTTATGAAAAGTACAATGACAAGAGTGGTAAGTAGTCTCAAAGCACTTATCCCACCGCTGCACAACCAATGCAGGAGGCTGGACTGGCTTGTAGTGAGTACCAAGGGGTACTTGCACCTTGCACCAGGCCCAGTTATCCCTTATTAGTGTATAGGGTGTCTAGCAGCTTAGGCTGATAGATAATGGTAGCTTAGCAGAGCAGCTTAGGCTGAACTAGGAGACGTGTGAAGCTACTACAGTACCACTTAGTGTCATATGCACAATATCATAAGAAAACACAATACACAGTTATACTAAAAATAAAGGTACTTTATTTTTATGACAATATGCCAAAGTATCTTAGAGTGTACCCTCAGTGAGAGGATAGGAAATATACACAAGATATATATACACAATAGCAAAAATATGCAGTATAGTCTTAGAAAACAGTGCAAACAATGTATAGTTACAATGGGATGCAATGGGGAAACATAGGGATAGGGGCAACACAAACCATATACTCCAAAAGTGGAATGCGAACCACGAATGGACCCCAAACCTAGGTGACCTTGTAGAGGGTCGCTGGGACTATTAGAAAATAGTGAGAGTTAGAAAAATAACCCTCCCCAAGACCCTGAAAAGTGAGTGCAAAGTGCACTAAAGTTCCCCTAAGGACAAAGAAGTCGTGTTAGAGGAATAATGCAGGAAAGACACAAACCAACAATGCAACAACTGTGGATTTCCAATCTAGGGTACCTGTGGAACAAGGGGACCAAGTGCAAAAGTCACAAGCAAGTCGGAGATGGGCATATGCCCAAGAAATGCCAGCTGTGGATGCAAAGAAGCTTCTACTGGACAGAAGAAGCTGAGGTTTCTGCAGGAACGAAAAGGGCTAGAGACTTCCCCTTTGGTGGACAGATCCCTCTCGCCGTATAGAGTCGTGCAGAAGTGTTTTCCCGCCGAAAGAACGCCAACAAGCCTTGCTAGCTGCAAATCATATGGTTACCATTTTTGGAAGCTGCTGTGGCCGTGGAGGTACCAGGAGGTCGCAAATTGGACCAAAAGAGAGAGGGGACGTCGATCAAGACAAGGAGCCCTCTCAGCAGGAGGTAGCACCCGGAGAAGTGCCAGAAACAGGCACTACGAGGATGCATGAAACGATGCTCACCCGAAGTTACACAAAGGAGTAACACGTCGCCGGAGACCAACTTAGAAAGTCGTGCAATGCAGGTTAGAGTGCCGTGTACCCAGGCTTGGCTGTGCACAAAGGATTTCCGCCGGAAGTGCACAGGGGCCGGAGTAGCTGCAAAAGTCGCGGTTCCCAGCAATGCAGTCTAGCGAGGTGAGGCAAGGACTTACCTCCACCAACCTTGGACTGAAGAGTCACTGGACTGTGGGGGCCACTTGGACAGAGTTGCTGGATTCGAGGGACCTCGCTCGTCGTGCTGAGAGGAGACCCAAGGGACCTGTAATGCAGCTTTTTGGTGCCTGCGGTTGCAGGGGGAAGATTCCGTCGACCCACGGGAGATTTCTTTGGAGCTTCTGGTGCAGAGAGGAGGCATACTACCCCCACAGCATGCACAAGCAGGAAAACAGTCGAGAAGGCGGCAGGATCAGCGTTACAGAGTTGCAGTAGTCGTCTTTGCTACTATGTTGCAGGTTTGCAGGCTTCCAGCGCGGTCAGCAGTCGATTCCTTGGCAGAAGGTGAAGAGAGAGATGCAGAGGAACTCGAATGAGTTCTTGCATTCGTTATCTAAAGTTTCCCCAGAGACAGAGACCCTAAATAGCCAGAAAAGAGGGTTTGGCTACCTAGGAGAGAGGATAGGCTACTAACACCTGAAGGAGCCTATCAGTAGGAGTCTCTGACGTCACCTGGTGGCACTGGCCACTCAGAGCAGTCCAGTGTGCCAGCAGCACCTCTGTTTCCAAGATGGCAGAGGTCTGGAGCACACTGGAGGAGCTCTGGACACATCCCAGGGTAGGTGCAGGTCAGGGGAGTGGTCACTCCCCTTTCCTTTGTCCAGTTTCGCGCCAGAGCAGGGGCTAAGGGGTCCCTGAACCGGTGTAGACTGGCTTATGCAGAATTGGGCACATCTGTGCCCAAGAAAGCATTTCCAGAGGCTGGGGGAGGCTACTCCTCCCCTGCCTTCACACCATTTTCCAAAGGGAGAGGGTGTAACACCCTCTCTCAGAGGAAGTCCTTTGTTCTGCCATCCTGGGACAAGCCTGGCTTGACCCCAGGGGGGCAGAAACCTGTCTGAGGGGTTGGCAGCAGCAGCTGCAGTGAAACCCCAGGAAGGGCAGTTTGGCAGTACCAGGGTCTGTGCTACAGACCACTGGGATCATCGAATTGTGCCAACAATGCCAGGATGGCATAGAGGGGGCAATTCCATGATCTTAGACATGTTACATGGCCATATTCGGAGTTACCATTGTGAAGCTACATATAGGTAGTGACCTATATGTAGTGCACGCGTGTAATGGTGTCCCCGCACTCACAAAGTTCAGGGAATTGGCTCTGAACAATGTGGGGGCACCTTGGCTAGTGCCAGGGTACCCTCACACTAAGTAACTTTGCACCTAACCTTTACCAGGTAAAGGTTAGACATATAGGTGACTTATAAGTTACTTAAGTGCAGTGTAAAATGGCTGTGAAATAACGTGGACGTTATTTCACTCAGGCTGCAGTGGCAGGCCTGTGTAAGAATTGTCAGAGCTCCCTATGGGTGGCAAAAGAAATGCTGCAGCCCATATGGATCTCCTGGAACCCCAATACCCTGGGTACCTCAGTACCATATACTAGGGAATTATAAGGGTGTTCCAATAAGCCAATGTAAATTGGTAAAATTGTCACTAGCCTGTCAGTGACAATTTGGAAAGAAATGAGAGAGCATAACCACTGAGGTTCTGATTAGCAGAGCCTCAGTGAGACAGTTAGTCACTACACAGGTAACACATTCAGGCACACTTATGAGCACTGGGGCCCTGGGTTACCAGGGTCCCAGTGACACATACAACTAAAACAACATATATACAGTGAAAAATGGGGGTAACATGCCAGGCAAGATGGTACTTTCCTACAACTACCCCTAATAAATGGTGTTGAGGTTCAGGCCTACAGGGACACTGGTGCCAGTGTTACAATGGTAATAGAGAAACTGGTCCACCGTTAATAACACCTACTTGGTCACCAGTACCAAGTAACCGATGCTCATAACAACACCCTTAGCCACCCCATGGCTGTTGTGAATCTCAACTGGGGGGGGGGGTTACTGGCCCAAAGAAAGTTGTGGTTGCCTCAGATTTACCTGTAGACTGTCTATTAGGGAATGATTTAGAGACATCAGCTTGGGCAGAAGTGGAGTTGGAGGCTCATGCAGCAATGCTGGGCATTCCAGGGCATATTTTCGCTTTGACCAGGGCTCAGGCCAAAAAGCAAAAAGGACAGGGTGACTTGGATACTGGAAGAATGGACCAAGTGCTCCCTAAAGCTAGGGCTAGTAGAAGTAAATCACTACCTACTATCCCTTCCTCTACCGTGGATTCTACTTCTGAGGAAGAAGAATTTCCACCCTGTGCAGAACCTACACCAGAGATGCTGGAAGCAGACAGTGCTGAGCTTTTGGGTGAAGGGGGGCCTCCCAGAGAGGAGCTGAGTGTGGCACAGCATACCTGTCCCTAACTAGAGGGTCTAAGGCAGCAAGCTGTCAAACAAGCAAATGGAGATGTCAGTGACTCTCACAGAGTTTACTGGGAGGACAACCTCTTGTACACTGAAGCAAGGGATCCAAAACCTGGAGCTGCCAGAAGATTGGTGATTCCTCAGGAGTACAGAAAGTTCCTCCTAACTCTAGCTCACGACATTCCCTTAGCTGGACATTTGGGGCAAATGAAAACTTGGGACAGGCTTGTCCCCTTGTTTCATTGGCCCAGAATGTCAGAGGACACAAAGGAATCTTGTAAGTCCTGTGAAACCTGTCAAGCCAGTGGCAAGACAGGTGGCACTCCAAAGGCACCCCTTATTCCACTGCCTGTGGTTGGGGTTCCCTTTGAAAGGGTAGTTTGCCCCATTGACCCTCCTACTGCTTCAGGCAATAGGTTTATCTTGGTGGTAGTGGACCATGCCACCAGATATCCTAAAGCAATTCCTCTAAGGACCACTACAGCTCCTGCAGTGGCAAAGGCCCTCTTGGGAATCTTTTCCAGGGTGGGCTTCCCAAAAGAGGTGGTATCAGACAGGGGAAGCAATTTCATGTCTGCTTACTTAAAGGCCATGTGGAAGGAGTGTGGTGTTACATACAAGTTCACCACACCCTATCATCCACAAACAAATGGACTGGTGGAGAGATTTAACAAAACTCTCAAAGGCATGATTATGGGACTCCCTGAAAAACTCTGCAGGAGATGGGATATCCTTTTACCATGCCTCCTTTTTGCTTACAGGGAGGTACCCCAGAAAGGAGTGGGCGTCAGCCCCTTTGAACTCCTATTTTGTCACCCTGTGAGAGGTCCCCTAACACTTGTTAGGGAGGGTTGGGAACAACCTTTAAAAGCTCCAAAGCAAGACATAGTGGACTATGTACTTGGCCTCAGATCAAGGATAGCTAAGTACATGAAAAAGGCCAGTAAAAACCTTCAGGCCAGCCAAGAGCTCCAAAAGCAATGGCATGACCAGAAGGCTGTTTTGATTCAGTACCAACCAGGGCAGAAAGTGTGGGTCTTGGTGCCTGTGGCCACAAGAGCACTCCAAGATAAATGGAGTGGACCCCACATAATTGTTGAGAAAAAGGGTGAAGTCACCTACTTAGTTGACTTAGGCACTGCCAGGAGTCCCCTTAGAGTGCTCCATGTCAATTGCCTGAAACCCTACTATGACAGGGCTGATCTCACCCTGCTCATGGCAACTGATGAGGTACAGGAAGAAGAGAGTGACCCTCTCCCTGATCTCTTCTCTTCCACAGAACAAGATAATCTAGTGGAAGGTGTTGTACTAGCAGATTGTCTTACTGCTGAGCAGAAAGACCACTGCATAAATCTCCTGGGTCAGTTTTCTGAACTCTTCTCTACTGTGCCAGGTACCACTTCTTGGTGTGAGCACACTATAGATACTGGAGACAGCTTGTCTGTCAAAAGTAAGATCTATAGGCAGCCTGACCATGTCAGAGACTGCATAAAGCAAGAGGTGCAGAAAATGCTTGAACTGGGAGTGGTTGAGCACTCTGAAAGTCCATGGGCTTCTCCTGTGGTACTTGTACCAAAACCTCATTCCAAAGATGGAAAGAAGGAAATGCGGTTTTGTGTTGACTACAGAGGTCTCAACCAGGTAACCAAAACTGATGCTCATCCTATACCCAGGGCAGATGAGCTCATAGATACACTGGCATCTGCCAAGTATCTAAGCACTTTTGATTTGACTGCAGGGTATTGGCAGATCAAATTATCAGAAGATGCAAAAGCAAAAACTGCATTTTCAACCATTGGAGGCCATTACCAATTCACAGAAATGCCTTTTGGATTGAAAAATGCACCTGCCACTTTTCAGAGGTTGGTAAAAACAGTCCTGTAAGGGCTGGAAGCTTTTAGTGCAGCATATCTAGGTGACATAGCTGTCTTTAGCTCCAGCTGGGATGATCACCTGGTCCACCTATGGAAAGTTTTAGAGGCCCTGCAAAAGGCAGGCCTCACTATCAAGGCTTCAAAGTGCCAGATAGGGCAGGGGAAGGTGGTTTATCTGGGACACCTGGTTGGTGGAGAACAGATTGCACCACTTCAGGGGAAAATCCAAACTATTATAGATTGGGTTCCCCCTATACTCAGACTCAGGTGAGAGCCTTTTTAGGCCTCACTGGGTACTATAGGAGGTTCATAAAGAACTATGGCTCCATTGCAGCCCCTCTTAATGACCTCACTTCAAAGAAAATGCCTAAGAAGGTATTGTGGACAGCTAGCTGTCAGAAAGCTTTTGAGGAGCTGAAGCAGGCCATGTGCTCTGCACCTATCCTGAAAAGCCCTTGTTACTCTAAAAAATTCTATGTCCAAACTGATGCATCTGAATTAGGAGTGGGGGCAGTCGTATCACAACTTAATTCTGAGGGCCAGGATCAACCTGTTGCTTTTATCAGCAGGAGGTTGACCCCTAGAGAAAAGCGTTGATCTGCCATAGAGAGGGAGGCCTTTGCTGTGGCCTGGGCACTGAAGAAGTTGAGGCCATACCTGTTTGGCAATCACTTCATTGTTCAGACAGACCACAAACCTCTACTTTGGCTAAAACAAATGAAAGGTGAAAATCCTAAATTTTTGAGGTGGTCCATATCCCTACAGGGAATGGACTATACAGTGGAACATAGACCTGGGAGTACCCACTCCAATGCAGATGGACTCTCCAGATATTTCCACTTAGACAATGAAGACCCATCAGGTAATGACTAGTCTTATTGTCCTTCGTTTGGGGGGGGGGGGTTGTGTAGGAAAGTACCATCTTGCCTGGCATGTTACCCCCATTTTTCACTGTATATATGTTGTTTTAGTTGTATGTGTCACTGGGACCCTGCCAGCCAGGGCCCCAGTGCTCATAAGTGTGCCCTGAATGTGTTACGTTTGTTATGACTAACTGTCTCACTGAGGCTCTACTATCCAGAACCTCAGTGGTTCTGCTCTCTCATTTCTTTCCAAATTGTCACTAACAGGCTAGTGACCAATTTCACCAATTTACATTGGCATACTGGAACACCCTTATAATTCCCTAGTATATGGTACTGAGGTACCCAGGGTATTGAGGTTCCAGGAGATCCCTATGGGCTGCAGCATTTCTTTTGCCACCCATAGGGAGCTCTGACAATTCTTACACAGGCCTGCCACATCAGCCTGAGTGAAATAACATCCATGCTATTTCACAGCCATTTACCACTGCACTCAAGTAACTTATAAGTCACCTATATGTCTAACCTTTACCTAGTAAAGGTTAGGTGCAAAGTTACTTAGTGTGTGGGCACCCTGGCACTAGCGAAGGTACCCCCACATTGTTCAGGGCAAATTCCCCGGACTTTGTGAGTGCGGGGACACCATTACACGCGTGCACTACTCATAGGTCACTACCTATGTGTAGCTTCACAATGGTAACTCCGAATATGGCCATGTAACATGTCTATGATCATGGAATTGCCCCCTCTGTGCCATCCTGACATAGTTGGCACAATCCCATGATCCCACGGGTCTGTAGCACAGACCCTGGTACTGCCAAACTGCCTTTTCAGGGGTTTCACTCCAGCTGCTGCCAACCCCTCAGACAGGTTTCTGCCCTCCTGGGGTCCTGCCAGACTTGGCCCAGGATGGAAGAACAAAGGACTTTCTCAGAGAGAGGGTGTTACACCCTCTCCCTTTGGAAAAAGGTGTCAGGGATGGGGAGGAGTGGCCTCCTACAGCCTCTGGAAATGCTTTCATGGGCACAGATGGTGCCCATCTCTGCATAAGCCAGTCTACACCGGTTCAGGGACCCCTCAGCCCTGCTCTGGCGCGAAACTGGACAAAGGAAAGGGGAGTGACCACTTCCCTGACCTGCACCTCCCCTGGGAGGTGCCCAGAGCTCCTCCAGTGTGCTCCAGACCTCTGCCATCTTGGAAACAGAGGTGCTGCTGGCACACTGGACTGCTCTGAGTGGCCAGGGCCAGCAGGTGACGTCAGAGACTCCTTCTGATAGCATCCTTCAGGTGTTGCTAGCATATTCTCTCTCCTAGGTAGCCAAACCCTCTTTTATGGCTATTTAGGGTCTCTGTCTCTGGGGAAACTTTAGATAACGAATGCAAGAGCTCATCCGAGTTCCTCTGCATCTCTCTCTTCACCTTCTGCCAAGGAATCGACTGCTGATCGCGCTGGAAGCCTGTAAAACTGCAACATAGTAGCAAAGACGACTACTGCAACTCTGTAACGCTGATCCTGCCGCCTTCTCGACTGTTTTCCTGGTGGTGCATGCTGTGGGGGTAGTCTGCCTCCTCTCTGCACTAGAAGCTCGGAAGAAATCTCCCGTGGGCCGACAGAATCGTCCCCCTGCAACCGCAGGCACCAAAGAACTGCATTGCTGGTCCCCTGTTCTCCTCTCAGCACGACGAGCGAGGTCCCTTGAATCCAGCAACTCTGCCCAAGTGACTCCCACAGTCCAGTGACTCTTCAGTCCAAGTTTGGTGGAGGTAAGTCCTTGCCTCCCCACGCCAGACTGCATTGCTGGGAACCACGTCTTTTGCAGCTACTCCAACCTCTGTGCACTTCCGGCGGAAATCATTTGTGCACAGCCAAGCCTGGGTCCTCGGCACTCTAACCTGCATTGCACGACTTTCTAAGTTGTCCTCCGGCGGCGTGGGACTCCTTTGTGCAACTTCGGGTGAGAGCCATTTCACTCCTCTTCGTAGTGCCTGTTCCGGCACTTCTGTGGGTGCTGCCTGCTTCTGAGAGGGCTCCTTTTCTTGCTGGGCGTCCCCTCTGTCCTCTGACGCAATTGGCGACATCCTGGTCCCTCCTGGGCCACAGCAGCATCCAAAAACCCTACCCGCACGATTTGCAGCTAGCAAGGCTTGTTGGCGGTCTTTTGGTGGGAAAACACTTCTGCACGACTCTTCACGACGTGGGACATCCATCTTCCAAAGGGGACGTCTCTAGCCCTTGTCGTTCCTGCAGAATCCTCAGCTTATACTGCCTAGTAGCAGCTTCTTTGCACCCACAGCTGTCATTTCCTGGGCATCTGCCCATCTCCTCCTACACTGGGTACCCGACACTCTAACCTGCAGTGCACAACCTCCTGAGTTGTCCTCCGGCGTCGTGGGATCTCCTTTGTGACTTCGGTTGAGCTCCAGTTCACTCTTGTTCGTAGTGCCTTTTTCAGCACTTCTGCGGGTGCTGCCTGCTTCTGTGAGGGCTCCCTATCTTGCTGGGCGCCCCCTCTGTCTCCTCACGCAATTGGCGACATCTTGGTCCCTCCTGGGTCACAGCAGCATCCAAAAACCCTAACCGCGACCCTTGCAGCTAGCAAGGCTTGTTTGCGGTCTTTCTGCGTGGGAACACCTCTTCACGCTTCTTCACGACATGGGACATCCATCCTCCAAAGGGGAAGATTCTATCCCCCTTCGTTCTTGCATAATCCACAGCTTCTACCATCCGGTGGCAGCTCCTTTGCACCCTCAGCTGGCATTTCCTGGGCATCTTCCCAATCTCGACTTTGTCGCGACTCTTGGACTTGGTCCCCTTGTTCCACAGGTACTCTCGTCCGGAAATCTTACTTTGGTTGCATTGCTGGTGTTGGTCTTCCTTGCAGAAATCCCCTATCACGACTTTTGTGCTCTCTGGGGAATATAGGTGCCCTTTACACCTACTTTTCAGGGTCTTGGGGTGGGCTATTTTTCTAACACTCACTGTTTTCTTACAGTCCCAGCGACCCTCTACAAGATCACATAGGTTTGGGGTCCATTTGTGGTTTGCATTCCACTTTTGGAGTATATGGTTTGTGTTGCCCCTATACCTATGTGCTCCTATTGCAATCTATTGTGACTGTACATTGCTTGCATTACTTCCTTTTGCTATTACTGCATATTTTTGGTATTGTGTACATATATCTTGTGTATATTTGCAATCCTCATACTGAGGGTTCTCACTGAGATACTTTTGGCACATTGTCATAAAAATAAAGTACCTTTATTTTTAGTATATCTGTGTATTGTGTTTTCTTATGATATTGTGCATATGACACCAGTGGTATAGTAGGAGCTTGGCATATCTCCTAGTTCAGCCTAAGCTGCTCTGCTATAGCTACCTTCTACCAGCCTAAGCTGCTAGAAACACCTGTTCTACACTAATAAGGGATAACTGGACCTGGTAAAGAGTGTGAGTACCCCTTGGTACCCACTACAAGCCAGGCCAGCCTCCTACATTTGTTGTGCAGCGGTGGGATAAGTACTTGTAACTACTTACCACTTTGTCATTTTGTACTTTTCATCAGAGAAAAATATACAAAACAAGTTTAGTGTATGTACACCTAACCAAAAAAGTTTAGCTTTTCTTCTCTTACTCTATTTGCTAAGTGCTGAAAAGTACCTCTAAACTTTCAAAAAGTTTCTAAAAAGTTGAAAAAGTTTTTTTCTGTTCCTTAAAAAGTTCTGAAACCTTTTCTTTCTTTTTCTGTCCCTTAAACCTTTTTCTATCATGTCTGGTACAGGTCCTACTCTTGATATGGCCAGCACTGCTTATGACAACCTTAGCTGGAAAGGGGTAAGGAGTCTCTGCATTGATAGAGGTTTAGGGGTAGGGAAGAATCCCTCTAGAGAATTGTTGATTAACATGCCCATTGAAAATGATACGGCCTTAGCTGGCACATCTGTTGAGAAGTTAGGAGATAGTTCACACTCTGATTCTGGGGCAGCCCCAGCAAGAGTGTTAGATGGTATTCTTTCCAATTTGCCCCTTAGCAGACCACCTAGCATAACTGGTACTAATGTGGGTTCTCATCACAGTAGGAATGTCATTCCTGCAGGTCAAGTTGTTAGAGTGCCAACTGTTAGGGACATTTATCCCTCTGTTCATTAACACCATTCTTCTGTGTCTAAGCATGCCCAACCTACCCACCCTGATGACAGAATGTTAGAAAGGGAGCTCAATAGATTGAGAGTGGAAGAGACCAGGCTGAAGCTTAAACAGCAACAGCTGGCTCTAGACAGGGAAACTTTAGACTTAGAAAAAGAAAGACAGAGGTTGGGGTTTGGACCCCATGGTGGCAGCAGCAGTATTACAGATAGTAATCCTGTGAAAGAGCATGATTCTAGGAATCTGCATAAGATAGTTCCCCCTTACAAAGAGGGGGCTGACATTAACAAGTGGTTTGCTGGACTTGAGAGGGCCTGTGTTGTACAGGGGGTCCCTCAAAGGCAGTGGGCTGCTATCCTATGGCTATCTTTCAGTGGAAAGGGTAGGGATAGGCTCCTTACTGTGAAGGAAAGTGAAGCCAATAATTTTACAGTTTTAAAGAATGCACTCTTGGATGGTTATGGCTTAACCACTGAACAGTACAGGATTAAGGGCCATATGTAAGAACACTTTTTCCCATAGACACAGAATGGGTAAAAACCTTTGCTACATCTGGCCCTAAGTTCAGAGAAACCAAAAAAGAGTCTTCACAAGACTGGGTAGACTTTGTTGACCATTCAGTGAAGGCCTTGGAGGGGTGGTTACATGGCAGTAAAGTTTCTGACTATGAAAGCCTGTATAACTTGATCCTGAGAGAGCATATTCTGAATAACTGTGTGTCTGATTTGTTACACCAATATCTAGTGGACTCAGATCTGACCTCTCCCCAAGAATTGGGAAAGAAGGCAGACAAATGGGTCAGAACAAGAGTGAACAGAAAAGTTCATACAGGGGGTGACAAGGATGGCAAGAAGAAGGATGGTAAGTCTTCAGACAAGGGTGGGGACAAATCTAAAAATGAGTCTTCATCAGGCCCACAAAAACACTCTGGTGGGGGTGGTGGGTCCAAATCATCTTCTAATCAAGTAAAGAAACCATGGTGCTATTTATGTAAAGTAAAAGTCCATTGGACAACTGATGCCAGTTGTCCAAAGAAAAGCACCAAGCCTCCCACTACCACAAACCCTACTGCTACACCTAGTGCCCCTAGTAATAGCAGTGGTGGTGGGAGCAAACCTACTCCAAGGGAGTAGCTGGGCTCACTTTTGGTAATTTAGTTGGGGTTGGTCTTGTTAGGGAGACCACAGAGGCTGTGTTAGTCTCTGAAGGTGACACTGATTTGGCTACCTTGGTTGCTTGTCCCCTTAATATGGATAAGTACAAGCAACTTCCCCTAATAAATGGTGTTGAGGTTCAGGCCTACAGGGACACAGGTGCCAGTGTTACCATGGTAATAGAGAAACTGGTACACCCTGAACAACACCTACTTGGTCACCAGTACCAAGTGACTGATGCTTATAACAACACTCTTAGCCACCCCATGGCTGTTGTGAATCTCAACTGGGGGGGTTACTGGTCCAAAGAAAGTTGTGGTTGCCTCAGATTTACCTGTAGACTGTCTACTAGGGAACGATTTAGAGACATCAGCTTGGGCAGAAGTGGAGTTGGAGGCTCATGCAGCAATGCTGGGCATTCCTGGGCATATTTTTGCTTTCACAAGGGCTCAGGCCAAAAAGCAAAAAGGACAGGGTGACTTGGATCCTGGAACAATGGACCAAGTGCTCCCTAACGATAGGGTTAGTAAAGGTAAATCACTACTAACTATCCCTCCCTCTACAGATGATTCAACGTCTGAGGATGAAGAATTCCCCCCCTGTGCAGAACCTTCACCAGAGGAGCTGGAAGCAGACACTGCTGAGCTTTTGGGTGGAGGGGGGCCTGCCAGGGAGGAGCTGAGTGTGGCACAGAAGACCTGGCCACAGTAGAGGGTCTAAAACAGCAAGCTGTCAAACAGCAAAATGGGGATGCCAGTAACTCTCATAGAGTTTACTGGGAGGACAACCTCTTGTATACAGAGGCAGAGACCCAAACCCTGGAGCTGCCAGGAGATTGGTTATTCCTCTGTAATAAAGAGAGTTCCTCCTAAATCTAGCCCGCGACATTCCCTTGGCTAGACATTTGGGGCAGATGAAAACATAGGATAGGCTTGTCCCCCTGTTTCATTGGCCTAGAATGTCAGAGGACACAAACGAATTTTGTAAGTCCTGTGTCACCTGTCAAGCCAGTGGCAAAACAGGTGGCACCCCAAAGGCACCCCTTATTCCACTGCCTGTGGTTGGAGTTCCCTTTGAAAGGGTAGGGGTTGACATAGTTGGCCCCCTTGGCCCTCCTACTGCTTCAGGCAATAGGTTTATCTTGGTGGTAGTGGACCATGCCACAAGATATCCTGAAGCAATTCCTCTAAGGACCACTACAGCACCTGCAGTGGCAAAAGCCCTCCTAGGAATCTTTTCCAGGGTGGGTTTCCCAAAAGAGGTGGTATCAGACAGGGGTAGCAACATTATGTCTGCATACTTGAAGTCCATGTGGAAGGAATGTGGTGTAACATACAAATTCACCACACCTTATCATCCACAAACAAATGGACTGGTTGAGAGATTTAACAAAACTCTCAAAGGAATGATAATGGGACTCCCTGAAAAACTCAGGAGGAGATGGGATGTCCTGTTACCTTGCCTCCTTTTTGCCTACAGGGAGGTACCCGAGACCGGAGTGGGCTTCAGACCCTTTGAACTCCTATTTGGGCACCCTGTAAGCGGTCCTCTAACACTTGTAAAGGAGGGTTGGGAACAACTTTTAAAAGCTCCTAAGCAAGACATAGTGGACTATGTACTTGGCCTAAGATCCAGAATGGCTGAGTATATGAAAAAGGCCAGCAAAATCATTCAGGCCAGCCAAGAGCTCCAAAAGCAATGGCATGACCAGAAGGCTGTTCTGATTCAGTACCAACCAGGACAGAAAGTGTGGGTCTTGGAGCCTGTGGCCCCAAGAGCACTACAAGACAAGTGGAGTAGTCCACACATTATTGTTGAGAAAAAGGGAGAAGTCATCTACTTGGTTGACTTGGGCACTTCCAGGAGTCCCCTTAGGGTGCGCCATGTCAGTCGCCTAAAAACCTACTATGGCAGGGCTGATCTCACCCTGCTCATGGCAACAGATGAAGGACAGGAAGAAGAGCGTGACCCTCTCCCTGATCTCTTCTCTTCCACAGAACAAGATGCTCTAGTGGAAGGTGTAGTTTTGGCAGATTGTCTTACTGCTGAGCAGAAAGACCACTGCATAAATCTCCTGGGTCAGTTTTCTGAACTCTTCTCTACTGTGCCAGGCACCACTTCTTGGTGTGAGCACACTATAGATACTGGACACAGCATGCCTGTCAAAAGTAAGATCTATAGGCAGCCTGACCATGTCAGAGACTGCATAAAACAAGAGGTTCAGAAAATGCTTGAACTGGGAGTGGTTGAACACTCTGAAAGTCCATGGGCCTCTCCTGTGGTAGTTGTACCAAAGCCTCATTCCAAAGATGAGAAAAAGGAAATGAGATTTTGTGTAGACTACAGAGGTCTCAAACAGGTAACTAAAACTGATGCTCACGCTATACCCAGGGCAGATGAGCTAATAGATACACTGGCATCTGCCAAGTATCTAAGCACCTTTGATTTGACTGCAGGGTATTGGCAGATCAAGTTATCAGAAGATGCTAAAGCAAAAACAGCCTTTTCAACCATTGGAGGGCAGTACCAATTCACAGTAATGCCCTTTGGTTTGAAAAATGCACCTGCCACTTTTCAGAGGTTGGTGAATACAGTCCTGCAAGGTTTGGAGGCTTTTAGTGCAGCATATCTAGATGATATAGCTGTCTTTAGCTCTACCTGGTGTAGGAAAGTACCATCTTGCCTGGCATGTTACCCCCATATTTCACTGTATATATGTTGTTTTAGTTGTATGTGTGTAGGAGGCTGGACTGGCTTGTAGTGAGTACCAAGGGGTACTTGCACCTTGCACCAGGCCCAGTTATCCCTTATTAGTGTATAGGGTGTCTAGCAGCTTAGGCTGATAGATAATGGTAGCTTAGCAGAGCAGCTTAGGCTGAACTAGGAGACGTGTGAAGCTACTACAGTACCACTTAGTGTCATATGCACAATATCATAAGAAAACACAATACACAGTTATACTAAAAATAAAGGTACTTTATTTTTATGACAATATGCCAGAGTATCTTAGAGTGTACCCTCAGTGAGAGGATAGGAAATATACACAAGATATATATACACAATAGCAAAAATATGCAGTATAGTCTTAGAAAACAGTGCAAACAATGTATAGTTACAATAGATGCAATGGGGAAACATAGGGATAGGGGCAACACAAACCATATACTCCAAAAGTGGAATGCGAACCACGAATGGACCCCAAACCTATGTGACCTTGTAGAGGGTCGCTGGGACTATTAGAAAATAGTGAGAGTTAGAAAAATAACCCTCCCCAAGACCCTGAAAAGTGAGTGCAAGCCAGGGCCCCAGTGTAGGAGGCTGGACTGGCTTGTAGTGAGTACCAAGGGGTACTTGCACCTTGCACCAGGCCCAGTTATCCCTTATTAGTGTATAGGGTGTCTAGCAGCTTAGGCTGATAGATAATGGTAGCTTAGCAGAGCAGCTTAGGCTGAACTAGGAGACGTGCGAAGCTACTACAGTACCACTTAGTGTCATATGCACAATATCATAAGAAAACACAATACACAGTTATACTAAAAATAAAGGTACTTTATTTTTATGACAATATGCCAAAGTATCTTAGAGTGTACCCTCAGTGAGAGGATAGGAAATATACACAAGATATATATACACAATAGCAAAAATATGCAGTATAGTCTTAGAAAACAGTGCAAACAATGTATAGTTACAATAGGATGCAATGGGGAAACATAGGGATAGGGGCAACACAAACCATATACTCCAAAAGTGGAATGCGAACCACGAATGGACCCCAAACCTATGTGACCTTGTAGAGGGTCGCTGGGACTATTAGACAATAGTGAGAGTTAGCAAAATAACCCTCCCCAAGACCCTGAAAAGTGAGTGCAAAGTGCACTAAAGTTCCCCTAAGGACAAAATAGTCGTGTTAGAGGGAAAATGCAAGGAAAACATAAATCAGCAATGCAACAACGATGGATTCCTGACTGAGGGTACCTGTGGAACAAGGGGACCAAGTCCAAAAGTCACAAGCAGCTCGGAGATGGGCAGATGCCCAAGAAATGCCAGCGGTTGGTGCAAAGAAGCTCTTACTAGGCTGAAGAGCTGTGAATACTGCAGGAACGACAAGGGCTAGAGACTTCCCCTTTGGAGGATGGATCCGTCACGCCTTGGAGAGTCGTGCAGAAGTGTTTTCCCGCCGGATGGACGCCAACAAGCCTTGCTACACGCAAATCGTGCGTTTGGCGTTTTTGGACGCTGCTGGGGCCCAGGAGGGACCAGAAGGTCGCAAATTGGACCTGCAGAGAGAGGGGACGTCGAGCAAGAGAAAGAGCCCTCACCGAAGCAGGTAGCACCCGGAGAAGTTCCAGAAACAGGCACTACGAGGATGCGTGAAACGGTGCTTGCCAAAGTTGCACAAAGGAGTCCCACGTCGCCGGAGACCAACTTAGAAAGTCGTGCAATGCAGGTTAGAGTGCCGTGGACCCAGGTTTGGCTGTGCACACAGGATTTCCGCCGGAAGTGCACAGGGGCCGGAGAAGCTTGCAAAGTCGCGGTTCCCAGCAATGCAGCCCAGCGAGGTGAGGCAAGGACTTACCTCCACCAAACTTGGGCTGAAGAGTCACTGGACTGTGGGGGTCACTTGGACGGTGTCGCTGGATTCGAGGGACCTCGCTCGTCGTGCTGAGAGGAGACCCAAGGGACCGGTAATGCAGCTTTTTGGTGCCTGCGGTTGCAGGGGGAAGATTCCGTCGACCCACGGGAGATTTCTTCGGAGCTTCTGGTGCAGAGAGGAGGCAGACTACCCCCACAGCATGCACAAGCAGGAAAACAGTCGAGAAGGCGGCAGGATCAGCGTTACAGAGTTGCAGTAGTCGTCTTTGCTACTATGTTGCAGGTTTGCAGGCTTCCAGCGCGGTCAGCGGTCGATTCCTTATCAGAAGGTGAAGAGGGAGATGCAGAGGAACTCGGCTGAGCTCATGCATTCGTTATCTGAAGTTTCCCCAGAGACAGAGACCCTAAATAGCCAGAAAAGAGGGTTTGGCTACCTAGGAGAGAGGAAAGGCTACTAACACCTGAAGGAGCCTATCACAAGGAGTCTCTGACGTCACCTGGTGGCACTGGCCACTCAGAGCAGTCCAGTGTGCCAGCAGCACCTCTGTTTCCAAGATGGCAGAGGTCTGGAGCACACTGGAGGAGCTCTGGACACCTCCCAGGGGAGGTGCAGGTCAGGGGAGTGGTCACTCCCCTTTCCTTTGTCCAGTTTCGCGCCAGAGCAGGGGCTAAGGGGTCCCTGAACCGGTGTAGACTGGCTTATGCAGAATTGGGCACATCTGTGCCCAACAAAGCATTTCCAGAGGCTGGGGGAGGCTACTCCTCCCCTGCCTTCACACCATTTTCCAAAGGGAGAGGGTGTTACACCCTCTCTCAGAGGAAATTCTTTGTTCTGCCATCCTGGGCCAGGCCTGGCTGGACCCCAGGAGGGCAGCTGCCTGTCTGAGGGGTTGGCAGCAGCAGCAGCTGCAGAGAAACCCCAGGAAGGGCAGTCTGGCAGTACCAGGGTCTGTGCTACAGACCACTGGGATCATGGAATTGTACCAACAATGCCAGGATGGCATAGAGGGGGCAATTCCATGATCATAGACATGTTACATGGCCATATTCGGAGTTACCATGGTGAGGCTACATATAGGTAGTGACCTATATGTAGTGCACGCGTGTAATGGTGTCCCCGCACTCACAAAGTTCAGTGAATTGGCTCTGAACAATGTGGGGGCACCTTGGCTAGTGCCAGGGTGCCCTCACACTAAGTAACTTTGCACCTAACCTTTACCAGGTAAAGGTTAGACATATAGGTGACTTATAAGTTACTTAAGTGCAGTGTAAAATGGCTGTGAAATAACGTGGACGTTATTTCACTCAGGCTGCAGTGGCAGGCCTGTGTAAGAATTGTCAGAGCTCCCTATGGGTGGCAAAAGAAATGCTGCAGCCCATAGGGATCTCCTGGAACCCCAATACCCTGGGTACCTCAGTACCATATACTAGGGAATTATAGGGGTGTTCCAGTAAGCCAATGTAAATTGGTAAAAATGGTCACTAGCCTGTTAGTGACAATTTTGAAAGAAATGAGAGAGCATAACCACTGAGGTTCTGATTAGCAGAGCCTCAGTGAGACAGTTAGTCACTACACAGGTAACACATTCAGGCACACTTATGAGCACTGGGGCCCTGGGTTACCAGGGTCCCAGTGACACATACAACTAAAACAACATATATACAGTGAAAAATGGGGGTAACATGCCAGGCAAGATGGTACTTTCCTACAATAGGCTAGCAACACCTGAAGGAGCCTATCAGAAGGAGTCTCTGACGTCACCTGATGGCCCTGGCCACTCAGAGCAGTCCAGTGTGCCAGCAGCACCTCTGTTTCCAAGATGGCAGAGGTCTGGAGCACTGCAGCTGCTGCCAACCCCTCAGACAGGCATCTGCCCTCCTGGGGTCCAGCCAGGCTTGGCCCAGGATGGAAGAACAAAGGACTTCCTCTGAGAGAGGGTGTTACACCCTCTCCCTTTGGAAAATGGTGTGAAGGCAGGGGAGGAGTAGCCTCCCCCAGCCTCTGGAAATGCTTTATTGGGCATAGATGTGCCCAATTCTGCATAAGCCAGTCTACACCGGTTCAGGGGACCCCTTAGCCCTGCTCTGGCGCGAAACTGGACAAAGGAAAGGGGAGTGACCACTCCCCTGACCTGCACCTCCACTGGGAGGTGTCCAGAGCTCCTCCAGTGTGCTCCAGACCTCTGCCATCTTGGAAACAGAGGTGCTGCTGGCACACTGGACTGCTCTGAGTGGCCAGTGCCACCAGGTGACGTCAGAGACTCCTTCTGATAGGCTCCTTCAGGTGTTGCTAGCCTATCCTCTCTCCTAGGTAGCCAAACCCTCTTTTCTGGCTATTTAGGGTCTCTGTCTCTGGGGAAACTTTAGATATGAATGCAAGAGCACATAGTAGCTAAGACGACTACTGCAACTCTGTAACGCTGATCCTGCCGCCTTCTCGACTGTTTTCCTGGTGGTGCATGCTGTGGGGGTAGTCTGCCTCCTCTCTGCACTAGAAGCTCCGAAGAAATCTCCAGTGGGTCGACGGAATCTTCCCCCTGAAACCGCAGGCACCAAAAAGCTGCATTTCCAGTCCCTTGGGTCTCCTCTCAGCACGACGAGCGAGGTCCCTCGAATCCAGCAACTCTGTCCAAGTGACTCCCACAGTTCAGTGACTCTTCAGTCCAAGTTTGGTGGAGGTAAGTCCTTGCCTCCCCACGCCAGACTGCATTGCTGGGAACCCCGACTTTTGCAGCTACTCCGGCCCCTGTGCAGTTCAGGCGGAAATCCTTCGTGCACAGCCAAGCCTGGGTCCACGGCACTCTAACCTGCATTGCACGACTTTCTAAGTTGGTGTCTGGCGACGTGGGACTCCTTTGTGTAACTTCGGGTGAGCACAGTTTCACGCATCTTTGTAGTGCCTGTTTCTGGCACTTCTCCAGGTGCTACGTGCTGCTGAGAGGGCTCCTTGTCTTGCTCGACGTCCCCTCTACCTCCTGACGCAATTTGCAACATCCTGGTCATTCCTGGGCCACAGCAGCACCCAAAAACGCTAACCGCACGATTTGCAGCTAGCAAGGCTTGTTGGCATTCTTTCGGCGGGAAAACACTTCTGCGCGACTCTCCACGGCGTGAGGGATGCGTCTTCCAAAGGGGAAGTCTCTAGCCCTTGTCGTTCCTTCAGAAACCTAAGCTTCTTTGCACCCACAGCTGGCATTTCCTGGGCATCTGCCCATCTCCGACTTGCTTGTGACTTTTGGACTTGGTCCCCTTGTTCCACAGGTACCCTCGACTTGAAATCCATCGTTGTTGCATTGCTGGTTTGTGTCTTTCCTGCAGTATTCCCCTATCACGACTTCTTTGTCCTTTGGGGAACTTTAGTGCACTTTGCACTCACTTTTCAGGGTCTTGGGGTGGGCTATTTTTCTAACCCTTACTATTTTCTAATAGTCCCAGCGACCCTCTACAAGGTCACATAGGTTTGGGGTCCATTCGTGGTTCGCATTCCACTTTTGGAGTATATGGTTTGTGTTGCCCCATCCCTATGTGTCCCCATTGCATCCTATTGTAACTATACATTGTTTGCACTGTTTTCTAAGACTATACTGCATATTTTTGGTATTGTGTATATATATCTTGTGTATGTTTCCTATCCTCTCACTGGGGGTACACTCTGAGATACTTTGGCATATTGTCATAAAAATAAAGTACCTTTATTTTTAGTATAATTGTGTATTGTGTTTTCTTATGATATTGTGCATATGACACTAAGTGGTACTGTAGGAGCTTCACTCGTCTCCTAGTTCAGCCTAAGCTGCTCTGCTAAGCTACCATTATCTATCAGCCTATGCTGCTAGACACCCTATACACTAATAAGGGATAACTGGGCCTGGTGCAAGGTGCAAGTACCCCTTGGTACACACTACAAGCCAGTCCAGCCTCCTACACCTATCCTCTCTCCTAGGTAGCCAAACCTCCTTTTCTGGCTATTTAGGGTATCTGCTTTGGGGAATTCCTTAGATAACGAATGCAAGAGCTCATCAGAGTTCCTCTGCATCTCTCTCTTCACCTTCTGCCAAGGAATCAACTGCTGACCGCGCTGGAAGCCTGCAAAACTGCAACAAAGTAGCAAAGACGACTACTGCGACCTTGTAACGCTGATCCTGCCGCCTTCTCGACTGTTTTCCTGGTGGTGCATGCTGTGGGGGTAGTCTGCCTCCTCTCTGCACTAGAAGCTCCAAAGAAATTTCCCGTGGGTCGACGGAATCTTCCCCCTGCAACCGCAGGCACCAAAGAACTGCATCACCGGTCCTCTGAGTCTCCTCTCAGCACGACGAGCGAGGTCCCTTGAACTCAGCAACTCTGTCCAAGTGACTCCCACAGTCCAGTGACTCTTCAGTCCAAGTTTGGTGGAGATAAGTCCTTGCCTCCCCACGCTAGAATGCATTGCTGGGAACCGCGTGTTTTGCAGCTACTCCGGCTCCTGTGCACTCTTCCAGGATTTCCTTTGTGCACAGCCAAGCCTGGGTCCCCGGCACTCTAACCTGCATTGCACAACCTCCTGAGTTGTCCTCCGGTGTCGTGGGATCTCCTTTTTTTACTTTTGGTGAGCTCTGGTTTACTCCTCTTCGTAGTGCCTGTTTCAATACTTCTGCAGGTGCTGCCTGCTTCTGTGAGGGCTACCTATCTTGCTGGGCGCCCCCCCCCCTGTCTCCTCACGCAATTGGCGATATCCTGGTCCGTCCTGGGCCACAGCAGCATCCAAAAACCCTAACCGCGACCGTTGCAGCTAGCAAGGCTTGTTTGCGGTCCTTCTGTGTGGGAACATCTCTGCAAGCTTCTTCACGACGTGGGAAATCCATCCTCCAAAGGGGAAGTTCCTAGTCTTCTTTGTTCTTGCAGAATCCACAGCTTCTACCATCTGGTGGCAGCTTCTTTGCAACCTCAGCTGGCATTTCTTGGGCATCTGCCCACTCCCGACTTGAGTGTGACTCTTGGACTTGGTCCCCTTGTTCCACAGGTACTCTTGTCTGGAAATCCATCGTTGTTGCATTGCTGGTGTTGGTCTTCCTTGCAGAATTCCCCTATCACGACTTCTGTGGTCTCTGGGGAATATAGGTGCACTTTACACCTACTTTTCAGGGTCTTGGGGTGGGCTATGTTTCTAACCCTCACTGTTTTCATACAGTCCCAGCGACCCTCTACAAGCTCACATAGGTTTGGGGTCCATTTGTGGTTCGCCTTCCACTTTTGGAGTATATGGTTTGTGTTGCTCCTATGCCTATGTGCTCTTATTGCAATTTACTGTAACTTTACATTGCTTGCATTACTTCCTTTTGCTATTACTGCATATTTTTGGTATTGTGTACATATCTTTTGTGTATTTGCTATCCTCATACTGAGGGTACTCACCGAGATACTTTTGGCAGATTGTCATAAAAATAAAGTACCTTTATTTTTAGTATATCTGTGTATTGTGTTTTCTTATGATATTTTGCATATGACACCAGTGGTATAGTAGGAGCTTGGCATGTCTCTTAGTTCAGCCTAAGCTGCTCTGCTATAGCTACCTTCTACTAGCCTAAGCTGCTAGAAACACCTCTACTACACTAATAAGGGATAACTGGACCTGGTACACAGTGTAAGTACCCCTTGGTATCCACTACAAGCCATGCCACCTATGTATAGTGCACGCGTGTAATGGTGTCCCCGCACTCACAAAGTCCGGGGAATTTGCCCTGAACAATGTGGGGGCACCTTGGCTAGTGCCAGGGTGCCCACACACTAAGTAACTTTGCACCTAACCTTTACCAGGTAAAGGTTAGACATATAGGTGACTTATAAGTTACTTAAGTGCAGTGGTAAATGGCTGTGAAATAACGTGGACGTTATTTCACTCAGGCTGCAATGGCCTGTGTAAGAATTGTCAGAGCTCCCTATGGGTGGCAAAAGAAATGTTGCAGCCTATAGGGATCTCCTGGAACCCCAATACCCTGGGTACCTCAGTACCATATACTAGGGAATTATGAGGGTGTTCCAGTATGCCAATGTGAATTGGTGAAATTGGTCATTAGCCTGTTAGTGACAATTTAGAAAGCAGAGAGAGCATAACCACTGAGGTTCTGGTTAGCAGAGCCTCAGTGAGACAGTTAGTCATCACACTGGGAACACATACAGGGCACACTCATGAGCACTGGATCCCTGGCTGGCAGGGTCCCAGTGACACATACACTAAAACAACATATATACAGTGAAATATGGGGGTAACATGCCAGGCAAGATGGTACTTTCCTACACTGACTGAAATAGGGACCACTCGCTACATCATAGGGGGAGACTGGAACCTTGCCCGCTACGCCATATTGGACAGGACGGGCCCTATGGATATGGGTAACAACCACGACAGAGCAGTGCTGACAGACTGAACTACTGATGCAGGCTTGGTGGACTACTGGAGACTGATACACCCAAAGGATAAGGAATATACATTCCTGTCGCCTGTTCACGGCACGCAATCTCACCTGGACTATTTCTTATTGTCACACACCGCAGTTCCTCTACTCCTAGATGCCAGTATACTTGAAAGTGGACTTTCAGACCACTCCCCTATTTTACTCCAGATACAAATGGGCCTTGCCTCCCCTGCTCGCAAACCATGGCGCTTCGCGGTGCATAGATATTGCTCTCCTCAAGGGAAAATACAACTGAGGACCCATGTATCCACATATATGGCTGACAACACTGGTACTGTGGCTTCAAAGCGAGTTCTCTGGGTGGCGGCGAAGGTAACTCTGAGAGGTAATATGATGCGCGACGCAGCACTAGCTAATAAGGAAAGGATTACGCGCCAACGAACCCTAGAAGACGACATCCAGAGTCTCACTAGGCTATACACCGCCCAGCCATCCCTAGCACTACGCCGCTCTCTTGAACAAGCCCGAATGGCACATAACAAGCTCTATACTTCTCAGGCGGAATATGCACTACAAAAACTACGCGGCCGCGACTATGAACAAGGCGAGAAAGCGGGACGACTCTTGGCGGCACAACTCCGGCAGAGAGAAGCTGCCTCCGCCATACAGGCCATAACATCCTCCTCGGGAGCAGTATTCACCCACCCACAAGACATCGTGAATGAATTTGCGACCTCTTATCACCATCTCTACACCCCTGAAGTAACGATCAACTTTGCGCAAACTGAGGCCTTTCTCACCACGGCTAAACTACCCGCCTCTCGGAGGCGGGCCAGGCTCTTCTAGAGGGCGACATAAGTAGGGAAGACATAAAGCAAGCCATTAAAAATCTCCCCTACTACAAATCCCTGGGTGAGGACGGCTTCCCTGCTGAATTCTACAGATGGGCAGGGGAAGAGACAGTCACTGCTGTACATGAGGCACTCGTAGAGACATGCCAAGAAGGTTCCTTTGGCGCATTGTCCAATAAGGCCACGATTGTTGTCCTACCCAAACCGGGTAGAGACCCCCTACTCTGCTGCAGCTATCGCCCCATATCCCTCATGAACTATGACGTCAAACTTTTAGCCAGTGTTTTGGCGCTCGCCTGCGCAAAGTGATACCGTCCCTGATCCACAAAACCAAACTGGGGTTTGTACCGGGCCGCACCTCCAGAAACCATATGCGCACTCTATGCCACACCCTATATGAATCGTTAAATATGCCAGAGGAAGACCTGGCCCTGTCCCTAGATGCGGAGAAGGTGTTCGACCGCACTGAATGGCCCTACCCATTCGCCACTATGAAACACTTCGGCCTCGGAGAACACTTTGGGGGTCATTACAACCCTGGCGGACGGTGTTAAAGTGGCAGTAAGACCGCCAACAGGCCGGCGGTAAAAAAATTGGAATTATGACTGTGGCGGAAACTGCAAACAAAGATAGCCACTTTAACACTCCGACTGCCACGGCGGTACAGACAAACAGCGCGGCGGTCACCGCCAACAGACAGACGGAAGACAATGTACCGCCCACAGTATCACAACCTACAATTCCGCCACCTTTTCCTGGGCGGATTCACCGTGGATAAAAACACGGCGGAAACAGCCATTTCAAAGGGAAAACGCTCACCTCTAGACACTCCACGAGGAACGACAACACCATGGAGCCGGAACTCCATATTCTTCCTGCACTAGGCTTCCTGCTCCTATACGAGGATCATCAATGCCGGCGGCGAAGACAACAGTGAGTACTGCACCTACGACATAGGGGAGGGGGAGGGAAAAACACAGGGACACACACAACCAACATCCCAACCCCCACCCCGACCCTCACCCACTACAACACACACACCAATGCATATCCAAACATTACAGTAACAACCCCCAAACCCCCAGGAAGAATGCAAAGACCAAAGGAAATGAGTGGAAGCACTGTAATATATCAAAATACAGTAACCAAATATATACATATATATATATATATATATATATATATATATATATATATATATATATACACATTAAACAAAATATACACGACGATTAGTAGTGCAGGTAATGCACCATTCATTGTCCATGGACCACTGGGCCCAAAATGCATCGGCGAGGCCCACACTAGATACCTGATCAAAATGGAGAGAACACTGCAGGGGCATCCGATAGAAATACAACAGGCACCTCAGGGGGAAGGGAAGGGGGGGCACCTCAGCCGGATGAGTGCACCACGCCAGATCCACGAGGGGGCTCCATGCCCATTGATGTATCCTGGGAGTGCAAAGCCACTGTCTCTCAAGTCTCTACAGTGGGTGGCTTGCCCACTGTACCATCCTGGGGAGTGCAAAGCCACAGTCTCTCAAGTCTCTGCAGTGGGTGGTTTGCCCACTGTACCATCCTGGGGAGTGCAAAGCCAGAGTCTCTCAAGTCTCTACAGTGGGTGGTTTGCCCACTGTACCATCCTGGGGAGTGCAAAGCCACAGTCTCTCAAGTCTCTACAGTGGGTGGTTTGCCCACTGCACCATCCTGGGGAGTGCAAAGCCACAGTCTCTCAAGTAGATGCATGTTTCCAGTGGTTCTGGAGAGGGACTGGTGCCCAGAGTGCTTCATCCTGTTAAGGACAGACGGAGTGGATGCATGTCTCCACTGGTTCTGGAGGGGGACTGGTGCCCAGAGTGCTTCATCCAGTTAGGGACAGACGGAGTGGATGTATGTCTCCACTGGTTCTGGAGGGGGACTGGTGCCCAGAGTGCTTCATCCTGTTAAGGACAGACGGAGTGGATGCATGTCTCCACTGGTTCTGGAGGGGGACTGGTGCCCAGAGTGCATCACTCACCCCGTGACGGTCCCAGTTGCGTCACTGCCCCTGCCGCTCATGGGCTAGCGGTGCTTGAGTTGGCAGTCTTTGCCCTGTTCAGCGGTGCTTGAGTTGGCAGTTTCTGACCTGTTCAGCGGTGCTTGCCATGGCAGTCTTTGCCCTGTTCAGCGGTGCTTGAGTTGGCAGCTTCTGACCTGTTCAGCGGTGCTTGCCATGGCGGTGTTTGCTCTGTTCAGCGGTGCTTGAGTTTGCAGTTTCTGACCTGTTCAGCGGTGCTTGCCCTGTTCAGCGGTGCTTGCCATGGCGGTCTTTGCCCTGTTCAGCGGTGCTTGAGTTTGCAGTTTCTGACCTGTTCAGCGGTGCTTGCCCTGTTCAGCGGTGCTTGCCATGGCGGTCTTTGCCCTGTTCAGCGGTGCTTGAGTTGACAGTTTCTGACCTGTTCAGCGGTGCTTTCCATGGTGGTCTTTGCCTTATTTAGCAGTCCCTGGCCTGTCCAGCGGTGCTTGCCAAGGCGGTCCTTCATTGCCCAGCTGGGCTGGGGCTGGCGGTCCTTCATTGGGCAGCTGGGCTGTGGCTGGCAGGGCCCTCCTGGGCAGCTTGGCTGTGGCTGGCGGGCCCTCCTGGGCAGCTGGGCTGTGGCTGGCGGGGCCCTCCTGGGCAGCTGGGCTGTGGCTGGCGGTGGCCTACTGGCCAGTGACAATTGGGCTGGCCTCCTGGGCAGTGACTCTGGTGGTGGCCTCCTGGCCAGTGATGATTGGGCTGGCCTCCTGGGCAGTGACTCTGGCGGTGGCCTCCTGGCCAGTGACGATTGGGCTGGCCTCCTGGGCAGTGACTCTGGCCGTGGCCTCCTGGCTAGTGACGATTGGGCTGGCTTCCTGGGCAGCGACTCTGGCGGTGGCCTCCTGGCCAGTGACGATTGTGCTGGCCTCCTGGGCAGTGACTCTGGCCGTGGCCTCCTGGCCAGTGACGATTGGGCTGGCGGTGGCCTCCTGGGCAGCGGGGATGATGGCGGTCTTCTCCACCATGCTGCTCCTCCCAGACTTTGGCGATTTCTTCTGCCCCTTCCCCACCTTGGGAGGAGCCACAGCTGAGTCGACACTCCCCCCGGGACCCTTGTGAGCGGCTTTGCTGCCTGGAGTCTTCCCCCTCTCCCACCGGGCACTGTCCAACTTCTGGTGCTTCACAGGGGGGGGGACTGGCTGTGCTGTGGCTCCGTGCCACTCTGGCTGGCCTGGTGGCCGGTGCACTCCACATACCTGTAACAGGCACCACTGGTCCCGGAGATTTTTTGGCTGAGGTGCTAGTACAGGACCTGTGAGTTGGAGGGGGGGGTGGTGGGAAAGAGGTCAAGCTTGGTCAGGAAAGGGCTCTTAGGAACACTGGGACGGGTAGCTGGAGGGGGTTTGGGAGTGGAGGAAGAGGTAGTGGTTGTAGGAGGTGTACGTTTGGTGACTTTGGGTGAAGGTGCATGCGCTGGAGGCTGTCGTGAGGTGGATGGCTGTTGGGTTGGTGTGTGACTGCGTTTGTGTATCTTCGGAGGGGGCGTCACAGACACACTGGGAGAGGACATAGGGGACGTGTAAATGGGAGTGGGGGTGGTGAGTGCACGTGAGCGGGGTGTGCTGGTGGGTGTGCTGGTGCGGGACGTAGTGGCTGTAGTGGTAGTGCATGCAGGTGAGAGTGTAGACGAGACAGGGAGGGAGGATGGAGACAAGGAGGAGGGAGACACAGTGGAAGCAGTGGATGTTGGTGTGTCTGTATGTGTGTGATGCTTGCGTGAGTGCCTGTGGGATGTGTGGTGCTTATGTGTGCCTGAGCTTCCCTTGTGTGGTGAGGTGTGTGTAGGCTGGTCTGATGGTGTGCTTGGGATAGGCTGGGGTACAGGGGATTGGGTCTGGGTGGAGGAAGGTGGAGGGGGGAGGCTAGAGACAGGGACAATGGCTGCCATCAGTGCTGAGGCCAGAGTTTGCAGGGTTCGATGAAGGGCAGCCTGACCAGAATGAATGCCCTCCAGGAATGCATTTGTGTGTTGCAATTCCCTTTCTACACCCTGGATGGCATTCAGAATGGTAGACTGCCCAACAGTGAGGGACCTGAGGAGATCAATGGCCTCCTCACTAAGGGCAGCAAAGATGACAGGGGCTGAGGTGCCTGGGGTGAAGGTGATGCCCACCCTCCTGGGTGAGCGGACACGGGCGAAGGCGGAGGGGCTGCTGTGAGGGCGGTGCTAGTAGGGGGGTGGCGGCTGTACCTGTAGAAGAGGGGGGCACAGATTTTGCCACCACCAGAAGGGAGCTCCCATCGGAGGACGAGTCCGTGTCGCTGGTTGCAGATCCTGTGACCGCCGTGAAGCTCCCCTCACCCTCTGTCCCACTGGTGTATTCCGAGTCCGTTGTGTGGCCCTCCATGACCATTTGGGATGCAGCTCCCTCGTGCTCCGGTGCCACTGTACCTCCGCCTGATGATGCTGATGGACACAAGAACAGGGAGACCACAAAAAGGGGGGGGGCGACTGAAGAAAGACAGTTTGAGTGCATGGCTTACCGCTACCGTTGGCGGACAATACAGACACAGCAGCCCCCTGCACTACGCCGCGCTGTTGGGCTCTTCAGATGCAATTCCTGGGATATGTCCTACATGGCTATGGTCGACATCTGCACACATAGATGACACAGGGGCATGTATACCTGTACTTGGCACTCTACAGAGGTGGGGTGCCACATGGCCTGCATTACGGAGGGGCCTAGCCTACGGAACTCGCCCTGGCCTAGGGAAACCCACAGCCCTCCTCCCCCACCCAGACACCTTCACTGCACGCAAAGTCCGCTGAATGATGTTGTAGTCACCCCCTTGTGTCTGCTGTGATGCCCTCAAGCGCCCATCCAAGTCAGGGTAGGCCACCGCCAGGATCCGGAACATCAGAGGGGTCATGGTTCGACGTTCAACCCTCCCACGTTGGGAGGCTATCCCCAGCTGAGCCTCCGCCGTCTTCTTGCTCCAGCGGCGAATGTCCTCCCATCTTTTCCAGCAGTGGGTGCTCCGTCTGTGGTGGACCCCCAGGGTCCGGACGTCCTTGGCGATGGCATGCCAAATATCCTTCTTCTGGTGGGCGCTGACCTACATAACATGCACAGGGGAAGAAGAGAAGTCATTACCAACTGCACTGTCGAAATGAGTGGCCCACATCACTACCCTTGCCATGTGGCACATGCATTCACAGACCTTCATGCACGCAGAACTGTGCCACCTTCCTTCTTACAACCAGCCCTCTCCACACAGGCATAGCCCATACAACGAGCTACCTGGGTACTTACCTGATGGTCTGGAGGTCCGTTGAGTAGCGTGTACTGGGGGAGGACCTGTAGGAAAGTACCATCTTGCCTGGCATGTTACCCCCATTTTTCACTGTATATATGTTGTTTTAGTTGTATGTGTCACTGGGACCCTGGTAACCCAGGGACCCAGTGCTCATAAGTGTGCCTGAATGTGTTACCTGTGTAGTGACTAACTGTCTCACTGAGGCTCTGCTAATCAGAACCTCAGTGGTTATGCTCTCTCATTTCTTTCCAAATTGTCACTAACAGGCTAGTGACCATTTTTACCAATTTACATTGGCCTACTGGAACACCCTTATAATTCCCTAGTATATGGTACTGAGGTACCCAGGGTATTGGGGTTCCAGGAGATCCCTATGGGCTGCAGCATTTCTTTTGCCACCCATAGGGAGCTCTAACAATTCTTACACAGGCCTGCCACTGCAGCCTGAGTGAAATAACGTCCACGTTATTTCACAGCCATTTTACACTGCACTTAAGTAACTTATAAGTCACCTATATGTCTAACCTTTACCTGGTAAAGGTTAGGTGCAAAGTTACTTAGTGTGAGGGCACCCTGGCACTAGCCAAGGTGCCCCCACATTGTTCAGAGCCAATTCCCTGAACTTTGTGAGTGCGGGGACACCATTAAACGCGTGCACTACATATAGGTCACTACCTATATGTAGCTTCACAATGGTAACTCCGAATATGGCCATGTAACATGTCTATGATCATGGAATTGCCCCCTCTATGCCATCCTGGCATAGTTGGCACAATCCCATGATCCCAGTGGTCTGTAGCACAGACCCTGGTACTGCCAAACGGCCCTTCCTGGGGTTTCACTGCAGCTGCTGCTGCTGCCAACCCCTCAGACAGGCATCTGCCCTCCTGGGGTCCAGCCAGGCCTGGCCCAGGATGGCAGAACAAAGAACTTCCTCTGAGAGAGGGTGTGACACCCTCTCCCTTTGGAAAATGGTGTGAAGGCAGGGGAGGAGTAGCCTCCCCCAGCCTCTGGAAATGCTTTGTTGGGCACAGAGGTGCCCAATTCTGCATAAGCCAGTCTACACCGGTTCAGGAGACCCCTTAGCCCTGCTCTGGCGCGAAACTGGACAAAGGAAAGGGGAGTGACCACTCCCCTGACCTGCACCTCCCCTGGGAGGTGTCCAGAGCTCCTCCAGTGTGCTCCAGACCTCTGCCATCTTGGAAACAGAGGTGCTGCTGGCACACTGGACTGCTCTGAGTGGCCAGTGCCACCAGGTGACGTCAGAGACTCCTTCTGATAGGCTCCTTCAGGTGTTAGTAGCCTATCCTCTCTCCTAGGTAGCCAAACCCTCTTTTCTGGCTATTTAGGGTCTCTGTCTCTGGGGAAACTTTAGATAACGAATGCAAGAGCTCATCCGAGTTCCTCTGCATCTCTCTCTTCACCTTCTGCCAAGGAATCGACTGCTGACCGCGCTGGAAGCCTGCAAACCTGCAACATATTAGCAAAGACGACTACTGCAACTCTGTAGCGCTGATCCTGCCGCCTTCTCGACTGTTTTCCTGGTGGTGCATGCTGTGGGGGTAGTCTGCCTCCTCTCTGCACTAGAAGCTCCGAAGAAATCTCCCGTGGGTCGACGGAATCTTCACCCTGCAACCGCAGGCACCAAAAAGCTGCATTACCGGTACCTTGGGTCTCCTCTCAGCACGACGAGCGAGGTCCCTCGAATCCAGCGACTCTGTCCAAGTGACCCCCACAGTCCGTGACTCTTCAGTCCAAGTTTGGTGGAGGTAAGTCCTTGCCTCACCTCGCTGGGCTGCATTGCTGGGAACCGCGACTTTTGCAGCTACTCCGGCCCCTGTGCACTTTCGGCGGAAATCCTTCGTGCACAGCCAAGCCTGGGTCCACGGCACTCTAACCTGCATTGCACGACTTTCTAAGTTGGTCTCCGGCGACGTGGGACTCCTTTGTGCGACTTCGGGTGAGCACCATTTCACGCATCCTCGTAGTGCCTGTTTCTGGCACTTCTCCAGGTGCTACCTGCTGCTGAGAGGGCTCCTTGTCTTGCTCGACGTCCCCTCTCTCTCCTGGTCCAATTTGCGACCTCCTGGTCCCTCCAGGGCCACAGCAGCGTCCAAAAACGCTAACCGCACGATTTGCAGCTAGCAAGGCTTGTTGGCATTCTTTCGGCGGGAAAACACTTCTGCACGACTCTCCACGGAGAGAGGGATCCGTCCACCAAAGGAGAAGTCTCTAGCCCTTTTCGTTCCTGCAGAAACCTCAGCTTCTTCTGTTCAGTAGAAGCTTCTTTGCACCCGCAGCTGGCATTTCCTGGGCATATGCCCATCTCCGACTTGCTTGTGACTTTTGGACTTGGTCCCCTTGTTCCACAGGTACCCTAGATTGGAAATCCACAGTTGTTGCATTGTTGGTTTGTGTCTTTCCTGCATTATTCCTCTAACACGACTTCTTTGTCCTTAGGGGAACTTTAGTGCACTTTGCACTCACTTTTCAGGGTCTTGGGGAGGGTTATTTTTCTAACTCTCACTATTTTCTAATAGTCCCAGCGACCCTCTACAAGGTCACATAGGTTTGGGGTCCATTCGTGGTTCGTATTCCACTTTTGGAGTATATGGTTTGTGTTGCCCCTATCCCTATGTTTCCCCATTGCATCCTATTGTAACTATACATTGTTTGCACTGTTTTCTAAGACTATACTGCATATTTTTGCTATTGTGTATATATATCTTGTGTATATTTCCTATCCTCTCACTGAGGGTACACTCTAAGATACTTTGGCATATTGTCATAAAAATAAAGTACCTTTATTTTTAGTATAACTGTGTATTGTGTTTTCTTATGATATTTTGCATATGACACTAAGTGGTACTGTAGTAGCTTCACACGTCTCCTAGTTCAGCCTAAGCTGCTCTGCTAAGCTACCATTATCTATCAGCCTAAGCTGCTAGACACCCTATACACTAATAAGGGATAACTGGGCCTGGTGCAAGGTGCAAGTACCCCTTGGTACTCACTACAAGCCAGTCCAGCCTCCTACAGGACCCCGTCGACGAGCTTCTCCAACTCCTCTGCAGTGAAGGCAGGGGACCTTTCCCCAGACGCACAAACCATTGTCTCTTCCAGACCGAGGTCACAGCAGCACTTGCAGTGTAGGTCCTCTCCTGTTGAAAATCAGGTATCGAGTGATTGAACAGATAGAAAATGGCGGTCACGTCCGCGGCGGTGCGTACCATCACCGCCGGCGTACATCGTCATTGGCTCCTGGGACCCATGGGTCCAATGTTAACCAATGCAGCATTTTGCCCCGGTCTTCGACCGTCTAATGCGACAGTGTAGAACGCCAGCGCAGTTCCCTCACATCCCATTGTCCCACTTTAGAGGTCTGGCAGCCGCCATTTCAGGGGCCCACATGGCCTGATTCACAACTGCGTCACACAGACCTAGGCCTTGTCGCACAACACAAATACAGGCCAGATTCTGTGTATGAATGGTGTTCTGTGTAGACTGTGGGTACATACCTCTGAGTTGTTTGACTCTGTGGTCGCTGTTGTCCTTCCTAGGCACCGTCTGATGGGACATGTGAGGAGATGGCGGAATCCTCCGGTGTACTGACCGCTGGTGGACCTGTCGACAATGGAGGAGCGACATTTGATCATCACCTACAGTTTTGACCGTGTCACAATCCTGGAACTGTGTGCCCAGTTGGAGCCTGACCTGATGTCAGCAATCCGCCATCCCCCCTCAAGTGCAGGTGCTATCATTGCTCCATTTCCTTGCAAGTGGGTCCTTTGAAACAACAGTGGCCATGGCATCAGGGATGTCCCAGCCTATGTTTTCCAACGTGTTGTCCAGAGTGTTGTCTGCCCTGCTGAAACACATGCGGAGCTACATCGTTTTCCCTCAGGTGGAGGATTTGCCTACAGTTAAAGGTGACTTCTATGCCCTTGGACATATCCGCAACATCATAGGTGCCATTGATGGGGCCCATGTAGCTCTGGTACCCCCCCACAGGAGTGAACAGGAGTACAGGAACCGGAAGAGTTATCATTCGATGAATGTACAGATGGTATGTTTGGCAGACCAGTACATCTCCCAGGTAAATGCTATGTTCCCTGGCTCTGTGCATGACGCCTACATCCTGTGGAATAGCAGCATCCCTTATGTGATGGGTCAACTCCAGAGGCACCGGGTGTGGCTATTAGGGGACTCTGGTTACCCCAACCTGTCATGGCTACTGACCCCAGTGAGGAATCCCAGGACCAGGGCAGAGGAACACTACAATGAGGCCCATGGGCGGACTAGGAGGGTGATCGAACGCACCTTCGGCCTCCTGAAGGCCAGGTTTAGGTGCCTCCACATGACAGGTGGTTCCCTGTTCTACTCACCAAGGAAGGTGTGCCAGATCATCGTGGCCTGCTGTATGCTTCACAACTTGGCTTTGCGATGACAGGTGCCTTTTCTGCAGGAGGATGGTCCAGATGACGGTGTTGTGGCAGCTGTGGAGCCTGTGGACAGTGATGAGGAGGAAGCAGAGGAAGAAGACATTGACAACAGGGACTCAGTTATCCAGCAATATTTCCAGTGACACACAGGTGAGAACACATTCCTGCCTACTACAAGTACTTTCACACTTCTACCTCTATCCTGTCTGTCGATTTCAACCAGTATATGGTAACTGAGTTGTACATTTCCATTACGGTTTCACAGGTGTAATTTCCAACGTGTGTCATCTGCTTAGATTCCTCATGGACTTGAGATGTGTGACATAGGTATGTTGACATTACATTTGAGAACACATTTTGTCACTGTCATTGCTAATACACATTTTCGAAATCACAGACTGACTCCAGATTGTTTTGAGCTTCAAGGGTGTTTATTGCAGTGCTCAGTAATGGAGGGGGGTTGTACAATGGTGAGGGGTGATGGTGGAGGAATGTCCCTGGCAGAGTCCAGTCTATTAGTCTCACAGGTGGATTGCCCATATGGGCATAGGAAGTGGAGCTGGGGCAGTTCCAATATAGACAGGGTTACAAAGTGGGACAGTAGGATGACAATCAGGGTGGTCTCATTTCTTGGCGGGGGTCTTGGCATTGTGCTCTGTCTTGTTCCTGGATCTCAGGGACCGTTTGCGGGGTGGTTCTCCGTCTGCAGGGGGTGGGGTGCTGGTGTGGTGGTCCTGTGGCAGTGCCTCCTGTCCACTAGCGCCGGCGGAGGTGGTGGGCAGTTCTTCGTCCATGCTAGTGTCAGGGGCCCCTTGGAGTGCCACAGTGTCCCTCCTGGTGTTAAGTATCTCCTTCAGCACCCCTACGATGGTGCCCAGGGCGGTGCTGATGGTTCTGAGTTCCTCCCTGAACCTCAAATACTGTTCCTCCTGCAGCCGCTGGGTCTCCTGAAACTTGGCCAGGACCATTGCCATCGTCTCCTGGGAGTGGTGGTATGCTCCCATGATGGAGGAGAGGGCCTCGTGGAGAGTGGGTTCCCTAGGCCTGTCCGCCCCCTGTCGCACAGCAGGCCTCCCAGTTCCCCTGTGTCCTGGGCCTCCGTCCCCTGGACCATGTGCCCACTACCACTGCCCCCAGGTCCCTGTTGTTGTTGGGTTGGTGGGTTATCCTGGGTTCCCTGTAGTGGTGGACACACAGCTGATTGACGTGTCCTGTCTACGGAGGTATGGGCCCGCTGGGTGGGTGCTGTGCTGGTGTTACCAGAGGGTGGAAGGTCTGTGTTGGCCTGTGACTGGGTGTGGGGAACTGTAGGAAAGTACCATCTTGCCTGGCATGTTACCCCCATATTTCACTTTATATATGTTGTTTTAGTGTATGTGTCACTGGGACCCTGCCAGCCAGGGCCCCAGTGCTCATAAGTGTGCCCTGTATGTGTTTCCTGTGTGATGACTAACTGTCTCACTGAGGCTCTGCTAACCAGAACCTCAGTGGTTATGCTCTCTCTGCTTTCCAAATTGTTACTAACAGGCTAGTGACCAATTTTACTAATTCACATTGGCATACTGGAACACCCTTATAATTCCCTAGCATTTGGTACTAAGGTACCCAGGGTATTGGGGTTCCAGGAGATCCCAATGGGCTGCAGCATTTCTTTTGCCACCCATAGGGAGCTCTAACAATTCTTACACAGGCCTGCCACTACAGTCTGAGTGAAATAACGTCCACGTTATTTCACAGCCATTTACCACTGCACTTAAGTAACTTATAAGTCACCTATATGTCTAACCTTTACCTGGTAAAGGTGGGGTGCTAAGTTATTTAGTGTGTGGGCACCCTGGCACTAGCCAAGGTGCCCCCACATTGTTCAGGGCAAATTCCCCGGACTCTGTGAGTGCGGGGACACCATTACACGTGTGCACTATACATCGGTCACTACCTATGTATAGCGTCATAATGGTAACTCCGAACATGGCCATGTCTAAGATCATAGAATTGTCACCCCAATGCCATTCTGGCATTGGGGAGACAATTCCATGATCCCCCGAGTCTCTAGCACAGACCCGGGTACTGCCAAACTACCTTTCCCTGGGTTTCACTGCAGCTGCTGCCAACCCCTCAGACAGGTTTCTGCACTCCTGGGGTCCAGCCAGGCTTGGCCCAGGAAGGCAGAACAAAGGACTTCCTCAGAGAGAGGGTGTTACACCCTCTCCTTTTGGAAAAAGGTGTCAGGGCTGGGGAGGAGTAGCCTTCCCCAGCCTCTGGAAATGCTTTGATGGACACAGATGGTGCCCATCTCTGCATAAGCCAGTCTACACCGGTTCAGGGATCCCCCAGCCCTGCTCTGGCGCGAAACTGGACAAAGGAAAGGGGAGTGACCACTCCCCTGGCATGCACCTCCCAGGGGAGGTGCCCAGAGCTCCTCCAGTGTGTTCCAGACCTCTGCCATCTTGGAAACAGAGGTGCTGCTGGCACACTGGACTGCTCTGAGTGGCCAGTGCCACCAGGTGACGTCAGAGACTCCTTCTGATAGGCTCTTACCTGTGTTGCTAGCCTATCCTCTCTCCTAAGTAGCCAAACCTCCTTTTCTGGCTATTTAGGGTCTCTGCTTTGGGGAATTCTTTAGATAACGAATGCAAGAGCTCATCAGCGTTCCTCTGCATCTCTCTCTTCACCTTCTGCCAAGGAATCGACTGCTGACCGCGCTGGAAGCCTGCAAAACCGCAACAAAGTAGCAAAGACGACTACTGCAACTCTGTAACGCTGATCCTGCCGCCTTCTCGACTGTTTTCCTGGTGGTGCATGCTGTGGGGGTAGTCTGCCTCCTCTCTGCACTAGAAGCTCCGAAGAAATCTCCCGTGGGTCGACGGAATCTTCCCCCTGCAACCGCAGGCACCAAAAAGCTGCATTACCGGTCCCTTGGGTCTCCTCTCAGCACGACGAGCGAGGTCCCTCGAATCCAGCAACTCTGTCCAAGTGACTCTCACAGACCAGTGACTCTTCAGTCCAAGTTTGGTGGAGGTAAGTCCTTGCCTCCCCCCGCCAGACTGCATTGCTGGGAACCGTGACTTTTGCAGCTACTCCGGCCTCCGTGCACTTCCGGCGGAAATCCTTTGTGCACAGTCCAGCCTGGGTCCACGGCACTCTAACCTGCATTGCACGACCTCCTAAGTTGTTCTCCGGCAACGTGGGACTTCTTTGTGCGACTTCAGGTGAGCACCGTTTCACACATCCTCGTAGTGCCTGTTTCTGGCACTTCTGTGGGTGCTACCTGCTGCTGAGAGGGCTCCTTGTCTTGCTTGACGTCCCCTCTACCTTCTGACGCAACGTGTGACATCCTGGTCCTTCCTGGGCCACAGCAGCGTCCAAAAACGCTAACCGCACAATTTGCAGCTAGCAAGGCTTGTTGGCATTCTTTCGGCGGGAAAACACTTTTGCACGACTCTCCACGGCGAGCGGGACCCGTCCAACAAAGGGGAAGTCTCTAGCCCTTTTCGTTCCTGCAGAAACTTCAGCTTCTTCTGTTCAGTAGAAGCTTCTTTGCACCCACAGCTGGCATTTCCTGGGCATCTGCCCATCTCCGACTTGCTTGTGACTTTTGGACTTGGTCCCCTTGTTCCACAGGTACCCTAGATTGGAAATCCATCGTTGTTGTATTGTTGGTTTGTGTCTTTCCTGCATTATTCCTCTAACATGACTTCTTTGTCCTTAGGGGAACTTTAGTGCACTTTTCACTCACTTTTCAGGGTCTTGGGGAGGGTTATTTTCCTAACTCTCACTATTTTCTAATAGTCTCAGTGACCCTCTACAAGGTCACATAGGTTTGGGGTCCATTTGTGGTTCGCATTCCACTTTTGGAGTATATGGTTTGTGTTGCCCCTATCCCTATGTGTCCCCTTTGCATCCTATTGTAACTATACATTGCTTGCACTGTTTTCTAAGACTATACTGCATATTTTTGGTATTGTGTATATATATCTTGTGTATATTTCCTATCCTCTCACTGAGGGTACACTCTGAGATACTTTGGCATATTGTCATAAAAATAAAGTACCTTTATTTTTAGTATAACTGTGTATTGTGTTTTCTTATGATATTGTGCATATGACACTAAGTGGTACTGTAGGAGCTTCACTCGTCTCCTAGTTCAGCCTAAGCTGCTCTGCTAAGCTACCATTATCTATCAGCCTAAGCTGCTAGACACCCTATACACTAATAAGGGATAACTGGGCCTGGTGCAAGGTGCAAGTACCCCTTGGTACTCACTACAAGCCAGTCCAGCCTCCTACATTGGTTGTGCAGCGGTGGGATAAGTGCTTTGAGACTACTTACCACTCTTGTCATTGTACTTTCCATAAGAGAAAAATATACAAAACAAGTTCAGTGTATATACACATAACCAAAAAGTTTTGCATTTCCTCTTTTCACTCTTTTCTAAGTTCTGAAAAGTACTTCTAAACTTTCTAAAAAGTTCTAAAAAGTTTAAAAAGTTTTTTTTTCTGTCTTTCTAAAAGTTCTGAAAACTTTGTTCTCTTTTTCTATCACTTTAACTCTCTCTAAAAATGTCTGGCACAGGCCAAAATGTTGTCCAAACTTGAATATGACCACCTTAGCTGGAAAGGAACAAGGAGTCTCTGTGTAGAGAGAGGTTTGAGTGTAGGGAAGAATCCTTCCTTGGAATTGTTACTTAACATGCTTAGAGAACAAGATAAGGCTAAAAGTGCCCCATCTGTTGAAAAAGTAGCTAATGGTTCCCAATCTGATCCAGGGACTCCCCCAGGAAAAGGTTCAGGAAAGAAACTTCTTAGCCTTCCCATTACAAGACAGTCTAGCATAGTTGGTACTGAGGTGGAGTCACATCATACAGATGATGTGCTCTCACATTACTCTGTCAGCCAAGCTGTTAGGGTGCCCTCTGTAAGGGACAGGTCTCCTTCTGTTCATTCCCATCATACCTCTGTATCTAGAAATGTCCCTCCCACCAACCCTGATGACAGATTGTTAGAAAGGGAACTCAATAAGTTGAGGGTGGAACAAACCAGACTGAAGCTTAAAAAGCAACAGCTGGATTTGGATAGACAGTCTTTAGAACTAGAGAAGGAAAGACAGAAGTTGGGTTTTGAAACCCATGGTGGCAGCAGCAGTATTCCCCATAATCATCCTGCAAAAGAGCATGATTCCAGGAATCTGCACAAGATAGTTCCCCCTTATAAGGAGGGGGATGACATTAACAAGTGGTTTGCTTCACTTGTGAGGGTGCCTGTGTTGTACAGGATGTCCCTCAAAGGCAGTGGGCTGCTATCCTATGGCTATCATTTAGTGGAAAAGGTAGGGATAGGCTCCTTACTGTGAAAGAAAGTGATGCCAATAATTTTACAGTTCTTAAGAATGCACTCCTGGATGGTTATGGCTTAACCACTGAACAATACAGGATAAAGTTCAGAGAGACCAAAAAGGAGTCTTCACAAGACTGGGTTGATTTCATTGACCATTCAGTGAAGGCCTTGGAGGGGTGGTTACATGGCAGTAAAGTTACTGATTATGACAGCCTGTATAACTTGATCCTGAGAGAGCATATTCTTAATAATTGTGTGTCAGATTTGTTGCACCAGTACTTGGTGGACTCTGATCTGACCTCTCCCCAAGAGTTGGGAAAGAAGGCAGACAAATGGGTGAGAACAAGGGTGAACAGAAACGTTCATACAGGGGGTGACAAAGAGAACAACAAGAAGAAAGATGGTGAAAAATCTCAAGATAAGCATGGGGATAAGGGTAAAACCAAAGGTCCCACTTCAAATCTTAAACACTCTTCAGGGGGTGGAGATAAAACAAATTCTTCCTCTTCTTCTCAACCTACACAATTTAAAAAGCCTTGGTGCTTTGTGTGTAAAAACAGAGGCCATAGGCCCGGGGATAAGTCCTGTCCAGGTAAACCCCCTGAGCCTACCACCACTAATACATCAAGCTCTAGTGCCCCTAGCAGCAGTGGTACTAGTGGTGGGACTGCTGGCAACAGTCAAGTTAAGGGTGTAGTTGGGTTCACTTATGGGTCCTTAGTAGAAACTGGGGTAGTCAGTCCCAAGACAGTTTCTGTCACACCTAGTGGCATTGGCCTTGCCACACTGGCTGCTTGTCCCCTTACAATGGATAAGTACAGGCAGACAGTTTCAATAAATGGTGTTGAGGCCTTGGCCTACAGGGACACAGGTGCCAGTATCACTTTGGTGACTGAAAACCTAGTGCACCCTGATCAACACATCATTGGACAACAGTATATGATTATTGATGTCCATAACTCCACTAAGTTTCTTCCCTTAGCTATAATTCAGTTTAGTTGGGGTGGAGTTACAGGCCCTAAGCAGGTGGTGGTATCACCTAGCTTACCTGTAGACTGTCTCTTAGGTAATGACCTAGAAGCCTCAGGTTGGGCTGATGTAGAGTTTTATGTCCATGCAGCCATGCTGGGCATCCCAGAGGAATTGTTCCCTCTCATTTCTACTGAAATGAAAAAGCAAAAGAGAGAAGGCCTGAAAACTCAAGATCCCTCTCCATCAACAGGTAAAAAGGGTATCACAGTATCCCCTAACCACCCTACCATTCAGGATACCATTCCTGTGGTGGAAGAAACCTCTCCTGGGGTGGCACCTGTTCCAAGGGAATCATCAGTTGGCAAAACTGTACTCCCTGAGGTAGAAGTACCTCTCTGTGGGATCACTAACATTGGTGAGAAAAAGAGCACCATTTTAGTTAACATGGAGCATCCCTCCAACCCTCCCAGAGAAACTTTAGTGCAGAAAACCTGCACTGCCTCACAACACTTAGGACAGCATCCCTGCCCTAGTGTGGAGCTCATAGGACAGAATCCCTGCCCTGCTCCAACTCAAGAGAAACAGCATCCCTGTTCTCTCTTCCAGCCATATGGACAAGGTTTTTGCCCAGCTATGGCTTTATTGAGACAGCATCCCTGTCTGGCATTTCCATAATTACAAATAGGTTCAGTGGACAGTTCCCACTGCTCTAAACTAAAACTTACTGATAGAAACTCTGAAAATACATCTTCACATTGTTGCTTAGCTAAAAAACCTCAAACAGGGTGGTTTACATCCCCAAAGGGAAGTAACCATATAGTGGATGTAGGAGGCTGGACTGGCTTGTAGTGAGTACCAAAGGGGTACTTGCACCTTGCACCAGGCCCAGTTATCCCTTATTAGTGTATAGGGTGTCTAGCAGCTTAGGCTGATAGATAATGGTAGCTTAGCAGAGCAGCTTAGGCTGAACTAGGAGACGTGTGAAGCTACTACAGTACCACTTAGTGTCATATGCACAATATCATAAGAAAACACAATACACAGTTATACTAAAAATAAAGGTACTTTATTTTTATGACAATATGCCAAAGTATCTTAGAGTGTACCCTCAGTGAGAGGATAGGAAATATACACAAGATATATATACACAATAGCAAAAATATGCAGTATAGTCTTAGAAAACAGTGCAAACAATGTATAGTTACAATAGGATGCAATGGGGAAACATAGGGATAGGGGCAACACAAACCATATACTCCAAAAGTGGAATGCGAACCACGAATGGACCCCAAACCTATGTGACCTTGTAGAGGGTCGCTGGGACTATTAGAAAATAGTGAGAGTTAGAAAAATAACCCTCCCCAAGACCCTGAAAAGTGAGTGCAAAGTGCACTAAAGTTCCCCTAAGGACAAAATAGTCGTGTTAGAGGAATAATGCAGGAAAGACACAAACCAGCAATGCAACAACTGTGGATTCCCAATCCAGGGTACCTGTGGAACAAGGGGACCAAGTCCAAAAGTCACAAGCAAGTCGGAGATGGGCAGATGCCCAGGAAATGCCAGCTGCGGGTGCAAAGAAGCTTCGACTGGACAGAAGAAGCTGAGGTTTCTGTAGGAACGAAAAGGGCTAGAGACTTCCCCTTTGGTGGACGGATCCCTCTCGCCTTAGAGAGTCGTGCAGAAGTGTTTTCCCGCCGGAAGGATGCCAACAAGCCTTACTAGACGCAAATTGTGCGTTGGCGTTTTTGGACGCTGCTGGGGCCCAGAAAGGACCAGGAGGTCGCAAATTGGACCTGAAGAGAGAGGGAACGTCGATCAAGACAAAGAGCCCTCACTGAAGCAGGTAGCACCCGGAGAAGTGCCAGAAACAGGCACTACAAGGATGCGTGAAACGGTGCTCGCCGAAGTTGCACAAAGGAGTCCCACGTCGCCGGAGACCAACTTAGAAAGTCGTGCAATGCAGGTTAGAGTGCCGTGGACCCAGGCTTAGCTGTGCACAAAGGATTTCCGCCGGAAGTGCACAGGGGCCGGAGTAGCTGCAAAGTCGCAGTTCCCAGCAATGCAGCCCAGCGAGGTGAGGCAAGGACTTACCTCCACCAAACTTGGGCTGAAGAGTCACTGGACTGTGGGGGTCACTTGGACAGAGTCGCTGGATTCGAGGGACCTCGCTCGTCGTGCTGAGAGGAGACCCAAGGGACCGGTGATGCAGCTTTTTGGTGCCTGCGGTTGCAGGGGGAAGATTCCGTCGACCCACGGGAGATTTCTTCGGAGCTTCTGGTGCAGAGAGGAGGCAGGCTACCCCCACAGCATGCACAAGCAGGAAAACAGTCGAGAAGGCGGCAGGATCAGTGTTACAGAGTTGCAGTAGTCATCTTTGCTACTATGTTGCAGGTTTGCAGGCTTCCAGCGCGGTCAGCAGTCGTTTCCTTATCAGAAGGTGAAGAGAGAGATGCAGAGGAACTCGGCTGAGCTCATGCATTCGTTATCTACAGTTTCCCCAGAGACAGAGACCCTAAATAGCCAGAAAAGAGGGTTTGGCTACCTAGGAGAGAGGAAAGGCTACTAACACCTGAAGGAGCCTATCAGCAGGAGTCTCTGACGTCACCTGGTGGCACTGGCCACTCAGAGCAGTCCAGTGTGCCAGCAGCACCTCTGTTTCCAAGATGGCAGAGGTCTGGAGCACACTGGAGGAGCTCTGGACACCTCCCAGGGGAGGTGCAGGTCAGGGGAGTGGTCACTCCCCTTTCCTTTGTCCAGTTTCGCGCCAGAGCAGGGGCTAAGGGGTCCCTGAACCGGTGTAGACTGGCTTATGCAGAATTGGGCACATCTGTGCCCAACAAAGCATTTCCAGAGGCTGGGGGAGGCTACTCCTCCCCTGCCTTCACACCATTTTCCAAAGGGAGAGGGTGTCACACCCTCTCTCAGAGGAAGTTCTTTGTTCTGCCATCCTGGGCCAGGCCTGGCTGGACCCCAGGAGGGCAGCTGCCTGTCTGAGGGGTTGGCAGCAGCAGCAGCTGCAGTGAAACCCCAGGAAGGGCAGTCTGGCAGTGCCAGGGTCTGTGCTACAGACCACTGGGATCATGGAATTGTACCAACAATGCCAGGATGGCATAGAGGGGGCAATTCCATGATCATAGACATGTTACATGGCCATATTCGGAGTTACCATGGTGAAGCTACATATAGGTAGTGACCTATATGTAGTGAACGCGTGTAATGGTGTCCCTGCACTCACAAAGTTCAGTGAATTGGCTCTGAACAATGTGGGGGCACCTTGGCTAGTGCCAGGGTGCCCTCACACTAAGTAACTTTGCACCTAACCTTTACCAGGTAAAGGTTAGACATATAGGTGACTTATAAGTTACTTAAGTGCAGTGTAAAATGGCTGTGAAATAACGTGGACGTTATTTCACTCAGGCTGCAGTGGCAGGCCTGTGTAAGAATTGTCAGAGCTCCCTATGGGTGGCAAAAGAAATGCTGCAGCCCATAGGGATCTCCTGGAACCCCAATACCCTGGGTACCTCAGTACCATATACTAGGGAATTATAAGGGTGTTCCAGTAAGCCAATGTAAATTGGTAAAAATGGTCACTAGCCTGTCAGTGACAATTTGGAAAGAAATGAGAGAGCATAACCACTGAGGTTCTGATTAGCAGAGCCTCAGTGAGACAGTTAGTCACTACACAGGTAACACATTCAGGCACACTTATGAGCACTGGGGCCCTGGGTTACCAGGGTCCCAGTGACACATACAACTAAAACAACATATATACAGTGAAAAATGGGGGCAACATGCCAGGCAAGATGGTACTTTCCTACACAACCCCCCCCCCCAAACGAAGGACAATAAGACTAGCCATTACCTGATGAGTCTTCATTGTCTAAGTGGAAATATCTGGAGAGTCCATCTGCATTGGAGTGGCTACTCCCAGGTCTATGTTCCACTGTATAGTCCATTCCCTGTAGGGATATGGACCACCTCAACAATTTAGGATTTTCACCTTTCATTTGTTTTAGCCAAAGTAGAGGTTTGTGGTCTGTCTGAACAATGAAGTGAGTGCCAAACAGGTATGGCCTCAACTTCTTCAGAGCCCAGACCACAGCAAAGGCCTCCCTCTCAATGGCAGACCAACGCTTTTCTCTAGGGGTCAACCTTCTACTAATAAAAGCAACAGGTTGATCCTGGCCCTCAGAATTAAGTTGTGATAGGACTGCCCCTACTCCTAATTCAGATGCATCAGTTTGGACATAGAATTTTTTAGAGTAACAAGGGCTTTTCAGGACAGGTGCAGAGCACATGGCCTGCTTCAGCTCCTCAAAAGCTTTCTGACAGCTTGCTGTCCATAATACCTTTTTAGGCATTTTCTTGGGTGTGAGGTCATTAAGAGGGGCTGCAATGGAGCCATAGTTCTTAATGAACCTCCTGTAATACCCAGTGAGGCCTAGGAAGGCTCTCACCTGAGTCTGAGTGGTAGGGGGAACCCAATCAATAATAGTTTGGATTTTCCCCTGAAGTGGTGCAATCTGTTCCCCACCAACAAGGTGTCCCAGATAAACCACCTTACCCTGCCCTATCTGGCACTTTGAAGCCTTGATAGTGAGGCCTGCCTTTTGCAGGGCCTCCAAAACTTTCCATAGGTGGACCAGGTGATCATCCCAGCTGGAGCTAAAGACAGCTATATCGTCCAAATATGCTGCACTGAAAGCTTCCAGCCCTTGCAGGACTGTGTTCACCAACCTCTGAAAAGTGGCAGGTGCATTTTTCAAACCAAAAGGCATTACAGTAAACTGGTAATGTCCTCCAATGGTAGAAAATGCAGTCTTAGGTTTAGCATCTTCTGTCAATTTGATCTGCCAATACCCTGCAGTCAAATCAAAAGTGCTTAGATACTTGGCAGATGCCAGTGTATCTATAAGCTCATCTGCCCTGGGTATAGGGTGAGCATCAGTTTTGGTTACCAAGTTGAGACCTCTATAGTCTACACAAAACCTAATTTCCTTCATTCCATCTTTAGAATTGGGTTTTGGTACCAGTACCACAGGAGAAGCCCATGGACTGTCAGAATGCTCAACCACTCCTAGTTCTAACATTTTCTGAACTTCTTGCTTTATGCAGTCCCTGACATGGTCAGGCTGCCTATAGATCTTACTTTTGACAGGTAAACTGTCTCCAGTATCTATAGTGTGCTCACACCAAGAAGTGGTGCCTGGCACAGTAGAGAAGAGTTCTGAAAATTGTCCTAGGAGATTTATGCAATTATCTTTCTGCTCAGCAGTAAGACAATCAGCCAAAACTACACCTTCCACAAGAGCATCTTGTTCTGTGGAAGAGAAGAGATCAGGTAGAGGATCACTGTCTTCTTCCTGTCCCTCATCTGTTGCCATGAGCAGGGTGAGATCAGCCCTGTCATAGTAGGGTTTCAGGCGGTTGACATGGAGCACCCTAAGGGGACTCCTGGCAGTGCCTAAGTCAACCAAGTAGGTGACTTCACCCTTCTTTTCAACAATTGTGTGGGGTCCACTCCATTTATCTTGGAGTGCTCTTGGGGCCACAGGCTCCAAGACCCACACTTTCTGCCCTGGTTGGTACTGAACCAAAACAGCCTTCTGATCATGCCATTGCTTCTGGAGCTCTTGGCTGGCCTGAAGGTTTTTACTGGCCTTTTTCATGTACTCAGCCATCCTTGATCTGAGGCCAAGTACATAATCCACAATATCCTGCTTAGGAGCTTTTAAAGGTTGTTCCCAACCCTCCTTTACAAGTGTGAGTGGACCCCTAACAGGGTGTCCAAAAAGAAGTTCAAAGGGGCTGAAGCCCACTCCTTTCTGGGGTACCTCCCTGTAGGCAAAAATGAGGCATGGTAGAAGGATATCCCATCTCCTGCGGAGTTTTTCAGGGAGACCCATAATCATGCCTTTGAGAGTTTTATTAAATCTCTCCACCAGTCCATGTGTTTGTGGATGATAGGGTGTTGTGAACTTGTAAGTTACACCACACTCCTTCCACATGGCCTTTAAGTATGCAGACATGAAATTGCTTCCCCTGTCTGATACTACTTCCTTTGGGAAGCCCACCCTGGAAAATATTCCCAGGAGGGCCTTTGCCACTGCAGGTGCTGTAGTGGTCCTTAAAGGAATAGCTTCAGGATATCTTGTGGCATGGTCCACTACCACTAAGATAAACCTATTGCCTGAAGCAGTAGGAGGGTCAAGGGGGCCAACTATGTCAACCCCTACCCTTTCAAAGGGAACCCCAACCACAGGCAGTGGGATAAGGGGTGCCTTTGGAGTGCCACCTGTCTTGCCACTGGCTTGACAGGTTTCACAGGACTTACAAAATTCCTTTGTGTCCTCAGACATCCTAGGCCAATGAAACAGGGGAACAAGCCTGTCCCAAGTTTTCATTTGTCCTAGATGCCCAGCTAAGGGAATGTCATGTGCCAGTGTTAAGAGGAACTTTCTGTACTCCTGAGGAATCACTAATCTCCTGGCAGCTCCAGGTTTAGGATCCCTATGCTCAGTGTACAAGAGGTTGTCCTCCCAGTAAACTCTGTGAGAGTCACTGACATCCCCATTAGCCTGTTTGACAGCTTGCTGTCTGAGACCCTCTAATGTGGGACAGGTTTGCTGAGCCACACTCAGCTCCTCTCTGGCAGGCCCCCCTTCACCCAAAAGCTCAGCAGTGTCTGCTTTCAGCTCCTCTGGTGTAGGTTCTGCACAGGGAGGGAATTCTTCTTCCTCAGAAGTAGAATCCACTGTAGAGGGAGGGATAGTAGGAAGTGGTTTGCTTCTACTAGCCCTAGCTTTAGGAAGCACTTGGTCCATTGTTCCAGGATCCAAGCTTCCCTGTCCTTTTTGCTTTTTGGCCTGAGCCCTTGTCGAAGCAAAAATATGCCCTGGGATGCCCAGCATTGCTGCATGGGCCTCCAACTCCACATCTGACCAAGCTGATGTCTCCAAATCATTCCCTAATAGACAGTCTACAGGTAAATCTGAAGCTACCACAACTTTCTTTGGACCAGTTACCCCCCCCCAGTTGAGATTTACAACAGCCATGGGGTGGCTTTGTGTTATGTTGTGAGCATCGGTTACTTGGTACTGGTGTCCAAGTATGTGTTGTTCAGGGTGCACCAGTTTCTCAATCACCATTGTGACACTGGCACCTGTGTCCCTGTAGGCCTGGACCTCAACACCATTTATTAGGGTTAGTTGCTTGTACTTCTCCAAGTTATGGGGGCAAGCAACCAAAGTGGCTAAATCAATAGCCCCTTCAGAGACTAAAGTAGCCTCTGTGGTCTCCCTAATCAGACCAACCCCAACTAAATTACCAAAAGTGAGCCCAGCTACTCCCTTGGATTGGCTATTAGTAGGTTTGCTCCCACCACCACTGCTATTAGTAGGGACACTAGGTGTAGCAGTAGGGGTTGTAGTGGTAGGAGCTGTGGAGCCTTTCTTTGGACAACTGGGATCTGTTGTCCAATGGCCTTTTATTTTACATAAATAGCACCATGGTTTCTTTTCCTTGTTCTGATTAAAGGAGGATTTGGACCCACCACCCCCACCAGAGTGTTTTTGTGGGCCTGATGAAGACTCATTTTTAGATTTGTCCCCACCCTTGTCAGAAGACTTACCATCCTTCTTTTTGTTGCCATCTTTGTCACCCCCTGTATGAACTTTTCTGTTCACTCTTGTTCTGACCCATTTGTCTGCCTTCTTTCCCAATTCTTGGGGAGAGGTCAGATCAGAGTCCACCAAGGATTGGTGCAACAAATCAGACACACAATTATTAAGAATATGCTCTCTCAGGATTAAGTTATACAGGCTGTCATAATCAGTAACTTTACTGCCATGTAACCACCCCTCCAAGGCCTTCACTGAATGGTCAATAAAATCAACCCAGTCTTGTGAAGACTCCTTTTTGGTCTCTCTGAACTTTATCCTGTACTGTTCAGTGGTTAAGCCATAACCATCCAGGAGTGCATTCTTAAGAACTTGGAAATTATTAGCATCATTTTCTTTTACAGTAAGGAGCCTATCCCTACCTTTTCCACTAAATGATAGCCATAGGATAGCAGCCCACTGCCTTTGAGGGACATCCTGTACAACACAGGCCCTCTCAAGTGCAGCAAACCACTTGTTAATGTCATCCCCCTCCTTATAAGGGGGAACTATCTTGTGCAGATTCCTGGAATCATGCTCTTTTGCAGGATGACTATGGGGAATACTGCTGCTGCCACCATGGGTATCTAAACCCAACTTCTGTCTTTTCTTCTCTAATTCAAAAGACTGTCTATCCAAATCCAGCTGTTGCTTTTTAAGCTTCAGTCTGGTTTGTTCCACCCTCAACTTATTGAGTTCCCTCTCTAACATTCTGTCATCAGGGTTGGTGGGAGGGACATTTCTAGAAACAGAGCTATGATGGGAATGAACAGAAGGAGACCTGTCCCTTACAGAAGCCAACTTAACAGCTTGGTTTACAGAAACATTACTACCAGTATGGTGAGAATAAATGCTTTTGCTATGATGTGAGACAACACTATTTCTATGGTGTGGCTCATCATCATTACCATCTATGCTAGATTGTCTAGTAATGGGCAGGCTAGGAAGTTTCTTTCCTGAATCTTTTCCTGGGGGAGTCCCTGAATCTGATTGGGAACTATTAGGTACTTTTTCAACAGATGGGGCACCTATGGCCTTATCCTGTTCTCTAAGCATATTAATTAACAGTTCTAAGGAAGGATTCTTCCCTACACTCAAACCTCTCTCTATGCAGAGACTCCTTGCTCCTTTCCAGCTAAGGTGATCATATGCAAGTTTGGACAGTTCAACTTTTTGGCCTGTGCCAGACATTTTTTAGAGAGAGTTAAAGTGATAGAGAAAGAGACAAAAGTTTTCAGAACTTTTTGGAAAGACAGAAAAAAAACTTTTTAAACTTTTAAGAACTTTTTGAAAGTTTAGAAGTACTTTTCAGCACTTAGAAAAGAGTGAAAAGAGGAAATGCAAAACTTTTTGGCTATGTGTATATACACTGACCTTGTTTTGTATATTTTTCTCTTATGAAAAGTACAATGACAAGAGTGGTAAGTAGTCTCAAGCACTTATCCCACCACTGCACAACCAATGTAGGAGGCTGGACTGGCTTGTAGTGAGTACCAAGGGGTACTTGCACCTTGCACCAGGCCCAGTTATCCCTTATTAGTGTATAGGGTGTCTAGCAGCTTAGGCTGATAGATAATGGTAGCTTAGCAGAGCAGCTTAGGCTGAACTAGGAGACGTGTGAAGCTACTACAGTACCACTTAGTGTCATATGCACAATATCATAAGAAAACACAATACACAGTTATACTAAAAATAAAGGTACTTTATTTTTATGGCAATATGCCAAAGTATCTTAGAGTGTACCCTCAGTGAGAGGATAGGAAATATACACAAGATATATATACACAATAGCAAAAATATGCAGTATAGTCTTAGAAAACAGTGCAAACAATGTATAGTTACAATAGGATGCAATGGGGAAACATAGGGATAGGGGCAACACAAACCATATACTCCAAAAGTGGAATGCGAACCACGAATGGACCCCAAACCTATGTGACCTTGTAGAGGGTCGCTGGGACTATTAGAAAATAGTGAGAGTTAGAAAAATAACCCTCCCCAAGACCCTGAAAAGTGAGTGCAAAGTGCACTAAAGTTCCCCTAAGGACAAAATAGTCGTGTTAGAGGAATAATGCAGGAAAGACACAAACCAGCAATGCAACAACTGTGGATTTCCAATCCAGGGTACCTGTGGAACAAGGGGACCAAGTCCAAAAGTCACAAGCAAGTCGGAGATGGGCAGATGCCCAGGAAATGCCAGCTGCGGGTGCAAAGAAGCTTCGACTGGACAGAAGAAGCTGAGGTTTCTGCAGGAACGAAAAGGGCTAGAGACTTCCCCTTTGGTGGACAGATCCCTCTCGCCTAGGAGAGTCGTGCAGAAGTGTTTTCCCGCCGGAAGGACGCCAACAAGCCTTGCTAGACGCAAATCGTGCTTTTGGCGTTTTTGGACATTGCTGGGGCCCAGAAGGGACCAGGAGGTCGCAAATTGGACCTGAAGAGAGAGGGGACGTCGAGCAAGACAAAGAGCCCTCACTGAAGCAGGTAGCACCTGGAGAAGTGCCAAAAACAGGCACTACGAGGATGCGTGAAACGGTGCTTGCCGAAGTTGCACAAAGGAGTCCCACGTCGCCGGAGACCAACTTAGAAAGTCGTGCAATGCAGGTTAGAGTGCCGTGGACCCAGGCTTGGCTGTGCACAAAGGATTTCCGCCGGAAGTGCACAGGGGCCAGAGTAGCTGCAAAGTCGCGGTTCCCAGCAAAGCAGCCCAGGGAGGTGAGGCAAGGACTTACCTCCACCAAACTTGGGCTGAAGAGTCACTGGACTGTGGGGGTCACTTGGACAGAGTCGCTGGATTCGAGGGACCTCGCTCATCGTGCTGAGAGGAGACCCAAGGGACCGGTGATGCAGCTTTTTGGTGCCTGCAGTTGCAGGGGGAAGATTCCGTCGACCCACGGGAGATTTCTTCGGAGCTTCTGGTGCAGAGAGGAGGCAGGCTACCCCCACAGCATGCACAAGCAGGAAAACAGTCGAGAAGGCGGCAGGATCAGCGTTACAGAGTTGCAGTAGTCGTCTTTGCTACTATGTTGCAGGTTTGCAGGCTTCCAGCGCGGTCAGCAGTCGTTTCCTTATCAGAAGGTGAAGAGAGAGATGCAGAGGAACTCGGCTGAGCTCATGCATTCGTTATCTACAGTTTCCCCAGAGACAGAGACCCTAAATAGCCAGAAAAGAGGGTTTGGCTACCTAGGAGAGAGGAAAGGCTACTAACACCTGAAGGAGCCTATCAGCAGGAGTCTCTGACGTCACCTGGTGGCACTGGCCACTCAGAGCAGTCCAGTGTGCCAGCAGCACCTCTGTTTCCAAGATGGCAGAGGTCTGGAGCACACTGGAGGAGCTCTGGACACCTCCCAGGGGAGGTGCAGGTCAGGGGAGTGGTCACTCCCCTTTCCTTTGTCCAGTTTCGTGCCAGAGCAGGGGCTAAGGGGTCCCTGAACCGGTGTAGACTGGCTTATGCAGAATTGGGCACATCTGTGCCCAACAAAGCATTTCCAGAGGCTGGGGGAGGCTACTCCTCCCCTGCCTTCACACCATTTTCCAAAGGGAGAGGGTGTCACACCCTCTCTCAGAGGAAGTTCTTTGTTCTGCCATCCTGGGCCAGGCCTGGCTGGACCCCAGGAGGGCAGCTGCCTGTCTGAGGGGTTGGCAGCAGCAGCAGCTGCAGTGAAACCCCAGGAAGGGCAGTCTGGCAGTACCAGGGTCTGTGCTACAGACCACTGGGATCATGGAATTGTACCAACAATGCCAGGATGGCATAGAGGGGGCAATTCCATGATCATAGACATGTTACATGGCCATATTCGGAGTTACCATGGTGAAGCTACATATAGGTAGTGACCTATATGTAGTGCACGGGTGTAATGGTGTCCCCGCACTCACAAAGTTCAGTGAATTGGCTCTGAACAATGTGGGGGCACCTTGGCTAGTGCCAGGGTGCCCTCACACTAAGTAACTTTGCACCTAACCTTTACCAGGTAAAGGTTAGACATATAGGTGACTTATAAGTTACTTAAGTGCAGTGTAAAATGGCTGTGAAATAACGTGGACGTTATTTCACTCAGGCTGCAGTGGCAGGCCTGTGTAAGAATTGTCAGAGCTCCCTATGGGTGGCAAAAGAAATGCTGCAGCCCATAGGGATCTCCTGGAACCCCAATACCATGGGTACCTCAGTACCATATACTAGGGAATTATAAGGGTGTTCCAGTAAGCCAATGTAAATTGGTAAAATTGGTCACTAGCCTGTTAGTGACAATTTGAAAGAAATGAGAGAGCATAACCACTGAGGTTCTGATTAGCAGAGCCTCATGAGACAGTTAGTCACTACACAGGTAACACATTCAGGCACACTTATGAGCACTGGGGCCCTGGCTGACAGGGTCCCAGTGACACATACAACTAAAACAACATATATACAGTGAAAAATGGGGGTAACATGCCAGGCAAGATGATACTTTCCTACACCAAAGCACTGCATCACCGGTACTCTGGGTCTCCTCTCAGCACGACGAGCGAGGTCCCTTGAACTCAGCAACTCTGTACAAGTGACTCCCACAGTCCAGTGACTCTTCAGTCCAAGTTTGGTGGAGGTAAGTCCTTGCCTCCCCACGCTAGACTGCATTGCTGGGAACCGCGTGTTTTGCAGCTACTCCGGCTCCTGTGCACTCTTCCAGGATTTCCTTTGTGCACAGCCAAGCCTGGGTCCCCGGCACTCTAACCTGCATTGCACAACCTCCTGAGTTGTCCTCCGGCGTCGTGGGACTCTCTTGTGCAACTTCGGGTGAGCACCGATTCACTCCACTTTGTAGTGCCTCTTCCGGCACTTCTGCGGGTCCTGCTTGCTTCTGAGTGAGCTCTTTGTCTTGCTGGACGCCCCCTCTGTCCCGTCACGCAATTGGCGACATCCTGGTCCCTCCTGGGCCACAGCAGCATCCAAAAACCCTAACTTCAAGCTTTGCAGCTAGCAAGGCTTGTTTGCGGTCTTTCTGCGGGAACACACTTCTGCACGACTCTTCACGACCTGGGACATCCATCCTCCAAAGGGAAAGTTTCTAGCCCTTGTCGTTCTTGCAGAATCCTCAGCTTCTACCATCCGGTGGCAGCTTCTTTGCACCCACAGCTGGCATTTAATGGGCATCTGCCCACTCCCGACTTGATCATGACTTTTGGACTTGGTCCCCTTGTTCCACAGGTACTCTCGTCTGGAAATCCATTGTTGTTGCATTGCTGGTGTTGGTCTTTCCTGCAGAATTCCCCTATCACGACTTCTGTGCTCTTTGGGGAACTTAGGTGCACTTTGCACTCACTTTTCAGGGTCTTGGGGTGGGCTATTTTTCTAACCCTCACTGTTTCCTTACAGTCCCAGCGACCCTCCACAAGGTCACATAGGTTTGGGGTCCATTTGTGGTTCGCATTCCACTTCAAGAGTATATGGTTTGTGTTGCCCCTATCCCTATGTGCCCCCATTGCATTCTATTGTGACTATACATTGTTTGCACTGTTTTCTATTGCTATTACTGCATATTTTGGTATTGTGTACATATATCTTGTGTATATTTGCTATCCTCATACTGAGGGTACTCACTGAGATACTTTGGCATATTGTCATAAAAATAAAGTACCTTTATTTTTAGTATATCTGTGTATTGTGTTTTCTTATGATATTGTGCAAGTGACACCAGTGGTACTGTAGAAGCTTCACTCGTCTCCTAGTTCCGCCTAAGCTGCTCTGCTAAGCTACCATTTTCTATCAGCCTAAGCTGCTAGACACCCCTATACACTAATAAGGGATACCTGGGCCTGGTGCAAGGTGAAAGTACCCCTTGGTACTCACTACAAGCCAGTCCAGCCTCCTACAAGGCCATAGAGAGACAACACAGAATAGAGAACCGCATCACACAGAGGCACACAACACCATCACCCACACAACATCCACGCTCAAAACACCACATACCACTACACTCACCACACTCATCAACACATACACCACCTCACACCTCACACAATACCGCCACACCAAAGGTCAGCGATAAACATGCGGAAACAAATCCTCCACGGCAACAGAAACACGCCCATGCTATTACGACCCACGAATCCACGCGGCGGTCTTTCAACCGCGGTATTCCATTGGCGGTACATACCGCCGCGCTCAAAATACACACACAGCTCCAAAACACCGCCACATTGGACAATTCCAAATACCCACACCTGATACACATACACACACCACTCCCACACATCCAATACAATATAAAACACACACCCACATCACACACAAACCCCTACGACCAAAAAATAGAGAGAAGGCCATAGAGACACAGCACAGAATAGAGAACCGCATCACACAGAGGCACACAACACCATCACCCACAGAACATCCACGCACAAAACACCACATACCACTACACTCATCAACACATACACCACCCCACATATCACACACACCGCCCCATGTCACGCCAAAGACACCCCCGCTTCTCCGAGGAGGAGCTCAGGGTCATGGTGGAGGAAATCCTACGGGTAGAGCCACAGCTATTTGGCTCACAGGTACAGCACACATCCATAGCCAGGAAGATGGAGCTATGGCAAAGAATAGTTGACAGGGTCAACGCTGTGGGACAGCACCCAAGAAATAGGGAGGACATCAGGAAGAGGTGGAACGACCTACGGGGGAAGGTGCGTTCCACGGTATCCAGGCACCACATTCCGGTACAGCGGACTGGCGGCGGACCCCACCTCCTCCCCCACAACTAACAACATGGGAGGAGCAAGTCTTGTCCTTCTTGCATCCTGAGGGCCTCGCAGTAGTCGTTGGAGGAACGGACACTGGTAAGTCAAATTTTAACTATCATATCCCCCACCCTACCTGCATGCTATCACACACCCCCACCCTCACACCCTCCCCTAACACCCTAACTCCTCACTAATCTACCCATAACACCAACCACCCATCCCTAACACCAAGACCTGCATGACACAACTAAGCATGGATACCCATCACTAAAGCATGCCCACTGCACAGACCCAGAACACCCCCCAACCATCAGCACACAACCCCACACAGGAATGCTAGCACTGGTGTACACGCACACCCAACCATTGCACACCATGAAACACACACATGCAATAATCATGTACTTATACCCCCGCATGAACCCGAAGGAACGTCACCACACCAGAGGGTCCAGACAACACCACTCCACCCCCAGAAGAGGCCCAAAGTGACGACAGCAGCCCTGCCCTACTGGATCTTGATGACCATCCCGGACCATCGTGGGCCTCAGGACAGTCGGTTCCTCTTGCCCAGCCACAGCCCAACACCGAGCTGCCACCCTCTGGTAACACCAGCACAGCACCCACCCAGCGGGCCCATACCTCCCTTCCCAGGACAGGTCAATCAGCGGTGTGTCCACCACTACAGGGAACCCAGGGTAACCCACCACCCCAACAACAACAGGGACCTGGGGGCAGTGGTAGTGGGCACACGGTCCAGGGGACGGAGGCACTGGAACACCGGGGAATTGGGAGGGCTGCTGTGCGACAGAGGGAGGACAGGCCAAGGGAACCCACTCTCAACGGGGCCCTATCCTCCATCATGGGAGCATACCACCACTCCCAGGAGACGATGGCAACGGTCCTGGACAAGTTGCAGGAGACCCTGCGTCTGCAGGACAAACTGTATTTGGGGTTCAGGGAGGAGCTCAGGACCATCAGCTCCGCCCTGGGCACCATCGTAGGTGTGCTGACGGACATTCAAAAGACCTTGAGGGACACCGTGGCACTCCAAGGGGCCCCTGACACTAGCCAGGATGATGAAATGCCCACCACCTCCGCCGGCGCTAGTGGACAGAACGCCCCGCCACAGGACCACCACACCAGCACCCCACCCCCTGCAGATGGACAACCACCCCGCAAGTGGTCCCTGAGATCCAGGAACAGGACAGAGCAAGATGGCAAGACCCCCGCCAGGAAATAAGACTAACCTGATTGTCCCCCCACTGTCCCACTTTGTTACCCTGTCCAATTCAGAACTGCCCCAGCTCCACTTCCAATGGCCAGATGTGCAATTTACCTGTGAGACTAATAGACTGGACTCTGCCATGGACATTCTTCCACCATAACCCATCACCATTTCACAACCCCCTTTCATGTTTATGCACTTAAATAAACACCCTTGAAACACTAATAAAACTGGAGTCAGTCTATGATTTTGAACTTTGTATTGTCAATTACAGTGTCAAAAAGGGTTACCCATTGGGAGGCCAACATACCAATGTCACACATCACAAGCCCTTCAAGGGTGCAAGCTGTTGACACGTAGGTTACCACATTTGTGAAACTGAAATGGAAGGGGACAACTCAGTTAACAAATAGTGAGTGAAATGTAGGTACAGGATAGAGGTAGATGTGTGAAAGTTAATGTAATGTTAAACCAGAAAATGTACTCACCTATGTCTCACTGGAAATATTGCTGTATGACTGACTCCCTGTTGTCGTTTTCTTCATCCTCAGCTTCTTCCTCATCACTGTCCACAGGCTCCACAGGCTCATCCGCTGCTACAACACCGTCATCTGGATCATCCTCCTGCAGAAAAGGCACCTGGCGTCGCAATGCCAAATTATGGAGCATGGAGCAGGCGATGATGATGTCGCACACCTTCTTTGGTGAGTAGAATAGGGATCCACCAGTCATATGGAGGCACCTGAACCTGGCCTTAAGGAGGCCGAAGGTCCGCTCGATTACCCTCCTAGTCCACCCATGGGCCTCATTGTACCGTTCCTCTGCCCTTGTCCTGGGATTCCTCATTGGGGTCAATATCCACGAAAGGTTGGGGTAACCAGAGTCCCCCAATAGCCATACACGGTGCCTCTGGAGTTCACCCATCATATCAGGGATGCTGCTATTCCACAGGATGTAGGCATCATGCACTGAGCCAGGGAACATAGCATTTACCTGCGAGATGTACTGGTCTGCCAAACAGACCATCTGGACATTCATTGAATGATAACTCTTCCTGTTCCTGTACACCTGTTCACTCCTGCGGGGGGGGGGCCAGAGCTACATGGGTCCCATCAATGGCACCTATGACGTTGGGGATATGTCCAAGGGCATAGAAGTCACCTTTCACTGTAGGTAAATCCTCCACCTCAGGGAAAATGATGTATCTCCTTACGTGTTTCAGCAGGGCAGACAACACTCTGGACAAAACGTTGGAAAACATGGGCTGGGACATCCCTGATGCCATGGCCACAGTATTCTGAAAAGACCCACTTGCAAGGAAATGGAGCACTGACAGCACCTGCACGTCAGGGGGGATTCCAGTCGGATGGTGGATTGGTGACATCAGGTCTGGCTCCAACTGGGTACATAGTTGCTGGATTGTGGCACGATCAAACCGGTAGGTCACGATCTAATGTCTCTCTTCCATTGTCAACAGGTCCACCAGCGGTCGGTACACCGGCGGATTCTGCCATCTTCCCATATGTCCCAACTGACGGTGCCTAAGAAGGACAACAGCGAAGAAACAGTCACCATTCCTCCATGTATGTACCCACAGTCACACACACGACTACAACAGACAATCAACCCTTCCTGGATATGTTTTGAGTGTAGGCCTCAGTATGTGTAACGCAGTAGCAAATGAAACCATGTGGGCCCCGGAAATGGCGGCTGCCTGACCTCTAAACTGGGACAATGGGAATTTGGGGTAACTGCGCTGGCGTTGGACACCGTTGCGGTAGGCGGTCGTAGACCGTGGCGCAATGCTGCATTGGTTAACATTGGACCCTATGGGTCGTAGGATCCAATGAACAGGTGCGCTGCCGGTGATGATGCGCACCGCCGCGGACGTCACTGCCATTTTCTATCTGTTCAATCACTAGATACCTGACCTTCGACAGGAGAGGACCTATACTGCCAGTGCTGCTGTGACCTCGGTCTGGAAGCGACAATGGCTGATGCGCCTGGGGAAAGGGCCCCTGCCTTCACTGCTCAGAAGTTGGAGAAACTTGTGGATGGGGTCCTCCCCCAGTACATGCTACTCTACGGTCCTCCAGACCAACAGGTCAGTACACAGGGAGCACGTTGGATGGGTTAGGCCTGGGTGGACAGGGCTGGGTGGGAGAGGGAAGGGGGCAGAGTTCCAAGAACAGAAATGCATGGGATGATTGGGCCACATGGCCAGAGTTGGGAGGGGGCCACTCACATTGACGATCCAGTAGGTGATGACTGTTCCTCTTTCCTTGTGCATGTCATGTAGGTCAGCGCCCACCAGAAGAAGGACATTTGGCGTGCCATCGCCAAGGAGGTCTGGACCCTGGGGGCCCACCAGAGACGGGGCACCCACAGCCGGAAGAGATGGGAGGACATTCGCCGCTGCAGCAAGAAGACGGCGGAGGCTCAGCTGGGGATGGCCTCCCAACGTGGGAGGGGTGCCCGTCGCACCATGACCCCCCTGATGTTCCGAATCCTGGCGGTGGCCTACCCAGAGTTATATGGGCGCTTAAGGACATCACAGCAGACACAAGGGGGTGAGTACAACCTCATTCTGTGGACTTTGCGTGCAGTGGAGGTGTCTGGGTGGGGGAGGTGGGCTGTGTGTGTCCCTAGGCCAGGGTGAGTTCGGTAGGCAAGGCCCCTCCGTAATGTAGGCCATGTGGGACTCTACCCCAGCTCAGAAGAGTGGCAAGTTGAGGTATAGTTGCCCCTTTGCCATCCATGTGCGCAGATTTCTAACATTGCCATGTAGGCCATATCCCAGAAATTGCATGTGCAGAGGCCAGGAGCACAGCGTAATGCATGGGGCTGTTGCGTCTGCCTTGCCCGCCAACGGTAGCGGTATGCCATGCACTAAAACTCTCTTTCTTCTGTCACCCCCCCTTTTCCTGCTCTCGATGTCCTTTTGTTCATCAGCATCATCAGGCGGAGGTACAGTGGCACCGGAGCACGAGGGAGCTGCATCCCACATGGCCATGGAGGGCCATACCACAGACTCTGAATGCACCAGTGGGACGGAGGGCGAGGGGAGCTTCACATCGGCCACCGGATCACCAACCAGTGACAAGGACTCGTCCGCCGATGGGAGCTCCCCTGTGGTGGCGGCACCATCTGTGGGCCCCACTTCAACAGGTATAACCGCCACCTCCCCTACCAGCACCGCCCTCCCAGCAGCCCCTCAGCGTTCGCCCTGTGCCCGCTCACCCAGGAGGGTGGGCATCACCTTCGCCTCAGGCACCTCAGGCCCTGCCCCAGTCAGCCCTGCTGCCCTCAGTGAGGAGGCCATTGACCTCCTCAGGTCACTCACTGTTGGGCAGTCTACCATTGTGAATGCCATCCAGGGTGCAGAACGAGAGTTGAAACACGGTAATGCATTCCTGGAAGGCATTCATTCTGGTCAGGCTGTCCTTCAGCGAACCCTGTAATCTCTGGCCTCACACTGATGGCAGCCATTGTCCCTGTGTCCAGCCTCCCCCCTCCAACTTCCTCCACCCAGACCCAATTCCCTGTACCCCAGCCCATCCCAAGCACACCTACAGACCAGCATGCACCCAAGTCAACACCCAAAAGTAGCTCAAGCAAACATAGGCACCACACACACCACAGGCACTCACACAAGCATCACACCCATACAGACACAGCAACATCCACTGTCTCCACTGTGTCCCCCTCCTCCTCTTCTCCCTCCTCCCTCCCAGTGTCGTCTACACACACACCTGCATGCACCACATCTACAGGCACTAGGACTCGCACCAGGACACCCAGCACCCCAAGCCGCTCACCTGCACCCACTACCTCCACTGCCATTTACACGTCCCCTGTGTCCTCTCCCAGTGTGTCTGTGACGCCCCCTCCCAAAGTACACAAACGCCGGCAATCACTCACCCAACATCCATCCACCTCACGACAGCCTCCATTACCTGAACCTGCACCCCAAACAGCTAAAGTGACACCTCCTACAACCACCTCCTCTTCCTCCACTCCCAGACCCCCTCCAGCTACCCATCCCAGTGTCCGTCAGAAACTGTCCCTCTGTCAAATTGACCTTTTTGCCCCACCCCTCCTCCAATTCATCAGTCCCGACGTAGCGCCTCAGCCAAAAAGCCTCCAGTACCAGTGGTGTGTGTTCCAGGTTTTTGGAGTGCCCCGTCCACCAGGGCAGGCAGTAGGACCCGGAGCCAAGGCACTGTCAGCCCACCCCCTGTAAAGGCTCCGAAATTGGAGAGTGGACGACCGGACCGTGTCAAGACTCCTGGTGGGACAACAACTGAAATGGGCTCCAAGGCGATTGGTGAGTCAGCTGTAACTCCAAAGAAGGTGGGGAAGGTCCCGAGGAAGTCTCCCCAACCTGTTGTGAGTGTCACGGCGGAGAAGTGCGCCATCATTTCCGGCGGTCCAGACACAACTGCCAGCACCGTCGTTACTGGTCCAGAGACCACCGCCAGAGTCCCAGCCCAGGAGGGCTCAAGTATCGTTACTGGTCAGGAGACCACTGCCAGAGTCACAGCACAGGAGGGCTCAAGTATCGTTACTGGTCAGGAGACCACCGCCAGAGTCACAGCCCAGGAGGGCTCAAGTATCGTTACTGGTCAGAAGACCACCGCCACCGCCGGAGTCACAGCCCAGGAGCGCTCAAGTATCGTTACTGGTCAGGAGACCACCGCCACAGTCACGGCCCAGGAGGGCTCAAGTATCGTTACTGGTCAGGAGACTACCGCCACCGCCGGAGTCACAGCCCAGGAGGGCTCAAGTATCGTTACTGGTCAGGAGACCACCGCCAGAGTAGCAGCCCAGGAGGGCTCAAGTATCGTTACTGGTCAGGAGACCACCGCCAGAGTCACGGCCCAGGAGGGCTCAAGTATCGTTACTGGTCAGGAGACCACCGCCAGGGTCACGGCCCAGGAGGGCTCAAGTATCGTTACTGGTCAGGAGACCACCGCCAGAGTCACAGCCCAGGAGGGCTCAAGAATCGTTACTGGTCAGGAGACCACCGCCACCGCCGGAGTCACAGCCCAGGAGGGCTCAAGTATTGTTACTGGTCAGGAGACCACTGCCAGAGTCACAGCCCAGGAGGGCTCAAGTATCGTTACTGGTCAGGAGACCACCGCCACCGCCGGAGTCACAGCCCAGGAGGGCTCAAGTATCGTTACTGGTCAGGAGACCACCGCCACCGCCGGAGTCACAGCCCAGGAGGGCTCAAGTATCGTTACTGGTCAGGAGACCACCGCCAGAGTCACGGCCCAGGAGGGCTCAAGTATCATTACTGGTCAGGAGACCACCGCCAGAGTCACGGCCCAGGAGGGCTCAAGTATCGTTACTGGTCAGGAGACCACTGCCAGAGTCACAGCCCAGGAGGGCTCAAGTATCGTTACTGGTCAGGAGACCACCGCCAGAGTCACAGCCCAGGAGGGCTCAAGTATCGTTACTGGTCAGAAGACCACCGCCACCGCCGGAGTCACAGCCCAGGAGCGCTCAAGTATCGTTACTGGTCAGGAGACCACCGCCACAGTCACAGCCCAGGAGGGCTCAAGTATCGTTACTGGTCAGGAGACTACCGCCACCGCCGGAGTCACAGCCCAGGAGGGCTCAAGTATCGTTACTGGTCAGGAGACCACCGCCAGAGTAGCAGCCCAGGAGGGCTCAAGTATCGTTACTGGTCAGGAGACCACCGCCAGAGTCACGGCCCAGGAGGGCTCAAGTATCGTTACTGGTCAGGAGACCACCGCCAGGGTCACGGCCCAGGAGGGCTCAAGTATCGTTACTGGTCAGGAGACCACCGCCAGAGTCACAGCCCAGGAGGGCTCAAGAATCGTTACTGGTCAGGAGACCACCGCCACCGCCGGAGTCACAGCCCAGGAGGGCTCAAGTATTGTTACTGGTCAGGAGACCACTGCCAGAGTCACAGCCCAGGAGGGCTCAAGTATCGTTACTGGTCAGGAGACCACCGCCACCGCCGGAGTCACAGCCCAGGAGGGCTCAAGTATCGTTACTGGTCAGGAGACCACCGCCACCGCCGGAGTCACAGCCCAGGAGGGCTCAAGTATCGTTACTGGTCAGGAGACCACCGCCAGAGTCACGGCCCAGGAGGGCTCAAGTATCATTACTGGTCAGGAGACCACCGCCAGAGTCACGGCCCAGGAGGGCTCAAGTATCGTTACTGGTCAGGAGACCACCGCCACCGCCGGGGTCACAGCCCAGGAGGGTCCAGGATCCCACAGTCCCACTGGGAAATGATTGAACATCATGCCACACACCAATGTCCAGTGTGGAGTTCGTCATGCCACACACCAATGTCCAGTGTGGAGTTCGTCATGCCACACACCAATGTCAGGATCTGAACCGCCATGTAAGAGCACCGCTGAACAGTCCATAGACCGCCATGGCAAAGCACAGCTGAACAGGGCAAAGACCGCCATGGTGAAGACGCGCTGAACAGGGCAAAGCACCGCTAAACAGGGCAAAGACCGCCATGGTGAAGCCCGCTGAACAAGGCAAAGCACCGCTGAACAGGTCAGAGACCGCCATAGCAAAGCAACGCTGAACAGGGCAAAGCACCGTTGAACAGGTCAGAGACCGACATGGCAAAGCACCGCTGAACAGGGCAAAGACCGCTGAACAGGTCAGAGACAGCCATGGCAAAGCACAGCTGAACAGGGCAAAGACCGCTGAACAGGTCAGAGACCGCCAGGGCAAAGCACAGCTGAACAGGTCAGAGACCGCCATGGCAAAGCACCGCTGAACAGGTGAGAGACCGCCATGGCAAAGCACCGCTGAACAGGGCAAAGACCGCTGAACAGGTCAGAGATCGCCATGGCAAAGCACCGCTGAACAGGGCAAAGACAGTCATGGTGAAGACCGCTGAACAGGGCAAAGCACCGCTGAACAGGGCAGACAACGTGTGGGTATGAATAGGCCGCCACATCAGGCATCCTTATCCCATGTGCAGCTGGGACAGTGCCAGGACATGAACTTTCACTGGGAGACTCATCCAGTCTGGGCACCAGTCCCACCTAGTACCAGTAGAGAACTGCATCTACTTGCCAAAATGTGGCTTTGCACTCCCCAGGATGGCACAGTGGGCAACCCACCCACTGTAGAGACTTGAGAGACTGTGGCTTTGCACTCCCCAGGATGGAACAGTGGGCAAGCCACCCACTGTAGAGACTTGAGAGACTGTGGCTTTGCACTCCCCAGGATGGTACAGTGGGCAAACCACCCACTGTAGAGACTTGAGAGACTGTGGCTTTGCTCTCCCCAGGATGGAACAGTGGGCAACCCACCCACTGTAGAGACTTGAGAGACTGTGGCTTTGCACTCCCCAGGATACATCAATGGGCATGGAGCCCCGTCGTGGATCTGGCTTTGCATTCATATGGCTGAGGTGCCCCCCCTTCCCTTCCCTCTGAGGTGCCTGTAGTGTTTCTATCTGATGCCCCGGCAGTGTTCTCTCGGATTTTGGTCAGGTATTGTAGGAGGCTGGACTGGCTTGTAGTGAGTACCAAGGGGTACTTGCACCTTGCACCAGGCCCAGTTATCCCTTATTAGTGTATAGGGTGTCTAGCAGCTTAGGCTGATAGATAGTGGTAGCTTAGCAGAGCAGCTTATGCTGAACTAGGAGACGTGTGAAGCTACTACAGTACCACTTAGTGTCATATGCACAATATCATAAGAAAACACAATACACAGTTATACTAAAAATAAAGGTACTTTATTTTTATGACAATATGCCAAAGTATCTTAGAGTGTACCCTCAGTGAGAGGATAGCAAATATACACAAGATATATATACACAATAGCCAAAATATGCAGTATAGTCTTAGAAAACAGTGCAAACAATGTATAGTTACAATAGGATGCAATGGGGAAACATAGGGATAGGGGCAACACAAACCATATACTCCAAAAGTGGAATGCGAACCACGAATGGACCCCAAACCTATGTGATCTTGTAGAGGGTCGCTGGGACTATTAGAAAATAGTGAGAGTTAGAAAAATAACCCTCCCCAAGACCCTGAAAAGTGAGTGCAAAGTGCACTAAAGTTCCCCTAAGGACAAAGAAGTTGCGTTAGAGGAATAATGCAGGAAAGACACAAACCAACAATGCAACAACTGTGGATTTCCAATCTAGGGTACCTGTGGAACAAGGGGACCAAGTCCAAAAGTCACAAGCAAGTCGGAGATGGGCATATGCCCAGGAAATGCCAGCTGTGGATGCAAAGAAGCTTCTACTGGACAGAAGAAGCTGAGGTTTCTGCAGGAACGAAAAGGGCTAGAGACTTCCCCTTTGGTGGACGGATCCCTCTCGCCGTGGAGAGTCGTGCAAAAGTGATTTCCCGCCGAAAGAACGCCAACAAGCCTTGCTAGCTGCAAATCGTGCAGTTAGCGTTTTTGGACGCTGCTGTGGCCCGGGAGGGACCAGGAGGTCGCAAATTGGACCAGGAGAGAGAGGGGACGTCGAGCAAGACAAGGAGCCCTCTCAGCAGCAAGTAGCACCCGGAGAAGTGCCAGAAACAGGCACTATGAGGATGCGTGAAACGGTGCTAATCCGAAGTCGCACAAAGGAGTCCCACGTCGCCGGAGACCAACTTAGAAAGTCGTGCAATGCAGGTTAGAGTGCCGTGGACCCAGGCTTGGCTGTGCACAAAGGATTTCCACCGGAAGTGCACAGGGGCCGGAGTAGCTGCAAAAGTCGCGGTTCCCAGCAATGCAGCCCAGCGAGGTGAGGCAAGGACTTACCTCCACCAAACTTGGACTGAAGAGTCACTGGACTGTGGCGGTCACTTGGACAGAGTCGCTGGATTCGAGGGACCTCGCTCGTTGTGCTGAGAGGAGACCCAAGGGACCGGTAATGCAGCTTTTTGGTGCCTGCGGTTGCAGGGGGAAGATTCCGTCGACCCACTGGAGATTTCTTCGGAGCTTCTGGTGCAGAGAGGAGGCAGACTACCCCCACAGCATGCACAAGCAGGAAAACAGTCGAGAAGGCGGCAGGATCAGCGTTACAGAGTTGCAGTAGTCGTCTTTGCTACTATGTTGCAGGTTTGCAGGCTTCCAGCGCGGTCAGCAGTCGATTCCTTGGCAGAAGGTGAAGAGAGAGATGCAGAGGAACTCGGATGAGCTCTTGCATTCGTTATCTAAAGTTTCCCCAGAGACAGAGACACTAAATAGCCAGAAAAGAGGGTTTGGCTACTTAGGAGAGAGGATAGGCTACTAAAACCTGAAGGAGCCTATCAGCAGGAGTCTCTGACGTCACCTGGTGGCACTGGCCACTCAGAGCAGTCCAGTGTGCCAGCAGCACCTCTGTTTCCAAGATGGCAGAGGTCTGGAGCACACTGGAGGAGCTCTGGACACCTCCCAGGGGAGGTGCAGGTCAGGGGAGTGGTCACTCCCCTTTCCTTTGCCCAGTTTCGCGCCAGAGCAGGGCTAAGAGGTCCCCTGAACCGGTGTAGACTGGCTTATGCAGAATTGGGCACATCTGTGCCCAAGAAAGCATTTCCAGAGGCTGGGGGAGGCTACTCCTCCCCTGCCTTCACACCATTTTCCAAAGGGAGAGGGTGTAACACCCTCTCTCAGAGGAAGTTCTTTGTTCTGCCATCCTGGGCCAGGCCTGGCTGGACCCCAGGAGGGCAGATGCCTGTCTGAGGGGTTGGCAGCAGCAGCAGCTGCAGTGAAACCCCAGGAAGGGCAGTTTGGCAGTACCGGGTCTGTGCTACAGACCACTGGGATCATGGGATTGTGCCAACTATGCCAGGATGGCATAGAGGGGGCAATTCCATGATCATAGACATGTTACATGGCCATATTCGGAGTTACCATTGTGAAGCTACATATAGGTAGTGACCTATATGTAGTGCACGCGTGTAATGGTGTCCCCGCACTCACAAAGTTCAGGGAATTGGCTCTGAACAATGTGGGGGCACCTTGGCTAGTGCCAGGGTGCCCTCACACTAAGTAACTTTGCAACTAACCTTTACCAGGTAAAGGTTAGACATATAGGTGACTTATAAGTTACTTAAGTGCAGTGTAAAATGGCTGTGAAATAACGTGGACGTTATTTCACTCAGGCTGCAGTGGCAGGCCTGTGTAAGATTTATCAGAGCTCCCTATGGGTGGCAAAAGAAATGCTGCAGCCCATAGGGATCTCCTGGAACCCCAATACCCTGGGTACCTCAGTACCATATACTAGGAATTATAAAGGTGTTCCAGTAAGCCAATGTAAATTGGTAAAAATGGTCACTAGCCTGTTAGTGACAATTTGGAAAGAAATGAGAGAGCATAACCACTGAGGTTCTGATTAGCAGAGCCTCAGTGAGACAGTTAGTCACTACACAGGTAACACATTCAGGCACACTTATGAGCACTGGGGCCCTGGGTTACCAGGGTCCCAGTGACACATACAACTAAAACAACATATATACAGTGAAAAATGGGGGTAACAAGCCAGGCAAGATGGTACTTTCCTACACAACCCCCCCCCCAAACGAAGGACAATAAGACTAGCCATGACCTGATGAGTCTTCATTGTCTAAGTGGAAATATCTGGAGAGTCCATCTGCATTGGAGTGGCTACTCCCAGGTCTATGTTCCACTGTATAGTCCATTCCCTGTAGGGATATGGACCACCTCAACAATTTAGGATTTTCACCTTTCATTTGTTTTAGCCAAAGTAGAGGTTTGTGGTCTGTCTGAACAATGAAGTGAGTGCCAAACAGGTATGGCCTCAACTTCTTCAGTGCCCAGACCACAGCAAAGGCCTCCCTCTCAATGGCAGACCAACGCTTTTCTCTAGGGGTCAACCTCCTACTAATAAAAGCAACAGGTTGATCCTGGCCCTCAGAATTAAGTTGTGATAGGACTGCCCCTACTCCTAATTCAGATGCATCAGTTTGGACATAGAATTTTTTAGAGTAACAAGGGCTTTTCAGGACAGGTGCAGAGCACATGGCCTGCTTCAGCTCCTCAAAAGCTTTCTGACAGTTTGCCGTCCATAATACCTTTTTAGGCATTTTCTTGGATGTGAGGTCATTAAGAGGGGCTGCAATGGAGCCATAGTTCTTAATGAACCTCCTGTAATACCCAGTGAGGCCTAAGAAGGCTCTCACCTGAGTCTGAGTGGAAGGGGGAACCCAATCAATAATTGTTTGGATTTTCCCCTGTAGTGGTGCAATCTGTTCCCCACCAACAAGGTGTCCCAGATAAACCACCTTACCCTGCCCTATCTGGCACTTTGAAGCCTTGATAGTGAGGCCTGCCTTTTGCAGGGCCTCCAAAACTTTCCATAGGTGGACCAGGTGATCATCCCAGCTGGAGCTAAAGACAGCTATATCGTCCAAATATGCTGCACTGAAAGCTTCCAGCCCTTGCAGGACTGTGTTCACCAACCTCTGAAAAGTGGCAGGTGCATTTTTCAAACCAAAAGGCATTACAGTAAACTGGTAATGTCCTCCAATGGTAGAAAATGCAGTCTTAGGTTTAGCATCTTCTGACAATTTGATCTGCCAATACCCTGCAGTCAAATCAAAAGTGCTTAGATACTTGGCAGATGCCAGTGTATCTATGAGCTCATCTGCCCTGGGTATAGGGTGAGCATCAGTTTTGGTTACTAAGTTGAGACCTCTATAGTCTACACAAAACCGCATTTCCTTCTTTCCATCTTTGGAATGGGGTTTTGGTACCAGTACCACAGGAGAAGCCCATGGACTGTCAGAGTGCTCAACTACTCCTAGTTCTAACATTTTCTGGACCTCTTGCTTTATGCAGTCCCTGACATGGTCAGGCTGCCTATAGATCTTACTTTTGACAGGTAAACTGTCTCCAGTATCTATAGTGTGCTCACACCAAGAAGTGGTACCTGGCACAGTAGAGAAGAGTTCAGAGAATTGATCTAGGAGGTTTATGCAATTGTCTTTCTGCTCAGCAGTAAGACAATCAGCCAAAACTACACCTTCCACCAGAGCATCTTGTTCTGTGGAAGAGAAGAGATCAGGTAGAGGATCACTGTCTTCTTCCTGTCCCTCATCAGTTGCCATGAGCAGGGTGAGATCAGCCCTGTCATAGTAGGGTTTCAGGCGGTTGACATGGAGCACCCTAAGGGGACTCCTGGCAGTGCCTAAGTCAACTAAATAGGTGACTTCTCCCTTCTTTTCAACAATTGTGTGGGGTCCACTCCATTTATCTTGGAGTGCTCTTGGGGCCACAGGCTCCAAGACCCACACTTTCTGCCCTGGTTGGTACTGAACCAAAACAGCCTTCTGATCATGCCATTGCTTCTGGAGCTCTTGGCTGGCCTGAAGGTTTTTACTGGCCTTTTTCATGTACTCAGCCATCCTTGATCTGAGGCCAAGTACATAATCCACAATATCCTGCTTAGGAGCTTTTAAAGGTTTTTCCCAACCCTCCTTTACAAGTGTGAGTGGACCCCTAACAGGGTGTCCAAAAAGAAGTTCAAAGGGGCTGAAGCCCACTCCTTTCTGGGGTACCTCCCTGTAGGCAAAAAGGAGGCATGGTAGAAGGATATCCCATCTCCTGCGGAGTTTTTCAGGGAGACCCATAATCATGCCTTTGAGAGTTTTATTAAATCTCTCTACCAGTCCATTTGTTTGTGGATGATAGGGTGTTGTGAACTTGTACGTTACACCACATTCCTTCCATATGGCCTTTAAGCATGCAGACATGAAATTGCTTCCCCTGTCTGATACTACTCCCTTTGGGAAGCCCACCCTGGAAAATATTCCCAGGAGTGCCTTTGCCACTGCAGGTGCTGTAGTGGTCCTTAAAGGAATTGCTTCAGGATATCTTGTGGCATGGTCCACTACCACCAAGATAAACCTATTGCCTGAAGCAGTAGGAGGGTCAAGGGGGCCAACTATGTCAACCCCTACCCTTTCAAAGGGAACCCCAACCACAGGCAGTGGAATAAGGGGTGCCTTTGGGGTGCCACCTGTCTTGCCACTGGCTTGACAGGTTTCACAGGACTTACAAAATTCCTTTGTGTCCTCAGACATTCTAGGCCAATGAAACAGGGGAACAAGCCTGTCCCAAGTTTTCATTTGTCCTAGATGCCCAGCTAGGGGAATGTCATGTGCCAGGGTTAGGAGGAACTTTCTGTACTCCTGAGGAATCACTAATCTCCTGGCAGCTCCAGGTTTAGGATCCCTATGCTCAGTGTACAAGAGGTTGTCCTCCCAGTAAACTCTGTGAGAGTCACTGACATCCCCATTAGCCTGTTTGACAGCTTGCTGTCTGAGACCCTCTAATGTGGGACAGGTTTGCTGTGCCACACTCAGCTCCTCTCTGGCAGGCCCCCTTCACCCAAAAGCTCAGCAGTGTCTGCTTCCAGCTCCTCTGGTGTAGGTTCTGCACAGGGAGGGAATTCTTCTTCCTCAGAAGTTGAATCCACTGTAGAGGGAGGGATAGTAGGAAGTGGTTTGCTTCTACTAGCCCTAGCTTTAGGGAGCACTTGGTCCATTGTTCCAGGATCCAAGCTTCCCTGTCCTTTTTGCTTTTTGGCCTGAGCCCTTGTCAAAGCAAAAATATGCCCTGGGATGCCCAGCATTGCTGCATGGGCCTCCAACTCCACATCTGACCAAGCTGATGTCTCCAAATCATTCCCTAATAGACAGTCTACAGGTAAATCTGAAGCTACCACAACTTTCTTTGGACCAGTAACCCCCCCCCAGTTGAGATTTACAACAGCCATGGGGTGGCTAAGTGTGTTGTTGTGAGCATCGGTTACTTGGTACTGGTGACCAAGTAGGTGTTGTTCAGGGTGGACCAGTTTCTCTATGACCATAGTCACACTGGCTCCAGTGTCCCTGTAGGCCTGAACCTCAACACCATTTATTAGGGGTAGCTGCTTGTACTTATCCATATTAAGGGGACAAGCAACTAAGGTGGCTAAATCAATAGCCCCCTCAGAGACTAACACAGCCTCTGTGGCCTCCCTAACAAGGCCAACCCCAACTAAGTTACCAATAGTGAGCCCAGCTACTCCCTTGGATTGGCTATTAGTAGGTTTGCTCCCACCACCACTGCTATTAGTAGGGACACTAGGTGTAGCAGTAGGGGTTGTAGTGGTAGGAGGCTTGGTGCCTTTCTTTGGACAACTGGGATCTGTTGTCCAATGGCCTTTTATTTTACATAAATAGCACCATGGTTTCTTTTCCTTGTTCTGATTAAAAGAGGATTTGGGCCCACCACCCCCACCAGAGTGTTTTTGTGGGCCTGATGAAGACTCATTTTTAGATTTGTCACCACCCTTGTCAGAAGACTTACCATCCTTCTTTTTGTTGCCATCTTTGTCACCCCCTGTATGAACTTTTCTGTTCACCCTTGTTCTGACCCATTTGTCTGCCTTCTTTCACAATTCTTGGGGAGAGGTCAGATCAGAGTCCACCAAGTACTGGTGCAACAAATCAGACACACAATTATTAAGAATATGCTCTCTCAGGATCAAGTTATACAGGCTGTCATAATCAGTAACTTTACTGCCATGTAACCACCCCTCCAAGGCCTTCACTGAATGGTCAATGAAATCAACCCAGTCTTGTGAAGACTCCTTTTTGGTCTCTCTGAACTTTATCCTGTATTGTTCAGTGGTTAAGCCATAACCATCCAGGAGTGCATTCTTAAGAACTTGGAAATTATTAGCATCATTTTTTTTCACAGTAAGGAGCCTATCCCTACCTTTTCCACTAAATGATAGCCATAGGATAGCAGCCCACTGCCTTTGAGGGACATCCTGTACAACACAGGCCCTCTCAAGTGCAGCAAACCACTTGTTAATGTCATCCCCCTCCTTATAAGGGGGAACTATCTTGTGCAGATTCCTGGAATCATGCTCTTTTGCAGGATGACTATGGGGAATACTGCTGCTGCCACCATGGGTTTCTAAACCCAGTTTCTGTCTCTCCTTCTCTACTTCTAAAGTCTGTCTATCCAAATCCAGCTGTTGCTTCTTGAGCTTCAGTCTGGTTTGTTCCACTCTCAATCTATTGAGCTCCCTTTCTAACAATCTGTCGTCAGGGTGGGTGGGAGGGACATGCCTTGAAACAGAAGTATGGTGAGAATGGACAGAAGGAGACCTGTCCCTTACAGAAGCCACCCTAACAGCTTGGCTAACAGAAACATCAGTACCAGTATGGTGAGAATAAATGCTTTTGCTATGATGTGAGACAACACTATTTATATGGTGTGGCTCATCATCATTACCAACTATGCTAGACTGTCTAGTAATGGGCAGGCTAGGAAGTTTCTTTCCTGAATCTTTTCCTGGGGGAGTCCCTGGATCAGATTGAGAACCATTAGCTACTTTTTCAACAGATGGGGCACTTCTAGCCTTATCCTGTTCTCTAAGCATGTTAAGTAACAGTTCCAAGGAAGGATTCTTCCCTACACTCAAACCTCTCTCTACACAGAGACTCCTTGCTCATTTCCAGCTAAGGTGGTCATATGCAAGTTTGGACAGATCAACATTTTGGCCTGTGCCAGACATTTTTAGAGAGAGTTAAAGTGATAGTAAAAGATAAAAAGTTTGTCAGAGCTTTTAGAAAGACAGAGAAAAAAACTTTTAAAACTTTTTAGAACTTTTTAGAAAGTTAGAAGTACTTTTCAGCACTTAGAAAAGAGTGAAAAGAGGAAATGCAAAACTTTTTGGCTATGTGTATATACACTGACCTTGTTTTGTATATTTTTCTCTTATGAAAAGTACAATGACAAGAGTGGTAAGTAGTCTCAAAGCACTTATCCCACCGCTGCACAACCAATGTAGGAGGCTGGACTGGCTTGTAGTGAGTACCAAGGGGTACTTGCACCTTGCACCAGGCCCAGTTATCCCTTATTAGTGTATAGGGTGTCTAGCAGCTTAGGCTGATAGATAATGGTAGCTTAGCAGAGCAGCTTAGGCTGAACTAGGAGACGTGTGAAGCTACTACAGTACCACTTAGTGTCATATGCACAATATCATAAGAAAACACAATACACAGTTATACTAAAAATAAAGGTACTTTATTTTTATGACAATATGCCAAAGTATCTTAGAGTGTACCCTCAGTGAGAGGATAGGAAATATACACAAGATATATATACACAATAGCAAAAATATGCAGTATAGTCTTAGAAAACAGTGCATACAATGTATAGTTACAATAGGGTGCAATGGGGAAACATAGTGATAGGGGCAACACAAACCATATACTCCAAAAGTGGAATGCGAACCACGAATGGACCCCAAACCTATGTGACCTTGTAGAGGGTCGCTGGGACTATTAGAAAATAGTGAGAGTTAGAAAAATAACACTCCCCAAGACCCTGAAAAGTGAGTGCAAAGTGCACTAAAGTTCCCCTAAGGACAAAGAAGTCGTGTTAGAGGAATAATGCAGGAAAGACACAAACCAACAATGCAACAACTGTGGATTTCCAATCTAGGGTACCTGTGGAACAAGGGGACCAAGTCCAAAAGTCACAAGCAAGTCGGAGATGGGCATATGCCCAGGAAATGCCAGCTGTGGATGCAAAGAAGCTTCTACTGGACAGAAAAAGCTGAGGTTTCTGCAGGAACGAAAAGGGCTAGAGACTTCCCCTTTGGTGGACGGATCCCTCTCGCCGTGGAGAGTTGTGCAGAAGTGCTTTCCCGCCGAAAGAACGCCAACAAGCCTTGCTAACTGCAAATCGTGCGGTTAGCGTTTTTGGACACTGCTGTGGCCCGAGAGGGACCAGGAGGTCGCAAATTGGACCAGGAGAGAGAGGGGACGTCGTGCAAGACAAGGAGCTCTCTCAGCAGCAGGTAGCACCCGGAGAAGTGCCAGAAATAGGCACTACAAGGATGCGTGAAACGGTGCTCACCCAAAGTCACACAAAGGAGTCCCACGTCGCCGGAGACCAACTTAGAAAGTCGTGCAATGCAGGTTAGAGTGCCGTGGACCCAGGCTTGGCTGTGCACAAAGGATTTCCGCCGGAAGTGCACAGGGGCCGGAGTAGCTGCAAAAGTCACGGTTCCCAGCAATGCAGCCCAGCGAGGTGAGGCAAGGACTTACCTCCACCAAACTTGGACTGAAGAGTCACTGGACTGTGGGGGTCACTTGGACAGAGTTGCTGGATTCGAGGGACCTCGCTCGTCGTGCTGAGAGGAGACCCAAGGGACCGGTAATGCAGCTTTTTGGTGCCTGCGGTTGCAGGGGGAAGATTCCGTCGACCCACGGGAGATTTCTTCGGAGCTTCTGGTGCAGAGAGGAGTCAGACTACCCCCACAGCATGCACAAGCAGGAAAACAGTCGAGAAGGCGGCAGGATCAGCGTTACAGAGTTGCAGTAGTCGTCTTTGCTACTATGTTGCAGGTTTGCAGGCTTCCAGCGCGGTCAGCAGTTGATTCCTTGGCAGAAGGTGAAGAGAGAGATGCAGAGGAACTCGGATGAGCTCTTGCATTTGTTATCTAAAGTTTCCACAGAGACAGAGACCCTAAATAGCCAGAAAAGAGGGTTTGGCTACCTAGGAGAGAGGATAGGCTACTAACACCTGAAGGAGCCTATCAGCAGGAGTCTCTGACGTCACCTGGTGGCACTGGCCACTCAGAGCAGTCCAGTGTGCCAGCAGCACCTCTGTTTCCAAGATGGCAGAGGTCTGGAGCACACTGGAGGAGCTCTGGACACCTCCCAGGGGAGGTGCAGGTCAGGGGAGTGGTCACTCCCCTTTCCTTTGTCCAGTTTCGCGCCAGAGCAGGGCTAAGGGGTCCCCTGAATCGGTGTAGACTGGCTTATGCAGAATTGGGCACCTCTGTGCCCAACAAAGCATTTCCAGAGGCTGCGGGAGGCTACTCCTCCCCTGCCTTCACACCATTTTCCAAATGGAGAGGGTGTAACACCCTCTCTCAGAGGAAGTCCTTTGTTCTGCCATACTGGGCCAGGCCTGGCTGGACCCCAGGAGGGCAGATGCCTGTCTGAGGGGTTGGCAGCAGCAGCAGCTGCAGTGAAACCCCAGGAAGGGCAGTTTGGCAGTACCAGGGTCTGTGCTACAGACCACTGGGATCATGGGATTGTGCCAACTATGCCAGGATGGCATAGAGGGGGCAATTCCATGATCATAGACATGTTACATGGCCATATTCGGAGTTACCATTGTGACCTATAGGTAGTGACCTATATGTAGTGCACGCGTGTAATGGTGTCCCCGCACTCACAAAGTTCAGGGAATTGGCTCTGAACAATGTGGGGGCACCTTGGCTAGTGCCAGGGTGCCCTCACACTAAGTAACTTTGCACCTAACCTTTACCAGGTAAAGGTTAGACATATAGGTGACTTATAAGTTACTTAAGTGCAGTGTAAAATGGCTGTGAAATAACGTGGACGTTATTTCACTCAGGCTGCAGTGGCAGGCCTGTGTAAGAATTGTCAGAGCTCCCTATGGGTGGCAAAAGAAATGCTGCAGCCCACAGGGATCTCCTGGAACCCCAATACCCTGTGTACCTCAGTACCATATACTAGGGAATTATAAGGGTGTTCCAGTAAGCCAATGTAAATTGGTAAAAATGGTCACTAGCCTGTTAGTGACAATTTGGAAAGAAATGAGAGAGCATAACCACTGAGGTTCTGATTAGCAGAGCCTCAGTGAGACAGTTAGTCACTACACAGGTAACACATTCAGGCACACTTATGAGCACTGGGGCCCTGGGTTACCAGGGTCCCAGTGACACATACAACTAAAACAACATATATACAGTGAAAAATGGGGGTAACATGCCAGGCAAGATGGTACTTTCCTACACAACCCCACCCCAAACGAAGGACAATAAGACTAGCCATGACCTGATGAGTCTTCATTGTCTAAGTGGAAATATCTAGAGAGTCCATCTGCATTGGAGTGGCTACTCCCAGGTCTATGTTCCACTGTATAGTCCATTCCCTGTAGGGATATGGACCACCTCAACAATTTAGGATTTTCATCTTTCATTTGTTTTAGCCAAAGTAGAGGTTTGTGGTCTGTCTGAACAATGAAGTGAGTGCCAAACAGGTATGGCCTCAACTTCTTCAGTGCCCAGACCACAGCAAAGGCCTCCCTCTCAATGGCAGACCAACGCTTTTCTCTAGGGGTCAACCTCCTACTAATAAAAGCAACAGGTTGATCCTGGCCCTCAGAATTAAGTTGTGATAGGACTGCCCCTACTCCTAATTCAGATGCATCAGTTTGGACATAGAATTTTTTAGAGCAACAAGGGCTTTTCAGGACAGGTGCAGAGCACATGGCCTGCTTCAGCTCCTCAAAACCTTTCTGACAGTTTGCTGTCCATAATACCTTTTTAGGCATTTTCTTGGATGTGAGGTCATTAAGAGGGGCTGCAATGGAGCCATAGTTCTTAATGAACCTCCTGTAATACCCAGTGAGGCCTAGGAAGGCTCTCACCTGAGTCTGAGTGGTAGGGGGAACCCAATCAATAATTGTTTGGATTTTCCCCTGAAGTGGTGCAATCTGTTTCCCACCAACAAGGTGTCCCAGATAAACCACCTTACCCTGCCCTATCTGGCACTTTGAAGACTTGATAGTGAGGCCTGCCTTTTGCAGGGCCTCCAAAACTTTCCATAGGTGGACCAGGTGATCATCCCAGCTGGAGCTAAAGACAGCTATATAGTCCAAATATGCTGCACTGAAAGCTTCCGGCCCTTGCAGGACTGTGTTCACCAACCTCTGAAAAGTGGCAGGTGCATTTTTCAAACCAAAAGGCATTACAGTAAACTGGTAATGTCCTCCAATGGTTGAAAATGCAGTCTTAGGTTTAGCATCTTCTGACAATTTGATCTGCCAATACCCTGCAGTGAAGTCAAAAGTGCTTAGATACTTGGCAGATGCCAGTGTATCTATGAGCTTATCTGCCCTGGGTATAGGGTGAGCATCAGTTTTGGTTACCAAGTTGAGACCTCTATAGTCTACACAAAACCGCATTTCCTTCTTTCCATCTTTGGAATGGGGTTTTGGTACCAGTACCACAGGAGAAGCCCATGGACTGTCAGAGTGCTCAACCACTCCTAGTTCTAACATTTTCTGTACCTCTTGCTTTATGCAGTCCCTGACATGGTCAGGTTGCCTATAGATCTTACTTTTGGCAGGCAAGCTGTCTCCAGTATCTATAGTGTGCTCACACCAAGAAGTGGTACCTGGCACAGCAGAGAAGAGTTCAGAGAATTGATCTAGGAGATTTATGCAATTGTCTTTCTGCTCAGCAGTAAGACAGTAGCCAAAACTACACCTTCCACCAGAGCATCTTTGTATAATGCTCTGGTGCAGGAAAGACACAAACCAGCAATGCAACAACTGTGGATTTCCAATCTAGGGTACCTGTGGAACAAGAGGACAAAGTCCAAAAGTCACAAGCAAGTCGGAGATGGGCAGATGCCCAGGAAATGCCAGCTGCGGGTGCAAAGAAGCTTCGACTGGACAGAAGAAGCTGAGGTTTCTGCAGGAACGAAAAGGGCTAGAGACTTCCCCTTTAGTGGACGGATCCCTCTCGCCGTGGACAGTCGTGCAGAAGTGTTTTCCCGCCGAAAGGACGCCAACAAGCCTTGCTAGGCGCAAATCGTGCGTTTGGCATTTTTGGACACTGCTGGGGCCCAGGAGGGACCAGGAGGTCGCAAATTGGACCTGAAGAGAGAGGGGACGTCGCGCAAGACAAAGAGCCCTCACTGAAGCAGGTAGCACCCGGAGAAGTGCCAGAAACAGGCACTACGAGGATGCGTGAAACGGTGCTCGCTGAAGTTGCACAAAGGAGTCCCCCGTCGCCGGAGACCAACTTAGAAAGTCGTGCAATGCAGGTTAGAGTGCCGTGGACCCAGGCTTGGCTGTGCACAAAGGATTTCCGCCGGAAGTGCACAGGGGCCGGAGTAGCTTGCAAAGTCGCGGTTCCCAGCAATGCAGCCCAGCGAGGTGAGGCAAGGACTTACCTCCACCAAACTTGGACTGAAGAGTCACTGGACTGTGGGGGTCACTTGGACAGAGTCGCTGGATTCGAGGGACCTCGCTCGTCGTGCTGAGAGGAGACCCAAGGGACCGGTAATGCAGCTTTTTGGTGCCTGCGGTTGCAGGGGGAAGATTCCGTCGACCCACGGGAGATTTCTTCGGAGCTTCTGGTGCAGAGAGGAGGCAGGCTACCCCCACAGCATGCACAAGCAGGAAAACAGTCGAGAAGGCGGCAGGATCAGCGTTACAGAGTTGCAGTAGTCGTCTTTGCTACTATGTTGCAGGTTTGCAGGCTTCCAGCGCGGTCAGCGGTCGTTTCCTTATCAGAAGGTGAAGAGGGAGATGCAGAGGAACTCGGCTGAGCTCATGCATTCGTTATCTAAAGTTTCCCCAGAGACAGAGACCCTAAATAGCCAGAAAAGAGGGTTTGGCTACTTAGGAGAGAGGATAGGCTACTAACACCTGAAGGAGCCTATCAGAAGGAGTCTCTGACGTCACCTGGTGGCACTGGCCACTCAGAGCAGTCCAGTGTGCCAGCAGCACCTCTGTTTCCAAGATGGCAGAGGTCTGGAGCACACTGGAGGAGCTCTGGACACCTCCCAGGGGAGGTGCAGGTCAGGGGAGTGGTCACTCCCCTTTCCTTTGTCCAGTTTCGCGCCAGAGCAGGGGCTAAGGGGTCCCTGAACCGGTGTAGACTGGCTTATGCAGAATTGGGCACATCTGTGCCCAAGAAAGCATTTCCAGAGGCTGGGGGAGGCTACTCCTCCCCTGCCTTCACACCATTTTCCAAAGGGAGAGGGTGTCACACCCTCTCTCAGAGGAAGTTCTTTGTTCTGCCATTCTTGGCCAGGCCTGGCTGGACCCCAGGAGGGCAGATGCCTGTCTGAGGGGTTGGCAGCAGCAGCAGCTGCAGTGAAACCCCAGGAAGGGCAGTTTGGCAGTACCAGGGTCTGTGCTACAGACCACTGGGATCATGGGATTGTGCCAACTATGCCAGGATGGCATAGAGGGGGCAATTCCATGATCATAGACATGTTACATGGCCATATTCGGAGTTACCATGGTGAAGCTACATATAGGTAGTGACCTATATGTAGTGCACGCGTGTAATGGTGTCCCCGCACTCACAAAGTTCAGGGAATTGGCTCTGAACAATGTGGGGGCACCTTGGCTAGTGCCAGGGTGCCCTCACACTAAGTAACTTTGCACCTAACCTTTACCAGGTAAAGGTTAGACATATAGGTGACTTATAAGTTACTTAAGTGCAGTGTAAAATGGCTGTGAAATAACGTGGACGTTATTTCACTCAGGCTGCAGTGGCAGGCCTGTGTAAGAATTGTCAGAGCTCCCTATGGGTGGCAAAAGAAATGCTGCAGCCCATAGGGATCTCCTGGAACCCCAATACCCTGGGTACCTCAGTACCATATACTAGGGAATTATAAGGGTGTTCCAGTAAGCCAATGTAAATTGGTAAAATTGGTCACTAGCCTGTTAGTGACAATTTGAAAGTAATGAGAGAGCATAACCACTGAGGTTCTGGTTAGCAGAGCCTCAGTGAGACAGTTAGGCACCACACAGGGAACATATACATGCACACCTATGAGCACTGGGGCCCTGTGTGACAGGGTCCCAGTGACACATACATATAGGCCACAAACCTATGAGCACTGGGGTCCTGACCAGCAGGATCCCAGTGACACATAACAACCATACTGAAAACATAGTGTTTTCACTATGAGCACTGAGGCCTGGCTATCAGGATCCCAGTGAGACAGTGAAAACAGTGACAAACACCCTGACATACACTCACAAACAGGCCAAAAGTGGGGGTAACAAGGCTAGAAAGAGGCTACCTTCTCACAATCTTGTTCTGTGGAAGAGAAGAGATCAGGTAGAGGATCACTGTCTTCTTCCTGTCCCTCATCAGTTGCCATGAGCAGGGTGAGATCAGCCCTGTCATAGTAGGGTTTCAGGCGGTTGACATGGAGCACCCTAAGGGGACTCCTGGCAGTGCCTAAGTCAACTAAATAGGTGACTTCTCCCTTCTTTTCAACAATTGTGTGGGGACCACTCCATTTATCTTGGAGTGCTCTTGGGGCCACAGGCTCCAAGACCCACACTTTCTGCCCTGGTTGGTACTGAACCAAAACAGCCTTCTGATCATGCCATTGCTTCTGGAGCTCTTGGCTGGCCTGAAGGTTTTTACTGGCCTTTTTCATGTACTCAGCCATCCTTGATCTGAGGCCAAGTACATAATCCACAATATCCTGCTTAGGAGCTTTTAAAGGTTGTTCCCAACCCTCCTTTACAAGTGTGAGTGGACCCCTAACAGGGTGTCCAAAAAGAAGTTCAAAGGGGCTGAAGCCCACTCCTTTCTGGGGTACCTCCCTGTAGGCAAAAAGGAGGCATGGTAGAAGGATATCCCATCTCCTGCGGTGTTTTTCAGGGAGACCCATAATCATGCCTTTGAGAGTTTTATTAAATCTCTCCACCAGTCCATTTGTTTGTGGATGATAGGGTGTTGTGAACTTGTACGTTACACCACACTCCTTCCACATGGCTTTTAAGTATGCAGACATGAAATTGCTTCCCCTGTCTGATACCACTTCCTTTGGGAAGCCCACCCTAGAAAATATTCCCAGGAGGGTCTTTGCCACTGCAGGTGCTGTAGTGGTCCTTAAAGGAATTGCTTCAGGATATCTTGTGGCATGGTTCACTACCACCAAGATAAACCTATTGCCTGAAGCAGTAGGAGGGTCAAGGGGGCCAACTATGTCAACCCCTACCCTTTCAAAGGGAACCCCAACCACAAGCAGTGGGATAAGGGGTGCCTTTGGAGTGCCACCTGTCTTGCCACTGGTTTGACAGGTTTCACAGGACTTACACAATTCCTTTGTGTCCTCAGACATTCTAGGCCAATGAAACAGGGGAACAAGCCTGTCCCAAGTTTTCATTTGTCCTAGATGCCCAGCTAGGGGAATGTCATGTGCCAGTGTTAGGAGGAACTTTCTGTACTCCTGAGGAATCACTAATCTCCTGGCAGCTCCAGGTTTAGGATCCCTATGCTCAGTGTACAAGAGGTTGTCCTCCCAGTAAACTCTGTGAGAGTCACTGACATCCCCATTAGCCTGTTTGACAGCTTGCTGTCTGAGACCCTCTAATGTGGGACAGGTTTGCTGTGCCACACTCAGCTCCTCTCTGGCAGGCCCCCCTTCACCCAAAAGCTCAGCAGTGTCTGCTTCCAGCTCCTCTGGTGTAGGTTCTGCACAGGGAGGGAATTCTTCTTCCTCAGAAGTAGAATCCACTGTAGAGGGAGGGATAGTAGGAAGTGGTTTGCTTCTACTAGCCCTAGCTTTAGGGAGCACTTGGTCCATTGTTCCAGGATCCAAGATTCCCTGTCCTTTTTGCTTTTTGGCCTGAGCAATGTCAAAGCAAAAATATGCCCTGGGATGCCCAGCATTGCTGCATGGGCCTCCAACTCCACATCTGACCAAGCTGATGTCTCCAAATCATTCCCTAATAGACAGTCTACAGGTAAATCTGAAGCTACCACAACTTTCTTTGGACCAGTAACCCCACCCCCCCAGTTGAGATTTACAACAGCCATGGGGTGGCTAAGTGTGTTGTTGTGAGCATCGGTTACTTGGTACTGGTGACCAAGTAGGTGTTGTTCAGGGTGGACCAGTTTCTCTATGACCATAGTCACACTGGCACCAGTGTCCCTGTAGGCCTGAACCTCAACACCATTTATTAGGGGTAGCTGCTTGTACTTATCCATATTAAGGGGACAAGCAACTAAGGTGGCTAAATCAATAGCCCCCTCAGAGACTAACACAGCCTCTGTAGCCTCCCTAACAAGGCCAACCCCAACTAAGTTACCAATAGTGAGCCCAGCTACTTCCTTGGATTGGCTATTAGTAGGTTTGCTCCCACCACCACTGCTATTAGTAGGGACACTAGGTGTAGCAGTAGGGGTTGTAGTGGTAGGAGGCTTGGTGCCTTACTTTGGACAACTGGGATCTGTTGTCCAATGGCCTTTTATTTTACATAAATAGCACCATGGTTTCTTTTCCTTGTTCTGATTAAAAGAGGATTTGGGCCCACCACCCCCACCAGAGTGTTTTTGTGGGCCTGATGAAGTCTCATTTTTAGATTTGTCCCCACCCTTGTCAGAAGACTTACCATCCTTCTTTTTGTTGCCATCTTTGTCACCCCCTGTATGAACTTTTCTGTTCACCCTTGTTCTGACCCATTTGTCTGCCTTCTTTCCCAATTCTTGGGGAGAGGTCAGATCAGAGTCCAACAAGTACTGGTGCAACAAATCAGACACACAATTATTAAGAATATGCTCTCTCAGGATCAAGTTATACAGGCTGTCATAATCAGTAACTTTACTGCCATGTAACCACCCCTCCAAGGCCTTCACTGAATGGTCAATGAAATCAACCCAGTCTTGTGAAGACTCCTTTTTGGTCTCTCTGAACTTTATCCTGTACTGTTCAGTGGTTAAGCCATAACCATCCAGGAGTGCATTCTTAAGAACTTGGAAATTATTAGCATCATTTTCTTTCACAGTAAGGAGCCTATCCCTACCTTTTCCACTAAATGATAGCCATAGGATAGCAGCCCACTGCCTTTGAGGGACATCCTGTACAACACAGGCCCTCTCAAGTGCAGCAAACCACTTGTTAATGTCATCCCCCTCCTTATAAGGGGGAACTATCTTATGCAGATTCCTGGAATCATGCTCTTTTGCAGGATGACTATGGGGAATACTGCTGCTGCCACCATGGGTTTCTAAACCCAGTTTCTGTCTCTCCTTCTCTACTTCTAAAGTCTGTCTATCCAAATCCAGCTGTTGCTTCTTGAGCTTCAGTCTGGTTTGTTCCACTCTCAATCTATTGAGCTCCCTTTCTAACAATCTGTCATCAGGGTGGGTGGGAGGGACATGCCTTGAAACAGAAGTATGGTGAGAATGGACAGAAGGAGACCTGTCCCTTACAGAAGCCACCCTAACAGCTTGGCTAACAGAAACATCACTACCAGTATGGTGAGAAGGATAAGTTACTTACCTGTAAATCCTAGTTCTCTTCCAGGGGTATCCTCATCAAAGTCATAAACATTGAATATTCCCGCCCTTGTGCGGGGACCCCGGAGCATATATAAAATATATACACATTATACATGTGTAACAAACAGTCATGCAGGCTATCATGTTAAAAACAGGCTAAAATGCTTTATTTCTATGAAGTTTTTTTTTTTTTTTTTTTTTTTTATTAAATACTACAATAGAGCCTAAATAAGTACCCAAGCTCCTAAAACTAGGCTTGGGGAAGTAAGCAGTAGCAAACTCTAGTGAAGAAATAGAGAAAACTGCATTGAAAAACAATGAAGCATTCTTAGCCAATAGGCTGCATGTAGGTTAACACAGGAGAACCATAAAAACTTTGGCACTGTGCCTTTAAGACCCTGAGCACCTCCAGTATCCCACCATGCCTCAGGGGTGAAGGAAAGGTGACAGTTGGTTCACAGTTAGGTCAGTTCTTTTTACGGTGACAATTTGTATAATTGAATCAAAATACTGTCTGTCCTGCACTTCCAGTAGACGTGTGTCCGGGGAGGAGGGTGGGTTGTTTATGACTTTGATGAGGATACCCCTGGAAGAGAACTAGGATTTACAGGTAAGTAACTTATCCTTCTCTTCCAGGGGATCCTCATCAATAGTCATAAACATTGAATAGATTAGCAAGCCCATCCCTAAACCCAGCGGACTGTCCGATAGAAGTGCAGGAATAGACATGTCTTACGCAAATAAATTCCTTAGAGAGGCCTGCCCCACTTGGGCATCCGCTCTTGCATCTGAGTCTAAACAATAATGTCTTGTAAAAGTATGGACAGACTTCCATGTAGCAGCCTTACAAATCTCAGATATAGGAACATTGTTAAGGAGAGCAGCAGTAGCCGCTTTTCCCCTTGTGGAATGCGCTTTAGGCCGCGCTAGCAATTGTCTATTAGCTAGCTGGTAAGTATTAACAATACAAGAAACTATCCATCTTGATATTGTTCGCTTAGATGCTGCTTCTCCTGTCCTTAAATGACCATAGTTCACAAACAAGCGGTTAGAGTGTCTAATCAATTTTGTCTTGTCCAGATAAAATTTCAGCACTCTTTTCAAGTCTAATGAGTGCAATGCTTTCTCAGCCGGAGTTTCTGGATTGGGAAAGAACGTCGGTAAAGTTATGGTCTGATTAATATGGAATTCTGACACCACCTTCGGAAGGAAAGATGGGTGAGTTCGTAGAACTACTCTATTGTCATGAAAAACCGTGTACGGTTCTTTTGCAGACAAGGCCTGGATCTCACTGACCCTCCTCGCTGAAGTAATGGCCACCAGAAAAGCCGTTTTCCACGTAAGGTGTTGTAAGGAGGCCTTATGGATAGGCTCGAAAGGAGGGCCCATAAGTTTTGCTAGGACTATGTTCAGTTCCCACGGAGGAGAAGGCCTCCGAATTGGCGGAAAAACTTTCTTCAAACCTTCTAAGAAATCCTTGACTACAGGTTTCGTAAAGAAGGATTCCTGAGAAGGTGACTTGCGATAGGCAGTAATAGCAGACAAATGTACCTTAATAGATGATACCTGCAGACCGGATTTCGCTAGGTGAAGCAAATAGGACAGTATGACGTCCTCCTGCGCCCGTATGGGATTATGGCCTTGCTGACAGCACCATATGTAGAATCTCTTCCACTTAAAAGCGTAGGAACGCCGCGTGGAAGGCCGTTTGGACTCTTTCAAGATGTTCATGCACTCCTGCGAGAGTCCTAGGTGCCCATATTGCAGGAATTCAGGAGCCATGCTGTTAAGCTCAGAAAGGGTAGGTTGGGATGCAGAATCCTGCCCTCCATTCTGCTCAGAAGATCCCGTCTGCACGGCAGCCTCCTGTGAGGTTTTTCCGACAGGTTGAGGAGATCCGTGTACCAGAATTGTCGAGGCCATTGTGGCGCTATAAGAATCATTCTGGTCCTGGATCCGTAAAGTTTGCTGATCACTGCCGGAATGAGGGGAATCGGCGGAAAAGCGTAAAGAAATGTCCCTGACCAGTCGATCAACAGGGCATTCCCTCGAGATCCCGGACGGTAGAACCTGGATGCGAAGTCTGGGCATTTCCTGTTTACATCGTCTGCGAAGAGGTCCAGTTGAGGCCGACCCCATTGCGCGAAGATGTATTCTGCGACTTCGTCGTGCAGGACCCAATCGTGAACGTCCTCCAGGTGTCTGCTTAGAAAGTCTGCTTCTACGTTCTGCTGACCTGGCAGGTGAACTGCTGTGATTGACATTCCTCTGGCCAGGAGCCAATGCCATATCGCTTGGGACTCTCGTGAAAGGGGTAGGGATCTCGTTCCCCCTTGTTTGTTCAAGTAATACATCGTGGTTGTATTGTCCGTCTGTATCAATAGAGTTTTCCCCTGAATTAGCGGTGTGAAAGACTTGAGAGCCAGATGGACCGCTCTGAGTTCTAGCAGATTGATGTGGTACTGCTTCTCCTTGTCTGACCACAGACCCTGCGCTTGAAAAGGACCCAGATGAGCCCCCCATCCCTGAAGAGACGCATCCGTTACCAGAGTGTCGGATGGAAGTACCTGGTGAAACGGAGCGCCCACTGACAGGTGAGGTCTGTGCATCCACCATCTCAATGACTGAAGTGCTACCTCCGGTAGCCGCATTGTGTCCTCCCAGCGACCTGTTCTTTGGCTCCAATTGGCCTCCAATGCCTCTTGGAGGGGTCTCATGTGGAGTCTGGCATTTGGGACAATAAAGATGCACGATGCCATGGAGCCCAGTAGTGATGTCACCTGACGTGCCGTAGGTGCGCTGTCTCTCAACAGGTCCTGGCACTTCTTGTTTATTGAGGACAGTCGTTCCTCCCAAGGATGCACTTTTTGTAGTTCTGTGTTTATGATAGCTCCTAGGTAGTGAAGACTCTGCGTTGGAGTCAAGGTTGACTTCTGGTAATTGACCTGAAGACCTAGAGCTTCGCAAACTCCTAGTACAATGTCCCGATGGCTTCTCGCCTGCTCCGGAGAAGAAGCCTTTAGTAGCCAGTCGTCTAGGTATGGATATATGTATATCCTTTGTCTTCGTAGATGCGCCGCCACCACTGCCATACATTTCGAGAAAACACTTGGAGCAGATTTCAGGCCAAAGGGTAGAACCCTGAACTGGTAATGCTGTAACGCTACTCGAAAGCGCAGGAATTTTCGATGCTTTGGAGCTATTGGGATGTGGAAATACGCATCCTGCAGGTCGATGGAGCACATCCAGTCTCCCTGATGCAGTTGAGGGAAAATTTGGTGAAGCGCTAGCATTCTGAACTTCTGCTTTCTTATGTGTTTGTTCAGCAGTCTTAGATCCAGGATTGGCCTGAAAACGCCCTCTTGACCCTTCTTTGCTACTAGAAAGTAACGGGAGTAGACCCCCTTTCCTCTGTGGGCAGGTGGAACCCTTTCTATGGCATTCTTTCTTAGGAGGGCGAGAGCCTCCTTGCGTAGCAAGGTGAGATGAGCCGGATTGTGTTTGGTTGGTGGCAAGTATGGTGGAGGCTGCTTGAAAAGGAGAGAATAGCCATGTTCGACAATATTGAGCACCCATTTGTCTCTTGTGATAGAGTGCCACTCGTGAAGATGAGCAATAATACTTCCCCCCACCGGAGTGGTGTACAGTGTCGAGGGAAGCGAGACTTCATTGCTTAGTGGGTGCTTTTGGAGTGGACTGTTGAGGTCTGCTTGACCCTCGCTCCCTTGTGTTTCTTCGCTGAAACAGAGGGCGTCCCTGTCGTTGCTGAGACCTTTGCGACCAATGAGGGGTTTGAACCCTCTGTTGGAAAGGGCATCTATCGTACGGTCTGTACCTCCGCCTGAAATCTTTCCTTCTTTCGAGGCCTACCGCCTTCATGGTATCCACCTCGGTCTTCATGCGGGCCATCTCTTCGTCTGCATGGGCACCGAATAGAGAATTCCCGGCAAATGGGAGATTCAGGATACGTTGTTGTGCCTCCTGTTTCAAGCCAGTGAGCCTCAGCCAGGAAGATCTCCTCGCACAGATACCATGTGCGTACCCATGAGCCGCCAAATCCGCCCCATCCGCTGCCGCGCTGATAACTTGGTTAGATACCAGGCATCCTTCCTGTAGAATCTCTTGGAAATCTTGCCTGTCTTCTCTGGGCAGCTTTTCTGTAAATCTACTGAGGGAATCCCACAGAGAACGATCGTACCTGCCCAGGAGCGCAGACGCACTAGAGACCTTCATTGCTGAAGCCGCTGTCCCGCACATCTTTCTTCCCAGAGAGTCTAAATGCCTGCTCTCTTTATCCGGGGGTACCGTGGATGAAGATGCCACCGAGTGGGTTTTTCGGGCGGCAGCTATGATCACTGAGTCTGGTGGCGGATCCTTCCTAAGGAATAAAGGGTCTTGCTCTGGAGCCTTGTACTTTTTAAGAATCCGACCCGGGGCAGACTTAAGCGAGGCTGGGGCCAGAAAAGTGTCCATGGTCGGCTGCAACAAACCAGGCACTAGAGGCAGCAACTTTTTCGACGCTGATCTCTGTTGTAGCGTCTCAAAGATGATTGATGAGGAGGTAGACGGTTCTGGAACCTCTATATTGAGTTTCTGCGCTCCTCTTAGCAACACCTCGTTGAAAGTGGTTATGTCATCCACTGGTGAGACTCTAGCAGGTGGTGAATCTGTAAGAGTAGGTGAGTAACGCCCGACAGAAGAACCTGATGAAGACCAAGAGGGTGATCTTCTTGAGCGCGACCTGGATCTCCGTTGAGAGCGAGATCTGCTGCGGGACGCTGTAGCCGGGCGCCTAGACCTCGCGGTCGGCTGTCGAGGAGCTGAACGAGCCCGTTCTGCCCCGGCTGTCGGCGATGGCGTTCTTGGCGGAGAGGCAGTGGGTGAATACATTCGCGAATATTGCGAATCTGGGGAGGCCGCTGGTCTGTTGAGGCTCTCCAGCCATCTCGGAGATAGGATGATGGGCGAGACATGCCCAGGAGATGCTCTTGACCGAGAAGAGTCGCTCGGTATGGAGACCACTGGAGACGGAGCCTTGTCTGGCGAGGGGCGATGTTCTGCTCCCTGTTGGACAGGTAAAACCTGCGTCGACGTCGATGGCTGTTTCGACGTCGAAGGACGCCCAGTCGGTCGGTCCTGCCTCGACGTTGATTGCCTCGTCGTTGATTGCCTTGACGTCGAACGGCGTTCCTTGGACCTCGACCTGCTCACCGTCGTGTGCCTCGACGTGGAGCGATGGGAGGTTGACGGCGGATGTTTCTCGTGCCGTCGTGGAGATCTCGACGCCGTGTGTCCTGTCGTCGGGGGGCGTACAGCCTTTGGCGGCGACCGGGCATGCCGGCGATGGCTCGACGTCGATCGGCGGGCTGCCGTCGACGGAGACCTGCCCCTGCTCTGATGTTCTCTCGACGCCGTTCCCTTCGACGTCGGGTGCGTCGCCGTCGACGGCGATCTATGCCGATGGGACGGTGGTAGCGACGACGTCAACGGTGAACAAACAGGTATTTTCCTACTTGTCGACGTCGACCGGGCCATTCTCTCCTGAGAATGGCCTTCTGGATGCCTGGGGAGTGAGGAGGACGATGTTCTTTTCCTCTCCTGAAGCCCATGAAGTCGGATTTTCTCTCTGTCTTTCAGAGTCCTCCTAGACATGTTCTTACAGTACTTACAAGTGTCAGGGCTGTCACTCTGAGGCAGGCACACTATGCACAGAGAGTGGGGATCTGACTGGGCCTTCTTCTTCCCACAAGCAGGGCATTTGACAAAAAGAGAAGGCATTTTTCTGTCAGAAAAAACCTTCCTAGCTCAGACAAAGATGTTACTTGTCGAGTGAAAAGTGAAAAAACGCTTTTTTAAAGAATTTTTCTGAGGAAAACTCAGAAAAACTGAGAGCTCAATGCTCCAGGATCCTCTCAGAAGAAGCCGGAAAAAAGAACTGACCTAACTGTGAACCAACTGTCACCTTTCCTTCACCCCTGAGGCATGGTGGGATACTGGAGGTGCTCAGGGTCTTAAAGGCACAGTGCCAAAGTTTTTATGGTTCTCCTGTGTTAACCTAGTTCTCCTGTGTTAACCTACATGCAGCCTATTGGCTAAGAATGCTTCATTGTTTTTCAATGCAGTTTTCTCTATTTTTTCACTAGAGTTTGCTACTGCTTACTTCCCCAAGCCTAGTTTTAGGAGCTTGGGTACTTATTTAGGCTCTATTGTAGTATTTAATAAAAATAAAAAAAATAAAAAAAACTTCATAGAAATAAAGCATTTTAGCCTGTTTTTAACATGATAGCCTGCATGACTGTTTGTTACACATGTATAATGTGTATATATTTTATATATGCTCCGGGGTCCCCGCACAAGGGCGGGAATATTCAATGTTTATGACTATTGATGAGGATCCCCTGGAAGAGAATAAATGCTTTTGCTATGATGTGAGACAACACTATTTATATGGTGTGGCTCATCATCATTACCAACTATGCTAGACTGTCTAGTAATGGGCAGGCTAGGAAGTTTCTTTCCTGAATCTTTTCCTGGGGGAGTCCCTGGATCTGATTGAGAACCATTAGCTACTTTTTCTACAGATTGGGCACTTATGGCCTTATCCTGTACTCTAAGCATGTTAATTAACAGTTCTAAGGAAGGATTCTTCCCTACACTCAAACCTCTCTCTACACAGAGACTCCTTGCTCCTTTCCAGCTAAGGTGGTCATATGCAAGTTTGGACAGATCAACATTTTGGCCTGTGCCAGACATTTTTAGAGAGAGTTAAAGTGATAGTAAAAGATAAAAAGTTTGTCAGAGCTTTTAGAAAGACAGAGAAAAAAAAACTTTTAAAACTTTTTAGAACTTTTTAGAAAGTTAGGAGTACTTTTCAGCACTTAGAAAAGAGTGAAAAGTGGAAATGCAAAACTTTTTGGCTATGTGTATATACACTGACCTTGTTTGTATATTTTTCTCTTATGAAAAGTACAATGACAAGAGTGGTAAGTAGTCTCAAAGCACTTATCCCACCGCTGCACAACCAATGTAGGAGGCTGGACTGGCTTGTAGTGAGTACCAAGGGGTACTTGCACCTTGCACCAGGCCCAGTTATCCCTTATTAGTGTATAGGGTGTCTAGCAGCTTAGGCTGATAGATAATGGTAGCTTAGCAGAGCAGCTTAGGCTGAACTAGGAGACGTGTGAAGCTACTACAGTACCACTTAGTGTCATATGCACAATATCATAAGAAAACACAATACACAGTTATACTAAAAATAAAGGTACTTTATTTTTATGACAATATGCCAAAGTATCTTAGAGTGTACCCTCAGTGAGAGGATAGCAAATATACACAAGATATATATACACAATAGCAAAAATATGCAGTATAGTCTTAGAAAACAGTGCAAACAATGTATAGTTACAATAGGATGCAATGGGGAAACATAGGGATAGGGGCAACACAAACCATATACTCCAAAAGTGGAATGCGAACCACGAATGGACCCCAAACCTATGTGACCTTGTAGAGGGTCGCTGGGACTATTAGAAAATAGTGAGAGTTAGAAAAATAACCCTCCCCAAGACCCTGAAAAGTGAGTGCAAAGTGCACTAAAGTTCCCCTAAGGACAAAGAAGTCGTGTTAGAGGAATAATGCAGGAAAGACAACAAACCAAAAATGCAACAACTGTGGATTTCCAATCTAGGGTACCTGTGGAACAAGGGGACCAAGTCCAAAAGTCACAAGCAAGTCGGAGATGGGCAAATGCCCAGGAAATGCCAGCTGTGGGTGCAAAGAAGCTTCTACTGGACAGAAGAAGCTGAGGTTTCTGCAGGAACGAAAAGGGCTAGAGACTTCCCCTTGGTGGACGGATCCCTCTCGCCGTGGAGAGTCGTGCAGAAGTATTTTCCCGCCGAAAGAACACCAACAAGCCTTGCTAGCTGCAAATCGTGCAGTTAGCGTTTTTGGACGCTGCTGTGGCCCAGGAGGGACCAGGAGGTCGCAAATTGGACCAGGATAGAGAGGGGACGTCGAGCAAGACAAGGAGCCCTCTCAGCAGCAGGTAGCACCCGGAGAAGTGCCAGAAACAGGCACTATGAGGATGCGTGAAACGGTGCTCACCCAAAGTCGCACAAAGGAGTCCCACGTCGCCGGAGACCAACTTAGAAAGTCGTGCAATGCAGGTTAGAATGCCGTGGACCCAGGCTTGGCTGTGCACAAAGGATTTCCGCTGGAAGTGCACAGGGGCCGAGTAGCTGCAAAAGTCGCGGTTCCCAGCAAAGCAGTCCAGCGAGGTGAGGCAAGGACTTACCTCCACCAAACTTGGACTGAAGAGTCACTGGACTGTGGGGGTCACTTGGACAGAGTTGCTGGATTCGAGGGACCTCGCTCGTCGTGCTGAGAGGAGACCCAAGGGACCGGTAAATGCAGCTTTTTGGTGCCTGCGGTTGCAGGGGGAAGATTCCGTCGACCCACAGGAGATTTCTTCGGAGCTTCTGGTGCAGAGAGGAGGCAGACTACCCCCCACAGCATGCACAAGCAGGAAAACAGTCGAGAAGGCGGCAGGATCAGCGTTACAGAGTTGCAGTAGTCGTCTTTGCTACTATGTTGCAGGTTTGCAGGCTTCCAGCGCGGTCAGCAGTCAATTCCTTGGCAGAAGGTGAAGAGAGAGATGCAGAGGAACTCGGATGAGCTCTTGCATTCGTTATCTAAAGTTTCCCCAGAGACAGAGACCCTAAATAGCCAGAAAAGAGGGTTTGGCTACCTAGGAGAGAGATAGGCTACTAACACCTGAAGGAGCCTATCAGAAGGAGTCTCTGACGTCACCTGGTGGCACTGGCCACTCAGAGCAGTCCAGTGTGCCAGCAGCACCTCTGTTTCCAAGATGGCAGAGGTCTGGAGCACACTGGAGGAGCTCTGGACACCTCCCAGGGGAGGTGCAGGTCAGGGGAGTGGTCACTCCCCTTTCCTTTGTCCAGTTTTGCGCCAGAGCAGGGCTAAGGGGTCTCCTGAACCGGTGTAGACTGGCTTATGCAGAATTGGGCACCTTTGTGCCCAACAAAGCATTTCCAGAGGCTGGGGGGAGGCTACTCCTCCCCTGCCTTCACACCATTTTCCAAAGGGAGAGGGGTGTAACACCCTCTCTCAGAGGAAGTTCTTTGTTCTGCCATCCTGGGCCAGGCCTGGCTGGACCCCAGGAGGGCAGATGCCTGTCTGAGGGGTTGGCAGCAGCAGCAGCTGCAGTGAAACCCCAGGAAGGGCAGTTTGGCAGTACCAGGGTCTGTGCTACAGACCACTGGGATCATGGGATTGTGCCAACTATGCCAGGATGGCATAGAGGGGGCAATTCCATGATCATAGACATGTTACATGGCCATATTCGGAGTTACCATTGTGAAGCTACATATAGGTAGTGACCTATATGTAGTGCACGCGTGTAATGGTGTCCCCGCACTCACAAAGTCAGGGAAATTGGCCCTGAACAATGTGGGGGCACCTTGGCTAGTGCCAGGGTGCCCTCACACTAAGTAACTTTGCACCAAACCTTTACCAGGTAAAGGTTAGACATATAGGTGACTTATAAGTTACTTAAGTGCAGTGAAAAATGGCTGTGAAATAACGTGGACGTTATTTCACTCAGGCTGCAGTGGCAGGCCTGTGTAAGAATTGTTAGAGCTCCCAATGGGTGGCAAAAGAAATGCTGCAGCCCATATGGATCTCCTGGAACCCCAATACCCTTGGTACCTCAGTACCATATACTAGGGAATTATAAGGGTGTTCCAGTAAGCCAATGTAAATTGGTAAAATTAGTCACTAGCCTGTCAGTGACAATTTGGAAAGAAATGAGAGAGCATAACTGTGAGAAAGTAGCCTCTTTCTAGCCTTGTTACCCCCACTTTTGGCCTGTTTGTGAGTGTATGCCAGGGTGTTTTCACTGTCTCACTGGGATCCTGCTAGCCAGGGCCCAGTGCTCACAGTGAAAACCCTATGTATTCAGTATGTTTGTTATGTGTCACTGGGACCCTGCTAGTCAGGACCCCAGTGCTCATAAGTTTGTGGCCTATATGTATGTGTTCCCTGTGTGGTGCCTAACTGTCTCACTGAGGCTCTGCTATCCAGAACCTCAGTGGTTATGCTCTCTCATTTCTTTCAAATTGTCACTAACAGGCTAGTGACCAATTTTACCAATTTACATTGGCTTACTGGAACACCCTTATAATTCCCTAGTATATGATACTGAGGTACCCAGGGTATTGGGGTTCCAGGAGATCCCTATGGGTTGCAGCATTTCTTTTGCCACCCATAGGGAGCTCTGACAATTCTTACACAGGCCTGCCACTGCAGCCTGAGTGAAATAACGTCCACGTTATTTCACAGCCATTTTACACTGCACTTAAGTAACTTATAAGTCACCTATATGTCTAACCTTTACCTGGTAAAGGTTAGGTGCAAAGTTACTTAGTGTGAGGGCACCCTGGCACTCGCCAAGGTGCCCCCACATTGTTCAGAGCCAATTCCCTGAACTTTGTGAGTGCGGGGACACCATTACACCGCATGCACTACATATAGGTCACTACCTATATGTAGCTTCACAATGGTAACTCCGAATATGGCCATGTAACATGTCTATGATCATGGAATTGCCCCCTCTATGCCATCCTGGCATAGTTGGCACAATCCCATGATCCCAGTGGTCTGTAGCACAGACCCTGGTACTCCCAACTGCCCTTCCTGGGGTTTCACTGCAGCTGCTGCTGCTGCCAACCCCTCAGACAGGCATCTACCCTCCTGGGGTCCAGCCAGGCCTGGCCCAGGATGGCAGAACAAAGAACTTCCTCTGAGAGAGGGTGTGACACCCTCTCCCTTTGGAAAATGGTGTGAAGGCAGGGGAGGAGTAGCCTCCCCCAGCCTCTGGAAATGCTTTGTTGGGCACAGAGGTGCCCAATTCTGCATAAGCCAGTCTACACCGGTTCAGGGGACCCCTTAGCCCTGCTCTGGCGCGAAACTGGACAAAGGAAAGGGGAGTGACCACTCCCCTGACCTGCACCTCCCCTGGGAGGTGTCCAGAGCTCCTCCAGTGTGCTCCAGACCTCTGCCATCTTGGAAACAGAGGTGCTGCTGGCACACTGGACTGCTCTGAGTGGCCAGTGCCACCAGGTGACCGTCAGAGACTCCTTGTGATAGGCTCCTTCAGGTGTTGCTAGCCTATCCTCTCTCCTAGGTAGCCAAACCCTCTTTTCTGGCTATTTAGGGTCTCTGTCTCTGAGGAAACTTCAGATAACGAATGCAAGAGCTCATCCGAGTTCCTCTGCATCTCTCTCTTCACCTTCTGATAAGGAATCGACTGCTGACCGCGCTGGAAGCCTGCAAACCTGCAACATAGTAGCAAAGACGACTACTGCAACTCTGTAACGCTGATCCTGCCGCCTTCTCGACTGTTTTCCTGCTTGTGCATGCTGTGGGGGTAGTCTGCCTCCTCTCTGCCCAGAAGCTCCGAAGAAATCTCCCGTGGGTCGACGGAATCTTCCCCCTGCAACCGCAGGCACCAAAAAGCTGCATTACCGGTCCCTTGGGTCTCCTCTCAGCACGACGAGCGAGGTCCCTCGAATCCAGCGACTCTGTCCAAGTGACCCCCACAGTCCAGTGACTCTTCAGTCCAAGTTTGGTGGAGGTAAGTCCTTGCCTCACCTCGCTGGGCTGCATTGCTGGGAACTGCGACTTTGGAGCTACTCCGGCTCCTGTGCACTTTCGGCGGAAATCCTTTGTGCACAGCCAAGCCTGGGTCCACGGCACTCTAACCTGCATTGCACGACTTTCTAAGTTGGTCTCCGGCGACGTGGGACTCCTTTGTGCAACTTCGGCAAGCACCGTTTCACACATCCTCGTAGTGCCTGTTTCTGGCACTTCTCCGGGTGCTACCGGCTTCAGAGAGAGCTCCTTGTCTTGCTCGACGTCCCCTCTCTCTGCTGGTCCAATTTGCGACCTCCTGGTCCCTCCTGAGCCTCAGCAGCGTCCAAAAACGCTAACCGCACGATTTGCAGGTAGCAAGGCTTGTTGGCGTTCTTTCGGCGGGAAAACACTTCTGCACGACTCTCCACGGCAAGAGAGATACGTCCACCAAAGGGGAAGTCTCTAGCCCTTTTCGTTCCTGCAGAAACCTCAGCTTCTTCTGTCCAGTAGAAGCTTCTTTGCACCCGCAGCTGGCATTTCCTGGGCATCTGCCCATCTCCGACTTGCTTGTGACTTTTGGACTTGGTCCCCTTGTTCCACAGGTACCCTAGATTGGAAATCCACAGTTGTTGCATTGCTGGTTTGTGTCTTTCCTGCATTATTCCTCTAACACGACTTCTTTGTCCTTAGAGGAACTTTAGTGCACTTTGCACTCACTTTCAGGGTCTTGGGGAGGGTTATTTTTCTAACTCTCACTATTTTCTAATAGTCCCAGCGACCCTCTACAAGGTCACATAGGTTTGGGCTCCATTCGAGGTTCGCATTCCACTTTTGGAGTATATGGTTTGTGTTGCCCCTATCCCTATGTTTCCCCATTGCATCCTATTGTAATTATACATTGTTTGCACTGTTTTCTAAGACTATACTGCATATTTTTGCTATTGTGTATATATAACTTGTGTATATTTCCTATCCTCTCACTGAGGGTACACTCTAAGATACTTTGGCATATTGTCATAAAAATAAAGTACCTTTATTTTTAGTATAACTGTGTATTGTGTTTTCTTATGATATTGTGCATATGACACTAAGTGGTACTGTAGTAGCTTCACACGTCTCCTAGTTCAGCCTAAGCTGCTCTGCTAAGCTACCATTATCTATCAGCCTAAGCTGCTAGACACCCTATACACTAATAAGGGATAACTGGGCCTGGTGCAAGGTGCAAGCACCCCTTGGTACTCACTACAAGCCAGTCCAGCCTCCTACATTGGTTGTGCAGCGGTGGGATAAGTGCTTTGAGACTACTTACCACTCTTGTCATTGTACTTTTCATAAGAGAAAAATATACAAAACAAGGTCAGTGTATATACACATAGCCAAAAAGTTTTGCATTTCCTCTTTTCACTCTTTTCTAAGTGCTGAAAAGTACTGCTAACTTTCTAAAAAGTTCTAAAAAGTTTAAAAAGTTTTTTTCTCTGTCTTTCTAAAAGCTCTGACAAACTTTTTATCTTTTACTATCACTTTAACTCTCTCTAAAAATGTCTGGCACAGGCCAAAATGTTGATCTGTCCAAACTTGCATATGATCACCTTAGCTGGAAAGGAGCAAGGAATCTCTGCATAGAGAGAGGTTTGAGTGTAGGGAAGAATCCTTCCTTAGAACTGTTAATTAACATGCTTAGAGTACAGGATAAGGCCATAAGTGCCCAATCTGTAGAAAAAGTAGCTAATGGTTCTCAATCAGATCCAGGGACTCCCCCAGGAAAAGATTCAGCAAAGAAACTTCCTAGCCTGCCCATTACTAGACAGTCTAGCATAGTTGGTAATGATGATGAGCCACACCATATAAATAGTGTTGTCTCACATCATAGCAAAAGCATTTATTCTCACCATACTGGTAGTGATGTTTCTGTTAGCCAAGCTGTGTAGGGTGGCTTCTGTAAGGGACAGGTCTCCTTCTGTCCATTCTCACCATACTTCTGTTTCAAGGCATGTCCCTCCCACCCACCCTGATGACAGATTGTTAGAAAGGGAGCTCAATAGATTGAGAGTGGAACAAACCAGACTGAAGCTCAAGAAGCAACAGCTGGATTTGGATAGACAGACTTTAGAAGTAGAGAAGGAGAGACAGAAGTTGGGTTTAGATACCCATGGTGGCAGCAGCAGTATTCCCCATAGTCATCCTGCAAAAGAGCATGATTCCAGGAATCTGCACAAGATAGTTCCCCCTTACAAGGAGGGGGATGACATTAACAAGTGGTTTGCTGCACTTGAGAGGGCCTGTGTTGTACAGGATGTCCCTCAAAGGCAGTGGGCTGCTATCCTATGGCTATCATTTAGTGGAAAAGGTAGGGATAGGCTCCTTACTGTGAAAGAAAATGATGCTAATAATTTCCAAGTTCTTAAGAATGCACTCCTGGATGGTTATGGCTTAACCACTGAACAATACAGGATAAAGTTCAGAGAGACCAAAAAGGAGTCTTCACAAGACTGGGTTGATTTCATTGACCATTCAGTGAAGGCCTTGGAGGGGTGGTTACATGGCAGTAAAGTTACTGATTATGACAGCCTGTATAACTTGATCCTGAGAGAGCATATTCTTAATAATTGTGTGTCTGATTTGTTGCACCAGTACTTGGTGGACTCTGATCTGACCTCTCCCCAAGAATTGGGAAAGAAGGCAGACAAATGGGTCAGAACAAGGGTGAACAGAAAAGTTCATACAGGGGGTGACAAAGATGGCAATAAGAAGAAAGATGGTGAAAAATTTCAAGATAAGCATGGGGATAAGGGTAAAACCAAAGATCCCACTTCAAATCTTAAACACTCTTCAGAGGGTGGGGATAAAACAAATTCTTCCTCTTCTTCTCAACCTACACAATTTAAAAAGCCTTGGTGCTTTGTGTGTAAAAATAGAGGCCATAGGCCAGGGGATAAGTCCTGTCCAGGTAAACCCCCTGAGCCTACCACCACTAATACATCAAGCTCTAGTGCCCCTAGCAGTAGTGGTACTAGTGGTGGGACTGCTGGCAACAGTCAAGTTAAGGGTGTAGTTGGGTTCACTTATGGGTCCATCATAGAAACTGGGGTAGTCAGTCCCAAGACAGTTTCTGTCTCACCTAGTGGCATTGGCCTTGCCACACTGGCTGCTTGTCCCCTTACAATGGATAAGTACAGGCAGACAGTTTCAATAAATGGTGTTGAGGCCTTGGCCTACAGGGACACAGGTGCCAGTATCACTTTGGTGACTGAAAACCTAGTGCACCCTGATCAACACATCATTGGACAACAGTATAAGATTATTGATGTCCATAACTCCACTAAGTTTCTTCCCTTAGCTATAATTCAGTTTAGTTGGGGTGGAGTTACTGGCCCTAAGCAGGTGGTGGTATCTCCTAGCTTACCTGTAGACTGACTCTTAGGTAATGACCTAGAGGCCTCAGGTTGGGCTGATGTAGAGTTTTATGCCCATGCAGCCATGCTGGGCATCCCAGAGGAATTGTTCCCTCTCATTTCTACTGAAATGAAAAAGCAAAGGAGAGAAGGCCTGAAAACTCAGGATCCCTCTCCATCAACAGGTAAAAAGGGTATCACAGTATCCCCTAACCACCCTACCATTCAGGATACCATTCCTGTGGTGGGAGAAACCTCTCCTGGGGTGGCACCTGTTCCAAGGGAATCAGCAGTTGGCAAAACTGTACTCCCTGAGGTGGAAGTACCTCTCTGTGGGATAACTAACATTGGTGAGAAAAAGAGCACCATTCTAGTTAACATGGAGCATCCCTCCAACCCTCCCAGAGAAACTTTAGTGCAGAAACTCTGCACTGCCTCACAACACTTAGGACAGCATCCCTGCCCTAGTGTGGAGCTCATAGGACAGCATCCCTGCCCTGCTCCAACCCAAGAGAAACAGCATCCCTGTTCTCTCTTCCAGCCATATGGTCAAAGTTTTTGCCCAGCTATGGCTTTTCTGAGACAGCATCCCTGTCTGGCATTTCCATCACTACAAATAGGTTCAGTGGACAATTCCCACTGCTCTAAACTAAAACATACTGATAGAAACTCTGAAAATACATCTTCACATTGTTGCTTAGCTAAAAAACTTCAAACAGGGTGGTTTACATCCCCACAAGGAAGTAACCATATAGTGGATGATAAAGGGAGTAACCAGTCTATTGCAGAGCTACTCTCTACTTATCACCACTTAGACAATAACGTCTCAACTGGCCAAGGTTAGCCTTATTGTCCTTCGTTTGGGGGGGGGTTGAGTGAGAAAGTAGCCTCTTTCTAGCCTTGTTACCCCCACTTTTGGCCTGTTTGTGAGTGTATGCCAGGGTGTTTTCACTGTCTCACTGGGATCCTGCTAGCCAGGGCCCAGTGCTCACAGTGAAAACCCTATGTATTCAGTATGTTTGTTAAGTGTCACTGGGACCCTGCTAGTCAGGACCCCAGTGCTCATAAGTTTGTGGCCTATATGTATGTGTTCCCTGTGTGGTGCCTAACTGTCTCACTGAGGCTCTCCTATCCAGAACCTCAGCGGTTATGCTCTCTCATTTCTTTCAAATTGTCACTAACAGGCTAGTGACCAATTTTACCAATTTACATTGGCTTACTGGAACACCCTTATAATTCCCTAGTATATGGTACAGAGGTACCCAGGGTATTGGGGTTCCAGGAGATCCCTATGGGCTGCAGCATTTCTTTTGCCACCCATAGGGAGCTCTGACAATTCTTACACAGGCCTGCCACTGCAGCCTGAGTGAAATAACGTCCACGTTATTTCACAGCCATTTTACACTGCACTTAAGTAACTTAGAAGTCACCTATATGTCTAACCTTTACCTGGTAAAGGTTAGGTGCAAAGTTACTTAGTGTGAGGGCACCCTGGCACTAGCCAAGGTGCCCCCACATTGTTCAGAGCCAATTCCCTGAACTTTGTGAGTGCGGGGACACCATTACACGCGTGCACTACATATAGGTCACTACCTATATGTAGCTTCACAATGGTAACTCCAAATATGGCCATGTAACATGTCTATGATCATGGAATTGCCCCCTCTATGCCATCCTGGCATAGTTGGCACAATCCCATGATCCCAGTGGTCTGTAGCACAGACCCTGGTACTGCCAAACTGCCCTCCCTGGGGTTTCACTGCAGCTGCTGCTGCTGCCAACCCCTCAGACAGGCATCTGCCCTCCTGGGGTCCAGCCAGGCCTGGCCCAGGATGGCAGAACAAAGAACTTCCTCTGAGAGAGGGTGTGACACCCTCTCCCTTTGGAAAATGGTGTGAAGGCAGGGGAGGAGTAGCCTCCCCCAGCCTCTGGAAATGCTTTGTTGGGCACAGAGGTGCCCAATTCTGCATAAGCCAGTCTACACCGGTTCAGGGGACCCCTTAGCCCTGCTCTGGCGCGAAACTGGACAAAGGAAAGGGGAGTGACCACTCCCCTGACCTGCACCTCCCCTGGGAGGTGTCCAGAGCTCCTCCAGTGTGCTCCAGACCTCTGCCATCTTGGAAACAGAGGTGCTGCTGGCACACTGGACTGCTCTGAGTGGCCAGTGCCACCAGGTAACGTAAGAGACTCCTTGTGATAGGCTCCTTCAGGTGTTGCTAGCCTATCCTCTCTCCTAGGTAGCCAAACCCTCTTTTCTGGCTATTTAGGGTCTCTGTCTCTGGGGAAACTTCAGATAACGAATGCAAGAGCTCATCCGAGTTCCTCTGCATCTCTCTCTTCACCTTCTGATAAGGAATCGACTGCTGACCGCGCTGGAAGCCTGCAAACCTGCAACATAGTAGCAAAGACGACTACTGCAACTCTGTAACGCTGATCCTGCCGCCTTCTCGACTGTTTTCCTGCTTGTGCATGCTGTGGGGGTAGTCTGCCTCCTCTCTGCACCAGAAGCTCCGAAGAAATCTCCCGTGGGTCGACGGAATCTTCCCCCTGCAACCGCAGGCACCAAAAAGCTGCATTACCGGTCCCTTGGGTCTCCTCTCAGCACGACGAGCGAGGTCCCTCGAATCCAGCGACTCTGTCCAAGTGACCCCCACAGTCCAGTGACTCTTCAGTCCAAGTTTGGTGGAGGTAAGTCCTTGCCTCACCTCGCTGGGCTGCATTGCTGGGAACCGCGACTTTGCAGCTACTCCGGCCCCTGTGCACTTCCGGCGGAAATCCTTTGTGCACAGCCAAGCCTGGGTCCACGGCACTCTAACCTGCATTGCACGACTTTCTAAGTTGGTCTCCGGCGACGTGGGACTCCTTTGTGCAACTTCGGCGAGCACCGTTTCACGCATCCTCGTAGTGCCTGTTTTGGGCACTTTTCCGGGTGCTACCGGCTTCAGAGAGGGCTCCTTGTCTTGCTCGACGTCTCCTCTCTCTGCTGGTCCAATTTGCGACCTTCTGGTCCCTCTTCGGCCTCAGCAGCGTCCAAAAAAGCTAACCACACGATTTGCAGCTAGCAAGGCTTGTTGGCGTTCTTTCGGCGGGAAAACACTTCTGCACGACTCTCCGAGGGAAGTGGAATTCGTCCACCAAAGGGGAAGTCTCTAGCCCTTTTCGTTCCTGCAGAAACCTCAGCTTCTTCTGTCCAGTAGAAGCTTCTTTGGACCCGCAGCTGGCATTTCCTGGGCATCTGCCCATCTCCGACTTGCTTGTGACTTTTGGACTTGGTCCCCTTGTTCCACAGGTACCCTGGATTGGAAATCCACAGTTGTTGCATTGCTGGTTTGTGTCTTTCCTGCATTATTCCTCTAACACAACTCTTTTGTCCTTAGGAGAACTTTAGTGCACTTTGCACTCACTTTTCAGGGTCTTGGGGAGGGTTATTTTCCTAACTCTCACTATTTTCTAATAGTCCCAGCGACCCTCTACAAGGTCACATAGGTTTGGGGTCCATTCGTGGTTCGCATTCCACTTCTGGAGTATATGGTTTGTGTTGCCCCTATCCCTATGTTTCCCCATTGCATCCTATTGTAACTATACATTGTTTGCACTGTTTTCTAAGACTATACTGCATATTTTTGCTATTGTGTATATATATCTTGTGTATATTTCCTATCCTCTCACTGAGGGTACACTCTAAGATACTTTGGCATATTGTCATAAAAATAAAGTACCTTTATTTTTAGTATAACTGTGTATTGTGTTTTCTTATGATATTGTGCATATGACACTAAGTGGTACTGTAGTAGCTTCACACGTCTCCTAGTTCAGCCTAAGCTGCTCTGCTAAGCTACCATTATCTATCAGCCTAAGCTGCTAGACACCCTATACACTAATAAGGGATAACTGGGCCTGGTGCAAGGTGCAAGTACCCCTTGGTACTCACTACAAGCCAGTCCAGCCTCCTACATTGGTTGTGCAGTGGTGGGATAAGTGCTTGAGACTACTTACCACTCTTGTCATTGTACTTTTCATAAGAGAAAAATATACAAAACAAGGTCAGTGTATATACACATAGCCAAAACGTTTTGCATTTCCTCTTTTCACTCTTTTCTAAGTGCTGAAAAATACTCCTAAACTTTCAAAAAGTTCTTAAAAGTTTTAAAAGTTTTTTTTCTGTCTTTCTAAAAAGTTCTGAAAACATTTTTTTTCTCTTTTTCTATCACTTTTAACTCTCTCTAAAATGTCTGGCACAGGCCAAAATGTTGACCTGTCTAAGATTGCATATGATCACCTTAGCTGGAAAGGAGCAAGGAGTCTCTGCATAGAGAGAGGTTTGAGTGTAGGGAAGAATCCTTCCTGAGAACTGTTAATTAATATGCTTAGAGTACAGGATAAGGCCATAAGTGCCAAATCTGGTGAAAAAGTAGCTAATGGTTCACAATCTGATCCAGGGACTCCCCCAGGAAAAGGTTCAGGAAAGAAACTTCTCAGCCTGCCCATTACTAGACAGTCTAGCATAGTTGGTACAGAGGTTGAATCACACCATACTGATGGTGTGCTCTCACATTATACTGGTAGCCAAGCTGTTAGGGTGCCCTCTGTAAGGGACAGGTCTCCTTCTGTTCATTCCCATCATACCTCTGTATCTAGAAATGTCCCTCCCACCCACCCTGATGACAGATTGTTAGAAAGGGAGCTCAATAGATTGAGAGTGGAACAAACCAGACTGAAGCTCAAGAAGCAACAGCTGGATTTGGATAGACAGTCTTTAGAATTAGAGAAGGAAAGACAGAAGTTGGGTTTAGATACCCATGGTGGCAGCAGCAGTATTCCCCATAGTCATCCTGCAAAAGAGCATGATTCCAGGAATCTGCACAAGATAGTTCCCCCTTATAAGGAGGGGGATGACATTAACAAGTGGTTTGCTGCACTTGAGAGGGCCTGTGTTGTACAGGATGTCCCTCAAAGGCAGTGGGCTGCTATCCTATGGCTATCATTTAGTGGAAAAGGTAGGGATAGGCTCCTTACTGTGAATGAAAATGATGCCAATAATTTTACAGTTCTTAAGAGTGCACTCCTGGATGGTTATGGCTTAACCACTGAACAGTACAGGATAAAGTTCAGAGAGACCAAAAAGGAGTCTTCACAAGACTGGGTTGATTTCATTGACCATTCAGTGAAGGCCTTGGAGGGGTGGTTACATGGCAGTAAAGTTACTGATTATGAAAGCCTGTATAACACAATCCTGAGAGAGCATATACTTAATAATTGTGTGTCTGATTTGTTGCACCAGTACCTGGTAGACTCTGATCTGACCTCTCCCCAAGAATTGGGAAAGAAGGCAGACAAATGGGTCAGAACAAGGGTGAACAGAAAAGTTCATACAGGGGGTGACAAAGATGGCAATAAGAAGAAAGATGGTGAAAAATCTCAAGATAAGCATGGGGATAAGGGTAAAACCAAAGATCCCACTTCAAATCTTAAACACTCTTCAGAGGGTGGGGATAAAACAAATTCTTCCTCTTCTTCCCAACCTGCACACATTAAAAAGCCTTGGTGCTTTGTGTGTAAAAATAGAGGCCATAGGCCAGGGGATAAGTGTAGGAGGCTGGACTGGCTTGTAGTGAGTACCAAGGGGTACTTGCACCTTGCACCAGGCCCAGTTATCCCTTATTAGTGTATAGGGTGTCTAGCAGCTTAGGCTGATAGATAATGGTAGCTTAGCAGAGCAGCTTAGGCTGAACTAGGAGACGTGTGAAGCTACTACAGTACCACTTAGTGTCATATGCACAATATCATAAGAAAACACAATACACAGTTATACTAAAAATAAAGGTACTTTATTTTTATGACAATATGCCAAAGTATCTTAGAGTGTACCCTCAGTGAGAGGATAGGTAATATACACAAGATATATATACACAATAGCAAAAATATGCAGTATAGTCTTAGAAAACAGTGCAAACAATGTATAGTTACAATAGGATGCAATGGGGAAACATAGGGATAGGGGCAACACAAACCATATACTCCAGAAGTGGAATGCGAACCACGAATGGACCCCAAACCTATGTGACCTTGTAGAGGGTCGCTGGGACTATTAGAAAATAGTGAGAGTTAGCAAAATAACCCTCCCCAAGACCCTGAAAAGTGAGTGCAAAGTGCACTAAAGTTCCCCTAAGGACAAAATAGTCGTGTTAGAGGGAAAATGCAAAGAAAACACAAATCAGCAATGCAACAACGATGGATTCCTGTGAGGGTACCTGTGGAACAAGGGGACCAAGTCCAAAAGTCACAAGCAACTCGGAGATGGGCAGATGCCCAAGAAATGCCAGCGGTTGGTGCAAAGAAGCTCTTACTAGGCTGAAGAACTGTGAATACTGCAGGAACGACAAGGGCTAGAGACTTCCCCTTTGGAGGATGGATCCCCCACGCCTTGGAGAGTCGTGCAGAAGTGTTTTCCCGCCGGATGGACGCCAACAAGCCTTGCTACACGCAAATCGTGCGTTTGGCGTTTTTGGACACTGCTGGGGCCCAGGAGGGACCAGGAGGTCGCAAATTGGACCTGCAGAGAGAAGGGACGTCGAGCAAGACAAGGAGTCCTCGCTGAAGCAGGTAGCACCCGGAGAAGTGCCAGAAAAAGGCACTACGAGGATGCGTGAAACGGTGCTCGCCGAAGTTGCACAAAGGAGTCCCACGTCGCCGGAGACCAACTTAGAAAGTCGTGCAATGCAGGTTAGAGTGCCGTGGACCCAGGCTTGGCTGTGCACGAAGGATTTCCGCCGGAAGTGCACAGGGGCCGGAGTAGCTTGCAAAGTCGCGGTTCCCAGCAATGCAGCCCAGCGAGGTGAGGCAAGGACTTACCTCCACCAAACTTGGGCTGAAGAGTCACTGGACTGTGGGGGTCACTTGGACGGTGTCGCTGGATTCGAGGGACCTCGCTCGTCGTGCTGAGAGGAGACCCAAGGGACCGGTAATGCAGCTTTTTGGTGCCTGCGGTTGCAGGGGGAAGATTCCGTCGACCCACGGGAGATTTCTTCGGAGCTTCTGGTGCAGAGAGGAGGCAGACTACCCCCACAGCATGCACAAGCAGGAAAACAGTCGAGAAGGCGGCAGGATCAGCGTTACAGAGTTGCAGTAGTCGTCTTTGCTACTATGTTGCAGGTTTGCAAGCTTCCAGCGCGGTCAGCGGTCGATTCCTTATCAGAAGGTGAAGAGGGAGATGCAGAGGAACTCGGCTGAGCTCATGCATTCGTTATCTAAAGTTTCCCCAGAGACAGAGACCCTAATTAGCCAGAAAAGAGGGTTTGGCTACCTAGGAGAGAGGAAAGGCTACTAACACCTGAAGGAGCCTATCAGCAGGAGTCTCTGACGTCACCTGGTGGCACTGGCCACTCAGAGCAGTCCAGTGTGCCAGCAGCACCTCTGTTTCCAAGATGGCAGAGGTCTGGAGCACACTGGAGGAGCTCTGGACACCTCCCAGGGGAGGTGCAGGTCAGGGGAGTGGTCACTCCCCTTTCCTTTGTCCAGTTTCGCGCCAGAGCAGGGGCTAAGGGGTCCCTGAACCGGTGTAGAATGGCTTATGCAGAATTGGGGCACATCTGTGCCCAACAAAGCATTTCCAGAGGCTGGGGGAGGCTACTCCTCCCCTGCCTTCACACCATTTTCCAAAGGGAGAGGGTGTCACACCCTCTCTCAGAGGAAGTTCTTTGTTCTGCCATCCTGGGCCAGGCCTGGCTGGACCCCAGGAGGGCAGCTGCCTGTCTGAGGGGTTGGCAGCAGCAGCAGCTGCAGTGAAACCCCAGGAAGGGCAGTCTGGCAGTACCAGGGTCTGTGCTACAGACCACTGGGATCATGGAATTGTACCAACAATGCCAGGATGGCATAGAGGGGGCAATTCCATGATCATAGACATGTTACATGGCCATATTCGGAGTTACCATGGTGAAGCTACATATAGGTAGTGACCTATATGTAGTGCACGCGTGTAATGGTGTCCCCGCACTCACAAAGTTCAGTGAATTGGCTCTGAACAATGTGGGGGCACCTTGGCTAGTGCCAGGGTGCCCACACACTAAGTAACTTTGCACCTAACCTTTACCAGGTAAAGGTTAGACATATAGGTGACTTATAAGTTACTTAAGTGCAGTGTAAAATGGCTGTGAAATAACGTGGACGTTATTTCACTCAGGCTGCCGTGGCAGGCCTGTGTAAGAATTGTCAGAGCTCCCTATGGGTGGCAAAAGAAATGCTGCAGCCCATAGGGATCTCCTGGAACCCCAATACCCTGGGTACCTCAGTACCATATACTAGGGAATTATAAGGGTATTCCAGTAAGCCAATGTAAATTGGTAAAAATGGTCACTAGCCTGTTAGTGACAATTTGAAAGTAATGAGAGAGCATAACCACTGAGGTTCTGGTTAGCAGAGCCTCAGTGAGACAGTTAGGCACCACACAGGGAACATATACATGCACACCTATGAGCACTGGGGCCCTGTGTGACAGGGTCCCAGTGACACATACATATAGGCCACAAACCTATGAGCACTGGGGTCCTGACTAGCAGGATCCCAGTGACACATAACAACCATACTGAAAACATGGTGTTTTCACTATGAGCACTGAGGCCTGTCTATCAGGATCCCAGTGAGACAGTGAAAACAGTGACAAACACCCTGACATACACTCACAAACAGGCCAAAAGTGGGGGTAACAAGGCTAGAAAGAGGCTACCTTCTCACACAACCCCCCCCCAAACGAAGGACAATAAGGCTAACCTTGGCCAGTTGAGACTTTATTGTCTAAGTGGTGATAAGTAGAGAGTAGCTCTGCAATAGACTGGTTACTCCCTTTATCATCCACTATATGGTTACTTCCCTGTGGGGATGTAAACCACCCTGTTTGAAGTTTTTTAGCTAAGCAACAATGTGAAGATGTATTTTCAGAGTTTCTATCAGTAAGTTTTAGTTTAGAGCAGTGGGAATTGTCCACTGAACCTATTTGTAGTGATGGAAATGCCAGACAGGGATGCTGTCTCAGTAAAGCCATAGCTGGACAAAAACTTTGTCCATTTGGCTGGAAGAGAGAACAGGGATGCTGTTTCTCTTGAGTTGGAGCAGGGCAGGGATGCTGTCCTATCAGCTCCACACTAGGGCAGGGATGCTGTCCTAAGTGTTGTGAGGCAGTGCAGAGTTTCTGCACTAAAGTTTCTCTGGGAGGGTTGGAGGGATGCTCCATGTTAACTAAAATGGTGCTCTTTTTCTCACCAATGTTAGTTATCCCACAGAGAGGTACTTCCACCTCAGGGAGTACAGTTTTGCCAACTGATGATTCCCTTGGAACAGGTGCCACCCCAGGAGAGGTTTCTCCCACCACAGGAATGGTATCCTGAATGGTAGGGTGGTTAGGGGATACTGTGATACCCTTTTTACCTGTTGATGGAGAGGGATCCTGAGTTTTCAGGCCTTCTCTCCTTTGCTTTTTCATTTCACTTGAAATGAGAGGGAACAATTCCTCAGGGATGCCCAGCATGGCTGCATGGGCATAAAACTCTACATCAGCCCAACCTGAGGCCTCTAGGTCATTACCTAAGAGACAGTCTACAGGTAAGCTAGGTGATACCACCACCTGCTTAGGGCCAGTAACTCCACCCCAACTAAACTGAATTATAGCTAAGGGAAGAAACTTAGTGGAGTTATGGACATCAATAATTTTATACTGTTGTCCAATGATGTGTTGATCAGGGTGCACTAGGTTGTCAGTCACCAAAGTGAAACTGGCACCTGTGTCCCTGTAGGCCAAGGCCTCAACACCATTTATTGAAACTGTCTGCCTGTACTTATCCATTGTAAGGGGACAAGCAGCCAGTGTGGCAAGGCCAATGCCACTAGGTGTGACAGAAACTGTCTTGGGACTGATGACATCAGTTTCCACTATGGACCCATAAGTAAACCCAACTACACCCTTTGCTTGACTGTTGCCAGCAGTCCCACCACTAGTACCACTACTGCTAGGGGCACTAGAGCTTGATGTATTAGTGGTGGTAGGCTCAGGGGGTTTACCTGGACAGGACTTATCCCCTGGCCTATGGCCTCTGTTTTTACACACAAAGCACCAAGGCTTTTTAATGTGTGCAGGTTGGGAAGAAGAGGAAGAATTTGTTTTATCCCCACCCTCTGAAGAGTGTTTAAGATTTGAAGTGGGATCTTTGGTTTTACCCTTATCCCCATGCTTATCTTGAGATTTTTCACCATCTTTCTTCTTATTGCCATCTTTGTCACCCCCTGTATGAACTTTTCTGTTCACCCTTGTTCTGACCCATTTGTCTGCCTTCTTTCCCAATTCTTGGGGAGAGGTCAGATCAGAGTCTACCAGGTACTGGTGCAACAAATCAGACACACAATTATTAAGTATATGCTCTCTCAGGATTGTGTTATACAGGCTTTCATAATCAGTAACTTTACTGCCATGTAACCACCCCTCCAAGGCCTTCACTGAATGGTCAATGAAATCAACCCAGTCTTGTGAAGACTCCTTTTTGGTCTCTCTGAACTTTATCCTGTACTGTTCAGTGGTTAAGCCATAACCATCCAGGAGTGCATTCTTAAGAACTGTAAAATTATTGGCATCACTTTCTTTCACAGTAAGGAGTCTATCCCTACCCTTTCCACTAAATGATAGCCATAGGATAGCAGCCCACTGCCTTTGAGGGACATCCTGTACAACACAGGCCCTCTCAAGTGCAGCAAACCACTTGATAATGTCATCCCCCTCCTTATAAGGGGGAACTATCTTGTGCAGATTCCTGGAATCATGCTCTTTTGCAGGATGACTATGGGGAATACTGCTGCTGCCACCATGGGTATCTAAACCCAACTTCTGTCTTTCCATCTCTAATTCTAAAGACTGTCTATCCAAATCCAGCTGTTGCTTCTTGAGCTTCAGTCTGGTTTGTTCCACTCTCAATCTATTGAGCTCCCTTTCTAACAATCTGTCATCAGGGTGGGTGGGAGGGACATTTCTAGATACAGAGGTATGATGGGAATGAACAGAAGGAGACCTGTCCCTTACAGAGGGCACCCTAACAGCTTGGCTACCAGTATAATGTGAGAGCACACCATCAGTATGGTGTGATTCAACCTCTGTATAAACTATGCTAGACTGTCTAGTAATGGGCAGGCTGAGAAGTTTCTTTCCTGAACCTTTTCCTGGGGGAGTCCCTGGATCAGATTGAGAACCATTAGCTACTTTTTCACCAGATTTGGCACTCATGGCCTTATCCTGTACTCTAAGCATATTAATTAACAGTTCTAAGGAAGGATTCTTCCCTACACTCAAACCTATCTCTATGCAGAGACTCCTTGCTCCTTTCCAGCTAAGGTGATCATATGCAAGTTTGGACAGTTCAACATTTTTTCCTGTGCCAGACATTTTTTAGAGAGAGTTAAAGTGATAGAAAAAGAGAAAAAAGTTTTCAGAACTTTTTGGAAAGACAGAAAAAACTTTTTAAACTTTTAAGAACTTTTTGAAAGTTTAGAAGTACTTTTCAGCACTTAGAAAAGAGTGAAAAGAGGAAATGCAAAACTTTTTGGCTATGTGTATATACACTGACCTTGTTTTGTATATTTTTCTCTTATGAAAAGTACAATGACAAGAGTGGTAAGTAGTCTCAAGCACTTATCCCACCACTGCACAACCAATGTAGGAGGCTGGACTGGCTTGTAGTGAGTACCAAGGGGTACTTGCACCTTGCACCAGGCCCAGTTATCCCTTATTAGTGTATAGGGTGTCTAGCAGCTTAGGCTGATAGATAATGGTAGCTTAGCAGAGCAGCTTAGGCTGAACTAGGAGACGTGTGAAGCTACTACAGTACCACTTAGTGTCATATGCACAATATCATAAGAAAACACAATACACAGTTATACTAAAAATAAAGGTACTTTATTTTTATGACAATATGCCAAAGTATCTTAGAGTGTACCCTCAGTGAGAGGATAGGTAATATACACAAGATATATATACACAATAGCAAAAATATGCAGTATAGTCTTAGAAAACAGTGCAAACAATGTATAGTTACAATAGGATGCAATGGGGAAACATAGGGATAGGGGCAACACAAACCATATACTCCAGAAGTGGAATGCGAACCACGAATGGACCCCAAACCTATGTGACCTTGTAGAGGGTCGCTGGGACTATTAGAAAATAGTGAGAGTTAGCAAAATAACCCTCCCCAAGACCCTGAAAAGTGAGTGCAAAGTGCACTAAAGTTCCCCTAAGGACAAAATAGTCGTGTTAGAGGGAAAATGCAAAGAAAACACAAATCAGCAATGCAACAACGATGGATTCCTGTGAGGGTACCTGTGGAACAAGGGGACCAAGTCCAAAAGTCACAAGCAACTCGGAGATGGGCAGATGCCCAAGAAATGCCAGCGGTTGGTGCAAAGAAGCTCTTACTAGGCTGAAGAACTGTGAATACTGCAGGAACGACATAGGCTAGAGACTTCCCCTTTGGAGGATGGATCCACCACGCCTTGGAGAGTCGTGCAGAAGTGTTTGGACGCCAACAAGCCTTGCTACACGCAAATCGTGCGTTTGGCGTTTTTGGACACTGCTGGGGCCCAGGAGGGACCAGGAGGTCGCAAATTGGACCTGCAGAGAGAGAAGGGACGTCGAGCAAGACAAAGAGCCCTCGCTGAAGCAGGTAGCACCCGGAGAAGTGCCAGAAAAAGGCACTACGAGGATGCGTGAAACGGTGCTCGCCGAAGTTGCACAAAGGAGTCCCACGTCGCCGGATACCAACTTAGAAAGTCGTGCAATGCAGGTTAGAGTGCCGTGGACCCAGGCTTGGCTGTGCACGAAGGATTTCCGCCGGAAGTGCACAGGGGCCGGAGTAGCTTGCAAAGTCGCGGTTCCCAGCAATGCAGCCCAGCGAGGTGAGGCAAGGACTTACCTCCACCAAACTTGGGCTGAAGAGTCACTGGACTGTGGGGGTCACTTGGACAGAGTCGCTGGATTCGAGGGACCTCGCTCGTCGTGCTGAGAGGAGACCCAAGGGACCGGTAATGCAGCTTTTTGGTGCCTGCGGTTGCAGGGGGAAGATTCCGTCGACCCACGGGAGATTTCTTCGGAGCTTCTGGTGCAGAGAGGAGGCAGACTACCCCCACAGCATGCACAAGCAGGAAAACAGTCGAGAAGGCGGCAGGATCAGCGTTACAGAGTTGCAGTAGTCGTCTTTGCTACTATGTTGCAGGTTTGCAAGCTTCCAGCGCGGTCAGCGGTCGATTCCTTATCAGAAGGTGAAGAGGGAGATGCAGAGGAACTCGGCTGAGCTCATGCATTCGTTATCTAAAGTTTCCCCAGAGACAGAGACCCTAAATAGCCAGAAAAGAGGGTTTGGCTACCTAGGAGAGAGGAAAGGCTACTAACACCTGAAGGAGCCTATCAGCAGGAGTCTCTGACGTCACCTGGTGGCACTGGCCACTCAGAGCAGTCCAGTGTGCCAGCAGCACCTCTGTTTCCAAGATGGCAGAGGTCTGGAGCACACTGGAGGAGCTCTGGACACCTCCCAGGGGAGGTGCAGGTCAGGGGAGTGGTCACTCCCCTTTCCTTTGTCCAGTTTCGCGCCAGAGCAGGGGCTAAGGGGTCCCTGAACCGGTGTAGAATGGCTTATGCAGAATTGGGCACATCTGTGCCCAACAAAGCATTTCCAGAGGCTGGGGGAGGCTACTCCTCCCCTGCCTTCACACCATTTTCCAAAGGGAGAGGGTGTCACACCCTCTCTCAGAGGAAGTTCTTTGTTCTGCCATCCTGGGCCAGGCCTGGCTGGACCCCAGGAGGGCAGCTGCCTGTCTGAGGCGTTGGCAGCAGCAGCAGCTGCAGTGAAACCCCAGGAAGGGCAGTCTGGCAGTACCAGGGTCTGTGCTACAGACCACTGGGATCATGGAATTGTACCAACAATGCCAGGATGGCATAGAGGGGGCAATTCCATGATCATAGACATGTTACATGGCCATATTCGGAGTTACCATGGTGAAGCTACATATAGGTAGTGACCTATATGTAGTGCACGCGTGTAATGGTGTCCCCGCACTCACAAAGTTCAGTGAATTGGCTCTGAACAATGTGGGGGCACCTTGGCTAGTGCCAGGGTGCCCACACACTAAGTAACTTTGCACCTAACCTTTACCAGGTAAAGGTTAGACATATAGGTGACTTATAAGTTACTTAAGTGCAGTGTAAAATGGCTGTGAAATAACGTGGACGTTATTTCACTCAGGCTGCCGTGGCAGGCCTGTGTAAGAATTGTCAGAGCTCCCTATGGGTGGCAAAAGAAATGCTGCAGCCCATAGGGATCTCCTGGAACCCCAATACCCTGGGTACCTCAGTACCATATACTAGGGAATTATAAGGGTATTCCAGTAAGCCAATGTAAATTGGTAAAAATGGTCACTAGCCTGTTAGTGACAATTTGAAAGTAATGAGAGAGCATAACCACTGAGGTTCTGGTTAGCAGAGCCTCAGTGAGACAGTTAGGCACCACACAGGGAACATATACATGCACACCTATGAGCACTGGGGCCCTGTGTGACAGGGTCCCAGTGACACATACATATAGGCCACAAACCTATGAGCACTGGGGTCCTGACTAGCAGGATCCCAGTGACACATAACAACCATACTGAAAACATGGTGTTTTCACTATGAGCACTGAGGCCTGTCTATCAGGATCCCAGTGAGACAGTGAAAACAGTGACAAACACCCTGACATACACTCACAAACAGGCCAAAAGTGGGGGTAACAAGGCTAGAAAGAGGCTACCTTCTCACAATAAGTCCTGTCCAGGTAAACCCCCTGAGCCTACCACCACTAATACATCAAGCTCTAGTGCCCCTAGCAGTAGTGGTACTAGTGGTGGGACTGCTGGCAACAGTCAAGCAAAGGGTGTAGTTGGGTTCACTTATGGGTCCATAGTGGAAACTGATGTAATCAGTCCCAAGACAGTTTCTGTCACACCTAGTGGCATTGGCCTTGCCACACTGGCTGCTTGTCCCCTTACAATGGATAAGTACAGGCAGACAGTTTCAATAAATGGTGTTGAGGCCTTGGCCTACAGGGACACAGGTGCCAGTTTCACTTTGGTGACTGACAACCTAGTGCACCCTGATCAACACATCATTGGACAACAGTATAAGATTATTGATGTCCATAACTCCACTAAGTTTCTTCCCTTAGCTATAATTCAGTTTAGTTGGGGTGGAGTTACTGGCCCTAAGCAGGTGGTGGTATCACCTAGCTTACCTGTAGACTGTCTCTTAGGTAATGACCTAGAGGCCTCAGGTTGGGCTGATGTAGAGTTTTATGCCCATGCAGCCATGCTGGGCATCCCTGAGGAATTGTTCCCTCTCATTTCAAGTGAAATGAAAAAGCAAAAGAGAGAAGGCCTGAAAACTCAGGATCCCTCTCCATCAACAGGTAAAAAGGGTATCACAGTATCCCCTAACCACCCTACCATTCAGGATACTATTCCTGTGGTGGGAGAAACCTCTCCTGGGGTGGCACCTGTTCCAAGGGAATCATCAGCTGGCATAGCTGGACTCCCTGAGGTAGAAGTACCTCTCTGTGGGATAACTAACATTGGTGACAAAAAGAGCACCATTTTAGTTAACATGGAGCATCCCTCCAACCCTCCCAGAGAAACTTTAGTGCAGAAACCCTGTACTGCCTCACAACACTTAGGACAGCATCCCTGCCCTAGTGTGGAGCTCATAGGACAGCATCCCTGCCCTGCTCCAACTCAAGAGAAACAGCATCCCTGTTCTCTCTTCCAGCCAAATGGACAAAGTGTTTGTCCAGCTATGGCTTTACTGAGACAGCATCCCTGTCTGGCATTTCCATCAATACAAATAGGTTCAGTGGATAATTCCCACTGCTCTAAACTAAAACTTACTGATAGAAACTCTGAAAATACATCTTCACATTGTTGGTTAGCTAAAAAACTTCAAACAAGGTGGTTTACATCCCCACAGGGAAGTAACCATATAGTGGATGATAAAGGGAGTAACCAGTCTATTGCAGAGCTACTCTCTACTTATCACCACTTAGACAATAAAGTCTCAACTGGCCAAGGTTAGCCTTATTGTCCTTCGTTTGGGGGGGGGGTTGTGTGAGAAGGTAGCCTCTTTCTAGCCTTGTTACCCCCACTTTTGGCCTGTTTGTGAGTGTATGTCAGGATGTTTGTCACTGTTTTCACTGTCTCACTGGGATCCTGATAGCCAGGCCTCAGTGCTCATAGTGAAAACACTATGTTTTCAGTATGGTTGTTATGTGTCACTGGGATCCTGCTGGTCAGGACCCCAGTGCTCATAGGTTTGTGGCCTATATGTATGTGTCACTGGGACCCTGTCACACAGGGCCCCAGTGCTCATAGGTGTGCATGTATATGTTCCCTGTGTGGTGCCTAACTGTCTCACTGAGGCTCTGCTAACCAGAACCTCAGTGGTTATGCTCTCTCATTACTTTCAAATTGTCACTAACAGGCTAGTGACCATTTTTACCAATTTACATTGGCTTACTGGAACACCCTTATAATTCCCTAGTATATGGTACTGAGGTACCCAGGGTATTGGGGTTCCAGGAGATCTCTATGGGCTGCAGCATTTCTTTTGCCACCCATAGGGAGCTCTGACAATTCTTACACAGGCCTGCCACTGCAGCCTGAGTGAAATAACGTCCACGTTATTTCACAGCCATTTTACACTGCACTTAAGTAACTTATAAGTCACCTATATGTCTAACCTTTACCTGGTAAAGGTTAGGTGCAAAGTTACTTAGTGTGAGGGCACCCTGGCACTAGCCAAGGTGCCCCCACATTGTTCAGAGCCAATTCACTGAACTTTGTGAGTGCGGGGACACCATTACACGCGTGCACTACATATAGGTCACTACCTATATGTAGCTTCACCATGGTAACTCCGAATATGGCCATGTAACATGTCTATGATCATGGAATTGCCCCCTCTATGCCATCCTGGCATTGTTGGTACAATTCCATGATCCCAGTGGTCTGTAGCACAGACCCTAGTACTGCCAGACTGCCCTTCCTGGGGTTTCACTGCAGCTGCTGCTGCTGCCAACCCCTCAGACAGGCAGCTGCCCTCCTGGGGTCCATCCAGGCCTGGCCCAGGATGGCAGAACAAAGAACTTCCTCTGAGAGAGGGTGTGACACCCTCTCCCTTTGGAAAATGGTGTGAAGGCAGGGGAGGAGTAGCCTCCCCCAGCCTCTGGAAATGCTTTGTTGGGCACAGATGTGCCCAATTCTGCATAAGCCAGTCTACACCGGTTCAGGGACCCCTTAGCCCCTGCTCTGGCGCGAAACTGGACAAAGGAAAGGGGAGTGACCACTCCCCTGACCTGCACCTCCCCTGGGAGGTGTCCAGAGCTCCTCCAGTGTGCTCCAGACCTCTGCCATCTTGGAAACAGAGGTGCTGCTGGCACACTGGACTGCTCTGAGTGGCCAGTGCCACCAGGTGACGTCAGAGACTCCTGCTGATAGGCTCCTTCAGGTGTTAGTAGCATTTCCTCTCTCCTAGGTAGCCAAACCCTCTTTTCTGGCTATTTAGGGTCTCTGTCTCTGGGGAAACTTTAGATAACGAATGCATGAGCTCAGCCGAGTTCCTCTGCATCTCCCTCTTCACCTTCTGATAAGGAATCGACCGCTGACCGCGCTGGAAGCCTGCAAACCTGCAACATAGTAGCAAAGACGACTACTGCAACTCTGTAACGCTGATCCTGCCGCCTTCTCGACTGTTTTCCTGCTTGTGCATGCTGTGGGGGTAGTCTGCCTCCTCTCTGCACCAGAAGCTCCGAAGAAATCTCCCGTGGGTCGACGGAATCTTCCCCCTGCAACCGCAGGCACCAAAAAGCTGCATTACCGGTCCCTTGGGTCTCCTCTCAGCACGACGAGCGAGGTCCCTCGAATCCAGCGACGCTGTCCAAGTGACCCCCACAGTCCAGTGACTCTTCAGCCCAAGTTTGGTGGAGGTAAGTCCTTGCCTCACCTCGCTGGGCTGCATTGCTGGGAACCGCGACTTTGCAGCTACTCCGGCCCCTGTGCACTTCCGGCGGAAATCCTTCATGCACATCCAAGCCTGGGTCCACGGCACTCTAACCTGCATTGCACGACTTTCTAAGTTGGTCTCCGGCGACGTGGGACTCCTTTGTGCAACTTTGGCGAGCACCGTTTCACGCATCCTCGTAGTGCCTGTTTCTGGCACTTCTCCGGGTGCTACCTGCTTCAGTGAGGGCTCTTTGTCTTGCTCTAAGTCCCCTCTCTCTGCAGGTCCAATTTGCCACCTCCTGGTCCCTCCTGGGCCCCAGCAGCTTCCAAAAATGCCAAACGCACGATTTGCGTGTAGCAAGGCTTGTTGGCGTCCTTCCGGCGGTAAAACACTTCTGCACGACTCTCCAAGGCGAGTGGGATCCGTCCACCAAAGGGGAAGTCTCTAGCCTTTTTCGTTCCTGCAGAAACCTCAGCTTCTTCTGTCCAGTCGAAGCTTCTTTGCACCCGCAGCTGGCATTTCCTGGGCATCTGCCCATCTCCGACTTGCTTGTGACTTTTGGACTTGGTCCCCTTGTTCCACAGGTACCCTAGATTGGAAATCCACAGTTGTTGCATTGCTGGTTTGTGTCTTTCCTGCATTATTCCTCTAACACGACTCTTTTGTCCTTAGGGGAACTTTAGTGCACTTTGCACTCACTTTTCAGGGTCTTGGGGAGGGTTATTTTCCTAACTCTCACTATTTTCTAATAGTCCCAGTGACCCTCTACAAGGTCACATAGGTTTGGGGTCCATTCGTGGTTCGCATTCCACTTCTGGAGTATATGGTTTGTGTTGCCCCTATCCCTATGTTTCCCCATTGCATCCTATTGTAACTATACATTGTTTGCACTGTTTTCTAAGACTATACTGCATATTTTTGCTATTGTGTATATATATCTTGTGTATATTTCCTATCCTCTCACTGAGGGTACACTCTAAGATACTTTGGCATATTGTCATAAAAATAAAGTACCTTTATTTTTAGTATAACTGTGTATTGTGTTTTCTTATGATATTGTGCATATGACACTAAGTGGTACTGTAGTAGCTTCACACGTCTCCTAGTTCAGCCTAAGCTGCTCTGCTAAGCTACCATTATCTATCAGCCTAAGCTGCTAGACACCCTATACACTAATAAGGGATAACTGGGCCTGGTGCAAGGTGCAAGTACCCCTTGGTACTCACTACAAGCCAGTCCAGCCTCCTACAGTACTTTCCTACACAACCCCCCCCCAAACGAAGGACAATAAGACTAGCCATGACCTGATGAGTCTTCATTGTCTAAGTGGAAATATCTGGAGAGTCCATCTGCATTGGAGTGGCTACTCCCAGGTCTATGTTCCACTGTATAGTCCATTCCCTGTAGGGATATGGACCACCTCAATAATTTAGGATTTTCACCTTTCATTTGTTTTAGCCAAAGTAGAGGTTTGTGGTCTGTCTGAACAATGAAGTGAGTGCCAAACAGGTATGGCCTCAACTTCTTCAGAGCCCAGACCACAGCAAAGGCCTCCCTCTCTATGGCAGACCAACGCTTTTCTCTAGGGGTCAACCTTCTACTAATAAAAGCAACAGGTTGATCCTGGCCCTCAGAATTAAGTTGTGATAGGACTGCCCCTACTCCTAATTCAGATGCATCAGTCTGGACATAGAATTTTTTAGAGTAACAAGGGATTTTCAGGACAGGTGCAGAGCACATGGCCTGCTTCAGCTCCTCAAAAGCTTTCTGACAGTTTGCTGTCCATAATACCTTTTTAGGCATTTTCTTGGATGTGAGGTCATTAAGAGGGGCTGCAATGGAGCCATAGTTCTTAATGAACCTCCTGTAATACCCAGTGAGGCCTAGGAAGGCTCTCACCTGAGTCTGAGTGGTAGGGGGAATCCAATCAATAATTGTTTGGATTTTCCACTGCAGTGGTGCAATCTGTTCCCCACCAACAAGGTGTCCCAGATAAACCACCTTACCCTGCCCTATCTGGCACTTTGAAGCCTTGATAGTGAGGCCTGCCTTTTGCAGGGCCTCCAAAACTTTCCATAGGTGGACCAGGTGATCATCCCAGCTGGAGCTAAAGACAGCTATATCGTCCAAATATGCTGCACTGAAATCCTCCAGCCCTTGCAGGACTGTGTTCACCAACCTTTGAAAAGTGGCAGGTGCATTTTTCAAACCAAAAGGCATTACTGTAAATTGGTAATGGCCTCCAATGGTTGAAAATGCAGTTTTAGGTTTAGCATCTTCTGACAATTTGATCTGCCAATACCCTGCAGTCAAATCAAAAGTGCTTAGATACTTGGCAGATGCCAGTGTATCTATGAGCTCATCTGCCCTGGGTATAGGGTGAGCATCAGTTTTGGTTACCAGGTGGAGACCTCTATAGTCTACACAAAACCGCATTTCCTTCTTTCCATCTCTGGAATGGGGTTTTGGTACAAGTACCACAGGAGAAGCCCATGGACTTTCAGAGTGCTCAACCACTCCTAGTTCTAACATTTTCTGCACCTCTTGCTTTATGCAGTCCCTGCCATGGTCAGGCTGCCTATAGATCTTACTTTTGACAGGTAAACTGTCTCCAGTATCTATAGTGTGCTCACACCAAGAAGTGGTACCTGGCACAGTAGAGAAGAGTTCAGAGAATTGATCTAGGAGATTTATGCAATGGTCTTTCTGCTCAGCAGTAAGACAATCAGCCAAAACTACACCTTCCACAAGAGCATCTTTTTCTGTGGAAGAGAAGAGATCAGGTAGAGGATCACTGTCTTCTTCCTGTCCCTCGTCAGTTGCCATGAGCAGGGTGAGATCAGCCCTGTCATAGTAGGGTTTTAGGCGGTTTACATGGAGTACCCTAAGGGGACTCCTTGCAGTGCCTAAGTCAACTAAATAGGTGACTTCTCCCTTCTTTTCAACAATTGTGTGGGGTCCACTCCATTTATCTTGGAGTGCTCTTGGGGCCACAGGCTCCAAGACCCACACTTTCTGCCCTGGTTTGTACTGAACCAAAACAGCCTTATGATCATGCCATTGCTTCTGGAGCTCTTGGCTGGCCTGAAGGTTTTTACTGGCCTTTTTCATATACTCAGCCATCCTTGATCTGAGGCCAAGTACATAATCCACAATATCTTGCTTTGGAGCTTTTAAAGGTTGTTCCCAAACCTCCTTGACAAGTGTTAGTGGACCCCTAACAGGGTGACCAAAGAGGAGTTCAAAGGGGCTGAAGCCCACTCCTTTCTGGGGTACCTCCCTGTAGGCAAAAAGGAGGCATGGTAACAGGATATCCCATCTCCTGCGGAGTTTTTCAGGGAGACCCATAATCATGCCTTTGAGAGTTTTATTAAATCTCTCCACCAGTCCATTTGTTTGTGGATGATAGGGTGTAGTGAACTTGTAAGTTACACCACACTCCTTCCACATGGCCTTTAAGTATGCAGACATGAAATTGCTTCCCCTGTCTGATACTACTTCCTTTGGGAAGCCCACCCTGGAAAATATTCCCAGGAGGGCCTTTGCCACTACAGGTGCTGTAGTGGCCCTTAAAGGAATTGCTTCAGGATATCTTGTGGCATGGTACACTACCACCAAGATAAACCTATTGCTTGAAGCAATAGGAGGGTCAAGGGGGCCAACTATGTCAACCCCTACCCTTTCAAAGGGAACCCCAACCACAGGCAGTGGGATAAGGGGTGCCTTTGGAGTGCCACCTGTCTTGACACTGGCTTGACAGGTTTCACAGGACTTACAAAATTCCTTTGTTTCCTCAGACATCCTAGGCCAATGAAACAAGGGGACAAGTCTGTCCCAAGTTTTCATTTGTCCCAGGTGTCCAGCTAGGGGAATGTCGTGGGCTAGAGTTAGGAGGAACTTTATGTACTCCTGAGGAATCACTAATCTCCTGGCAGTTCCAGGTTTAGGATCCCTTGCTTCAGTGTACAAGAGATTGTCCTCCCAGTAAACTCTGTGAGAGTCACTGACATCCCCATTAGCCTGTTTGACAGCTTGCTGTCTTAGACCCTCTAATGTGGGACAGGTTTGCTGTGCCATACTCAGCTCCTCCCTGGCAGGCCCCCCTTCACCCAAAGGCTCAGCAGTGTCTGCTTCCAGCTCCTCTGGTGTAGGTTCTGCACAGGGTGGAAATTCTTCTTCCTCAGAAGTAGAATCCACTGTAGAGGGAGGGATAGTAGGAAGTGGTTTGCTTCTACTAGCCCTAGCTTTAGGGAGCACTTGGTCCATTGTTCCAGGATCCAAGCTTCCCTGTCCTTTTTGCTTTTTGGCCTGAGCCCTGGTTAAAGCAAAAATATGCCCTGGGATGCCCAGCATTGCTGCATGGGCCTCCAACTCCACATCTGACCAAGCTGATGTCTCCAAATCATTTCCTAGTAGACAGTCTACAGGTAAATCTGTGGCTACCACAACTTTCTTTGGACCAGTAACCCCCCCCCCACTTGAGATTAACAACAGCCATGGGGTGGCTAAGTGTGTTGTTGTGAGCATCGGTTACTTGGTACTGGTGACCAAGTAGGTGTTGTTCAGGGTGGACCAGTTTCTCTATGACCATAGTCACACTGGCTCCAGTGTCCCTGTAGGCCTGAACCTCAACACCATTTATTAGGGGTAGCTGCTTGTACTTATCCATATTAAGGGGACAAGCAACTAAGGTGGCTAAATCAATAGCCCCCTCAGAGACTAACACAGCCTCTGTGGCCTCCCTAACAAGGCCAATGTGAGAAGGTAGCCTCTTTCTAGCCTTGTTACCCCCACTTTTGGCCTGTTTGTGAGTGTATGTCAGGGTGTTTGTCACTGTTTTCACTGTCTCACTGGGATCCTGATAGCCAGGCCTCAGTGCTCATAGTGAAAACACTATGTTTTCAGTATGGTTGTTATGTGTCACTGGGATCCTGCTGGTCAGGACCCCAGTGCTCATAGGTTTGTGGCCTATATGTATGTGTCACTGGGACCCTGTCACACAGGGCCCCAGTGCTCATAGGTGTGCATGTATATGTTCCCTGTGTGGTGCCTAACTGTCTCACTGAGGCTCTGCTAACCAGAACCTCAGTGGTTATGCTCTCTCATTACTTTCAAATTGTCACTAACAGGCTAGTGACCATTTTTACCAATTTACATTGGCTTACTGGAACACCCTTATAATTCCCTAGTATATGGTACTGAGGTACCCAGGGTATTGGGGTTCCAGGAGATCTCTATGGGCTGCAGCATTTCTTTTGCCACCCATAGGGAGCTCTGACAATTCTTACACAGGCCTGCCACTGCAGCCTGAGTGAAATAACGTCCACGTTATTTCACAGCCATTTTACACTGCACTTAAGTAACTTATAAGTCACCTATATGTCTAACCTTTACCTGGTAAAGGTTAGGTGCAAAGTTACTTAGTGTGAGGGCACCCTGGCACTAGCCAAGGTGCCCCCACATTGTTCAGAGCCAATTCACTGAACTTTGTGAGTGCGGGACACCATTACACGCGTGCACTACATATAGGTCACTACCTATATGTAGCTTCACCATGGTAACTCCGAATATGGCCATGTAACATGTCTATGATCATGGAATTGCCCCCTCTATGCCATCCTGGCATTGTTGGTACAATTCCATGATCCCAGTGGTCTGTAGCACAGACCCTGGTACTGCCAGACTGCCCTTCCTGGGGTTTCACTGCAGCTGCTGCTGCTGCCAAACCCTCAGACAGGCAGCTGCCCTCCTGGGGTCCATCCAGGCCTGGCCCAGGATGGCAGAACAAAGAACTTCCTCTGAGAGAGGGTGTGACACCCTCTCCCTTTGGAAAATGGTGTGAAGGCAGGGGAGGAGTAGCCTCCCCCAGCCTCTGGAAATGCTTTGTTGGGCACAGATGTGCCCAATTCTGCATAAGCCAGTCTACACCGGTTCAGGGACCCCTTAGCCCCTGCTCTGGCGCGAAACTGGACAAAGGAAAGGGGAGTGACCACTCCCCTGACCTGCACCTCCCCTGGGAGGTGTCCAGAGCTCCTCCAGTGTGCTCCAGACCTCTGCCATCTTGGAAACAGAGGTGCTGCTGGCACACTGGACTGCTCTGAGTGGCCAGTGCCACCAGGTGACGTCAGAGACTCCTGCTGATAGGCTCCTTCAGGTGTTAGTAGCATTTCCTCTCTCCTAGGTAGCCAAACCCTCTTTTCTGGCTATTTAGGGTCTCTGTCTCTGGGGAAACTTTAGATAACGAATGCATGAGCTCAGCCGAGTTCCTCTGCATCTCCCTCTTCACCTTCTGATAAGGAATCGACCGCTGACCGCGCTGGAAGCCTGCAAACCTGCAACATAGTAGCAAAGACGACTACTGCAACTCTGTAACGCTGATCCTGCCGCCTTCTCGACTGTTTTCCTGCTTGTGCATGCTGTGGGGGTAGCCTGCCTCCTCTCTGCACCAGAAGCTCCGAAGAAATCTCCCGTGGGTCGACTGAATCTTCCCCCTGCAACCGCAGGCACCAAAAAGCTGCATTACCGGTCCCTTGGGTCTCCTCTCAGCACGACGAGCGAGGTCCCTCGAATCCAGCGACTCTGTCCAAGTGACCCCCACAGTCCAGTGACTCTTCAGCCCAAGTTTGGTGGAGGTAAGTCCTTGCCTCACCTCGATGGGCTGCATTGCTGGGAACCGCGACTTTGCAGCTACTCCGGCCCCTGTGCACTTCCGGCGGAAATCCTTTGTGCACAGCCAAGCCTGGGTCCACGGCACTCTAACCTGCATTGCACGACTTTCTAAGTTGGTCTCCGGCGACGTGGGACTCCTTTGTGCAACTTCGGCGAGCACCGTTTCACGCATCCTTGTAGTGCCTGTTTCTGGCACTTTCTGGGTGCTACCTGCTTCAGTGAGGGCTCTTTGTCTTACTCGACGTCCCCTCTCTTTTCAGGGCGAATTTGCGACCTCCTGGTCCCTCCTGGGCCCCAGCAGCGTCCAAAAACGCCAAACGCACGATTTGCAGCTAGCAAGGCTTGTTGGCGTTCTTTTAGCGGGAAAACACTTCTGCACAACTCTCCACGGCGAGTGGGATCCGTCCACCAAAGGGAAAGTCTCTAGCCCTTTTCGTTTCTGCAGAAACCTCAGCTTCTTCTGTCCAGTCGAAGCTTCTTTGCACCCGCAGCTGGCATTTCCTGGGCATCTGCCCATCTTCGACTTGCTTGTGACTTTTGGACTTGGTCCCCTTGTTCCACAGGTACCCTAGATTGGAAATCCACAGTTGTTGCATTGCTGGTTTGTGTCTTTCCTGCATTATTCCTCTAACACGACTACTTTGTCCTTAGGGGAACTTTAGTGCACTTTGCACTCACTTTTCAGGGTCTTGGGGAGGGTTATTTTTCTAACTCTCACTATTTTCTAATAGTCCCAGCGACCCTCTACAAGGTCACATAGGTTTGGGGTCCATTCGTGGTTCGCATTCCACTTTTGTAGGAGGCTGGACTGGCTTGTAGTGAGTACCAAGGGGTACTTGCACCTTGCACCAGGCCCAGTTATCCCTTATTAGTGTATAGGGTGTCTAGCAGCTTAGGCTGATAGATAATGGTAGCTTAGCAGAGCAGCTTAGGCTGAACTAGGAGACGTGTGAAGCTACTACAGTACCACTTAGTGTCATATGCACAATATCATAAGAAAACTCAATACACAGTTATACTAAAAATAAAGTTACTTTATTTTTATGACAATATGCCAAAGTATCTTAGAGTGTACCCTCAGTGAGAGGATAGGAAATATACACAAGATATATATACACAATAGCAAAAATATGCAGTATAGTCTTAGAAAACAGTGCAAACAATGTATAGTTACAATAGGATGCAATGGGGACACATAGGTATAGGGGCAACACAAACCATATAATCCAAAAGTGGAATGCGAACCACGAATGGACCCCAAACCTATGTGACCTTGTAGAGGGTCGCTGGGACTATTAGAAAATAGTGATAGTTAGAAAAATAACCCTCCCCAAGACCCTGAAAAGTGAGTGCAAAGTGCACTAAAGTTCCCCTAAGGACAAAGAAGTCGTGTTAGAGGAATAATGCAGGAAAGACACAAACCAACAATGCAACAACGATGGATTTCCAATCTAGTGTACCTGTGGAACAAGGGGACCAAGTCCAAAAGTCACAAGCAAGTCGGAGATGGGCATATGCCCAGGAAATGCCATCTGTGGGTGCAAAGAAGCTTCTACTGGACAGAAGAAGCTGAGGTTTCTGCAGGAACGAAAAGGGCTAGAGACTTCCCCTTTGGTGGACGGATCCCGCTCGCTGCGGAGAGTCGTGCAGAAGTGTTTTCCCGCCGAAAAAACGCTAACAAGCCTTGCTAGCTGCAGATTGTGCGGTTAGCATTTTTGGATGCTGCTGTAACCCAGGAGGGACCAGGAGGTCGCAAATTGGACCAGCTGGTAGATGGGACGTCGAGCAAGACAAGAAGCCCTCTTAGCAGCAGGTAGCACCCGGAGAAGTGCCAGAAACAGGCACTACGAGGATGCATGAAACAGTGCTCACCCGAAGTTACACAAAGGAGTTCCACGTCGCCGGAGACCAACTTAGAAAGTCGTGCAATGCAGGTTAGAGTGCCGTGGACCCAGGCTTGGCTGTGCACAAAGGATTTCCGCCGGAAGTGCACAGGGGCCGGAGTAGCTGCAAAAGTCGCGGTTCCCAGCAATGCAGTCTAGCGAGGTGAGGCAAGGACTTACCTCCACCAAACTTGGACTGAAGAGTCACTGGACTGTGGGGGTCACTTGGACAGAGTTGCTGGATTCGAGGGACCTCGCTCGTCGTGCTGAGAGGAGACCCAAGGGACCGGTAATGCAGCTTTTTGGTGCCTGCGGTTGCAGGGGAAAGATTCCGTCGACCCACGGGAGATTTCTTCAGAGCTTCTAGTGCAGAGAGGAGGCAGACCACCCCCACAGCATGCACCACCAGGAAAACAGTCGAGAAGGCGGCAGGATCAGCGTTACAGAGTTACAGTAGTCGTCTTTGCTACTATGTTGCAGGTTTGCAGGCTTCCAGCGCGGTCAGCAGTCGATTCCTTGGCAGAAGGTGAAGAGAGAGATGCAGAGGAACTCGGATGAGCTCTTGCATTCGTTATCTAAAGTTTCCCAAGAGACAGAGACCCTAAATAGGTGGGGAGGTGCAGGTCAGGGGAGTGGTCACTCCCCTTTCCTTTGTCCAGTTTAGCGCCAGAGCAGGGCTAAGGGGTCCCCTGAATCGGTGTAGACTGGCTTATGCAGAATTGGGCACATCTGTGCCCAAGAAAGCATTTCCAGAGGCTGGGGGAGGCTACTCCTCCCCTGCCTTCACACCATTTTCCAAAGGGAGAGGGTGTAACACCCTCTCTCAGAGGAAGTTCTTTGTTCTGCCATCCTGGGCCAGGCCTGGCTGGACCCCAGGAGGGCAGATGCCTGTCTGAGGGGTTTTCAGCAGCAGCAGCTGCAGTGAAACCCCAGAAAAGGCAGTTTGGCAGTACCAGCCTTTGTGCTACAGACCACTGGGATCATGGGATTGTGCCAACTATGCCAGGATGGTATAGAGGGGGCAATTCCATGATCATAGACATGTTACATGGCCATATTTGGAGTTACCATTGTGAAGCTACATATAGGTAGTGACCTATATGTAGTGCACGCGTGTAATGGTGTCCCCGCACTCACAAAGTCAGGGAAATTGGCCCTGAACAATGTGGGGGCACCTTGGCTAGTGCCAGGGTGCCCTCACACTAAGTAACTTTGCACCTAACCTTTACCAGGTAAAGGTTAGACATATAGGTGACTTATAAGTTACTTAAGTGCAGTGAAAAATGGCTGTGAAATAACGTGGACGTTATTTCACTCAGGCTGCAGTGGCAGGCCTGTGTAAGAATTGTTAGAGCTCCCTATGGGTGGCAAAAGAAATGCTGCAGCCCATAGGGATCTCCTGGAACCCCAATACCCTGGGTACCTCAGTACCATATACTAGGGAATTATAAGGGTGTTCCAGTAAGCCAATGTAAATTGGTAAAATTAGTCACTAGCCTGTTAGTGACAATTTGGAAAGAAATGAGAGAGCATAACCACTGAGGTTCTGATTAGCAGAGCCTCAGTGAGACAGTTAGTCACTACACAGGTAACACATTCAGGCACACTTATGAGCACTGGGGCCCTGGTGAACAGGGTCCCAGTGACACATACAACTAAAACAACATATATACAGTGAAAAATGGGGGTAACATGCCAGGCAAGATGGTACTTTCCTACAAGGGCCAGCTGTGTAAGTTGGTGGTAGTAACCAAGCAATGTAACACGTGCCGGTCCAGGTGGGTACCAAGGAGGTGTAGGCATTATTACCACAAACAAAATACGAGTTTTGTGATGGTATCATGGTAGGCCAATTAGTTCCATTCAATATTACTGTAGCATTACAGTTACTGGCACCTACACTTCTATTACTACTTTTCTGAAAACAAAGTGGAGCCTTGACCTGTGTTTCAAAAAATCTTCGGCCAATCCGGGGTGTGGTATCAAAGGATAAAAAATATATGTCAGTAGACCTATTTCATCGGTCAGCATATTCTGACTTTTCTTCCTTTGTTCCATAAACTCTCGTTCCAGTGGGCCAGCATAACCGGTATAGGTGGGTGACCAATAGTCCAGAATTAGTAGCATCCATTGAGGTAGCCCAAATGTCTGATAGTTCATACCAGGTGCTGCAGGAGCCATCAAAAGAAAAAGGGAATGAAATATATGGCAACCTTCTTTGCACGGAACTCGGTAGCAAGCCACATATCCAACAATTTGTTCTATTTACAGCCAGCTGATGTTGATGTGACATAGATATGAAGGTATTGTTTTCATATCCCTTACGTCGTCCTTCCTCATGGGGTGGTAAGGAAACATGGCTGTGTTCTGAAGGCGGTGGCGTAGTTGGTGAGACCTCTGAATCAGAATCATGTATTACCCACCCAATGCAGGACAGAAGTACCAAAAATAGTATTGTTATGGTGAGACAAGCAATACATGGGCCTAATAGTCTTTTTAAATTACTTATTTTCTTCTTTTACCTCTTGTCTTCTTGTATAACACCCATTTCTCTTTATTGCTTGTCCCACTAGCAGTTCAGTCCGACCTAACTGCTGCCCATGACTGGTGGTTGCTTCACTGTGTGGTGATACCAGCAGTCCTATTGACACACTCTGGTCCGCCCCGACAGACAAAATCACGGCCCTGCAGCTATCGTCAGGCTTAATACAGGGGACAAGCAATAAGTTCATTGTTCACTTTCTTATTTTCGTGGGCGGAAATCGTATCTTGTGGACTGTGGTATGGTATGGTCAGGAAACAATTGTTCAGTGTGACCTAAATCTGAGGGAACCTCCTGCAGCACACTGTCGTTCTGTTTTTTATCACTCCACGTAGTGTTGCTGAAATGGTCCTCAGTCGTCGGGTGGTCACCACTTTTTATTTTATCAGAGGATACGAGTAGGGGTACTTTCTTACAGTGGGATGCATGTATCCAATTCTTAGCTCCCTCGACTTTAACTGCTGTTCGAGTAGCAAGAAGGACCTGTCGTGGACCTTTCCATCGAGGTTCGAGACTCTTTTTCCGCTGGAAATTCTTTGTGAGAACCCAGTCACCAGGTAGTATCTTGTGACCTGGATCAGTGGATACAGATGGAAGTGCTTCACGCACCTGTTGGTGAATAGAACGCAAATAATTAGTGAGTTCATTTAAATAGTCCATCAAAACAGGATGTTCTAGTTCTGAGTACTTGTGAGGTCGAGGGACCCCCCAGACATTTGCTGGCCTTCCCATCACTATCTCATGGGGTGACAACCCTGATCTAGAGTGAGGCGTCATCCTGACAGACATTAAAGCCAGGGGCAACGCTTCCGGCCACCGTATACCGCGTTCTGCGCATATCTTTGACATCTTCAATTTAAGTGTGCCATTATATTTTTCAACTAGTCCTGCTGACTGGGGGTGGTTGGCTGCATGAAACTTCTGGCGGAGGCCCAACCCTTCACACACCCTTTTCATCACCTGCCCTACAAAAGGACTCCCATTATCTGACCAGACACTCCTTGGGACCCCAAACCGTGGGAAGAACTCCTTCAGAAGTACCTTTGCGGTAGTAAGGGCAGTATTATCTTTAGTAGGGTAAGCTTCTACCCACTTACTAAACATACAGACCACACCTAGGACATATTTCAAGTTGTTACACCTTTCAATCTCAATATAATCCATTTGCAGTACTTCAAAGGGATACGCTGGTGGTGAAAAATGCCCAGCAGGGACTGAGGCACCCTTCCCTATGTTATGTTGTAAACAAATCATGCAGGATTGAACCAGTTGGTCAGCTACTCTTCTGATATTTTTATTAGACCAAACCGGCTCAAGCAAATCACAGATGCTTCTCGCACTTACGTGTGCAGGACCATGGGCCATAGTCACTACTGGCAGAACGAATGCATCGGGTAACATCCATCTTTCCCTCTGTGACAGATCTGTCCAGCACAGCGTATTTTCATCTAACTTGGCCTTCCCTTCTTCCCATTCCTTTTTCTCCTGTTCAGTTGCCTCATCCTGTGTCTTCCTGACACTCTCTACCATGTTCCCAAATATTTCATGGGGACGAACCTTCTCTGTACTATCTACCACATACATGTGTCCTGTCTTTGCATACGCTGTATCTTTTGCTGTCTGATCGGCTAGGGCGTTGCCCCGTCCAGTTTCATCTGTCACCTTTTTGTGTGCACTACACTTCATGATAGCCATTGTTTTGGGCAATGCCAGGGCAGAAAGTAAGTTAGTTATAAGGGTCCCATGTTGAATACGTGTCCCATGTGAGGTGAGGAATCCTCGTTCTGCCCACAAGCAACCAAAATTGTGTGCTACGCCAAATGCATACTGACTGTCCGTGTAAATATTCACATTAAGGCCCTCATTCCAACAAAGCACCGCCAACAGGCTGGCGGTGCTTCCAGGGCCATTCTGACCGCGGCGGTAAAGCTGCGTTCAGAAAAGGGGATCTGGCGGTTTTCCGCCGGATTTCCCCTGGCCCAGAGAATCCTCCATGGCGGCACTGCTTGCAGCGCCGCCATGGGGATTCCGACCCCCTTCCCGCCAGCCTGTTTCTGGCGGTTTACACCGCCAGAACCAGGATGGCGGGAACGGGTGTCGTGGGGCCCCCTAACAGGGCCCCATTAAGATTTTCACTGTCTGCTTTGCAGACAGTGAAAATCGCGACGGGTGCAACTGCACCCGTCGCACCCCTGCAACTCCGCAGGCTCCATTCGGAGCCGGCTTCATTGTTGCAGGGTCTTTCCCGTTGGGCCGGCGGGCGCCCTTTTGGCGGTCGCCCGCCGGCCCAGCGGGAAAGTCGAAATGACCCCCGCGGTCTTTTGACCGCGGAGCGGTCTTTCGTCGGGGTTACTTTGGCGGGCGGCCTCCGCCGCCCGCCAAAGTTAGAATGACCCCCTAAGTCTTTTACTTAACTCACAGGCTCGTCTTAGAGCTATTAATTCTGCGGCCTGAGCAGAGTTATGTGGTATTCTAGCTGTTTCAACTACAGTGGTAGCTGTTGTAACTGCATAGGCTGCAGAGGTAGTGCCATCGGGTAGCTTGAAGCATGAGCCATCTACGTATAATATGCCATCAGGGTCTTTCAGTGGAGTGTCCTGTAAGTCCACTCTCCCTTTTGTTTCATCCTCCATCCGGAGAATGCAGTCATGTATGTCATCATAAGAATCTTCCGTTTTTTCAGTAATTGGCAATAAAGTGGCAGGATTGAGCGTGTTGCACCTTTTTAATGTTATATGACTAGCTAAAAGTGTCAGTTCATAAGTAGTTAATCGTGCATTAGTAAGATGCTGTGTTTTTGTTTTGTTTAATAGTGCGTCAACAGTGTGTGGGACCAACAGGGTGAGGGGTGAATCCATGACTATCCCGGCCGACTGGCGCACTGCGACCGCTGCAGCGGCTACTGCCCGTAGACAACTCGGGAGTGCACGGGCCACTGGATCCAGTAGGGCCGAAAAATAAGCACAGGGGCGTTGTTTGCTGCCATGCTCTTGGGTTAACACTGATATTGAACATCCATTTCTCTCGCTCACATATAACTGAAAATCTTTACGATAATCAGGCGTACCCAGTACAGGTGCTGTGCAGAGTGTATTTTTCAATTCATCAAAACCAAACTGAAAATCGTCATTCCATTCAATTGTTTCAGGACAATCTTTGTGGGTGAGATGCAAAAACGTTTTTTTCAAAAGAGAATAATTAGGAATCCATTGACGACAGAAGGAGGTAATACCTATAAAGGCCCTAACCTCTCTCTGTGTCCTTGGAACAGGTATGTCTCGTATAGCTTGTATTCTCTCAGCTGTCAACGTACGTCCCTCCTTAGACAGGAGGTGTCCTAGGTATATAACCTCCTGTCTACAATATTGCAATTTGGAGAGGGAGACCTTATGGTGATGGTGTGCAAGATGTTTCAATAAGGCTACAGTATCTGTTTTACAATTTTGTTCTGAAGTGGATGCTATTAAAAGGTCATCCACATATTGAACCAGCGTCGAGGAGCAAGAAAAAACAAGGGTATCTAATTGACCCTTGGGGGCCTGGCTAAAAATGCTAGGCGATTCAGTATAGCCTTGTGGAGCGCGACAGAACCGGAAACTGCGACCCTCCAGTGAAAACCCAAAGATGTGTCTGCTATCTGGATGAATGGGAATGCTAAAGAATGCATTCTTAAGATTGATAACAGAGAACCAAGTAGCGGAGGCAGGTATCATTGTTAATAATGTTGTAATGTCAGGAACAACAGGGAAATGGGGTATTACAATCTTATTGACCGCCCGTAAATCAATAACAAGTTGGAGTCCTGGAGACGCGTGCCATCAGATAATTCTTTATGAACAGGAAGGACAGGACTGTTACAGTCATTACCACGCGTTTCTTCAATGACACCCAAATCAATCGAGTGGGTCACAATATTTTTGAGTTGTTGTTCAATGTGTTGGGATAATTTGTATTGGGGAAGACGAGGCAATTTGGCATTGGCTTTCAAGCGTATGATATACGGTGGTATGTCCAGACATCCAACATCGTCCTTATGTGTGGCCCATAAAATGTCTGGCAAATCACGAAGTTCCGGTGGAAGTGGTTTTGACAAAAATTGTGACGGGGAAATATTTGGACCTAAAGTGACATGAACTCCATCCGGAGAGCAATAAATGGTGGCGTACAATTTCTTTAATAGGTCCAAACCCAATAAATTCTCACTACAGGCCGAAGTAAGAATGAGAGGGGAGCTAATGGTGTAAGGACCTATAGCAACATGCAGCTGCTGGGAGACGGGGTTAGCCACCGGAACACCAGAAAAACCCATAGAGACGTTAATATTGCCAGACAGAGGGACCCCTTGGACCTCTTCCTGTTTAACAGAACTTTTGGTGGCCCCAGTATCTACCAAAAAATCATGTGGAGTACCGTCTAATTGTACCTCAACGTGAGGGCCATTCTGCCTAACATGAATAGAAACTGGTCCCACCCCCCTTTGTCGAAGGCTGTCCTAGTAAAAGGAGGACCCCTGACCTTCATACGCATCATAGTCGTCACTAAAATATTGACGCTGGGATGAAGCATCAAAATAATTTGGGCGGGGGGTACTGTGGGACCGTGAAGGGGCCTGCTGGCCGGGTCTGTCTACAGGACCAGACCTACCACGTGGTCTGTTGTCCTGTTATGGTGGGGGCATGGGGCGGCCTGTGGAGTTGTCCTTATTGGGGCAGTCATTCTTCCAGTGGACCTCCTGCGTGCAATATGCGCACTGATTGTAGGAGAGGGAAGAACGGGGAGGGCGTTGGGACTGCCTTCTGTCATTGGGAGGTCCTTGTGACCTTAATGTGGACTGCTGTTGACGGGGCTGAGGGTAGGCCTGCTGAAATAACACCTTCGTTTTCAACTCATTCGTTTTTTTCTCGTTCTTTTCTTGTTCTTCTATCTCCCTGTTTTCATAATATTGGGCCATTGTCAGTATTCCAGTGGCAGTAGAGACTGGCCACGTACTTTCACACAATTTCAATTTTCCCTTTATGTCTGGTAATAAATTGTCCACGAATTTGTCAACAAAGAGTCTTATCCCCCCTTCAGTAGTCATGTCTTGGCCGCTGTAATTAGAAAAGACACCCTCAAACCTTGTATAAAAGTCCGAAACACCCTCGTCCTTTTTCTGTTTACAGGTGGCCAATTTATCCCAATTTATCCTGTGTGATGCAAGTATGGTCTTCATTAAATCCAAAATACGCAGTGGGAGAGCCAATACAAGTGGGTCTGGTTTCGCTCCCCCAACCCTGTCCCTTTCTGCTGCTTGCAATTGGTCCCACGTGCCCCCTAGTTCAGCATGGTCGTGCCTCCGTACTTTTGACCATACTTCCCGCGGGACTACTGCTGCCATTAACATGTCAATATCGGACAATGTCATAGTACAGGATTCAAGAATTTATTGCAGTTCTTTATAATATCTTGCAGGATTCTTATGGGGGTCAGGTAAGGCAGCTTTTAGGGTATATGTTTCAGATCTTTTCCATGGGGTGTGTACCCACATTTGTTGAAAATGCCCTGCGGTAATAACTTGGCCAGCGTTATCCATCACCGGCTCTCGCCAAACCGGCGGAACCTCTCTCAAGGGAAACATGGATGCCCTTATAGAAGGGCTACAGGTCAACAGGCGGTCCCTATATACGAGAAGAGTAACAACATAATCATGTAGACCAGAACCAAATGGCAGTCCAGTAGAGGCGTGTTTTCGGAGGTCCACCAGTCCCGCGGGAGCTGAGGAACCATCATCCTCATATTCTTGTATTATAATGTTGCACATAAGGGTAGCTGCATGTAACTGAACTGAACTATCCCATTGTTTCATAGTGTGGACAATGTCCCTGACCCCATAGTCATTCCAATTAGTCATCCACCTCCGTGTCATTTCTTCAATGACATCTTCCTCTTGTGAATTAGAGAACAAGTGTCCGGGGAGGGTGCGCTTTCGCAGGGTCATGGGACGGGGTATGTGTGGTGTCTAAACAGGAGTCAGGGGTGGGCCAAACAGGGGCCAGTCGAGGGGTGGGTAAAGTCGGGCGGGGTGTATCTGTAGGAGGCTAGACTGGTTTGTAGTGAGTACCAAGGGGTACTTGCACCTTGCACCAGGCCCAGTTATCCCTTATTAGTGTATAGGGTGTCTAGCAGCTTAGGCTGATAGATAATGGTAGCTTAGCAGAGCAGCTTAGGCTGAACTAGGAGACGTGTGAAGCTACTACAGTACCACAAGTGTCATTTCCACAATATCATAAGAAAACACAATACACAGTTATACTAAAAATAAAGGTACTTTATTTTTATGACAATATGCCAAAGTATCTTAGAGTGTACCCTCAGTGAGAGGATAGGAAATATACACAAGATATATATACACAATAGCAAAAATATGCAGTATAGTCTTAGAAAACAGTGCAAACAATGTATAGTTACAATAGGATGCAATGGGGACACATAGGGATAGGGGCAACACAAACCATATACTCCAAAAGTGGAATGCGAACCACGAATGGACCCCAAACCTATGTGACCTTGTAGAGGGTCGCTGGGACTATTAGAAAATAGTGAGAGTTAGAAAATTAGCCCTCCCCAAGACCCTGAAAAGTGAGTGCAAAGTGCACTAAAGTTCCCCTAAGGACAAAGAAGTCGTGTTAGAGGAATAATGCAGGAAAGACACAAACCAACAATGCAACAACAATGGATTTCCAATCTAGGGTACCTGTGGAACAAGGGGACCAAGTCCAAAAGTAACAAGCAAGTCGGAGATGGGCATATGCCCAGGAAATGCCAGCTGTGGATGCAAAGAAGCTTCTACTGGACAGAAGAAGCTGAGGTTTCTGCAGGAAAGAAAAGGGCTAGAGACTTCCCCTTTGGTGGACGGATCCCTCTCGCCGTGGAGAGTTGTGCAGAAGAATTTTCCCGCCGAAAGAACGCCAACAAGCCTTGCTAGCTGCAAATCGTGCGGTTAGCGTATTTGGACGCTGCTGTGGCCCTGGAGGGACCAGGAGGTCACAAATTGGACCAGGAGAGAGAGGGGACGTCGAGCAAGACAAGGAGCCCTCTCAGCAGCAGGTAGCAGTGAGAGAAGTGCCAGAAACAGGCACTACGAGGATGCGTGAAATGGTGCTCACCCGAAGTTACACAAAGGAGTCCCACGTCGCCGGAGACCAACTTAGAAAGTCGTGCAATGCAGGTTAGAGTGCCGTGGACCTAGGCTTGGCTGTGCACAAAGGATTTCCGCCGGAAGTGCACAGGGGCCGGAGTAGCTGCAAAAGTCGCGGTTCCCAGCAATGCAGTCTAGCGAGGTGAGGCAAGGACTTACCTCCACCAAACTTGGACTGAAGAGTCACTGGACTGTGGGAGCCACTTGGACAGAGTTGCTGGATTCGAGGGACCTTGCTCGTCGTGCTGAGAGGAGACCCAAGGGACCGGTAATGCAGCTTTTTGGTGCCTGCGGTTGCAGGGGGAAGATTCCGTCGACCCACGGGAGATTTCTTCGGAGCTTCTAGTGCAGAGAGGAGGCAGACTACCCCCACAGCATGCACCACCAGGAAAACAGTCGAGAAGGCGGCAGGATCAGCGTTACAGAGTTGCAGTAGTCGTCTTAGCTACTTTGTTGCAGGTTTGCAGGCTTCCAGCGCGGTCAGCAGTCGATTCCTTGGCAGAAGGTGAAGAGAGAGATGCAGAGGAACTCGGATGAGCTCTTGCATTCGTTATCTAAAGTTTCCCCAGAGACAGAGACCCTAAATAGCCAGAAAAGAGGGTTTGGCTACCTAGGAGAGAGGATAGGCTACTAACACCTGAAGGAGCCTATCAGAAGGAGTCTCTGACGTCACCTGCTGGCACTGGCCACTCAGAGCAGTCCAGTGTGCCAGCAGCACCTCTGTTTCCAAGATTGCAGAGGTCTGGAGCACACTGGAGGAGCTCTGGACAACTCCCAGGGGAGGTGCAGGTCAGGGGAGTGGTCACTCCCCTTTCCTTTGTCCAGTTTCGCGCCAGAGCAGGGCTAAGGGGTCCCCTGAACCGGTGTAGACTGGCTTATGCAGAATTGGGCACAGCTGTGCCCAACAAAGCATTTCCAGAGGCTGGGGGAGGCTACTCCTCCCCTGCCTTCACACCATTTTCCAAAGGGAGAGGGTGTAACACCCTCTCTCAGAGGAAGTCCTTTGTTCTGCCATCCTGGGCCAGGCCTGGCTGGACCCTAGGAGGGCAGATGCCTCTCTGAGGGGTTGGCAGCAGCAGCAGCTGCAGTGAAACCTAAGGAAGGGTAGTTTGGCAGTACCAGGGTCTGTGCTACAGACCACTGGGATCATGGGATTGTGCCAACTATGCCAGGATGGTATAGAGGGGGCAATTCCATGATCATAGACATGTTACATGGCCATATTCGGAGTTACCATTGTGAAGCTACATATAGGTAGTGACCTATATGTAGTGCACGCGTGTAATGGTGTCCCCGCACTCACAAAGTCCGGGGAATTGGCCCTAAACAATGTGGGGGCACCTTGGCTAGTGCCAGAGTGCCCTCACACTAAGTAACTTTGCACCTAACCTTTACCAGGTAAAGGTTAGACATATAGGTGACTTATAACTTACTTAAGTGCAGTGTAAAATGGCTGTGAAATAACGTGGACGTTATTTCACTCAGGCTGCAGTGGCAGGCCTGTGTAAGAATTGTCAGAGCTCCCTATGGGTGGCAAAAGAAATGCTGCAGCCCATAGGGATCTCCTGGAACCCCAATACCCTGGGTACCTCAGTACCATATACTAGGGAATTATGAGGGTGTTCCAGTAAGCCAATGTAAATTGGTAAAATTGGTCACTAGCCTGTTAGTGACAATTTGGAAAGAAATGAGAGAGCATAACCACTGAGGTTCTGGTTAGCAGAGCCTCAGTGAGACAGTTAGGCACCACACAGGGAACACATACATATAGGCCACAAACTTATGAGCACTGGGGTCCTGACTAGCAGGGTCCCAGTGACACATAAAGAACATACTGAAAACATAGGATTTTCACTATGAGCACTGGGCCCTGGCTAGCAGGATCCCAGTGAGACATTGAAAACACCCTCACATACACTCACAAACAGGCCAAAAGTGGGGGTAACAAGGCTAGAAAGAGGCTACTTTCTCACACAACCCCCCCCCCCCAAACGAAGGACAATAAGGCTAACCTTGGCCAGTTGAGACTTTATTGTCTAAGCGGTGATAAGTGGAGAGTAGCTCTGCAATAGACTGGTTACTCCCTTTATCATCCACTATATGGATACTTCCCTGTGGGGATGTAAACCACCCTGTTTGAAGTTTTTTAGCTAAGCAACAATGTGAAGATGTATTTTCAGAGTTTCTATCAGTAAGTTTTAGTTTAGAGCAGTGGGAATTATCCACTGAACCTATTTGTAATGATGGAAATGCCAGACAGGGATGCTGTCTCAGTAAAGCCATAGCTGGGCAAAAACTTTGTCCATATGGCTGGAAGAGAGAACAGGGATGCTGTTTCTCTTGAGTTGGAGCAGGGCAGGGATGCTGTCCTATCAGCTCCACACTAGGGCAGGGATGCTGTCCTAAGTGTTGTGAGGCAGTGCAGAGTTTCTGCACTAAAGTTTCTCTGGGAGGGTTGGAGGGATGCTCCATGTTAACTAAAATGGTGCTCTTTTTGTCACCAATGTTAGTTATCCCCCAGAGAGGTACTTCTACCTCAGGGAGTACAGTTTTGCCAACTGATGATTCCCGTGGAACAGGTGCCACCCCAGGAGAGGTTTCTCCCACCACAGGAATGGTATCCTGAATGGTAGGGTGGTTAGGGGATACTGTGATACCCCTTTTACCTGTTGTTGGAGAGGGATCCTGAGTTGTCAGGCCTTCTCTCCTTTGCTTTTTCATTTCAGTAGAAATGAGAGGGAACAATTCCTCTGGGATGCCCAGCATGGCTGCATGGGCATAAAACTCTACATCAGCCCAACCTGAGGCCTCTAGGTCATTACCTAAGAGACAGTCTACAGGTAAGCTAGGTGATACCACCACCTGCTTAGGGCCAGTAACTCCACCCCAACTAAACTGAATTATAGCTAAGGGAAGAAACTTAGTGGAGTTATGGACATCAATAATCTTATACTGTTGTCCAATGATGTGTTGATCAGGGTGCACTAGGTTTTCAGTCACCAAAGTGATACTGGCACCTGTGTCCCTGTAGGCCAAGGCCTCAACACCATTTATTGAAACTGTCTGCTTGTACTTATCCATTGTAAGGGGACAAGCAGCCAGTGTGGCAAGGCCAATGCCACAAGGTGTGACAGAAACTGTCTTGGGACTGACTACCCCAGTTTCTATGATGGACCCATAAGTGAACCCAACTACACCCTTTGCTTGACTGTTGCCAGCAGTCCCACCACTAGTACCACTACTGCTAGGGGCACTAGAGCTTGATGTATTAGTGGTGGTAGGCTCAGGGGGTTTACCTGGACAGGACTTATCCCCTGGCCTATGGCCTCTATTTTTACACACAAAGCACCAAGGCTTTTTAAATTGTGTAGGTTGAGAAGAAGAGGAAGAATTAGTTTTATCCCCACCCCCTGAAGAGTATTTAAGATTTGAAGTGGGATCTTTGGTTTTACCCTTATCCCCATGCTTATCTTGAGATTTTTCACCATCTTTCTTCTTAATGTTATCTTTGTCACCCCCTGTATGAACTTTTCTGTTCACCCTTGTTCTGACCCATTTGTCTGCCTTCTTTCCCAATTCTTGGGGAGTGGTCAGATCAGAGTCCACCAAGTACTGGTGCAACAAATCAGACACACAATTATTAAGAATATGCTCTCTCAGGATCAAGTTATACAGGCTGTCATAATCAGTAACGTTACTGCCATGTAACCACCCCTCCAAGGCCTTCACTGAATGGTCAATGAAATCAACCCAGTCTTGTGAAGACTCATTTTTGGTCTCTCTGAACTTTATCCTGTATTGTTCAGTGGTTAAGCCATAACCATCCAGGAGTGCATTCTTAAGTACTGTAAAATTATTGGCATCACTTTCTTTCACAGTAAGGAGCCTATCCCTACCTTTTCCACTAAATGATAGCCATAGGATAGCAGCCCACTGCCTTTGAGGGACATCCTGTACAACACAGGCCCTCTCAAGTGCAGCAAACCACTTGTTAATGTCATCCCCCTCCTTATAAGGGGGAACTATCTTGTGCAGATTCCTGGAATCATGCTCTTTTGCAGGATGACTATGGGGAATACTGCTGCTGCCACCATGGGTTTCTAAACCCAACTTCTGTCTTTCCTTCTCTAATTCTAAGGACTGTCTATCCAAATCCAGCTGTTGCTTTTTAAACTTCAGTCTGGTTTGTTCCACCCTCAACTTATTGAGTTCCCTTTCTAACAATCTGTCATCAGGGTTGGTGGGAGGGACATTTCTAGATACAGAGGTATGATGGGAATGAACAGAAGGAGACCTGTCCCTTACAGAGGGCACCCTAACAGCTTGGCTGACAGTGTAATGTGAGAGCACATTATCTGTATGATGTGACTCCACCTCAGTACCAACTATGCTAGACTGTCTTGTAATGGGAAGGCTAAGAAGTTTCTTTCCTGAACCTTTTCCTGGGGGAGTCCCTGGATCAGATTGAGAACCATTAGCTACTTTTTCAACAGATGGGGCACTTTTAGCCTTATCTTGTTCTCTAAGCATGTTAAGTAACAGTTCCAAGGAAGGATTCTTCCCTACACTCAAACCTCTCTCTACACAGAGACTCCTTGCTCCTTTCCAGCTAAGATGGTCATATGCAAGTTTGGACACAGATCAACATTTTGGCCTGTGCCAGACATTTTTAGAGAGAGTTAAAGTGATAGAAAAAGAGAAAAAAGTTTTCAGAACTTTTTAGAAAGACAGAAAAAAACTTTTTAAACTTTTAAGAACTTTTTGAAAGTTTAGAAGTACTTTTCAGCACTTTAGAAAAGAGTGAAAAGAGGAAATGCAAAACTTTTTAGCTATGTGTACACACACTGAACTTGTTTTGTATATTTTTCTCTTATGAAAAGTACAATGACAAGAGTGGTAAGTAGTCTCAAAGCACTTATCCCACCGCTGCACAACCAATGTAGGAGGCTGGACTGGTTTGTAGTGAGTACCAAGGGGTACTTGCACCTTGCACCAGGCCCAGTTATCCCTTATTAGTGTATAGGGTGTCTAGCAGCTTAGGCTGATAGATAATGGTAGCTTAGCAAAGCAGCTTAGGCTGAACTAGGAGACGTGTGAAGCTACTACAGTACCACAAGTGTCATTTGCATAATATCATAAGAAAACACAATACACAGTTATACTAAAAATAAAGGTACTTTATTTTTATGACAATATGCCAAAGTATCTTAGAGTGTACCCTCAGTGAGAGGATAGGAAATATACACAAGATATATATACACAATAGCAAAAATATGCAGTATAGTCTTAGAAAACAGTGCAAACAATGTATAGTTACAATAGGATGCAATGGGGACACATAGGGATAGGGGCAACACAAACCATATACTCCAAAAGTGGAATGCGAACCACGAATGGACCCCAAACCTATGTGACCTTGTAGAGGGTCGCTGGGCTATTAGAAAATAGTGAGAGTTAGAAAATTAGCCCTCCCCAAGACCCTGAAAAGTGAGTGCAAAGTGCACTATAGTTCCCCTAAGGACAAAGAAGTCGTGTTAGAGGAATAATGCAGGAAAGACACAAACCAACAATGCAACAACGATGGATTTCCAATCTAGGGTACCTGTGGAACAAGGGGACCAAGTCCAAAAGTAACAAGCAAGTCGGAGATGGGCATATGCCCAGGAAACGCCAGCTGAGGATGCAAAGAAGCTTCTACTGGACAGAAGAAGCTGAGGTTTCTGCAGGAACGAAAAGGGCTAGAGACTTTCCCTATGGTGGACGGATCCCTCTCGCCGAGGAGAGTCGTGCAGAAGTGTTTTCCCACCGAAATAATGCCAACAAGCCTTGCTAGCTGTAAATCGTGTGGTTAGCGTTTTTGGACGCTGCTGTGGCCCTGGAGGGACCAGGAGGTCGCAAATTGGGCCAGGAGAGAGAGGGGACGTCGAGCAAGACAAGGAGTCCTCTCAGCAGCAGGTAGCTCCGGGAGAAGTGCCAGAAACAGGCACTACGAGGATGCGTGAAATGGTGCTCACCCGAAGTTACACAAAGGAGTCCCACGTCGCCGGAGACCAACTTAGAAAGTCGTGCAATGCAGGTTAGAGTGCCGTGGACCCAGGCTTGGCTGTGCACAAAGGATTTCCGCCGGAAGTGCACAGGGGCCGGAGTGGCTGCAAAAGTCGCGGTTCCCAGCAATGCAGTCTAGCGAGGTGAGGCAAGGACTTACCTCCACCAAACTTGGACTGAAGAGTCACTGGACTGTGGGAGCCACATGGACAGAGTTGCTGGATTCGAGGGACCTCGCTCGTCGTGCTGAGAGGAGACCCAAGGGACCGGTAATGCAGCTTTTTGGTGCCTGCGGTTGCAGGGGGAAGATTCCGTCGACCCACGGGAGATTTCTTCGGAGCTTCTAGTGCAGAGAGGAGGCAGACTACCCCCACAGCATGCACCACCAGGAAAACAGTCAAGAAGGCGGCAGGATCAGCGTTACAGAGTTGCAGTAGTCGTCTTAGCTACTTTGTTGCAGGTTTGCAGGCTTCCAGCGCGGTCAGCAGTCGATTCCTTGGCAGAAGGTGAAGAGAGAGATGCAGAGGAACTCGGATGAGCTCTTGCATTCGTTATCTAAAGTTTCCCCAGAGACAGAGACCCTAAATAGCCATAAAAGAGGGTTTGGCTACCTAGGAGAGAGGATAGGCTACTAGCACCTGAAGGAGCCTATCAGAAGGAGTCTCTGACGTCACCTGGTGGCACTGACCACTCAGAGCAGTCCAGTGTGCCAGCAGCACCTCTGTTTCCAAGATGGCAGAGGTCTGGAGCACACTGGAGGAGCTCTGGACACCTCCCAGGGGAGGTGCAGGTCAGGGGAGTGGTCACTCCCCTTTCCTTTGTCCAGTTTCGCGCCAGAGCAGGGCTAAGGGGTCCCCTGAACCGGTGTAGACTGGCTTATGCAGAATTGGGCACATCTGTGCCCAACAAAGCATTTCCAGAGGCTGGGGGAGGCTACTCCTCCCCTGCCTTCACACCATTTTCCAAAGGGAGAGGGTGTAACACCCTCTCTCAGAGGAAGTCCTTTGTTCTGCCATCCTGGGCCAGGCCTGGCTGGACCCCAGGAGGGCAGATGCCTGTCTGAGAGGTTGGCAGCAGCTGCAGTGAAACCCAAGGAAGGGCAGTTTGGCAGTACCAGGGTCTGTGCTACAGACCACTGGGATCATGGGATTGTGCCAACTATGCCAGGATGGTATAGAGGGGGCAATTCCATGATCATAGACATGTTACATGGCCATATTCGGAGTTACCATTGTGAAGCCACATATAGGTAGTGACCTATATGTAGTGCACGCGTGTAATGGTGTCCCCGCACTCACAAAGTCCGGGGAATTGGCCCTGAACAATGTGGGGGCACCTTGGCTAGTGCCAGGGTGCCCTCACACTAAGTAACTTTGCACCTAACCTTTACCAGGTAAAGGTTAGACATATAGGTGACTTATAAGTTACTTAAGTGCAGTGTAAAATGGCTATGAAATAACGTGGACGTTATTTCACTCAGGCTGCAGTGGCAGGCCTGTGTAAGAATTGTCAGAGCTCCCTATGGGTGGCAAAAGAAATGCTGCAGCCCATAGGGATCTCCTGGAACCCCAATACCCTGGGTACCTCAGTACCATATACTAGGGAATTATGAGGGTGTTCCAGTAAGCCAATGTAAAATGGTAAAATTGGTCACTAGCCTGTTAGTGACAATTTGGAAAGAAATGAGAGAGCATAACCACTGAGGTTCTGGTTAGCAGAGCCTCAGTGAGACAGTTAGGCACCACACAGGGAACACATACATATAGGCCACAAACTTATGAGCACTGGGGTCCTGACTAGCAGGGTCCCAGTGACACATAACAAACATACTGAAAACATAGGGTTTTCACTATGAGCACTGGGCCCTGGCTAGCAGGATCCCAGTGAGACATTGAAAACACCCTGACATACACTCACAAACAGGCCAAAAGTGGGGTAACAAGGCTAGAAAGAGGCTACTTTCTCACAGTATCCTCTATAGGTCTGGTGACGGGAGGGGTGGTGGTGGGTGGTGGAGCACTCGCCTGAGATCCAACCGGGGGTGGCACAATAGGGTCACCTGGTGCAGGTTGAGGATGTAGTGTAGGATATATTGGTGGAGTATATAACAGGGGTTTATCTAACATATCGTTTAAAAGGAGGTCTTCCTCTTGTGGCTTATCCACTACTGTCCTGGAAGGGTAACACTTATCAGTTTGTAAGTGAAGCCTTCGGTTATGTTCTAAAATTTTCTGTTGATGTTCAGCTACGTCAGAGTCATATACCTTTTCAGTTACCGTCCTGGTCTTATGTCTCTGTAATTCTTTCTCTGCCTTCCTAAGTCTTTGGTCTGCTTCTTTCTGCCAAGTCCGTAGTGAATCAAACATCCCTGGTCTACCTTTTGCCACAAACAAACGTTCCTGTAAATAGTCTAATTTATCTTTATCAAATGTCTAGTGAATAGGACATTGTAAATCAGAACTACCTTTGGTTCTTTTTCTCCATATATCAGACCAGATAATTGGACCTATGCCATATTTAACATATATATCATGATTCGGAGTTCCGGCCGGAGGAGCAGGGCATGTTTCCTCCAGGCGGGAGTCCGTACTGCAAAGACAACAACACAATTTCCTAAAACAACTGAATGCTGGCATTCTTCCAGTATTTTTTTAAAAACAATTCTTACACCAGTGGTTTGAATACACCAAATGAGTGGCAAATATGCCCTTTGCTTCCTATATACTTAAATGACAACTGAGGTCAGTCTTACCACTGACGTCGATCTTTGCAAAGAGCGATAGAAACCGTACAATACTCACAGACCTATTTTTAGACAGGAATCTTTCAACTCCTGTCCTTACCTGACACTCCTGTAATAGTCTGACAGTTGGGGACTCCAGTAGTTCACGGAAAACAGAGACCCGAATTCAGACAGCGCCAGGAGAAGTCGAGCCGGCTGGAAGACACACAGTGGAGATCCGCAGGTCCACGACAGAGAACGAAGCTCAGAATCCGGTGTGGGGCGCCTCCCTTGGAAATCCAATCCTGAGTCCTCTGTCACCTGGTCTGTCCCCTGGATGCCTGACTCGGGTCCCTGTTCGGGCGCCAACTGAGGAACCAGGAAAGATAGAATCCCCACCCGGGGTCTCCTTCCCAGGGGTGGAGGGACACCCTAGTCTCAGGGTCAGTTTAGCAGAGAGTACACAAATCAAGCGGAGTCACCAACTGGAGGAATAAAGAGAAGTTTATTACATGGATTATAGCTCGAGCTAATACAGAGTCCCAGGACAGTCAAATGTCTATCCTACGAGGCTGCCCCTTCACTCTGGGGCACCCAACCTTATATACACACAAAACTGCTTAGTCAGAGGACAACTCCACCCCTAGCGTATTCAAGGTCCTCTGCGGCCTTCAGAATATTTCAGGGATGCACGTGTGGTGGGAGAAGGTACAGATGCAGCTGGCAGGAGGTGGCAACGACCTGTACAAACCTGTTCTGGCAGTTACTGATTAAGCACAAACATTCTCGGAACTACTGTTAGAACAAGTAAATTACAGCAATAAGCAGATTGCAGCCAAAGGCTGTGAACACAAGATCAATCATCAAAGTTCAGGAGGTTTGTTGAGCACATGGCAACATAATAAAGATAAACAGATGCCTAGCAGCTATGGTGTATGATTAAGTTTATGTACAATGCTCATAACAACACTCTTAGCCACCCCATGGCTGTTGTGAATCTCAACTGGGGTTGGTGTTACTGGTCCAAAGGAAGTTGTGGTAGCCACTGAATTACCTGTAGATTGCTTACTGGGCAATGATTTGGAAACATCAGCTTTGGCAGAAGTGGAGTTGGAGGCTGATGCAGCACTGCTGGGCATTCCTGGGCATATTTTTGCTTTAACAAGGGCTCAGGCCAAGAAGCAAAAAGGGCAGGGGAACTTGGATCCTGGAACAATGGACCAAGTGCTCCCCAAACCTAGGGGTAGAAAGGGTAAATCCCTGCCCACTATCCCTCCCTCTACAGATGATTCCCCTTTTGAAGAAGAGGAATCCTCTCCCTGTGCAGAACCTACACCAGAGGAGCTGGCAGCAGACACTGCTGAGCTTTTGGGTGCAGGGGGGCCTGCCAGGTAAGAGCTGAGTGTGGCAGCGCAAACCTGTCCCACATTAGAGGGTTTAAGACAGCAAGCTGTCAAAGAGCAGAATGGGGATGTCAGTGATAGCCATAGGGTGTGTTGGGAAATTACCTCTTGTATACAGAGTCAAGGGACCCTAAACCTGGAGCTGCCAGGAGATTGGTCATTCCCCTGTAGTACAGAAAGTTTCCTCTTACCCTGGCACATGACATTCCTTTGGCTGGGCATTTGGGCCAGACGAAAACTTGGGAAAGACTTGTCCCCTTGTTTCACTGGCCTCAGATGTCAGAGGACACCAAAGAGTTTTGTCGCTCTTGTGGGACCTGCCAAGCCAGTGGCAAGACTGGTGGCACTCCAAAGGCCCCCCCTTATTCCACTTCCAGTGGTTGGGATGCCCTATGAAAGGGTAGGGGTTGACATAGTTGGCCCCCTTGACCCTTCAACAGCTTCAGGTAATAGATTTATCTTGGTGGTAGTGGACCATGCCACAGGATACCCTGAAGCCAACCCCTTAAGGACCACTACAGCTCCTGCAGTGGCAAAGGCCCTCCTGGGAATCTTTTCCAGGGTGGGATTTCCTAAGGAAGTGGTGTCAGACAGAGGTAGCACTTCATGTCTCAACTTCATGTCTGCATACCTAAAAGCAATTTGGAAGGAGTATGGTGTAACCTACAAGTTCACCACCCCTTGCCATCCACAAACAAATGGTCTGGTTGAGAGGTTTAATAAAACTCTCAAAGGTATGATAAAGGGACTCCCTGAAAAACTCAGAAGGAGATGGGATGTCCTGTTACCTTGCCTCCTTTTTGCTTACAGGGAGGTACCCCAAAAAGGAGTGGGCTTCAGCCCCTTTGAATTCCTCTTTGGACACCCTGTAAGAGGTCTGCTTGCTCTTTTGAAGGAGGGTTGGGAACAACCTTTAAAAGCTCCTAAACAGGACATAGTAGACTATGTACTTGGCCTAAGATCCAGAATGGCTGAGTACATGAAAAAGGCCAGTAAAAACCTTCAGGCCAGGTGAAGGGGGGCCTGCCAGGGAGGAGCTGAGTGTGGCACATCATACCTGTCCCACACTAGAGGGTCTAAGGCAGCAAGCTGTCAAACAAGCAAATGGGGATGTCAGTGACTCTCACAGAGTTTACTGGGAGGACAACCTTTTGTATACTGAAGCAAGAGATCCAAAACCTGGAGCTGCCAGGAGATTGGTGATTCCTCAGGAATACAGAAAGTTCCTCCCCCGAGTCTCTAGCACAGACCCGGGTACTGCCAAACTGCCTTTCCCAGGGTTTCACTGCAGCTGCTGCTGCTGCCAACCCCTCAGACAGGTTTCTGCCCTCCTGGGGTCCAGCCAGGCTTGGCCCAGTAAGGCAGAACAAAGGACTTCCTCAGAGAAAGGGTGTTACACCCTCTCCCTTTGGAAAAAGGTGTCAGGGCTGGGGAGGAGTAGCCTCCCCCAGCCTCTGGAAATGCTTTGATGGGCACATATGGTGCCCATCTCTGCATAAGCCAGTCTACACCGGTTCAGGGATCCCCCAGCCCTGCTCTGGCGCGAAACTGGACAAAGGAAAGGGGAGTGACCACTCCCCTGACCTGCACCTCCCCTGGGTGGTGCCCAGAGCTCCTCCAGTGTGCTCCAGACCTCTGCCATTTTGGAAACAGAGGTCCTGCTGGCACACTGGACTGCTCTGAGTCGCCAGTGCCAGCAGGTGACATCAGAGACTCCTTCTGATAGGCTCTTACCTGTGTTGCTAGCCTATCCTCCTTCCTAAGTAGCCAAACCTCCTTTTCTGGCTATTTAGGGTCTCTGCTTTAGGGAATTCTTTAGATAACGAATGCAAGAGCTCATCAGAGTTCCTCTGCATCTCTCTCTTCACCTTCTGCCAAGGAATCGACCGCTGACTGCTCTGGATGCCTGCAAAACCGCAACAAAGTAGCAAAGACGACTACTGCAACTTTGTATCGCTTCATCCTGCTGGCTTTCTCACCTGTTTGAATTGGGAAAGAAGGCAGACAAATGGGTCAGAACAAGGGTGAACAGAATGGTTCATACAGGGAGTGACAAGGATGGCAAGAAGAAGGATGGTAAGTCTTCTGACAAGGGTGGGGACAAATCTAAAAATGAGTCTTCATCAGGCCCTCAAAAACACTCTGGTGGGGGTGGTGGGTCCAAATCCTCTTCAAATCAAAAACAAAGAAAAGAAACCATGGTGCTATTTATGTAAAATAAAAGGCCATTGGACAACAGATCCCAGTTGTCCAAAAAAAAGCATCAAGCCTCCTACCACTACAACCCCTGCTGCTACGCCTAGTGCCCCTAGTAATAGCAGTGGTGGTGGGAGCAAACCTACTAATAGCCAATCCAAGGGAGAAGCTGGGCTCACTTTTGGTAACTTAGTTGGGGTTGGTCTGATTAGGGAGACCACAGAGGCTGTGTTAGTCTCTGAGGGGCTATTGATTTAGCCACCATGGTTGCTTGTCCCCTTAACATGGATAAGTACAAGCAGCTACCCCTAATAAATGGTGTTGAGGTTCAGGCCTACAGGGACACAGGTGCCAGTGTCACAATGGTGATAGAGAAACTGGTCCACCCTGAACAACACCTACTTGGTCACCAGTACCAAGTAACCGATGCTCACAACAACACCCTTAGCCACTCCATGGCTGTTGTAAATCTCAACTGGGGGGGGGGGGTTACTGGCCCAAAGAAAGTTGTGGTTGCCTCAGATTTACCTGTAGACTGTCTATTAGGGAATGATTTAGAGACATCAGCTTGGGCAGAAGTGGAGTTGGAGGCTCATGCAGCAATGCTGGGCATTCCAGGGCATATTTTTGGTTTGACCAGGGCTCAGGCCAAAAAGCAAAAAGGACAGGGAAACTTGGATCCTGGAACAATGGACCAAGTGCTCCCTAAAGCTAGGGCTAGTAGAAGTAAAGCACTACCTACTAACCCTCCCTCTACAGTGGATTCTACTTCTGAGGAAGAAGAATTTCCACCCTGTGCAGAACCTACACCAGAGGAGCAGGAAGCAGACACTGCTGAGCTTTTGGGTGAAGAGGGGCCTGCCAGGGAGTTGCTGAGTGTGGCACAGCAGACCTGTCCCACACTAGAGGGTCCAAGACAGCAAGCTGTCAAACAAGCTAATGGGGATGTCAGTGACTCTCACAGAGTTTACTGGGAGGACAACCTCTTGTACACTGAGGCAAGGGATCCTAAACTTGGAGGTGCCAGGAGATTAGTGATTCCTCAGGAGTACAGAAAGTTCCTCCTAACTCTTGCACACGACATTCCCCTAGCTGTACATTTGGGGCAAATGAAAACTTGGGACAGACTTGTTCCCTTGTTTCATTGGCCTAGAATGTCTGAGGACACAAAAGATTTTTGTAAGTCCTGTGAAACCTGTCAAGCCAGTGGCAAAACAGGTGGCACCCCAAAGGCACCCCTTATTCCACTGCCTGTGGTTGGGGTTCCCTTTGAAAGGGTAGGGGTTGACATAGTTGGCCCCCTTGACCCTCCTACTGCTTCAGGCAATAGGTTTATCTTGGTGGTAGTGGACCATGCCACCAGATATCCTGAAGCAATTCCTCTAAGGACCACTACAGCTCCTGCAGTGGCAAAGTCCCTCCTGGGAATCTTTTCCAGAGTGGGCTTCCCAAAAGAGGTAGTTTCAAACAGAGGAAGCAATTTCATGTCTGCTTACTTGAAGGCTGTAGGAAAGTACCATCTTGCCTGGCATGTTACCCCCATTTTTCACTGTATATATGTTGTTTTAGTTGTATGTGTAAATGTAAATTATCACTTGTATAGCGCACTACTCAAATGTTAGGGTCTCAAGGGACTGTTCTCATACCGCTATGGAACCCCTCCTGGCTTTTCCCTGTGAGGCGCTGTGAGAAGGTAGCCTCTTTCTAGCCTTGTTACCCCCACTTTTGGCCTGTTTGTGAGTGTATGTCAGGGTGTTTGTCACTGTTTTCACTGTCTCACTGGGATCCTGATAGCCAGGCCTCAGTGCTCATAGTGAAAACACTATGTTTTCAGTATGTTTGTTATGTGTCACTGGGATCCTGCTGGTCAGGACCCCAGTGCTCATAGGTTTGTGGCCTATATGTATGTGTCACTGGGACCCTGTCACACAGGGCCCCAGTGCTCATAGGTGTGCATGTATATGTTCCCTGTGTGGTGCCTAACTGTCTCACTGAGGCTCTGCTAACCAGAACCTCAGTGGTTATGCTCTCTCATTACTTTCAAATTGTCACTAACAGGCTAGTGACCAATTTTACCAATTTACATTGGCTTACTGGAACACCCTTATAATTCCCTAGTATATGGTACTGAGGTACCCAGGGTATTGGGGTTCCAGGAGATCCCTATGGGCTGCAGCATTTCTTTTGCCACCCATAGGGAGCTCTGACAATTCTTACACAGGCCTGCCACTGCAGCCTGAGTGAAATAACGTCCACGTTATTTCACAGCCATTTTACACTGCACTTAAGTAACTTATAAGTCACCTATATGTCTAACCTTTACCTGGTAAAGGTTAGGTGCAAAGTTACTTAGTGTGAGGGCACCCTGGCACTAGCCAAGGTGCCCCCACATTGTTCAGAGCCAATTCCCTGAACTTTGTGAGTGCGGGGACACCATTACACGCGTGCACTACATATAGGTCACAACCTATATGTAGCTTCACCATGGTAACTCCGAATATGGCCATGTAACATGTCTATGATCATGGAATTGCCCCCTCTATGCCATCCTGGCATTGTTGGTACAATTCCATGATCCCAGTGGTCTGTAGCACAGACCCTGGTACTGCCAAACTGCCCTTCCTGGGGTTTCACTGCAGCTGCTGCTGCTGCCAACCCCTCAGACAGGCATCTGCCCTCCTGGGGTCCAGCCAGGCCTGGCCCAGGATGGCAGAACAAAGAACTTCCTCTGAGAGAGGGTGTGACACCCTCTCCCTTTGGAAAATGGTGTGAAGGCAGGGGAGGAGTAGCCTCCCCCAGCCTCTGGAAATGCTTTCTTGGGCACAGATGTGCCCAATTCTGCATAAGCCAGTCTACACCGGTTCAGGGACCCCTTAGCCCCTGCTCTGGCGCGAAACTGGACAAAGGAAAGGGGAGTGACCACTCCCCTGACCTGCACCTCCCCTGGGAGGTGTCCAGAGCTCCTCCAGTGTGCTCCAGACCTCTGCCATCTTGGAAACAGAGGTGCTGCTGGCACACTGGACTGCTCTGAGTGGCCAGTGCCACCAGGTGACGTCAGAGACTCCTTGTGATAGGCTCCTTCAGGTGTTAGTAGCCTTTCCTCTCTCCTAGGTAGCCAAACCCTCTTTTCTGGCTATTTAGGGTCTCTGTCTCTGGGGAAACTTTAGATAACGAATGCATGAGCTCAGCCGAGTTCCTCTGCATCTCCCTCTTCACCTTCTGATAAGGAATCGACCGCTGACCGCGCTGGAAGCCTGCAAACCTGCAACATAGTAGCAAAGACGACTACTGCAACTCTGTAATGCTGATCCTGCCGCCTTCTCGACTGTTTTCCTGCTTGTGCATGCTGTGGGGGTAGTCTGCCTCCTCTCTGCACCAGAAGCTCCGAAGAAATCTCCCGTGGGTCGACGGAATCTTCCCCCTGCAACCGCAGGCACCAAAAAGCTGCATTACCGGTCCCTTGGGTCTCCTCTCAGCACGACGAGCGAGGCCCTTCGAATCCAGCGACACCGTCCAAGTGACCCCCACAGTCCAGTGACTCTTCAGCCCAAGTTTGGTGGAGGTAAGTCCTTGCCTCACCTCGCTGGGCTGCATTGCTGGGAACCGCGACTTTGCAAGCTACTCCGGCCCCTGTGCACTTCGTGCAGAAATCCTTCATGCACAGCCAAGCCTGGGTCCACGGCACTCTAACCTGCATTGCACGACTTTCTAAGTTGGTCTCCGGCGACGTGGAACTCCTTTGTGCAACTTCGGCAAGCACTGTTTCACGCATCCTCGTAGTGCCTGTTTCTGGCACTTCTCCGGGTGCTACCTGCTTCAGTGAGGGCTCCTTGTCTTGCTCGACGTCCCCTCTCTCTGCAGGTCCAATTTGCGACCTCCTGGTCCCTCCTGGGCCCCAGCAGCGTCCAAAAACGCCAAACGCACGATTTGCGTGTAGCAAGGCTTGTTGGCGTCCATCCGGCGGGAAAACACTTCTGCACGACTCTCCAAGGCGTGGGGGATCCATCCTCCAAAGGGGAAGTCTCTAGCCCTTGTCGTTCCTGCAGTATTCACAGTTCTTCAGCCTAGTAAGAGCTTCTTTGCACCAACCGCTGGCATTTCTTGGGCATCTGCCCATCTCCGAGCTGCTTGTGACTTCTGGACTTGGTCCCCTTGTTCCACAGGTACCCTCAGACAGGAATCCATCGTTGTTGCATTGCTGATTTGTGTTTTCCTTGCATTCTCCCTCTAACACGACTATTTTGTCCTTAGGGGAACTTTAGTGCACTTTGCACTCACTTTTCAGGGTCTTGGGGAGGGTTATTTTGCTAACTCTCACTATTTTCTAATAGTCCCAGCGACCCTCTACAAGGTCACATAGGTTTGGGGTCCATTTGTGGTTCGCATTCCACTTCTGGAGTATATGGTTTGTGTTGCCCCTATCCCTATGTTTCCCCATTGCATCCTATTGTAACTATACATTGTTTGCACTGTTTTCTAAGACTATACTGCATATTTTTGCTATTGTGTATATATATATCTTGTGTATATTTCCTATCCTCTCACTGAGGGTACACTCTAAGATACTTTGGCATATTGTCATAAAAATAAAGTACCTTTATTTTTAGTATAACTGTGTATTGTGTTTTCTTATGATATTGTGCATATGACACTAAGTGGTACTGTAGTAGCTTCACACGTCTCCTAGTTCAGCCTAAGCTGCTCTGCTCAGCTACCATTATCTATCAGCCTAAGCTGCTAGACACCCTATACACTAATAAGGGATAACTGGGCCTGGTGCAAGGTGCAAGTACCCCTTGGTACTAACTACAAGCCAGTCCAGCCTCCTACAGGCGCCCACTCCTGAGCACCCCCAGGGTGAAGCCAGGCATCCAAGCGCTGTTGGGGCCGTTGTGGAGATTAAGCAAGCTATTGCCCAGAGTTGCAGAGTGGGACCCATGAATTAGATTAGGCACCGAGGTGAGAATTATCTGGTCAAGGGGAATTGAGCACAGGACCTGCCGAAGCGGGACTTGAACCCTGGTCTTGAGCCAGATCTCTGCTTCAGGGTCTGCCGCTCTAACAATTGAGCCACACTTCTCCACTAAGGACCCAGGGCCCCAGTGCTCATAAGTGTGCCTGAATGTGTTACCTGTGTAGTGACTAACTGTCTCACTTAGGCTTTGCTAATCAGAACCTCAGTGGTTATGCTCTCTCATTTCTTTCTAAATTGTCACTAACAGGTTAGTGACCAATTTTACCAATTTACATTGGCTTACTGGAACACCCTTATAATTCCCTAGTATATGGTACTAAGGTACCCAGGGTATTGGGGTTCCAGGAGATCCCTATGGGCTGCAGCAATTCTTTTGCCACCCATAGGGAGCTCTGACAATTCTTACACAGGCCTGCCACTGCAGCCTGAGTGAAATAACGTCCACGTTATTTCACAGCCATTTTACACTGCACTTAAGTAACTTATAAGTCACCTATATGTCTAACCTTTACCTGGTAAAGGTTAGGTGCAAAGTTACTTAGTGTGAGGGCACCCTGGCACTAGCCAAGGTGCCCCCACATTGTTCATGGCCAATTTCCCTGACTTTGTGAGTGCGGGACCACCATTACACGCGTGCACTACATATAGGTCACTACCTATATGTAGCTTCACAATGGTAACTCCGAATATGGCCATGTAACATGTCTATGATCATGGAATTGCCCCCTCTATGCCATCCTGGCATAGTTGGCACAATCCCATGATCCCAGTGGTCTGTAGCACAGACCCTGGTACTGCCAAACTGCCCTTCCTGGGGTTTTCACTGCAGCTGCTGCTGCTGCCAACCCCTCAGACAGGCATCTGCCCTCCTGGGGTCCAGCCAGGCCTGGCCCAGGATGGCAGAACAAAGAACTTCCTCTGAGAGAGGGTGTGACACCCTCTCCCTTTGGAAAATGGTGTGAAGGCAGGGGAGGAGTAGCCTCCCCCAGCCTCTGGAAATGTTTTCTTGGGCACAGATGTGCCCAATTCTGCATAAGCCAGTCTACACCGGTTCAGGGGACCCCTTAGCCCTGCTCTGGTGCGAAACTGGACAAAGGAAAGGGGAGTGACCACTCCCCTGACCTGCACCTCCCCTGGGAGGTGTCCAGAGCTCCTCCAGTGTGCTCCAGACCCCTGCCATCTTGGAAACAGAGGTGCTGCGGGCACACTGGACTGCTCTGAGTGGCCAGTGCCACCAGGTGACGTCAGAGACTCCTTCTGATAGGCTCCTTCAGGTGTTAGTAGCTGTAGGAGGCTGGACTGGCTTGTAGTGAGTACCAAGGGGTACTTGCACCTTGCACCAGGCCCAGTTATCCCTTATTAGTGTATAGGGTGTCTAGCAGCTTAGGCTGATAGATAATGGTAGCTTAGCAGAGCAGCTTAGGCTGAACTAGGAGACGTGTGAAGCTACTACAGTACCACTTAGTGTCATATGCACAATATCATAAGAAAACACAATACACAGTTATACTAAAAATAAAGGTACTTTATTTTTATGACAATATGCCAAAGTATCTTAGAGTGTACCCTCAGTGAGAGGATAGGAAATATACACAAGATATATATACACAATAGCAAAAATATGCAGTATAGTCTTAGAAAACAGTGCAAACAATATATAGTTACAATAGGATGCAATGGGGAAACATAGGGATAGGGGCAACACAAACCATATACTCCAAAAGTGGAATGCGAACCACGAATGGACCCCAAACCTATGTGACCTTGTAGAGGGTCGCTGGGACTATTAGAAAATAGTGAGAGTTAGAAAAATAACCCTCCCCAAGACCCTGAAAAGTGAGTGCAAAGTGCACTAAAGTTCCCCTAAGGACAAAGTAGTCGTGTTAGAGGAATAATGCAGGAAAGACACAAACCAGCAATGCAACAACTGTGGATTTCCAATCTAGGGTACCTGTGGAACAAGGGGACCAAGTCCAAAAGTCACAAGCAAGTCGGAGATGGGCAGATGCCCAGGAAATGCCAGCTGTGGGTGCAAAGAAGCTTCTACTGGACAGAAGAAGCTGAGGTTTCTGCAGGAACGAAAAGGGCTAGAGACTTCCCCTTTGGTGGACGGATCCCTCTCGCCTTGGAGAGTCGTGCAGAAGTGTTTTCCCGCCAAAAGAACGCCAACAAGCCTTGCTAGTTGCAAATCGTGCGTTTGGCGTTTTTGGACGCTGCTGGGGCCCAGGAGGGACCAGGAGGTCGCAAATTGGACCTGAAGAGAGAGGGGACGTCGAGAAAGACAAAGAGCCCTCACTGAAGCAGGTATCACTCGGAGAAGTGCCAGAAACAGGCACTACGAGGATGCGTGAAACGGTGCTCGCCGAAGTTGCACAAAGGAGTCCCACGTCGCTGGAGACCAACTTAGAAAGTCGTGCAATGCAGGTTAGAGTGCCGTGGACCCAGGCTTGGCTGTGCACAAAGGATTTCCGCCGGAAGTGCACAGGGGCCGGAGTAGCTTGCAAAGTCGCGGATCCCAGCAATGCAGCCCAGCGAGGTGAGGCAAGGACTTACCTCCACCAAACTTGGGCTGAAGAGTCACTGGACTGTGGGGGTCACTTGGACAGAGTCACTGGATTCGAGGGACCTCGCTCGTCATGCTGAGAGGAGACCCAAGGGACAGGTAATGCAGCTTTTTGGTGCCTGCGGTTGCAGGGGGAAGATTCCGTCGACCCACAGGAGATTTCTTCGGAGCTTCTGGTGCAGAGAGGAGGCAGACTACCCCCACAGCATGCACAAGCAGGAAAACAGTCGAGAAGGCGGCAGGATCAGCGTTACAGAGTTGCAGTAGTCGTCTTTGCTACTATGTTGCAGGTTTGCAGGCTTCCAGCGCGGTCAGCAGTCGATTCCTTATCAGAAGGTGAAGAGAGAGATGCAGAGGAACTCGGCTGAGCTCATGCATTCGTTATCTGAAGTTTCCCCAGAGACAGAGACCCTAAATAGCCAGAAAAGAGGGTTTGGCTACCTAGGAGAGAGGATAGGCTACTAACACCTGAAGGAGCCTATCAGCAGGAGTCTCTGACGTCACCTGGTGGCACTGGCCACTCAGAGCAGTCCAGTGTGCCAGCAGCACCTCTGTTTCCAAGATGGCAGAGGTCTGGAGCACACTGGAGGAGCTCTGGACACCTCCCAGGGGAGGTGCAGGTCAGGGGAGTGGTCACTCCCCTTTCCTTTGTCCAGTTTCGCGCCAGAGCAGGGGCTAAGGGGTCCCTGAACCGGTGTAGACTGGCTTATGCAGAATTGGGCACCTCTGTGCCCAACAAAGCATTTCCAGAGGCTGGGGGAGGCTACTCCTCCCCTGCCTTCACACCATTTTCCAAAGGGAGAGGGTGTCACACCCTCTCTCAGAGGAAGTTCTTTGTTCTGCCATCCTGGGCCAGGCCTGGCTCGACCCCAGGAGGGCAGCTGCCTGTCTGAGGGGTTGGCAGCAGCAGTGAAACCCCAGGAAGGGCAGTTTGGCAGTACCAGGGTCTGTGCTACAGACCACTGGGATCATGGGATTGTGCCAACTATGCCAGGATGGCATAGAGGGGGCAATTCCATGATCATAGACATGTTACATGGCCATATTCGGAGTTACCATGGTGAAGCTACATATAGGTAGTGACCTATATGTAGTGCACGCGTGTAATGGTGTCCCCGCACTCACAAAGTTCAGGGAATTGGCTCTGAACAATGTGGGGGCACCTTGGCTAGTGCCAGGGTGCCCTCACACTAAGTAACTTTGCACCTAACCTTTACCAGGTAAAGGTTAGACATATAGGTGACTTATAAGTTACTTAAGTGCAGTGTAAAATGGCTGTGAAATAACGTGGACGTTATTTCACTCAGGCTGCAGTGGCAGGCCTGTGTAAGAATTGTCAGAGCTCCCTATGGGTGGCAAAAGAAATGCTGCAGCCCATAGGGATCTCCTGGAACCCCAATACCCTGGGTACCTCAGTACCATATACTAGGGAATTATAAGGGTGTTCCAGTAAGCCAATGTAAATTGGTAAAAATGGTCACTAGCCTGTCAGTGACAATTTGGAAAGAAATGAGAGAGCATAACCACTGAGGTTCTGACTAGCAGAGCCTCAGTGAGACAGTTAGTCACTACACAGGTAACACATTCAGGCACACTTATGAGCACTGGGGCCCTGGGTTACCAGGGTCCCAGTGACACATACAACTAAAACAACATATATACAGTGAAAAATGGGGGTAACATGCCAGGCAAGATGGTACTTTCCTACACAACCCCCCCCCCAAACGAAGGACAATAAGACTAGCCATGACCTGATGAGTCTTCATTGTCTAAGTGGAAATATCTGGAGAGTCCATCTGCATTGGAGTGGCTACTCCCAGGTCTATGTTCCACTGTATAGTCCATTCCCTGTAGGGATATGGACCACCTCAACAATTTAGGATTTTCACCTTTCATTTGTTTTAGCCAAAGTAGAGGTTTGTGGTCTGTCTGAACAATGAAGTGAGTGCCAAACAGGTATGGCCTCAACTTCTTCAGAGCCCAGACCACAGCAAAGGCCTCCCTCTCAATGGCAGACCAACGCTTTTCTCTAGGGGTCAACCTCCTACTAATAAAAGCAACAGGTTGATCCTGGCCCTCAGAATTAAGTTGTGATAGGACTGCCCCTACTCCTAATTCAGATGCATCAGTCTGGACATAGAATTCTTTAGAGTAACAAGGGCTTTTCAGGACAGGTGCAGAGCACATGGCCTGCTTCAGCTCCTCAAAAGCTTTCTGACAGTTTGCTGTCCATAATACCTTTTTAGGCATTTTCTTGGATGTGAGGTCATTAAGAGGGGCTGCAATGGAGCCATAGTTCTTAATGAACCTCCTGTAATACCCAGTGAGGCCTAGGAAGGCTCTCACCTGAGTCTGAGTGGTAGGGGGAACCCAATCAATAATTGTTTGGATTTTCCCCTGAAGTGGTGCAATCTGTTCCCCACCAACAAGGTGTCCCAGATAAACCACCTTACCCTGCCCTATCTGGCACTTTGAAGCCTTGATAGTGAGGCCTGCCTTTTGCAGAGCCTCCAAAACTTTCCATAGGTGGACCAGGTGATCATCCCAGCTGGAGCTAAAGACAGCTATATCGTCCAAATATGCTGCACTGAAAGCTTCCAGCCCTTGCAGGACTGTGTTCACCAACCTCTGAAAAGTGGCAGGTGCATTTTTCAAACCAAAAGGCATTACAGTAAACTGGTAATGTCCTCCAATGGTAGAAAATGCAGTCTTAGGTTTAGCATCTTCTGACAATTTGATCTGCCAATACCCTGCAGTCAAATCAAAAGTGCTTAGATACTTGGCAGATGCCAGTGTATCTATGATCTCATCTGCCCTGGGTATAGGGTGAGCATCAGTTTTGGTTACCAAGTTGAGACCTCTATAGTCTACACAAAACCGCATTTCCTTCTTTCCATCTTTAGAATTGGGTTTTGGTACCAGTACCACAGGAGAAGCCCATGGACTGTCAGAGTGCTCAACCACTCCTAGTTCCAACATTTTCGGAACTTCTTGCTTTATGCAGTCCCTGACATGGTCAGGCTGCCTATAGATCTTACTTTTGACAGGTAAACTGTCTCCAGTATCTATAGTGTGCTCACACCAAGAAGTGGTGCCTGGCACAGTAGAGAAGAGTTCTGAAAATTGTCCTAGGAGATTTATGCAATTGTCTTTCTGCTCAGCAGTAAGACAATCAGCCAAAACTACACCTTCCACAAGAGCATCTTGTTCTGTGGAAGAGAAGAGATCAGTTAGAGGATCACTGTCTTCTTCCTGTCCCTCATCTGTTGCCATGAGCAGGGTGAGATCAGCCCTGTCATAGTAGGGTTTCAGGCGGTTGACATGGAGCACCCTAAGGGGACTCCTGGCAGTGCCTAAGTCAACTAAATAGGTGACTTCTCCCTTCTTTTCAACAATTGTGTGGGGACCACTCCATTTATCTTGGAGTGCTCTTGGGGCCACAGGCTCCAAGACCCACACTTTCTGCCCTGGTTGGTACTGAACCAAAACAGCCTTCTGATCATGCCATTGCTTTTGTAGCTCTTGGCTGGCCTGAAGGTTTTTACTGGCCTTTTTCATGTACTCAGCCATCCTTGATCTGAGGCCAAGTACATAATCCACAATATCCTGCTTAGGAGCTTTTAAAGGTTGTTCCCAACCCTCCTTTACAAGTGTGAGTGGACCCCTAACAGGGTGTCCAAAAAGAAGTTCAAAGGGGCTGAAGCCCACTCCTTTCTGGGGTACCTCCCTGTAGGCAAAAAGGAGGCATGGTAGAAGGATATCCCATCTCCTGCGGAGTTTTTCAGGGAGACCCATAATCATGCCTTTGAGAGTTTTATTAAATCTCTCCACCAGTCCATTTGTTTGTGGATGATAGGGTGTTGTTGTAGGAGGCTGGACTGGCTTGTAGTGAGTACCAAGGGGTACTTGCACCTTGCACCAGGCCCAGTTATCCCTTATTAGTGTATAGGGTGTCTAGCAGCTTAGGCTGATAGATAATGGTAGCTTAGCAGAGCAGCTTAGGCTGAACTAGGAGACGTGTGAAGCTACTACAGTACCACTTAGTGTCATATGCACAATATCATAAGAAAACACAATACACAGTTATACTAAAAATAAAGGTACTTTATTTTTATGACAACATGCCAAAGTATCTTAGAGTGTACCCTCAGTGAGAGGATAGGAAATATACACAAGATATATATACACAATAGCAAAAATATGCAGTATAGTCTTAGAAAACAGTGCAAACAATGTATAGTTACAATAGGATGCAATGGGGAAACATAGGGATAGGGGCAACACAAACCATATACTCCAGAAGTGGAATGCGAACCACGAATGGACCCCAAACCTATGTGACCTTGTAGAGGGTCGCTGGGACTATTAGAAAATAGTGAGAGTTAGAAAAATAACCCTCCCCAAGACCCTGAAAAGTGAGTGCAAAGTGCACCAAAGTTCCCCTAAGGACAAAATAGTCGTGTTAGAGGGAGAATGCAAGGAAAACACAAATCAGCAATGCAACAACGATGGATTCCTGTCTGAAGGTACCTGTGGAACAAGGGGACCAAGTCCAAAAGTCACAAGCAGCTCGGAGATGGGCAGATGCCCAAGAAATGCCAGCGGTTGGTGCAAAGAAGCTCTTACTAGGCTGAAGAACTGTGAATACTGCAGGAACGACAAGGGCTAGAGACTTCCCCTTTGGAGGATGGATCCCCCACGCCTTGGAGAGTCGTGCAGAAGTGTTTTCCCGCCGGATGGACGCCAACAAGCCTTGCTACACGCAAATCGTGCGTTTGGCGTTTTTGGACGCTGCTGGGGCCCAGGAGGGACCAGGAGGTCGCAAATTGGACCTGCAGAGAGAAGGGACGTCGAGCAAGACAAAGAGCCCTCACTGAAGCAGGTAGCACCCGGAGAAGTGCCAGAAACAGGCACTACAAGGATGCGTGAAACGGTGCTCGCCGAAGTTGCACAAAGGAGTCCCACGTCGCCGGAGACCAACTTAGAAAGTCGTGCAATGCAGGTTAGAGTGCCGTGGACCCAGGCTTGGCTGTGCACCAAGGATTTCCGCCGGAAGTGCACAGGGGCCGGAGAAGCTTGCAAAGTCGCGGTTCCCAGCAATGCAGCCCAGCGAGGTGAGGCAAGGACTTTCCTCCACCAAACTTGGGCTGAATAGTCACTGGACTGTGGGGGTCACTTGGACGGTGTCGCTGGATTCGAGGGACCTCGCTCGTCGTGCTGAGAGGAGACCCAAGGGACCGGAAATGCAGTTTTTTGGTGCCTGCGGTTGCAGGGGGAAGATTCCGTCGACCCACGGGAGATTTCTTCGGAGCTTCTGGTGCAGAGAGGAGGCAGACTAACCCCACAGCATGCACAAGCAGGAAAACAGTCGAGAAGGCGGCAGGATCAGCGTTACAGAGTTGCAGTAGTCGTCTTTGCTACTATGTTGCAGGTTTGCAGGCTTCCAGCGCGGTCAGCGGTCGATTCCTTATCAGAAGGTGAAGAGGGAGATGCAGAGGAACTCGGCTGAGCTCATGCATTCGTTATCTAAAGTTTCCCCAGAGACAGAGACCCTAAATAGCCAGAAAAGAGGGTTTGGCTACCTAGGAGAGAGGAAAGGCTACTAACACCTGAAGGAGCCTATCACAAGGAGTCTCTGACGTCACCTGGTGGCACTGGCCACTCAGAGCAGTCCAGTGTGCCAGCAGCACCTCTGTTTCCAAGATGGCAGAGGTCTGGAGCACACTGGAGGAGCTCTGGACACCTCCCAGGGGAGGTGCAGGTCAGGGGAGTGGTCACTCCCCTTTCCTTTGTCCAGTTTCGCGCCAGAGCAGGGGCTAAGGGGTCCCTGAACCGGTGTAGACTGGCTTATGCAGAATTGGGCACCTCTGTGCCCAACAAAGCATTTCCAGAGGCTGGGGGAGGCTACTCCTCCCCTGCCTTCACACCATTTTCCAAAGGGAGAGGGTGTCACACCCTCTCTCAGAGGAAGTTCTTTGTTCTGCCATCCTGGGCCAGGCCTGGCTGGACCCCAGGAGGGCAGATGCCTGTCTGAGGGGTTGGCAGCAGCAGCAGCTGCAGAGAAACCCCAGGAATGGCAGTCTGGCAGTACCAGGGTCTGTGCTACAGACCACTGGGATCATGGAATTGTACCAACAATGCCAGGATGGCATAGAGGGGGCAATTCCATGATCATAGACATGTTACATGGCCATATTCGGAGTTACCATGGTGAAGCTACATATAGGTAGTGACCTATATGTAGTGCACGCGTGTAATGGTGTCCCCGCACTCACAAAGTTCAGTGAATTGGCTCTGAACAATGTGGGGGCACCTTGGCTAGTGCCAGGGTGCCCTCACACTAAGTAACTCTGCACCTAACCTTTACCAGGTAAAGGTTAGACATATAGGTGACTTATAAGTTACTTAAGTGCAGTGTAAAATGGCTGTGAAATAACGTGGACGTTATTTCACTCAGGCTGCAGTGGCAGGCCTGTGTAAGAATTGTCAGAGCTCCCTATGGGTGGCAAAAGAAATGCTGCAGCCCATAGGGATCTCCTGGAACCCCAATACCCTGGGTACCTCAGTACCATATACTAGGGAATTATAAGGGTGTTCCAGTAAGCCAATGTAAATTGGTAAAAATGGTCACTAGCCTGTCAGTGACAATTTGGAAGTAATGAGAGAGCATAACCACTGAGGTTCTGGTTAGCAGAGCCTCAGTGAGACAGTTAGGCACCACACAGGGAACATATACATGCACACCTATGAGCACTGGGGCCCTGTGTGACAGGGTCCCAGTGACACATACATATAGGCCACAAACCTATGAGCACTGGGGTCCTGACCAGCAGGATCCCAGTGACACATAACAACCATACTGAAAACATAGTGTTTTCACTATGAGCACTGAGGCCTGGCTATCAGGATCCCAGTGAGACAGTGAAAACAGTGACAAACATCCTGACATACACTCACAAACAGGCCAAAAGTGGGGGTAACAAGGCTAGAAAGAGGCTACCTTCTCACACAACCCCCCCCCAAACGAAGGACAATAAGGCTAACCTTGGCCAGTTGAGACTTTATTGTCTAAGTGGTGAAAAGTAGAGAGTAGCTCTGCAATAGACTGGTTACTCCCTTTATCATCCACTATATGGTTACTTCCCTGTGGGGATGTAAACCACCCTGTTTGAAGTTTTTTAGCTAAGCAACAATGTGAAGATGTATTTTCAGAGTTTCTATCAGTAAGTTTTAGTTTAGAGCAGTGGGAATTGTCCACTGAACCTATTTGTAATGATGGAAATGCCAGACAGGGATGCTGTCTCAATAAAGCCATAGCTGGGCAAAAACTTTGTCCATTTGGCTGGAAGAGGGAACAGGGATGCTGTTTCTCTTGAGTTGGAGCAGGGCAGGGATGCTGTCCTATGAGCTCCACACTAGGGCAGGGATGCTGTCCTAAGTGTTGTGAGGCAGTACAGGGTTTCTGCACTAAAGTTTCTCTGGGAGGGTTGGAGGGATGCTCCATGTTAACTAAAATGGTGTTCTTTTTGTCACCAATGTTAGTTATCCCACAGAGAGGTACTTCTACCTCAGGGAGTCCAGCTATGCCAGCTGATGATTCCCTTGGAACAGGTGCCACCCCAGGAGAGGTTTCTCCCACCACAGGAATGGTATCCTGAATGGTAGGGTGGTTAGGGGATACTGTGATACCCTTTTTACCTGTTGATGGAGAGGGATCCTGAGTTTTCAGGCCTTCTCTCCTTTGCTTTTTCATTTCAGTAGAAATGAGAGGGAACAATTCCTCAGGGATGCCCAGCATGGCTGCATGGGCATAAAACTCTACATCAGCCCAACCTGAGGCCTCTAGGTCATTACCTAAGAGACAGTCTACAGGTAAGCTAGGTGATACCACCACCTGCTTAGGGCCAGTAACTCCACCCCAACTAAACTGAATTATAGCTAAGGGAAGAAACTTAGTGGAGTTATGGACATCAATAATCTTATACTGTTGTCCAATGATGTGTTGTTCAGGAGGCACTAGGTTTTCAGTCACCAAAGTGAAACTGGCACCTGTGTCCCTGTAGGCCAAGGCCTTAACACCATTTATTGCAACTGTCTGCCTGTACTTATCCATTGTAAGGGGACAAGCAGCCAGTGTGGCAAGGCCAGTGCCACTAGGTGTGACAGAAACTGTCTTGGGACTGATTACATCAGTTTCCACTATGGACCCATAAGTGAACCCAACTACACCCTTTGCTTGACTGTTGCCAGCAGTCCCACCACTAGTACCACTAATGCTAGGGGCACTAGAGCTTGATGTATTAGTGGTGGTAGGCTCAGGGGGTTTACCTGGACAGGACTTATCCCCTGGCCTATGGCCTCTGTTTTTACACACAAAGCACCAAGGCTTTTTAATGTGTGCAGGTTGGGAAGAAGAGGAAGAATTTGTTTTATCCCCACCCTCTGAAGAGTGTTTAAGATTTGAAGTGGGATCTTTGGTTTTACCCTTATCCCCATGCTTATCTTGAGATTTTTCACCATCTTTCTTCTTATTGCCATCTTTGTCACCCCCTGTATGAACTTTTCTGTTCACCCTTGTTCTGACCCATTTGTCTGCCTTCTTTCCCAATTCTTGGGGAGAGGTCAGATCAGAGTCTACCAGGTACTGGTGCAACAAATCAGACACACAATTATTAAGTATATGCTCTCTCAGGATTGTGTTATACAGGCTTTCATAATCAGTAACTTTACTGCCATGTAACCACCCCTCCAAGGCCTTCACTGAATGGTCAATGAAATCAACCCAGTCTTGTGAAGACTCCTTTTTGGTCTCTCTGAACTTTATCCTGCACTGTTCAGTGGTTAAGCCATAACCATCCAGGAGTGCATTCTTAAGAACTGTAAAATTATTGGCATCACTTTCTTTCACAGTAAGGAGTCTATCCCTACCCTTTCCACTAAATGATAGCCATAGGATAGCAGCCCACTGCTTTTGAGGGACATCCTGTACAGCACAGGCCCTCTCAAGTGCAGCAAACCACTTGTTAATGTCATCCCCCTCCTTATAAGGGGGAACTATCTTGTGCAGATTCCTGGAATCATGCTCTTTTGCAGGATGACTATGGGGAATACTGCTGCTGCCACCATGGGTATCTAAACCCAACTTCTGTCTTTCCTTCTCTAATTCTAAAGACTGTCTATCCAAATCCAGCTGTTGCTTCTTGAGCTTCAGTCTGGTTTGCTCCACTCTCAATCTATTGAGCTCCCTTTCCAACAATCTGTCATCAGGGTGGGTGGGAGGGACATTTCTAGATACAGAGGTATGATGGGAATGAACAGAAGGAGACCTGTCCCTTACAGAGGGCACCCTAACAGCTTGGCTACCAGTATAATGTGAGAGCACATCATCAGTATGATGTGATTCAACCTCTGTACCAACTATGCTAGACTGTCTAGTAATGGGCAGGCTGAGAAGTTTCTTTCCTGAACCTTTTCCTGGGGGAGTCCCTGGATCAGATTGAGAACCATTAGCTACTTTTTCTACAGATTGGGCACTTATGGCCTTATCCTGTACTCTAAGCATATTAATTAACAGTTCTAAAGAAGGATTCTTCCCTACACTCAAACCTCTCTCTATGCAGAGACTCCTTGCTCCTTTCCAGCTAAGGTGATCATATGCAAGTTTGGACAGTTCAACTTTTTGGCCTGTGCCAGACATTTTTTAGAGAGAGTAAAAGTGATAGACAAAGAGAAAAAAGTTTTCAGAACTTTTTGGAAAGACAGAAAAAAACTTTTTAAACTTTTAAGAACTTTTTGAAAGTTTAGAAGTACTTTTCAGCACTTAGAAAAGAGTGAAAAGAGGAAATGCAAAACTTTTTGGCTATGTGTATATACACTGACCTTGTTTTGTATATTTTTCTCTTATGAAAAGTACAATGACAAGAGTGGTAAGTAGTCTCAAAGCACTTATCCCACCACTGCACAACCAATGTAGGAGGCTGGACTGGCTTGTAGTGAGTACCAAGGGGTACTTGCACCTTGCACCAGGCCCAGTTATCCCTTATTAGTGTATAGGGTGTCTAGCAGCTTAGGCTGATAGATAATGGTAGCTTAGCAGAGCAGCTTAGGCTGAACTAGGAAACGTGTGAAGCTACTACAGTACCACTTAGTGTCATATGCACAATATCATAAGAAAACACAATACACAGTTATACTAAAAATAAAGGTACTTTATTTTTATGACAACATGCCAAAGTATCTTAGAGTGTACCCTCAGTGAGAGGATAGGAAATATACACAAGATATATATACACAATAGCAAAAATATGCAGTATAGTCTTAGAAAACAGTGCAAACAATGTATAGTTACAATAGGATGCAATGGGGAAACATAGGGATAGGGGCAACACAAACCATATACTCCAGAAGTGGAATGCGAACCACGAATGGACCCCAAACCTATGTGACCTTGTAGAGGGTCGCTGGGACTATTAGAAAATAGTGAGAGTTAGAAAAATAACCCTCCCCAAGACCCTGAAAAGTGAGTGCAAAGTGCACCAAAGTTCCCCTAAGGACAAAATAGTCGTGTTAGAGGGAGAATGCAAGGAAAACACAAATCAGCAATGCAACAACGATGGATTCCTGTCTGAAGGTACCTGTGGAACAAGGGGACCAAGTCCAAAAGTCACAAGCAGCTCGGAGATGGGCAGATGCCCAAGAAATGCCAGCGGTTGGTGCAAAGAAGCTCTTACTAGGCTGAAGAACTGTGAATACTGCAGGAACGACAAGGGCTAGAGACTTCCCCTTTGGAGGATGGATCCCCCACGCCTTGGAGAGTCGTGCAGAAGTGTTTTCCCGCCGGATGGACGCCAACAAGCCTTGCTACACGCAAATCGTGCGTTTGGCGTTTTTGGACGCTGCTGGGGCCCAGGAGGGACCAGGAGGTCGCAAATTGGACCTGCAGAGAGAAGGGACGTCGAGCAAGACAAAGAGCCCTCACTGAAGCAGGTAGCACCCGGAGAAGTGCCAGAAACAGGCACTACAAGGATGCGTAAAACGGTGCTCGCCGAAGTTGCACAAAGGAGTCCCACGTCGCCGGAGACCAACTTAGAAAGTCGTGCAATGCAGGTTAGAGTGCCGTGGACCCAGGCTTGGCTGTGCACCAAGGATTTCCGCCGGAAGTGCACAGGGGCCGGAGAAGCTTGCAAAGTCGCGGTTCCCAGCAATGCAGCCCAGCGAGGTGAGGCAAGGACTTACCTCCACCAAACTTGGGCTGAATAGTCACTGGACTGTGGGGGTCACTTGGACGGTGTCGCTGGATTCGAGGGACCTCGCTCGTCGTGCTGAGAGGAGACCCAAGGGACCGGAAATGCAGTTTTTTGGTGCCTGCGGTTGCAGGGGGAAGATTCCGTCGACCCACGGGAGATTTCTTCGGAGCTTCTGGTGCAGAGAGGAGGCAGACTAACCCCACAGCATGCACAAGCAGGAAAACAGTCGAGAAGGCGGCAGGATCAGCGTTACAGAGTTGCAGTAGTCGTCTTTGCTACTATGTTGCAGGTTTGCAGGCTTCCAGCGCGGTCAGCGGTCGATTCCTTATCAGAAGGTGAAGAGGGAGATGCAGAGGAACTCGGCTGAGCTCATGCATTCGTTATCTAAAGTTTCCCCAGAGACAGAGACCCTAAATAGCCAGAAAAGAGGGTTTGGCTACCTAGGAGAGAGGAAAGGCTACTAACACCTGAAGGAGCCTATCACAAGGAGTCTCTGACGTCACCTGGTGGCACTGGCCACTCAGAGCAGTCCAGTGTGCCAGCAGCACCTCTGTTTCCAAGATGGCAGAGGTCTGGAGCACACTGGAGGAGCTCTGGACACCTCCCAGGGGAGGTGCAGGTCAGGGGAGTGGTCACTCCCCTTTCCTTTGTCCAGTTTCGCGCCAGAGCAGGGGCTAAGGGGTCCCTGAACCGGTGTAGACTGGCTTATGCAGAATTGGGCACCTCTGTGCCCAACAAAGCATTTCCAGAGGCTGGGGGAGGCTACTCCTCCCCTGCCTTCACACCATTTTCCAAAGGGAGAGGGTGTCACACCCTCTCTCAGAGGAAGTTCTTTGTTCTGCCATCCTGGGCCAGGCCTGGCTGGACCCCAGGAGGGCAGATGCCTGTCTGAGGGGTTGGCAGCAGCAGCAGCTGCAGAGAAACCCCAGGAATGGCAGTCTGGCAGTACCAGGGTCTGTGCTACAGACCACTGGGATCATGGAATTGTACCAACAATGCCAGGATGGCATAGAGGGGGCAATTCCATGATCATAGACATGTTACATGGCCATATTCGGAGTTACCATGGTGAAGCTACATATAGGTAGTGACCTATATGTAGTGCACGCGTGTAATGGTGTCCCCGCACTCACAAAGTTCAGTGAATTGGCTCTGAACAATGTGGGGGCACCTTGGCTAGTGCCAGGGTGCCCTCACACTAAGTAACTCTGCACCTAACCTTTACCAGGTAAAGGTTAGACATATAGGTGACTTATAAGTTACTTAAGTGCAGTGTAAAATGGCTGTGAAATAACGTGGACGTTATTTCACTCAGGCTGCAGTGGCAGGCCTGTGTAAGAATTGTCAGAGCTCCCTATGGGTGGCAAAAGAAATGCTGCAGCCCATAGGGATCTCCTGGAACCCCAATACCCTGGGTACCTCAGTACCATATACTAGGGAATTATAAGGGTGTTCCAGTAAGCCAATGTAAATTGGTAAAAATGGTCACTAGCCTGTCAGTGACAATTTGGAAGTAATGAGAGAGCATAACCACTGAGGTTCTGGTTAGCAGAGCCTCAGTGAGACAGTTAGGCACCACACAGGGAACATATACATGCACACCTATGAGCACTGGGGCCCTGTGTGACAGGGTCCCAGTGACACATACATATAGGCCACAAACCTATGAGCACTGGGGTCCTGACCAGCAGGATCCCAGTGACACATAACAACCATACTGAAAACATAGTGTTTTCACTATGAGCACTGAGGCCTGGCTATCAGGATCCCAGTGAGACAGTGAAAACAGTGACAAACATCCTGACATACACTCACAAACAGGCCAAAAGTGGGGGTAACAAGGCTAGAAAGAGGCTACCTTCTCACAGTTGTGAACTTGTACGTTACACCACACTCCTTCCACATGGCCTTTAAGTATGCAGACATGAAATTGCTTCCTCTATCTGATACTACTTCCTTTGGGAAGCCCACCCTGGAAAATATTCCCAGGAGGGCCTTTGCCACTGCAGGAGCTGTAGTGGTCCTTAAAGGAATTGCTTCAGGATATCTTGTGGCATGGTCCACTACCACTAAGATAAACCTATTGCCTGAAGCAGTAGGAGGGTCAAGGGGGCCAACTATGTCAACCCCTACCCTTTCAAAGGGAACCCCAACCACAGGCAGTGGGATAAGGGGTGCCTTTGGTGTGCCACCTGTCTTGCCACTGGCTTGACAGGTTTCACAGGACTTACAAAATTCCTTTGTGTCCTCAGACATCCTAGGCCAATGAAACAATGGAACCAATCTGTCCCAAGTTTTCATTTGACCCAGGTGCCCAGCTAGGGGAATGTCATGTGCCAGTGTTAGGAGGAACTTTCTGTACTCCTGAGGAATCACTAATCTCCTGGCAGCTCCAGGTTTAGGATCCCTATGCTCAGTGTACAAGAGGTTGTCCTCCCAGTAAACTCTGTGAGAGTCACTGACATCCCCATTAGCCTGTTTGACAGCTTGCTGTCTGAGACCCTCTAATGTGGGACAGGTTTGCTGTGCCACACTCAGCTCCTCTCTGGCAGGCCCCCCTTCACCCAAAAGCTCAGCAGTGTCTGCTTCCAGCTCCTCTGGTGTAGGTTCTGCACAGGGAGGGAATTCTTCTTCCTCAGAAGTTGAATCCACTGTAGAGGGAGGGATAGTAGGAAGTGGTTTGCTTCTACTAGCCCTAGCTTTAGGGAGCACTTGGTCCATTGTTCCAGGATCCAAGCTTCCCTGTCCTTTTTGCTTTTTGGCCTGAGCCCTTGTCAAAACAAAAATATGCCCTGGGATGCCCAGCATAGCTGCATGGGCCTCCAACTCCACATCTGACCAAGCTGATGTCTCCAAATCATTCCCTAATAGACAGTCTACAGGTAAATCTGAAGCTACCACAACTTTCTTTGGACCAGTTACCCCCTCCCAGTTGAGATTTACAACAGCCATGGGGTGGCTTTGTGTTATGTTGTGAGCATCGGTTACTTGGTACTGGTGTCCAAGTATGTGTTGTTCAGGGTGCACCAGTTTCTCAATCACCATTGTGACACTGGCACCTGTGTCCCTGTAGGCCTGGACCTCAACACCATTTATTAGGGTTAGTTGCTTGTACTTCTCCAAGTTATGGGGGCAAGCAACTAAAGTGGCTAAATCAATAGCCCCTTCAGAGACTAAAGTAGCCTCTGTGGTCTCCCTAATCAGACCAACCCCAACTAAATTACCAAAAGTGAGCCCAGCTACTCCCTTGGATTGGCTATTAGTAGGTTTGCTCCCACCACCACTGCTATTAGTAGGGACACTAGGTGTAGCAGTAGGGGTTGTAGTGGTAGGAGCTGTGGTGCCTTTCTTTGGACAACTGGGATCTGTTGTCCAATGGCCTTTTATTTTACATAAATAGCACCATGGTTTATTTTCCTTGTTCTGATTAAAGGAGGATTTGGGCCCACCACCCCCACCAGAGTGTTTTTGTGGGCCTGATGAAGACTCATTTTTAGATTTGTCCCCACCCTTGTCAGAAGACTTACCATCCTTCTTTTTGTTGCCATCTTTGTCACCCCCTGTATGAACTTTTCTGTTCACTCTTGTTCTGACCCATTTGTCTGCCTTCTTTCCCAATTCTTGGGGAGAGGTCAGATCAGAGTCCACCAAGTACTGGTGCAACAAATCAGACACACAATTATTAAGAATATGCTCTCTCAGGATTAAGTTATACAGGCTGTCATAATCAGTAACTTTACTGCCATGTAACCACCCCTCCAAGGCCTTCACTGAATGGTCAATAAAATCAACCCAGTCTTGTGAAGACTCCTTTTTGGTCTCTCTGAACTTTATCCTGTACTGTTCAGTGGTTAAGCCATAACCATCCAGGAGTGCATTCTTAAGAACTTGGAAATTATTAGCATCATTTTCTTTCACAGTAAGGAGCCTATCCCTACCTTTTCCACTAAATGATAGCCATAGGATAGCAGCCCACTGCCTTTGAGGGACATCCTGTACAACACAGGCCCTCTCAAGTGCAGCAAACCACTTGTTAATGTCATCCCCCTCCTTATAAGGGGGAACTATCTTGTGCAGATTCCTGGAATCATGCTCTTTTGCAGGATGACTATGGGGAATACTGCTGCTGCCACCATGGGTATCTAAACCCAACTTCTGTCTTTCCTTCTCTAATTCAAAAGACTGTCTATCCAAATCCAGCTGTTGCTTTTTAAGCTTCAGTCTGGTTTGTTCCACCCTCAACTTATTGAGTTCCCTCTCTAACATTCTGTCATCAGGGTTGGTGGGAGGGACATTTCTAGAAACAGAGCTATGATGGGAATGAACAGAAGGAGACCTGTCCCTTACAGAAGCCACCCTAACAGCTTGGTTACAGAAACATTACTACCAGTATGGTGAGAATAAATGCTTTTGCTATGATGTGAGACAACACTATTTATATGGTGTGGCTCATCATCATTACCATCTATGCTAGATTGTCTAGTAATGGGCAGGCTAGGAAGTTTCTTTCCTGAATCTATTCCTGGGGGAGTCCCTGAATCAGATTGGGAACTATTAGGTACTTTTTCAACAGATGGGGCACCTATGGCCTTATCCTGTTCTCTAAGCATGTTAAGTAACAGTTCCAAGGAAGGATTCTTCCCTACACTCAAACCTCTCTCTATACAGAGACTCCTTGCTCTTTTCCAGCTAAGGTTGTCATATGCAAGTTTGGACAGATCAACACTTTGGCCTGTGCCAGACATTTTTTAGAGAGAGTTAAAGTGATAGAAAAAGAGAAAAAAGTTTTCAGAACTTTTTGGAAAGACAGAAAAAAACTTTTTAAACTTTTAAGAACTTTTTGAAAGTTTAGAGGTACTTTTCAGCACTTAGAAAAGAGTGAAAAGAGGAAATGCAAAACTTTTTGGCTATGTGTATATACACTGACCTTGTTTTGTATATTTTTCTCTTATGAAAAGTACAATGACAAGAGTGGTAAGTAGTCTCAAGCACTTATCCCACCACTGCACAACCAATGTAGGAGGCTGGACTGGCTTGTAGTGAGTACCAAGGGGTACTTGCACCTTGCACCAGGCCCAGTTATCCCTTATTAGTGTATAGGGTGTCTAGCAGCTTAGGCTGATAGATAATGGTAGCTTAGCAGAGCAGCTTAGGCTGAACTAGGAGACGTGTGAAGCTACTACAGTACCACTTAGTGTCATATGCACAATATCATAAGAAAACACAATACACAGTTATACTAAAAATAAAGGTACTTTATTTTTATGACAATATGCCAAAGTATCTTAGAGTGTACCCTCAGTGAGAGGATAGGAAATATACACAAGAAATATATACACAATAGCAAAAATATGCAGTATAGTCTTAGAAAACAGTGCAAACAATGTATAGTTACAATAGGATGCAATGGGGAAACATAGGGATAGGGGCAACACAAACCATATACTCCAAAAGTGGAATGCGAACCACGAATGGACCCCAAACCTATGTGACCTTGTAGAGGGTCGCTGGGACTATTAGAAAATAGTGAGAGTTAGAAAAATAACCCTCCCCAAGACCCTGAAAAGTGAGTGCAAAGTGCACTAAAGTTCCCCTAAGGACAAAGTAGTCGTGTTAGAGGAATAATGCAGGAAAGACACAAACCAGCAATGCAACAACTGTGGATTTCCAATCTAGGGTACCTGTGGAACAAGGGGACCAAGTCCAAAAGTCACAAGCAAGTCGGAGATGGGCAGATGCGCAGGAAATGCCAGCTGCGGGTGCAAAGAAGCTTCTACTGGACAGAAGAAGCTGAGGTTTCTGCAGGAACGAAAAGGGCTAGAGACTTCCCCTTTGGAGGACGGATCCCTCTCGCCGTGGAGAGTCGTGCAGAAGTGTTCCCGCCGAAAGAACGCTAACAAGCCTTGCTAGTCGCAAATCGTGCGTTTGGCGTTTTTGGACGCTGCTGGGGCCCAGGAGGGACCAGGAGGTCGCAAATTGGACCTGAAGAGAGAGGGGACGTCGAGCAAGACAAAGAGCCCTCAGTAAAGCAGGTAGCACCCGGAGAAGTGCCAGAAACAGGCACTACGAGGATGCGTGAAACGGTGCTTGCCGAAGTTGCACAAAGGAGTCCCACGTCGCCGGAGACCAACTTAGAAAGTCGTGCAATGCAGGTTAGAGTGCCGTGGACCCAGGCTTGGCTGTGCACAAAGGATTTCCGCCGGAAGTGCACAGGGGCCGGAGTAGCTGCAAAGTTGCGGTTCCCAGCAATGCAGCCCAGCGAGGTGAGGCAAGGACTTACCTCCACCAAACTTGGGCTGAAGAGTCACTGGACTGTGGGGGTCACTTGGACAGAGTCACGGGATTCGAGGGACCTCGCTCGTCGTGCTGAGAGGAGACCCAAGGGACAGGTAATGCAGCTTTTTGGTGCCTGCGGTTGCAGGGGGAAGATTCCGTCGACCCACGGGAGATTTCTTCGGAGCTTCTGGTGCAGAGAGGAGGCAGACTACCCCCACAGCATACACAAGCAGGAAAACAGTCGAGAAGGCGGCAGGATCAGCGTTACAGAGTTGCAGTAGTCGTCTTTGCTACTATGTTGCAGGTTTGCAGGCTTCCAGCGCGGTCAGCAGTCGTTTCCTTATCAGAAGGTGAAGAGAGAGATGCAGAGGAACTCGGCTGAGCTCATGCATTCGTTATCTGAAGTTTCCCCAGAGACAGAGACCCTAAATAGCCAGAAAAGAGGGTTTGGCTACCTAGGAGAGAGGATAGGCTACTAACACCTGAAGGAGCCTATCAGCAGGAGTCTCTGACGTCACCTGGTGGCACTGGCCACTCAGAGCAGTCCAGTGTGCCAGCAGCACCTCTGTTTCCAAAATGGCAGAGGTCTGGAGCACACTGGAGGAGCTCTGGACACCTCCCAGGGGAGGTGCAGGTCAGGGGAGTGGTCACTCCCCTTTCCTTTGTCCAGTTTCGCGCCAGAGCAGGGGCTAAGGGGTCCCTGAACCGGTGTAGACTGGCTTATGCAGAATTGGGCACCTCTGTGCCCAACAAAGCATTTCCAGAGGCTGGGGGAGGCTACTCCTCCCCTGCCTTCACACCATTTTCCAAAGGGAGAGGGTGTCACACCCTCTCTCAGAGGAAGTTCTTTGTTCTGCCATCCTGGGCCAGGCCTGGCTGGACCCCAGGAGGGCAGCTGCCTGTCTGAGGGGTTGGCAGCAGCAGTGAAACCCCAGGAAGGGCAGTTTGGCAGTACCAGGGTCTGTGCTACAGACCACTGGGATCATGGGATTGTGCCAACTATGCCAGGATGGCATAGAGGGGGCAATTCCATGATCATAGTCATGTTACATGGCCATATTCGGAGTTACCATGGTGAAGCTACATATAGGTAGTGACCTATATGTAGTGCACGCGTGTAATGGTGTCCCCGCACTCACAAAGTTCAGGGAATTGGCTCTGAACAATGTGGGGGCACCTTGGCTAGTGCCAGGGTGCCCTCACACTAAGTAACTTTGCACCTAACCTTTACCAGGTAAAGGTTAGACATATAGGTGACTTATAAGTTACTTAAGTGCAGTGTAAAATGGCTGTGAAATAACGTGGACGTTATTTCACTCAGGCTGCAGTGGCAGGCCTGTGTAAGAATTGTCAGAGCTCCCTATGGGTGGCAAAAGAAATGCTGCAGCCCATAGGGATCTCCTGGAACCCCAATACCCTGGGTACCTCAGTACCATATACTAGGGAATTATAAGGGTGTTCCAGTAAGCCAATGTAAATTGGTAAAAATGGTCACTAGCCTGTCAGTGACAATTTGGAAAGAAATGAGAGAGCATAACCACTGAGGTTCTGATTAGCAGAGCCTCAGTGAGACAGTTAGTCACTAGACAGGTAACACATTCAGGCACACTTATGAGCACTGGGGCCCTGGGTTACCAGGGTCCCAGTGACACATACAACTAAAACAACATATATACAGTGAAAAATGGGGGTAACATGCCAGGCAAGATGGTACTTTCCTACAGTAGCCTATCCTCTCTCCTAGGTAGCCAAACCCTCTTTTCTGGCTATTTAGGGTCTCTGTCTCTGGGGAAACTTTAGATAACGAATGCAAGAGCTCATCCGAGTTCCTCTGCATCTCTCTCTTCACCTTCTGCCAAGGAATCGACTGCTGACCGCGCTGGAAGCCTGCAAAACTGCAACATAGTAGCTAAGACGACTACTGCAACTCTGTAACGCTGATCCTGCCGCCTTCTCAACTGTTTTCCTGGTGGTGCATGCTGTGGGGGTAGTCTGCCTCCTCTCTGCACTAGAAGCTCCGAAGAAATCTCCCGTGGGTCGACGGAATATTCCCCCTGCAACCGCAGGCACCAAAAAGCTGCATTACCGGTCCCTTGGGTCTCCTCTCAGCATGACGAGCGAGGTCCCTCGAATCCAGCAACTCTGTCCAAGTGACTCCCACAGTCCAGTGACTCTTCAGTCCAAGTTTGGTGGAGGTAAGTCCTTGCCTCACCTCACTGGGCTGCATTGCTGGGAACAGCGACTTTTGCAGCTAATCCGGCCCCTGTGCACTTCCGGCGGAAATCCTTTGTGCACAGCCAAGCCTGGGTCCACGGCACTCTAACCTGCATTGCACGACTTTCTAAGTTGGTCTCCGGCGACGTGGGACTCCTTTGTGTAACTTCGGGTGAGCACCGTTTCACGCATCCTCGTAGTGCCTGTTTCTGGCACTTCTCCGGGTGCTACCTGATGCTGAGAGGGCTCCTTTTTCTTTCTCGACGTCCCCTCACTCTCCTGGTCCAACTTGCGACCTCCTGGTCCCTCCACGGCCACCGCAGCGTCCAAAAACGCTAACTGCACAATTTGCAGCTAGCAAGGCTTGTTGGCGTTCTTTCGGCAGGAAAACACTTCTGCACGACTCTCCACGGCGAGAGGGATCCGTCCTCCAAAGGGGAAGTCTCTAGCCCTTTTCGTTCCTGCAGAAACCTCAGCTTCTTTTATCCAGTAGAAGCTTCTTTGCACCCACAGCTGGTATTTCCTGGGCATATGCCCATCTCCGACTTGCTTGTGACTTTTGGACTTGGTCCCCTTGTTCCACAGGTACCCTAGATTTGAAATCCATCGTTGTTGCATTGTTGGTTTGTGTCTTTCCTGCATTATTCCTCTAACACGACTTCTTTGTCCTTAGGGGAACTTCAGTGCACTTTGCACTCACTTTTCAGGGTCTTGGGGAGGGTTATTTTTCTAACTCTCACTATTTTCTAATAGTCCCAGCGACCCTCTACAAGGTCACATAGGTTTGGGGTCCATTCGTGGTTCGCATTCCACTTTTGGAGTATATGGTTTGTGTTGCCCCTATCCCTATGTGTCCCCATTGCATCCTATTGTAACTATACATTGTTTGCACTGTTTTCTAAGACTATACTGCATATTTTTGCTATTGTGTATATATATCTTGTGTATATTTCCTATCCTCTCACTGAGGGTACACTCTAAGATACTTTGGCTTATTGTCATAAAAAATAAAGTACCTTTATTTTTAGTATAACTGTGTATTGTGTTTTCTTATGATATTGTGCATATGACACTAAGTGGTACTGTAGTAGCTTCACACGTCTCCTAGTTCAGCCTAAGCTGCTCTGCTAAGCTACCATTATCTATCAGCCTAAGCTGCTAGACACCCTATACACTAATAAGGGATAACTGGGCCTGGTGCAAGGTGCAAGTACCCCTTGGTACTCACTACAAGCCAGTCCAGCCTCCTACAGTGGACCAGGTGATCATCCCAGCTGGAGCTAAAGACAGCTATATCGTCCAAATATGCTGCACTGAAAGCCTCCAGCCCTTGCAGGACTGTGTTCACCAATCTTTGAAAAGTGGCAGGTGCATTTTTCAAACCAAAAGGCATTACTGTAAATTGGTAATGGCCTCCAATGGTTGAAAATGCAGTTTTAGGTTTAGCATCTTCTGATAATTTGATCTGCCAATACCCTGCAGTCAAATCAAAAGTGCTTAGATACTTGGCAGATGCCAGTGTATCTATGAGCTCATCTGCCCTGGGTATAGGGTGAGCATCAGTTTTGGTTACCAAGTTGAGACCTCTATTGTCTACACAAAACCGCATTTCCTTCTTTCCATCTTTGGAATGGGGTTTTGGTACAAGTACCACAGGAGAAGCCCATGGACTTTCAGAGTGCTCAACCACTCCTAGTTCTAACATTTTCTGTAGCTCTTGCTTTATGCAGTCCCTGACATGGTCAGGCTGCCTATAGATCATACTTTTGACAGGCAAGCTGTCTCCAGTCTCTATAGTGTGCTCACACCATGAAGTGGTACCTGGCACAGTAGAGAAGAGTTCAGAGAATTGATCTAGGAGATTTATGCAATGGTCTTTCTGCTCAGCAGTAAGACAATCAGCCAAAACTACACCTTCCACAAGAGCATCTTGTTTTGTGGAAGAGAAGAGATCAGGTAGAGGATCACTGTCTTCTTCCTGTCCCTCATCAGTTGCCATGAGCAGGGTGAGATCAGCCCTGTCATAGTAGGGTTTCAGGCGGTTTACATGGAGTACCCTAAGGGGACTCCTTGCAGTGCCTAAGTCAACTAAATAGATGGCTTCTCCCTTCTTTTCAACAATTGTGTGGGGTCCACTCCATTTATCTTGGAGTGCTCTTGGGGCCACAGGCTCCAAGACCCACACTTTCTGCCCTGGTTTGTACTGAACCAAAACAGCCTTCTGATCATGCCATTGCTTCTGGAGCTCTTGGTTGGCCTGAAGGTTTTTACTGGCCTTTTTCATATACTCAGCCATCCTTGATCTGAGGCCAAGTACATAATCCACAATATCTTGTTTTGGAGCTTTTAAAGGTTGTTCCCAACCCTCCTTGACAAGTGTTAGTGGACCCCTAACAGGGTGACCAAAGAGGAGTTCAAAGGGGCTGAAGCCCACTCCTTTCTGGGGTACCTCCCTGTAGGCAAATAGGAGGCATGGTAACAGGATATCCCATCTCCTGTGGAGTTTTTCAGGGAGACCCATAATCATGCCTTTGAGAGTTTTATTAAATCTCTCCACCAGTCCATTTGTTTGTGGATGATAGGGTGTAGTGAACTTGTAAGTTACACCACACTACTTCCACATGGCCTTTAAGTATGCAGACATGAAATTGCTTCCCCTGTCTGATACTACTTCCTTTGGGAAGCCCACCCTAGAAAATATTCCTAGGAGAGCCTTTGCTACTGCAGGTGCTGTAGTGGTCCTTAAAGGAATTGCTTCAGGATATCTTGTGGCATGGTCCACTACCACCAAGATAAACCTATTGCCTGAAGCAGTAGGAGGGTCAAGGGGGCCAACTATGTCAACCCCTACCCTTTCAAAGGGAACCCCAACCACAGGCAGTGGGATAAGGGGTGCCTTTGGAGTGCCACCTGTCTTGCCACTGGCTTGACAGGTTTCACAGGACTTACAAAATTCCTTTGTGTCCTCAGACATCCTAGGCCAATGAAACAAGGGGACAAGTCTGTCCCAAGTTTTCATTTGTCCCAGGTGTCCAGCTAGGGGAATGTCGTGTGCAAGAGTTAGGAGGAACTTTCTGTACTCCTGAGGAATCACTAATCTCCTGGCAGTTCCAGGTTTAGGATCCCTTGCTTCAGTGTACAAGAGGTTGTCCTCCCAGTAAACTCTGTGAGAGTCACTGACATCCCCATTAGCCTATTTGACAGCTTGCTGTCTTAGACCCTCTAGTGTGGGACAGGTCTGCTGTGCCACACTCAGCTCCTCCCTGGCAGGCCCCCCTTCACCCAAAAGCTCAGCAGTGTCTGCTTCCAGCTCCTCTGGTGTAGGTTCTGCACAGGGTGGAAATTCTTCTTCCTCAGAAGTAGAATCCACTGTAGAGGGAGGGATAGTAGGAAGTGGTTTGCTTCTACTAGCCCTAGCTTTAGGGAGCACTTAGTCCAATGTTCCAGGATCCAAGCTTCCCTGTCCTTTTTGCTTTTTGGCCTGAGCCCTTGTTAAAGCAAAAATATGCCCTGGGATGCCCAGCATTGCTGCATGGGCCTCCAACTCCACATCCACATCTGACCAAGCTGATGTCTCCAAATCACTTCCTAGTAGACAGTCTACAGGTAAATCTGTGGCTACCACAACTTTCTTTGGACCATTAACCCCCCCCACCAGTTGAGATTAACAACAGCCATGGGGTGGCTAAGTGTGTTGTTGTGAGCATCGGTTACTTGGTACTGGTGACCAAGTAGGTGTTGTTCAGGGTGGACCAGTTTCTCTATGGCCATAGTCACACTGGCACCAGTGTCCCTGTAGGCCTGAACCTCAACACCATTTATTAGGGGTAGCTGCTTGTACTTATCCATATTAAGGGGACAAGCAACTAAGGTGGCTAAATCAATAGCCCACTCAGAGACTAACACAGCCTCTGTGGCCTCCCTAACAAGGCCAACCCCAACTAAGTTACCAATAGTGAGCCCAGCTACTCCCTTGGATTGGCTATTAGTAGGTTTGCTCCCACCACCACTGCTATTAGTAGGGACACTAGGTGTAGCAGTAGGGGTTGTAGTGGTAGGAGGCTTGGTGCTTTTCTTTGGACAACTGGGATCTGTTGTCCAATGGCCTTTTACTTTACATAAATAGCACCATGGTTTCTTTTCTTTGTTTTGATTAAAGGAGGATTTGGACCCACCACCCCCACCAGAGTGTTTTTGTGGACCTGATGAAGACTCATTTTTAGATTTGTCCCCACCCTTGTCAGAAGACTTACCATCCTTCTTCTTGCCATCCTTGTCACCCCCTGTATGAACTTTTCTGTTCACCCTTGTTCTGACCCATTTGTCTGCCTTCTTTCCCAATTCTTGGGGAGAGGTCAGATCAGAGTCCACCAAGTACTGGTGCAACCAATCAGACACACCATTATTAAGAATATGCTCTCTCAGGATTAAGTTATACAGGCTGTCATAATCAGTAACTTTACTGCCATGTAACCACCTCTCCAAGGCCTTCATTGAATGGTCAATGAAATCAACCCAGTCTTGTGAAGACTCCTTTTTGGTCTCTCTGAACTTTATCCTGTATTGTTCAGTGGTTAAGCCATAACCATCCAGGAGTGCATTCTTAAGAACTGTAAAATTATTGGCATCACTTTCTTTCACAGTAAGGAGCCTATCCCTACCTTTTCCACTAAATGATAGCCATAGGATAGCAGCCCACTGCCTTTGAGGGACATCCTGTACAACACAGGCCCTCTCAAGTGCAGCAAACCACTTGTTAATGTCATCCCCCTCCTTATAAGGGGAAACTATCTTATGCAGATTCCTGGAATCATGCTCTTTTGCAGGATGACTATGGGGAATACTGCTGCTGCCACCATGGGTTTCTAAACCCAACTTCTGTCTTTCCTTCTCTAATTCTAAAGACTGTCTATCCAAATCCAGCTGTTGCTTTTTAAGCTTCAGTCTGGTTTGTTCCACCCTCAACTTATTGAGTTCCCTCTCTAACAATCTGTCATCAGGGTTGGTGGGAGGGACATTCCTAGATACAGAGGTATGATGGGAATGAACAGAAGGAGACCTGTCCCTTACAGAGGGCACCCTAACAGCTTGGCTAACCGAAACATCAGTACCACTGTGGTGAGAATAAATGCTTTTGCTATGATGTGAGACAACACTATTTGTATGGTGTGGCTCTTCATCATTACCAACTATGCTAGACTGTCTAGTAGTGGGCAGGCTAGGATGTTTCTTTCCTGAACTTTTTCCTGGGGGAGTCCCTGGATCAGATTGGGAACCATTAGCTACTTTTTCAACAGATGGGGCACTTTTTGCCTTATCTTGTTCTCTAAGCATGTTAAGTAACAGTTCCAAGGAAGGATTCTTCCCTACACTCAAACCTCTCTCTACACAGAGACTCCTTGCTCCTTTCCAGCTAAGGTGGTCATATGCAAGTTTGGACAGATCAACATTTTGGCCTGTGTCAGACATTTTTAGAGACAGTTAAAGTGATAGAAAAAGAGAAAAAAGTTTTCAGAACTTTTTAGAAAGACAGAAAAAAACTTTTAAAACTTTTTAGAACTTTTTAGAAAGTTTAGAAGTACTTTTCAGCACTTAGAAAAGAGTGAAAAGAGGAAATGCAAAACTTTTTGGTTATGTGTATATACACTGAACTTGTTTTGTATATTTTTCTCTTATGAAAAGTACAATGACAAGAGTGGTAAGTAGTCTCAAGCACTTATCCCACCACTGCACAACCAATGTAGGAGGCTGGACTGGCTTCTAGTGAGTACCAAGGGGTACTTGCACTTTGCACCAGGCCCAGTTATCCCTTATTAGTGTATAGGGTGTCTAGCAGCTTAGGCTGATAGATAATGGCAGCTTAGCAGAGCAGCTTAGGCTGAACTAGGAGACGTGTGAAGCTACTACACTACCACCTAGTGTCATATGCACAATATCATAAGAAAACACAATACACTGTTATACTAAAAATAAAGGTACTTTATTTTTATGACAATATGCCAAAGTATCTCAGAGTGTACCCTCAGTGAGAGGATAGGAAATATACACAAGATATATATATACACAATACCAAAAATATGCAGTATAGTCTTAGAAAACAGTGCAAACAATGTATAGTTACAATAGGATGCAATTGGGACACATAGGGATAGGGGCAACACAAATATACTCCAAAAGTGGAATGCGAACCACGAATGGACCCCAAACCTATGTGACCTTGTAGAGGGTAGCTGGGACTATTAGAAAATAGTGAGAGTTAGAAAAATAACCCTCCCCAAGACCCTGAAAAGTGAGTGCAAAGTGCACTAAAGTTCCCCTAAGGACAAAGAAGTCGTGTTAGAGGAATAATGCAGGAAAGACACAAACCAACAATGCAACAACGATGGATTTTCAATCTTGGGTACCTGTGGAACAAGGGGACCAAGTCCAAAAGTCACAAGCAAGTCGGAGATGGGCAGATGCCCAGGAAATGCCAGCTGCGGGTGCAAAGAAGCTTCTACTGGACAGAAGAAGCTGAGGTTTCTGCAGGAACGAAAAGGGCTAGAGACTTCCCCTTTGGTGGAAGGATCCGTCACGCCTTGGACAGTTGTGCAGAAGTGTTTTCCCGCCGAAAAACTGTCAACAAGCCTTGCTAGCTGCAAATCACGCGGTAAGCGTTTTTGGATGCTGCTGTGGCCCAGGAAGGACCAGGATGTCACAAAGTGCGTCAGGAGAGAGAGGGGACGTCGAGCAAGACAAGGAGCCCTCTCAGCAGCAGGTAGCACCTGGAGACGTGCCAGAAACAGGCACTACGAGGATGCGTGAAATGGTGCTCACCCGAAGTCGCACAAAGAAGTCCCACGTCGCCGGAGAACAACTTAGGAGGTCGTGCAATGCAGGTTAGAATGCCGTGGACCCAGGCTAGACTGTGCACAAAGGATTTCCACCGGAAGTGCACGGAGGCCGGAGTAGCTGCAAAAGTCGCGGTTCACAGCAATGCAGTCTAGCGAGGTGAGGCAAGGACTTACCTCCACCAAACTTGGACTGAAGAGTCACTGGACTGTGGGGGCCACTGGACAGAGTTGCTGGATTCGAGGGACCTCGCTCGTCGTGCTGAGAGGAGACCCAAGGGACCGGTAATGCAGCTTTTTGGTGCCTGCTGTTGCAGGGGGAAGATTCCGTCGACCCACGGGAGATTTCTTCGGAGCTTCTAGTGCAGAGAGGAGGCAGACTACCCCCACAGCATGCACCACCAGGAAAACAGTTGAGAAGGCGGCAGGATCAGTGCTACAGAGTTGCAGTAGTCGTCTTAGCTACTATGTTGCAGGTTTGCAGGCTTCCAGCGCGGTCAGCAGTCGATTCCTTGGCAGAAGGTGAAGAGAGAGATGGAGAGGAACTCGGATGAGCTCTTGTATTCGTTATCTGAAGTTTCCCCAGAGACAGAGACCCTAAATAGCCAGAAAAGAGGGTTTGGCTACCTAGGAGAGAGGATAGGCTAGCAACACCTGAAGGAGCCTATCAGAAGGAGTCTCTGACGTCACCTGGTTGCACTGGCCACTCAGAGCAGTCCAGTGTGCCAGCAGCACCTCTGTTTCCAAGATGGCAGAGGTCTGGAGCACACTGGAGGAGCTCCGGACACCTCCCAGGGGAGGTGCAGGTCAGGGGAGTGGTCACTCCCCTTTCCTTTGTCCAGTTTCGCGCCAGAGCAGGGCTAAGGGGTCCCCTGAACCGGTGTAGACTGGCTTATGCAGAATTGGGCACATCTGTGCCCAAGAAAGCCTTTCCAGAGGCTGGGGGAGGCTACTCCTCCCCTGCCTTCACACCATTTTCCAAAGGGAGAGGGTGTAACACCCTCTCTCAGAGGAAGTTCTTTGTTCTGCCATCCTGGGCCAGGCCTGGCTGGACCCCAGGAGGGCAGATGCCTGTCTGAGGGGTTGGCAGCAGCAGCAGCTGCAGTGAAACCCCAGGAAAGGTAGTTTGGCAGTACCAGGGTCTGTGCTACAGACCACTGGGATCATGGGATTGTGCCAACTATGCCAGGATGGCATAGAGGGGGCAATTCCATGATCGTAGACATGTTACATGGCCATATTCGGAGTTACCATTGTGAAGCTACATATAGGTAGTGACCTATATGTAGTGCACGCGTGTAATGGTGTCCCCGCACTCACAAAGTCTGGGGAATTGGCCCTGAACAATGTGGAGGCACCTTGGCTAGTGCCAGGGTACCCTTACACTAAGTAACTTTGCACCTAACCTTTACCAGGTAAAGGTTAGACATATAGGTGACTTATAAGTTACTTAAGTGCAGTGTAAATTGCAGTGAAATAACGTGGACGTTATTTCACTCAGGCTGCAGTGGCAGGCCTGTGTAAGAATTGTCAGAGCTCCCTATGGGTGGCAAAAGAAATGCTGCAGCCCATAGGGATCTCCTGGAACCCCAATACCCTGGGTACCTCAGTACCATATACTAGGGAATTATAAGGGTGTTCCAGTAAGCCAATGTAAATTGGTAAAATTAGTCACTAGCCTGTTAGTGACAATTTGAAAGAAATGAGAGAGCATAACTACTGAGGTTCTGATTAGCAGAGCCTCAGTGAGACAGTTAGTCACTACACAGGTAACACATTCAGGCACACTTATGAGCACTGGGGCCCTGGTGAACAGGGTCCCAGTGACACATACAACTAAAACAACATATATACAGTGAAAAATGGGGGTAACATGCCAGGCAAGATGGTACTTTCCTACAGTGTGACTTACAAATTCACCACACCCTATCATCCACAAACAAATGGACTGGTGGAGAGATTTAACAAAACTCTCAAAGGCATGATTATGGGACTCCCTGAAAAACTCCGCAGGAGATGGGATATCCTATTACCATGCCTCCTTTTTGCCTACAGGGAGGTACCCCAGAAAGGAGTGGGCTTCAGCCCCTTTGAACTCCTCTTTGGACACCCTGTGAGGGGTCCACTAACACTTTTCAAGGAGGGTTGGGAACAACCTTTAAAAGCTCCAAAGCAAGATATAGTGGATTATGTACTTGGCCTCAGATGAAGGATGGCTGAGTATATGAAAAAGGCCAGGAAAAACCTTCAGGCCAGCCAAAACCTCCAGAAGCATTGGCATGACCAGAAGGCTGTTTTGGTTCAGTACCAACCAGGGCAGAAAGTGTGGGTCCTGGAGCCTGTGGCCCCAAGAGCACTCCAAGATAAATGGAGTGGACCCCACACAATTGTTGAGAAAAAGGGTGAAGTCACCTACTTAGTTGACTTAGGCACTGCCAGGAGTCCCCTTAGCGTGCTGCCACTTTTCAGAGGTTGGTGAACACAGTCCTGCAAGGGCTGGAAGCTTTTAGTGCAGCATATCTAGACGATATAGCTGTCTTTAGCTCCAGCTGGGATGATCACCTGGTCCAAATATGGAAAGTTTTGGAGGGCCTGCAAAAGGCAGGCATCACTATCAAGGCTTCAAAGTGCCAGATAGGGCAGGGAAAGGTGGTTTATCTGGGACACCTGGTTGGTGGGGAACTGATTGCACCACTTCAGGGGAAAATCCAAACAATTATTGATTGGGTTCCCCCTACTACTCAGACTCAGGTGAGAGCCTTTTTAGGCCTCACTGGGTACTATAGGAGGTTCATAAAGAACGATGGGGGTTATTCTAACTTTGGAGGAGGTGTTAATCCGTCCCAAAAGTGACGGAAAAGTGACGGATTTACCACCAGCCGTATTACGAGTCCATTATATCCTATGGAACTCGTAATACGCCTGGTGGTATATCCGTCACTTTACCGTCACTTTTGGGACGGATTAACACTCCTCCAAAGTTAGAATAACCCCCTATGTCTCCATTGCAGCCCCTCTTAATGACCTCACTTCAAAGATAATGCCTAAAAAGGTATTATGGACAGCGAACTGTCAGAAAGCTTTTGAGGAGCTGAAGCAGGCCATGTGCTCTGCACCTGTCCTGAAAAGCCCTTGTTACTCTAAAAAATTATATGTCCAAACTGATGCATCTGAATTAGGAGTAGGGGCAGTCCTATCACAACTTAATTCTGAGGGCCAGGATCAACCTGTTGCTTTTATTAGTAGGAGGTTGACCCCTAGAGAAAAGCGTTGGTCTGCCATAGAGAGGGAGGCCTTTGCTGTGGTCTGGACACTGAGGAAGTTGAGGCCATACTGTAGGAGGCTGGACTGGCTTGTAGTGAGTACCAAGGGGTACTTGCACCTTGCACCAGGCCCAGTTATCCCTTATTAGTGTATAGGGTGTCTAGCAGCTTAAGCTGATAGATAATGGTAGCTTAGCAGAGCAGCTTAGGCTGAACTAGGAGACGTGTGAAGCTACTACAGTACCACTTAGTGTCATATGCACAATATCATAAGAAAACACAATACACAGTTATACTAAAAATAAAGGTACTTTATTTTTATGACAATATGCCAAAGTATCTTAGAGTGTACCCTCAGTGAGAGGATAGGAAATATACACAAGATATATATACACAATACCAAAAATATGCAGTATAGTCTTAGAAAACAGTGCAAACAATGTATAGTTACAATAGGATGCAATGGGGAAACATAGGGATAGGGGCAACACAAACCATATACTCCAGAAGTGGAATGCGAACCACGAATGGACCCCAAACCTATGTGACCTTGTAGAGGGTCGCTGGGACTATTAGAAAATAGTGAGAGTTAGAAAAATAACCCTCCCCAAGACCCTGAAAAGTGAGTGCAAAGTGCACTAAAGTTCCCCTAAGGACAAAAGAGTCGTGTTAGAGGAATAATGCAGGAAAGACACAAACCAGCAATGCAACAACTGTGGATTTCCAATCTAGGGTACCTGTGGAACAAGGGGACCAAGTCCAAAAGTCACAAGCAAGTCGGAGATGGGCAGATGCCCAGGAAATGCCAGCTGCGGGTGCAATGAAGCTTCGACTGGACAGAAGAAGCTGAGGTTTCTGCAGGAACGAAAAGGGCTAGAGACTTCCCCTTTGGTGGACAGATCCCTCTTGCCTTGAAGAGTCGTGCAGAAGTGTTTTCCCGCCGGAAGGACGCCAACAAGCCTTGCTACACGCAAATGGTGCGTTTGGCGTTTTTTGGACGCTGCTGGGGCCCAGGAGGGACCAGGAGGTCGCAAATTGGACCTGAAGAGAGAGGGGACGTCGTGCAAGACAAAGAGCCCTCACTGAAGCAGGTAGCACCCGGAGAAGTGCCAGAAACAGGCACTACGAGGATGCGTGAAACGGTGCTCGCCGAAATTGCGCAAAGGAGTCCCACGTCGCCGGAGACCAACTTAGAAAGTCGTGCAATGCAGGTTAGAGTGCCGTGGACCCAGGCTTGGCTGTGCACAAAGGATTTCCGCCGGAAAGGAACAGGGGCCGGAGTAGCTGCAAAGTCACGGTTCCCAGCAATGCAGCCCAGCGAGGTGAGGCAAGGACTTACCTCCACCAAACTTGGGCTGAAGAGTCACTGGACTGTGGGGGTCACTTGGACAGCGTCGCTGGATTCGAGGGACCTCGCTCGTCGTGCTGAGAGGAGACCCAAGGGACCGGTAATGCAGCTTTTTGGTGCCTGCGGTTGCAGGGGGAAGATTCCGTCGACCCACGGGAGATTTCTTCGGAGCTTCTGGTGCAGAGAGGAGGCAGGCTACCCCCACAGCATGCACAAGCAGGAAAACAGTCGAGAAGGCGGCAGGATCAGCGTTACAGAGTTGCAGTAGTCGTCTTTGCTACTATGTTGCAGGTTTGCAGGCTTCCAGCGCGGTCAGCGGTCGTTTCCTTATCAGAAGGTGAAGAGAGAGATGCAGAGGAACTCGGCTGAGCTCATGCATTCGTTATCTAAAGTTTTCCCAGAGACAGAGACCCTAAATAGCCAGAAAAGAGGGTTTGGCTACCTAGGAGAGAGGATAGGCTAGCAACACCTGAAGGAGCCTATCACAAGGAGTCTCTGACGTCACCTGGTGGCACTGGCCACTCAGAGCAGTCCAGTGTGCCAGCAGCACCTCTGTTTCCAAGATGGCAGAGGTCTGGAGCACACTGGAGGAGCTCTGGACACCTCCCAGGGGAGGTGCAGGTCAGGGGAGTGGTCACTCCCCTTTCCTTTGTCCAGTTTCGCGCCAGAGCAGGGGCTAAGGGGTCCCTGAACCGGTGTAGACTGGCTTATGCAGAATTGGGCACATCTGTGCCCAACAAAGCATTTCCAGAGGCTGGGGGAGGCTACTCCTCCCCTGCCTTCACACCATTTTCCAAAGGGAGAGGGTGTCACACCCTCTCTCAGAGGAAGTTCTTTGTTCTGCCATCCTGGGCCAGGCCTGGCTGGACCCCAGGAGGGCAGCTGCCTGTCTGAGGGGTTGGCAGCAGCAGCAGCTGCAGTGAAACCCCAGGAAGGGCAGTTTGGCAGTACCAGGGTCTGTGCTACAGACCACTGGGATCATGGGATTGTGCCAACTATGCCAGGATGGCATAGAGGGGGCAATTCCATGATCATAGACATGTTACATGGCCATATTCGGAGTTACCATTGTGAAGCTACATATAGGTAGTGACCTATATGTAGTGCACGCGTGTAATGGTGTCCCCGCACTCACAAAGTTCAGGGAATTGGCTCTGAACAATGTGGGGGCACCTTGGCTAGTGCCAGGGTGCCCTCACACTAAGTAACTTTGCACCTAACCTTTACCAGGTAAAGTTTAGACATATAGGTGACTTATAAGTTACTTAAGTGCAGTGTAAAATGGCTGTGAAATAACGTGGACGTTATTTCACTCAGGCTGCAGTGCCAGGCCTGTGTAAGATTTGTCAGAGCTCCCTATGGGTGGCAAAAGAAATGCTGCAGCCCATAGGGATCTCCTGGAACCCCAATACCCTGGGTACCTCAGTACCATATACTAGGGAATTATAAGGGTGTTCCAGTAAGCCAATGTAAATTGGTAAAAATGGTCACTAGCCTGTTAGTGACAATTTGGAAAGAAATGAGAGAGCATAACCACTGAGGTTCTGATTAGCAGAGCCTCAGTGAGACAGTTAGTCACTACACAGGTAACACATTCAGGCACACTTATGAGCACTGGGGCCCTGGGTTACCAGGGTCCCAGTGACACATACAACTAAAACAACATATATACAGTGAAAAATGGGGGTAACATGCCAGGCAAGATGGTACTTTCCTACACAACCCCTCCCCAAACGAAGGACAATAAGACTAGCCATGACCTGATGAGTCTTCATTGTCTAAGTGGAAATATCTGGAGAGTCCATCTGCATTGGAGTGGCTACTCCCAGGTCTATGTTCCACTGTATAGTCCATTCCCTGTAGGGATATGGACCACCTCAACAATTTAGGATTTTCACCTTTCATTTGTTTTAGCCAAAGTAGAGGTTTGTGTTCTGTCTGAACAATGAAGTGAGTGCCAAACAGGTATGGCCTCAACTTCTTCAGAGCCCAGACCACAGCAAAGGCCTCCCTCTCAATGGCAGACCAACGCTTTTCTCTAGGGGTCAACCTCCTACTAATAAAAGCAACAGGTTGATCCTGGCCCTCAGAATTAAGTTGTGATAGGACTGCCCCTACTCCTAATTCAGATGCATCAGTTTGGACATAGAATTTTTTAGAGTAACAAGGGCTTTTCAGGACAGGTGCAGAGCACATGGCCTGCTTCAGCTCCTCAAAAGCTTTCTGACAGTTTGCTGTCCATAATACCTTTTTAGGCATTTTCTTGGATGTGAGGTCATTAAGAGGGGCTGCAATGGAGCCATAGTTCTTAATGAACCTCCTGTAGTACCCAGTGAGGCCTAGGAAGGCTCTCACCTGAGTCTGAGTGGTAGGGGGAACCCAATCAATAATTGTTTGGATTTTCCCCTGAAGTGGTGCAATCTGTTCCCCACCAACAAGGTGTCCCAGATAAACCACCTTACCCTGCCCTATCTGGCACTTTGAAGCCTTGATAGTGAGGCATGCCTTTTGCAGGGCCTCCAAAACTTTCCATAGGTGGACCAGGTGATCATCCCAGCTGGAGCTAAAGACAGCTATATCGTCCAAATATGCTGCACTGAAAGCTTCCAGCCCTTGCAGGACTGTGTTCACCAACCTCTGAAAAGTGGCAGGTGCATTTTTCAAACCAAAAGGCATTACAGTAAACTGGTAATGTCCTCCAATGGTAGAAAATGCAGTCTTAGATTTAGCATCTTCTGATAATTTGATCTGCCAATACCCTGCAGTCAAATCAAAAGTGCTTAGATACTTGGCAGATGCCAGTGTATCTATAAGCTCATCTGCCCTGGGTATAGGGTGAGCATCAGTTTTGGTTACCAAGTTGAGACCTCTATAGTCTACACAAAACCGCATTTCCTTCTTTCCATCTTTAGAATTGGGTTTTGGTACCAGTACCACAGGGGAAGCCCATGGACTGTCAGAGTGCTCAACCACTCCTAGTTCCAACATTTTCTGAAGTTCTTGCTTTATGCAGTCCCTGACATGGTCAGGCTGCCTATAGATCTTACTTTTGACAGGTAAACTGTCTCCAGTATCTATAGTGTGCTCACACCAAGAAGTGGTGCCTGGCACAGTAGAGAAGAGTTCTGAAAATTGTCCTAGGAGATTTATGCAATGGTCTTTCTGCTCAGCAGTAAGACAATCTGCCAAAACTACACCTTCCACAAGAGCATCTTGTTCTGTGGAAGAGAAGAGATCAGGTAGAGGATCACTGTCTTCTTCCTGTCCCTCATCAGTTGCCATGAGCAGGGTGAGATCAGCCCTGTCATAGTAGGGTTTCAGGCGGTTGACATGGAGCACCCTAAGGGGACTCCTGGCAGTGCCTAAGTCAACCAAGTAGGTGACTTCACCCTTCTTTTCAACAATTGTGTGGGGTCCACTCCATTTATCTTGGAGTGCTCTTGGGGCCACAGGCTCCAAGACCCACACTTTCTGCCCTGGTTGGTACTGAACCAAAACAGCCTTCTGATCATGCCATTGCTTCTGGAGCTCTTGGCTGGCCTGAAGGTTTTTACTGGCCTTTTTCATGTACTCAGCCATCCTTGATCTGAGGCCAAGTACATAATCCACAATATCCTGCTTAGGAGCTTTTAAAGGTTGTTCCCAACCCTCCTTTACAAGTGTGAGTGGACCCCTAACAGGGTGTCCAAAAAGAAGTTCAAAGGGGCTGAAGCCCACTCCTTTCTGGGGTACCTCCCTGTAGGCAAAAAGGAGGCATGGTAGAAGGATATCCCATCTCCTGAAGAGTTTTTCAGGGAGTCCCATAATCATGCCTTTGAGAGTTTTATTAAATCTTTCCACCAGTCCATTTGTTTGTGGATGATAGGGTGTTGTGAACTTGTACGTTACACCACACTCCTTCCACATGGCCTTTAAGTATGCAGACATGAAATTGCTTCCTCTGTCTGATACTACTTCCTTTGGGAAGCCCACCCTGAAAAATATTCCCAGGAGGGCCTTTGCCACTGCAGGAGCTGTAGTGGTCCTTAAAGGAATTGCTTCAGGGTATCTTGTGGCATGGTCCACTACCACCAAGATAAACCTATTGCCTGAAGCAGTAGGAGGGTCAAGGGGGCCAACTATGTCAACCCCTACCCTTTCAAAGGGAACCCCAACCACAGGCAGTGGGATAAGGGGTGCCTTTGGAGTGCCACCTGTCTTGCCACTGGCTTAACAGGTTTCACAGGACTTACAAAATTCCTTTGTGTCCTCAGACATCCTAGGCCAATGAAACAATGGAACCAATCTGTCCCAAGTTTTCATTTGACCCAGGTGCCCAGCTAGGGGAATGTCATGTGCCAGTGTTAGGAGGAACTTTCTGTACTCCTGAGGAATCACTAATCTCCTGGCAGCTCCAGGTTTAGGATCCCTATGCTCAGTGTACAAGAGGTTGTCCTCCCAGTAAACTCTGTGAGAGTCACTGACATCCCCATTAGCCTGTTTGACAGCTTGCTGTCTGAGACCCTCTAATGTGGGACAGGTTTGCTGTGCCACACTCAGCTCCTCTCTGGCAGGCCCCACTTCACCCAAAAGCTCAGCAGTGTCTGCTTCCAGCTCCTCTGGTGTAGGTTCTGCACAGGGAGGGAATTCTTCTTCCTCAGAAGTAGAATCCACTGTAGAGGGAGGGATAGTAGGAAGTGGTTTGCTTCTACTAGCCCTAGCTTTAGGGAGCACTTGGTCCATTGTTCCAGGATCCAAGCTTCCCTGTCCTTTTTGCTTTTTGGCCTGAGCCCTTGTCAAAGCAAAAATATGCACTGGGATGCCCAGCATTGCTGCATGGGCCTCCAACTCCACATCTGACCAAGCTGATGTCTCCAAATCATTCCCTAATAGACAGTCTACAGGTAAATCTGAAGCTACCACAACTTTCTTTGGACCAGTTACCCCCCCCAGTTGAGATTTACAACAGCCATGGGGTGGCTTTGTGTTATGTTGTGAGCATCGGTTACTTGGTACCAAGTATGTGTTGTTCAGGGTGCACCAGTTTCTCAATCACCATTGTGACACTGGCACCTGTGTCCCTGTAGGCCTGGACCTCAACACCATTTATTAGGGTTAGTTGCTTGTACTTCTCCAAGTTATGGGGGCAAGCAACCAAAGTGGCTAAATCAATAGCCCCTTCAGAGACTAAAGTAGCCTCTGTGGTCTCCCTAATTAGACCAACCCCAACTAAATTACCAAAAGTGAGCCCAGCTACTCCCTTGGATTGGCTATTAGTAGATTTGTTCCCACCACCACTGCTATTAGTAGGGACACTAGGTGTAGCAGTAGGGGTTGTAGTGGTAGGAGCTGTGGTGCCTTTCTTTGGACAACTGGGATCTGTTGTCCAATGGCCTTTTATTTTACATAAATAGCACCATGGTTTCTTTTCCTTGTTCTGATTAAAGGAGGATTTGGACCCACCACCCCCACCAGAGTGTTTTTGTGGGCCTGATGAAGACTCATTTTTAGATTTGTCCCCACCCTTGTCAGAAGACTTACCATCCTTCTTTTTGTTGCCATCTTTGTCACCCCCTGTATGAACTTTTCTGTTCACTCTTGTTCTGACCCATTTGTCTGCCTTCTTTCCCAATTCTTGGGGAGAGGTCAGATCAGAGTCCACCAAGTACTGGTGCAACAAATCAGACACACAATTATTAAGAATATGCTCTCTCAGGATTAAGTTATACAGGCTGTCATAATCAGTAACTTTACTGCCATGTAACCACCCCTCCAAGGCCTTCACTGAATGGTCAATGAAATCAACCCAGTCTTGTGAAGACTCCGTTTTGGTCTCTCTGAACTTTATCCTGTACTGTTCAGTGGTTAAGCCATAACCATCCAGGAGTGCATTCTTAAGAACTTGGAAATTATTGGCATCATTTTCTTTCACAGTAAGGAGCCTATCCCTACCTTTTCCACTAAATGATAGCCATAGGATAGCAGCCCACTGCCTTTGAGGGACATCCTGTACAACACAGGCCCTCTCAAGTGCAGCAAACCACTTGTTAATGTCATCCCCCTCATTATAAGGGGGAACTATCTTGTGCAGATTCCTGGAATCATGCTCTTTTGCAGGATGACTATGGGGAATACTGCTGCTGCCACCATGGGTATCTAAACCCAACTTCTGACTTTCCTTCTCTAATTCAAAAGACTGTCTATCCAAATCCAGCTGTTGCTTTTTAAGCTTCAGTCTGGTTTGTTCCACCCTCAACTTATTGAGTTCCCTCTCTAACATTCTGTCATCAGGGTTGGTGGGAGGGACATTTCTAGAAACAGAGCTATGATGGGAATGAACAGAAGGAGACCTGTCCCTTACAGAAGCCAACTTAACTGCTTGGTTTACAGAAACATTACTACCAGTATGGTGAGAATAAATGCTTTTGCTATGATGTGAGACAACACTATTTCTTTGGTGTGGCTCATCATCATTACCATCTATGCTAGATTGTCTAGTAATGGGCAGGCTAGGAAGTTTCTTTCCTGAATCTTTTCCTGGGGGAGTCCCTGAATCAGATTGGGAACTATTAGGTACTTTTTCAACAGATGGGCCACCTCTGGCCTTATCCTGTTCTCTAAGCATGTTAATTAACAGTTCCAAGGCAGGATTCTTCCCTACTCTCAAACCTCTCTCTATACAGAGACTCCTTGCTCTTTTCCAGCTAAGGTTGTCATATGCAAGTTTGGACAGATCAACACTTTGGCCTGTGCCAGACATTTTTTAGAGAGAGTTAAAGTGATAGAGAAAGAGACAAAAGTTTTCAGAACTTTTTGGAAAGACAGAAAAAAACTGCCATTTTACACTGCACTTAAGTAACTTATAAGTCACCTATATGTCTAACCTTTACCTGGTAAAGGTTAGGTGCAAAGTTACTTAGTGTGAGGGCACCCTGGCACTAGCCACGGTGCCCCCACATTGTTCAGGGCAAATTCCCCGGACTTTGTGAGTGCGGGGACACCATTACACGCGTGCACTACACATAGGTCACTACCTATGTGTAGCTTCACAATTGTAACTCCGGAAATCCTGGAAGAGTGCACAGGAGCCGGAGAAGCTGCAAATCACGCGATACCCAGCAATGCAGTCTAGCGTGGGGAGGCAAGGACTTACCTCCACCAAACTTGGACTGAAGAATCACTGGACTGTGGGAGTCACTTGGACAGAGTTTCTGAGTTCCAGGGACCTCGCTCGTTGTGCTGAGAGGAGACCCAGAGGACCGGTGATGCAGTTTTTTGGTGCCTGCGGTTGCAGGGGGAAGATTCCGTCGACCCACAGGAGATTTCTTCGGAGCTTCTAGTGCAGAGAGGAGGCAGACTACCCCGACAGCATGCACCACCAGGAAAACAGTCGAGAAGGTGGCCGGATCAGCGTTACAAGGTCGCAGTAGTCATCTTTGCTACTTTGTTGCAGTTTTGCAGGCTTCCAGAGCAGTCAGCGGTCGATTCCTTGGCAGAAGGTGAAGAGAGAGATGCAGAGGAACTCTGATGAGCTCTTGCATTCGTTATCTAAAGAATTCCCAAAGCAGAGACCCTAAATAGCCAGAAAAGGAGGTTTGGCTACCTAGGAAGGAGGATAGGCTAGCAACAAAGGTAAGAGCCAATCAGAAGGAGTCTCTGACGTCACCTGCTGGCCCTGGCCACTCAGAGCACTCCAGTGTGCCAGCAGCACCTCTGTTTCCAAGATGGCAGAGGTCTGGAGCGCACTGGAGGAGCTCTGGGAACCTCACAGGGGAGGTGCAGGTCAGGGGAGTGGTCACTCCCCTTTCCTTTGTCCAGTTCCGCACCAGAGCAGGGCTGGGGATCCCTGAACTGGTGTAGACTGGCTTATGCAGAGATGGGCACCATCTGTGCCCATCAAAGCATTTCCAGAGGCTGGGGGAGGCTACTCCTCCCCAGCCCTGACACCTTTTTCCAAAGGGAGAGGGTGTAACACCCTCTCTCTGAGGAAGTCCTTTGTTCTGCCTTCCTGGGCCAAGCCTGGCTGGACCCCAGGAGGGCAGAAACCTGTCTGAGGGGTTGGCAGGAGCAGCAGCTGCAGTGAAACCCCGGGAAAGGTAGTTTGTCAGTACCCGGGTCTGTACTAGAGACTCAGGGGATCATGGAATTGTCTCCCCAATGCCAGAATGGCATTGGGTTGACAATTCCATGATCCTAGACATGTTACATGGCCATGTTCGGAGTTACCATTGTGACGCTATACATAGGTTGTGACATATTTATAGTGCACGCGTGTAATGGTGTCCCCGCACTCACAAAGTCCAGTGATTTTGCCCTGAACAATGTGGGAGCACCTTGGCTAGTGCCAGGGTGCCCACACACTAATTAACTTAGCACCCAACCCTTACCAGGTAAAGGTTAGACATATAGGTGACTTATAAGTTAGTTAAGTGCAGTGGTAAATGGCTGTGAAATACCGTGGACATTATTTCACTCAGGCTGCACTGGCAGGCCTGTGTAAGAATTGTCAGATCTCCCTATGGGTGGCAAAATAAATGCTGCAGCCCATAGGGATCTCCTGGAACCCGAATACCCTGGGTACCTCAGTACCATATACTAGGGAATTATAAGGGTGTTCCAGTATGCCAATGTAAATTGGTGAAATTGGTCACCAGCCTGTTAGTGACATTTTGGAAAGAAATGAGAGAGCATAACCTCTGGATAGCAGAGCTTCAGTGAGACAGTTAGTCATAACACAGGTAACACATACAGGGCACACTTATGAGCACTGGGGCCCTGGCTCACAGGGTCCCAGTGACACATACAACTAAAACAACATATATACAGTGAAATATGGGGGTAACATGCCAGGCAAGATGGTACTTTCCTACAACTACCTACTATCCCTCCCTCTACAGTGGATTCAACTTCTGAGGAAGAAGAATTTCCCCCCTGTGCAGAACCTTCACCAGAGGAGCTGGAAGCAGACACTGCAGAGCTTTTGGGTGGAGGGGGGCCTGCCAGGGAGGAGCTGAGTGTGGCACAGCAGACCTGTCCCACACTAGAGGGTCTAAGACAGCAAGCTGTCAAACAGGAAAATGGGGATGTCAGTGACTCTCACAGAGATTACTGGGAGGACAACCTCTTGTATACAGAGGCAAGGGACCCAAAACCTGGAGCTGCCAGGAGATTGGTTATTGCCCTGCAATACAGAGAGTTCCATCTAACTCTAGCCCACGACATAACCTTGGCTGGACATTTGGGACAAATGAAAACTTGGGACAGGCTTGTCCCCTTTTTTCATTGGCCTAGAATGTCAGAGGGCACAATGGAAGTTTCTAAGTCCTTTGTCACCTGTCAAGCCAGTGGCAAAACAGGTGGCACCCCAAAGGCACCCCTTATTCCACTTCCTATGGTTGGGGTTCCCTTTGAAAGAGTAGGGGTTGACATAGTTGGCCCCCTTGACCCTCCTACTGCTTCAGGCAATAGGTGTATTTTGGTGGTAGTGGACCATGCCACCAGATATCCTGAAGCAATTCCTCTAAGGACCACTACAGCTCCTGCAGTGGCAAAGGCCCTCCTGGGAATCTTTTACAGGGTGAGCTTCCCAAAAGAGGTGATATCAGACAGGGGTAGCAACTTTATGTCTGCTTATTTAAAGGCCATGTGGAAGGAATGTGGTGTAACATACAAATTCACCACACCCTATCATCCACAAACAAATGGACTGGTTGAGAGGTTTAACAAAACTCTCAAAGGAATGATAATGGGACTCCCTGAAAATCTCCGGAGGAGATGGGATGTCCTGTTACCATGCCTCCTTTTTGCTTACAGGGAGGTACCCCAGAAAGGAGTGGGCTTCAGCCCCTTTGAACTCCTATTTGGACACCCTGTAAGAGGTCCTCTAACACTTGTAAAGGAGGGTTGGGGACAACCTTTAAAAGCTCCTAAGCAAGACATAGTGGACTATGTACTTGGCCTAAGATCCAGAATGGCTGAGTATATGAAAAAGGGCAGCAAAAACCTTCAGGCCAGCCAAGAGCTCCAAAATCAATGGCATGACCAGAAGGCTGTTTTAGTTCAGTACCAACCAGGGTAGAAAGTGTGGGTCTTGGAGCCTGTGGCCCCAAGTGCACTCCAAGACAAATGGAGTGGACCCCACATTATTGTTGAGAAAAAGGGAGAAGTCACCTACTTGGTTGACTTAGGCACTGCCAGGAGTCCCCTTAGGGTGTTCCTTGTCAATCGCCTGAAACCCTACTATGACAGGGCTGATCTCACCCTGCTCATGGCAACAGATGAGGGACAGGAAGAAGAGAGTGACCCTCTCCCTGATCTCTTCTCCACCACTGAAACAGATGCCTTAGTGGAAGGAGTAGTTTTAGCAGATTGTCTGACTGCAGAACAGAAAGACAACTGCATCAATCTCCTAAGCCAATTTTCAGACATCTTTTCACTTGTACCAGGTACAACATCCTGGTGTGAAAACACAATTGACACTGGAGACAGCCTGCCTGTCAAAAGTAAAATGTATAGGCAGCCTGACCTTGTCAGAGACTGCATCAAACAAGAGGTGCAGAAAATGTTGGATTTACGGGTGATTGAACCTTCTGAAAGCCCCTGGGCTAGCCCAGTTGTGCTTGTACCAAAACCTCACACCAAAGATGGAAAGAGGGAGATGAAGTTTTGTGTAGATTACAGAGGGCTCAATCAGGTAACCAAAACTGATGCTCACCCTATACCCAGGGCAAATGAGCTCATTGATACACTGGCGTCTGCCAAGTATCTTAGCACTTTTGAGCTAACTGCAGGGTATTGGCAGATTAGATTGGCAGAAGATGCTAAACCCAAGACTTCATTTTCTACCATAGCAGGGCACTTCCAATTCACAGTAATGCCCTATGGTTTGAAAAATGCACCTGCCACTTTTCAGAGGTTGGTGAATACAGTCCTGCAAGGGTTGGAGGCATTCAGTGTAGCATATCTAGATGATATTGCTGTCTTTTGCTCAACCTGGGATGATCACCTGGTCCACCTATGGAACATTTTGGAGGCCCTGCAAAAGACAGACCTCACTATCAAGGCCTCAAAGTGCCAGATAGGGCAGGGGAAAGTGGTTTATCTGGGCCACCTGGTTGGTGGAGAACAGATTGCACCACTACAGGGGAAAATCCAAACTATCATGGATTGGGTTCCCCCCACAACTCAGACCCATGGGAGAGCCTTTTTAGGCCTCACAGGGTACTACAGGAGATTCATCAAGAATTATGGTTCCATAGCAGCCCCTCTTAATGATCTCACTAGTAAGAAAATGCCTAAGAAGGTGTTATGGACAGCTAGCTGTCAGAAGGCTTTTGAGGATCTCAAACAGGCCATGTGCTCTGCACCTGTCCTAAAAAAAACCATGTTACTCCAAGAAATTAATTGTTCAAATTGATGAATCTGAATTAGGGGTAGGGGCAGTACTATCACAACTGAATTCTGCGGGCCAGGATCAACCAGTTCCTTTCATCAGCAGAAGGTAGACCCCTAGAGAAAAGCATTGGTCTGCCATAGAGAGGGAGGTCTTTGCTGTGGTCTGGGCACTGAAAAAGTTGAGACCATACCTGTTTGGTACTCACTTTATTGTTCAGACAGACCACAAACCTCTACTTTGGCTAAAGCAAATGAAAGTTGAAAACCCTAAATTGTTGAGGTGGTCCATATCCCTACAGGGAATGGACTATACAGTGAACATAGACCTGGGAGCACCCACTCCAATGCAGATGGACTCTCCAGATAATTCCACTTAGACAATGAAGACTCATGTGGACAAGGCTAGTTTTATTGTCCTTCGTTTTGGGGGGGGGTAATGTAGGAAAGTACCATCTTGCTTGGCATGTTACCCCCATTTTCACTGTATATATGTATGTTTTAGCCCTTGTGTCACTGGGATCCTGCTAGGCAGGACCCCAGTGCTCATAGCATGTGCCCTGTATGTGTTCCCTGTGTGGTGCCTAACTGTATCACTGAGGCTCTGCTAACCAGAACCTCAGTGGTTATGCTCTCTCTGCTTTCTACATTTGTCGCTGCAGGCTAGTTACTAAATTTACCAATTCTCATTGGCAGACTGGTACACCCATATAATTCCCTTGTATATGGTACTTAGGTACCCAGGGTATTGGGGTTCCAGGAGATCCCTATGGGCTGCAGCATTTCGTTTGCCACCCATAGGGAGATCTGACAATTCTTACACATGCCTGTCACAGCAGCTTAAGTGAAATAATGTCCACGTTATTTCACAGCCATTTTTCACTGCACATAAGTAACTTATAAGTCACCTACATGTCTAACCTTCACTTGGTGAAGGTTGGGTGGCAAGTTACTTAGTGTATGGGCTCCCTGGCACTAGCCAAGGTGCCCCCACATCGTTCAGGGCAAATTCCCCGAACTTTGTGAGTGCGGGGACACCATTGCACGCGTGCACTATACATAGGTCACTACCTATGTATAGCGTCACAATGGTAACTCCGAACATGGCCAGGTAACATGTCTAAGATCATGGAATTGTCACCCCAATACCATTCTGGTATTGGGGGGACAATTCCATGATCCCCCGGGTCTCTAGCACAGAACCGGGGTACTGCCAAACTGCCTTTCTGGGGTTTCCACTGTAGCTGCTGCTGCTGCCAACCCCTCAGGCGGAATTCTGCCCTCCCAGCAGGATCCCAGTGACACATAACAAACACACTGACAACATATGGTTTTCACAATGAGCACTGGGCCCTGGCTAGCAGGATCCCCGTGAGACAGTAAAAACACCCTGACATATACTCCCAAACAGGCCAAAAGATGGGGGTAAGAAGGCTAGAAAGAGTCTACCTTCCTACAGGGAGGCAAGGACTTACCTCCTCCAAATTTGGACAGTTGGACCACTGACAGTCTGGGTCAATTGGGTTCACCACCTGTGTTCCGGGGGCCACGCTCGTCAGGATGAGAGGGGTCCCAGGGTACCGGTGACGCTGAAGTTTGGTGCCTGCTGAAGCCGGGGGAAGATTCCGTCGACCCACAGGAAATTTCTTCGTAGCTTCCACAGCAGGGTGAAGGCAGACAGCCTCCAAAGCATGCACCACCAGGAAACAGTCGAAAAAGCCGACAGGATTAGGCGCAACAATGTCGCTGATGGTCTTCTTGCTTCTTTGTTGCAGTTTTGCAGGCGTCCTGGAGCAGTCAGCGGTCGATCCTTGGCAGACGTCGAAGAGAGAGGTGCAGAGAAACTCTGGTGAATTCTTGCAAGCTATTTTCTGAGGAAAAGCCCACTGGAGAGACTCAAAATAGCCCTCAGAGGAGAACTGGCCACCTAGTCAGGTAAGCACCTATCAGGAGGGGCCCACTCAGAGGCCTCCAGAGTGCCCTCACACCTCTGGAAACAAGATGGCAGAGGTCTGGGACACACTGGAGGAAATCTGGGTACTACCCCTGGGGTGGTGATGGACAGGGGAGTGGTCACTCCCCTTTCCTTTGTCCAGTTTCGCCCCAGAGCAGGGACTGGGGGTTCCCTAAAGTAACTCCCACTGTCCAGTGACTCTTCAGTCCATGTTTGGTGGAGGTAAGTCCTTGCCTCCCCACGCTAGACTGCATTGCTGGGAAACGCGTGATTTGCAGCTGCTCCGACTCCTGTGCACTCTTCCAAGATTTCCTTTGTGCACAGCCAAGCCTGGGTCCCCGAAACTCTAACCTGCAGTGCACGACCTCCTGAGTTGTCCTCCGGCGTCGCGGGACCTTCTTTTGTGACTTTGGGTGAGCTCCGGTTCACTCTTCTTTGTAGTGCCTGTTCCGGCACTTCTGCGGGTGCTGCTTGCTTCTGAGTGGGCTCTTTGTCTTGCTGGACGCCCCCTCTGTCTCCTCACGCAATTGGCGACATCCTGGACCTTCCTGGGCCACAGCAGCATCCAAAAACCCTAACCGCAACCCTTGCAGGTAGCAAGGCTTGTTTGCGGTCTTTCTGCACGGGAACACCTCTGCAAGCTTCTTCATGACGTGGGACATCCATCCTCCAAAGGGGAAGTTCCTAGTCCTCTTCGTTCTTATAGAATCCTCAGCTTCTACCATCTGGTGGCAGCTTCTTTGCAACCTCAGCTGGCATTTCTTGGGCATCTGCCCACTCCCGACTTGAGTGTGACTCTTGGACTTGGTCCCCTTGTTCCACAGGTACTCTCGTCTGGAAATCCATCGTTGTTGCATTGCTGGTGTTGGTCTTCCTTGCAGAATTCCCCTATCACGACTTCTGTGCTCTCTGGGGAACTTAGGTGCACTTTACACCTACTTTTCAGGGTCTTGGGGTGGGCTATTTTTCTAACCCTCACTGTTTTCTTACAGTCCCAGTGACCCTCTACAAGCTCACATAGGTTTGGGGTCCATTTGTGGTTCGCATTCCACTTCTAGAGTATATGGTTTGTGTTGCCCCTATACCTATGTGCTCTCATTGCAATCTATTGTGACTGTACAATGCTTGCATTGTTTTCTCTTGCTATTACTGCATATTTTTGGTACTGTGTGTAGGAGGCTGGACTGGCTTGTAGTGAGTACCAAGGGGTACTTGCACCTTGCACCAGGCCCAGTTATCCCTTATTAGTGTATAGGGTGTCTAGCAGCTTAGGCTGATAGATAATGGTAGCTTAGCAGAGCAGCGTAGGCTGAACTAGGAGACAGGTGAAGCTACTACAGTACCACTTAGTGTCATATGCACAATATCATAAGAAAACACAATACACAGTTATACTAAAAATAAAGGTACTTTATTTTTATGACAATATGCCAAAGTATCTTAAAGTGTACCCTCAGTGAGAGGATAGGAAATATACACAAGATATATATACACAATAGCAAAAATATGCAGTATAGTCTTAGAAAACAGTGCAAACAATGTATAGTTACAATAGGATGCAATGGGGAAACATAGGGATAGGGACAACACAAACCATATACTCCAAAAGTGGAATGCGAACCAAGAATGGACCCCAAACCTATGTGACCTTGTAGAGGGTCGCTGGGACTATTAGAAAATAGTGAGAGTTAGAAAAATAACCCTCCCCAAGACCCTGAAAAGTGAGTGCAAAGTGCACTAAAGTTCCCCAAAGGATAAAGAAGTCGTGTTAGAGGAATAATGCAGGAAAGACACAAACCAACAATGCAACAACGCTGGATTTCCAATCTGGGGTACCTGTGGAACAAGGGGACCGAGTCCAAAAGTCACATGCAAGTCGGAGATGGGCAGATGCCCAGGAAATGCCATCTGCGGGTGCAAAGAAGCTTCTACTGGACAGAAGAAGCTGCGGTTTCTGCAGGAACGCGAAGGGCTAGAGACTTCCCCTTTAGAGAACGGATCCCACTCGCCTTGAAGAGTCGTGCAGAAGTGTTTTCCCGCCGAAAGAACGCCAACAAGCCTTGCTAGCTGCAAATCGTGCGGTTAGCGTTTTTGGATGCTGCTGTGGCCCAGGAGGGACCAGGAGGTCGCAAATTGGACCAGGAGGTAGAGGGGACATCGAGCAAGACAAGGAGCCCTCTTAGCAGCAGGTAGCACCCGGAGAAAAGCCAGAAACAGGCACTACAAGGATGCGTGAAATGGTGCTCACCCGAAGTCGCACAAAGAAGTCCCACGTCGCCGGAGAACAACTTAGGAGGTGGTGCAATGCAGGTTAGAGTGCTGTGGACCCAGGCTGGAATGTGAACAAAGGATTTCCGCCAGAAGTGCACGGAGGCCGGAGTAGCTGCAAAAGTCGCGGTTCCCAGCAATGCAGTCTAGCGAGGTGAGGCAAGGACTTACCTCCACCAAACTTGGACTGAAGAGTCACTGGACTGTGCGAGTCACTTGGACAGAGTTGCTGGATTCGAGGGACCTCGCTCGTCGTGCTGAGAGGAGACCCAAGGGACTGGTAATGCAGCTTTTTGGTGCCTGCGGTTGCAGGGGGAAGATTCCGTCGACCCACGGGAGATTTCTTCTGAGCTTCTAGTGCAGAGAGGAGGCAGACTACCCCCACACCATGCACCACCAGGAAAACAGTCGAGAAGGCGGCAGGATCAGCGTTACAGAGTTGCAGTAGTCGTCTTAGCTACTATGTTGCAGTTTTGCAGGCTTCCAGCGCGGTCAGCAGTCGATTCCTTGGCAGAAGGTGAAGAGAGAGATGCAGAGGAACTCGGATGAGCTCTTGCATTCGTTATCTAAAGTTTCCCCAGAGACAGAGACCCTAAATAGCCAGAAAAGAGGGTTTGGCTACCTAGGAGAGAGGATAGGCTAGCAACACCTGAAGGAGCCTATCACAAGGAGTCTCTGACGTCACCTGGTGGCACTGGCCACTCAGAGCAGTCCAGTGTGCCAGCAGCACCTCTGTTTCCAAGATGGCAGAGGTCTGGAGCACACTGGAGGAGCTCTGGACACCTCTCAGGGGAGGTGCAGGTCAGGGGAGTGGTCACTCCCCTTTCCTTTGTCCAGTTTCACGCCAGAGCAGGGCTAAGGGGTCGCCTGAACCGGTGTAGACTGGCTTATGCAGAATTGGGCACATCTGTGCCCAAGAAAGCATTTCCAGAGGCTGGGAGAGGCTACTCCTCCCCTGCCTTCACACCATTTTCCAAAGGGAGAGGGTGTAACACCCTCTCTCAGAGGAAGTTCTTTGTTCTGCCATCCTGGGCCAGGCCTGGCTGGACCCCAGGAGGGCAGATGCCTGTCTGAGGGGTTGGCAGCAGCAGCAGCTGCAGTGAAACCCCAGGAAAGGCAGTTTGGCAGTACCAGGGTCTGCGCTACAGACCACTGGGATCATGGGATTGTGCCAACTATGCCAGGATGGTATAGAGGGGGCAATTCCATGATCATAGACATGTTACACGGCCATATTCGGAGTTACCATTGTGAAGCTACATATAGGTAGAGACCTATATGTAGTGCACGCGTGTAATGGTGTCCCCGCACTCACAAAGTCCGGGGAATTGGCTCTGAACAATGTGGGGGCACCTTGGCTAGTGCCAGGGTGCCCTCACACTAAGTAACTTTGCACCTAACCTTTACCAGGTAAAGGTTAGACATATAGGTGACTTATAAGTTACTTAAGTGCAGTGTAAAATGGCTGTGAAATAACGTGGACGTTATTTCACTCAGGCTGCAGTGGCAGGCCTGTGTAAGAATTGTCAGAGCTCCCTATGGGTGGCAAAAGAAATGCTGCAGCCCATAGAAGCTCCGAAGAAATCTCCCGTGGGTCGACGAAATCTTCCCCCTGCAACCGCAGGCACCAAAAAGCTGCATTACCGGTCCCATGGGTCTCCTCTCAGCACGACGAGCGAGGTCCCTCGAATCCAGCAACTCTGTCCAAGTGACTCCCACAGTCCAGTGACTCTTCAGTCCAAGTTTGGTGGAGGTAAGTCCTTGCCTCACCTCGCTGGGCTGCATTGCTGGGAACCGCGACTTTTGCAGCTACTCCGGCCCCTGTGCACTTCCGGCGGAAATCCTTCGTGCACAGCCAAGCCTGGGTCCACGGCACTCTAACCTGCATTGCACGACTTTCTAAGTTGGTCTCCGGCGACGTGGGACTCCTTTGTGTAACTTCGGGTGAGCACCATTTCACGCATCCTTGTAGTGCCTGTTTCTGGCACTTCTCCGAGTGCTACCTGCTGATGAGAGGGTTCTTGTCTTGCTCGACGTCCCCTCTCTCTCCTGGTCCAATTTGCGACCTCCTGGTCCCTCCAGGGCCACAGAAGCGTCCAAAAACGCTAATTACATGATTTGCAGCTAGCAAGGCTTGTTGGCGTTCTTTTGGCGGGAAAACATTTCTGCACGACTCTCCACGGTGAGGCGGATCCGTCCACCAAAGGGAAAGTCTCTAGCCCTTTTCGTTCCTGCAGAAACCTCAGCTTCTTCTGTCCAGTAGAAGCTTCTTTTCATCCACAGCTGGCATTTCCTGGGCATATGCCCATCTCCGACTTGCTTGTGACTTTTGGACTTGGTCCCCTTGTTCCACAGGTGCCCTAGATTGGAAATCCACCGTTGTTGCATTGTTGGTTTGTGTCTTTCCTGCATTATTCCTCTATCACGACTTCTTTGTCTTTGGGGGAACTTTAGTGCACTTTGCACTCACTTTTCAGGGTCTTGGGGAGGGCTAATTTTCTAACTCTCACTATTTTCTAATAGTCCCAGCGACCCACTACAAGGTCACATAGGTTTGGGGTCCATTCGTGGTTCGCATTCCACTTTTGGAGTATATGGTTTGTGTTGCCCCTATCCCTATGTGTCCCCATTGCATCCTATTGTAACTATACATTGTTTGCACTGTTTTCTAAGACTATACTGCATATTTTTGCAATTGTGTATATATATCTTGTGTATATTTCCTATCCTATCACTGAGGGTACACTCTAAGATACTTTGGCATATTGTCATAAAAATAAAGTACCTTTATTTTTAGAATAACTGTGTATTGTGTTTTCTTATGATATTGTGCAAGTGACACTTGTGGTACTGTAGTAGCTTCACACGTCTCCTAGTTCAGCCTAAGCTGCTCTGCTAAGCTACCATTATCTATCAGCCTAAGCTGCTAGACACCCTATACACTAATAAGGGATAACTGGGCCTGGTGCAAGGTGCAAGTACCCCTTGGTACTCACTACAAGCCAGTCCAGCCTCCTACATTGGTTGTGCAGTGGTGGGATAAGTGCTTTGAGACTACTTACCACTCTTGTCATTGTACTTTTCATAAGACAAAAATATACAAAACAAGGTCAGTGTATAGCCAAAAGTGTATAGCCAAAAAGTTTGCATTTCCTCTTTTCACTCTTTTCTAAGTGCTGGAAAGTACTTCTAAACTTTCTAAAAAGTTCTAAAAAGTTTTTAAAGTTTTTTTTCTCTGTCTTTCTAAAAGCTCTGACAAACTTTTTTTCTCTTTTTCTATCACTTTAACTCTCTCTAAAAATGTCTGGCACAGGCCAAAATGTTCACCTGTCTAAGATTGCATATGATCACCTTAGCTGGAAAGGAGCAAGGAGTCTCTGCATAGAGAGAGGTTTGAGTGTAGGGAAGAATCCTTCCTTGTAACTGTTACTTAACATGCTTATAGAACAAGATAAGGCTAAAGGTGCCCCATCTGTTGAAAAAGTAGCTAATGGTTCTCAATCTGATCCAGGGACTCCCCCAGGAAAAGGTTCAGGAAAGAAACTTCTTAGCCTTCCCATTACAAGACAGTCTAGCATAGTTGGTACTGAGGTGGAGTCACATCATACAGATGATGTGCTCTCACATTACACTGTCAGCCAAGCTGTTAGGGTGCCCTCTGTAAGGGACAGGTCTCCTTCTGTTCATTCCCATCATACCTCTGTATCTAGAAATGCCCCTACCACCAACCCTGATGACAGATTGTTAGAAAGGGAACTCAATAAGTTGAGGGTGGAAGTAACCAGACTGAAGCTTAAAAAGCAACAGCTGGATTTGGATAGACAGTCTTTAGAATTAGAGAAGGAAAGACAGAAGTTGGGTTTAGAAACCCATGGTGGCAGCAGCAGTATTCCCCATAGTCATCCTGCAAAAGAGCATGATTCCAGGAATCTGCACAAGATAGTTCCCCCTTATAAGGAGGGGGATGACATTAACAAGTGGTTTGCTGCACTTGAGAGGGCCTGTGTTGTACAGGATGTCCCTCAAAGGCAGTGGGCTGCTATCTTATGGCTATCATTTAGTGGAAAAGGTAGGGATAGGCTCCTTACTGTGAAAGAAAGTGATGCCAATAATTTTACTGTACTTAAGAATGCACTCCTGGATGGTTATGGCTTAACCACTGAACAGTACAGGATAAAGTTCAGAGAGACCAAAAAGGAGTCTTCACAAGACTGGGTTGATTTCATTGACCATTCAGTGAAGGCCTTGGAGGGGTGGTTACATGGCAGTAAAGTTACTGATTATGACAGCCTGTATAACTTGATCCTGAGAGAGCATATTCTTAATAATTGTGTGTCTGATTTGTTGCACCAGTACTTGGTGGACTCTGATCTGACCTCTCCCCAAGAATTGGGAAAGAAGGCAGACAAATGGGTCAGAACAAGGGTGAACAGAAAAGTTCATACAGGGGGTGACAAAGAGAACACTAAGAAGAAAGATGGTGAAAAATCTCAAGATAAGCATGGGGATAAGGGTAAAACCAAAGATCCCACTTCAAATCTTAAACACTCTTCAGGGGGTGGGGATAAAACAAATTCTTCCTCTTCTTCTCAACCTACACAATTTAAAAAGCCTTGGTGCTTTGTGTGTAAAAATAGAGGCCATAGGCCAGGGGATAAGTCCTGTCCAGGTAAACCCCCTGAGCCTACCACCACTAATACATCAAGCTCTAGTGCCCCTAGCAGTAGTGGTACTAGTGGTGGGACTGCTGGCAACAGTCATGTTAAGGGTGTAGTTGGGTTCACTTATGGGTCCATAGTAGAAACTGGGGTAGTCAGTCCCAAGACAGTTTCTGTCACACCTGGTGGCATTGGCCTTGCCACACTGGCTGCTTGTCCCCTTACAATGGATAAGTACAGGCAGACAGTTTCAATAAATGGTGTTGAGGCCTTGGCCTACAGGGACACAGGTGCCAGTATCACTTTGGTGACTGAAAACCTAGTGCATCCTGATCAACACATCATTGGACAACAGTATAAGATTATTGATGTCCATAACTCCACTAAGTTTCTTCCCTTAGCTATAATTCAGTTTAGTTGGGGTGGAGTTACTGGCCCTAAGCAGGTGGTAGTATCACTAGCTTACCTGTAGATTGTCTCTTAGGTAATGACCTAGAGGCCTCAGGTTGGGCTGATGTAGAGTTTTATGCCCATGCAGCCATGCTGGGCATCCCAGAGGAATTGTTCCCTCTCATTTCTACTGAAATGAAAAAGCAAAGGAGAGAAGGCCTGAAAACTCAGGATCCCTCTCCATCAAAAGGTAAAAAGGGTATCACAGTATCCCCTAACCACCCTACCATTCAGGATACCATTCCTGTGGTGGGAGAAACCTCTCCTGGGGTGGCACCTGTTCCAAGGGAAACATTAGCTGGCAAAACTGTACTCCCTGAGGTAGAAGTACCTCTCTGTGGGATAACTAACATTGGTGACAAAAAGAGCACCATTTTAGTTAACATGGAGCATCCCTCCAACTCTCCCAGATAAACTTTAGTGCAGAAACTCTGCACTGCCTCACAACACTTAGGACAGCATCCCTGCCCTAGTGTGGAGCTCATAGGACAGCATCCCTGCCCTGCTCCAACCCAAGAGAAACAGCATCCCTGTTCTCTCTTCCAGCCATATGGACAAAGTTTTTGCCCAGCTATGGCTTTACTGAGACAGCATCCCTGTCTGGCATTCTCATCACTACAAATAGGTTCAGTGGACAATTCCCACTGCTCTAAACTAAAACTTACTGATAGAAACTCTGAAAATACATCTTCACATTGTTGCTTAGCTAAAAAACTTCAGACAGGGTGGTTTACATCCCCACAGGGAAGTAACCATATAGTGGATGATAAAGGGAGTAACCAGTCTATTGCAGAGCTACTCTCTACTTATCACCACTTAGACAATAAAGTCTCAACTGGCCAAGGTTAGCCTTATTGTCCTTCGTTTGGGGGGGGGGGTTGTGTGAGAAAGTAGCCTCTTTCTAGCCTTGTTACCCCCACTTTTGGCCTGTTTGTGAGTGTATGTCAGGGTGTTTTCACTGTCTCACTGGTATCCTGCTAGCCAGGGCCAGTGCTCATAGTGAAAACCCTATGTTTTCAGTGTGTTTGTTATGTGTCACTGGGACCCTGCTAGTCAGGACCCCAGTGCTCATAAGTTTGTGACCTATAGGTATGTGTTCCCTGTGTGATGCCTAACTGTCTCACTGAAGCTCTGCTAACCAGAACCTCAGTGGTTATGCTCTTTCTTTACAAATTGTCACTAACAGGCTAGTGACCAATTTGACCAATTTACATTGGCTTACTGGAACACCCTTATAATTCCCTAGTATATGGTACTGAGGTACCCAGGGTATTGGGGTTCCAGGAGATCCCTATGGGCTGCAGCATTTCTTTTGGCACCCCTTGTGAGCTCTGACAATTCTTACACAGGCCTGCCACTGCAGCCTGAGTGAAATAACGTCCACGTTATTTCACAGCCATTTTACACTGCACTTAAGTAACTTATAAGTCACCTATATGTCTAACCTTTACCTGGTAAAGGTTAGGTGCAAAGTTACTTAGTGTGTGGGCACCCTGGCACTAGCCAAGGTGCCCCCACATTGTTCAGGGCCAATTCCCTGGACTTTGTGAGTGCGGGGACACCATTACACGCGTGCACTACATATAGGTCACTACCTATATGTAGCTTCACAATGGTAACTCCGAATATGCCCATGTAACATGTCTATGATCATGGAATTGCCCCCTCTATGCCATCCCGGCATAGTTGGACCAATTCCATGATCCCAATGATCTGTAGCACAGACCCTGGTACTGCCAAACTGCCTTTCCTGGGGTTTCACTGCAGCTGCTGCTGCTGCCAACCCCTCAGACAGGTTTCTGCCCTCCTGGGGTCAAGCCAGTCTTGTCCCAGGATGGCAGAACAAAGGACTTCCTCTGAGAGAGGGTGTTACACCCTCTCCCTTTGGAAAATGGTGTGAAGGCAGGGGAGGAGTAGCCTCCCCCAGCCTCTGGAAATGCTTTCTTGGGCACAGATGTGCCCAATTCTGCATAAGCCAGTCTACACCGGTTCAGGGGAGCCCTTAGCCCTGCTCTGGCGCGAAACTGGATAAAGGAAAGGGGAGTGACCACTCCCCTGACCTGCACCTCCCCTGGGAGGTGTCCAGAGCTCCACCAGTGTGCTCCAGACCTCTGCCATCTTGGAAACAGAGGTGCTGCTGGCACACTGGACTGCTCTGAGTGGCCAGTGCCACCAGGTGACGTCAGAGACTCCTTCTGATAGGCTCCTTCAGGTGTTGCTAGCCTATCCTCTCTCCTAGGTAGCCAAACCCTCTTTTCTGGCTATTAAGGGTCTCTGTCTCTGGGGAAACTTTAGATAACGAATGCAAGAGGTCATCCGAGTTCCTCTGCATCTCTCTCTTCACCTTCTGCCAAGGAATCGACTGCTGACCGCGCTGGAAGACTGCAAAACTGCAACATAGTAGCTAAGACGACTACTGCAACTCTGTAACGCTGATCCTGCCGCCTTCTCGACTGTTTTCCTGGTGGTGCATGCTGTGGGGGTAGTCTGCCTCCTCTCTGCACTAGAAGCTCAGAAGAAATCTCCCGTGGGTCGACGGAATCTTCCCCCTGCAACCGCAGGCACCAAAAAGCTGCATTACCGGTCCCTTGGGTCTCCTCTCAGCACGACGAGCGAGGTCCCTCGAATCCAGCAACTCTGTCCAAGTGACTCCCACAGTCCAGTGACTCTTCAGTCCAAGTTTGGTGGAGGTAAGTCCTTGCCTCACCTCGCTGGGCTGCATTGCTGGGAACCGTGACTTTTGCAGCTACTCCGGCCCCTGTGCACTTCCGGCGGAAATCCTTTGTGCACAGCCAAGCCTGGGTCCACGGCACTCTAACCTGCATTGCACGACTTTCTAAGTTGGTCTCCGGCGACGTGGGACTCCTTTGTGTAACTTCGGGTGAGCACCATTTCACGCATCCTCGTAGTGCCTGTTTCTGGAACTTCTCCGGGTGCTACCTGCTGCTGAGAGGGCTCCTTTTCTTGATCGACGTCCCCTCTCTGTCCTGGTCCAATTTGCGACCTCCTGGTCCCTCCAGGGACACAGCAGCGTCTAAAAACGTTAACCGCACGATTTGCAGCTAGCAAGGCTTGTTGGCATTCTTTCGGCGGGAAAGCACTTCTGCACGACTCTTCACGGCGAGTGGGATCCGTCCACCAAAGGGGAAGTCTCTAGCCCTTTTCGTTCTTGCAGAAACCTCAGCTTCTTCTGTCCAGTAGAAGCTTCTTTGCATCCACAGCTGGCATTTCCTGGGCATATGCCCATCTCCGACTTGCTTGTGACTTTTGGACTTGGTCCGCTTGTTCCACAGGTACCCTAGATTGGAAATCCACCGTTGTTGCATTGTTGGTTTGTGTCTTTCCTGCATTATTCCTCTATCACGACTTCTTTGTCTTTGGGGGAACTTTAGTGCACTTTGCACTCACTTTTCAGGGTCTTGGGGAGGGCTAATTTTCTAACTCTCACTATTTTCTAATAGTCCCAGCGACCCTCTACAAGGTCACATAGGTTTGGGGTCCATTCGTGGTTCGCATTCCACTTTTGGAGTATATGGTTTGTGTTGCCCCTATCCCTATGTGTCCCCATTGCATCCTATTGTAACTATACATTGTTTGCACTGTTTTCTAAGACCATACTGCATATTTTTGCTATTGTGTATATATATCTTGTGTATATTTCCTATCCTCTCACTGAGGGTACACTCTAAGATACTTTGGCATATTGTCATAAAAATAAAGTACCTTTATTTTTAGTATAACTGTGTATTGTGTTTTCTTATGATATTGTGCAAGTGACACTTGTGGTACTGTAGTAGCTTCACACGTCTCCTAGTTCAGCCTAAGCTGCTCTGCTAAGCTACCATTATCTATCAGCCTAAGCTGCTAGACACCCTATACACTAATAAGGGATAACTGGGCCTGGTGCAAGGTGCAAGTACCCCTTGGTACTCACTACAAGCCAGTCCAGCCTCCTACAGTACCATATACTAGGGATTTATAAGGGTGTTCCAGTAAGCCAATGTAAATTGGTAAAATTGATCTCTAGCCTGTTAGTGACAATTTGAAAGAAATGAGAGAGCATAACCACTGAGGATCTGATTAGCAGAGCCTCAGTGAGACAGTTAGGCACCACACAGGGAACACACACATATAGGCCATAAACGTATGAGCACTGGGGTCCTGACTAGCAGGGTCCCAGTGACACATAACAAACATACTGAAAACATAGGGTTTTCACTATGAGCACTGGGCCCTGGCTAGCAGGATCCCAGTGAGACAGTGAAAACACCCTGACATACACTCACAAACAGGCCAAAAGTGGGGGTAACATGGCTAGAAAGAGGCTACTTTCTCACACTGTGTACATATATCTTGTTTATATTTGCTATCCTCATACTGAGGGTACTCACTGAGATACTTTTGCCATATTGTCATAAAAATAAAGTACCCTTATTTTTAGTATATCTGTGTATTGTGTTTTCTTATGATATTGTGCATATCACACTAGTGGTATAGTGGGAGCTTTGCATGTCTCCTAGTTCAGCCTAAGCTGCTCTGCTAAGCTACCCTTTTCTATCAGCCAAAGCTGCTAGACACCTCTTCTAAACTAATAAGGGATACCTGGACCTGGTGCGGAGTGTAAGTACCCCTTGGTAGTCACTACAAACCAGGCCAGCCTCCTACATTGGTTGTGCAGCTGTGGGATAAGTACTTGCAACTACTTACCACTTTGTCATTTTGTTCTTTTCATAAGAGAATAATATACAAAACAAGTTCAGTGTATGTACACCTAACCAAAAAGTTTTGCTTTTATCCTCTTACTGTATTGCTAAGTGCTGAAAAGTAACTCTAAAACTTTCAAAAAGTTCTTAAAAGTTGAAAAAGTTATTTTTTTCTGTTCTTTAAAAATTTCTGAAACTTTTTCTTTCTTTTTCTGTCCCTTAAACCTTTTCCTATCATGTCTGGTACAGGTCAAACTCTGGATCTGGCCAGCGCAGCTTATGACCACCTTAACTGGAAAGGTGTAAGGAGTCTCTGCATTGATCGAGGTTTAGGGGTAGGGAAGAATCCCTCTAGAGAATTGTTGGTTAATATGCTCATTGAGAATGATAAGGCCATAGCTGGCACATCAGGTGAGAGGTTAGCTAATGGTTCACACTCTGATTCTGGGGTAGCCCCAGCAAAAGTGTTACATGGGAACCTTCCCAACCTGCCCCTTAGCAGGCCACCTAGCAACCCTGTACTAATGTGAGCTCTCATCACAGTAGAAGTTTTACTCCTACAGGACAGGTTGTTAGAGTGTCATCTGTTAGGGATAGGTCTCCCCTGTTCATTCACACCATTCTTCTGCGTCTAAGCATGCCCAACCCACCCACCCTCATGACAGAGTGTTAGAAAGGGAACTCAATAGATTGAGAGTGGAAGAATTCAGGCTGAAGATTAAAAAGCAACAGCTGGATCTAGACAGGGAAGCATTTGACTTAGAAAGAGAAAGACAGAGGTTGGGGTTTGGACCCCATGGTGGCATCAGCAGTATTACAGATAGTAATCCTGTAAAAGAGTATGATTCTAGGAATCTGCACAAGATACTTCCCCCTTACAAGGACGGCGATGACATTAACAAGTGGTTTGCTGCACTTGAGAGGGCCTGTGTAGTACAGGGGGTCCCTCAAAGGCAGTGGGCTGCTATCCTATGGCTATCTTTCAGTGGAAAGGGTAGGGATAGGCTCCTTACTGTGAAGGAAAGTGATGCCAATAATTTTACAGTTCTTAAGAATGCACTCCTAGATGGTTATGGCTTAACCACTGAACAGTACAGGATCAAGTTCAGAGAAACCAAAAAGGAGTCTTCACAAGACTGGGTAGACTTTGTTGACAATTCAGTGAAGGCCTTGGAGGGGTGGTTACATGGCAGTAAAGTTTCTGACTATGAAAGCCTGTATAACTAAATCCTGAGAGAGCATATTCTTAATAACTGTGTGTCTGATTTGTTGCACCAATATCTAGTGGACTCAGATCTGACCTCTCCCCAAGAATTGGGAAAGAAGGCAGACAAATGGGTCAGAACAAGAGTGAGCAGAAAAGTTCATACAGGGGGTGTAGGAAAGTACCATCTTGCCTGGCATGTTACCCCCATATTTCACTGTATATATGTTGTTTTAGTTGTATGTGTCACTGGGACCCTGTCAGCCAGGGCCCCAGTGCTCATAATTGTGCCCTGTATGTGTTACCTGTGTTATGACTAACTGTCTCACTGAGGCTCTGCTATCCAGAACCTCAGTGGTTATGCTCTCTCATTTTCTTTCCAAATTGTCACTAACAGGCTAGTGACCAATTTCACCAATTTACATTGGCATACTGGAACACCCTTATAATTCCATAGTATATGGTACTGAGGAACCCAGGGTATTGGGGTTCCAGGAGATGCCTATGGGCTGCAGCATTTCTTTTGCCACCCATAGGGAGATCTGACAATTCTTACACAGGCCTGCCAGTGCAGCCTGAGTGAAATAACTTCCACATTATTTCACAGCCATTTACCACTGCACTTAAGTAACTTATAAGTCACCTATATGTCTAACCGTTACCTGGTAAAGGTTGGGTGCTAAGTTACTTAGTGTGTGGGCACCCTGGCACTAGCCAAGGTGCTCCCACATTGTTCAGGGCAAATTCCCCGGACTTTGTGAGTGCGGGGACACCATTACACGCGTGCACTACACATAGGTCACTACCTATGTGTAGCTTCACAATGGTAACTCTGAACATGCCCATGTAACATGTCTAGGATCATGGAATTGTAACCCCAATGCCATTCTGGCATTGGGGAGACAATTCCATGATCCCCCAAGTCTCTAGCTCAGACCCGGGTACTGCCAAACTACCTTTCCCGGGGTTTCACTGCAGCTGCTGCTGCTGCAACCCCTCAGACAGGTTTCTGCCCTCCTGGGATCCAGCCAGGCTTGGCCCAGGAAGGCAGAACAAAGGACTTCCTCAGAGAGAGGGTGTTACACCCTCTCCCTTTGGAAAAAGGTGTCAGGGCTGGGGAGGAGTAGCCTCCCCCAGCCTCTGGAAATGCTTTGATGGGCACAGATGGTGCCCAACTCTGCATAAGCCAGTCTGCACCGGTTCAGGGATCCCTCAGCCCTGCTCTGGCGTGAAACTTGACAAAGGAAAGGGGAGTGACCACTCCCCTGACCTGCACCTCCCCTGGGAGGTGCAAAGAGCTCCTCCAGTGTGCTCCAGACTTCTGTCATCTTGGAAACAGAGGTGCTGCTGGCACACTGGACTGCTCCGAGTGGCCAGTGCCATCAGGTGACGTCAGAGACTCGTTCTGATAGGCTCCTTCAGGTGTTGCTAGCCTATCCTCTCTCCTAGGTAGCCAAACCCTCTTTTCTGGCTATTTAGGGTCTCTGTCTCTTGGGATTCCTTAGATAACGAATGCAAGAGCTCATCCGAGTTCCTCTGCATCTCTCTCTTCACCTTCTGCCAAGGAATCGACTGCTGACCGCGCTGGAAGAATGCAAAACTGCAACATAGTAGCGAAGACGACTACTGCAACTCTGTAACGCTGATCCTGCCGCCTTCTCGACTGTTTTCCTGGTGGTGCATGCTGTGGGTGTAGTCTGCCTCCTCTCTGCACTAGAAGCTCCGAAGAAATCTCCCGTGGGTCGACGGAATCGTCGCCCTGCAACCGTATGCACCAAAGAACTGCATCACCGGTACCCTGGGTCTCCTCTCAGCACGACGGCCGAGGTCCCTTGAATCCAGTAACTATGTCCAAGTGACTCCCACAGTCCAGTAACTCTTCAGTCCAAGTTTGGTGGAGGTAAGTCCTTGCCTCCCCACGCCAGACTGCATTGCTGGGAACCGCGACTTTTGCATCTACTCCGGCCTCCGTGCACTTCCGGCGGAAATCCTTTGTGCACAGTCCAGCCTGGGTCCACGGCACTCTAACCTGCATTGCACGACCTCCTAAGTTGTTCACCGGCGACGTGGGACTCCTTTGTGCGACTTCGGGTGAGCACCATTTCATGCATCCTTGTAGTGTCTGTTTCTGGCACTTTTCTGGATGCTACCTGCTGCTGAGAGGGCTTCTTGTCTTGCACGACGTCACCTCTGTCTCCTGACGCAATTTGCAACATCCTGGTCCCTCCTGAGCCACAGCAGCATCCAAAAACCCTTACTGCATGATTTGCAGCTAGCAAGGCTTGTTGGTGGTCTTTTGGCGGGAAAACACTTCTGCTCGACTCTCCACGGCGTGAGGGATCTGTCCTCCAAAGGGGAAGTCTCTAGACCTTGTCGTTCCTGCAGAAACCTAAGCTTCTACAGTCCAGTAGCAGCTTCTTTGCACCAACAGCTGGCATTTCCTGGGCATCTGCCCATCTCCGACTTGCTTGTGACTTTTGGACTTGGTCCCCTTGTTCCACAGGTACCCTCGACTGGAAATCAATTGTTGTTGCATTGCTGGTTTGTGTCTTTCCTGCAGAATTCCCCTATCACGACTTCTATGTCCTTTGGGGAACTTTAGTGCACTTTTCACTCACTTTTTAGGGTCTTGGGGTGGGCTATTTTTCTAACCCTTACTATTTTCTAATAGTCCAAGCGACCCTCTACAAGGTCACATAGGTTTGGGGTCCATTCGTGGTTCGCATTTCACTTTTGGAGTATATGGTTTGTGTTGCCCCTATCCCTATGTGTCTCCATTGCATCCTATTGTAACTATACATTGTTTGCACTGTTTTCTAATACTATTACTGCATATTTTGGTATTGTGTATATATATCTTGTGTATATTTCCTATCCTCTCACTGAGGGTACACTCTGAGATATTTTGGCATATTGTCATAAAAATAAAGTACCTTTATTTTTAGTATAACTGTGTATTGTGTTTTCTTATGATATTGTGCATATGACACTAAGTGGTACTGTAGAAGCTTCACTCGTCTCCTAGTTCAGCCTAAGCTGCTCTGCTAAGCTACCATTATCTATCAGCCTATGCTGCTAGACACCCTATACACTAATAAGGGATAACTGGGCCTGGTGCAAGGTGCAAGTACCCCTTGGTACTCACTACAAGCCAGTCCAGCCTCCTACATTGGTTGTGCAGCGGTGGGATAAGTGCTTTGAGACTACTTACCACTCTTGTCATTGTACTTTTCATAAGAGAAAAATATACAAAACAAGTTCAGTGTATATACACATAACCAAAAAGTTTTGCATTTCCTCTTTTCACTCTTTTCTAAGTGCTGAAAAATACTTCTAAACTTTCTAAAAAGTTCTAAAAAGGTTAAAAAGTTTTTTTGTTCTGTCTTTCTAAAAGTTCTGAAAACTTTTTTTTCACTTTTTCTGTCACTTTAACTCTCTCTAAAAATGTCTGGCACAGGCCAAAATGTTGATCTGTCCAAACTTGCGTATGATCACCTTAGCTGGAAAGGAGCAAGGAGTCTCTGCATAGAGAGAGGTTTGAGTGTAGGGAAGAATCCTTCCTTGGAATTGTTGCTTAACATGCTTAGAGAACAAGATAAGGCCAAAGGGGCCACATCTGTTGAAAAAGTAACTAATGGTTCCCAATATGATCCAGGTACTCCCCCAGGAAAAGATTCAGGAAAGAAACTTCCCAGCCTGCCCATTACTAGACAGTCTAGCATAGTTGGTACTGATGTGGAGGTACACCATACAGATAGTGTTATCTCAAATCATAGCAAGAGCATTCATTCTCATCACAGTAGAAATGATGTTTCTGTTAGCCAAGCTGTTAGGGTGCCCTCTGTAAGGGACAGGTCTCCTTCTGTCCATTCTCACTATACTTCTGTTTCAAAACATATCCCTCCCACCCACCCTGATGACAGATTGTTAGAAAGGGAGCTCAATAGATTGAGAGTGGAACAAACCAGACTGAAGCTCAAGAAGCAACAGCTGGATTTGGATAGACAGACCTTAGAAGTAGAGAAGGAAAGACAGAAGTTGGGTTTAGAAACCCATGGTGGCAGCAGCAGCATTCCCCATAGTCATCCTGCAAAAGAGCATGATTCCAGGAATCTGCACAAGATAGTTCCCCCTTATAAGGAGGGGGATGACATTAACAAGTGGTTTGCTGCACTTGAGAGGGCCTGTGCTGTACAGGATGTCCCTCAAAGGCAGTGGGCTGCTATCCTATGGCTATCATTTAGTGGAAAAGGTAGGGATAGGCTCCTTACTGTGAAAGAAAATGAAGCCAATGATTACAAAGTTCTTAAGAATGCACTCCTGGATGGTTATGGCTTAACCACTGAACAATACAGGATAAAGTTCAGAGAGACCAAAAAGGAGTCTTCACAAGACTGGGTTGATTTCATTGACCATTCAGTGAAGGCCTTGGAGGGGTGGTTACATGGCAGTAAAGTTACTGATTATGACAGCCTGTATAACTTGATCCTGAGAGAGCATATTCTTAATAATTGTGTGTCTGATTTGTTGCACCAGTACTTGGTGGACTCTGATCTGACCTCTCCCCAAGAATTGGGAAAGAAGGCAGACAAATGGGTCAGAACAAGGGTGAACAGAAAAGTTCATACAGGGGGTGATAAAGAGAACAATAAAAAGAAAGATGGTGAAAAATCTCAAGATAAGCATGGGGATAAGGGTAAAACCAAAGATCCCACTTCAAATCTTAAACACTCTTCAGGGGGTGGGGATAAAACAAATTCTTCCTCTTCTTCTCAACCTACACAATTTAAAAAGCCTTGGTGCTTTGTGTGTAAAAATAGAGGCCATAGGCCAGGGGATAAGTCCTGTCCAGGTAAACCCCCTGAGCCTACCACCACTAATACATCAAGCACTAGTGCCCCTAGCAGTAGTGGTACTAGTGGTGGGACTGCTGGCAACAGTCAAGTTAAGGGTGTAGTTGGGTTCACTTATGGGTCCATAGTAGAAACTGGGGTAGTCAGTCCCAAGACAGTTTCTGTCACACCTGGTGGCATTGGCCTTGCCACACTGGCTGCTTGTCCCCTTACAATGGATAAGTACAGGCAGACAGTTTCAATAAATGGTGTTGAGGCCTTGGCCTACAGGGACACAGGTGCCAGTATCACTTTGGTGACTGAAAACCTAGTGGCTCCTGAACAACACATCATTGGACGGCAGTATAAAATTATTGATGTCCATAACTCCACTAAGTTTCTTCCCTTAGCTATAATTCAGTTTAGTTGGGGTGGAGTTACTGGCCCTAAGCTGGTGGTGGTATCACCTAGCTTACCTGTAGACTGTCTCTTAGGTAATGACCTAGAGGCCTCAGTGGGCTGATGTAGAGTTTTATGCCCATGCAGCCATGCTGGGCATCCCAGAGGAATTGTTCCCTCTCATTTCTACTGAAATGAAAAAGCAAAGGAGAGAAGGCCTGAAAACTCAGGATCCCTCTCCAACAACAGGTAAAAAGGATATCACAGTATCCCCTAACCACCCTGCCAATCAGGATATCATTCCTGTGGTGGGAGAAAACTCTCCTGGGGTGGCACCTGTTCCAAGGGAATCATCAGCTGGCAAAGCTGTACTCCCTGAGGTAGAAGTACCTCTCTGTGGGATAACTAACATTGGTGACAAAAAGAGCACCATTTTAGTTAACATGGAGCATCCCTCCAAACCTCCCAGAGAAACTTTAGTGCAGAAACCCTGCACTGCCTCACAACACTTAGGACAGCATCCCTGCCCTAGTGTGGAGGTCATAGGACAGCATCCCTGCCTTGCTCCAACTCTAGAGAAACAGCATCCCTGTTCTCTCTTCCAGCCATATGGACAAAGTTTTTGCCCAGCTATGGCTTTTCTGAGACAGCATCCCTGTCTGGCATTTCCATCATTACAAATAGGTTCAGTGGACAATTCCCACTGCTCTAAACTAAAACTTACTGATAGAAACTCTAAAAATACATTTTCACATTGTTGCTTAGCTAAAAAACTTCAAACAGGGTGGTTTACATCCCCACAGGGAAGTAACCATATAGTGGATGATAAAGGGAGTAACCAGTCTATTGCAGAGCTACTCTCTACTTATCACCACTTAGACAATAAAGTCTCAACTGGCCAAGGTTAGCCTTATTGTCCTTCGTTTGGGGGGGGGTTGTGTGAGAAAGTAGCCTCTTTCTAGCCTTGTTACCCCCACTTTTGGCCTGTTTGTGAGTGTATGTCAGGGTGTTTTCACTGTCTCACTGGGATCCTGCTAGCCAGGGCAAGGTGCTCATAGGGAAAACACTATGTTTTCAGTATGTTTGTTATGTGTCACTGGGACCCTGCTAGTCAGGACCCCAGTGCTCATAAGTTTGTGGCCTATATGTATGTGTTCCCTGTGTGGTGCCTAACTGTCTCACTGAGGCTCTGCTAACCAGAACCTCAGTGGTTATGCTCTCTCATTTCTTTCAAATTGTCACTAACAGGCTAGTGACCAATTTTACCAATTTACATTGGCTTACTGGAACACCCTTATAATTCCCTAGGATATGGTACTGAGGTACCCAGGGTATTGGGGTTCCAGGAGATCCCTATGGGCTGCAGCATTTCTTTTGCCACCCATAGGGAGCTCTGAGAATTCTTACACAGGCCTGCCACTGCAGCCTGAGTGAAATAACGTCCACGTTATTTCACAGCCATTTACCACTGCACTTAAGTAACTTATAAGTCACCTATATGTCTAACCTTTACCTGGTAAAGGTTAGGTGCAAAGTTACTTAGTGTGAGGGCACCCTGGCACTTGCCAAGGTGCCCCCACATTGTTCAGGGCCAATTCCCCGGACTTTGTGAGTGCGGGGACACCATTACACGTGTGCACTACATATTGGTCACTACCTATATGTAGCTTCACAATGGTAACTCCGAATATGGCCATGTAACATGTCTATGATCATGGAATTGCCCCCTCTATGCCATCCTGGCATAGTTGTCGCAATCCCATGATCCCATTGGTCTGTAGCACAGACCCTGGTACTGCCAAACTGCCTTTCCCGGGGTTTCACTGCAGCTGCTGCTGCTGCCAGCCCCTCAGACAGGCTTCTGCCCTCCTGGGGTCCAGCCAGGCCTGGCCCAGGATGGCAGAACAAAGGACTTCCTCTGAGAGAAGGTCTTACACCCTCTCCCTTTGGAAAATGGTGTGAAGGCAGGGGAGGAGTAGCCTCCCCCAGCCTCTGGAAATGCTTTCATGGGCACACATGGTGCCCATTTCTGCATAAGCCAGTCTACACCGGTTCAGGGACCCCTTAGCCCTGCTCTGGCGCGAAACTGGACAAAGGAAAGGGGAGTGACCACTCCCCTGACCTGCACCTCCCCTGGGAGGGGTCCAGAGCTCCTCCAGTGTGCTCCAGACCTCTGCCATCTTGGAAACAGAGGTGCTGCTGGCACACTGGACTGCTCTGAGTGGCCAGTGCCATCAGGTGACGTCAGAGACTCCTTCTGATAGGCTCCTTCAGGTGTTGCTAGCCTATCCTCTCTCCTAGGTAGCCAAACCCTCTTTTCTGGCTATTTAGGGTCTCTGTCTCTTGGGATTCCTTAGATAACGAATGCAAGAGCTCATCCGAGTTCCTCTGCATCTCTCTCTTCACCTTCTGCCAAGGAATCGACTGCTGACCGCGCTGGAAGCCTGCAAAACTGCAACATAGTAGCAAAGACGACTACTGCAATTCTGTAACGCTGATCCTGCAGCCTTCTCGACTGTTTTCCTGGTGGTGCATGCTGTGGGGGTAGTCTGTGTAGGAGGCTGGACTGGCTTGTAGTGAGTACCAAGGGGTACTTGCACCTTGCACCAGGCCCAGTTATCCCTTATTAGTGTATAGGGTGTCTAGCAGCTTAGGCTGATAGATAATGGTAGCTTAGCAGAGCAGCTTAGGCTGAACTAGGAGACGTGTGAAGCTACTACAGTACCACTTAGTGTCATATGCACAATATCATAAGAAAACACAATACACAGTTATACTAAAAATAAAGGTACTTTATTTTTATGACAATATGCCAAAGTATCTTAGAGTGTACCCTCAGTGAGAGGATAGGAAATATACACAAGATATATATACACAATAGCAAAAATATGCAGTATAGTCTTAGAAAACAGTGCAAACAATGTATAGTTACAATAGGATGCAAAGGGGAAACATAGGGATAGGGGCAACACAAACCATATACTCCAAAAGTGGAATGCGAACCACGAATGGACCCCAAACCTATGTGACCTTGTAGAGGGTCGCTGGGACTATTAGAAAATAGTGAGAGTTAGAAAAATAACCCTCCCCAAGACCCTGAAAAGTGAGTGCAAAGTGCACTAAAGTTCCCCTAAGGACAGAATAGTCGTGTTAGAGGAATAATGCAGGAAAGACACAAACCAGCAATGCAACAACTGTGGATTTCCAATCTAGGGTACCTGTGGAACAAGGGGACCAAGTCCAAAAGTCACAAGCAAGTCGGAGATGGGCAGATGCCCAGGAAATGCCAGCTGCGGGTGCAAAGAAGCTTCGACTGGACAGAAGAAGCTGAGGTTTCTGCAGGAACGAAAAGGACTAGAGACTTCCCCTTTCGTGGAGAGATCCCTCTCGCCTTGGAGAGTCGTGCAGAAGTGATTTTCCGCCAGAAGGACGCCAACAAGCCTTGCTACACGCAAATCGTGCGTTTGGCGTTTTTGGACGCTGCTGGGGCCCAGGAGGGACCAGGAGGTCGCAAATTGGACCTGTAAAGAGAGGGGACATCGAGCAAGATAAAGAGCTCTCACTGAAGCAGGTAGCACCCAGAGAAATGCCAGAAACAGGCACTACGAGGATGCGTGAAACGGTGCTCGCCGAAGTTGCACAAAGGAGTCCCACGTCGCCGGAGACCAACTTAGAAAGTCGTGCAATGCAGGTTAGAGTGCCGTGGACCAAGGCTTGGCTGTGCACAAAGGATTTCCGCCGGAAGTGCACAGGGGCCGGAGTAGCTGCAAAGTCGCGGTTCCCAGCAATGCAGCCCAGCGAGGTGAGGCAAGGACTTACCTCCACCAAACTTGGGCTGAAGAGTCACTGGACTGTGGGGGTCACTTGGACAGTGTCGCTGGATTCGAGGGACCTCGCTCGTCGTGCTGAGAGGAGACCCAAGGGACCGGTAATGCAGCTTTTTGGTGCCTGCGGTTGCAGGGGGAAGATTCCGTCGACCCACGGGAGATTTCTTCGGAGCTTCTGGTGCAGAGAGGAGGCAGGCTACCCCCACAGCATGCACAAGCAGGAAAACAGTCGAGAAGGAGGCAGGATCAGCGTTACAGAGTTGCAGTAGTCGTCTTTGCTACTATGTTGCAGGTTTGCAGGCTTCCAGCGCGGTCAGCGGTCGATTCCTTATCAGAAGGTGAAGAGAGAGATGCAGAGGAACTCGGCTGAGCTCATGCATTCGTTATCTAAAGTTTCCCCAGAGACAGAGACACTAAATAGCCAGAAAAGAGGGTTTGGCTACCTAGGAGAGAGGAAAGGCTACTAACACCTGAAGGAGCCTATCAGCAGGAGTCTCTGACGTCACCTGGTGGCACTGGCCACTCAGAGCAGTCCAGTGTGCCAGCAGCACCTCTGTTTCCAAGATGGCAGAGGTCTGGAGCACACTGGAGGAGCTCTGGACACCTCCCAGGGGAGGTGCAGGTCAGGGGAGTGGTCACTCCCCTTTCCTTTGTCCAGTTTCGCGCCAGAGCAGGGGCTAAGGGGTCCCTGAACCGGTGTAGACTGGCTTATGCAGAATTGGGCACATCTGTGCCCAACAAAGCATTTCCAGAGGCTGGGGGAGGCTACTCCTCCCCTGCCTTCACACCATTTTCCAAAGGGAGAGGGTGTCACACCCTCTCTCAGAGGAAGTTCTTTGTTCTGCCATCCTGGGCCAGGCCTGGCTGGACCCCAGGAGGGCAGCTGCCTGTCTGAGGGGTTGGCAGCAGCAGCAGCTGCAGTGAAACCCCAGGAAGGGCAGTCTGGCAGTACCAGGGTCTGTGCTACAGACCACTGGGATCATGGAATTGTACCAACAATGCCAGGATGGCATAGAGGGGGCAATTCCATGATCATAGACATGTTACATGGCCATATTCGTAGTTACCATGGTGAAGCTACATATAGGTAGTGACCTATATGTAGTGCACGCGTGTAATGGTGTCCCCGCACTCACAAAGTTCAGTGAATTGGCTCTGAACAATGTGGGGGCACCTTGGCTAGTGCCAGGGTGCCCTCACACTAAGTAACTTTGCACCTAACCTTTACCAGGTAAAGGTTAGACATATAGGTGACTTATAAGTTACTTAAGTGCAGTGTAAAATGGCTGTGAAATAACGTGGACGTTATTTCACTCAGGCTGCAGTGGCAGGCCTGTGTAAGAATTGTCAGAGCTCCCTATGGGTGGCAAAAGAAATGCTGCAGCCCATAGGGATCTCCTGGAACCCCAATACCCTGGGTACCTCAGTACCATATACTAGGGAATTATAAGGGTGTTCCAGTAAGCCAATGTAAATTGGAAAAAATGGTCACTAGCCTGTTAGTGACAATTTGGAAAGAAATGAGAGAGCATAACCACTGAGGTTCTGATTAGCAGAGCCTCAGTGAGACAGTTAGTCACTACACAGGTAACACATTCAGGCACACTTATGAGCACTGGGGCCCTGGGTTACCAGGGTCCCAGTGACACATACAACTAAAACAACATATATACAGTGAAAAATGGGGGTAACATGCCAGGCAAGATGGTACTTTCCTACACAACCCCCCCCCAAACGAAGGACAATAAGACTAGCCATTACCTGATGAGTCTTCATTGTCTAAGTGGAAATATCTGGAGAGTCCATCTGCATTGGAGTGGCTACTCCCAGGTCTATGTTCCACTGTATAGTCCATTCCCTGTAGGGATATGGACCACCTCAACAATTTAGGATTTTCACCTTTCATTTGTTTTAGCCAAAGTAGAGGTTTGTGGTCTGTTTGAACAATGAAGTGAGTGCCAAACAGGTATGGTCTCAACTTCTTCAGAGCCCAGACCACAGCAAAGGCCTCCCTCTCAATGGCAGACCAACGCTTTTCTCTAGGGGTCAACCTTCTACTAATAAAAGCAACAGGTTGATCCTGGCCCTCAGAATTAAGTTGTGATAGGACTGCCCCTACTCCTAATTCAGATGCATCAGTTTGGACATAGAGTTCTTTAGAGTAACAAGGGCTTTTCAGGACAGGTGCAGAGCACATGGCCTGCTTCAGCTCCTCAAAAGCTTTCTGACAGCTTGCTGTCCACAATACCTTTTTAGGCATTTTCTTGGATGTGAGGTCATTAAGAGGGGCTGCAATGGAGCCATAGTTCTTAATGAACCTCCTGTAATACCCAGTGAGGCCTAGGAAGGCTCTCACCTGAGTTTGAGTGGAAGGGGGAACCCAATCAATAATAGTTTGGATTTTCCCCTGCAGTGGTGCAATCTGTTCCCCACCAACAAGGTGTCCCAGATAAACCACCTTACCCTGCCCTATCTGGCACTTTGAAGCCTTGATAGTGAGGCCTGCCTTTTGCAGGGCCTCCAAAACTTTCCATAGGTGGACCATGTGATCATCCCAGCTGGAGCTAAAGACAGCTATATCATCCAAATATGCTGCACTGAAAGCTTCCAGCCCTTGCAGGACTGTGTTCACCAACCTCTGAAAAGTGGCAGGTGCATTTTTCAAACCAAAAGGCATTACAGTAAACTGGTAATGTCCTCCAATGGTAGAAAATGCAGTCTTAGGTTTAGCATCTTCTGATAATTTGATCTGCCAATACCCTGCAGTCAAATCAAAAGTGCTTAGATACCTGGCAGATGCCAGTGTATCTATAAGCTCATCTGCCCTGGGTATAGGGTGAGCATCAGTTTTGGTTACCAAGTTGAGACCTCTATAGTCTACACAAAACCTCATTTCCTTTTTTCCATCTTTAGAATTGGGTTTTGGTACCAGTACCACAGGAGAAGCCCATGGACTGTCAGAGTGCTCAACCACTCCTAGTTCCAACATTTTCTGAACTTCTTGCTTTATGCAGTCCCTGACATGGTCAGGCTGCCTATAGATCTTACTTTTGACAGGTAAACTGTCTCCAGTATCTATAGTGTGCTCACACCAAGAAGTGGTGCCTGGCACAGTAGAGAAGAGTTCTGAAAATTGTACTAGGAGGTTTATGCAATTATCTTTCTGCTCAGCAGTAAGACAATCAGCCAAAACTACACCTTCCACAAGAGCATCTTGTTCTGTGGAAGAGAAGAGATCAGGTAGAGGATCACTGTCTTCTTCCTGTCCCTCATCTGTTGCCATGAGCAGGGTGAGATCAGCCCTGTCATAGTAGGGTTTCAGGCGGTTGACATGGAGCACCCTAAGGGGACTCCTGGCAGTGCCTAAGTCAACCAGGTAGGTGACTTCACCCTTTTTTTCAACAATTGTGTGGGGACCACTCCATTTATCTTGGAGTGCTCTTGGGGCCACAGGCTCCAAGACCCACACTTTCTGCCCTGGTTGGTACTGAACCAAAACAGCCTTCTGATCATGCCATTGCTTCTGGAGCTCTTGGCTGGCCTGAAGGTTTTTACTGGCCTTTTTCATGTACTCAGCCATCCTTGATCTGAGGCCAAGTACATAATCCACAATATCCTGCTTAGGAGCTTTTAAAGGTTGTTCCCAACCCTCCTTTACAAGTGTGAGTGGACCCCTAACAGGGTGTCCAAAAAGAAGTTCAAAGGGGCTGAAGCCCACTCCTTTCTGGGGTACCTCCCTGTAGGCAAAAAGGAGGCATGGTAGAAGGATATCCCATCTCCTGCGGAGTTTTTCAGGGAGACCCATAATCATGCCTTTGAGAGTTTTATTAAATCTCTCCACCAGTCCATTTGTTTGTGGATGATAGGGTGTTGTGAACTTGTACGTTACACCACACTCCTTCCACATGGCCTTTAAGTATGCAGACATGAAATTGCTTCCCCTGTCTGATACTACTTCCTTTGGGAAGCCCACCCTGGAAAATATTCCCAGGAGGGCCTTTGCCACTGCAGGTGCTGTAGTGGTCATTAAAGGAATAGCTTCAGGATATCTTGTGGCATGGTCCACTACCACTAAGATAAACCTATTGCCTGAAGCAGTAGGAGGGTCAAGGGGGCCAACTATGTCAACCCCTACCCTTTTAAAGGGAACCCCAACCACAGGCAGTGGGATAAGAGGTGCCTTTGGAGTGCCACCTGTCTTGCCACTGGCTTGACAGGTTTCACAGGACTTACAAAATTCCTTTGTGTCCTCAGACATCCTAGGCCAATGAAACAATGGAACCAATCTGTCCCAAGTTTTCATTTGACCCAGGTGCCCAGCTAGGGGAATGTCATGTGCCAGTGTTAGGAGGAACTTTCTGTACTCCTGAGGAATCACTAATCTCCTGGCAGCTCCAGGTTTAGGATCCCTATGCTCAGTGTACAAGAGGTTGTCCTCCCAGTAAACTCTGTGAGAGTCACTGACATCCCCATTAGCCTGTTTGACAGCTTGCTGTCTGAGACCCTCTAATGTGGGTCAGGTTTGCTGTGCCACACTCAGCTCCTCTCTGGCAGGCCCCCCTTCACCCAAAAGCTCAGCAGTGTCTGCTTCCAGCTCCTCTGGTGTAGGTTCTGCACAGGGAGGGAATTCTTCTTCCTCAGAAGTAGAATCCACTGTAGAGGGAGGGATAGTAGGAAGTGGTTTGCTTCTACTAGCCCTAGCTTTAGGGAGCACTTGGTCCATTGTTCCAGGATCCAAGCTTCCCTGTCCTTTTTGCTTTTTGGCCTGAGCCCTTGTCAAAGCAAAAATATGCCCTGGGATGCCCAGCATTGCTGCATGGGCCTCCAACTCCACATCTGACCAAGCTGATGTCTCCAAATCATTCTCTAATAGACAGTCTACAGGTAAATCTGAAGCTACCACAACTTTCTTTGGACCAGTTACCCCCCCCAGTTGAGATTTACAACAGCCATGGGGTGGCTTTGTGTTATGTTGTGAGCATCGGTTACTTGGTACTGGTGTCCAAGTATGTGTTGTTCAGGGTGCACCAGTTTCTCAATCACCATTGTGACACTGGCACCTGTGTCCCTGTAGGCCTGGACCTCAACACCATTTATTAGGGTTAGTTGCTTGTACTTCTCCAAGTTATGGGGGCAAGCAAACAAAGTGGCTAAATCAATAGCCCCTTCAGAGACTAAAGTAGCCTCTGTGGTCTCCCTAATCAGACCAACCCCAACTAAATTACCAAAAGTGAGCCCAGCTACTCCCTTGGATTGGCTATTAGTAGGTTTGCTCCCACCACCACTGCTATTAGTAGGGACACTAGGTGTAGCAGTAGGGGTTGTAGTGGTAGGAGCTGTGGTGCCTTTCTTTGGACAACTGGGATCTGTTGTCCAATGGCCTTTTATTTTACATAAATAGCACCATGGTTTCTTTTCCTTGTTCTGATTAAAGGAGGATTTGGACCCACCACCCCCACCAGAGTGTTTTTGTGGGCCTGATGAAGACTCATTTTTAGATTTGTCCCCACCCTTGTCTGAAGACTTACCATCCTTCTTTTTGTTGCCATCTTTGTCACCCCCTGTATGAACTTTTCTGTTCACTCTTGTTCTGACCTATTTGTCTGCCTTCTTTCCCAATTCTTGGGGAGAGGTCAGATCAGAGTCCACCAAGTACTGGTGCAACAAATCAGACACACAATTATTAAGAATATGCTCTCTCAGGATTAAGTTATACAGGCTGTCATAATCAGTAACTTTACTGCCATGTAACCACCCCTCCAAGGCCTTCACTGCCTGGTCAATGAAATCAACCCAGTCTTGTGAAGACTCCTTTTTGGTCTCTCTGAACTTTATCCTGTACTGTTCAGTGGTTAAGCCATAACCATCCAGGAGTGCATTCTTAAGAACTTGGAAATTATTGGCATCATTTTCTTTCACAGTAAGGAGCCTATCCCTACCTTTTCCACTAAATGATAGCCATAGGATAGCAGCCCACTGCCTTTGAGGGACATCCTGTACAACACAGGCCCTCTCAAGTGCAGCAAACCACTTGTTAATGTCATCCCCCTCCTTATAAGGGGGAACTATCTTGTGCAGATTCCTGGAATCATGCTCTTTTGCAGGATGACTATGGGGAATACTGCTGCTGCCACCATGGGTATCTAAACCCAACTTCTGTCTTTCCTTCTCTAATTCAAAAGACTGTCTATCCAAATCCAGCTGTTGCTTCTTAAGCTTCAGTCTGGTTTGTTCCACCCTCAACTTATTGAGTTCCCTCTCTAACATTCTGTCATGTTGGTGGGAGGGACATTTCTAGAAACTGAGCTATGATGGGAATGAACAGAAGGAGACCTGTCCCTTACAGAAGCCAACTTAACAGCTTGGTTTACAGAAACATTACTACCAGTATGGTGAGAATAAATGCTTTTGCTATGATGTGAGACAACACTATTTCTATGGTGTGGCTCATCATCATTACCATCTATGCTAGATTGTCTAGTAATGGGCAGGCTAGGAAGTTTCTTTCCTGAATCTTTTCCTGGGGGAGTCCCTGAATCTGATTGGGACGTCAGAGACTCCTGCTGATAGGCTCCTTCAGGTGTTAGTAGCCTTTCCTCTCTCCTAGGTAGCCAAACCCTCTTTTCTGGCTATTTAGGGTCTCTGTCTCTGGGGAAACTTTAGATAACGAATGCATGAGCTCAGCCGAGTTCCTCTGCATCTCTCTCTTCACCTTCTGATAAGGAAACGACCGCTGACCGCGCTGGAAGCCTGCAAACCTGCAACATAGTAGCAAAGACGACTACTGCAACTCTGTAACGCTGATCCTGCCGCCTTCTCGACTGTTTTCCTGCTTGTGCATGCTGTGGGGGTAGCCTGCCTCCTCTCTGCACCAGAAGCTCCGAAGAAATCTCCCGTGGGTCGACGGAATCTTCCCCCTGCAACCGCAGGCACCAAAAAACTGCATTACCGGTCCCTTGGGTCTCCTCTCAGCACGACGAGCGAGGTCCCTCGAATCCAGCGACACTGTCCAAGTGACCCTCACAGTCCAGTGACTCTTCAGCCCAAGTTTGGTGGAGGTAAGTCCTTGCCTCACCTCGCTGGGCTGCATTGCTGGGAACCGCGACTTTGCAGCTACTCCGGCCCCTGTGCACTTCCGGCGGAAATCCTTCGTGCACAGCCAAGCCTGGGTCCACGGCACTCTAACCTGCATTGCACAACTTTCTAAGTTGGTCTCCGGCGACGTGGGACTCCTTTGTGCAACTTCGGCGAGCACCGTTTCATGCATCCTTGTAGTGCCTGTTTCTGGCACTTGTCCGGGTGCTACCTGCTTCAGTGAGAGCTCTTTGTCTTGCTCGACGTCCCCTCTCTCTTCAGGTCCAATTTGCGACCTCCTGGTCCCTCCTGGGCCCCAGCAGCGTCCAAAAACGCTAAACGCTCGATTTGCATGTAGCAAGGCTTGTTGGCGTCCTTCCGGCGAGAAAACACTTCTGCACGACTCTCCAAGGCAAGACGGATCCGTCCACCAAAGGGGAAGTCTCTAGCCCTTTTCGTTCCTGCAGAAACCTCAGCTTCTTCTGTCCAGTCGAAGCTTCTTTGCACCCGCAGCTGGCATTTCCTGGGCATCTGCCCATCTCCGACTTGCTTGTGACTTTTGGACTTGGTCCCCTTGTTCCACATGTACCCTAGATTGGAAATCCACAGTTGTTGCATTGCTGGTTTGTGTCTTTCCTGCATTATTCCTCTAACACGACTATTCTGTCCTTAGGGGTACTTTAGTGCACTTTGCACTCACTTTTCAGGGTCTTGGGGAGGGTTATTTTTCTAACTCTCACTATTTTCTAATAGTCCCAGCGACCCTCTACAAGGTCACATAGGTTTGGGGTCCATTCGTGGTTCGCATTCCACTTTTGGAGTATATGGTTTGTGTTGCCCCTATCCCTATGTTTCCCCATTGCATCCTATTGTAACTATACATTGTTTGCACTGTTTTCTAAGACTATACTGCATATTTTTGCTATTGTGTATATATATCTTGTGTATATTTCCTATCCTCTCACTGAGGGTACACTCTAAGATACTTTGGCATATTGTCATTAAAAATAAAGTACCTTTATTTTTAGTATAACTGTGTATTGTGTTTTCTTATGATATTGTGCATATGACACTAAGTGGTACTGTAGTAGCTTCACACGTCTCCTAGTTCAGCCTAAGCTGCTCTGCTAAGCTACCATTATCTATCAGCCTAAGCTGCTAGACACCCTATACACTAATAAGAGATAACTGGGCCTGGTGCAAGGTGCAAGTACCCCTTGGTACTCACTACAAGCCAGTCCAGCCTCCTACATTGGTTGTGCAGTGGTGGGATAAGTGCTTGAGACTACTTACCACTCTTGTCATTGTACTTTTCATAAGAGAAAAATATACAAAACAAGGTCAGTGTATATACACATAGCCAAAAAGTTTTGCATTTCCTCTTTTCACTCTTTTCTAAGTGCTGAAAAGTACTCCTAAACTTTCAAAAAGTTCTTAAAAGTTTAAAAAGTTTTTTTCTGTCTTTCCAAAAAGTTCTGAAAACTTTTGTCTCTTTTTCTATCACTTTAACTCTCTCTAAAAAATGTCTGGCACAGGCCAAAGTGTTGATCTGTCCAAACTTGCATATGACAACCTTAGCTGGAAAGGAGCAAGGAGTCTCTGCATAGAGAGAGGTTTGAGTGTAGGGAAGAATCCTTCCTTAGAACTGTTAATTAATATGCTTAGAGTACAGGATAAGGCCATGAGTGCCAAATCTGGTGAAAAAGTAGCTAATGGTTCTCAATCTGATCCAGGGACTCCCCCAGGAAAAGGTTCAGGAAAGAAACTTCTCAGCCTGCCCATTACTAGACAGTCTAGCATAGTTGGTACAGAGGTTGAATCACACCATACTGATGGTGTGCTCTCACATTATACTGGTAGCCAAGCTGTTAGGGTGCCCTCTGTAAGGGACAGGTCTCCTTCTGTTCATTCCCATCATACCTCTGTATCTAGAAATGTCCCTCCCACCCACCCTGATGACAGATTGTTAGAAAGGGAGCTCAATAGATTGAGAGTGGAACAAACCAGACTGAAGCTCAAGAAGCAACAGCTGGATTTGGATAGACAGTCTTTAGAATTAGAGAAGGAAAGACAGAAGTTGGGTTTAGATACCCATGGTGGCAGCAGCAGTATTCCCCATAGTCATCCTGCAAAAGAGCATGATTCCAGGAATCTGCACAAGATAGTTCCCCCTTATAAGGAGGGGGATGACATTAACAAGTGGTTTGCTGCACTTGAGAGGGCCTGTGCTGTACAGGATTTCAACCAAAAGCAGTGGGCTGCTATCCTATGGCTATCATTTAGTGGAAAAGGTAGGGATAGGCTCCTTACTGTAAAAGAAAATGATGCCAATAATTTCCAAGTTCTTAAGAATGCACTCCTGGATGGTTATGGCTTAACCACTGAACAGTACAGGATAAAGTTCAGAGAGACCAAAAAGGAGTCTTCACAAGACTGGGTTGATTTCATTGACCAGGCAGTGAAGGCCTTGGAGGGGTGGTTACATGGCAGTAAAGTTACTGATTATGACAGCCTGTATAACTTGATCCTGAGAGAGCATATTCTTAATAATTGTGTGTCTGATTTGTTGCACCAGTACTTGGTGGACTCTGATCTGACCTCTCCCCAAGAATTGGGAAAGAAGGCAGACAAATGGGTCAGAACAAGAGTGAACAGAAAAGTTCATACAGGGGGTGACAAAGATGGCAACAAAAAGAAGGATGGTAAGTCTTCTGACAAGGGTGGGGACAAATCTAAAAATGAGTCTTCATCAGGCCCACAAAAACACTCTGGTGGGGGTGGTGGGTCCAAATCCTCCTTTAATCAGAACAAGGAAAAGAAACCATGGTGCTATTTATGTAAAATAAAAGGCCATTGGACAACAGATCCCAGTTGTCCAAAGAAAGGCACCACAGCTCCTACCACTACAACCCCTACTGCTACACCTAGTGTCCCTACTAATAGCAGTGGTGGTGGGAGCAAACCTACTAATAGCCAATCCAAGGGAGTAGCTGGGCTCACTTTTGGTAATTTAGTTGGGGTTGGTCTGATTAGGGAGACCACAGAGGCTACTTTAGTCTCTGAAGGGGCGATTGATTTAGCCACTTTGGTTGCTTGCCCCCATAACTTGGAGAAGTACAAGCAACTAACCCTAATAAATGGTGTTGAGGTCCAGGCCTACAGGGACACAGGTGCCAGTGTCACAATGGTGATTGAGAAACTGGTGCACCCTGAACAACACATACTTGGACACCAGTACCAAGTAACCGATGCTCACAACATAACACAAAGCCACCCCATGGCTGTTGTAAATCTCAACTGGGGGGGGGTAACTGGTCCAAAGAAAGTTGTGGTAGCTTCAGATTTACCTGTAGACTGTCTATTAGGGAATGATTTGGAGACATCAGCTTGGTCAGATGTGGAGTTGGAGGCCCATGCAGCAATGCTGGGCATCCCAGGGCATATTTTTGCTTTGACAAGGGCTCAGGCCAAAAAGCAAAAAGGACAGGGAAGCTTGGATCCTGGAACAATGGACCAAGTGCTCCCTAAAGCTAGGGCTAGTAGAAGCAAACCACTTCCTACTATCCCTCCCTCTACAGTGGATTCTACTTCTGAGGAAGAAGAATTCCCTCCCTGTGCAGAACCTACACCAGAGGAGCTGGAAGCAGACACTGCTGAGCTTTTGGGTGAAGGGGGGCCTGCCAGGGAGGAGCTGAGTGTGGCACAGCAAACCTGTCCCACATTAGAGGGTCTCAGACAGCAAGCTGTCAAACAGGCTAATGGGGATGTCAGTGACTCTCACAGAGTTTACTGGGAGGACAACCTCTTGTACACTGAGCATAGGGATCCTAAACCTGGAGCTGCCAGGAGATTAGTGATTCCTCAGGAGTACAGAAAGTTCCTCCTAACACTGGCACATGACATTCCCTTAGCTGGGCACCTGGGTCAAATGAAAACTTGGGACAGATTGGTACCATTGTTTCATTGGCCTAGGATGTCTGAGGACACAAAGGAATTTTGTAAGTCCTGTGAAACCTGTCAAGCCAGTGGCTAGACAGGTGGCACTCCAAAGGCACCCCTTATCCCACTGCCTGTGGTTGGGGTTCCCTTTGAAAGGGTAGGGGTTGACATAGTTGGCCCCCTTGACCCTCCTACTGCTTCAGGCAATAGGTTTATCTTAGTGGTAGTGGACCATGCCACAAGATATCCTGAAGCTATTCCTTTAAGGACCACTACAGCTCCTGCAGTGGCAAAGGCCCTCCTGGGAATATTTTCCAGGGTGGGCTTCCCAAAGGAAGTAGTATCAGACAGAGGAAGCAATTTCATGTCTGCATACTTAAAGGCCATGTGGAAGGAGTGTGGTGTAACTTACAAGTTCACAACACCCTATCATCCACAAACAAATGGACTGGTGGAGAGATTTAATAAAACTCTCAAAGGCATGATTATGGGACTCCCTGAAAAACTCCGCAGGAGATGGGATATCCTTCTACCATGCCTCCTTTTTGCCTACAGGGAGGTACCCCAGAAAGGAGTGGGCTTCAGCCCCTTTGAACTTCTTTTTGGACACCCTGTTAGGGGTCCACTCACACTTGTAAAGGAGGGTTGGGAACAACCTTTAAAAGCTCCTAAGCAGGATATTGTGGATTATGTACTTGGCCTCAGATCAAGGATGGCTGAGTACATGAAAAAGGCCAGTAAAAACCTTCAGGCCAGCCAAGAGCTCCAGAAGCAATGGCATGATCAGAAGGCTGTTTTGGTTCAGTACCAACCAGGGCAGAAAGTGTGGGTCTTGGAGCCTGTGGCCCCAAGAGCACTCCAAGATAAATGGAGTGGACCCCACACAATTGTTGAAAAGAAGGGTGAAGTCACCTACTTGGTTGACTTAGGCACTGCCAGGAGTCCCCTTAGGGTGCTCCATGTCAACCGCCTGAAACCCTACTATGACAGGGCTGATCTCACCCTGCTCATGGCAACAGATGAGGGACAGGAAGAAGACAGTGATCCTCTACCTGATCTCTTCTCTTCCACAGAACAAGATGCTCTTGTGGAAGGTGTAGTTTTGGCTGATTGTCTTACTGCTGAGCAGAAAGATAATTGCATAAATCTCCTAGGACAATTTTCAGAACTCTTCTCTACTGTGCCAGGCACCACTTCTTGGTGTGAGCACACTATAGATACTGGAGACAGTTTACCTGTCAAAAGTAAGATCTATAGGCAGCCTGACCATGTCAGGGACTGCATAAAGCAAGAAGTTCAGAAAATGTTGGAACTAGGAATGGTTGAGCACTCTGACAGTCCATGGGCTTCTCCTGTGGTACTGGTACCAAAACCCAATTCTAAAGATGGAAAGAAGGAAATGCGGTTTTGTGTAGACTATAGAGGTCTCAACTTGGTAACCAAAACTGATGCTCACCCTATACCCAGGGCAGATGAGCTTATAGATACACTGGCATCTGCCAAGTATCTAAGCACTTTTGATTTGACTGCAGGGTATTGGCAGATCAAATTGTCAGAAGATGCTAAACCTAAGACTGCATTTTCTACCATTGGAGGGCATTACCAGTTTACTGTAATGCCTTTTGGTTTGAAAAATGCACCTGCCACTTTTCAGAGGTTGGTGAACACAGTCCTGCAAGGGCTGGAAGCTTTCAGTGCAGCATATTTGGACGATATAGCTGTCTTTAGCTCCAGCTGGGATGATCACCTGGTCCACCTATGGAAAGTATTGGAGGCTCTGCAAAAGGCAGGCCTCACTATCAAGGCTTCAAAGTGCCAGATAGGGCAGGGTAAGGTGGTTTATCTGGGACACCTTGTTGGTGGGGAACAGATTGCACCACTTCAGGGGAAAATCCAAACTATTATTGATTGGGTTCCCCCTACCACTCAGACTCAGGTGAGAGCCTTCCTAGGCCTCACTGGGTATTACAGGAGGTTCATTAAGAACTATGGCTCCATTGCAGCCCCTCTTAATGACCTCACATCCAAGAAAATGCCTAAAAAGGTATTATGGACAGCAAGCTGTCAGAAAGCTTTTGAGGAGCTGAAGCAGGCCATGTGCTCTGCACCTGTCCTGAAAAGCCCTTGTTACTCTAAAAAATTCTATGTCCAAACTGATGCATCTGAATTAGGAGTAGGGGCAGTCCTATCACAACTTAATTCTGAGGGCCAGGATCAACCTGTTGCTTTTATTAGTAGGAGGTTGACCCCTAGAGAAAAGCGTTGGTCTGCCATTGAGAGGGAGGCCTTTGCTGTGGTCTGGGCTCTGAAAAAGTTGAGGCCATACCTGTTTGGCACTCACTTCATTGTTCAGACAGACCACAAACCTCTACTTTGGCTAAAACAAATGAAAGGTGAAAATCCTAAATTGTTGAGGTGGTCCATATCCCTACAGGGAATGGACTATACAGTGGAACATAGACCTGGGAGTAGCCACTCCAATGCAGATGGACTCTCCAGATATTTCCACTTAAACAATGAAGACTCATCAGGTAATGGCTAGTCTTATTGTCCTTCGTTTGGGGGGGGGTTGTGTAGGAAAGTACCATCTTGCCTGGCATGTTACCCCCATTTTTCACTGTATATATGTTGTTTTAGTTGTATGTGTCACTGGGACCCTGGTAACCCAGGGCCCCAGTGCTCATAAGTGTGCCTGAATGTGTTACCTGTGTAGTGACTAACTGTCTCACTGAGGCTCTGCTAATCAGAACCTCAGTGGTTATGCTCTCTCATTTCTTTCCAAATTGTCACTGACAGGCTAGTGACCATTTTTACCAATTTACATTGGCTTACTGGAACACCCTTATAATTCCCTAGTATATGGTACTGAGGTACCCAGGGTATTGGGGTTCCAGGAGATCCCTATGGGCTGCAGCATTTCTTTTGCCACCCATAGGGAGCTCTGACAATTCTTACACAGGCCTGCCACTGCAGCCTGAGTGAAATAACGTCCACATTATTTCACAGCCATTTTACACTGCACTTAAGTAACTTATAAGTCACCTATATGTCTAACCTTTACCTGGTAAAGGTTAGGTGCAAAGTTACTTAGTGTGAGGGCACCCTGGCACTAGCCAAGGTGCCCCCACATTGTTCAGAGCCAATTCACTGAACTTTGTGAGTGCGGGGACACCATTACACGCGTGCACTACATATAGGTCACTACCTATATGTAGCTTCACCATGGTAACTCCGAATATGGCCATGTAACATGTCTATGATCATGGAATTGCCCCCTCTATGCCATCCTGGCATTGTTGGTACAATTCCATGATCCCAGTGGTCTGTAGCACAGACCCTGGTACTGCCAGACTGCCCTTCCTGGGGTTTCACTGCAGCTGCTGCTGCTGCCAACCCCTCAGACAGACAGCTGCCCTCCTGGGGTCCAGCCAGGCCTGGCCCAGGATGGCAGAACAAAGAACTTCCTCTGAGAGAGGGTGTGACACCCTCTCCCTTTGGAAAATGGTGTGAAGGCAGGGGAGGAGTAGCCTCCCCCAGCCTCTGGAAATGCTTTGTTGGGCACAGATGTGCCCAATTCTGCATAAGCCAGTCTACACCGGTTCAGGGACCCCTTAGCCCCTGCTCTGGCGCGAAACTGGACAAAGGAAAGGGGAGTGACCACTCCCCTGACCTGCACCTCCCCTGGGAGGTGTCCAGAGCTCCTCCAGTGTGCTCCAGACCTCTGCCATCTTGGAAACAGAGGTGCTGCTGGCACACTGGACTGCTCTGAGTGGCTGTAGGAGGCTGGACTGGCTTGTAGTGAGTACCAAGGGGTACTTGCACCTTGCACCAGGCCCAGTTATCCCTTATTAGTGTATAGGGTGTCTAGCAGCTTAGGCTGATAGATAATGGTAGCTTAGCAGAGCAGCTTAGGCTGAACTAGGAGACGTGTGAAGCTACTACAGTACCACTTAGTGTCATATGCACAATATCATAAGAAAACACAATACACAGTTATACTAAAAATAAAGGTACTTTATTTTTATGACAATATGCCAAAGTATCTTAGAGTGTCCCCTCAGTGAGAGGATAGGAAATATACACAAGATATATATACACAATAGCAAAAATATGCAGTATAGTCTTAGAAAACAGTGCAAACAATGTATAGTTACAATAGGATGCAATGGGGAAACATAGGGATAGGGGCAACACAAACCATATACTCCAGAAGTGGAATGCGAACCACGAATGGACCCCAAACCTATTGTGGAACCCTTGTTCCACAGGTACCCTCGACTGGAAATCCATCGTTGTTGCATTGCTGGTTTGTGTCTTTCCTGCAGAATTCCCCTATCACGACTTCTGTGTCCTGTGGGGAACTTTAGTGCACTTTGCACTCACTTTTCAGGGTCTTGGGGTGGGCTATTTTTCTAACCCTTACTATTTTCTAATAGTCCCAGCGACCCTCTACAAGGTCACATAGGTTAGGGGTCCATTCGTGGTTCGCATTCCACTTTTGGAGTATATGGTTTGTGTTGCCCCTATCCCTATGTGTCTCCATTGCATCCTATTGTAACTATACATTGTTTGCACTGTTTTCTAATACTATTACTGCATATTTTGGTATTGTGTATATATATCTTGTGTATATTTCCTATCCTCTCACCGAGGGTACACTCTGAGATACTTTGGCATATTGTCATAAAAATAAAGTACCTTTATTTTTAGTATATCTGTGTATTGTGTTTTCTTATGATATTGTACATATGACACTAAGTGGTACTGTAGGAGCTTCACTCGTCTCCTAGTTCAGCCTAAGCTGCTCTGCTAAGCTACCATTATCTATCAGCCTAAGCTGTTAGACACCCTATACACTAATAAGGGATACCTGGGCCTGGTGTAAGGTGTAAGTACTCCTTGGTACTCACTACAAGCCAGTCCAGCCTCCTACATTGGTTGTGCAGTGGTGGGATAAGTGCTTTGTAACTACTTACCACTTTGTCATTGTACTTTTCATAAGAGAAAAATATACAAAACAAGTTCAGTGTATGTACACCTAACCAAAAAGTTTTGCATTTCTTTTCTCACTTCTTTTCTAAAGTGCTGAAAAGTACCTCTAACTTTCTAAAAAGTTCTTTAAAAGTTTAAAAAGTTTTTTTCTGTCTTTCCAAAAGTTCTGAAAAACTTTGTTCTCACTTTTTCTATCACTTAAACACTTTCTATAAATGTCTGGCACAGGCCAAACTGTTGATCCGTCCAAACTTGCTTATGATCACCTTAGGTGGAAAGGAGCAAGGAGTCTCTGCATAGAAAGAGGTTTAAGTGTAGGGAATAATCCCCCTAGAGAACGGTTAGTGAATATGCTTGTTGAACAGGATAAGGCCAGAGCTGGCACTACTGTTGAAAAGTTAGCTGATGGTTCCCAATCTGATTCTGGGGCGCCCCTAGCAAAAGAGGTGGGAGGGAAACTTCCAAGCCTGCCGCCTAGCAAGCCACCTAGCATAGCTGGTACTGGTGTAGAGTCACACCATACTGATAGTGTTGTCTCACATCACAGTAAGAGTATCCCTTCTCATCATAGTAGAAGTGTTGTTTCTGTTAGTCAAGCTATTAGGGTGCCATCTGTTAGGGCCAGGTCTCCTTCTGTTCATTCTCACCACACTTCTGTTTCTAGACATATTCCTCCCACCCACCCTGATGACAGAGTGTTAGAAAGGGAGCTCAATAGATTGAGAGTGGAGGAATCCAGGCTGAAGCTCCAGAAGCAACAGCTAGATTTAGATAGACAGTCCTTAGAAATTGAGAGAGAAAGACAAAAAAGTGGGTTTGTAACCCATGGTGGCAGCAGCAGTATTCCCCATAGTCATCCTGCAAAAGAGCATGATTCTAGGAATCTGCACAAGATAGTTCCCCCTTATAAGGAGGGGGGTGACATTAACAAGTGGTTTGCTGCTCTTGAGAGGGCCTGTGTTGTACAGGATGTCCCTCAAAGGCAGTGGGCTGCTATCCTATGGCTATCATTTAGTGGAAAGGGTAGGAATAGGCTCCTTACTGTGAAAGAAAGTGATGCCAATAATTTTACAGTTCTTAAGAATGCACTCCTGGATGGTTATGGCTTAACCACTGAACAGTACAGGATGAAGTTCAGAGAGACCAAAAAGGAGTCTTCACAAGACTGGGTTGATTTTGTTGACCATTCATGAAGGCTTTGGAGGGGTGGTTACATGGCAGTAAAGTTACTGATTATGAAAGCCTGTATAACTTGATCCTGAGAGAGCATATTCTTAATAATTGTGTGTCTGATTTGTTGCACCAGTACTTGGTGGACTCTGGTCTGACCTCTCCCCAAGAATTGGGAAAGGGGACAGACAAATGGGTCAGAACAAGGGTGAACAGAAATGTTCATACATGGGGTGACAAAGATGGCAATAAGAAGAAGGATGGTAAGTCTTCTGACAAGGGTGGGGACAAATCTAAAAATGAGTCTTCATCAGGCCCACAAAAACACTCTGGTGGGGGTGGTGGGCCCAAATCCTCTTCTAATCAAAACAAAGAAAAGAAACCATGGTTCTATTTATGTAAAATAAAAGGCCATTGGACAACAGATCCCAGTTGTCCAAAGAAAAGCACCAAGCCGCCTACCACTACAACCCCTACTGCTACACCTAGTGTCCCTACTAATAGCAGTGGTGGTGGGAGCAAACCTACTAATAGCCAATCCAAGGGAGTAGCTGGGGTTACTTTTGGTAACTTAGTTGGGGTTGGTCTGATTAGGGAGACCACAGAGGCTGTGTTAGTCTCTGAAGGGGCTATTGATTTAGCCACCCTGGTTGCTTGTCCCCTTAACATGGATAAGTACAAGCAACTACCCCTAATAAATGGTGTTGAGGTTCAGGCCTACAGGGACACAGGTGCCAGTGTTACAATGGTAATAGAGAAATTGGTCCACCCTGAACAACACCTACTTGGTCACCAGTACCAAGTAACCGATGCTCATAACAACACCCTTAGCCACCCCATGGCTGTTGTGAATCTCAACTGGGGGGGGTTACTGGCCCAAAGAAAGTTGTGGTTGCCTCAGATTTACCTGTAGACTGTCTATTAGGAAATGATTTAGAGACATCAGCTTGGGCAGAAGTGGAGTTGGAGGCTCATGCAGCAATGCTGGGCATTCCAGGGCATATTTTTGCTTTGACCAGGGCTCAGGCCAAAAAGCAAAAAGGACAGGGTGACTTGGATCCTGGAAGAATGGACCAAGTGCTCCCTAAAGCTAGGGTTAGCAAAGGTAAATCACTACCTACTAACCCTAGAAGAATTTCCACCCTGTGCAGAACCTACACCAGAGGAGCTGGAAGCAGACACTGCTGAGCTTTTGGGTGAAGGGGGGCCTGCCAGGGAGGAGCTGAGTGTGGCACAGCAGACCTGTCCCACACTAGAGGGTCTAAGACAGCAAGCTGTCAAACAAGCAAATGGGGATGTCAGTGACTCTTACAGAGTTTACTGGGAGGACAATCTTCTGTACACTGAAGCAAGGGATCCAAAACCTGGAGCTGCCAGGAGATTGGTGATTCCTCAGGAGTACAGTAAGTTCCTCCTAACTCTTGCTCACGACATTCCCTTAGCTGGACATTTGGGGCAAATGAAAACCTGGGACAGGCTTGTTCCCTTGTTTCATTGGCCTAGAATGTCAGAGGACACAAAGGAATTTTGTAAGTCCTGTGAATCCTGTCAAGCCAGTGGCAAGACAGGTGGCACTCCAAAGGCACCCCTTATTCCACTGCCTGTGGTTGGGGTTCCCTTTGAAAGGGTAGGGGTTGACATAGTTGGCCCCCCTGAAGTACTGGGTTTTTCAGAACCCAGTGGTGCCAGGGAACACACCCTAAGACTTCGAGTCCTTCCTGTTTCAGACTACAGAAACACAGAGTCTTCTTGGTGAAGTCAAATATCTTGTTTATTGGCTGCAGCCAGTAACAGGTATCCTAGAAGTACAACACAGTGTATATTCTCAGGAGACTGCTCCCTTTGCAAAGCTAACCTTCTCTTTTATACAAAATATTATGCTTTGGGCAAACATTCCTTATTTTTCAGTTGACCATTCACATGTTTTCACTACAAAGAAATAGCAGGTTTATGATGACAAGCCCATATTTCAGTTTGTCCAGCCCTCAATCAATTACCCGGAAAGGCTTAGTACTTTCCTCAGATATCGACGGACCCCCAATAAAAACGGGCACCTCCTCCTTGTAAAGCAAGTCATAAAGAAAGAAACAGGGACAGGTGTGTGTAAGATTAGGCATGGTTTGTGTGTGATGAAAGGTTTATGATGTGTTGTGCCTTGATACTAATCTCATTCGGCCACTGGGAAAGAAACTGGCCGAACAGGTTTGGCTTCAGGCAGTGGAGTCAGCTTGCCCAGGTCACAGAGGAGTCAGCAAAGGTGTACGTGTCCTTCAGACTCGTTTTCAGCATTAGACATTGGCCTATGTGAGGGCAATCACAAAATGGCTGTCGTTTAAATGGAACACGAGGGTTCAGGACGAAAACACTGATATTCGGGTGATTTCGTTACCCGAATATGAATACAATGCTTGTGCATACTATTCTAATCATTCCCGGTCTGCTGATACCAAAATCGTTGTGATACGACGATGTTTATAACACGGGTCCAGAATTTTCAGTACCACAGACCCTCCTTTTGCCCTTATATAAGCAATAACCTATACTCACGCTAATCTGAGTCCAGGTCTATATTCATAAAGTCGTTGAGATGTTGCTGTAGCATCATCCTATTACTTAGCTCGTCCCTTGATACAGGTTTCCTTACACACAATGTAGCACAGAGGCCACATATTGCAGGAGCACACTGTACACACAGACAGGACAGGAAAAGAATGGCTAAGATCATCCCAATGACTATCAGAGTCTTCCATCCCCAGGCGGATATCAGCTCCCAGAACCACCCCATCAATGACCAATCTTCTTTATCCACGTGAATAGACTCGGAGATGTTATGCAGTTTGGAAATGGCCTGGTAGACTGTCGGAGCGTTATCTGGGATGAAAACACAGCAACTTGATTGGATCGCTTTACATACCCCACCTCGGTCTGCAAGTATGACGTCTAATGCGACCCTGTTCTGAAGAGTCATAAGGCGATCCGACTGGAGCTCAGCAGTCAAATTACCAAGGGCACCGGTGGTTTCAACTACCGTGGATTCAACCACCCTTGTCAATTGCCTTATGTTCCTGCTGTTAACCATAGGGCCCCAAAACGGCAGAAAACCCTTTGCGAAATCTCCAAATTCTTGTCCTGTAGTGTCTTCTTTACTTATGACACCTCGAACTATCCTTGTCTTATGGTAATCTGCCGCTGCCGTGTAGGTGGGAGGTAACAGGAATGAAACAAAACATGTGCCTGAGAAGTCAGGAGGCAACCATGTATAGGCTCTATTATGGCAGATGAAATAGGTACCCTTAGCTGCTTAGAACGAAGGAGAAGTCTGAGACGCAAAAACATATGTTTCAGTGCAGATACTTTTCCCTAACTGAGCTCTGGGATTCTTGCCATTACCTTGCAGACATAGGTGACCCTGATGGGGTACAATCCAAATCGGGGAGGATCTCTTTGCTCGCTGGTTCCCACTCAGAGTAAATCCATATCCTGTTATGTTCCATCCAATATATGCTAGTGTCTCATCTCTCGGGATAGTCTCATAGGAAATATCTTCCCTAATCATATCTACTATACCCTTAGCTAGAGCACTATTCTTAGGATTATCTTTCACAGAACGTAGGGGGTTGGCTTCATACGCGTATATGAACACCGTTCTATATGCCCATACAGAACCATTATGGCTGAAAGGCAGGACCAGATAAGGGATACCTTTATCAGTAGTATGAGGCATAAGACCACACACCCAACAGTTAGTTGTGTTCACTACTAATTGGTGTTGGTGTAGAAGCTGAATGAATGAATTGTTGACAAATTCTAATCTTCTGGCAGACTCGTGTTCAGGCAGGGGGTGAAAAGAATGCGAGGAAACAGTAGAAGGAGGTATGGGCTGTGTAATGGGTGCAAATGTCACTTGAAAAGAGAATAAAACATATCTTATTAAAAACGTCATTACACTAAGCAACATGAAAATACATAATATCAAAAATCGTTTCTTTGTCATTATTATACCCATTCTGGCTTTAAAGTCCATCTGTCTGGCAGGTCTCTCATTCTTGAAAAACTCCATCCTCTCTAATTGCTGCTCGTGGTGGTAGGGTGTTCTATGCTAGGGAATGCTTCTGTCAGTCCAGGGCAACTCCCTTAGACCGACTAGAACTGTCGACCTAACGTCTTCAGCGGCACTCCAAAGACTTGGGCAACCACGACCCTACAGCTGAACCCGGATGGCGGTTCGAAAAGAAAAAAACAAAAATAAGAAAGTTTCTCAGATGAGAGAGCCGCACTTTCAAAAAATAGCAAAGGAACGGGAAAAACATTATTTGTCCTTAGTTCTTGGTCTCAAATTATACCGGCTTTTTCCAGGTACTGTCTGGTTCTGGAACAAGAGTTCAGGCTCTGTAGTGTTCAATCGAATTGACGGTGGCACAGCTTCTTGCAAATTATTGTCACTTTCTTGTTCAGAAATTGTTCCTTTTACACGTGCATCGCTAAATGGCAAAAAACGAGGCACAGTCTCAGTCTCAGAGTCAGCGATCCCCTCCTGGACCCACCGGTCGTACGGTAGAGGAAAAGGGACCTTCTTGCAGTGTACGCCGTGGATCCAGTTCTTTTCCCTTCCACTCGAACAGCTGATCTTGTTGAGAGAAGGACGAGGTAGGGGCCGGTCCAACGGGGCTGGTCATTCTTTGTCCGCTGGAAGTTCTTGACCAGTACCCATGATCCAGGATCGATAAGATGTCCTGGAGCTTCAGAGACCTGAGGCAGAATATTGTGAACCTGTTGGTGTAGAACACGCAATTTAGCCGTCAATTCATACAAATAATCAAGCAGTACAGGGTGTTCGATCTCACTGAATTTTGTTGGTCTTGGCACTCCCCATATGTTGGCCGGGCGGCCAAACACAATTTCATATGGACTAAGTCCCACTCGCGAATGCACAGTCATTCTTGTTGCTAGGAGTGCTAGAGGCAGAGCGTCAGGCCATTTAAGACCAGAGCTCGCTTATATCTTTGCCAACTTCAGTTTTAGCGTGCCATTATAGCACTCTACTAGTCCAGCTGATTGGGGGTGATTTGCAGCGTGGAATTTTTGCTGGATACCTAGCCCTTCACATACTTTTTTTATCACTCGACCCACAAATTCACTCCCATTATCACTCCAGACCATTCTCGGCATTCCAAACCTAGGGAAGAATTCTTTGACAAGGGCTTTAGCTGTGGATAAGGCAGTGTTGTCTTTTAAGGGATATGCTTCTACCCATCTTGAAAAAGCACAAACAACAACGAGTACGTATTTCAGATTGTTGCACCTTTCCATGTGGATGAAATCTAGCTGCAAAACCTCAAACGGATACGTTGGAGGCGCAAAATGACCAGCTGGAGTTGGGGTTCCCCTACCAGGATTGTATTTCAGACACACCATGCAATTCTTGACCACATTCTCTGCACATTTAGGAATTCCAGCATTTTGCCATACTGGAGCCAACAACTTACAAATCCCTTTCACACTGATATGGGCCATTCCATGAGCCATTGTCACCACTGCGAGCACATACGCATCGGGTAACAACCATCGCTGATGTTCTGACAAGTCAACCCAACAACCATTTTCATCCAATTTACCCATACTTTCTTTCCACACGCTCAACTCTTTCTCTGAAGCTTCAGCTTGAAGAGACTTCACACCCTCTATCGTATCTTCACATATTCCAACGTCACCAACCCATCTTGCGGGGCCTGCAACATACATTCGATTCATCACATCTTTTGCTGTTTCTTTTGCGATTTCGTCAGCAAATGCATTGCCACGACCGACATCATCAGTAACCTTCTTGTGTGCACTGCATTTCACAATCGCAACTTGTAATGGCAAGGTCAGTGACTCAAGAAGCTCATTCACCAACTGACCATGCTGAATTTTAGTTCCATGCGAAGTCAGGAACCCACGTTCTTTCCACAATCGTCCAAAACTATGGGCCACACCAAACGCATACTGGTTGTCGGTATATATGGTCACTTTCATTCCTTTCGATAACACACACGCTCTCGTAAGTGCAATCAGCTCTGCTGCTTGAGCTGAATTATGTGGTATACGTGCAGCTTCAACAATCGTATGCAAAGTTGTGACAGCATATGCTGCAGTGGTATCACCATTCGGAAGCTTGAAGCATGAACCATCCACCCATAAGGTACCATCACACTCTATAAGAGGAGTATCTTTAAGATCTACTCTCCCTTTCGTTTCTTCTTCTGTCCTAAGAAAACAATCATGTTGTTCAACATCATCTGTTTCTACTGAAATTGACAATAACGTGGCTGGATTCAACGTATTCCACCTCTTTATGTGCACATGACTCGCTAACAGTGTCAACTCCTAACCTGACAATCGAGCACTAGTTAAATGCTGTGTCTTGGTCCTGTTTAACAACGTGTCCACTGCATGTGGAACCATCACAATCAACATATTATTCATCACTAACCCAGCAGACTGTCGAATAGAAACAGCTGCTGCCGCTGTGGCTCTCAAGCAACTCGGCAATGCTTTAGCTACCGGATCCAAAGTCGACGAAAAATATGCACATGGGCGCTGCTTGTCTCCAAAAGACTGTGTCAGCACTGATAATGCACAACCCTCTTTCTCATGGACATACAGTGTAAAGGGCTTACTGTAGTTGGGGGTACCCAACACAGGAGCCGAACACAATGCATTACGCAATTCGGAAAAACTTTTCTGACAATCTTCAGACCACGGAACGGGATTCGGTGTATCTTTAAAGGTCAATGCTACCAAAGGTTTGGCCAGCAAAGAAAAATTCGGTATCCATTGTCTGCAGTATGATGTAATGCCCAAGAAAGCACGTACTTCTCTCTGTGTCCTTGGCACACTCAATTTTGCAATTGCCTGAATTCTTTCTGAGGTCAGTTTCCTTCCCTCCTTCGATAAGAGATGACCTAAGTAGGTCACTTCTTGTCGACAATATTGCAGTTTTGAAAGGGACACTTTGTGATGTAAATCAGACAAATGACGCAACAACAACAAGGTGGCTTCTTTACAAATCTCTTCAGTATCTGTAGCGACTAGCAAATCATCAATGTACTGAATAAGGGTAGCGCCGTCAGGTAAAACAATTGCATCAAGCTGTGTTTTTAAAGCCTGACTATATATTGATGGACTTTCACAGTAGCCTTGTGGAGCGCGTTTGAAGCGGAAACTTCGGCCTCCTAAACTGAATCCAAAAATATCCCTGCTCTCCTCTGCAATCGGGATGCTGAAGAAAGCATTCTTTAAGTCAATCACCGAGAACCAGGTGGCGGAAGCTGGAATCATAGTCAATATGGCAGTGATATCAGGAACAACTGGAAACTGTGGCACAACTATTTTATTTACCTCTCTAAGATCAATCACGAGCCTGTAAACAGGTGGCTTAGAGGGGTCAGTACGTTTCAAAACAGGCAGAACAGGACTATTACAAACGTTGCCTCTTGTCTCTTCAATTACATCTTTTTCAATTAAATCATAAATGATCGCTAGCAACGCCTTTTCACCTTCACTAGAGATCTTGTATTGTTGAATGCGTGGTAATTTAACATTGGCTTTCAATGTCACAACATAAGGCGGTATTTCCAACAGACCCACGTCATTAGGACCAGTAGCCCAAATGGTATCAGGAAGAAACGACAATTCGGTCGGAAGTTTATCCTTCGACAAATACATTGGAGAGACCACTTTCCTACCCAGTGTAAGTTGTACTCCCGAAGGAGAACAATATAATGTTGCATACAATCTTTTCAACAAATCCAATCCTAACAAGTTTTCACCACAACCTGTCGTCAGAATAAGGGGTGCTTCCAATTCACAAGGTCCAACAGAAAGGGATATAGGACTAGAAATCGGGTTCCTAACCGGGGTGCCAGAAAAACCTACTGAAACATTCATCTCGCCAGCAAAGGTGCGCCAGGGAGTTTTGAGTGCATAATAGAACTCTTTGTAGCACCAGTATCCAACAGAAAAGGCTCCGACACACCTGATGTAATCACCTTAACATAAGGTCCATTCTGATCCACTGGAACTAAAAAAACTCTCTCTCTTCGTCTATGGCTGTCCTAGCAATTATTACCTTCTAAGTTCTCATCTTCTGCATAGTAGTCGTCAGCATAGTACTGAGCCATCCTACCAGACGCGTTATGTAGCTGGTCAAAACTATTCATTGAGTTTTGAGACGGAAAGGAACGCGTGTTCTGGGGGAAACTTCCATGTCCTCTACCTCTAGGAGCTTGATGAACACCTCGACCTTTTGCGCCAGAAGCACCATTCGTACGCTGTAACAAAATAGGACAACTATACTTGAAATGCCCCTCTTCTTTACAATATGAACACTGATTGGGACCTACAGGAACACGTGGTTGAGAAAACTCGAACCTTTGCGAGTTTCTCTGGAACTGTTGAGGTTGCTGATAGTTACTCTGACCACCACGTGGTGGATACGCCTGTTGTAAAAGAACCTTCGTCTTTAATTCTTTAGTTTTCTTGTCTGCTCTATCCTTCTCATCTTTATCCCTATTTTCGTAGTACTGTGCAGTAGCCAATATTTGTGCTGAAGAGGAAACGGCCCAAGAACTCTCTGAATCCTTCAATTTCTTACACAGCTCGGCAAGCAAATTGTGCACAAACTTGTCAACGAACAACCGTTGACCACCTTCTGTACTCATATCTTGACCACTGTGGTCGATAAACGTTTCCTCAAACCTGGTGAAGAAATCAGACACTGTTTCATCTTTCTTCTGCTTACACGCAGACAATTTATCCCAATTCACACGCATCGCAGGCATTAAAGTCTTCATGTAAGTAATAATCCTAGCAGGCAGTTCTGCTACCAAAGGCTCAGGCTTGGCACCACCAACTTGTCTATCATTTGCAGCACTAAAATTAGCCCATGAGTCACCTAACTCTTGTGCATGATCTGTATGGCGAATCAATCCCCACAAAGGCTGTGGAACAACATTCCCAAATAACATGTCTATGTCGGCTAAATTCATAATGCATGAGTCTGCAGTCTGTGATAATTCCTTATAATACCCTGCAGGGTTTTTACGGGGATCAGGCAAAGTCTGCTTAAGGGCTAAAACTTCAGCTCGCTTCCACGGAACATGTACCCAAACACGCTGAAAATGAGCTGGGACAGCATCAATGTGATTAGCATCATCAGCCTCAACAGCGTCCTTCCATACCGGAAGGACTTCTCTCATTGGGTACTGTCGCACCTTTTTTTTAACAGAAGAGTCATGTTGGAACAATGACTGAGAAGGATCCTTATTCCTAAAGGACAACAACGTCGCAACTGCTGTCTCAACATCGGGACCCACAATCGTGCCCTTTGCAAACTCAAACCGTACACGGCACAAATCAGGCGGATTTGTTTCCAAATCATTATCTTCCAATTCCTCACAAAGGAAAGCACACATTTTCTCAAAAACTTATCTTTGTTTTGGTGCTCCCCATTGACGGAAGACATCCATAAGAGACTCTACATCGTATCTTAAAGGGTAAACAACCCATTTACGCGCCATACGGTCAAACATTTCTCTCTCTTAAGAATTAGGCAGTTGACTACGCGACTGTTTACGCTCCGAATCTGGGGTCACATCAGACGACCCAAAGAGAGGAAATATAAGGCTGGCAACAGTATCTGTCATTCTCTGTCGGACAGAAGGAGAAGTTGATGAAAGAACAGGAGGAAAAACAGAGGGAGGCAAGGCAGACGCAGAAGCAGAAGCTGAGGCAGTATCAGGAAGAACACCAGAAGAGGCAGTCGATGTAGTACATAAAGTCGCAGGAGGTACAGATGGAGCAGGTAGCGAAGTTGGCGGCCCTTGAAGGGGCTGCGCCATAGTAGTAGGAGCCAACTGAAGAGGAGCTGGCGGCTGTGGAAGAACCTGAGGCACAATAACCGGAGGTTGCACAGCTAAAGGTTGCGGAGGTGCTGTAGCATTCTGCGCATAAGGGGGTGGCGAACTCAAGAAGTGTGACATTAAAGGATCTTTCTCAAGTTCTTTTGCTGCATCTTGCTGAAGAAGCGGAAGAACTGGATAACATTTATCGGTCACCATTTTACGTTGCCTGTGCAACTGCTCATTCATCTGTTCTTCTTCATCATCTTTAAACTGCATGGCAGCTTGCATTATCGAGATACCCTCTTCCCTCTTATTTCTCTTTGCTAATTTAATTTCCTTCTGTTTGGCTTCCTTATGCCATAGGCGGAAAAAGTCAAACATCGTCGGCCGGGCTTTCTTCTTAAAAAGTTTAACCTCCAGATTATCCAGAATCTCTGTGTCAAAACTACCATATTGGGGCCATTTTAAAACACCATCTTTCCTGGTGTATCGGATCCATACTTCATTATATGTGAGGGGGCCTATGCCATGTTTCACATATAGTTCATAGGTTGGAGTTCCAATCGGAGGAACCGGACACGAGTGTAGGAGGCTGGACTGGCTTGTAGTGAGTACCAAGGGGTACTTGCACCTTGCACCAGGCCCAGTTATCCCTTATTAGTGTATAGGGTGTCTAGCAGCTTAGGCTGATAGATAATGGTAGCTTAGCAGAGCAGCTTAGGCTGAACTAGGAGACGTGTGAAGCTACTACAGTACCACTTAGTGTCATATGCACAATATCATAAGAAAACACAATACACAGTTATACTAAAAATAAAGGTACTTTATTTTTATGACAATATGCCAAAGTATCTTAGAGTGTACCCTCAGGGAGAGGATAGGAAATATACACAAGATATATATACACAATAGCAAAAATATGCAGTATAGTCTTAGAAAACAGTGCAAACAATGTATAGTTACAATAGGATGCAATGGGGACACATAGGGGTAGGGGCAACACAAACCATATACTCCAAAAGTGGAATGCGAACCACGAATGGACCCCAAACCTATGTGACCTTGTAGAGGGTCGCTAGGACTATTAGAAAATAGTGAGAGTTAGAAAAATAACCCTCCCCAAGACCCTGAAAAGTGAGTGCAAAGTGCACTAAAGTTCCCATAATGACAAAGAAGTCGTGTTAGAGGAATAATGCAGGAAAGACAAAAACCAACAATGCAACAATGATGGATTTCCAATCTAGGGTACCTGTGGAAAAAGGGGACCAAGAACAAAAGTCACAAGCAAGTCGGAGATGGGCATATGCCCAGGAAATGCCAGGTGTGGGTGCAAAGAAGCTTCTACTGGACAGAAGAAGCTGAGGTTTCTGCAGGAACGAAAAGGGCTAGAGACTTCCCCTTTGGAGGAAGTATCCCTCTCGCCGTGGAGAGAAGTATTTTCCAGCCGAAAGAACGCCAACAAGCCTTGCTAGCTGCAAATCATGCGGTTAGCGTTTTTGGATGATGCTGTGGCCCAGGAGGGACCAGGAAGTCGTAAATTGGACCAGGAGGTAGAGGGGACGTCGAGCAAGAAAAGGAGCCCTCTTAGCAGCAGGTAGCACCCGGAAAAGTGCCAGAAACAGGCACTACAAGGATGCATGAAACGGTGTTCACCCAAAGTTACACAAAGGAGTCCCACGTCGCCGGAGACCAACTTAGAAAGTCGTGCAATGCAGGTTAGAGTGCCGTGGAAGCAGGCTTGGCTGTGCACAAAGGATTTCCGCCGGAAGTGCACAGGGGCCGGAGTAGCTGCAAAAGTCGCGGTTCCCAGCAATGCAGTCTAGCGAGGTGAGGCAAGGACTTACCTCCACCAAACTTGGACTGAAGAGTCACTGGACTGTGGGAGCCACTTTGACAGAGTTGCTGGATTCGAGGGACCTCGCTCGTCGTGCTGAGAGGAGACCCAAGGGACCGGTAATGCAGCTTTTTGGTGCCTGCGGTTGCAGGGGTAAGATTCCGTCGACCCACGGGAGATTTCTTCGGAGCTTCTAGTGCAGAGAGGAGGCAGACTACCCCCACAGCATGCACCACCAGGAAAACAGTCGAGAAGGCGGCAGGATAGCGTTACAGAGTTGCAGTAGTCGTCTTAGCTACTATGTTGCAGTTTTGCAGGCTTCCAGGGCGGTCAGCAGTCGATTCCTTGGCAGAAGGTGAAGAGAGAGATGCAGAGGAACTCGGATGAGCTCTTGCATTCGTTATCTAAAGTTTCCCCAGAGACAGAGACCCTAAATAGCCAGAAAAGAGGGTTTGGCAACCTAGGAGAGAGGATAGGCTAGCAACACCTGAAGGAGCCTATCAGAAGGAGTCTCTGACGTCACCTGGTTGCACTGGCCACTCAGAGCAGTCCAGTGTGCCCGCAGCACCTCTGTTTCCAAGATGGCAGAGGTCTGGAGCACACTGGAGGAGCTCTGGACACCTCCCAGAAGAGGTGCAGGTCAGGGGAGTGGTCACTCCCCTTTCCTTTGTCCAGTTTCGCGTCAGAGCAGGGCTAAGGGGTCCCCTGAACCGGTGTACACTGGCTTATGCAGAATTGGGCACATCTGTGCCCAAGAAAGCATTTCCAGAGGCTGGGGGAGGCTACTCCTCCCCTGCTTTCACACCATTTTCCAAAGGGAGAGGGTGTAACACCCTCTCTCAGAGGAAGTTCTTTGTTCTGCCATCCTGGGCCATGCCTGGCTGGACCCCAGGAGGGCAGATGCCTGTCTGAGGGGTTGGCAGCAGCAGCAGCTGCAGTGAAACCCCAGGAAAGGCAGTTTGGCAGTACCAGGGTCTGTGCTACAGACCACTGGGATCATGGGATTGTGCCAACTATGCCAGGATGGTATAGAGGGGGCAATTCCATGATCATAGACATGTTACATGGCCATATTCGGAGTTACCATTGTGAAGCTACATATAGGTAGTGACCTATATGTAGTGCACGCGTGTAATGGTGTCCCCGCACTCACAAAGTCCAGGGAATTGGCCCTGAACAATGTGGGGGCACCTTGGCTAGTGCCAGGGTGCCCTCACACTAAGTAACTTTGCACCTAACCTTTACCAGGTAAAGGTTAGACATAAAGGTGACTTATAAGATTCCTAAGTGCAGTGTAAAATGGCTGTGAAATAACATGGACGTTATTTCACTCAGGCTGCAGTGGCAGGCCTGTGTAAGAATTGTCAGAGCTCCCTATGGGTGGCAAAAGAAATGCTGCAGCCCATAGGGATCTCCTGGAACCCCAATACCCTGGGTACCTCAGTACCATATACTAGGGAATTATAAGGGTATTCCAGTAAGCCAATGTAAATTGGTAAAATTGGTCACTAGCCTGTTAGTGACAATTTGAAAGAAATGAGAGAGCATAACCACTGAGGTTCTGATTAGCAGAGCCTCAGTGAGACAGTTAGTCACTACACAGGTAACACATTCAGGCACACTTATGAGCACTGGGGCCCTGGTGAACAGGGTCCCAGTGACACATACAACTAAAACAACATATATACAGTGAAAAATGGGGGTAACATGCCAGGCAAGATGGTACTTTCCTACACAACCCCCCCCCCCAAACGAAGGACTATAAGACTAGCCATTACCTGATGAGTCTTCATTGTCTAAGTGGAAATATCTGGAGAGTCCATCTGCATTGGAGTGGCTACTCCCAGGTCTATGTTACACTGTATAGTCCATTCCCTGTAGGGATATGGACCCCCTCAACAATTTAGGATTTTCACCTTTCATTTGTTTTAGCCAAAGTAGAGGTTTGTGGTCTGTCTGAACAATGAAGTGAGTGCCAAACAGGTATGGCCTCAACTTCTTCAGAGCCCAGACCACAGCAAAGGCCTCCCTCTCTATGGCAGACCAACGCTTTTCTCTAGGGGTCAACCTCCTACTAATAAAAGCAACAGCTTGATCCTGGCCCTCAGAATTAAGTTGTGATAGGACTGCCCCTACTCCTAATTCAGATGCATCAGTTTGGACATAGAATTTTTTAGAGTAACAAGGGCTTTTCAGGACAGGTGCAGAGCACATGGCCTGCTTCAGCTCCTCAAAAGCTTTCTGACAGTTTGCCTTTTTAGGCATTTTCTTGGATGTGAGGTCATTAAGAGGGGCTGCAATGGAGCCATAGTTCTTAATGAACCTCCTGTAATACCCAGTGAGGCCTAGGAAGGCTCTCACCTGAGTCTGAGTGGTAGGGGGGACCCAATCAAACATTTTTGGATTTTCCCCTGAAGTGGTGCAATCTGTTCCCCACCAACAAGGTGTCCCAGATAAACCACCTTACCCTGCCCTATCTGGCACTTTGAAGCCTTGATAGTGAGGCCTGCCTTTTGCAGAGCCTCCAAAACTTTCCATAGGTGGACCAGGTGATCATCCCAGCTGGAGCTAAATACAGCTATATCGTCCAAATATGCTGCACTGAAAGCTTCCAGCCCTTGCAGGACTGTATTCACCAACCTCTGAAAAGTGGCAGGTGCATTTTTCAAACCAAAAGGCATTACAGTAAATTGGTAATGGCCTCCAATGGTTGAAAATGCAGTTTTAGGTTTAGCATCTTCTGACAATTTGATCTGCCAATACCCTGCAGTCAAATCAAAAGTGCTTAGATACTTGGCAGATGCCAGTGTATCTATGAGCTCATCTGCCCTCGGTATAGGGTGAGCATCAGTTTTGGTTACCAGGTTGAGACCTCTATAGTCTACACAAAACCGCATTTCCTTCTTTCCATCTTTGGAATGGGGTTTTGGTACAAGTACCACAGGAGAAGCCCATGGACTTTCAGAGTGCTCAACCACTCCTAGTTCTAACATTTTCTGCACCTCTTGCTTTATGCAGTCCCTGACATGGTCAGGCTGCCTATAGATCTTACTTTTGACAGGTAAACTGTCTCCAGTATCTATAGTGTGCTCACACCAAGAAGTGGTACCTGGCACAGTAGAGAAGATTTCAGAGAATTGATCTAGGAGATTTATGCAATGGTCTTTCTGCTCAGCAGTAAGATAATCAGCCAAAACTACACCTTCCACAAGAGCATCTTGTTCTGTGGAAGAGAAGAGATCAGGTAGAGGATCACTGTCTTCTTCCTGTCCCTCATCAGTTGCCATGAGCAGGGTGAGATCAGCCCTGTCATAGTAGGGTTTCAGGCGGTTTACATGGAGTACCCTAAGGGGACTCCTTGCAGTGCCTAAGTCAACTAAATAGGTGACTTCTCCCTTCTTTTCAACAATTGTGTGGGGTCCACTCCATTTATTTTGGAGTGCTCTTGGGGCCACAGGCTCCAAGACCCACACTTTCTGCCCTGGTTTGTACTGAACCAAAACAGCCTTCTGATCATGCCATTGCTTCTGAAGCTCCTGGCTGGCCTGAAGGTTTTTACTGGCCTTTTTCATATACTCAGCCATCCTTGATCTGAGGCCAAGTACATAATCCACAATATCTTGCTTTGGAGGTTTTAAAGGTTGTTCCCAACCCTCCTTGACAAGTGTTACTGGACCCCTAACAGTGTGACCAAAGAAAAGTTCAAAGGGGCTGAAGCCCACTCCTTTCTGGGGTACCTCCCTGTAGGCAAAAAGGAGGCATGGTAACAGGATATCCCATCTCCTGCGGAGTTTTTCAGGGAGACCCATAATCATGCCTTTGAGAGTTTTATTAAATCTCTCCACCAGTCCATTTGTTTGTGGATGATAGGGTGTAGTGAACTTGTACGTTACACCACACTCCTTCCACATGGCCTTTAAGTATGCAGACATGAAATTGCTTCCCCTGTCTGATACTACTTCCTTTGGGAAGCCCACCCCAGAAAATATTCCCAGGAGGGCCTTTGCCACTTCAGGTGCTGTAGTGGTCCTTAAAGGAATTGCTTCAGGATATCTTGTGGCATGGTCCACTACCACCAAGATAAACCTATTGCCTGAAGCAGTAGGAGGGTCAAGGGGGCCAACTATGTCAACCCCTACCCTTTCAAAGGGAACCCCAACCACAGGCAGTGGAATAAGGGGTGCCTTTGGAGTGCCACCTGTCTTGCCACTGGCTTGACAGGTTTCACAGGACTTACAAAAATCTTTTGTGTCCTCAGACATTCTAAGCCAATGAAACAAGGGAACACGTCTGTCCCAAGTTTTCATTTGTCCCAGATGCCCAGCTAGGGGAATGTCGTGGGCAAGAGTTAGGAGGAACTTTCTGTACTCCTGAGGAATCACTAATCTCCTGGCAGCTCCAGGTTTAGGATCCCTATGCTCAGTGTACAAGAGGTTGTCCTCCCAGTAAACTCTGTGAGAGTCAATGACATCCCCATTAGCCTGTTTGACAGCTTGCTGTCTTAGACCCTCTAGTGTGGGACAGGTTTGCTGTGCCACACTCAGCTCCTCCCTGGCAGGCCCCCCTTCACCCAAAAGCTCAGCAGTGTCTGCTTCAAGCTCCTCTGGTGTAGGTTCTGCACAGGGAGGGAATTCTTCTTCCTCAGAAGTTGAATCCACTGTAGAGGGAGGGATGGGTAGGAAGTGGTTTGCTTCTACTAGCCCTAGCTTTAGGGAGCACTTGGTCCATTGTTCCAGGATCCAAACTTCCCTGTCCTTTTTGCTTTTTGGCCTGAGCCCTTGTCAAAGCAAAAATATGCCCTGGGATGCCCAGCATTGCTGCATGGGCCTCCAACTCCACATCTGACCAAGCTGATGTCTCCAAATCATTTCCTAGTAGACAGTCTACAGGTAAATCTGTGGCTACCACAACTTTCTTTGGACCAGTAACCCCCCCCCAGTTGAGATTAACAACAGCCATGGGGTGGCTAAGTGTGTTGTTGTGAGCATCGGTTACTTGGTACTGGTGACCAAGTAGGTGTTGTTCAGGGTGGACCAGTTTCTCTATGACCATAGTCACACTGGCTCCAGTGTCCCTGTAGGCCTGAACCTTAACACCATTTATTAGGGGTAGCTGCTTGTACTTATCCATATTAAGGGGACAAGCAACTAAGGTGGCTAAATCAATAGCCCCCTCAGAGACTAACACAGCCTCTGTGGCCTCCCTAACAAGGCCAACCCCAACTAAGTTACCAATAGTGAGCCCAGCTACTCCTTTGGATTGGCTATTAGTAGGTTTGCTCCCACCACCACTGCTATTAGTAGGGACACTAGGGGTAGCGGTAGGGGTTGTAGTGGTAGGAGGCTTGGTGCTTTTCTTTGGATAACTGGGATCTGTTGTCCAATGGCCTTTTACTTTACATAAATAGCACCATGGTTTCTTTTCTTTGTTTTGATTAAAGGAGGATTTGGACCCACAACCCCCACCAGAGTGTTTTTGTGGGCCTGATGAAGACTCATTTTTAGATTTGAACCCACCCTTGTCAAAAGACTTACCATCCTTCTTTTTGTTGCCATCTTTGTCACCCCCTGTATGAACTTTTCTGTTCACCCTTGTTCTGACCCATTTGTCTGCCTTCTTTCCCAATTCTTGGGGAGAGGTCAGATCAGAGTCCACCAAGTACTGGTGCAACAAATCAGACACACAATTATTAAGAATATGCTCTCTCAGGATCAAGTTATACAGGCTGTCATAATCAGTAACTTTACTGCCATGTAACCACCCCTCCAAGGCCTTCACTGAATGGTCAATGAAATCAACTCAGTCTTGTGAAGACTCCTTTTTGGTCTCTCTGAACTTTATCCTGTACTGTTCAGTGGTTAAGCCATAACCATCCAGGAGTGCATTCTTAAGAACTGTAAAGTTATTGGCATCACTTTCTTTCACAGTAAGGAGCCTATCCCTACATTTTCCTCTAAATGATAGCCATAGGATAGCAGCCCACTGCCTTTGAGGGACATCCTGTACAGCACAGGCCCTCTCAAGTGCAGCAAACCACTTGTTAATGTCATCCCCCTCCTTATAAGGGGGAACTATCTTATGCAGATTCCTGGAATCATGCTCTTTTGCAGGATGACTATGGGGAATACTGCTGCTGCCACCATGGGTTTCTAAACCCAGTTTCTGTCTCTCCTTCTCTACTTCTAAAGTCTGTCTATCCAAAACCAGCTGTTGCTTCTTGAGCTTCAGTCTGGTTTGTTCCACTCTCAATCTATTGAGCTCCCTTTCTAACAATCTGTCATCAGGGTGGGTGGGAGGGACATGCCTTGAAACAGATGTATGGTGAGAATGGACAGAAGGAGACCTGTCCCTTACAGAGGGCACCCTAACAGCTTGGCTAACAGAAACATCAGTACCACTGTGGTGAGAATAAATGCTTTTGCTATGATGTGAGACAACACTATTTGTATGGTGTGGCTCTTCATCATTACCAACTATGCTAGACTGTCTAGTAATGGGCAGGCTTTGAAGTTTCTTTCCTGAATCTTTTCCTGGGGGAGTCCCTGGATCAGATTGGGAACCATTAGCTACTTTTTCTACAGATGGGGCACTTCTAGCCTTATCTTGTTCTCTAAGCATGTTAAGTAACAGTTCCAAGGAAGGATTCTTCCCTACACTCAAACCTCTCTCTATGCAGAGACTCCTTGCTCCTTTCCAGCTAAGGTGATCATATGCAAGTTTGGACAGATCAACATTTTGGCCTGTGCCAGACATTTTTAGAGAGAGTTAAAGTGATAGCAAAAGATAAAAAGTTTGTCAGAGCTTTTAGAAAGACAGTGAAAAAAACTTTTAAAACTTTTTAGAACTTTTTAGAAAGTTAGAAGTACTTTTCAGCACTTAGAAAAGAGTGAAAAGAGGAAATGCAAAACTTTTTGGCTATGTGTATATACACTGAACTTGTTTTGTATATTTTTCTCTTATGAAAAGTACAATGACAAGAGTGGTAAGTAGTCTCAAAGCACTTATCCCACCGCTGCACAACCAATGTAGGAGGCTGGACTGGCTTGTAGTGAGTACCAAGGGGTACTTGCACCTTGCACCAGGCCCAGTTATCCCTTATTAGTGTATAGGGTGTCTAGCAGCTTAGGCTGATAGATAATGGTAGCTTAGCAGAGCAGCTTAGGCTGAACTAGGAGACGTGTGAAGCTACTACTGTACCACCTAGTGTCATATTGTGAGAAAGTAGCCTCTTTCTAGCCTTTTTACCCCCACTTTGGGCCTGTTTGTGAGTGTATGTCAGGGTGTTTTCACTGTCTCACTGGTATCCTGTTTGTCAGGGCCCAGTGCTCATAGTGACAACCCTATGTTTTCAGTATGTTTGTTATGTGTCACTGGGACCCTGCTAGTCAGGACCCCAGTGCTCATAAGTTTGTGACCTAAAGGTATGTGTTCCCTGTGTGATGCCTAACTGTCTCACTGAGGCTCTGCTAACCAGAACCTCAGTGGTTATGCTCTCTCATTTCTTTCAAATTGTCACTAACAGGCTAGTGACCAATTTTACCAATTTACATTGGCTTACTGGAATACCCTTATAATTCCCTAGTATATGGTACTGAGGTACCCAGGTATTGGGGTTCCAGGAGATCCGTATGGGCTGCAGCATTTCTTTTGCCACCCATGGGGAGCTCTGACAATTCTTACACAGGCCTGCCACTGCAGCCTGAGTGAAATAACGTCCACGTTATTTCACAGCCATTTTACACTGCACTTAAGTAACTTATAAGTCACCTATATGTCTAACCTTTACCTGGTAAAGGTTAGGTGCAAAGTTACTTAGTGTGAGGGCACCCTGGCACTAGCCAAGGTGCCCCCACATTGTTCAGAGCCAATTCCCTGAACTTTGTGAGTGCGGGGACACCATTACACGCGTGCACTACATATAGGTCACTACCTATATGTAGCTTCACAATGGTAAGTCCGAATATGGCCATGTAACATGTCTAAGATCATGGAATTGCCCCCTCTATGCCATCCTGTCATTGTTGGCACAATTCCATGATCCCAGTGGTCTGTAGCACAGACCCTGGTACTGCCAAACTGCCCTTCCTGGGGTTTCACTGCAGCTGCTGCTGCTGCCAACCCCTCAGACAGGTATCTGCCCTCCTGGGGTCCAGCCAGGCCTGACCCAGGATGGCAGAACAAAGAACTTCCTCTGAGAGAGGGTGTGACACCCTCTCCCTTTGGAAAATGGTGTGAAGGCAGGGGAGGAGTAGCCTCCGCCAGCCTCTGGAAATGCTTTCTTGGGCACAGATGTGCCCAATTCTGCATAAGCCAGTCTACACCGGTTCAGGGGACCCCTTAGCCCTGCTCTGGCGCGAAACTGGACAAAGGAAAGGGGAGTGACCACTCCCCTGACCTGCACCTCCCCTGGGAGGTGTCCAGAGCTCCTCCAGTGTGCTCCAGACCTCTGCCATCTTGGAAACAGAGGTGCTGCTGGCACACTGGACTGCTCTGAGTGGCCAGTGCCACCAGGTGACGTCAGAGACTCCTTCTGATAGGCTCCTCCAGGTGTTGCTAGCCTATCCTCTCTCCTAAGTAGCCAAACCCTCTTTTCTGGCTATTTAGGGTCTCTGTCTCTGGGGAAACTTTAGATAACGAATGCAAGAGCTCATCCGAGTTCCTCTGCATCTCTCTCTTCACCTTCTGCCAAGGAATCGACTGCTGACCGCGCTGGAAGCCTGCAACACTGCAACAAAGTAGAAAAGACGACTACTGCAACTCTGTAACGCTGATCCTGCCGCCTTCTCGACTGTTTTCCTGGTGGTGCATGCTGTGGGGGTAGTCTGCCTCCTCTCTGCACTAGAAGCTCCGAAGAAATCTCCCGTGGGTCGACGGAATCTTCCCCCTGCAACCGCAGGCACCAAAAAGCGGCATTACCGGTCCCTTGGGCCTCCTCTCAGCACGACCAGCGAGGTCCCTCGAATCCAGCAACTCTGCCCAAGTGGCCCGCACAGTCCAGTTACTGTTCAGTCCAAGTTTGGTGGAGGTAAGTCCTTGCCTCACCTCGCTAGACTGTATTGCTGGGAACCGCGACTTTTGCAGCTACTCCGTCCTCCGTGCACTTCCGGCGGAAATCCTTTGTGCACAGTCCAGCCTGAGTCCACGGCACTCTAACCTGCATTCCACGACCTCCTAAGTTGTTCTCCGGCGACGTGGGACTTCTTTATGTGACTTCGGGTGAGCACCGTTTCACGCATCCTCGTAGTGCCTGTTTCTGGCACTTCTCTGGGAGCTACCTGCTGCTAAGAGGGCTCCTTGTCTTGCTCCACGTCCCCTCTACCTCCTGGTCCAATTTGAGACCTCCTGGTTCCTCCTGGGACACAGCAGCATCCAAAAACGCTAACGGCACGATTTGCAGCTAGCAAGGCTTGTTGACGTTCTTTCAGCGGGAAAACACTTCTGCACGAATCTGCAAGGCAAGAGGGATCCGTCCTCCAAAGGGGAAGTCTCTAGACCTTTGCGTTCCTGCAGAAACCTCAGCTTCTTCTGTCCAGTAGAAGCTTCTTTGCACCCGCAGCTGGCATTTCCTGGGCATCTGCCCATCTCCGACTTGCTTGTGACTTTTGGACTTGGTCCCCTTGTTCCACAGTACCCCAGATTGGAAATCCAGCGTTGTTGCTTTGTTGGTTTGTGTCTTTCCTGCATTATTCCTCTAACACGACTTCTTTGTCCTTAGGGGAACTTTAGTGCACTTTGCACTCACTTTTCAGGGTCTTGGGGAGGGTTATTTTTCTAATTCTCACTATTTTCTAATAGTCCCAGCGACCCTCTACAAGGTCACATAGGTTTGGGGTCCATTCGTGGTTCGCATTCCACTTTTGGAGTATATGGTTTGTGTTGCCCCTATCCCTATGTTTCCCCATTTCATCCTATTGTAACTATACATTGTTTGCACTGTTTTCTAAGACTATACTGCATATTTTTGCTATTGTGTATATATATCTTGTGTATATTTCCTATCCTCTCACTGAGGGTACACTCTAAGATACTTTGGCATATTGTCATAAAAATAAAGTACCTTTATTTTTAGTATAACTGTGTATTGTGTTTTCTTATGATATTGTGCATATGACACTAAGTGGTACTGTAGTAGCTTCACACGTCTCCTAGTTCAGCCTACGCTGCTCTGCTAAGCTACCATTATCTATCAGCCTAAGCTGCTAGACACCCTATACACTAATAGGGGATAACTGGGCCTGGTGCAAGGTGCAAGTACCCCTTGGTACTCACTACAAGCCAGTCCAGCCTCCTACATTGGTTGTGCAGTGGTGGGATAAGTGCTTTGAGACTACTTACCACTCTTGTCATTGTACTTTTCATAAGAGAAAAATATACAAAACAAGGTCAGTGTATATACACATAGCCAAAGAGTTTTGCATTTCCTCTTTTCACTCTTTTCTAAGTGCTGAAAAGTACTTCTAAACTTTCTAAAAAGTTCTAAAAAGTTTAAAAAGTTTTTTTCTCTGTCTTTCTAAAAGCTCTGACAAACTTTTTCTCTTTTTCTATCACTTTAACTCTCTCTAAAAATGTCTGGCACAGGCCAAAATGTTGATCTGTCCAAACTTGCATATGATCACCTTAGCTGGAAAGGAGCAAGGAGTCTCTGCATAGAGAGAGGTTTGAGTGTATGGAAGAATCCTTCCTTGGAACTGTTACTTAACATGCTTAGAGAACAAGATAAGGCTAAAAGTGCCCCATGTAGGAGGCTGGACTGGCTTGTGGTGAGTACCAAGGGGTACTTGCACCTTGCACCAGGCCCAGTTATCCCTTATTAGTGTATAGGGTGTCTAGCAGCTTAGGCTGATAGATAATGGTAGCTTAGCAGAGCAGCTTAGGCTGAACTAGGAGACGTGTGAAGCTACTACAGTACCACTTAGTGTCATATGCACAATATCATAAGAAAACACAATACACAGTTATACTAAAAATAAAGGTACTTTATTTTTATGACAATATGCCAAAGTATCTTAGAGTGTACCCTCAGTGAGAGGATAGGAAATATACACAAGATATATATACACAATAGCAAAAATATGCAGTATAGTCTTAGAAAACAGTGCAAACAATGTATAGTTACAATAGGATGCAATGGGGAAACATAGGGATAGGGGCAACACAAACCATATACTCCAAAAGTGGAATGCGAACCACGAATGGACCCCAAACCTATGTGACCTTGTAGAGGGTCGCTGGGACTATTAGAAAATAGTGAGAGTTAGAAAAATAACCCTCCCCAAGACCCTGAAAAGTGAGTGCAAAGTGCACTAAAGTTCCCCTAAGGACAAAATAGTCGTGTTAGAGGAATAATGCAGGAAAGACACAAACCAGCAATGCAACAACTGTGGATTTCCAATCTAGGGTACCTGTGGAACAAGGGGACCAAGTCCAAAAGTCACAAGCAAGTCGGAGATGGGCAGATGCCCAGGAAATGCCAGCTGCGGGTGCAAAGAAGCTTCGACTGGACAGAAGAAGCTGAGGTTTCTGCAGGAACGAAAAGGGCTAGAGACTTCCCCTTTGGTGGACGGATCCCACTTGCCTTGTAGAGTCGTGCAGAAGTGTTTTCCCGACGGAAGGACGCCAACAAGCCTTGATACACGCAAATCGTGCGTTTGGCGTTTGTGGACGCTGCTGGGGTCCAGGAGGGACCAGGAGGTCGCAAATTGGACCTGCAGAGAGAGGGGACGTCGAGCAAGACAAAGAGCCCTCACTGAAGCAGGTAGCTCCCGGAGAAGTGCCAGAAACAGGCACTACGAGGATGCGTGAAACGGTGCTCACCGAAGTTGCACAAAGGAGTCCCACGTCGCCGGAGACCAACTTAGAAAGTCGTGCAATGCAGGTTAGAGTGCCGTGGACCCAGGCTTGGCTGTGCACAAAGGATTTCCGCCGGAAGTGCACAGGGGACGGAGTAGCTGCAAAGTCGCGGTTCCCAGCAATGCAGCCCAGCGAGGTGAGGCAAGGACTTACCTCCACCAAACTTGGGCTGAAGAGTCACTGGACTGTGGGGGTCACTTGGACAGAGTCGCTGGATTCGAGGGACCTCGCTCGTTGTGCTGAGAGGAGACCCAAGGGACCGGTGATGCAGCTTTTTGGTGCCTGCGGTTGCAGGGGGAAGATTCCGTCGACCCACGGGAGATTTCTTCGGAGCTTCTGGTGCAGAGGGGAGGCAGGCTACCCCCACAGCATGCACAAGCAGGAAAACAGTCGAGAAGGCGGCAGGATCAGCGTTACAGAGTTGCAGTAGTCGTCTTTGCTACTATGTTGCAGGTTTGCAGGCTTCCAGCGCGGTCAGCGGTCGTTTCCTTATCAGAAGGTGAAGAGGGAGATGCAGAGGAACTCGGATGAGCTCTTGCATTCGTTATCTAAAGTTTCCCCAGAGACCGAGACCCTAAATAGCCAGAAAAGAGGGTTTGGCTACCTAGGAGAGAGGAAAGGCTACTAACACCTGAAGGAGCCTATCAGCAGGAGTCTCTGACGTCACCTGGTGGCACTGGCCACTCAGAGCAGTCCAGTGTGCCAGCAGCACCTCTGTTTCCAAGATGGCAGAGGTCTGGAGCACACTGGAGGAGCTCTGGACACCTCCCAGGGGAGGTGCAGGTCAGGGGAGTGGTCACTCCCCTTTCCTTTGTCCAGTTTCGCGCCAGAGCAGGGGCTAAGGGGTCCCTGAACCGGTGTAGACTGGCTTATGCAGAATTGGGCACATCTGTGCCCAACAAAGCATTTCCAGAGGCTGGGGGAGGCTACTCCTCCCCTGCCTTCACACCATTTTCCAAAGGGAGAGGGTGTCACACCCTCTCTCAGAGGAAGTTCTTTGTTCTGCCATCCTGGGCCAGGCCTGGCTGGACCCCAGGAGGGCAGCTGCCTGTCTGAGGGGTTGGTAGCAGCAGCAGCTGCAGTGAAACCCCAGGAAGGGCAGTCTGGCAGTACCAGGGTCTGTGTTACAGACCACTGGGATCATGGAATTGTACCAACAATGCCAGGATGGCATAGAGGGGGCAATTCCATGATCATAGACATGTTACATGGCCATATTAGGAGTTACCATGGTGAAGCTACATATAGGTAGTGACATATATGTAGTGCACGCGTGTAATGGTGTCCCCGCACTCACAAAGTTCAGTGAATTGGCTCTGAACAATGTGGGGGCACCTTGGCTAGTGCCAGGGTGCCCTCACACTAAGTAACTTTGCACCTAACCTTTACCAGGTAAAGGTTAGACATATAGGTGACTTATAAGTTACTTAAGTGCAGTGAAAAATGGCTGTGAAATAACATGGACGTTATTTCACTCAGGCTGCAGTGGCAGGCCTGTGTAAGAATTGTCAGAGCTCCCTATGGGTGGCAAAAGAAATGCTGCAGCCCATAGGGATCTCCTGGAACCCCAATACCCTGGGTACCTCAGTACCATATACTAGGGAATTATAAGGGTGTTCCAGTAAGCCAATGTAAATTGGTAAAAAATGGTCAGTAGCCTGTCAGTGACAATTTGGAAAGAAATGAGAGAGCATAACCACTGAGGTTCTGATTAGCAGAGCCTCAGTGAGACAGTTAGTCACTACACAGGTAACACATTCAGGCACACTTATGAGCACTGGGGCCCTGGGTTACCAGGGTCCCAGTGACACATACAACTAAAACAACATATATACAGTGAAAAATGGGGGTAACATGCCAGGCAAGATGGTACTTTCCTACACAACCCCCCCCCCAAACGAAGGACAATAAGACTAGCCATTACCTGATGAGTCTTCATTGTCTAAGTGGAAATATCTGGAGAGTCCATCTGCATTGGAGTGGCTACTCCCAGGTCTATGTTCCACTGTATAGTCCATTCCCTGTAGGGATATGGACCACCTCAACAATGTAGGATTTTCACCTTTCATTTGTTTTAGCCAAAGTAGAGGTTTGTGGTCTGTCTGAACAATGAAGTGAGTGCCAAACAGGTATGGCCTCAACTTCTTCAGAGCCCAGACCACAGCAAAGGCCTCCCTCTCAATGGCAGACCAACGCTTTTCTCTAGGGGTCAACCTCCTACTAATAAAAGCAACAGGTTGATCCTGGCCCTCAGAATTAAGTTGTGATAGGACTGCCCCTACTCCTAATTCAGATGCATCAGTTTGGACATAGAATTTTTTAGAGTAACAAGGGCTTTTCAGGACAGGTGCAGAGCACATGGCCTGCTTCAGCTCCTCAAAAGCTTTCTGACAGCTTGCTGTCCATAATACCTTTTTAGGCATTTTCTTGGATGTGAGGTCATTAAGAGGGGCCGCAATGGAGCCATAGTTCTTAATGAACCTCCTGTAATACCCAGTGAGGCCTAGGAAGGCTCTCACCTGAGTCTGAGTGGTAGGGGGAACCCAATCAATAATAGTTTGGATTTTCCCCTGAAGTGGTGCAATCTGTTCCCCACCAACAAGGTGTCCCAGATAAACCACCTTACCCTGCCCTATCTGGCACTTTGAAGCCTTGATAGTGAGGCCTGCCTTTTGCAGGGCCTCCAAAACTTTCCAAAGGTGGACCAGGTGATCATCCCAGCTGGAGCTAAAGACAGCTATTTCGTCCAAATATGCTGCACTGAAAGCTTCCAGCCGTTGCAGGACTGTGTTCACCAACCTCTGAAAAGTGGCAGGTGCATTTTTCAAACCAAAAGGCATTACAGTAAACTGGTAATGTCCTCCAATGGTAGAAAATGCAGTCTTAGGTTTAGCATCTTCTGACAATTTGATCTGCCAATACCCTGCAGTCAAATCAAAAGTGCTTAGATACTTGGCAGATGCCAGTGTATCTATAAGCTCATCTGCCCTGGGTATAGGGTGAGCATCAGTTTTGGTTACCAAGTTGAGACCTCTATAGTCTACACAAAACCTAATTTCCTTCTTTCCATCTTTAGAATTGGGTTTTGGTACCAGTACCACAGGAGAAGCCCATGGACTGTCAGAGTGCTCAACCACTCCTAGTTCCAACATTTTCTGAACTTCTTGCTTTATGCAGTCCCTGACATGGTCAGGCTGCCTATAGATCTTACTTTTGACAGGTAAACTGTCTCCAGTATCTATAGTGTGCTCACACCAAGAAGTGGTGCCTGGCACAGTAGAGAAGAGTTCTGAAAATTGTCCTAGGAGATTTATGCAATTATCTTTCTGCTCAGCAGTAAGACAATCAGCCAAAACTACACCTTCCACAAGAGCATCTTGTTCTGTGGAAGAGAAGAGATCAGGTAGAGGATCACTGTCTTCTTCCTGTCCCTCATCTGTTGCCATGAGCAGGGTGAGATCAGCCCTGTCATAGTAGGGTTTCAGGCGGTTGACATGGAGCACCCTAAGGGGACTCCTGGCAGTGCCTAAGTCAACCAAGTAGGTGACTTCACCCTTCTTTTCAACAATTGTGTGGGGTCCACTCCATTTATCTTGGAGTGCTCTTGGGGCCACAGGCTCCAAGTCCCACACTTTCTGCCCTGGTTGGTACTGAACCAAAACAGCCTTCTGATCATGCCATTGCTTCTGGAGCTCTTGGCTGGCCTGAAGGTTTTTACTGGCCTTTTTCATGTACTCAGCCATCCTTGATCTGAGGCCAAGTACATAGTCCACAATATCCTGCTTAGGAGCTTTTAAAGGTTGTTCCCAACCCTCCTTTACAAGTGTGAGTGGACCCCTAACAGGGTGTCCAAAAAGAAGTTCAAATGGGCTGAAGCCCACTCCTTTCTGGGGTACCTCCCTGTAGGCAAAAAGGAGGCATGGTAGAAGGATATCCCATCTCCTGCGGAGTTTTTCAGGGAGACCCATAATCATGCCTTTGAGAGTTTTATTAAATCTCTCCACCAGTCCATTTGTTTGTGGATGATAGGGTGTTGTGAACTTGTAAGTTACACCACACTCCTTCCACATGGCCTTTAAGTATGCAGACATGAAATTGCTTCCCCTGTCTGATACTACTTCCTTTGGGAAGCCCACCCTGGAAAATATTCCCAGGAGGGCCTTTGCCACTGCAGGTGCTGTAGTGGTCCTTAAAGGAATAGCTTCAGGATATCTTGTGGCATGGTCCACTACCACTAAGATAAACCTATTGCCTGAAGCAGTAGGAGGGTCAAGGGGGCCAACTATGTCAACCCCTACCCTTTCAAAGGGAACCCCAACCACAGGCAGTGGGATAAGGGGTGCCTTTGGAGTGCCACCTGTCTTGCCACTGGCTTGACAGGTTTCACAGGACTTACAAAATTCCTTTGTGTCCTCAGACATCCTAGGCCAATGAAACAATGGAACCAATCTGTCCCAAGTTTTCATTTGACCCAGGTGCCCAGCTAGGGGAATGTCATGTGCCAGTGTTAGGAGGAACTTTCTGTACTCCTGAGGAATCACTAATCTCCTGGCAGCTCCAGGTTTAGGATCCCTATGCTCAGTGTACAAGAGGTTGTCCTCCCAGTAAACTCTGTGAGAGTCACTGACATCCCCATTAGCCTGTTTGACAGCTTGCTGTCTGAGACCCTTTAAAGTGGGACAGGTTTGCTGTGCCACACTCAGCTCCTCCCTGGCAGGCCCCCCTTCACCCAAAAGCTCAGCAGTGTCTGCTTCCAGCTCCTCTGGTGTAGGTTCTGCACAGGGAGGGAATTCTTATTCCTCAGAAGTAGAATCCACTGTAGAGGGAGGGATAGTAGGAAGTGGTTTGCTTCTACTAGCCCTAGCTTTAGGGAGCACTTGGTCCATTGTTCCAGGATCCAAGCTTCCCTGTCCTTTTTGCTTTTTGGCCTGAGCCCTTGTCAAAGCAAAAATATGCCCTGGGATGCCCAGCATTGCTGCATGGGCCTCCAACTCCACATCTGACCAAGCTGATGTCTCCAAATCATTCCCTAATAGACAGTCTACAGGTAAATCTGAAGCTACCACAACTTTCTTTGGACCAGTTACCCCCCCCCAGTTGAGATTTACAACAGCCATGGGGTGGCTTTGTGTTATGTTGTGAGCATCGGTTACTTGGTACTGGTGTCCAAGTATGTGTTGTTCAGGGTGCACCAGTTTCTCAATCACCATTGTGACACTGGCACCTGTGTCCCTGTAGGTCTGGACCTCAACACCATTTATTAGGGTTACTTGCTTGTACTTCTCCAAGTTATGGGGGCAAGCAACCAAAGTGGCTAAATCAATAGCCCCTTCAGAGACTAAAGTAGCCTCTGTGGTCTCCCTAATCAGACCAACCCCAACTAAATTACCAAAAGTGAGCCCAGCTACTCCCTTGGATTGGCTATTAGTAGGTTTGCTCCCACCACCACTGCTATTAGTAGGGACACTAGGTGTAGCAGTAGGGGTTGTAGTGGTAGGAGCTGTGGTGCCTTTCTTTGGACAACTGGGATCTGTTGTCCAATGGCCTTTTATTTTACATAAATAGCACCATGGTTTCTTTTCCTTGTTCTGATTAAAGGAGGATTTGGACCCACCACCCCCACCAGAGTGTTTTTGTGGGCCTGATGAAGACTCATTTTTAGATTTGTCCCCACCCTTGTCAGAAGACTTACCATCCTTCTTTTTGTTGCCATCTTTGTCACCCCCTGTATGAACTTTTCTGTTCACTCTTGTTCTGACCCATTTGTCTGCCTTCTTTCCCAATTCTTGGGGAGAGGTCAGATCAGAGTCCACCAAGTACTGGTGCAACAAATCAGACACACAATTATTAAGAATATGCTCTCTCAGGATTAAGTTATACAGGCTGTCATAATCAGTAACTTTACTGCCATGTAACCACCCCTCCGAGGCCTTCACTGCCTGGTCAATGAAATCAACCCAGTCTTGTGAAGACTCCTTTTTGGTCTCTCTGAACTTTATCCTGTACTGTTCAGTGGTTAAGCCATAACCATCCAGGAGTGCATTCTTAAGAACTTGGAAATTATTAGCATCATTTTCTTTTACAGTAAGGAGCCTATCCCTACCTTTTCCACTAAATGATAGCCATAGGATAGCAGCCCACTGCCTTTGAGGGACATCCTGTACAACACAGGCCCTCTCAAGTGCAGCAAACCACTTGTTAATGTCATCCCCCTCCTTATAAGGGGGAACTATCTTGTGCAGATTCCTGGAATCATGCTCTTTTGCAGGATGACTATGGGGAATACTGCTGCTGCCACCATGGGTATCTAAACCCAACTTCTGTCTTTCCTTCTCTAATTCAAAAGACTGTCTATCCAAATCCAGCTGTTGCTTTTTAAGCTTCAGTCTGGTTTGTTCCACCCTCAACTTATTGAGTTCCCTCTCTAACATTCTGTCATCAGGGTTGGTGGGAGGGACATTACTAGAAACAGAGCTATGATGGGAATGAACAGAAGGAGACCTGTCCCTTACAGAAGCCAACTTAACAGCTTGGTTTACAGAAACATTACTACCAGTATGGTGAGAATACATGCTTTTGCTATGATGTGAGACAACACTATTTCTATGGTGTGGCTCATCATCATTACCATCTATGCTAGATTGTCTAGTAATGGGCAGGCTAGGAAGTTTCTTTCCTGAATCTTTTCCTGGGGGAGTCCCTGAATCTGATTGGGAACTATTAGGTACTTTTTCAACAGATGGGGCACCTATGGCCTTATCCTGTTCTCTAAGCATGTTAATTAATAGTTCTAAGGCAGGATTCTTCCCTACACTCAAACCTCTCTCTATACAGAGACTCCTTGCTCTTTTCCAGCTAAGGTTGTCATATGCAAGTTTGGACAGATCAACACTTTGGCCTGTGCCAGACATTTTTTAGAGAGAGTTAAAGTTATAGAGAAAGAGACAAAAGTTTTCAGAACTTTTTGGAAAGACAGAAAAAAACTTTTTAAACTTTTAAGAACTTTTTTGAAAGTTTAGAAGTACTTTTCAGCACTTAGAAAAGACTGAAAAGAGGAAATGCAAAACTTTTTGGCTATGTGTATATACACTGACCTTGTTTTGTATATTTTTCTCTTATGAAAAGTACAATGACAAGAGTGGTAAGTAGTCTCAAGCACTTATCCCACCACTGCACAACCAATGTAGGAGGCTGGACTGGCTTGTGGTGAGTACCAAGGGGTACTTGCACCTTGCACCAGGCCCAGTTATCCCTTATTAGTGTATAGGGTGTCTAGCAGCTTAGGCTGATAGATAATGGTAGCTTAGCAGAGCAGCTTAGGCTGAACTAGGAGACGTGTGAAGCTACTACAGTACCACTTAGTGTCATATGCACAATATCATAAGAAAACACAATACACAGTTATACTAAAAATAAAGGTACTTTATTTTTATGACAATATGCCAAAGTATCTTAGAGTGTACCCTCAGTGAGAGGATAGGAAATATACACAAGATATATATACACAATAGCAAAAATATGCAGTATAGTCTTAGAAAACAGTGCAAACAATGTATAGTTACAATAGGATGCAATGGTGAAACATAGGGATAGGGGCAACACAAACCATATACTCCAAAAGTGGAATGCGAACCACGAATGGACCCCAAACCTATGTGACCTTGTAGAGGGTCGCTGGGACTATTAGAAAATAGTGAGAGTTAGAAAAATAACCCTCCCCAAGACCCTGAAAAGTGAGTGCAAAGTGCACTAAAGTTCCCCTAAGTACAAAATAGTTGTGTTAGAGGAATAATGCAGGAAAGACACAAACCAGCAATGCAACAACTGTGGATTTCCAATCTAGGGTACCTGTGGAACAAGGGGACCAAGTCCAAAAATCACAAGCAAGTTGGAGATGGGCAGATGCCCAGGAAATGCCAGCTGCGGGTGCAAAGAAGCTTCGACTGGACAGAAGAAGCTGAGGTTTCTGCAGGAACAAAAAGGGCTAGAGACTTCCCCTTTGGTGGACGGATCCCTCTCGCCTTGGAGAGTCGTGCAGAAGTGTTTTCCCGCCGGAAGGACGCCAACAAGCCTTGCTACACGCAAATCGTGCGTTTGTGGACGCTGCTGGGGCCCAGGAGGGACCAGGAGGTCGCAAATTGGACCTGCAGAGAGAAGGGACGACGATCAAGACAAAGAGCCCTCACTGAAGCAGGTAGCACCCGGAGAAGTGCCAGAAACAGGCACTACGAGGATGCGTGAAACGGTGCTCGCCGAAGTTGCACAAAGGAGTCCCACGTCGCCGGAGACCAACTTAGAAAGTCGTGCAATGCAGGTTAGAGTGCCGTGGACGCAGGCTTGGCTGTGCACAAAGGATTTCTGCCGGAAGTGCACAGGGGCCGGAGTAGCTGCAAAGTCGCGGTTCCCAGCAATGCAGGTCAGCGAGGTGAGGCAAGGACTTACCTCCACCAAACTTGGGCTGAAGAGTCACTGGACTGTGGGGGTCACTTGGACAGAGTCACTGGATTCGAGGGACCTCGCTCGTCGTGCTGAGAGGAGACCCAAGGGACCGGTGATGCAGCTTTTTGGTGCCTGCGGTTGCAGGGGGAAGATTCCGTCGACCCACGGGAGATTTCTTCGGAGCTTCTGGTGCAGAGAGGAGGCAGGCTACCCCCACAGCATGCACAAGCAGGAAAAGAGTCGAGAAGGCGGCAGGATCAGCGTTACAGAGTTGCAGTAGTCGTCTTTGCTACTATGTTGCAGGTTTGCAGGCTTCCAGCGCGGTCAGCGGTCGTTTCCTTATCAGAAGGTGAAGAGGGAGATGCAGAGGAACTCGGATGAGCTCTTGCATTCGTTATCTAAAGTTTCCCCAGAGACCGAGACCCTAAATAGCCAGAAAAGAGGGTTTGGCTACCTAGGAGAGAGGAAAGGCTACTAACACCTGAAGGAGCCTATCAGCAGGAGTCTCTGACGTCACCTGGTGGCACTGGCCACTCAGAGCAGTCCAGTGTGCTAGCAGCACCTCTGTTTCCAAGATGGCAGAGGTCTGGAGCACACTGGAGGAGCTCTGGACACCTCCCAGGGGAGGTGCAGGTCAGGGGAGTGGTCACTCCCCTTTCCTTTGTCCAGTTTCGCGCCAGAGCAGGGGCTAAGGGGTCCCTGAACCGGTGTAGACTGGCTTATGCAGAATTGGGCACATCTGTGCCCAACAAAGCATTTCCAGAGGCTGGGGGAGGCTACTCCTCCCCTGCCTTCACACCATTTTCCAAAGGGAGAGGGTGTCACACCCTCTCTCAGAGGAAGTTCTTTGTTCTGCCATCCTGGGCCAGGCCTGGCTGGACCCCAGGAGGGCAGCTGCCTGTCTGAGGGGTTGGTAGCAGCAGCAGCTGCAGTGAAACCCCAGGAAGGGCAGTCTGGCAGTACCAGGGTCTGTGCTACAGACCACTGGGATCATGGAATTGTACCAACAATGCCAGGATGGCATAGAGGGGGCAATTCCATGATCATAGACATGTTACATGGCCATATTAGGAGTTACCATGGTGAAGCTACATATAGGTAGTGACCTATATGTAGTGCACGCGTGTAATGGTGTCCCCGCACTCACAAAGTTCAGTGAATTGGCTCTGAACAATGTGGGGGCACCTTGGCTAGTGCCAGGGTGCCCTCACACTAAGTAACTTTGCACCTAACCTTTACCAGGTAAAGGTTAGACATATAGGTGACTTATAAGTTACTTAAGTGCAGTGAAAAATGGCTGTGAAATAACGTGGACGTTATTTCACTCAGGCTGCAGTGGCAGGCCTGTGTAAGAATTGTCAGAGCTCCCTATGGGTGGCAAAAGAAATGCTGCAGCCCATAGGGATCTCCTGGAACCCCAATACCCTGGGTACCTCAGTACCATATACTAGGGAATTATAAGGGTGTTCCAGTAAGCCAATGTAAATTGGTAAAAATGGTCACTAGCCTGTCAGTGACAATTTGGAAAGAAATGAGAGAGCATAACCACTGAGGTTCTGATTAGCAGAGCCTCAGTGAGACAGTTAGTCACTACACAGGTAATACATTCAGGCACACTTATGAGCACTGGGGCCCTGGGTTACCAGGGTCCCAGTGACACATACAACTAAAACAACATATATACAGTGAAAAATGGGGGTAACATGCCAGGCAAAATGGTACTTTCCTACACCCCATCTGTTGAAAAAGTAGCTAATGGTTCTCAATCTGATCCAGGGACTCCCCCAGGTAAAGGTTCAGGAAAGAAACTTCTTAGCCTTCCCATCACAAGACAGTCTAGCATAGTTGGTAATGATGAAGAGCCACACCATACAAATAGTGTTGTCTCACATCATAGCAAAAGCATTTATTCACACCACAGTGGTACTGATGTTTCTGTTAGCCAAGAAGCTGTTAGGGTGCCCTCTGTAAGGGACAGGTCTCCTTCTGTTCATTCCCATCATACCTCTGTATCTAGAAATGTCCCTCCCACCAACCCTGATGACAGATTGTTAGAAAGGGAACTCAATAAGTTGAGGGTGGAACAAACCAGACTGAAGCTTAAAAAGCAACAGCTGGATTTGGATAGACAGTCTTTAGAATTAGAGAAGGAAAGACAGAAGTTGGGTTTAGAAACCCATGGTGGCAGCAGCAGTATTCCCCATAGTCATCCTGCAAAAGAGCATGATTGCAGGAATCTGCACAAGATAGTTCCCCCTTATAAGGAGGGGGATGACATTAACAAGTGGTTTGCTGCACTTGAGAGGGCCTGTGTTGTACAGGATGTCCCTCAAAGGCAGTGGGGTGCTATCCTATGGCTATCATTTAGTGGAAAAGGTAGGGATAGGCTCCTTACTGTGAAAGAAAGTGATGCCAATAATTTTACAGTACTTAAGAATGCACTCCTGGATGGTTATGGCTTAACCACTGAACAATACAGGATAAAGTTCAGAGAGACCAAAAAGGAGTCTTCACAAGACTGGGTTGATTTCATTGACCATTCAGTGAAGGCCTTGGAGGGGTGGTTACATGGCAGTAAAGTTACTGATTATGACAGCCTGTATAACTTTATCCTGAGAGAGCATATTCTTAATAATTGTGTGTCTGATTTGTTGCACCAGTACTTGGTGGACTCTGATCTGACCTCTCCCCAAGAATTGGGAAAGAAGGCAGACAAATGGGTCAGAACAAGGGTGAACAGAAAAGTTCATACAGGGGGTGACAAAGATGGCAACAAAAAGAAGGATGGTAAGTCTTTTGACAAGGGTGGGTACAAATCTAAAAATGAGTCTTCATCAGGCCCACAAAAACACTCTGGTGGGGGTTGTGGGTCCAAATCCTCCTTTAATCAAAACAAAGAAAAGAAACCATGGTGCTATTTATGTAAAGTAAAAGGCCATTGGACAACAGATCCCAGTTATCCAAAGAAAAGCACCAAGCCTCCTACCACTACAACCCCTACCGCTACCCCTAGTGTCCCTACTAATAGCAGTGGTGGTGGGAGCAAACCTACTAATAGCCAATCCAAAGGAGTAGCTGGGCTCACTATTGGTAACTTAGTTGGGGTTGGCCTTGTTAGGGAGGCCACAGAGGCTGTGTTAGTCTCTGAGGGGGCTATTGATTTAGCCACCTTAGTTGCTTGTCCCCTTAATATGGATAAGTACAAGCAGCTACCCCTAATAAATGGTGTTAAGGTTCAGGCCTACAGGGACACTGGAGCCAGTGTGACTATGGTCATAGAGAAACTGGTCCACCCTGAACAACACCTACTTGGTCACCAGTACCAAGTAACCGATGCTCATACAGGGGGTGACAAAGAGAACAATCAGAAGAAAGATGGTGACAAATCTCAAGATAAGCATGGGGATAAGGGTAAAACCAAAGATCCCACTTCAAATCTTAAACACTCTTCAGGGGGTGGGGATAAAACAAATTCTTCCTCTTCTTCTCAACCTACACAATTTAAAAAGCCTTGGTGCTTTGTGTGTAAAAACAGAGGCCATAGGCCAGGGGATATGTCCTGTTCAGGTAAACCCCCTGAGCCTACCACCACTAATACATCAAGCTCTAGTGCCCCTAGCAGTAGTGGTACTAGTGGTGGGACTGCTGGCAACAGTCAAGTTAAGGGTGTAGTTGGGTTCACTTATGGGTCCATCATAGAAACTGGGGTAGTCAGTCCCAAGACAGTTTCTGTCACACCTAGTGGCATTGGCCTTGCCACACTGGCTGCTTGTCCCCTTACAATGGATAAGTACAGGCAGACAGTTTCAATAAATGGTGTTGAGGCCTTGGCCTACAGGGACACAGGTGCCAGTATCACTTTGGTGACTGAAAACCTAGTGCACCCTGATCAACACATCATTGGACAACAGTATAAGATTATTGATGTCCATAACTCCACTAAGTTTCTTCCCTTAGCTATAATTCAGTTTAGTTGGGGTGGAGTTACTGGCCCTAAGCAGGTGGTGGTATCACCTAGCTTACCTGTAGACTGTCTCTTAGGTAATGACCTAGAGGCCTCAGGTTGGGTTGATGTAGAGTTTTATGCCCATGCAGCCATGCTGGGCATCCCAGAGGAATTGTTCCCTCTCATTTCTACTGAAATGAAAAAGCAAAGGAGAGAAGGCCTGAAAATTCAGGATCCCTCTCCATCAACAGGTAAAAAGGGTATCACAGTATCCCCTAACCACCCTACCATTCAGGATACCATTCCTGTGGTGGGAGAAACCTCTCCTGGGGTGGCACCTGTTCCAAGGGAATCATCAGTTGGCAAAACTGTACTCCCTGAGGTAGAAGTACCTCTCTGTGGGATAACTAACATTGGTGACAAAAAGAGCACCATTTTAGTTAACATGGAGCATCCCTCCAACCCTCCCAGAGAAACTTTAGTGCAGAAACCCTGCACTGCCTCACAACACTTAGGACAGCATCCCTGCCCTAGTGTGGAGCTCATAGGACAGCATCCCTGCCCTGCTCCAACTCAAGAGAAACAGCATCCCTATTCTCTCTTCCAGCCATATGGACAAAGTTTTTGCCCAGCTATGGCTTTTCTAAGACAGCAATCCTGTCTGGCATTTCCATCACTACAAATAGGTTCAGTGGACAATTCCCATTGCTCTAAACTAAAACTTACTGATAGAAACTCTGAAAATACATCTTCACATAGTTGCTTAGCTAAAAAACTTCAAACAGGGTGGTTTACATCCCCACAGGGAAGTAACCATATAGTGGATGATAAAGGGAGTAACCAGTCTGTTGCAGAGCTACTCCCTACTTATCACCACTTAGACAATAAAGTCTCAACTGGCCAAGGTTAGCCTTATTGTCCTTCGTTTGGGGGGGGGGGTTGTGTGAGAAAGTAGCCTCTTTCTAGCCTTGTTACCCCCACTTTGGGCCTGTTTGTGAGTGTATGTCAGGGTGTTTTCACTGTCTCACTGGTATCCTGTTTGTCAGGGCCCAGTGCTCATAGTGAAAACCCTATGTTTTCAGTATGTTTGTTATGTGTCACTGGGACCCTGCTAGTCAGCATCCCAGTGCTCATAAGTTTGTGACCTAAAGGTATGTGTTCCCTGTGTGATGCCTAACTGTCTCACTGAGGCTCTGCTAACCAGAACCTCAGTGGTTATGCTCTCTCATTTCTTTCAAATTGTCACTAACAGGCTAGTGACCAATTTTACCAATTTACATTGGCTTACTGGAACACCCTTATAATTCCCTAGTATATGGTACTGAGGTACCCAGGGTATTAGGGTTCCAGGAGATCCCTATGGGCTGCAGCATTTCTTTTGCCACCCATAGGGAGCTCTGACAATTCTTACACAGGCCTGCCACTGCAGCCTGAGTGAAATAACGTCCACGTTATTTCACAGCCATTTTACACTGCACTTAAGTAACTTATAAGTCACCTATATGTCTAACCTTTACCTGGTAAAGGTTAGGTGCAAAGTTACTTAGTGTGAGGGCACCCTGGCAGTAGCCAAGGTGCCCCCACATTGTTCAGGGCCAATTCCCCGGACTTTGTGAGTGCGGGGACACCATTACACGCGTGCACTACATATAGGTCACTACCTATATGTAGCTTCACAATGGTAACTCCGAATATGGCCATGTAACATGTCTATGATCATGGAATTGCCCCCTCTATACCATCCTGGCATAGTTGGCACAATCCCATGATCCCAGTGGTCTGTAGCACAGACCCTGGTACTGCCAAACTGCCCTTCCTGGGGTTTCACTGCAGCTGCTGCTGCTGCCAACTCCTCAGACAGGCATCTGCCCTCCTGGGGTCCAGCCAGGCCTGGCCCAGGATGGCAGAAAAAAGAACTTCCTCTGAGAGAGGGTGTTACACCCTCTCCCTTTGGAAAATGGTGTGAAGGCAGGGGAGGAGTAGCCTCCCCCAGCCTCTGGAAATGCTTTCTTGGGCACAGATGTGCCCAATTCTGCATAAGCCAGTCTACACCGGTTCAGGGGACCCCTTAGCCCTGCTCTGGCGCGAAACTGGACAAAGGAAAGGGGAGTGACCACTCCCCTGACCTGCACCTCCCCTGGGAGGTGTCCAGAGCTCCTCCAGTGTGCTCCAGACCTCTGCCACCTTGGAAACAGAGGTGCTGCTGGCACACTGGACTGCTCTGAGTCTAATGCTGAAAAAGAGTCTGAAGGACACGTACACCTTTGCTGACTCCTCTGTGACCTGGGCAAGCTGACTCCACTGCCTATAGCCAAACCTGTTCGGCCAGTTTCTTTCCCAGTGGCCGAATGAGATTATTATCAAGGCACAACACATCATAAACCTTTCATCACACACAAACCATGCCTAATCTTACACACACCTGTCCCTGTTTCTTTCTTTATGACTTGCTTTACAAGGAGGAGGTGCCTGTTTTTATTGGGGGTCCGTCGATATCTGATGAAAGTACTAAGCCTTTCCGGGTAATTGATTGAGGGCTGGACAAACTGAAATATGGGCTTGTCATCATAAACCTGCTATTTCTTTGTAGTGAAAACATGTGAATGGTCAACTGTAAAATAAGGAATGTTTGCCCAAAGCATAATATTTTGTATAAAAGAGAAGGTTAGCTTTGCAAAGGGAGCAGTCTCCTGAGAATATACACTGTGTTGTACTTCTAGGATACCTGTTACTGGCTGCAGCCAATAAACAAGATCTTTGACTTCACCAAGAAGACTCTGTGTTTCTGTAGTCTGAAACAGGAAGGACTCGAAGTCTTAGGGTGTGTTGCCTGGCACCACTGGGTTCTGAAAAACCCAGTACTTCAGTTGGCACCTAACGTGGGACGATTTCAGCGGTACCAGTCCAAACCACAGGTTCGTGAGGAGCTTTGTGTGAAAATTCTGGAGGAAGGCCGCCACTTCATCGACCCCTGTATGTCGACGTGGTCCGAAAGTCTTTGCTGCGAGGTTCCCCGCTTTCCGACGGCTACGAAGGACTGCTGCCCTGACTATCGCCCTGTTTTGGACCCTTGATGATTTGGTAGAGCGAAACGATAAACGAGTCTTCTGGTGACGTCATCGATACCTCAGTTAAGTATCAGTGGAGCGTCTCCCAGTCCTTAGTTTGGTTCTTAGTTTGGTATCCCCTTGGGATCTTTGATTTGGAACTTGCAAGTACCAAAGCCGAGGGATTCGTGTATTCACGAGACTATCGTATTCGATAATCCTTTGAAGTTTGAAGCTAGACTAGAGAGCGAAGATGCCTGGTCTTAGCAGATATGGAAATTTGTTTTATCTTGGTTATAATAGGGATTCCCGATTGGAGGACTCGTTGTAGAAAAGTACCATCTTGCCTGGCATGTTACCCCAATTTTCACTGTATATATGTTGTTTTAGTTGTATGTGTCACTGGGACCCTGTTCACCAGGGCCCCAGTGCTCATAAGTGTGCCTGAATGTGTTACCTGTGTAGTGACTAACTGTCTCACTGAGGCTCTGCTAATCAGAACCTCAGTGGTTATGCTCTCTCATTTCTTTCAAATTGTCACTAACAGGCTAGTGACCAATTTTACCAATTTACATTGGCTTACTGGAACACCCTTATAATTCCCTAGTATATGGTACTGAGGTACCCAGGGTATTGGGGTTCCAGGAGATCCCTATGGGCTGCAGCATTCTCGACTGTTTTCCTGGTGGTGCATGCTGTGGGGTTAGTCTGCCTCCTCTCTGCACTAGAAGCTCCGAAGAAATCTCCCGTGGGTCGACGGAATCTTCCCCCTGCTACCGCAGGCCTCAAAGAACTGCATCACCGGTCCCCTGGGTCTCCTCTCAGCACAACGAGCGAGGTCCCTTGAATCCAGCAACTCTGTCCAATTGACTCCTACGGTCCAGTGACTCTTCAGTCCAAGTTTGGTGGAGGTAAGTCCTTGCCTCCCCACACCAGACTGCATTGCTGGGAACCGCATCTTTTGCAGCTACTCCGGCCTCTGTGCACTTCTGGCAGAAATCCTTTGTGCACAGCCAAGCCTGGGTCCACGGCGCTCTAACTTGCATTGCACGACCTCCTAAGTTGTCCTCCGGCGGTGTGGGACTCCTTTGTGCAACTTCGGGTGAGCACTATTTCACTCCTCTTTGTAGTGCCTGTTCTGGCACTTCTGCGGGTGCTGCCTGCTTCTGGGAGGGCTCCTTGTCTTGCTGGGCACCCCCTCTGTCCCCTGACACAATTGGCGATATCCTGGTCCCTCCTGGGCCACAGCAGCGTCCAAAAACGCTAACCGCATGACTTGCAGCTAGCAAGGCTTGTTGGCAGTCTTTCTTCAGGAAAACACTTCTGCACGACTCTCCACGGCGTGTGGGATCTATCCTCCTAAGGGAAAGTCTCTAGCCCTTGTCGTTCCTGCAGAAACCTCAGCTTCTACTGTCCAGTAGCAGCTTCTTTGCACCCACAGCTGGCATTTCCTGGGCATCTGCCCATCTCTGACTTGCTTGTGACTTTTGGACTTGGTCCCCTTGTTCCACAGGTACCCTCAACTGGAAATCCATCGTTGTTGCATTGCTGGTTTGTGTCTTTCCTGCAGAATTCCCCTATCACAACTTCTTTGTCCTTTGGGGTACTTTAGTGCACTTTGCACTCACTTTTCAGGGTCTTGGGGTGGGCTATTTTTCTAACCCTAACTGTTTTCTTACAGTCCCAGTGACCCTCTACAAGGTCACATAGGTTTGGGGTCCATTCGTGGTTCGCATTCCACTTTTGGAGTATATGGTTTGTGTTGCCCCTATCCCTATGTGTCCCAATTGCATCCTATTGTTACTATACATTGTTTGCACTGTTTTCTAATACTATACTGCACATTTTTGGTATGGTGTACATATATCTTGTGTATATTTGCTATCCTCATACTGAGGGTACTCACTGAGATACTTTTGGCATATTGTCATAAAAATAAAGTACCTTTATTTTTAGTATATCTGTGTATTGTGTTTTCTTATGATATTGTGCATATGACACTTGTGGTACTGTAGGAGCTTCACTCGTCTCCTAGTTCAGCCTAAGCTGCTCTGCTAAGCTACCATTATCTATCAGCCTAAGCTGCTAGACACCCTATACACTAATAAGGGATACCTGGGCCTGGTGTAAGGTGTAAGTACCCCTTGGTACTCACTACAAGCCAGTCCAGCCTCCTACAACTCCCCTTTCCTGTGTCCAGTTTCATGCCAGAGCAGGGGCTGGGGGTCCCTGAACTGGTGTAGACTAGATTATGGAAGGAGGGCACAATCTGTGCCCTTCAAAGCACTTTCAGAGGCTCTGGGAGGAAACCTATCCCATGCCTGTAATTCCTATTTCCAAATGGGAGAGGGTGTAACACCCCTGTCCCAAAGGAAATGCATTGTTCTGGCTTCCTGAGAATGGGCTGCCCAAGCCCCAGGAGGACATAAGTCTGTCTGTGAGGTGGCAGCAGCTGGGGTTACAGTGAAAACCTCAGAAGACTGGTATGGCAGTACTGGCATCCATGGTGAATCCCCCAGGGTGCCTGGAATTGCCCCCCCCAATACCAGAATCCAATTAGGGGTACAATTTGCAGTTGCTAGACACCTCACATGGCCATATTTAGAGTTACCACTGTGAAGCTACATATATTATTGAACTATATGTAGTGCACACTTATAATGATGTCCCGCACTCATGAAGTCTGGGAAAATGGGCCTGGACAATGTGGGCCACCTCTGCTTGTGCAGGGGTGCCCTCACACACAGTAACTTTGCACCTACCCTTCAGGGTCTGAAGGTTAGACATATAGGTGACTTGGGCATGGGAGGGGTATCCTCCCAGAGCCTCTGGAAATGCCCTGAAGGGCACAGACTTTGCCCACTGTGCATAATCCAGTCTACACCAGTTCAGGGACCCGCAGTCCTTGCTCTGGTGCGAAAATGGACAGAGGAAAGGGGAGTGACCACTCCCCTGTCTATCACTACCTGAGAGGTGGTGCCCAGAGCTCCTCCAGAGTGTTCCTGGGATCAGCCATCTTGGATTCCAAGGTGTGGGGACTCTCTGGGAGCATCTGAGTGGCTAGTGCCAGCAGGTGGTGTGAGAGACCCCTCCTGATAGGTGCATTCCTGGGTAGGTAGCCAATCCCCCTCTCAGTGCTATTTAGGGTCTCTCCTCTGGGTGTTTCCCCAGATTCGGTTCCCCAGCCAGCAACTGCAACAGTTTCCAGGTTGTGCACACTCTGAGGACTGTCTGTCTTCACCCTGCACCAGCAGAACTGAAGTAATCTCCTGCGGAGTGATGGAGTCACTTCCCTACTTCTGCAGGCACCTTTCTGTGATGACAACCGGTACTCTGGGACTCCTCTCCTGTCGATGAGCATGATCACTGGAACACAGATGTGGGCCGAAGTGATCCTGACTGTCCAAAGGTCCAGCTGTCCAAGTTTGGTGAAGGGAAGAGCTTGCCTTCTCGTGCCACGACAGTACCCTTGAGCAGAGTCTTCTGCAGCTCCTTTGGCTTCTGTGCAGTTCTTCCAAAAGTTATTTGTGCCCAGCGTAGCACAAGTCCCCAGCACCATATCCTGCGACACTCAGCTCCCTGAGTTGTTCTCCCGTGGCGTGGGATCTCTTTGTGTAGTGCACAACCAAATTTTTAAACTCCTTTGGCCCCATGTCATGGGACTCCTGTGGGTGCTGTCTGGTCTTATGAGGGCTCTCTGAAGTGCTGAGTGCCCCCTTTGTCTCCTCAGTCCAGGTTCAGACCCCCAGGTCCCTCCTGGGTCTGGGCAGCGCCACTTTGACACAAAAAGTGTTCTTGTGCGAACCAAGGCTTGTTGGTGAAATCCAACGATGCAAACAGCCTGCATCTAATGACTCAACGTGGGACTTCTCTTGCCCCAAGCAGGAACCAGCAGCTGTTTTCTTTGGTGCATTTCTGTACTTTTCTTCCAACTGGAGAATCCACTTTTGAACCTTCTTCCAGGTTGGCAGGGGCTTCTGTTCTTCCTGGACTCTTCATCGACTTCTGGACTTGGTCTCCTCTCTCCAAAGGTCTTCCGGTCCAGGAATTAGTTTCTTGTAGTCTTGATTGGTTCTTGCAAAATCCTTTACCACGACTTCTAGTGTGTTCTGAGGAAACTTGCTGTACTTTACTCCTGTTTTCCTGGGCTCTGGGGTGGGGAACTTCACTTACCTCACTCATGGAGAAGTGTGGCACAATGGTTAGAGTGGCAGAGCCTGATGGAGAGATCTGGCCCAGGACCAGGGTTCAATTCCTCCCTTGGTGGGTCTTGTGCTCAATTCCCTTGGACCAGATAATTCTCGCCTTGGTGCCTAATTAATGGGTCCCACTCTGGGCAATAGCTTGCTTAATCTCCACAATGGCTCTCACAGCGCTTGGATGCATGGCTTCACCCTGGGGCTGTCCAGGAGTGGGTGCCTCCCAAAGAAAAGCCAGTAGGGGTTACACAGTGGTGTGCGTACAGCACCTTGAGACCCTAACGGGTGAGTAGTGCGCTATACAAGTGCAACATTTTTACCGTTTTTTTTTTACTTTTGGTGTTTTTTTACACTCCCAGGGCACCTCTACACACTACACTTGCCTAGGGGGGAATCCGACTTTCTTATTCCACTATTTTAGTATGTGGTTTGTGTTGCCCCTGTTTGCACTATTTTATGACTGTGTACTTACCTGATTTTGGTTACTAGTGTATATATTGTTTATGATACTTACCTCCAGAAGTGGTATTGTCTCTAAGATATTTTTGGCCTTGTGTCACTGTAGGAGGCTGGCCTGGCTTAAAGTGGGTACCTGATGGTACTTACACCTTGTACCAGGTCCAGTTATCCCTTATTTGTAGATTAGTAGTGTTCTAGCAGCTTAGGCTGATAGAGGTAGCTATAGCAGAGCAGCTTAGCTGAACTAGGGGACATGCACAGCTCCTACTATACCACTTATATCATATAGGTACTGTGAGAAAGTGCCTCTTTCTAGCCTTGTTACCCCCACTTTTGGCCTGTCTTACTGGGATCCTGCTAGCCAGGGCCCAGTGCCCATAGTGAAAACCCTATGTTTTCAGTATGTTTCTTATGTGTCACTGGGACCCTGCTAGTCAGGACCCCAGTGCTCATAAGTTTGTGACCTATATGTATGTGCTCCCTGTGTGATGCCTAACTGTCTCACTGAGGCTCTGCTAACGAGAACCTCAGTGGTTATGCTCTCTCATTTCTTTCCAAATTGTCACTAACAGGCTAGTGACCATTTTCACCAATCTACATTGACATACTGGAACACCCTTATAATTCCCTAGTATATGGTACTGAGGTACCCAGGGTATTGGGGTGCCAGGAGATCACTATTGTAGGAAAGTACCATCTTGCCTGGCATGTTACCCCCATTTTTCACTGTATATATGTTGTTTTAGTTGTATGTGTCACTGGGACCCTGTTCACCAGGGCCCCAATGCTCATAACTGTGCCTGAATGTGTTACCTGTGTAGTGACTAACTGTCTCACTGAGGCTCTGCTAATCAGAACCTCAGTGGTTATGCTCTCTCATTTCTTTCAAATTGTCACTAACAGGCTAGTGACCAATTTTACCAATTTACATTGGCTTACTGGAACACCCTTATAATTCCCTAGTATATGGTACTGAGGTACCCAGGGTATTGGGGTTCCAGGAGATCCCTATGGGCTGCAGCATTTCTTTGGCCACCCATAGGGAGCTCTGACAATTCTTACACAGGCCTGCCACTGCAGCTTGAGTGAAATAACGTCCACATTATTTCACAGCCATTTTACACTGCACTTAAGTAACTTATAAGTCACCTATATGTCTAACCTTTACCTGGTAAAGATTAGGTGCAAAGTTACTTAGTGGGAGGGCACCCTGGCACTAGCCAAGGTGCCCCCACATTGTTCAGGGCCAAGTCCCCGGACTTTGTGAGTGCGGGGACACCATTACAAGCGTGCACTACATATAAGTCACTACCTATATGTAGCTTCACAATGGTAACTCCGAATATGGCCATGTAACATGTCTATGATCATGGAATTGCCCCCTCTATGCCATCCTGGCATAGTTGGCACAATCCCATGATCCCAGTGGTCTGTAGCACAGACCCTGGTACTGCCAAACTACCTTTCCTGGGGTTTCACTGCAGCTGCTGCTGCTGCCAACCCCTCAGACAGGCATCTGCCCTCCTGGGGTCCAGCCAGGCCTGGCCCAGGATGGCAGAACAAAGAACTTCCTCTGAGAGAGGGTGTTACACCCTCTCCCTTTGGAAAATGGTGTGAAGGCAGGGGAGGAGTAGCCTCCCCCAGCCTCTGGAAATGCTTTCTTGGGCACAGATGTGCCCAATTCTGCATAAGCCAGTCTACACCGGTTCAGGGGACCCCTTAGCCCTGCTCTGGCGCGAAACTGGACAAAGGAAAGGGGAGTGACCACTCCCCTGACCTGCACCTCCCCTGGGAGGTGTCCAGAGCTCCTCCAGTGTGCTCCAGACCTCTGCCATCTTGGAAACAGAGGTGCTGCTGGCACACTGGACTGCTCTGAGTGGCCAGTACCACCAGGTGACGTCAGAGACTCCTTCTGATAGGCTCCTTCAGGTGTTGCTAGCCTATCCTCTCTCCTAGGTAGCCAAACCCTCTTTTCTGGCTATTTAGGGTCTCTGTCTCTGGGGAAACTTTAGATAACGAATGCAAGAGCTCATCCGAGTTCCTCTGCATCTCTCTCTTCATCTTCTGCCAAGGAATCGACTGCTGACCGCGCTGGAAGCCTGCAAAACTGCAACATAGTAGCAAAGACGACTACTGCAACTCTGTAACGCTGATCCTGCCGCCTTCTCGACTGTTTTCCTGGTGGTACATGCTGTGGGGGTAGTCTGCCTCCTCTCTGCACTAGAAGCTCCGAAGAAATCTCCCGTGGGTCGACGGAATCTTCCCCCTGCAACCGCAGGCACCAAAAAGCTGCATTACCGGTCCCTTGGGTCTCCTCTCAGCATGACGAGCGAGGTCCCTCGAATCCAGCAACTCTGTCCAAGTGACTCCCACAGTCCAGTGACTCTTCAGTCCAAGTTTGGTGGAGGTAAGTCCTTGCCTCACCTCGCTAGACTGCATTGCTGGGAACCGCGACTTTTGCAGCTACTCCGGCGCCTGTGCACTTCCGGCGGAAATCATTTGTGCACAGCCAAGCCTGGGTCCACGGCACTCTAACCTGCATTGCACGACTTTCTAAGTTGGTCTCCGGCGACGTGGGACTCCTTTGTGCAACTTCGGGTGAGCACCATTTCACGCATCCTCGTAGTGCCTGTTTCTGGCACTTCTCCGGGTGCTACCTGCTGCTGAGAGGGCTTCTTGTCTTGCTCGACGTCCCCTCTACCTCCTGGCGCAATTTGAGACATCCTGGTCCTTCCTGGGCCACAGCAGCGTCCAAAAACGCTAACTAAACGATTTACAACTAGCAAGGCTTGTTGGCGTTCTTTCGGCGGGAAAACACTTCTGCACAACTCTCCACGGCGAGCGGGATCCGTCCACCAAAGGGGAAGTCTCTAGCCCTTTTCATTCCTGCAGAAACCTCAGCTTCTTCTGTCCAGTAGAAGCTTCTTTGCACCCACAGCTGGCATTTCCTGGGCATATGCCCATCTCCGACTTGCTTGTGACTTTTGGACTTGGTCCCCTTGTTCCACAGGTACCCTAGATTGGAAATCCATCGTTGTTGCATTGTTGGTTTGTGTCTTTCCTGCATTATTCCTCTAACACGACTTCTTTGTCCTTAGGGGAACTTTAGTGCACTTTGCACTCACTTTTCAGGGTCTTGGGGAGGGTTATTTTTCTAACTCTCACTATTTTCTAATAGTCCCAGCGACCCTCTACAAGGTCACATAGGTTTGGGGTCCATTCGTGGTTCGCATTCCACTTTTGGAGTATATGGTTTGTGTTGCCCCTATCCCTGTGTGTCCCCATTGCATCCTATTGTAACTATACATTGTTTGCACTGTTTTCTAAGACTATACTGCATATTTTTCTTATTGTGTATATATATCATGTGTATATTTCCTATCCTCTCACTGAGGGTACACTCTGAGATACTTTGGCATATTGTCATAAAAATAAAGTACCTTTATTTTTAGTATAACTGTGTATTGTGTTTTCTTATGATACTGTGCATATGACACTAGGTGGTACTGTAGGAGCTTCACTCGTCTCCTAGTTCAGCCTAAGCTGCTCTGTTAAGCTACCATTATCTATCAGCCTATGCTGCTAGACACTCTATACACTAATAAGGGATAACTGAGCCTGGTGCAAAGTGCAAGTACCCCTTGGTACTCACTACAAGCCAGTCCAGCCTCCTACATTGGTTGTGCAGCGGTGGGATAAGTGCTTTGAGACAATTTACCACTCTTGTCATTGTACTTTTCATAAGAGAAAAATATACAAAACAAGTTCAGTGTATATACACATAGCCAAAAAGTTTTGCATTTCCTCTTTTTCACTCTGTTGTGTAGGAAAGTACCATCTTGCCTGGCATGTTACCCCCATTTTTCACTGCATATATGTTGTTTTAGTTGTATGTGTCACTGGGACCCTGTTCACCAGGGCCCCAGTGCTCATAAGTGTGCCTGAATGTGTTACCTGTGTAGTGACTAACTGTCTCACTGAGGCTCTGCTAATCAGAACCTCAGTGGTTATGCTCTCTCATTTCTTTCAAATTGTCACTAACAGGCTAGTGACCAATTTTACCAATTTACATTGGCTTACTGGAACACCCTTATAATTCCCTAGTATATGGTACTGAGGTACCCAGGGTATTGGGGTTCCAGGAGATCCCTATGGGCTGCAGCATTTCTTTTGCCACCCATAGGGAGCTCTGACAATTCTTACACAGGCCTGCCACTCAGCCTGAGTGAAATAACATCCACGTTATTTCACAGCCATTTTACACTGCACTTAAGTAACTTATAAGTCACCTATATGTCTAACCTTTACCTGGTAAAGGTTAGGTGCAAAGTTACTTAGTGTGAGGGCACCCTGGCACTAGCCAAGGTGCCCCCACATTGTTCAGGGCCAATTCCCCGGACTTTGTGAGTGCGGGGACACCATTACACGCGTGCACTACATATAAGTCACTACCTATATGTAGCTTCACAATGGTAACTCCGAATATAGCCATGTAACATGTCTATGATCATGGAATTGCCCCCTCTATGCCATCCTGGCATAGTTGGCACAATCCCATGATCCCAGTGGTCTGTAGCACAGACCCTGGTACTGCCAAACTACCTTTCCTGGGGTTTCACTGCAGCTGCTGCTGCTGCCAACCCCTCAGACAGGCATCTGCCCTCCTGGGGTCCAGCCAGGACTGGCCCAGGATGGCAGAACAAAGAACTTCCTCTGAGAGAGGGTGTTACACCCTCTCCCTTTGGAAAATGGTGTGAAGGCAGGGGAGGAGTAGCCTCCCCCAGCCTCTGGAAATGCTTTCTTGGGCACAGATGTGCCCAATTCTGCATAAGCCAGTCTACACCGGTTCAGGGGACCCCTTAGCCCTGCTCTGGCGCGAAACTGGACAAAGGAAAGGGGAGTGACCACTCCCCTGACCTGCACCTCCCCTGGGAGGTGTCCAGAGCTCCTCCAGTGTGCTCCAGACCTCTGCCATCTTGGAAACAGAGGTGCTGCTGGCACACTGGACTGCTCTGAGTGGCCAGTGCCACCAGGTGACGTCAGAGACTCCTTCTGATAGGCTCCTTCAGGTGTTTCTAGCCTATCTGCTCTCCTAGGTAGCCAAACCCTCTTTTCTGGCTATTTAGGGTCTCTGTCTCTGGGGAAACTTTAGATAACGAATGCAAGAGCTCATCCGAGTTCCTCTGCATCTCTCTCTTCACCTTCTGCCAAGGAATCGACTGCTGACCGCGCTGGAAGCCTGCAAAACTGCAACATAGTAGCAAAGACGACTACTGCAACTCTGTAACGCTGATCCTGCCGCCTTCTCGACTGTTTTCCTGGTGGTGCATGCTGTGGGGGTAGTCTGCCTCCTCTCTGCACTAGAAGATCCGAAGAAATCTCCCGTGGGTTGTGAGAAAGTAGCCTCTTTCTAGCCTTGTTACCCCCACTTTTGGCCTGTTTGTGAGTGTATGTCAGGGTGTTTTTACTGTCTCACTGGGATCCTGCTAGCCAGGACCCAGTGCTCATAGTGAAAACCCTATGTTTTCAGTATGTTTGTTATATGTCACTGGGACCCTGCTAGTCAGGACCCCAGTGCTCATAAGGTTGTGGCCTATATGTATGTGTTCCCTGTGTGGTGCCTAACTGTCTCACTGAGGCTCTGCTAACGAGAACCTCAGTGGTTATGCTCTCTCATTTCTTTCCAAATTGTCACTAACAGGCTAGTGACCATTTTCACCAATCTACATTGACATACTGGAACACCCTTCTAATTCCCTAGTATATGGTACTGAGGTACCCAGGGTATGGGGTGCCAGGAGATCCCTATTGTAGGAAAGTACCATCTTGCCTGGCATGTTACCCCCATTTTTCACTGTATATATGTTGTTTTAGTTGTATGTGTCACTGGGACCCTGTTCACCAGGGCCCCAGTGCTCATAAGTGTGCCTGAATGTGTTACCTGTGTAGTGACTAACTGTCTCACTGAGGCTCTGCTAATCAGAACCTCAGTGGTTATGCTCTCTCATTTCTTTCAAATTGTCACTAACAGGCTAGTGACCAATTTTACCAATTTACATTGGCTTACTGGAATACCCTTATAATTCCCTAGTATATGGTACTGAGGTACCCAGGGTATTGGGGTTCCAGGAGATCCCTATGGGCTGCAGCATTTCTTTTGCCACCCATAGGGAGCAATTCTTACACAGGCCTGCCACTGCAGCCTGAGTGAAATAACGTCCACCTTATTTCACAGCCATTTTACACTGCACTTAAGTAACTTATAAGTCACCTATATGTCTAACCTTTACCTGGTAAAGGTTAGGTGCAAAGTTACTTAGTGTGAGGGCACCCTGGCACTAGCCAAGGTGCCCCCACATTGTTCAGGGCCAATTCCCCGGACTTTGTCAGTGCGGGGACACCATTACACGCGTGAACTACATATAAGTCACTACCTATATGTAGCTTCACAATGGTAACTCCGAATATGGCCATGTAACATGTCTATGATCATGGAATTGCCCCCTCTATGCCATCCTGGCATAGTTGGCACAATCCCATGATCCCAGTGGTCTGTAGCACAGACCCGGGTACTGCCAAACTACCTTTCCTGGGGTTTCACTGCAGCTGCTGCTGCCAACCCCTCAGACAGGCATCTGCCCTCCTGGGGTCCAGCCAGGCCTGGCCCATGATGGCAGAACAAAGAACTTCCTCTGAGAGAGGGTGTTACACCCTCTCCCTTTGGAAAATGGTGTGAAGGCAGGGGAGGAGAAGCCTCCCCCAGCCTCTGGAAATGGTTTCTTGGGCACAGATGTGCCCAATTCTGCATAAGCCAGTCTACAACGGTTCAGAGGACCCCTTAGCCCTGCTCTGGCGCGAAACTGGACAAAGGAAAGGGGAGTGACCACTCCCCTGACCTGCACCTCCCCTGGGAGGTTTCCAGAGCTCCTCCAGTATGCTCCAGACCTCTGCCATCTTGGAAACAGAGGTGCTGCTGGCACACTGGACTGCTCTGAGTGGCCAGTACCACCAGGTGACGTCAGAGACTCCTTCTGATAGGCTCCTTCAGGTGTTGCTAGCCTATCCTCTCTCCTAGGTAGCCAAACCCTCTTTTCTGGCTATTTAGGGTCTCTGTCTCTGGGGAAACTTTAGATAACGAATGCAAGAGCTCATCCGAGTTCCTCTGCATCTCTCCCTTCACCTTCTGCCAAGGAATCGACTGCTGACCACGCTGGAAGCCTGCAAAACTGCAACATAGTAGCAAAGACGACTACTGCAACTCTGTAACGCTGATCCTGCCGCCTTCTCGACTGTTTTCCTGGTGGTGCATCCTGTGGGGGTAGTCTGCCTCTTCTCTGCACTAGAAGCTCCGAAGAAATCTCCCGTGGGTCGACGGAATCTTCCCCCTGGAACCGCAGGCACCAAAAAGCTGCATTACCGGTCCCTTGGGTCTCCTCTCAGCACGACGAGCGAGGTCCCTCGAATCCAGCAACTCTGTCCAAGTAACTCCCACAGTCCAGTGTCTCTTCAGTCCAAGTTTGGTGGAGATAAGTCCTTGCCTCACCTCGCTAGACTGCATTGCTGGGAACCACGACTTTTGCAGCTACTCCGGCTCCTGTGCACTTCCGGTGGAAATCCTTTGTACACAGCCAAGCCTGGGTCCACGGCACTCGAACCTGTATTGCACGACTTTCTAAGTTGGTCTCCGGCGACGTGGGACTCCTTTGTGCAACTTCGGGTGAGCTCCTTTTCACGCATCCTTGTAGTGCCTGTTTCTGGCACTTCTCTGGGTGCTACCTGCTGCTGAGAGGGCTTCTTGTCTTGCTCGACGTCCCCTCTACCTCCTGGCGCAATTTGCGACATCCTGGTCCTTCCTGGGCCACAGCAGCGTCCAAAAACGCTAACTGCACGATTTGCAACTAGCAAGGCTTGTTGGCGTTCTTTTGGCGGGAAAACACTTCTGCACGACTCTCCACGGCGAGAGGGATCCGTCCACCAAAGGGAAAGTCTCTAGCCCTTTTTGTTCCTGCAGAAACCTCAGCTTCTTCTGTCCAGTAGAAGCTTCTTTGCACCCACAGCTGGCATTTCCTGGGCATATGTCCATCTCCGACTTGCTTGTGACTTTTGGACTTGGTCCCCTTGTTCCACAGGTACCCTAGATTGGAAATCCATCGTTGTTGCATTGTTGGTTTGTGTCTTTCCTGCATTATTCCTCTTACACGACTTCTTTGTCCTTAGGGGAACTTTCGTGCACTTTGCACTCACTTTTCAGGGTCTTGGGGAGGGTTATTTTTCTAACTCTCACTATTTTCTAATAGTCCCAGCGACCCTCTACAAGGTCAAATAGGTTTGGGGTCCATTTGTGATTCGCATTCCACTTTTGGAGTATATGGTTTGTGTTGCCCCTATCCCTATGTGTCCCCATTGCATCCTATTGTAACTATACATTGTTTGCACTGTTTTCTAAGACTATACTGCATATTTTTGCTATTGTGTATATATATCTTGTGTATATTTCCTATCCTCTCACTGAGGGTACACTCTGAGATACTTTGGCATATTGTCATAAAAATAAAGTACCTTTATTTTTAGTATAACTGTGTATTGTGTTTTCTTATGATATTGTGCATATGACACTAGGAGGTACTGTAGGAGCTTCACTCGTCTCCTAGTTCAGCCTAAGCTGCTCTGCTAAGCTACCATTATCTATCAGCCTATGCTGCTAGACACCCTATACACTATTAAGGGATAACTGGGCCTGGTGGAAGTACCCCTTGGTACTCACTACAAGCCAGTCCAGCCTCCTACACCTATGGGCTGCAGCATTTCTTTTGCCACCCATAGGGAGCTCTGACAATTCTTACACAGGCCTGCCATTGCAGCCTGAGTGAAATAACGTCCACGTTATTTCACAGCCATTTACCACTGCACTTAAGTAACTTATAAGTCACCAATATGTCTAACCTTTACCTGGTAAAGGTTGGGTGCTAAGTTACTTAGTGTGTGGGCACCCTGGCACTAGCCAAGGTGTCCCCACATTGTTCAGGGCAAATTCCCCGGACTTTGTGAGTGCGGGGACACCATTACACGCGTGCACTATACATATGTCACGACATATGTATAGCGTCACAATGGTAACTCCGAACATGGCCAAGTAACATGTCTAAGATCATGGAATTGTCACCCCGTTGCCATTCTGGCATTGGGAAGACGAACGAGTTACTTACCTTCGGTAACGACTTTTCTGGTGGATACATTAGCTACCTGTGGATTCCTCACCTAATGAATACTCCCATGGCGCCAGCATTCGATGGAAATCTTCTTACTAGTCTCTGCACGTCGACGAGGACGTCACTCTTGCCCACGCGACGCCGTCTGACGTCATACAGGCAATAAGAGGTCCTTGCCGACGTGCCGATGACAGTACCAACATTTTTTACGTGCATGAGAATAATAATAACCCAATGTAATGAAAGAGCAAAGCAACATCTCTTAATATTGTAAATCACACAACATTGCAATAAAATAGCTGTAGATTTAATATAACCTTCTTTTTTTTTTTTTTTTTTTTAAACAAATAAATATATTTATACATACGAATCATGTATATACACAATATATATAGATTTATATATAAATATACACATATATACAAATATCATATATGCAAAATGTACTGCAACTTTGAAGACCCAAAAGGAGCACACTCAAGGATTGCTTGGAGAGACCAAAAAGGCAACGGGGAGGCGGGTGGGACCGTGAGGAATCCACAGGTAGCTAATGTATCCACCAGAAAAGTCGTTACCGAAGGTAAGTAACTCGTTCTTCTGATGGATACAACTACCTGTGGATTCCTCACCTAATGAATAGAGTCCCAAAGCAGTACCACGCCCGGCAGTGGGTGCCTAAATGGTCAAACCAAGAAATCCTGCAGCACTGACCGTGCAAAATGACCGTCCCTTCTGACCTCAGAGTCCAAACAGTAATGTTTCACAAAAGTGTGAAGGGACGACCAAGTTGCGGCCTTGCAGATCTCGACCACAGGAACACCCCTGGCCAAGGCCGAAGAGGCCGACTTAGCTCTGGTGGAATGAGCTCTAATGCCCTCAGGCGGATCCTTCTTTGCCAAAGAGTAACAGATTTTAATGCAAAGAACAACCCACCTGGAGAGTGTTCTCTTGTGGACTGCCTTTCCTCTCCTCTTGCCCACGTATCCGACAAACAGCTGATCCTCCAGCCTGATATCCTTCATTCTGTCGATATAGAAGCTCAACGCCCTTTTTGGGTCCAGGCGATGTAGTCTTTCTTCCTCCTTTGAAGGATGAGGCGGAGGATAAAACGTGGACAAAGTGATTGTCTGAGCCAAATGGAAGGGTGAAACAACCTTCGGAAGGAAAGCAGCCTTGGTCCTCAACACCACCTTATCCCCATAAAACGTTATATAAGGGGGTTTAACCGATAAGGCCTGCAACTCACTCACTCTCCTTGCAGATGTTATAGCTACCAGGAATACTGTTTTAATAACCAAATACCTTAAAGGGCAAGAATGCATAGGCTCAAAAGGGGACCCCATAAGGAAAGTCAGGACCAAGGACAAATCCCATTGAGGCATAACGAATGGTTTTGGAGGATATTGATTCAAAAGACCTTTCAAGAATCTGAGAACAATAGGGGATTTAAATAAAGACGGTTGGTCTGGAAGACAAATGAAGGCTGACAAGGCCGACAAATAACCCTTAATGGTAGCCACTGCACAACCTTTCTGCGCTAGAGACAGTGCAAAAGACAAAACATGTGACAGATGAGCACGTAAGGGATCAATCTGTCTCTCTCCACACCACATAACAAATTTAGAGCACCTATTATCGTAGATAGATTTAGTGGAGTGTCGCCTGGCCGCTAAGATAACATCCACTACATCAGGCGGGAGAGAGAAGGAACTCAGGTTGCCCCGTTCAATCTCCAAGCATGTAGGTGCAGACTCTGGAGGTTGGGGTGTAAAACCTGCCCCTGCGACTGCGAGAGGAGGTCTGCCCTGAGAGGGAGACGGAGCGGAGGGCACAGTGAGAGTTGGAGAAGGTCGGAGTACCATACCCTCCTTGGCCAATCCGGAGCTATTAAGATGACTTGGGCCCGGTCTTGGCGAATTTTCCTCAACACTCGAGGAATCAAGGGTATGGGGGGAAACGCGTAAAGCAACTGGTCGCACCAGGTTATCTGAAACGCGTCCCCCAACGCTCCCTACATCGGATACTGGAGGCTGCAGAATAACGGGCAATGCGCGTTCTCCCGAGTGGCAAACAGATCTATCCGAGGAAACCCCCACATCTGGAAAATTAAACAGACTTGATCTGGATGGAGACGCCACTCGTGGTCTGCCGAGAATTGGCGACTGAGACTGTCCGCACGTACATTCAAGACCCCGGCCAGATGATTTGCCACCAAGCAAATCTGATGGTCCTTTGCCCAGGACCATAGCCGAAGAGCTTCTCTGCAGAGAAGGTACGACCCTACTCCTCCCTGTTTGTTTATGTACCACATCGTGGTAGTATTGTCCGTCAGGACCTGTACCGACTGACCACGAAGGGATGGGAGGAAGGCCTTGAGAGCCAGACGTACAGCCCGTAACTCCAACAGATTGATATGAAACACCTGTTCCTCTGGAGACCAAAGCCCTTTGATCTCCAGATCCCCCAGATGAGCTCCCCATCCTAGGGTGGAAGCATCCGTTATTACCGTGGCCACTGGTGGCGACTGCGCGAACGGCTTTCCCTGTGAAAGATTGTTGCCCGCAATCCACCACTTCAATTCCACAGCAGCATCTCTGGAGATCTTGACAGTACCTTCTAAATCTCCCTTGTGTTGAGACCACTGCCTTCGGAGGCACCACTGAAGAGCCCTCATGTGCCAGCGAGCATGCGTGACCAACAGAATGCAGGAGGCGAATAGACCGAGCAGACGAAGGACCTTGAGGACTGGAACTACCGCTCCATTTCGAAACATTGGAACCAATTCCTGAATATCTTGAATCCGCTGAGGCGGAGGAAAGGCTCGACTCAATGTTGTATCCAGTACTGCCCCTATGAACAGGAGGCGCTGAGAGGGCTCCAGGTGAGATTTGGGCACGTTCACCGAAAAGCCCAGGTCGAACAACAACTGGGTTGTTGACTGCAGATGATGCAACACAAGCTCCGGGGACTTGGCTTTGATCAACCAGTCGTCCAAGTAAGGGAATACTGCTATCCCCTTCCTTCTGAGCTCCGCCGCAACCACTGACATCACCTTTGTGAAGACTCGAGGTGCTGAAGTAAGACCAAACGGGAGGACCGCAAACTGATAGTGCTGCGACCCTACTGTAGGAGGCTGGACTGGCTTGTAGTGAGTACCAAGGGGTACTTGCACCTTGCACCAGGCCCAGTTATCCCTTATTAGTGTATAGGGTGTCTAGCAGCTTAGGCTGATAGATAATGGTAGCTTAGCAGAGCAGCTTAGGCTGAACTAGGAGACGTGTGAAGCTACTACAGTACCACTTAGTGTCATATGCACAATATCATAAGAAAACACAATACACAGTTATACTAAAAATAAAGGTACTTTATTTTTATGACAATATGCCAAAGTATCTTAGAGTGTACCCTCAGTGAGAGGATAGGAAATATACACAAGATATATATACACAATAGCAAAAATATGCAGTATAGTCTTAGAAAACAGTGCAAACAATGTATAGTTACAATAGGATGCAATGGGGAAACATAGGGATAGGGGCAACACAAACCATATACTCCAAAAGTGGAATGTGAACCACGAATGGACCCCAAACCTATGTGACCTTGTAGAGGGTCGCTGGGACTATTAGAAAATAGTGAGAGTTAGAAAAATAACCCTCCCCAAGACCCTGAAAAGTGAGTGCAAAGTGCACCAAAGTTCCCCTAAGGACAAAATAGTCGTGTTAGAGGAAAAATGCAAGGAAAACACAAATCAGCAATGCAACAACGATGGATTCCTGACTGAGGGTACCTGTGGAACAAGGGGACCAAGTCCAAAAGTCACAAGCAACTCGGAGATGGGCAGATGCCCAAGAAATGCCAGCGGTTGGTGCAAAGAAGCTCTTACTAGGCTGAAGAACTGTGAATACTGCAAGAACGACAAGGGCTAGAGTCTTTCCCTTTGGAGGATGGATCCACCACGCCTTGGAGAGTCGTGCAGAAGTGTTTTCCCGCCGGATGGACGCCAACAAGCCTTGCTACACGCAAATCGTGCGTTTAGCGTTTTTGGACGCTGCTGGGGCCCAGGAGGGACCAGGAGGTCGCAAATTGGACCTGCACAGAGAGGGGACGTCGAGCAAGACAAAGAGCCCTCACTGAAGCAGGTAGCATCCGGAGAAGTGCCAGAAACAGGCACTACGATGATGCGTGAAACGGTGCTCGCCGAAGTTGCACAAAGGAGTCCCACGTCGCCGGAGACCAACTTAGAAAGTCGTGCAATGCAGGTTAGAGTGCCATGGACCCAGGCTTGGCTGTGCACGAAGGATTTCCGCCGGAAGTGCACAGGGGCCGGAGTAGCTTGCAAAGTTGCGGTTCCCAGCAATGCAGCCCAGCGAGGTGAGGCAAGGACTTACCTCCACCAAACTTGGGCTGAAGAGTCACTGGACTGTGGGGGTCACTTGGACGGTGTCGCTGGATTCGAGGGACCTCGCTCGTCGTGCTGAGAGGAGACCCAAGGGACCGGTAATGCAGCTTTTTGGTGCCTGCGGTAGCAGGGGGAAGATTCCGTCGACCCACGGGAGATTTCTTCGGAGCTTCTGGTGCAGAGAGGAGGCAGACTACCCCCACAGCATGCACAAGCAGGAAAACAGTCGAGAAGGCGGCAGGATCAGCGTTACAGAGTTGCAGTAGTCGTCTTTGCTACTATGTTGCAGGTTTGCAGGCTTCCAGCGCGGTCAGCGGTCGTTTCCTTATCAGAAGGTGAAGAGGGAGATGCAGAGGAACTCGGCTGAGCTCATGCATTCGTTATCTAAAGTTTCCCCAGAGACAGAGACCCTAAATAGCCAGAAAAGAGGGTTTGGCTACCTAGGAGAGAGGAAAGGCTACTAACACCTGAAGGAGCCTATCAGCAGGAGTCTCTGACGTCACCTGGTGGCACTGGCCACTCAGAGCAGTCCAGTGTGCCAGCAGCACCTCTGTTTCCAAGATGGCAGAGGTCTGGAGCACACTGAAGGAGCTCTGGACACCTCCCAGGGGAGGTGCAGGTCAGGGGAGTGGTCACTCCCCTTTCCTTTGTCCAGTTTCGCGCCAGAGCAGGGGCTAAGGGGTCCCTGAACCGGTGTAGACTGGCTTATGCAGAATTGGGCACATCTGTGCCCAACAAAGCATTTCCAGAGGCTGGGGGAGGCTACTCCTCCCCTGCCTTCACACCATTTTCCAAAGGGAGAGGGTGTCACACCCTCTCTCAGAGGAAGTTCTTTGTTCTGCCATCCTGGGCCAGGCCTGGCTGGACCCCAGGAGGGCAGCTGCCTGTCTGAGGGGTTGGCAGCAGCAGCAGCTGCAGTGAAACCCCAGGAAGGGCAGTCTGGCAGTACCAGGGTCTGTGCTACAGACCACTGGGATCATGGAATTGTACCAACAATGCCAGGATGGCATAGAGGGGGCAATTCCATGATCATAGACATGTTACATGGCCATATTCGGAGTTACCATGGTGAAGCTACATATAGGTAGTGACCTATATGTAGTGCACGCGTGTAATGGTGTCCCCGCACTCACAAAGTTCAGTGAATTGGCTCTGAACAATGTGGGGGCACCTTGGCTAGTGCCAGGGTGCCCTCACACTAAGTAACTTTGCACCTAACCTTTACCAGGTAAAGGTTAGACATATAGGTGACTTATAAGTTACTTAAGTGCAGTGAAAATGGCTGTGAAATAACGTGGACGTTATTTCACTCAGGCTGCAGTGGCAGGCCTGTGTAAAAATTGTCAGAGCTCCCTATGGGTGGCAAAAGAAATGCTGCAGCCCATAGGGATCTCCTGGAACCCCAATACCCTGGGTACCTCAGTACCATATACTAGGGAATTATAAGGGTGTTCCAGTAAGCCAATGTAAATTGGTAAAATTGGTCACTAGCCTGTTAGTGACAATTTGAAAGTAATGAGAGAGCATAACCACTGAGGTTCTGGTTAGCAGAGCCTCAGTGAGACAGTTAGGCACCACACAGGGAACATATACATGCACACCTATGAGCACTGGGGCCCTGTGTGACAGGGTCCTAGTGACACATACATATAGGCCACAAACCTATGAGCACTGGGGTCCTGACTAGCAGGATCCCAGTGACACATAACAACCATACTGAAAACATGGTGTTTTCATTATGAGCACTGAGGCCTGGCTATCAGGATCCCAGTGAGACAGTGAAAACAGTGACAAACACCCTGACATACACTCACAAACAGGCCAAAAGTGGGGGTAACAAGGCTAGAAAGAGGCTACCTTCTCACACAACGCCCCCCCAAACGAAGGACAATAAGGCTAACCTTGGCCAGTTGAGACTTTATTGTCTAAGTGGTGATAAGTAGAGAGTAGCTCTGCAATAGACTGGTTACTCCCTTTATCATCCACTATATGGTTACTTCCCTGTGGGGATGTAAACCACCCTGTTTGAAGTTTTTTAGCTAAGCAACAATGTGAAGATGTATTTTCAGAGTTTCTATCAGTAAGTTTTAGTTTAGAGCAGTGGGAATTATCCACTGAACCTATTTGTAATGATGGAAATGCCAGACAGGGATGCTGTCTCAGAAAAGCCATAGCTGGGCAAAAACTTTGTCCATCTGGCTGGAAGAGAGAACAGGGATGCTGTTTCTCTTGAGTTGGAGCAGGGCAGGGATGCTGTCCTATGAGCTCCACACTAGGGCAGGGATGCTGTCCTAAGTGTTGTGAGGTAGTGCAGGGTTTCTGCACTAAAGTTTCTCTGGGAGGGTTGGAGGGATGCTCCATGTTATCTAAAATGGTGCTGTTTTTCTCACCAATGTTAGTTATCCCACAGAGAGGTACTTCCACCTCAGGGAGTCCAGCTTTGCCAGCTGATGATTCCCTTGGAACAGGTGCCACCCCAGGAGAGGTTTCTCCCACCACAGGAATAGTATCCTGAATGGTAGGGTGGTTAGGGGATACTGTGATACCCTTTTTACCTGTTGATGGAGAGGGATCCTGAGTTTTCAGGCCTTCTCTCCTTTGCTTTTTCATTTCACTTGAAATGAGAGGGAACAATTCCTCAGGGATGCCCAGCATGGCTGCATGGGCATAAAACTCTACATCAGCCCAACCTGAGGCCTCTAGGTCATTACCTAAGAGACAGTCTACAGGTAAGCTAGGTGATACCACCACCTGCTTAGGGCCAGTAACTCCACCCCAACTAAACTGAATTATAGCTAAGGGAAGAAACTTAGTGGAGTTATGGACATCAATAATCTTATACTGTTGTCCAATGATGTGTTGTTCAGGAGGCACTAGGTTTTCAGTCACCAGAGTGAAACTGGCACCTGTGTCCCTGTAGGCCAAGGCCTCAACACCATTTATTGAAACTGTCTGCCTGTACTTATCCATTGTAAGGGGACAAGCAGCCAGTGTGGCAAGGCCAATGCCACTAGGTGTGACAGAAACTGTCTTGGGACTGATTACATCAGTTTCCACTATGGACCCATAAGTGAACCCAACTACACCCTTTGCTTGACTGTTGCCAGCAGTCCCACCACTAGTACCACTACTGCTAGGGGCACTAGAGCTTGATGTATTAGTGGTGGTAGGCTCAGGGGGTTTACCTGGACAGGACTTATCCCCTGGCCTATGGCCTCTGTTTTTACACACAAAGCACCAAGGCTTTTTAATGTGTGCAGGTTGAGAAGAAGAGGAAGAATTAGTTTTATCCCCACCCTCTGAAGAGTGTTTAAGATTTGAAGTGGGATCTTTGGTTTTACCCTTATCCCCATGCTTATCTTGAGATTTTTCACCATCTTTCTTCTTATTGCCATCTTTGTCACCCCCTGTATGAACTTTTCTGTTCACCCTTGTTCTGACCCATTTGTCTGCCTTCTTTCCCAATTCTTGGGGAGAGGTCAGATCAGAGTCTACCAGGTACTGGTGCAACAAATCAGACACACAATTATTAAGTATATGCTCTCTCAGGATTGTGTTATACAGGCTTTCATAATCAGTAACTTTACTGCCATGTAACCACCCCTCCAAGGCCTTCACTGAATGGTCAATAAAATCAACCCAGTCTTGTGAAGACTCCTTTTTGGTCTCTCTGAACTTTATCCTGTACTGTTCAGTGGTTAAGCCATAACCATCCAGGAGTGCATTCTTAAGAACTGTAAAATTATTGGCATCATTTTCTTTCACAGTAAGGAGCCTATCCCTACCTTTTCCACTAAATGATAGCCATAGGATAGCAGCCCACTGCTTTTGAGGGACATCCTGTACAGCACAGGCCCTCTCAAGTGCAGCAAACCACTTGTTAATGTCATCCCCCTCCTTATAAGGGGGAACTATCTTGTGCAGATTCCTGGAATCATGCTCTTTTGCAGGATGACTATGGGGAATACTGCTGCTGCCACCATGGGTATCTAAACCCAACTTCTGTCTTTCCTTCTCTAATTCTAAAGACTGTCTATCCAAATCCAGCTGTTGCTTCTTGAGCTTCAGTCTGGTTTGTTCCACTCTCAATCTATTGAGCTCCCTTTCTAACAATCTGTCATCAGGGTGGGTGGGAGGGACATTTCTAGATACAGAGGTATGATGGGAATGAACAGAAGGAGACCTGTCCCTTACAGAGGGCACCCTAACAGCTTGGCTACCAGTATAATGTGAGAGCACACCATCAGTATGGTGTGATTCAACCTCTGTACCAACTATGCTAGACTGTCTAGTAATGGGCAGGCTGAGAAGTTTCTTTCCTGAACCTTTTCCTGGGGGAGTCCCTGGATCAGATTGAGAACCATTAGCTACTTTTTCACCAGATTGGGCACTTATGGCCTTATCCTGTACTCTAAGCATATTAATTAACAGTTCTAAGGAAGGATTCTTCCCTACACTCAAACCTCTCTCTATGCAGAGACTCCTTGCTCCTTTCCAGCTAAGGTGATCATATGCAAGTTTGGACAGTTCAACATTTTTTCCTGTGCCAGACATTTTTTAGAGAGAGTTAAAGTGATAGAAAAAGAGAAAAAAGTTTTCAGAACTTTTTGGAAAGACAGAAAAAAACTTTTTAAACTTTTAAGAACTTTTTGAAAGTTTTAGAAGTACTTTTCAGCACTTAGAAAAGAGTGAAAAGAGGAAATGCAAAACTTTTTGGCTATGTGTATATACACTGACCTTGTTTTGTATATTTTTCTCTTATGAAAAGTACAATGACAAGAGTGGTAAGTAGTCTCAAGCACTTATCCCACCACTGCACAACCAATGTAGGAGGCTGGACTGGCTTGTAGTGAGTACCAAGGGGTACTTGCACCTTGCACCAGGCCCAGTTATCCCTTATTAGTGTATAGGGTGTCTAGCAGCTTAGGCTGATAGATAATGGTAGCTTAGCAGAGCAGCTTAGGCTGAACTAGGAGACGTGTGAAGCTACTACAGTACCACTTAGTGTCATATGCACAATATCATAAGAAAACACAATACACAGTTATACTAAAAATAAAGGTACTTTATTTTTATGACAATATGCCAAAGTATCTTAGAGTGTACCCTCAGTGAGAGGATAGGAAATATACACAAGATATATATACACAATAGCAAAAATATGCAGTATAGTCTTAGAAAACAGTGCAAACAATGTATAGTTACAATAGGATGCAATGGGGAAACATAGGGATAGGGGCAACACAAACCATATACTCCAAAAGTGGAATGTGAACCACGAATGGACCCCAAACCTATGTGACCTTGTAGAGGGTCGCTGGGACTATTAGAAAATAGTGAGAGTTAGAAAAATAACCCTCCCCAAGACCCTGAAAAGTGAGTGCAAAGTGCACCAAAGTTCCCCTAAGGACAAAATAGTCGTGTTAGAGGAAAAATGCAAGGAAAACACAAATCAGCAATGCAACAACGATGGATTCCTGACTGAGGGTACCTGTGGAACAAGGGGACCAAGTCCAAAAGTCACAAGCAACTCGGAGATGGGCAGATGCCCAAGAAATGCCAGCGGTTGGTGCAAAGAAGCTCTTACTAGGCTGAAGAACTGTGAATACTGCAAGAACGACAAGGGCTAGAGACTTTCCCTTTGGAGGATGGATCCCCCACGCCTTGGAGAGTCGTGCAGAAGTGTTTTCCCGCCGGATGGACGCCAACAAGCCTTGCTACACGCAAATCGTGCGTTTAGCGTTTTTGGACGCTGCTGGGGCCCAGGAGGGACCAGGAGGTCGCAAATTGGACCTGCACAGAGAGGGGACGTCGAGCAAGACAAAGAGCCCTCACTGAAGCAGGTAGCATCCGGAGAAGTGCCAGAAACAGGCACTACGATGATGCGTGAAACGGTGCTCGCCGAAGTTGCACAAAGGAGTCCCACGTCGCCGGAGACCAACTTAGAAAGTCGTGCAATGCAGGTTAGAGTGCCGTGGACCCAGGCTTGGCTGTGCACGAAGGATTTCCGCCGGAAGTGCACAGGGGCCGGAGTAGCTTGCAAAGTTGCGGTTCCCAGCAATGCAGCCCAGCGAGGTGAGGCAAGGACTTACCTCCACCAAACTTGGGCTGAAGAGTCACTGGACTGTGGGGGTCACTTGGACGGTGTCGCTGGATTCGAGGGACCTCGCTCGTCGTGCTGAGAGGAGACCCAAGGGACCGGTAATGCAGCTTTTTGGTGCCTGCGGTAGCAGGGGGAAGATTCCGTCGACCCACGGGAGATTTCTTCGGAGCTTCTGGTGCAGAGAGGAGGCAGACTACCCCCACAGCATGCACAAGCAGGAAAACAGTCGAGAAGGCGGCAGGATCAGCGTTACAGAGTTGCAGTAGTCGTCTTTGCTACTATGTTGCAGGTTTGCAGGCTTCCAGCGCGGTCAGCGGTCGTTTCCTTATCAGAAGGTGAAGAGGGAGATGCAGAGGAACTCGGCTGAGCTCATGCATTCGTTATCTAAAGTTTCCCCAGAGACAGAGACCCTAAATAGCCAGAAAAGAGGGTTTGGCTACCTAGGAGAGAGGAAAGGCTACTAACACCTGAAGGAGCCTATCAGCAGGAGTCTCTGACGTCACCTGGTGGCACTGGCCACTCAGAGCAGTCCAGTGTGCCAGCAGCACCTCTGTTTCCAAGATGGCAGAGGTCTGGAGCACACTGAAGGAGCTCTGGACACCTCCCAGGGGAGGTGCAGGTCAGGGGAGTGGTCACTCCCCTTTCCTTTGTCCAGTTTCGCGCCAGAGCAGGGGCTAAGGGGTCCCTGAACCGGTGTAGACTGGCTTATGCAGAATTGGGCACATCTGTGCCCAACAAAGCATTTCCAGAGGCTGGGGGAGGCTACTCCTCCCCTGCCTTCACACCATTTTCCAAAGGGAGAGGGTGTCACACCCTCTCTCAGAGGAAGTTCTTTGTTCGGCCATCCTGGGCCAGGCCTGGCTGGACCCCAGGAGGGCAGCTGCCTGTCTGAGGGGTTGGCAGCAGCAGCAGCTGCAGTGAAACCCCAGGAAGGGCAGTCTGGCAGTACCAGGGTCTGTGCTACAGACCACTGGGATCATGGAATTGTACCAACAATGCCAGGATGGCATAGAGGGGGCAATTCCATGATCATAGACATGTTACATGGCCATATTCGGAGTTACCATGGTGAAGCTACATATAGGTAGTGACCTATATGTAGTGCACGCGTGTAATGGTGTCCCCGCACTCACAAAGTTCAGTGAATTGGCTCTGAACAATGTGGGGGCACCTTGGCTAGTGCCAGGGTGCCCTCACACTAAGTAACTTTGCACCTAACCTTTACCAGGTAAAGGTTAGACATATAGGTGACTTATAAGTTACTTAAGTGCAGTGAAAATGGCTGTGAAATAACGTGGACGTTATTTCACTCAGGCTGCAGTGGCAGGCCTGTGTAAAAATTGTCAGAGCTCCCTATGGGTGGCAAAAGAAATGCTGCAGCCCATAGGGATCTCCTGGAACCCCAATACCCTGGGTACCTCAGTACCATATACTAGGGAATTATAAGGGTGTTCCAGTAAGCCAATGTAAATTGGTAAAATTGGTCACTAGCCTGTTAGTGACAATTTGAAAGTAATGAGAGAGCATAACCACTGAGGTTCTGGTTAGCAGAGCCTCAGTGAGACAGTTAGGCACCACACAGGGAACATATACATGCACACCTATGAGCACTGGGGCCCTGTGTGACAGGGTCCTAGTGACACATACATATAGGCCACAAACCTATGAGCACTGGGGTCCTGACTAGCAGGATCCCAGTGACACATAACAACCATACTGAAAACATGGTGTTTTCATTATGAGCACTGAGGCCTGGCTATCAGGATCCCAGTGAGACAGTGAAAACAGTGACAAACACCCTGACATACACTCACAAACAGGCCAAAAGTGGGGGTAACAAGGCTAGAAAGAGGCTACCTTCTCACACCTACCACAAACCGGAGATACTTCCTGTGCGACTTGAGTATCGGGATATGAAAGTAAGCATCCTGCAAGTCGACAGACACCATCCAATCTTCCTTGTTCAACGCCAAAAGCACCTGTGCTAGGGTCAGCATCTTGAACTTTTCCTGTTTGAGGAACCAATTCAAGATCCTCAGATCCAGGATTGGTCTCAACTGACCATCCTTTTTGGGAATCAGGAAGTATCTTGAGTAACAACCTCGACCCTTTTCCTGCTCCGGGACCAACTCTACCGCGCCCTTTGAAAGGAGGACTTGAACCTCCTGTTCTAGCAACAGGAGGTGTTCTTCTGAACAATAAGATGGGCGGGGCGGGATGAGGGGCGGGAACTCCCGAAAGGGAAGGGCGTAGCCTTTTCCCACAATGCCAAGAACCCAAGTGTCCGTTGTGATAGACTTCCACTTGTGGAGAAAATGCTGTAATCTTCCCCCTACAGGAGAGGAGTGAGTGGGAAACGGTGGAAGCCTAAGGCTGCTTCCCCTGCTGCACCCCTCCAGAGGACGAGGAAGAGGCAGAGTGCTGTTGAGAGGCTCCTCTGGTACGGACCCCACCCCTCCCCCTCCCTCTAAATGACCTATAGGGGAGGGAAGAGGCGGGTTGCTGGAACCTCCCACGAAAGGAAGAGGAATAAGAGCCACGCCCAAATCCCCGAAACCTCCTGAAAAATCTAGAAGAGGCAGAGGAAGAAGGAGCTTGCAGTCCTAACGATTTGGCTGTGGCCCTGCTCTCCTTAAATCGTTCCAAGGCCGAATCTGCCTTGGCTCCAAACAGTCTGTCCCCATCAAACGGGAGGTCCAGCAGGGTCGACTGCACATCCGCAGAGAACCCTGAGTTTCGGAGCCAGGCCTGTCTTCTTGCCACCACAGCCGTGCCCATCGCCCTGGCCACCGAGTCGTTCGTGTCCAGCCCAGACTGGATAATCTGGGTCGCGGCAGCCTGGGCGTCCGAGACCACATCCAAGAGACCCTGGGGGAGCTCCGTAAATGAAGACGAAATATCATCCATCAGAGCATGGATGTACCTCCCCAGAATGCACGTTGCGTTGGTGGCCTTCAACGCCAAACTGCATGACGAAAATATTTTCTTGGACTGCGCATCCAGTTTCTTGGAGTCTCTGTCTCCAGGCACCGTCGGGAAGGAACCAGGCGCTGACTTTGAGGAACAGGAGGCTTGCACCACCAAGCTCTCCGGCGTAGGGTGTCTAGAGAGAAAGCCAGGGTCAGATGGTGCAGCTCGATACCTCCTGGCCACAGCCCTATGAACGGCCGAGGAAGACACCGGCTTCTTCCACACCTCCAACACCGGATCCAGCAAAGCCTCATTAAATGGCAAGAGAGGCTCAGCTGCAGCAGAGGCCGGATGCAATACCTCTGTCAGCAAATTCTGCTTCGCCTCTGCTACCGGCAAAGGCAGGTCCAAAAAGCTCGCTGCCTTCCTCACCACAGCATGAAAGGAAGCAGCCTCCTCCGTATATTCCCCTGGAGATGAAAGGTCCCACTCAGGGGAAGTGTCCAGCCCACTGGCTGTATCCAGACCATGCAGTCCGTCTCCAGAGTCCTCAATCTCTCCCTCCTCTAGGACTCGCTGGTACTCCTGCTCTTCTAAAAGACGGAGAGCACGCCTCCTCGAATGAAGTCTCTCCTCGATACGCGGAGTCGACATGGCCTCCGCCGACGTCGAAGAACGGCGCCGATCTCCAGAAGCATCTGACGCCGCGTCCGGCGCCACAGGCAGCTTCGGCGCCGAGGCAGGAGCCAGAGGACGAGGTCTTGGAGCCGATGGACCAACCGGAGTCACAGGGCAAAATCCTGACTTCGACGGAAGGGCAACCTCCGGGGCCGAAACATCCGAAGCCACCGGAGCGGCCACCGACGCCGGCACCGGCGCCGAGCCCACATTCCCAAAAGGGAGAAAGGGCATAAAGGGTGCCGGCCGAAGAGGCGCAGGATCACCCAACGAAAAGGCCAAGGGCCCCGAAGGACCAGCCGGAGCAACTCCTGGAGCCATCTGCTGAAAGATGGTATACATCGCATTAAGAAACGCGGTACTATCGGCTCCAGGAGTGGGAAAAGCCGGATACTGGGGTGCCTGGATCGAGGGCGACCCCGACGCCGGCCTCGACGTCTGCGACGCCGGAGAAAACACAAGAGGCTGCACCACCTCAATCACCGACGCCTGACCAGACGAAGTCGGTGACGCCGGAGAGGGCAACGGCGTCGAAGGATGCGGCGTGACCGTGGGGCTGACCTCCCAAGTCTTCCGACGCCGAGCCGAAGGTGACCTCGAACGAGACTCCTTGCTGGAATGACGTCGTGAGTCTCTACGGCGCCGGGAGTCTCGATGACGCCGGTGAGACCTTGGCGAAGAAGACTTCTTATGATGTTTCTCCTTCTTCTTTGACTTTGCCATGAATAACTTGGCCTCACGCTCTTTGAGGGCCTTCGGATTCATGTGTTGACATGAATCGCAAGTCGAGACGTCGTGGTCGGAGCTCAAACACCATAGACAGTCGGAGTGAGGATCTGTAACTGACATCTTGCCCCCACACTCTCGACAGGGCTTGAAACCCGACTTCCTCTGAGACATTATTACCGCAGAGAAGACTACGCAGCAGACAATACACTGTAACCACGAAGGTAACAGTAGCTCCCTCGAAGATAACCGTTTCGAATGCACGGAAAAAAGGGAACTGTCATCGGCACGTCGGCAAGGACCTCTTATTGCCTGTATGACGTCAGACGGCGTCGCGTGGGCAAGAGTGACGTCCTCGTCGACGTGCAGAGACTAGTAAGAAGATTTCCGTCGAATGCTGGCGCCATGGGAGTATTCATTAGGTGAGGAATCCACAGGTAGTTGTATCCATCAGAAAATTCCATGATCCCCCGAGTCTCTTGCACAGACCCGGGTACTGCCAAACTACCTTTCCCGGGGTTTCACTGCAGCTGCTGCTGCTGCCAACCCCTCAGACAGGTTTCTGCCCTCCTGGGGTCCAGCCAGGCTTGGCCCAGGAAGGCAGAACAAAGGACTTCCTCAGAGAGAGGGTGTTACACCCTCTCCCTTTGGAAAAAGGTGTCAGGGCTGGGGAGGAGTAGCCTCCCCCAGCCTTTGGAAATGCTTTGATGGGCACAGATGGTGCCCATCTCTGCATAAGCCAGTCTACACCGGTTCAGGGATCCCCCAGCCCTGCTCTGGCGCGAAACTGGACAAAGGAAAGGGGAGTGACCATTCCCCTGACCTGCACCTCCCCTGGGAGGTGCCCAGAGCTCCTCCAGTGTGCTCCAGACCTCTGCCATCTTGGAAACAGAGGTGCTGCTGGCACACTGGACTGCTCTGAGTGGCCAGTGCCAGCAGGTGACGTCAGAGACTCCTTCTGATAGGCTCCTTCAGGTGTTGCTAGCCTATCCTCTCTCCTAGGTAGCCAAACCTCCCTTTCTGGCTATTTAGGGTCTCTGCTTTGGGGAATTCTTTAGATAACGAATGCAAGAGCTCATCAGAGTTCCTCTGCATCTCTCTCTTCACCTTCTGCCAAGGAATCGACTGCTGACCGCGCTGGAAGCCTGCAAAACTGCAACAAAGTAGCAAAGACGACTACTGCGACCTTGTAACGCTGATCCTGCCGCCTTCTTGACTGTTTTCCTGGTGGTGCATGCTGTGGGGGTAGTCTGCCTCCTCTCTGCACTAGAAGCTCCGAAGAAATCTCCCGTGGGTCGACAGAATCTTCCCCCTGCAACCGCAGGCACCAAAGAACTTCATCACCGGTCCTCTGGGTCTCCTCTCAGCACAACGAGCGAGGTCCCTTGAACTCAGCAACTCTGTCCAAGTGACTCCCACAGTCCAGTGACTCTTCAGTCCAAGTTTGGTGGAGGTAAGTCCTTGCCTCCCCACGCTAGACTGCATTGCTGGGAACCGCGTGTTTTGCAGCTGCTCCGGCTCCTGTGCACTCTTCCAGGATTTGCTTTGTGCACAGCCAAGCCTGGGTCCCCGGCACTCTAACCTGCAGTGCACGACCTCCTGAGTTGTCCTCCGGTGTCGTGGGACTCTCTTTTGTGACTTCGGGTGAGCTCCGGTTCACTCCACTTTGTAGTGCCTGTTCCAGCACTTCTGCGGGTGCTGCTTGCTTCTGAGTGGGCTCTTTGTCTTGCTGGACGCTCCCTCCTCACGCAATTGGCGACATCCTGGTCCCTCCTGGGCCACAGTAGCATCCAAAAACCCTAACCGCGACCCTTGCAGCTAGCAAGGCTTGTTTGCGGTCTTTCTGCACGGAAACACCTCTGCACAACTCTTCACGACGTGGGACATCCATCCTCCAAAGGGGAAGTTTCTAGCCCTTGTTGTTCTTGCAGAATCCTCAGCTTCTACCATCCCGTGGCAGCTTCTTTGCACCCACAGCTGGCATTTCCTGGGCATCTGCCCATGCCCGACTTGATCGTGACTTTTGGACTTGGTCCCCTTGTTCCACAGGTACTCTCGTCAGGAAATCCATCGTTGTTGCATTGCTGGTGTTGGTCTTCCTTGCAGAATTCCCCTATCACGACTTCTGTGCTCTTTGGGGAACTTAGGTGCACTTTGCACCCACTTTTCAGGGTCTTGGGGTGGGCTATTTTTCTAACCCTCACTGTTTTCTTACAGTCCCAGCGACCCTCTACAAGGTCACATAGGTTTGGGGTCCATTCGTGGTTCGCATTCCACTTCTAGAGTATATAGTTTGTGTTGCCCCTATCCCTATGTGCCCCCTTTGCATTCTATTGGAACTATACATTGTTTGCCCTGTTTTCTATTGCTATTACTGCATATTTTGGTATTGTATACATATATCTTGTGTATATTTGCTATCCTCATACTGAGGGTACTCACTGAGATAATTTGGCATATTGTCATAAAAATAAAGTACCTTTATTTTTAGTATATCTGTGTATTGTGTTTTCTTATGATATTGTGCATGTGACACTAGTGGTACTGTAGGAGCTTCACTCGTCTCCTAGTTCAGCCTAAGCTGCTCTGCTAAGCTACCTTTTCTATCAGCCCAAGCTGCTAGACACCCCTCTACACTAATAAGGGATACCTGGGCCTGGTGCAAGGTGTAAGTACCCCTTGGTACCCACTACAAGCCAGGCCAGCCTCCTACAGGTACTATATCATAAGAAACACAATACTCAGAGTTACTAAAAATAAAGGTACTTTATTTTAGTGTCAATATGCCAAAAGTATCACAGTGGATATACTCCCTTAGGAGGTAAGTAATATACACAAAATATACACACAAACCAAAATCAGGTAAGTAAACAGTCAGAAAAGTAGTGCAAACACTGTAGAACACAACAGAATGCAATAGGAGGCAATAGGCCTAGGGGCAACACAAACCATATACTCCAAAAGTGGAATGCGAACCACGAATGGACCCCAGGCCTAGTGTGGTGTGTAGAGGGTCGTTGGGAGTGTAAGAAAACACTAAGGGTGTCCAAGATACCCCAACCCAAGACCCTGAAAAGTAGGAGTAAAGTTACCCTACTGCCCCAGAGAAAGACAGTAAAGTCGAGATAGGGGATTCTGCAAAGGAAACAACTGACTGCAAAGCACTGAGCTGGATTCCTGGACCTGAGGACCTGCAAAGAAAGGGGTCCAAGTCCAAGAGTCACGCAAGTGTCCAGGTGGGACAGGAGCCCACTAAACCCTGTATGAAGGTGCAAAAGGGCTACCTCCGGGTGGAAGAAGCCAAAACTTCTGCAACAACGGAAGGTGCCAGGAACTTCTCCTTTGGTCAGAAGATGTCCTGGGACGTGCTGGAGGACGCAGAGTGGTTTCCACGCAGAAAGCCCGCAAACAAGCCTTGCTAGCTGCAAGAGTTACGGTTGAAGATAATGGGTGCTGCCCGGGCCCAGGAAGGTCCAGGAGGCCATCCCTTGGAGACAGAGGGGGTGCTCAGCAACAGAGAAAGACAAAGAAAAAGCAGGCAGCACCCGCAGAAGCACTTGAACAGGCGTTCAGGAAATCTGAGAACGGCGGTAGTCTCAACACAACAAAAAGGGTCCCACGAAGCCGGTGGTCAACTCAGCGAGTTGAGCAGTGCAGGACGGAGTGCTGGGGACCTGGGCTGTGCTTCGCATGAAGGAATCTTTGCGAAAGTGCACAGAAGCCCAAGCAGCTGCAGATCACACAGTACACAGGATTACTGTCTGGCGTGGGGAGGCAAGGACTTACCTCTATCAAATTTGACAGAAGGCCCACTGGACTGTCGGGGTCACTTGGAACCAGCTCCTGTGTTCCAGGGACCTCACTCCTCAAGATGAGCGGGGACCCAGTGGACCAGTGATGCAGATGTTTGGTGCCTGTGTTAGAAGGGGGAAGATTCCATTGACCCACGGGAGATTTCTTCTTGGCTTCCAGAGCAGAGTGATGGCAGACAGCCCTCACAGCATGCATCACCAGGAAACAGTCGAGAAAGCTGGCAGGATTAGGCGCTACAATGTTGCTGGTAGTCGTCTTGCTACTCTTTTGCGGTTTTGCAGGACTTCTGGAGCAGTCAGCAGTCGATCCTTGGCAGAAGTCAAAGAGGGAGATGCAGAGGAACTCTGGTGAGCTCTTGCATTCGTTATCTGAAGAGGAACCCACAGGAGGGACCATAAATAGCCCTGAGAGGAGGATTGGCTACCTAACCAGGTAAGAGCCTATCAGGAGAGGTCTCTGATGTCACCTGCTGGCACTGGCCACTCAGAGGCCTCCATTGTGTCCTCACAACTCTGCATTCAAGATTGCAGAGGTCTGGGACACCCTGGAGGATCTCTGGGCACCATCCCTGGGGTGGTGATGTACAGGGGAGTGGTCCCTTTCCTTTCCTTTGTCCAGTATCACGCCAGAGCAGGGGCTGGGGGATCCCTGAACCGGTGTAGACTGGTTTATGCAAGGAGGGCAAAATCTGGGCCCATCAAAGCATTCCCAGAGGCCAGGGGAGGCTACTCCTCTCAGGCCCTTAACACCTATTTCCAAAGGGAGAGGGTGTAACACCCTCTCTCAGAGGAAATCCTTTGTTCTGCCTTCCTGGGACTGGTCTGCACAGGCCCCAGGACGGCAGAAACCTGTCTGTGGGTTGGCAGCAGCAGTAGCTGCAGAGAAAACCCGAGAGAGTTAGTTTGGCAGTACCCAGGGCCCATGCTGGAGCCCCGGGGATGCATGGGATTGGCACCCCAATGCCAGATCTGGCATGGGGGGACAATTCCATGATTTTAGACGTGTTACACGGCCATATTCGGAGTTACCATTGTGAAGCTACATATAAGTATTAACCTATTTGTAGTGCACGCGTGTAATGGTGTCCCCACACTCACAAAGTTCGGGAAATTGCCCTGAACAATGTGGGGGCACCTTGGCTAGTGCCAGGGTGCCCTCACACTTAGTAACTGGGCACCTAACCTCCACCAAGTGAGGGTTAGACATATAGGTGACTTATAATTGACTTAAGTGCAGTGTAAAATGGCTGTGAAATAAGTGGATGTTATTTCACTAAGGCTGCAGTGGCAGTCCTGTGTAAGAAGTTTCTGAGCTCCCTATGGGTGGCAAAAGAAATGCTGCAGCCCATAGGGATCTCCTGGAACCACAATACCCTGGGTACCTAGGTACCATATACTAGGGAATTATAAGAGTGTTCCAGTGTGCCAATCAGAATTGGTGTAAATGGTCACTAGCCTGCAGTGACAATTTAAAAAGCAGAGGGAGCATAAACACTAAGGTTCTGGTTAGCAGAGCCTCGGTGATACAGTTAGGCACCATACAGGGAACACATTTAGGCCACAAACTATGAGCACTGGGGTCCAGGCTAGCAGGATCCCAGTGACACAGGCAAAAACAAACAGACACACAAGTTAAAATGGGGTAACATGCCAGGCAAGATGGTACTTTCCTACACAACCCCCCACCAAACGAGGGGCAAAAAGGCTAACCTTGCCCAGATGAGTCTTCATTGTCTAAGTGGAATTATCTGGAGAGGCCATCTGCATTGGAGTGGGTACTCCCAGGTCAATTTTCCACTGTATAGTCCATGCCCTGTAGGGAGATGGACCACCTCAACAGTTTAGGGTTTTCCCCTTTCATTTGTTTTATCCAAAGTAGAGGTTTGTGGTCCATCTGAACAATAAAGTGAGTACCAAACAGGTATGGTCTCAAATTTTTCAGTGCCCAGCCCACAGCAAAGGCCTTCCTCTCTATGGCAGACCAACACTTTCACTGCCCCAACCCCCAATTAAGAAGCATCAGTCTGGATTATGAACATTTTGGAGTAGCAAGGGCTTTTTTAGGACAGGTGCAGAGCACATGTCCTGTTTGAGCTCCTCAAAAGCTTTTTGACAGCTAGCTGTCCACATTACCTTTTTAGGCATCTTATTACTAGTGAGGTCATTAAGAGGAGCTGCAATGGAGCCATAATTCTTAATGAACCTCCTATAGCACCCTGTGAGGCCTAAAAAGGCTCTCACCTGGTTTGAGTTGTAGGGGGAGCCCATTCCATAATGGTCTGGATCATCCCCTGTAGTAGTGCAATCTGTTCCCCACCTACCAGGTGATCCAGATAAACCACTTTCCCCTGCCCTATCTGGCACTTTGAAGCCTTGATAGCGAGGCCTGCCTTTTGCAGGGCCTCTAAAACTTTCCACAGGTGGGCCAGGTGATCATCCCAGGTGGAGCCAAAGACAGCTATATCATCCAGATATGCTGCACTAAAAGCTTCCAAACCTTGCAGGACTGTGTTTACCAACCTTTGAAAAGTGGCAGATGCATTTTTCAGACCAAAGGGCATTGCAGTAAATTGATATTGTTGTTCAGTTGTTTGTAAATGCAGTTTTGGTTTAGCATCTTCTGATAACTTAATCTGCCAATACCCTGCAGTTAAATCAAAAGTGCTTAGATACTTGGCAGAAGCCAGTGTATCTATCAGCTCATCTGCCCTGGGTATAGGGTGAGCATCAGTCTTGGTTACTTGGTGGAGCCCTCTATAGTCAACACAAAACCTCATCTCTCTTTTTCCATCATTACTGTGAGGTTTTGGGACAAGCACCACTGGACTAGCCCATGGGCTTTCTGAAGGATCAATCACTCCTAAGTCTAACATTTTCTGTACCTCTTGTTTTATGCAGTCCCTTACATGGCCAGGGTGCCTATAAATCTTACTTTTGACGGGTAAACTGTCTCCAGTATTGATTGTATGCTCACACCAAGTAGTGGTACCTGGTATCAGTGAGAAGAGTTCAGAAAACGGACTTAAGAGATTTACACAGTTGTCTTTCTGCTCAGCAGTAAGACAATCTGCCAGTACTACTCCCTTCACTATGCCATCAGCTTCAGTGGTGGAGAAGAGATCAGGGAGAGGGTCTCTTCTTCCTGTCCCTCATCAGTTCCCATGAGTATGGTGAGATCAGCCCTGTCATAGTAGGGTTGTAGGTGGTTGACATGGAGCACCCTAAGGGGACTCCTGGCAGTGCCTGTAGGAAAGTACCATCTTACCTGACATGTTACCCCCATATTTCACTTTATAAATGTTGTTTTAGTCTATGTGTCACTGGGCCCCAGTGCTCATAAGTATGTGCCCTGTATGTGTTCCCTGTATGATGCCTAACTGTCTCACTGAGGTTCTGCTAAACAGAACCTCAGTGCTTATGCTCTCTCTGCTTTCCAAATTGTCACTAACAGGCTAGTGACCAATTTCACCAATTCACATTGGCATACTGGTACACCCATATAATTCCCTAGTATATGGTACTGAGGTACCCACGGTATTGGGGTTCCAGGAGATCCCTATGGGCTGCAGCATTTCTTTTGCCACCCATAGGGAGATCTGACTATTCTTACACAGGCCTGCCAGTGCAGCCTGAGTGAAATAACGTCCACGTTATTTCACAGCCATTTACCACTGCACTTAACTAACTTGTAAGTCACCTATATGTCTAACCTTCACCTGGTGAAGGTTGGGTGCAAAGTTACTTAGTGTGTGGGCACCCTGGCACTAGCAAAGGTGCCCCCACATTGTTCAGGGCAAATTCCCTGGACTTTGTGAGTGCAGGAACACCATTACACGCTTGCACTATACATAGGTCACTACCTATGTATAGCGTCACAATGGTAACTCCGAACATGGCCATGTAACATGTCTAAGATCATGGAATTGTCATCCCAATGCCATTCTGGCATTGGGGAGACAATTCCATGATCCCCCCAGTCTCTAGCACAGAACCCGGGTACTGCCAAACTGCCTTTCCGGGGTCTCCACTGCAGCTGCTGCTGCTGCCAACCCCTCAGACAGGTTTCTACCTCCTGGGGTCCAGGCAACCCTGGCCCAGGAAGGCAGAACAAAGGATTTCCTCTGAGAGAGAGTGTGACACCCTCTTCCTTTGGAAATAGGTGTGATAGCTGGGGAGGAGTAACCTCCCCCAGCCTCTGGAAATGCTTTGATGGGCACAGATGCTGCCCATCTCTGCATAAGCCAGTCTACACCGGTTTAGGGATCCCCCAGCCCTGCTCTGGCACGAAACTGGACAAAGGAAAGGGGAGTGACCACTCCCCTGACCTGCACCTCCCAGGGGAGGTGCTCAGGGTTCCTCTACCAGACCTGCCCCAGACCTCTACCATCTTAGAAACAGAGGTGTTGCTGGCACACTGGACTGCTCTGACTGGCCAGTGCCAGCAGGTGACGTCAGAGACTCCTTCTGATAGGCTCTTACCTTTCTTACTAGCCTATACTCCTTCCTAGGTAGCCAAACCTCCTTTTCTGGCTATTTAGGGTCTCTGCTTTGGGGAATTCTTCAGATACCGAATGCAAGAGCTCACCAGAGTTCCTGTGCATCTCCCTCTTCACCTTCTGCCAAAGGATCGACCGCTGACTGCTCAGGACGCCTGCAAAACCGCAACAAAGTAGCAAAGACGAATACTGCAACCTTTTATCACATCATCCTGACGGCTTTCTCGACTGTTTCTTGGTGGTGCATGCTCTGGGGGTAGCCTGCCTCCTTTCTGCACCAGGAGCTCTGAAGAAATCTCCAGTGGGTCGACGGAATCTTCCCCCTGCAACCGCAGGCAACAAAAGACTGCATCACCGGTCCTCTGGGTCCCCTCTCAGCACAACGAGCGTGGTCCCAGGAACTCCGCAACTCTGTCCAAGTGACTCCCACAGTCCAGTGACTCTTCAGTCCAAGTTTGGTGGAGGTAAGTCCTTGTCTCCCCATGCTAGACTGCATTGCTGGGTACCGCGTGATTTGCAGCTGCTCTGGCTCCTGTGCACTCTTTCAGGATTTGCTTCGTGCACAGCCAAGCCTAGGTCCCCGACACTCTAACCTACAGTGCACAACCTTCTGAGTTGTCCTCCGGCGTCGTGGGACTCCCTTTTGTGACTTCAGGTGGACTCCGGTTCACTCCTCTTCTAAGTGCCTGTTCCGGTACTTCTGCAGGTGCTGCCTGCTTCTGTGAGGGCTCCCTGTCTTGCTGGGAACCCACTCTGTCTCCTCATCCAAGTGGCGACATCCTGGTCTCTCCTGGGCCACAGCAGCATCCAAAAACCCTAACCGCGACCCTTGCAGCTAGCACGGCTTGTTTGCGGTCTTTCTGCGTGGGAACACGTCTGTAAGCTTCTTCACGACGTGGGACTTCCATCCTCCAAAGGGGAAGTTCCTAGTCCTCTTCGTTCTTGCAAAACACCAAGCTTCTCCTATCCGGTGGCAGTTTCCTTGCACCCTCAGCTGGCATTTCCTGGGCATCTGCCCACTCTCGACACTGTCGCGACTCTTGGACTTGGTCCCCTTCTCTTACAGGTACTCAGGTCCGGAAATCCACTGTTGTTGCTTTGTTGGTGTTGGTTTTCCTTGCAGAATCCCCCTATCACGGCTTCTGTGCTCTCTGGGGGTTGTAGGTGAACTTTACACCTACCTTACAGGGTCTTGGGGTGGACTATTTTTCTAACCCTCACTGTTTTCTTACAGTCCCAGCGACCCTCTACAAGCTCACATAGGTTTGGGGTTCATTCGTGGTTCGCATTCCACTTTTGGAGTATATGGTGTGTTGCCCCTATACCTATGGGCTCCTATTGCAATGTATTGTAACTTTACACTGCTTGCATTACTTCCTTTTGCTATTACTGCATAATTTTGGTATTCTGTACATATATCTTGTGTATATTTGGCATCCTCATACTGAGGGTACTCACTGAGATACTTTTGGCATATTGTCATAAAAATAAAGTACCTTTATTTTTAGTATATCTGTGTATTGTGTTTTCTCATGATATTGTGCATATGACACCAGTGGTATAGTAGGAGCTTTGCATGTCTCTTAGTTCAGCCTAAGCTGTTCTGCTATAGCTACTTTCTATCAGCCTAAGCTGCTAGAAACACCTCTTCTACACTAATAAGGTATAACTGGACCTGGCACGAGGTGTAAGTACCTCTGGTGCCCACTACAAGCCAGGCCAGCCTCCTACATTGGTTGTGCAGCGGTGGGATAAGTACTTGTATCTACTTACCACTTTGTCATTTTGTACTTTTCATAAGAGAAAAATATACAAAACAAGTTCAGTGTATGTACACCTAACCAAAAAGTTTTGCTTTTCTTCTCTTACACTTTCCGCTAAGTGCTGAAAAGTACTCCTAAACTTTCTAAAAGTTTCAAAAAGTTTCAAAAAGATTTTTTTCCTGTTCTTTAAAAAGTCCTGAAACTTTTTCTCTCTTCTCACTGTCTATAAACCTTCTTCTATCATGTCTGATGTAGGAACTTTGCTTAAAATGGTCAATACAACATATGACAATCTTAACTTTATGAGCCTAAGGAGTCTCTGCATTGATAGAGGTTTAGTGGTAGGAAAGAACCCTTCTAGAGAATTTCTGTTTAACATGCTCATTGAGAATGATAAGTCCCTAGGTGGCACTTCATCTGAGAAGTTAGTAGATAGCTCACACTCTGACTCAGGGGAGCACCTTGAGGGAGGTGTAGAGGGTTCTCTTCCAAATCTGCCCCTTAGCAGACCTAGCAATGCTGGTAGTAATAGAAGATCTCATCATAGTAGGGATGCTTTTGTTCCTGAAGGCCAGGTTGTTAGAGTGCAAACTGTTATGGACAGGTCTCCCTCTGTTAATTCCAATATATCCTCAGTGTCCAAGCATTCCCAACCCACCCACCTTGAAGACAACATGTTAGAAAGGGAACTCAAAATGATGAGAGTGGAAGAGACCAGGCTGAAGCTTAAACAACAGCAGCTGGCTCTTGACAGGGAATCCCTAGACCTGGAGAAGGAGAGACAGAGGTTGGGGTTTGGAGCACATGGTGGCAGCAGCAGTATTCCTGATAGTAATCTTGTGAGAGAGCATGATTCCAGGAATCTGCATAAGATAGTTCCCCCTTACAAGGAGGGGGAAGACATTAACAAGTGGTTTGCTGCACTTGAGAGGGCCTGTATGGTACAGGGGGTCCCTCAAAGGCAGTGGGCTGCTATCATATGGCTATCTTTCAATGGAAAGGGTAGGGATAGTCTCCTTACTGTTAGAGAAAGTGATGCCAATAATTTTGCAGTTTTGAAGGATGCACTCTTGGATGGATTTGGCTTAACCACTGAACAATACAGGATTAAGTTCAGAGACACCAGAAAAGAGTCATCACAGGACTGGATGGACTTTGTTGACTGTTCAGTGAAGGCCTTGGAGGGGTGGTTACATGGCAGTAAAGTTTCTGACTATGAAAGCCTGTATAATCTTATTCTGAGAGAGCATACTCTGAATAACTGTGTGTCTGACTTGTTACACCAATATCTAGTGGACTCAGATCTGACCTCTCCCCAAGAATTGGGAAAGAAGGCAAACAAATGGGTCAGAATAAGAGTGAACAGAAAAGTTCATACAGGGGGTGACAAGGATGGCAAGAAGAAAGATGGTGAGAAACCTCAGGATAAGCATGGGGATAAGGGTAAAACCAAAGATCCTTCTTCAAATCCTAAACACTCTTCAGGGGGTGGGGATAAGTCAAATTATTCCTCTTCTTCACAACATAGACACATTAAAAAGCCTTGGTGCTATGTGTGTAAAAATAAAGTCCATAGGCCAGGGGATAAGTCCTGTCCAGGTAAACCCCCTGAGCCTACCACCACTAATACGTCAAACTCTAGTGCCCCTAGCAGTAGTGGTAATAGTGGTGGGACTGCTGGCAAAAGTCAAGCTAAGAGTGTAGTTGGGTTCACTTATGGGTCCATCATAGAAACTGGGGTAGTCAGTCCCAAGACAGTTTCTCTCACACCTAGTGGCATTGGCCTTGCCACACTGGCTGCTTGTCCCCTTACAATGGATAAGTACAGGCAGACAGATTCAATAAATGGCGTTGAGGCCCAGGCCTACAGGGACACAGGTGCCAGTATCACTTTGGTGACTGTAAACCTAGTGGCTCCTGAACAACACATCATTGGACAACAGTACAAGATTATTGATGTCCATAACTCCACTAAGTTTCTTCCCTTAGCTATAGTTCAGCTTAGTTGGGGTGGAGTTACTGGCCCTAAGCAGGTGGTAGTGTCACCTAGCTTACCTGTAGACTGTCTCTTAGGTAATGATCTAGAGACCTCAGATTGGGCTGAGGTAGAGTTTTATACCCATGCAGCCATGCTGGGTATCCCTGAGGAATTGTTCCCTCTCATTTCTACTGAAATGAAAAAGCAAAGGAGAGAAAAAGGCCTGAAAACTCAGGATCCTTCTCCAACAACAGGTAAAAAGGGTATCACAGTATCCCCTACCCAACCTGCCATTCAGGATACCATTCCTGTGGTGGGAGAAACCTCTCCTGGAGTGGCACCTGTACCAAGGGAATCATCAGCTGGCATAGCTGTACTCCCTGAGGTGGAAGTACCTCTCTGTAGGATAACTAATATTGGTGAGAAAAAGTCCACCATTGTAGTTAACATGGAGCATCCCTCCAACCCTCCCAGAGAAACTTTAGTGCAGAAACCCTGCACTGCCTCACAACACTTAGGACAGCAGCCCTGCCCTAGTGTGGAGCTCATATGACAGCATCCCTGCCCTGCTCCAACTAAAGAGAAACAGCATCCCTGTTCTCTCTTACAGCAATATGGACAATGTTTTTGCCCAGCTATGGCTTTACTGAGACAGCATCCCTGTCTGGCATTCTCATCACTAGAAATAGGTCCAGTGGACAATTCCCATTGTTCTAAACTAAAACGTACTGATAGAAACTCTGAAAATATATCTTCACATTGTTGGTTAGCTAAAAAACTTCAAACAGGGTGGTTTACATCCCCACAGGGAAGTAACCATATAGTGGATGATAAAGGGAGTAACCAGTCTATTGCAGAGCTACTCTCTGCTTATCACCACTTAGACAATAAAGACTCAACTGGCCAAGGTTAGCCTTATTGTCCTTCGTTTGGGGGAGGGGGGTTGTGTGAGAAAGTAGCCTCTTTCTAGCCTTGTTACCCCCACTTTTGGACTGTTTGTGAGTATATGTCAGGGTGTTTTCACTGTCTCACTGGGATCCTGCTAGCCAGGGCCCAGTGCTCATAGTGAAAACCCTATGTTGTCAGTATGTTTGTTATGTGTCACTGGGACCCTGCTAGCCAGGACCCCAGTGCTCATATGTTTGTGGCCTATATGTATGTGTTCCCTCTGTGATGCCTAACTGTCTCACTGAGGCTCTGCTAACCAGAACCTCAGTGGTTATGCTCTCTCATTTCTTTCCAAATTGTCACTAACAGGCTAGTGACCAATTTCACCAATTTACATTGGCATACTGGAACACCCTTATAATTCCCTAGTATATGGTACTGAGGTACCCAGGGTATTGGGGTTCCAGGAGATCCCTATGGGCTGCAGCATTTCTTTTGCCACCCATAGGGAGATCTGACTATTCTTACACAGGCCTGCCAGTGCAGCCTGAGTGAAATAACGTCCACGTTATTTCACAGCCATTTACCACTGCACTTAAGTAACTTATAAGTCACCTATATGTCTAACCTTCACCTGGTGAAGAATGAGTGCAAAGTTACTTAGTGTGTGGGCACCCTGGCACTAGCCAAGGTGCCCCCACATTGTTCAGGGCAAATTCCCCGGACTTTGTGAGTGCGGGGACACCATTACACGCGTACACTAGACATAGGTCACTACTTATGTATAACGTCACAATGATAAGTCCGAACATGGCCATGTAACATGTCTAAGATCATGGAATTGTCACCCCAATGCCATTCTGGCATTGGTAGGGACAATTCCATGATCCCCGAGTCTCTAGCTCAGAACCCGGGTACTGCCAAACTGCCTTTCCGGGGTCTCCACTGCAGCTGCTGCCAACCCCTCAGACAGGTTTCTGCCCTCCTGGGGTCCAGGCAGCCCTGGCCCAGGAAGGCAGAACAAAGGATTTCCTCTGAGAGAGGGTGTAACACCGGTTTAGGGATCCCCCAGCCCTGCTCTAGCATGAAACTGGACAAAGGAAAGGGGAGTGACCACTCCCCTGACCTGCACCTCCCAGGGGACGTGCCCAGAGCTCCTCCAGTGTGCCCCAGACCTCTGCCATCTTGGAAACAGAGGTGTTGCTGGCACACTGGACTGCTCTGAGTGGCCAGTGCCAGCAGGTGACGTCAGAGACTCCTTCTGATAGGCTCTTAACTCTCTTAGTAGCCAATCCTCCTTCCTAGGTAGCCAAACCTCCTTTTCTGGCTTTTTAGGGTCTCTGCTTTGGGGAATTCTTCAGATACCGAATGCAAGAGCTCACCAGAGTTCCTGTGCATCTCCCTCTTCACCTTCTGCCAAAGGATCGACCGCTGACTGGTCAAGACGCCTGCAAAACCGCAACAAAGTAGCCAGACGACAATTAGCAACCTTGTATCGCTTCATCCTGCCTGCTTTCTCGACTGTTTCCAGGTGGTGCATGCACTGGGGGTAGCCTCCCTCCTGCTTGCACCAGGAGCTCTGAAGAAATCTCCTGTGGGTCGACGGAATCTTCCCCCTGCAACCGCAGGCAACAAAAGACTGCATCAACCGTCCTCTGGGTCCCCTCTCAGCACAACCAGCGTGGTCCCTCGAACTCAGCAACTCTGTCCAAGTGACTCCCACAGTCCAGTGACTCTTCAGTCCAAGTTTGATGCAGGTAAGTCCTTGCCTCCCCACGCTAGATTGCATTGCTGGGTACCGCGTCATTTGCAGCTGCTCCGGCTCCTGTGCACTCTTCCAGGATTTCCTTCATGCACAGCCAAGCCTGGGTCCCCGACACTCTAACCTGCAGTGCACAACCTTCTGAGTTGTCCTCCGGTGTCGTGGGACTCCCTTTTGTGACTTCGGGTGGACTCCGCTTAACTCCTCTTCTAAGTGCCTGTTCCGGTACTTCTGCAGGTGCTGTCTGCTTCTGTGAGGGCTCCCTGACTTGATGGGGGCACCCTCTGTCTGCTCATCCAAGTGGCGACATTCTGGTCCCTCCTGGGCCACAGCAGCACCCAAAAACCTCTACAGCAACCCTTGCAGCTAGCAAGGCTTGTTTGAGGTCTTTCTGCATGGAAACACCTCTGCAAGCTTTATCGCGACGTCGGACATCCGTCCTCCACAGGAGAAGTTCCTAATCCTCTTCCTTGTTGCAGAACTCCAAGCTTCTTCCAACAGGTGGCAGCTTGCTTGCACCCTCAGCTGGCATTTCCTGGGCTCCTGCCCACTCTTGACACTGTCGCGACTATTGGACTTGGTCCCCTTGTCTACAGGTACTCAGGTCCGGAAATCCACTGTTGTTGCATTGCTGGTGTTTGTTCTTCCTGCAGAATCCCCCTATCACGACTTCTGTGCTCTCTCGGGTAGTAGGTGCAGTTTACACCTACCTTTCAGGGTCTTGGGGTGGGCTATTTTTCTAACTCTCACTGTTTTCTTACAGTCCCAGTGACCCTCTACAAGCTCACATAGGTTCGGGGTCTATTCGTGGTTCGCATTCCACTTTTGGAGTATATGGTTTGTGTTGCCCCTATATCTATGTGCTCCTATTGCAATCTAATGTAATTTTACACTGCTTGCATTACTTTTCTTGCTATTACTTACCTAAGTTTGGTTTGTGTACATATATCTTGTGTATATAGTTTATCCTCATACTAAGGGTACTCACTGGTATACTTTTGGCATATTGTCATAAAAATAAAGTACCTTTATTTTCAGTACTTCTGTGTATTGTGTTTTCTTATTATATTGTTCATATGACACCAGTGGTATAGTAGGAGCTTTACATGTCTCTTAGTACAGCCTAAGCTGCTTTGCCATAGCTACCTTCTATCAGTCTAAGCTGCTAGAAACACCTCTTCTACACTAATAAGGGATAACTGGACCTGGCACAAAGTGTAAGTACCTCTGGTACCCACTACAAGCCAGGCCAGCCTTCTACAGTGCCCAAGTCTACTAAATGGGTAACCTCACCCTTTTTCTCAACAATTAGATGGGGTCCACTCCATTTGTCCTGGAGTGCTCTTGGGGCCACAGGCTCCAATACCCACACCTTCTGTCCTGGGTGGTACTGGGTCAGGACAGCCTTCTGGTCGTGCCATTGCTTTTGCAGCTCCTGGCTAGCCTGAAAGTTTTTACTGGCCTTTTTCATGTACTCGTCCATTCTTGATCTTAGGTATTCCGCCGCCCACCAAGCGGGAACCGCCAGAAGACCGTACTGCGGTCAAAAGACCGCGGCGGTCATTCTGGGTTTCCCACTGGGCTGGCGGGCAACCGCCAAAAGTCCGCCCGCCAGCCCAGTGGGAAACACCCTTCTCACGAGGAAGCCGGCTCCGAATGGAGCCGGCGGAGTGGGAAGGTGCGACGGGTGCAGTTGCACCCGTCACGAATTTCAGTGTCTGCAAAGCCCCACGACACCCCATACCGTCATCCTGTTCCTGGCGGGTCGGAATCCCCATGGAGGCGCAGCAAGCTGCGCCGCCATGGCGGATTCCCATGGGCAGCGGAAAGTCGGCGGTACACCGCCGGCTTTCCGCTTCTGGCCGTGGCTGTACCGCCGCGGTCAGAATCCCCGGCGGAGCACCGCCAGCCTGTTGGCGGTGCTACCGCCGACCCCGGCCCTGGCGGTATTTACCGCCAGGGTCAGAATGACCCCCATAGTCCACAATGTCCTGTTTAGGAGCTCTTAAAGGTTGTTCCCAACCCTCATTAACAAGGGGAAGGGAGCCTCTCACAGGGTGCGCAAAGGGGATTTAAAAGGGGCTAAAGCCCACTCCTTTTTGGGGTACCTCCCTGTTAGCAAAAAGGAGGCAAGGTAACAGGGCATCCCATCTCCTTCTGAGTTTTTCAGGGAGTCCCATTATCATACCTTTGAGAGTTTTATTAAACCTCTCAACCAGACCATTTGTTTGTGTATGATAAGGAGTAGTAAACTTGTATGTTACACCACACTCCTTCCACATTGCCTTGAGGTATGCAGACATAAAGTTACTACCTCTGTCTGACACCACTTCCTTAGGGAAGCCCACTCTGGAAAAGTTCCCAGGAGGGCCTTTGCAACTGCAGGAGCTGTAGTGGTCCTTAAGGGAATCGCTTTAGGATACCTATTGGCATGGTCCACTACCACCAGGATAAACCTATTGCCTGAAGCTGTTGGAGGGTCAAGGGGGCCAACTATGTCAGCCCCTACCCTTTCAAAGGGAACCCCAACCACAGGAGGTGGAATTAAGGGGGCCTTTGGTGTGCCACAGGTCTTGCCACTGGCTTCGCAGGTCACACAAGAGCAACACAACTCTTTAGTGTCCTCTGACATACAGTATGAGGCCAGTGAAACAAGGGAACAAGCATGTCCCAAGTTTTACTTTGGCCCAAAATGCCCAGCCAAAGGAATGTCACGTGCCAAGGTAAGAAGGAACTCCCTGCACTGCAAAGGGATGACCAGTCTCCTGGGAGCTCCAGGCTTAGGGTCCCTTGACTCAGAATACAGGAGGTTGTCTTCCCAATACACCTTATGTCTATCAATGACATTCCCATTCTGCTGTTTGACAGCTTGCTGTCTTAAACCCTCTAGTGTGGGACAGGTCTGCTCTGCCACACTCAGCTCTTCCCTAGCAGGCCCCCCTGCACCCAAAAGCTCAGCAGTGTATGCTGCCAGCTCTTCTGGTGTAGGTTCTGCATGGGGAGAGGATTTCTCTTCCTCAAAAGGGGAATCTTCTGGATAGGGAGGGATAGTGGGCAAGGATTTACCCTTGCTACCCCTAGCTTTTGGGAGCACTTGGTCCATCGTTCCAGGATCCAAGCTTCCCTGTCCTTTTTGCTTCTTGGCCTGAGCCCTTCTCAAAGCAAAAATATGCCCAGGAATGCCCAGCATTGCTGCATGAGCCTCCAACTCCACTTCAGCCCAAGCTGATGTCTCCAAATCATTGCATAGTAAGCAGTCTACAGGTAATTCAGTGGCTACCACAAGTTTCTTTGGACCAGTAACCCCCTTAACCACCAGTTGAGATCCACAAGAGCCATAGGGTGGCTAAGGGCCAGATGTAGCAAAGGGTTTGTGAGTCGCAAACGACGAAAAACACCGTTTGCGAGGTGCAAAAGCCTCTTTGCTATGCAGAAATGCATTTTGCGAGTCAGATCCGACTCGCAAAATGCATTTCTGACTCGCAAATAGGAAGGGGTGTTCCCTTCCTATTTGCGACTCGCAATGCTATTCAATTTCATTGGCGACCGCGAAAGCGGTCGGCAATGAAATCGCAGTTACCATCCACTTGAAGTGGATTGTAACCCAGTCGCAAATGGGAAGGGGTCCCCATGGGACCCCTTCCCCTTTGTGAATGGGAAAAAAAATATTTTTTCAGAGCAGGCAGTGGTCCAATGGACCACTACCTGCCCTGAAAAAAACCTAAACTAAAGGTTTCAGTTTTTTTTTCTAAGTGCAGCTCGTTTTCCTTTAAGGAAAACGGGCTGCAGATGGAAAAAAAAAACTGCTTTATTAAAAAGCAGTCACGGACATGGTGGTCTGCTGACTCCAGCAGGCCACCATCCCCGTGAGTGCCCATACTCGCAATGGGGTCGCAAACTGCGACCCACCTCATTAATATTAATGAGGTGGGTCTTTGCGACCCCATTGCGAGTTGCAGAAGGTGTCTGAGACACCTTTCTGCATAGCAAATTGCGACATGCAATTTGCGAGTCGCACGGACTCGCAAATTGCAAGTCGCAATTTGCAAGCTACCTACATCTGGCCCTAAGTGTGTTATTGTGAGCATCAGTCACTTGGTACTGCTGACTAAGTAAGTGTTGATCAAAGTGAACCAGTTTCTCTATAACCATAGTTACACTGGCTCCTGTGTTCCTGTAGGCCTCTACCTCAACACCATTGATGATGGGAAGTTGCTTGTACTTACCCATATTAAGGGGACAAGCAACCAAGGGGGCAAAGTCAATGCCACAATAAGAGACTAAAACAGCCTCTGTGGTCTCCCTAACAAGACCAACCCCAGCTACACTGCCAATGGTGAGCCTAGCTGCACCCTTGGATTGGCTATTAGTAGGTTTGCTCCCACCACCACTGCTATTACTAGGGGCACTAGAGGATGCAGTTGGGGTTTTGGTAGTGGGAGCCTTGGTGTTTTTCTTTGGACAAGTGGCATCACTTGCCCAATGGCCTTTTACTTTACATAAATAACACCATGGCTTTTTCTGATTGTGAGAAGAGGATTTGGACCCACCATCCCCAGAGGATTTTTGTGGGCCTGATGAAGACTCAGAATGTTTGTTATCTTTGTCCCCACCCTTGTCAGAAGACTTGCCATCTTTCTTCTTGCCATCCTTGTCACCCCCGGTATGAACTTTTCTGTTCACTCTTGTTCTGACCCATTTGTCTGCCTTCTTTCCCAATTCTTGGGGAGAGGTCAGATCTGAGTCTACCAAGTACTGGTGCAACAAATCAGACTCACAATTGTTCAAAATATGCTCTCCCAGGATTAGATTATACAGGCTTTCATAGTCAGTCACCTTACTGCCATGTAACCAACCCTCAAAGCCTTAACTGAACAGTCTACAAAGTCTGTCCAGTCTTGAGAGGACTCTTTTCTGATGTCTCTGAACTTAATCCTGTATTGTTCAGTGGTTACGCCAAATCCATCCAAGAGTGCATCTTTCAAAACTTTGTAGTTATTAGTATCACTTTCTCTGACAGTAAGGAGCCTATCCCTACCCTTACCAGTGAAAGATAGCCACAAGATAGCAGCCCACTGCCATTGAGGGACCAACTGTACCATACAGGCCCTCTCAAGTACAGCAAACCACTTGTTAATGTCATCCCCCTCCTTGTAAAGGGGGACTATCTTATGCAGGATTCTGGAAACTTGCTCTCTAACAGGATTCCTATCAAAAACAACTGCTGCTGCCACCATGGGGAACTAACCCCAATCTCTGCCTTTCCCTTTCCACATCCAGTGATTCCGTGTCTAAAGCCAGCTGCTGCTGTTTAAGCTTCAGCCTGGCTTCTTCCAACCTCAGCTTTCTGAGTTCCTTTTCCATTAAGTTATCATCAGGGTGGGAGGCTTGGGAATTGTGAGACACAGAAGAAATGTGGAAATTGGCAGAGTTAGACCTGTCCCTAACTGGCTCTGGTAACCTGGCCTTTAGGAGTGAAAGGTGCCCTACTAGTGTGTGACCCCCTCCAACTACCAGTGTCACTAGATGGCCTGTTAGCTGGCAGGTCCTTGGAAGAACCCTCCCTAGCATCCTCAGGGGACTTCTCTGAGTCTTGCTGGGTACCCCCCTCCTCTACCTCCTGATCCTGGGATGGGCCAGACTGGTTCTGGTCACTTTCTAGGAGAAGGCTAAGGAGAAGATCTTTGGTAGGATTCTTACCAATTGCTAGACCTATTTCAATGTAGAGACCCCTCAAACTTTTAAAGTTTAAACTACCATATGTTGCCTGGACAACTGTGGGAATAAGTTCTACTGCAGACATGATAGAAAGGGTTTAGGATAGAGAGAGAAAAAAAGAAATTTGAAACTTTTTAAAGTAAAGAGAAAACTTTTTCAGTCTTTTGAAAACTTTTGAAACTTTTCAGAAACTGTTTAGAAAGTTTTAGAGAAGGAAAGTTAAACTCTTTAGGTTACTGTGTATATTCTGAAGTATTTGGGATATGTTTTTGTTATGAAAAGCACCAATGACAAAGTGGTAAAGCAGTTACAAGTACTTATCCGACCGCTGCACCACCAATGTAGGAGACTGGCCTGGCTTATAGTGGGTACCTGATGGTACTTACACCTTTTGTCAGGTCCACTTATCCTTTATTAGTAGATTAGTAGTGTTCTAGCAGCTTAGGCTGATAGAGGTAGCTATAGCAGATCAGCTTAGGCTGAACTAGGAGACATGCAAAGCTCCTACTATACCACTTCTATCATATAGCACTATATTACAAGAAAACACAATACTCAGAGTTACTAAAAATAAAGGTACTTTACTTAGTGACAATATGCCAAAAGTATCTCAGAGGATATACTCCCTTAGGAGGTAAGTAATATGCACAAAATATATATACACAAACCAAAATCAGGTAGGTAAACAGTTAGAAAAGTAGTGCAAACACTGTAGAACACAATAGAATGCATTAGGAGACAAGAGGCCTAGGGACAACACAAACCATATACTCCAAAAGTGGAATGCGAACCACAAATGGACCCCAGGCCTAGTGTAGTGTGTAGAGGGTCACTGGAGTGTAAGAAAACACTAAGGGTGTCCAAGATACCCCACCCCAAGACCATGAAAAGTAGGAGTAACGTTACCCTACTACCCCAGAAAGACAGTAAAGTCGAGATAGGGGATTCTGCAAAGGCAACAACTGACTGCAAAGCACTGAAGACGGATTCCTGGCCCTGAGGACCTGCAAAGGAAGGGGACCTAGTCCAAGAGTCACACAAGTGTCCAGGGGGGGCAGGAGCCCACTAAACCCCAGATGAAGGTGCAAAAGGGCTGCCTCCAGGTGGACTAAGCCAAAGATTTTGCAACAACAAAAGGTGCCAGGAACTTCTCCTTTGGTCAGAAGATGTCCCACAGTGTGCTGGAGGATGCAGAGTTGTTTCCACTCTAGCAGGATCCCAGTTACACAGGCAAAAACAAACAGACACACAAGTAAAAATGGGGGTAACATGCCAGGCAAGATGGTACTTTCCTACATACACTAAAATAAAGTACCTTTATTTTTTGTAACACTGAGCATTGTCTTTACTTTTGTATAAGTACTGTGTAATACGTGGTATTGCAAGAGCTTTGCATGTCTACTAGTTCAGCACTGGCTGCTCTGCTACAGCTACTTCTAGACAGCATAAGCTGCTAGACACTGCCTCCACTTAACTAAGGTGGATCACTGGACCTGGTATAAGGTATAAGGTGTAAAACCAGGCCAGCTTCTCACAGCAGGACTCCAGTGACACAGTCAAGCATACTGAGAAAACAGTAAAAGCTACTGACATTTAGGCCACAAACTATGAGCACTGGAGTCCTGACTAGTAGGATCCCAGTGAGACAGTAGAAACACACTGACAAACAGGCAAAAAATGGGGGTAACCATGCTAGAAGAAAGCCACCTTCCTACATACACTACAAACACTGAAGGCAGGTTGCGTTCCCTGGCAACGTTAGCGCAAGGGACATATTTTCCACATTTAATTTAACGCAACAACAACAACTAATGGCTAAAAAAGAAGCGACTTATCTCATGTTAAATATTGTTAAATTAGAAAAGTTGGCTTTTATTGTGGCTGAAATACCATCTGCTGATGGGGTCATCAATCTGCCTATTTCAGCACTTCAATTCACATCATGCTTAAAACACATTCCAGTGGGCAGATATGAAAGGCTAGGCGATAGTTACATCCATGAGTTGTGGGAGCTACCCTTCTCATACAAATGTCTCAGTGGCATGAAAGAGGTCTTTCTTGGTGGTAGTGAATGCAAAACTTCTATCAGCCATTCAATGGTTTGTGAACAGCTGTCCTTGCACGGGGTATGTAACGCTTCAGCAGCAAACTTGGCTTGTTATCTGAAGGGAGTCCCAGTCCCCTTGATTAGACCTGCGTTCCAGGTGCTCTTGAACAGCAGCTTTGTGCTCCTTAATAGCGAGAGCTGTTTTGGGATGCAAGCCGGAATAGTTTACATCGTTTTGATCTCCAAAATTGTTACATGCTGCGGGAATGTACTTTTTCCTCCTACACGACAGAGGGAAGTAGCTGGGATTTGGCCGCATACCAATATTTCAAATGTGAATTTTGACAAGTTGAGCAGACTCAAGGCTTTATTGTTTCAAAAACGTGTGGCGCTCACATCTGCACGCGACACCTATGCGCTTCAGATCGTGAGGACATCGGCAGAGATACAGTCCCTTTTAAGTACTAACTTTCCGAGACACTTTGGTGAACTCATGGGACAGATATTTAACGTGACCAGTACTAATGGAATCACTTATTTCTTTATTCTGTTGGTTCTGGTTTCGTTCACACCTTCACCTCTATATTCTGCTTAATACCTTTAGCCCTTCACTCAATATTCTCCAGTATTTTGGGAGATTTCTGATAACTTTGGCTATAACAGGTGGCATCTCGCTGTTGCTACTTTTTCTGCACAATATGGAGGACTAAAAGCGTTTCCACCAGCGCAGAAGTGTCGTGAATGCATGATGCAGTACTTTGAAGCACCACTCCTGGAGCAATTGAAGTGTGACTGGTCTCTGTCATTCAGACTGATTTTACATTGTGTGCAGCCCGTGTTTCGGTGCCTCTGGTGCACGTTTGAATGTGCGCTGTGCACTGAAAATTTGTCTTTCTACGCAGCGCTTTGTTTCATTGGACGATGATCTGTTGATGTTCTTGCTGAGGTCTTATTACCAGACATGCACATTGAGGGTGCGTTTACTACGGGAAGCCGGTTATGAGTTGCCTTTGTGGATTATGCAGCTCTAAACTCACTGTTGGGCACCTCACAGAGTGTTGTTGCCTCGGCTGGAGCTCAGGCTTTGGAACACGAATGCTTCTCGGTTTTCCATGGCAACAAACTTTCTATTTTACCACCTGCCCAAGTGGAGGACTTCCTGTCCACAATTATCCCTGATTCAATTGGCGACTTTAAAAATGACTCTGACTTTTGAAATTCAGCTTTTGTTGATGCCACAACTGAAATCTTAAATTGTCCTTTTACATACATGCTTAAGTGTCTTTTGACTTGTCAATATTGATATTCACACATATATATCCCTTAGGATACATTTTAGTAGCTTTTACATATATAACTAGGCTTTGAACGACCTTTGAACTGGCACGGGGAGGGTGATGTGAAGTCATTTTAGTTATAGCTTTACACACGTTATTTTAGAAAACTGGGCCTGCCATTGTGACCTTTAACCTAGATATGTTTTTATTCTAGCTTCGTTATATTATTTTAATAACAGCCACATTTGCGGTCTTGTTTTATTTCCTCTATCTAGTTGTCCTCGCCTAGGTCAGCACTGCGTTCTTAAATAAATACATTTCTTTCACTCTATGCTTTCGCAAGGCTGCAGGGAGATAGGTTGCGGCAAATGTGGTACGCTTTGTCTCCAATATTCACAGAAACAAACACACACTTACGTGGGGATACTTTACTGGAACATCAACTGTTTTAATATGAAAACACTACTTTAACCCATGTACGTTAGAGGGAGATTCTGGCCAGATGACCACGACTGTATGCTGAGTGCTTCACTGCAGCTACTTATGTAGACTACAGGCTTCTTGCTCAGGTATGAGGGATGATGTCTTCCCAGGGGGAACCCAAAGGGCAGAACTAGAGCTTAACATGCTGTACTCTAACATAGCCTAGGTAGAAACTATCTTTAGAAACCCTAAGGACAATGTGGTAGCGTTATTCCTGTGTTTTACTCTCCTTGTCACTTTTTCAATCCTGTTGTACTTCATCAGGATTATCTAAGATGTTGTAGGAAAGTAACATCTTGTCTGGCATGTTACCCCCATTTTTACTTGTATGTCAGTTTTTTTGTGCCTGTCTCACTGGGATCCTGCTAGCCAGGAGCCCAGTGTTCATAGTTTGTGGACTGAATGTGTGTACCTGTGTAGTGACTAAGGGCCAGATGTAGGAAGGTAAAATTAGCAAGTCGGAAATTGCGAGTCATTGCGACTCGCAATTTCCGACTCGTGAAATGGGATCCAACAAAAAACAAGTGACATCAATTTACGACTCGCAAATGATGTCGCACCGCAGATTACGAGTCCGCTGTTAGCGAGGTCGCAAAAAACGAACTCGCAATTTGCGAGTCAGGTGTCGCAAATTGCGACTGTGCCGCAAATTGCATGCAGGTGCAGCAAAACAGTTGGAAAAACGTTGGTTCTTGCTGATGACATCAGAGCCAGGAAGTCATCAAATACACCTGGGAGGAGGGAGGACCACACCCTTTTCAAACTGCTGAGCAACTACCTGGAGGAACAGCTGCTACCATGGAAGACACAGGCAGTGCAGGAAGGAAGAGGAAATTAAAATTTGCAGAGAAGGAACTTGAGGTGCTGACAGAAGAATGCTGCCAGCACCATGACCAGCTTTATGGAAAGGCAGCCCTGAGTGTCCCAGACACTGATAAGAGGAGGATCTGGCAGGGAATCCAGGAGAGGATCAATGCCATAGGGGTGAGCCACAGAAGCATTGAAGAAATTAAAAAACTGTGGTATGACCTGTGCTCCAGGACAAAGGAGAGGCTGGCAGAGCGCCTCAGGGAGATGAGGGGCACAGGAGGAGGCACATCCACCATCCCACCACCCACAGCCATGGAGGAATTGGTGGAGCAGTGTCAGGAATGGGAGCACTGGACACATCAGCGCAAGGGACATCCAAAAGTGAGTACCATGAAACATGCATGTACACCTATAAATGCTATACCCGCACTCACCCAGTACACAGCAGCATGCACAACCAGACTAGCTCCATTCCAGACTAGCAACCACCAGAATAGTGCATTATGGGCAATGTAGTACAGTAGGCAGTGTGAGAAAGTAGCCTCTTTCTAGCCTTGTTACCCCCACTTTTGGCCTGTTTGTGAGTGTATGTCAGGGTGTTTTCACTGTCTCACTGGGATCCTGCTAGCCAGGGCCCAGTGCTCATAGTGAAAACCCCATTTTTTCAGTATGTTTGTTATGTGTCACTGGGACCCTGCTAGTCAGGACCCCAGTGCTCATAAGTTTGTGGCCTATATAAATGTGTTCCCTGTGTGGTGCCTAACTGTCTCACTGAGGCTCTGCTAACCAGAACCTCAGTGGTCATGCTCTCTCATTTATTTCAAATTGTCACTGACAGGCTAGTGACCAATTTTACCAATTTACATTGGCTTACTGGAACACCCTTATAATTCCCTAGTATATGGTACTGAGGTACCCAGGGTATTGGGGTTCCAGGAGATCCCTATGGGCTGCAGCATTTCTTTTGCCACCCATAGGGAGCTCTGACAATTCTTACACAGGCCTGCCACTGCAGCCTGAGTGAAATAACGTCCACGTTATTTCACAGCCATTTTACACTGCACTTAAGTAACTTATAAGTCACCTATATGTCTAACCTTTACCTGGTAAAGGTTAGGTGCAAAGTTACTTAGTGTGAGGGCACCCTGGCACTAGCCAAGGTGCCCCCACATTGTTCAGAGCCAATTCCCTGAACTTTGTGAGTGCGGGGACACCATTACACGCGTGCACTACATATAGGTCACTACCTATATGTAGCTTCACAATGGTAACTCCGAATATGGCCATGTAACATGACTATGATCATGGAATTGCCCCCTCTATGCCATCCTGGCATAGTTGGCACAGTCCCATGATCCCAGTGGTCTGTAGCACAGACCCTGGTACTGCCAAACTGCCCTTCCTGGGGTTTCACTGCAGCTGCTGCTGCTGCCAACCCCTCAGACAGGCATCTGCCCTCCTGGGGTCCAGCCATGCCTGGCCCAGGATGGCAGAACAAAGAACTTCCTCTGAGAGAGGGTGTGACACCCTCTCCCTTTGGAAAATGGTGTGAAGGCAGGGGAGGAGTACCCTCCCCCAGCCTCTGGAAATGCTTTGTTGGGCACAGATGTGCCCAATTCTGCATAAGCCAGTCTACACCGGTTCAGGGACCCCTTAGCCCTGCTCTGGCGCGAAACTGGACAAAGGAAAGGGGAGTGACCACTCCCCTGACCTGCACCTCCCCTGGGAGGTGTCCAGAGCTCCTCCAGTGTGCTCCAGACCTCTGCCATCTTGGAAACAGAGGTGCTGCTGGCACACTGGACTGCTCTGAGTGGCCAGTACCACCAGGTGACGTCAGAGACTCCTGCTGATAGGCTCCTTTAGGTGTTAGTAGCCTTTCCTCTCTCCTAGGTAGCCAAACCCTCTTTTCTGGCTATTTAGGGTCTCTGTCTCTGGGGAAACTTTAGATAACGAATGCAAGAGCTCATCCGAGTTCCTCTGCATCTCTCTCTTCACCTTCTGATAAGGAATCGACTGCTGACCGCGCTGGAAGCCTGCAAAACTGCAACATAGTAGCAAAGACGACTACTGCAACTCTGTAACGCTGATCCTGCCGCCTTCTCAACTGTTTTCCTGCTTGTGCATGCTGTGGGGGTAGCCTGCCTCCTCTCTGCACCAGAAGCTCCGAAGAAATCTCCTGTGGGTCGACGGAATCTTCCCCCTGCAACCGCAGGCACCAAAAAGCTGCATTACCGGTCCCTTGGGTCTCCTCTCAGCACGACGAGCGAGGTCCCTCGAACCCAGCAACTCTGTCCAAGTGATCCCCACAGTCCAGTGACTCTTCAGTCCAAGTTTGGTGGAGGTAAGTCCTTGCCTCACCTCGCTGGGCTGCATTGCTGGGAACCGCGACTTTGCAGCTACTCCGGCCCCTGTGCATTTCCGGCGGAAATCCTTTGTGCACATCCAAGCCTGGGTCCACGGCACTCTAACCTGCATTGCACGACTTTCTAAGTTGGTCTCCGGCGACGTGGGACTCCTTTGTGCAACTTCGGCGAGCACCATTTCACGCATCCTCGTTGTGCCTGTTTCTGGCACTTCTCCGGGTGCTACCGGCTTCAGAGAGGGCTCCTTGTCTTGCTCGATGTTCCCTCTCTCTGCTGGTCCAATTTGCGACCTCCTGGTCCATCCTGGGCCTCAGCAGCGTCCAAAAACGCTAACTGCATGATTTGCAGCTAGCAAGGCTTGTTGGCGTTCTTTCGGCGGGAAAAGACTTCTGCACGACTTTCCACGGCGAGAGGGATCCGTCCACCAAAGGGGAAGTCTCTAGCCCTTTTCGTTCCTGCAGAAACCTCAGCTTCTTCTGTCCAGTAGAAGTTTCTTTGCACCCGCAGCTGGCATTTGCCCATCTCCGACTTGCTTGTGACTTTTGGACTTGGTCCCCTTGTTCCACAGGTACCCTAGATTGGAAATCCACAGTGTTGCATTGCTGGTCTGTGTCTGTCCTGCATTATTCCTCTAACACGACTTCTTTGTCCTTAGGGGAACTTTAGTGCACTTTGCACTCACTTTTCAGGGTCTTGGGGAGGGTTATTTTTCTAACTCTCACTATTTTCTAATAGTCCCAGCGACCCTCTACAAGGTCACATAGGTTTGGGGTCCATTCGTGGTTCGCATTCCACTTTTGGAGTATATGGTTTGTGTTTCCCCTATCCCTATGTTTCCCCTTTGCATCCTATTGTAAATATACATTGTTTGCACTGTTTTCTAAGACTATACTGCATATTTTTGCTATTGTGTATATATATCTTGTGTATATTTCCTATCCTCTCACTGAGGGTACACTCTAAGATACTTTGGCATATTGTCATAAAAATAAAGTACCTTTATTTTTAGTATAACTGTGTATTGTGTTTTCTTATGATATTGTGCATATGACACTAAGTTGTACTGTAGTAGCTTCACACGTCTCCTAGTTCAGCCTAAGCTGCTCTGCTAAGCTACCATTATCTATCAGCCTAAGCTGCTAGACACCCTATACACTAATAAGGGATAACTGGGCCTGGTGCAAGGTGCAAGTACCCCTAGGTACTCACTACACGCCAGTCCAGCCTCCTACATTGGTTGTGCAGCGGTGGGATAAGTGCTTTGAGACTGCTTACCACTCTTGTCATTGTACTTTTCATAAGAGAAAAATATACAAAACAAGGTCAGTGTATATACACATAGCCAAAAAGTTTTGCATTTTCTCTTTTCACTCTTTTCTAAGTGCTGAAAAGTACTTCTAACTTTCTAAAAAGTTCTAAAAAGTTTTAAAAGTTTTTTTCTCTGTCTTTCTAAAAGCTCTGACAAACTTTTTATCTTTTACTATCACTTTAACTCTCTCTAAAAATGTCTGGCACAGGCCAAAATGTTGATCTGTCCAAACTTGCATATGATCACCTTAGCTGGAAAGGAGCAAGGAATCTCTGCATAGAGAGAGGTTTGAGTGTAGGGAAGAATCCTTCCTTAGAACTGTTAATTAACATGCTTAGAGTACAGGATAAGGCCATAAGTGCCCAATCTGTAGAAAAAGTAGCTAATGCTTCTCAATCAGATCCAGGGACTCCCCCAGGAAAAGATTCAGGAAAGAAACTTCCTAGCCTGCCCATTACTAGACAGTCTAGCATAGTTGGTAATGATGATGAGCCACACCATATAAATAGTGTTGTCTCACATCATAGCAAAAGCATTTATTCTCACCATACTGGTAGTGATGTTTCTGTTAGCCAAGCTGTTAGGGTGGCTTCTGTAAGGGACAGGTCTCCTTCTGTCCATTCTCACCATACTTCTGTTTCAAGGCATGTCCCTCCCACCCACCCTGATGACAGATTGTTAGAAAGGGAGCTCAATAGATTGAGAGTGGAACAAACCAGACTGAAGCTCAAGAAGCAACAGCTGGATTTGGATAGACAGACTTTAGAATTAGAGAAGGAGAGACAGAAACTGGGTTTAGAAACCCATGGTGGCAGCAGCAGTATTCCCCATAGTCATCCTGCAAAAGAGCATGATTCCAGGAATCTGCACAAGATAGTTCCCCCTTATAAGGAGGGGGATGACATTAACAAGTGGTTTGCTGCACTTGAGAGGGCCTGTGTTGTACAGGATGTCCCTCAAAGGCAGTGGGCTGCTATCCTATGGCTATCATTTAGTGGAAAAGGTAGGGATAGGCTCCTTACTGTGAAAGAAAATGATGCTAATAATTTCCAAGTTCTTAAGAATGCACTCCTGGATGGTTATGGCTTAACCACTGAACAGTACAGGATAAAGTTCAGAGAGACCAAAAAGGAGTCTTCACAAGACTGGGTTGATTTCATTGACCATTCAGTGAAGGCCTTGGAGGGGTGGTTACATGGCAGTAAAGTTACTGATTATGACAGCCTGTATAACTTGATCCTGAGAGAGCATATTCTTAATAGTTGTGTGTCTGATTTGTTGCACCAGTACTTGGTGGACTCTGATCTGACCTCTCCCCAAGAATTGGAAAAGAATGCAGACAAATGGGTCAGAACAAGGGTGAACAGAAAAGTTCATACAGGGGGTGACAAAGATGGCAATAAGAAGAAAGATGGTGAAAAATCTCAAGATAAGCATGGGGATAAGGGTAAAACCAAAGATCCCACTTCAAATCTTAAACACTCTTCAGAGGGTGGGGATAAAAGTAATTCTTCCTCTTCTTCTCAACCTGCACACATTAAAAAGCCTTGGTGCTTTGTGTGTAAAAACAGAGGCCATAGGCCAGGGGATAAGTCCTGTCCAGGTAAACCCCCTGAGCCTACCACCACTAATACATCAAGCTCTAGTGCCCCTAGCAGTAGTGGTACTAGTGGTGGGACTGCTGGCAACAGTCAAGTTAAGGGTGTAGTTGGGTTCACTTATGGGTCCATCATAGAAACTGGGGTAGTCAGTCTCAAGACAGTTTCTGTCTCACCTAGTGGCATTGGCCTTGCCACACTGGCTGCTTGTCCCCTTACAATGGATAAGTACAGGCAGACAGTTTCAATAAATGATGTTGAGGCCTTGGCCTACAGGGACACAGGTGTCAGTATCACTTTGGTGACTGAAAACCTAGTGCATCCTGATCAACACATCATTGGACAACAGTATAAGATTATTGATGTCCATAACTCCACTAAGTTCCTTCCCTTAGCTATAATTCAGTTTAGTTGGGGTGGAGTTACTGGCCCTAAGCAGGTGGTGGTATCACCTAGCTTACCTGTAGATTGTCTCCTAGGTAATGACCTAGAGGCTTCAGGTTGGGCTGATGTAGAGTTTTATACCCATGCAGCCATGCTGGGCATCCCTGAGGAATTGTTCCCTCTCATTTCTACTGAAATGAAAAAGCAAAGGAAAGAAGGCCTGAAAACTCAGGATCCCTCTCCAACAACAGGTAAAAAGGGTATCACAGTATCCCCTAACCACCCTACCATTCAGGATACCATTCCTGTGGTGGGAGAAACCTCTCCTGGGGTGGCACCTGTTCCAAGGGAATCATCAGCTGGCAAAGCTGGACTCCCTGAGGTAGAAGTACCTCTCTGTGGGATAACTAACATTGGTGACAAAAAGAGCACCATTTTAGTTAACATGGAGCATCCCTCCAACCCTCCCAGAGAAACTTTAGTGCAGAAACCCTGCACTGCCTCACAACACTTAGGACAGCATCCCTGCCCTAGTGTGGAGCTCATAGGACAGCATCCCTGCCCTGCTCCAACTCAAGAGAAACAGCATCCCTGTTCTCTCTTCCAGCCACATGGACAAAGTTTTTGCCCAGCTATGGCTTTATTGAGACAGCATCCCTGTCTGGCATTTTCATCACTACAAATAGGTTCAGTGGACAATTCCCACTGCTCTAAACTAAAACTTACTGATAGAAACTCTGAAAATACATCTTCACATTGTTGCTTAGCTAAAAAACTTCAAACAGGGTGGTTTACATCCCCACAGGGAAGTAACCATATAGTGGATGATAAAGGGAGTAACCAGTCTATTGCAGAGCTACTCTCTACTTATCACCACTTAGGCAATAAAGTCTCAACTGGCCAAGGTTAGCCTTATTGTCCTTCGTTTGGGGGGGGGTTGAGTGAGAAAGTAGCCTCTTTCTAGCCTTGTTACCCCCACTTTTGGCCTGTTTGTGAGTGTATGTCAGGGTGTTTTCACTGTCTCATTGGGATCCTGCTAGCCAGGGCCCAGTGCTCATAGTGAAAACCCCATGTTTTCAGTATGTTTGTTATGTGTCACTGGGACCCTGCTAGTCAGGACCCCAGTGCTCATAAGTTTGTGGCCTATATGTATGTGTTCCCTGTGTGGTGCCTAACTGTCTCACTGAGGCTCTGCTAACCAGAACCTCAGTGGCTATGCTCTCTCATTTATTTCAAATTGTCACTGACAGGCTAGTGACCAATTTTACCAATTTACATTGGCTTACTGGAACACCCTTATAATTCCCTAGTATATGGTACTGAGGTACCCAGGGTATTGGGGTTCCAGGAGATCCCTATGGGCTGCAGCATTTCTTTTGCCACCCATAGGGAGCTCTGACAATTCTTACACAGGCCTGCCACTGGAGCCTGAGTGAAATAACGTCCACGTTATTTCACAGCCATTTTACACTGCACTTAAGTAACTTATAAGTCACCTATATGTCTAACCTTTACCTGGTAAAGGTTAGGTGCAAAGTTACTTAGTGTGAGGGCACCCTGGCACTAGCCAAGGTGCCCCCACATTGTTCAGAGCCAATTCCCTGAACTTTGTGAGTGCGGGGACACCATTACACGCGTGCACTACATATAGGTCACTACCTATATGTAGCTTCACAATGGTAACTCCGAATATGGCCATGTAACATGTCTATGATCATGGAATTGCCCCCTCTATGCCATCCTGGCATAGTTGGCACAGTCCCATGATCCCAGTGGTCTGTAGCACAGACCCTGGTACTGCCAAACTGCCCTTCCTGGGGTTTCACTGCAGCTGCTGCTGCTGCCAACCCCTCAGACAGGCATCTGCCCTCCTGGGGTCCAGCCAGGCCTGGCCCAGGATGGCAGAACAAAGAACTTCCTCTGAGAGAGGGTGTGACACCCTCTCCCTTTGGAAAATGGTGTGAAGGCAGGGGAGGAGTAGCCTCCCCCAGCCTCTGGAAATGCTTTGTTGGGCACAGATGTGCCCAATTCTGCATAAGCCAGTCTACACCGGTTCAGGGACCCCTTAGCCCTGCTCTGGCGCGAAACTGGACAAAGGAAAGGGGAGTGACCACTCCCCTGACCTGCACCTCCCCTGGGAGGTGTCCAGAGCTCCTCCAGTGTGCTCCAGACCTCTGCCATCTTGGAAACAGAGGTGCTGCTGGCAAACTGGACTGCTCTGAGTGGCCAGTGCCACCAGGTGACGTCAGAGACTCCTGCTGATAGGCTCCTTCAGGTGTTAGTAGCCTATCCTCTCTCCTAGGTAGCCAAACCCTCTTTTCTGGCTATTTAGGGTCTCTGTCTCTGGGGAAACTTTAGATAACGAATGCAAGAGCTCATCCGAGTTCCTCTGCATCTCTCTCTTGACCTTCTGATAAGGAATCGACTGCTGACCGCGCTGGAAGCCTGCAAAACTGCAACATAGTAGCAAAGACGACTACTGCAACTCTGTAACGCTGATCCTGCCGCCTTCTCGACTGTTTTCCTGCTTGTGCATGCTGTGGGGGTAGCCTGCCTCCTCTCTGCACCAGAAGCTCAGAAGAAATCTCTCGTGAGTCGACGGAATCTTCCCCCTGCAACCGCAGGCACCAAAAAGCTGCATTACCGGTCCCTTGGGTCTCCTCTCAGCACGACGAGCGAGGTCCCTCGAATCCAGCAACTCTGTCCAAGTGACCCCCACAGTCCAGTGACTCTTCAGTCCAAGTTTGGTGGAGGTAAGTCCTTGCCTCACCTCGCTGGGCTGCATTGCTGGGAACCGCGACTTTGCAGCTACTCCGGCCCCTGTGCACTTCCGGCGGAAATCCTTTGTGCACAGCCAAGCCTGGGTCCACGGCACTCTAACCTGCATTGCACGACTTTCTAAGTTGGTCTCCGGCGACGTGGGACTCCTTTGTGTAACTTCGGCGAGCACCGTTTCACGCATCCTCGTCGTGCCTGTTTCTGGCACTTCTCCGGGTGCTACCGGCTTCAGAGAGGGCTCCTTGTCTTGCTCGATGTCCCCTCTCTCTGATGGTCCAATTTGCGACCTCCTGGTCCCTCCTGGGCCTCAGCAGCATCCAAAAACGCTAACCGCACGATTTGCAGCTAGCAAGGCTTGTTGGCGTTCTTTCGGTGGGAAAACACTTCTGCACGACTCTCCACGGCGAGTGGGATCCGTCCACCAAAGGGGAAGTCTCTAGGCCTTTTTGTTCCTGCAGAAACCTCAGCTTCTTCTGTCCAGTAGAAGCTTCTTTGCACCCGCAGCTGGCATTTCCTGGGCATTTGCCCATCTCCGACTTGCTTGTGACTTTTGGACTTGGTCCCCTTGTTCCACAGGTACCCTAGATTGGAAATCCACAGTGTTGCATTGCTGGTTTGTGTCTTTCCTGCATTATTCCTCTAACACGACTTCTTTGTCCTTAGGGGAACTTTAGTGCACTTTGCACTCACTTTTCAGGGTCTTGGGGAGGGTTATTTTTCTAACTCTCACTATTTTCTAATAGTCCCAGCGACCCTCTACAAGGTCACATAGGTTTGGGGTCCATTCGTGGTTCGCATTCCACTTTTGGAGTATATGGTTTGTGTTGCCCCTATCCCTATGTTTCCCCATTGCATCCTATTGTAACTATACATTGTTTGCACTGTTTTCTAAGACTATACTGCATATTTTTGCTATTGTGTATATATATCTTGTGTATATTTCCTATGCTCTCACTGAGGGTACACTCTAAGATACTTTGGCATATTGTCATAAAAATAAAGTACCTTTATTTTTAGTATAACTGTGTATTGTGTTTTCTTATGATATTGTGCATATGACACTAAGTGGTACTGTAGTAGCTTCACACGTCTCCTAGTTCAGCCTAAGCTGCTCTGCTAAGCTACCATTATCTATCAGCCTAAGCTGCTAGACACCCTATACACTAATAAGGGATAACTGGGCCTGGTGCAAGGTGCAAGTACCCCTAGGTACTCACTACAAGCCAGTCCAGCCTCCTACAGGCAGCATATAGGCAAATGTTTATTATGAGGCATACAACAGATGTTAGAGACTGACAGTGTGTTCCCTATGTCCCACAGGTCTCCCACAAGACACCCCCACCAGCCACACCATCCAGGGTGAAGACAGCAGGCCACAGGCAGGGCAGGAGGCTGCAGCAGCCAATACAGGGCCCAGCACAACACCACCACAGTCCCCTCCAGATGAAGAAGTGGACATGGAGGAAAGAGACACGACACCTGGTCCCAGCCACGCTGTGAGACAGCAAGAGCCAGAAGCACAACCGCGTCGCAGATGCAGAGTCCAGGTCCAGGGAGTGGCCCAGGAGGATATAGGGGAGGCATCCATGTCTGCAGTTGAGGCATCCCTCCTATCTGGTCAGCACCTGCAAACAAGGCAATTGAGGATTATTTCAGGGGCAATGCAGAGGATGGAACACAATTTCACACATGGCCTGGCAGAAGTAAACACACAGTTCACAAGACTGAATGACAATGTCAGTGACCTAACACAATCAATACGCCAACTGGTGACGTAACTGGTGGCTGAGAGACAAAGTGCAAGGCGCTGTGAGCACCAACTAGTGCAGAGATTTGACCGCATGGCAGCGTCCATTGTCCGTCTTGCATTGAACACCACAGGCCTGTCACGACGGACAGTGAGCCTGCAGGTGGAACTGGGCCACTTTGCAGGGGATGTGGTGCGGGGACTGGGCCGCATTAGCCACGCTGTGGACATGTTGGAGGCCAGGCAGGTGGCAAGGGGCACGGGTGAGACCCCTCAGGACAGTGAGGAGGGGTCCACTATCAGCAGTGCATCTGCCAGAGACACACGTGTACTGCGGAGTGGCAATGCACGTCAGGGATCTTCTGACCCACCTGGCACGAGCCATGCTCGGTGAACCAGGTGGAGGTGTTAAGCACAAACACTGCAGGACTCATGAGGCAAATGCAGTTAATGTGTCCTCATTAAGGGTGGACATGTGCAGCCCCTTACCGACAGTTCTATTCTTTAGTTATTAGGTTCACTTATTAAAATGTTTTGTTTGATCCACTTCACAACTTTGTGTGTGACATTGGTGAATGTGGTGTCTGTTGCCACGTACCTTCCAAAATATTGGTTTGCAATGTGGTCCCGTCTCTGTCTGTAAGTGATTTGCAATGCTTCTATCCCCAGGCTGGCGATGTGGTAGCTCTTGCACGTCATCCTCCAAATCAGGGTCTGCAGGGGTGAGATGTAGCCCACTTCTGGTGGCAATGTTGTGTAGGATTGCGCATGCACCAACGATCTTAAATGCTGTTATTGGGGCATACTGGAGCACACCTCCACTTCTGTGGAGGCATCGGAATCTTGCCTTTAACAGTCCAAAGGTCCTCTCTATGACATTTCTGGTCTGCCTATGTGCACTGTTATATCGCCTCTTATTCTCATTGCTGAGTGTTAGGTACGGGGTAAGTATCCATGGTCGTAGCACATATGCACTCTCACCTGTTTGGCAAAAATTAACAATGTTAGAAGGGCATGGATAGTTTCTACAGTGACCTGTGTGTATGGCTTCAGGGTGTCTTCAGCAATACCTAATAGATATCTGTCCCCAAACTTCCCACGTTCTAGGCGTTGGTGTATCCCACTGTGCCTGAAAATGTACGAGTCATGTGTACTCCCTGGAAATTTGGCTACCATGTCAGTGATGAAATAATGAGCGTCACATACCACCTGGATGTTCAGTGAGTGTGTACACTTCCGATTGCAGAACAGATATTCCAGATTTGCAGGAGGGCATATTTGTATATGTGTCCCGTCTACACACCCTATTACATGTGGGAAGTTGGCAATTCTGTAGAATTCCAACTTGGTGCTGTTAATTTCTGCCTCATTCCTGGGTAGGTATATGTATCTGGACATGTGTGTGAGTATGGCATCTAGGAAACATCTGAAGAACCGTGAGAGTGCACTTTGGGATACCTGTAGGAAAGTACCATCTTGTCTGGCATGTTACCCCCATATTTCACTGTATATATGTTGTTTTAGTTGTATGTGTCAATGGGACCCTGCCAGCCAGGGCCACAGTGCCCATAAGTGTGACCTGTATGTGTTACCTGTGTGATGACTAACTGTCTCACTGAGGCTCTGCTATCCAGAACCTCAGTGGTTATGCTCTCTCATTTCTTTCCAAATTGTCACTAGCAGGCTAGTGACCAATTTCACCAATTTACATTGGCATACTGGAACACCCTTATAATTCCCTAGTATATGGTACTGAGGTACCCAGGGTATTGGGGTTCCAGGATATCCCTATGGGCTGCAGCATTTCTTTTGCCAGCAATAGGGAGCTCTGACAATTCTTACACAGGCCTGCCATTGCCGCCTGCGTGAAATAACGTCCACGTTATTTCACAGCCATTTACCACTGCACTTAAGTAACTTATAAGTCACCTATATGTCTAACCTTTACCTGGTAAAGGTTGGGTGCTAAGTTACTTAGTGTGTGGGCACCCTGGCACTGGCCAAGGTGCCCACACATTGTTCAGGGCAAATTCCCCGGACTTTGTGAGTGCGGGGACACCATTACACACGTGCACTGTGCATATGTCACCACATATATATATAGCGTCACAATGGTAACTCCGAACATGGCCATGTAACATGTCTAAGATCATGGAATTGTCACCCCAATGCCATTCTGGCATTGGGGAGACAATTCCATGATCCCCCGAGTCTCTAGCACAGACCCGGGTACTGCCAAACTACCTTTCCCGGGGTTTCGCTGCAGCTGCTGCTGCTTCTGCCAACCCCTGAGACAGGTTTCGGCCCTCCTGGGGTCCAGCCAGGCTTGGCCCAGGAAGGCAGAACAAAGGACTTCCTCAGAGAGAGGGTGTTACACCCTCTCCCTTTGGAAAAAGGTGTTAGGGCTGGGTAGGAGTAGCCTCCCCCAGGCCTCTGGAAATGCTTTGATGGGCACAGATGGTGCCCATCTCTGCATAAGCCAGTCTACACTGGTTCAGGGATCCCCCAACCCTGCTCTGGCACGAAACAGGACAAAGGAAAGGGGAGTGACCACTCCCCTGACCTGCACCTCCCCTGGGAGGTGCCCAGAGCTCCTCCAGTGTGCTCCAGACCTCTGCCATCTTGGAAACAGAGGTGCTGCTGGCACACTGGACTGCTCTGAGTGGCCAGGGCCAGCAGGTGACGTCAGAGACTCCTTCTGATAGGCTCTTACCTGTGTTGCTAGCCTTTCCTCCTTCCTAAGTAGCCAAACCTCCTTTTCTGGCTATTTAGGGTCTCTGCTTTGGGGAATTCTTTAAATAACGAATGCAAGAGCTCATCAGAGTTCCTTTGCATCTCTCTCTTCACCTTCTGCCAAGGAATCGACTGCTGACTGCTCTGGAAGCCTGCAAAACTGCAACAAAGTAGCAAAGACGACTACTGCGACCTTGTAACGCTGATCCGGCCGCATTCTCGACTGTTTTCCTGGTGGTGCATGCTGTGGGAGTAGTTGTAGGAAAGTACCATCTTGCCTGGCATGTTACCCCCATTTTTCACTGTATATATGTTGTTTTCGTTGTATGTGTCACTGGGACCCTGCCAGCCAGGGCCCCAGTGCTCATAAGTGTGCCTGAAAGTGTTACCTGTGTTATGACTAACTGTCTCACTGAGGCTCTGCTATCCAGAACCTCAGTGGTTATGCTCTCTCATTTCTTTACAAATTGTCACTAACAGGCTAGTTACCAATTTCACCAATTCACATTGGCATACTGGAACACCCTTATAATTCACTAGTATATGGTACTGAGGTACCCAGGGTATTGGGGTTCCAGTAGGCTCCTATGGGCTGCAGCATTTCTTTTGCCACCCATAGGGAGCTCTGACAAATACTACACAGGCCTGCCACTGCAGCCTGAGTGAAATAACGTCCACGTTATTTCACAGCCATTTACCACTGCACTTAAGTAACTTATAAGTCACCTATATGTCTAACCTTTACCTGGTAAAGGTTAGGTGCAAAGTTACTTAGTGTGAGGACACCCTGGCACTAGCCAAGGTGCCCCCACATTGTTCAGGGCAAATTCCCCGGACTTTGTGAGTGCGGGGACACCATTACACGTGTGCACTACATATAGGTCACTACCTATATGTAGCTTCACAATGGTAACTCCGAATATGGCCATGTAACATGTCTATGATCGTGGAATTGCCCCCTCTATGCCATCCTGGCATAGTTGGCACAATCCCATGATCCCAGTGGTCTGTAGCACAGACCCGGGTACTGCCAAACTACCTTTCCTGGGGTTTCACTGCAGCTGCTGCTGCTGCCAACCCCTCAGACAGGCATCTGCCCTCCTGGGGTCCAGCCAGGCCTGGCCCAGGATGGCAGAACAAAGAACTTCCTCTGAGAGAGGGTGTTACACTCTCTCCCTTTGGAAAATGGTGTGAAGGCAGGGGAGGAGTAGCCTCCCCCAGCCTCTTGAAATGCTTTCTTGGGCACAGATGTGCCCAATTCTGCATAAGCCAGTCTACACCGGTTCAGGGGACCCCTTAGCCCTGCTCTGGCGCGAAACTGGACAAAGGAAAGGGGAGTGACCACTCCCCTGACCTGCACCTCCCCTGGGAGGTATCCAGAGCTCCTCCAGTGTGCTCCAGACCTCTGCCATCTTAGAAACAGAGGTGCTGCTGGCACACTGGACTGCTCTGAGTGGCCAGTGCCACCAGGTGACGTCAGAGACTCCTTCTGATAGGCTTCTTCAGGTGTTGCTAGCCTATCCTCTCTCCTAGGTAGCCAAACCCTCTTTTCTGGCTATTTAGGGTCTCTGTCTCTGGGGAAACTTTAGATAACGAATGCAAGAGCTCATCCGAGTTCCTCTGCATCTCTCTCTTCACCTTCTGCCAAGGAATCGACTGCTGACCGCGCTAGAAGCCTGCAAAACTGCAACTTAGTAGCAAAGACGACTACTGCAACTCCTTAACGCTGATCCTTCCGCCTTCTCGACTGTTTTCCTGGTGGTGCATGCTGTGGGGGTAGTCTGCCTCCTCTCTGCACTAGAAGCTCCGAAGAAATCTCCTGTGGGTCGACGGAATCTTCCCCCTGCAACCGCAGGCACCAAAAAGCTGCATTACCAGTCCCTTGGGTCTCCTCTCAGCACGACGAGCGAGGTCCCTTGAATCCAGCAACTCTGTCCAAGTGACTCCCATAGTCCAGTGACTCTTCAGTCCAAGTTTGGTGGAGATAAGTCCTTGCCTCACCTCGCTAGACTGCATTGCTGGGAACCGCGACTTTTGCAGCTACTCCGGCCCCTGTGCACTTCCGGCGGAAATCCTTCGTGCACAGCCAAGCCTGGGTCCACGGCACTCTAACCTGCATTGCACGACTTTCTAAGTTGGTCTCCGGCGACGTGGGACTCCTTTGTGTAACTTCGGGTGAGCACCATTTCACGCATCCTTGTAGTGCCTGTTTCTGGCACTTCTCTGGATGCTACCTGCTGCTGAGAGGGCTCCTTGTCTTTCCCGACGTCCCCTCTACCTCCTGGCGCAATTTGCGACATCTTGGTCCTTCCTGGGCCACAGCAGCGTCCAAAAACGCTAACCGCACGATTTGCAGCTAGCAAGGCTTGTTGGCGTTCTTTTGGCGGGAAAACACTTCTGCACAACTCTCCACGGCAAGTGGGATCCGTCCACCAAAGGGGAAGTCTCTAGCCCTTTTCGTTTCTGCAGAAACCTCAGCTTCTTCTGTCCAGTAGAAGCTTCTTTGCACCCACAGCTGGCATTTCCTGGGCATATGCCCATCTCCGACTTGCTTGTGACTTTTGGACTTGGTCCCCTTGTTCCACAGGTACCCTAGATTGGAAATCCACCGTTGTTGCATTGTTGGTTTGTGTCTTTCCTGCATTATTCCTCTAACACGACTTCTTTGTCCTTAGGGGAACTTTAGTGCACTTTGCACTCACTTTTCAGGGTCTTGGGGAGGGTTATTTTTCTAACTCTCCCTTTTTTCTAATAGTCCCAGCGACCCTCTACAAGGTCACATAGGTTTGGGGTCCATTCGTGGTTCGCATTCCACTTTTGGAGTATATGGTTTGTGTTGCCCCTATCTCTATGTGTCCCCATTGCATCCTATTGTAACTATACATTGTTTGCACTGTTTTCTAAGACTATACTGCATATTTTTGCTATTGTGTATATATATCTTGTGTATATTTCCTATCCTCTCACTGAGGGTACACTCTGAGATACTTTGGCATATTGTCATAAAAATAAAGTACCTTTATTTTTAGTATAACTGTGTATTGTGTTTTCTTATGATATTGTGCATATGACACTAAGTGGTACTGTAGTAGCTTCACACGTCTCCTAGTTCAGCCTAAGCTACTCTGCTAAGCTACCATTATCTATCAGCCTAGCTGCTACACACCCTATACACTAATAAGGGATAACTGGGCCTGGTGCAAGGTGCAAGTACCCCTTGGTACTCACTACAAGCCAGTCCAGCCTCCTACATTGGTTGTGCAGCGGTGGGATAAGTGCTTTGAGACTACTTACCACTCTTGTCATTGTACTTTTCATAAGAGAAAAATATACAAAACAATATACCATTATCTATCAGCCTAGCTGCTAGACACCATATACACTAATAAGGGATAACTGGGCCTGGTGCAAGGTGCAAGTACCCCTTGGTACTCACTACAAGCCAGTCCAGCCTCCTACATTGGTTGTGCAGCGGTGGGATAAGTGCTTTGAGACTACTTACCACTCTTGTCATTGTACTTTTCATAAGAGAAAAATATACAAAACAAGTTCAGTGTATATACACATAGCAAAAAAGTTTAGCATTTCCTCTTTTCACTCTATTCTAAGTGCTGAAAAGTACTTCTAACTTTCTACAAAGTTCTAAAAAGTTTAAAAAGTTTTTTTCTATGTCTTTCTAAAAGCTCTGACAAACTTTTTATCTTTTGCTATCACTTTAACTCTCTCTAAAAATGTCTGGCACAGGCCAAAATGTTGATCTGTCCAAACTTGCATATGATCACCTTAGCTGGAAAGCAGCAAGGAGTCTCTACATAGAGAGAGGTTTGAGTGTAGGGAAGAATCCTTCCTTGGAATTGTTACTTAACATGCTTAGAGAACAGGATAAGGCTAGAAGTGCCCCATCTGTAGAAAAAGTAGCTAATGGTTCCCAATCTGATCCAGGGACTCCCCCAGGAAAAGATTCAGGAAAGAAACTTCAAAGCCTGCCCATTACTAGACAGTCTAGCATAGTTGGTACTGAGGTTGAGTCACACCATACAGATAGTGTTGTCTCACATCATAGCAAGAGCATTCAATCTCATCACAGTAGAAATGATGTTTCTGTTAGCCAAGCTGTTAGGGTGCCCTCTGTAAGGGACAGGTCTCCTTCTGTCCCTTCTCATCATACTTCTGTTTCAAGAAATGTCCCTCCCACCAACCCTGATGACAGATTGTTAGAAAGGGAACTCAATAAGTTGAGAGTGGAACAAACCAGACTGAAGCTTAAAAAGCAACAGCTGGATTTGGATAGACAGTCTTTAGAATTAGGGAAGGAAAGACAGAAGTTGGGTTTAGAAACCCATGGTGGCAGCAGCAGTATTCCCAATAGTCATCCTGCAAAAGAGCATGATTCTAGGAATCTGCATAAGATAGTTCCCCCTTATAAGGAGGGGGATGACATTAACAAGTGGTTTGCTGCACTTGAGAGGGCCTGTGTTGTACAGGATGTCCCTCAAAGGCAGTGGGCTGCTATCCTATGGCTCTCATTTAGTGGAAAAGGTAGGGATAGGCTCCTTACTGTGAAAGAAAGTGATGCCAATAATTTTACATTTCTTAAGAATGCACTCCTGGATGTTTATGGCTTAACCACTGAACAATACAGGATAGAGTTCAGAGAGACCAAAAAGGAGTCTTCACAAGACTGGGTTGATTTCATTGACCATTCAGTGAAGGCCTTGGAGGGGTGGTTACATGGCAGTAAAGTTACTGATTATGACAGCCTGTATAACTTGATCCTGAGAGAGCATATTCTTAATAATTGTGTGTCTGATTTGTTGCACCAGTACTTGGTGGACTCTGATCTGACCTCTCCCCAAGAATTGGGAAAGAAGGCAGACAAATGGGTCAGAACAAGGGTGAACAGAAAAGTTCATACAGTGGGTGACAAAGATGGCAACAAAAAGAAGGATGGTAAGTCTTCTGACAAGGGTGGGGACAAATCTAAAAATGAGTCTTCATCAGGCCCACAAAAACACTCTGGTGGGGGTGGTGGGCCCAAATCCTCTTTTAATCAAAACAAAGAAAATAAACCATGGTGCTATTTATGTAAAGTAAAAGGCCATTGGACAACAGATCCCAGTTTTCCAAAGAAAAGCACCAAGCCTCCTACCACTACAACCCCTACTGCTACAACTAGTGTCCCTACTAATAGCAGTGGTGGTGGGAGCAAACCTACTAATAGCCAATCCAAGGGAGTAGCTGGGCTCACTATTGGTAACTTAGTTGGGGTTGGTCTTGTTAGGGAGACCACAGAGGCTATATTAGTCTCTAAGGGGGCTATTGATTTAGCCACCTTAGTTGCTTGTCCCCTTAATATGGATAAGTACAAGCAGCTACCCCTAATAAATGGTGTTGAGGTTCAGGCCTACAGGGACACTGGTGCCAGTGTGACTATGGTCATAGAGAAACTGGTCTACCCTGAACAACACCTACTTGGCCACCAGTACCAAGTAACCGATGCTCACAACAACACACTTAGCCACCCCATGGCTGTTGTTAATCTCAACTGGGGGGGGGTTACTGGTCCAAAGAAAGTTGTGGTAGCCACTGATTTACCTGTATACTGTCTACTAGGAAATGATTTGGAGACATCAGCTTGGTCAGATGTGGAGTTGGAGGCCCACTGTAGGAAAGTACCATCTTGCCTGGCATGTTACCCCCATTTTTCACTGTATATATGTTGTTTTAGTTGTATGTGTCACTGGGACCCTGGTAACCCAGGGCCCCAGTGCTCATAAGTGTGCCTGAATGTGTTACCTGTGTAGTGACTAACTGTCTCACTGAGGCTCTGCTAATCAGAACCTCAGTGGTTATGCTCTCTCATTTCTTTCCAAATTGTCACTGACAGGCTAGTGACCATTTTTACCAATTTACATTGGCTTACTGGAACACCCTTATAATTCCCTAGTATATGGTACTGAGGTACCCAGGGTATTGGGGTTCCAGGAGATCCCTATGGGCTGCAGCATTTCTTTTGCCACCCATAGGGAGCTCTGACAATTCTTACACAGGCCTGCCACTGCAGCCTGAGTGAAATAACGTCCACGTTATTTCACAGCCATTTTACACTGCACTTAAGTAACTTATAAGTCACCTATATGTCTAACCTTTACCTGGTAAAGGTTAGGTGCAAAGTTACTTAGTGTGAGGGCACCCTGGCACTAGCCAAGGTGCCCCCACATTGTTCAGAGCCAATTCACTGAACTTTGTGAGTGCGGGGACACCATTACACGCGTGCACTACATATAGGTCACTACCTATATGTAGCTTCACCATGGTAACTCCGAATATGGCCATGTAACATGTCTATGATCATGGAATTGCCCCCTCTATGCCATCCTGGCATTGTTGGTACAATTCCATGATCCCAGTGGTCTGTAGCACAGACCCTGGTACTGCCAGACTGCCCTTCCTGGGGTTTCTCTGCAGCTGCTGCTGCTGCCAACCCCTCAGACAGGCAGCTGCCCTCCTGGGGTCCAGCCAGGCCTGGCCCAGGATGGCAGAACAAAGAACTTCCTCTGAGAGAGGGTGTGACACCCTCTCCCTTTGGAAAATGGTGTGAAGGCAGGGGAGGAGTAGCCTCCCCCAGCCTCTGGAAATACTTTGTTGGGCACAGATGTGCCCAATTCTGCATAAGCCAGTCTACACCGGTTCAGGGACCCCTTAGCCCCTGCTCTGGCGCGAAACTGGACAAAGGAAAGGGGAGTGACCACTCCCCTGACCTGCACCTCCCCTGGGAGGTGTCCAGAGCTCCTCCAGTGTGCTCCAGACCTCTGCCATCTTGGAAACAGAGGTGCTGCTGGCACACTGGACTGCTCTGAGTGGCCAGTGCCACCAGGTGACGTCAGAGACTCCTTGTGATAGGCTCCTTCAGGTGTTAGTAGCCTTTCCTCTCTCCTAGGTAGCCAAACCCTCTTTTCTGGCTATTTAGGGTCTCTGTCTCTGGGGAAACTTTAGATAACGAATGCATGAGCTCAGCCGAGTTCCTCTGCATCTCCCTCTTCACCTTCTGATAAGGAATCGACCGCTGACCGCGCTGGAAGCCTGCAAACCTGCAACATAGTAGCAAAGACGACTACTGCAACTCTGTAACGCTGATCCTGCCGCCTTCTCGACTGTTTTCCTGCTTGTGCATGCTGTGGGGGTAGTCTGCCTCCTCTCTGCACCAGAAGCTCCGAAGAAATCTCCTGTGGGTCGACGGAATCTTCCCCCTGCAACCGCAGGCACCAAAAAGCTGCATTACCGGTCCCTTGGGTCTCCTCTCAGCACGACGAGCGAGGTCCCTCGAATCCAGCGACACCGTCCAAGTGACCCCCACAGTCCAGTGACTCTTCAGCCCAAGTTTGGTGGAGGTAAGTCCTTGCCTCACCTCGCTGGGCTGCATTGCTGGGAACCGCGACTTTGCAAGCTACTCCGGCCCCTGTGCACTTCCGGCGGAAATCCTTCGTGCACAGCCAAGCCTGGGTCCACGGCACTCTAACCTGCATTGCGCGACTTTCTAAGTTGGTCTCCGGCGACGTGGGACTCCTTTGTGCAACTTCGGCGAGCACCGTTTCACGCATCCTCTTTGTGCCAGTTTTTGGCACTTCTTTGGGTGCTACCTGCTTCAGTGAGGGCTCTTTGTCTTGCTCGACGTCCCCTCTCTCTGCAGGTCCAATTTGCGACCTCCTGGTCCCTCCTGGGCCCCAGCAGCGTCCAAAAAACGCCAAACGCACGATTTGCGTGTAGCAAGGCTTGTTGGTGTCCATCCGGCGGGAAAACACTTCTGCACGACTCTCCAAGGCGTGGGGGATCCATCCTCCAAAGGAGAAGTCTCTAGCCCTTGTCGTTCCTGCAGTATTCACTGTTCTTCAGCCTAGTAAGAGCTTCTTTGCACCAACCGCTGGCATTTCTTGGGCATCTGCCCATCTCCGAGTTGCTTGTGACTTTTGGACTTGGTCCCCTTGTTCCACAGGTACCCTCAGTCAGGAATCCATCGTTGTTGCATTGCTGATTTGTGTTTTCCTTGCATTTTCCCTCTAACACGACTATTTTGTCCTTAGGGGAACTTTGGTGCACTTTGCACTCACTTTTCAGGGTCTTGGGGAGGGTTATTTTTCTAACTCTCACTATTTTCTAATAGTCCCAGCGACCCTCTACAAGGTCACATAGGTTTGGGGTCCATTCGTGGTTCGCATTCCACTTTTGGAGTATATGGTTTGTGTTGCCCCTATCCCTATGTTTCCCCATTGCATCCTATTGTAACTATACATTGTTTGCACTGTTTTCTAAGACTATACTGCATATTTTTGCTATGGTGTATATATATCTTGTGTATATTTCCTATCCTCTCACTGAGGGTACACTCTAAGATACTTTGGCATATTGTCATAAAAATAAAGTACCTTTATTTTTAGTATAACTGTGTATTGTGTTTTCTTATGATATTGTGCATATGACACTAAGTGGTACTGTAGTAGCTTCACACGTCTCCTAGTTCAGCCTAAGCTGCTCTGCTAAGCTACCATTATCTATCAGCCTAAGCTGCTAGACACCCTATACACTAATAAGGGATAACTGGGCCTGGTGCAAGGTGTAAGTACCCCTTGGTACTCACTACAAGCCAGTCCAGCCTCCTACATTGGTTGTGCAGCGGTGGGATAAGTGCTTTGAGACTACTTACCACTCTTGTCATTGTACTTTTCATAAGAGAAAAATATACAAAACAAGGTCAGTGTATATACACATAGCCAAAAAGTTTTGCATTTCCTCTTTTCACTCTTTTCTAAGTGCTGAAAAGTACTTCTAAACTTTCAAAAAGTTCTTAAAAGTTTAAAAAGTTTTTTTCTGTCTTTCCAAAAAGTTCTGAAAACTTTTTTCTCTTTGTCTATCACTTTAACTCTCTCTAAAAATGTCTGGCACAGGCCAAAAAGTTGAACTGTCCAAACTTGCATATGATCACCTTAGCTGGAAAGGAGCAAGGAGTCTCTGCATAGAGAGAGGTTTGAGTGTAGGGAAGAATCCTTCCTTAGAACTGTTAATTAATATGCTTAGAGTACAGGATAAGGCCATAAGTGCCCAATCTGTAGAAAAAGTAGCTAATGGTTCTCAATCTGATCCAGGGACTCCCCCAGGAAAAGGTTCAGGAAAGAAACTTCTCAGCCTGCCCATTACTAGACAGTCTAGCATAGTTGGTACAGAGGTTGAATCACATCATACTGATGATGTGCTCTCACATTATACTGGTAGCCAAGCTGTTAGGGTGCCCCTTGTAAGGGACAGGTCTCCTTCTGTTCATTCCCATCATACCTCTGTATCTAGAAATGTCCCTCCCACCCACCCTGATGACAGATTGTTAGAAAGGGAGCTCAATAGATTGAGAGTGGAACAAACCAGACTGAAGCTCAAGAAGCAACAGCTGGATTTGGATAGACAGTCTTTAGAAATAGAGAGGGAAAGACAGAAAATGGGTTTAGATACCCATGGTGGCAGCAGCAGTATTCCCCATAGTCATCCTGCAAAAGAGCATGATTCCAGGAATCTGCATAAGATAGTTCCCCCTTACAAGGAGGGGGATGACATTAACAAGTGGTTTGCTGCACTTGAGAGGGCCTGTGCTGTACAGGATGTCCCTCAAAAGCAGTGGGCTGCTATCCTATGGCTATCATTTACTGGAAAAGGTAGGGATAGGCTCCTTACTGTAAAAGAAAATGATGCTAACAATTTCCAAGTTCTTAAGAATGCACTCCTGGATGGTTATGGCTTAACCACTGAACAGTACAGGATAAAGTTCAGAGATACCAAAAAGGAGTCTTCACAAGACTGGGTTGATTTCATTGACCAGGCAGTGAAGGCCTTGGAGGGGTGGTTACATGGCAGTAAAGTTACTGATTATGACAGCCTGTATAACTTGATCCTGAGAGAGCATATTCTTAATAATTGTGTGTCTGATTTGTTGCACCAGTACTTGGTGGACTCTGATCTGACCTCTCCCCAAGAATTGGGAAAGAAGGCAGACAAATGGGTCAGAACAAGAGTGAACAGAAAAGTTCATACAGTGGGTGACAAAGATGGCAACAAAAAGAAGGATGGTAAGTCTTCTGACAAGGGTGGGGACAAATCTAAAAATGAGTCTTCATCAGGCCCACAAAAACACTCTGGTGGGGGTGGTGGGTCCAAATCCTCCTTTAATCAGAACAAGGAAAAGAAACCATGGTGCTATTTATGTAAAATAAAAGGCCATTGGACAACAGATCCCAGTTGTCCAAAGAAAGGCACCACAGCTCCTACCACTACAACCCCTACTGCTACACCTAGTGTCCCTACTAATAGCAGTGGTGGTGGGAGCAAACCTACTAATAGCCAATCCAAGGGAGTAGCTGGGCTCACTTTTGGTAATTTAGTTGGGGTTGGTCTGATTAGGGAGACCACAGAGGCTACTTTAGTCTCTGAAGGGGCTATTGATTTAGCCACTTTGGTTGCTTGCCCCCATAACTTGGAGAAGTACAAGCAACTAACCCTAATAAATGGTGTTGAGGTCCAGGCCTACAGGGACACAGGTGCCAGTGTCACAATGGTGATTGAGAAACTGGTGCACCCTGAACAACACATACTTGGACACCAGTACCAAGTAACCGATGCTCACAACATAACACAAAGCCACCCCATGGCTGTTGTAAATCTCAACTGGGGGGGGGGTATCTGGTCCAAAGAAAGTTGTGGTAGCTTCAGATTTACCTGTAGACTGTCTATTAGGGAATGATTTGGAGACATCAGCTTGGTCAGATGTGGAGTTGGAGGCCCATGCAGCAATGCTGGGCATGCCAGGGCATATTTTTGCTTTGACAAGGGCTCAGGCCAAAAAGCAAAAAGGACAGGGAAGCTTGGATCCTGGAACAATGGACCAAGTGCTCCCTAAAGCTAGGGCTAGTAGAAGCAAACCACTTCCTACTATCCCTCCCTCTACAGTGGATTCAACTTCTGAGGAAGAAGAATTCCCTCCCTGTGCAGAACCTACACCAGAGGAGCTGGAAGCAGACACTGCTGAGCTTTTGGGTGAAGGGGGGCCTGCCAGAGAGGAGCTGAGTGTGGCACAGCAAACCTGTCCCACATTAGAGGGTATCAGACAGCAAGCTGTCAAACAAGCTAATGGGGATGTCAGTGACTCTCACAGAGTTTACTGGGAGGACAACCTCTTGTACACTGAGCATAGGGATCCTAAACCTGGAGCTGCCAGGAGATTAGTGATTCCTCAGGAGTACAGAAAGTTCCTCCTAACACTGGCACATGACATTCCCTTAGCTGGGCACCTGGGTCAAATGAAAACTTGGGACAGATTGGTACCATTGTTTCATTGGCCTAGGATGTCTGAGGACACAAAAGAATTTTGTAAGTCCTCTGAAACCTGTCAAGCCAGTGGCAAGACAGGTGGCACTCCAAAGGCACCCCTTATCCCACTGCCTGTGGTTGGGGTTCCCTTTGAAAGGGTAGGGGTTGACATAGTTGGCCCCCTTGACCCTCCTACTGCTTCAGGCAATAGGTTTATCTTAGTGGTAGTGGACCATGCCACAAGATATCCTGAAGCTGTTCCTTTAAGGACCACTACAGTTCCTGCAGTGGCAAAGGCCCTCCTGGGAATATTTTCCAGGGTGGGCTTCCCAAAGGAAGTAGTATCAGACAGAGGAAGCAATTTCATGTCTGCATACTTAAAGGCCATGTGGAAGGAGTGTGGTGTAACTTACAAGTTCACAACACCCTATCATCCACAAACAAATGGACTGGTGGAGAGATTTAATAAAACTCTCAAAGGCATGATTATGGGACTCCCTGAAAAACTCCGCAGGAGATGGGATATCCTTCTACCATGCCTCCTTTTTGCCTACAGGGAGGTACCCCAGAAAGGAGTGGGCTTCAGCCCCTTTGAACTTCTTTTTGGACACCCTGTTAGGGGTCCACTCACACTTGTAAAGGAGGGTTGGGAACAACCTTTAAAAGCTCCTAAGCAGGATATTGTGGATTATGTACTTGGCCTCAGATCAAGGATGGCTGAGTACATGAAAAAGGCCAGTAAAAACCTTCAGGCCAGCCAAGAGCTCCAGAAGCAATGGCATGATCAGAAGGCTGTTTTGGTTCAGTACCAACCAGGGCAGAAAGTGTGGGTCTTGGAGCCTGTGGCCCCAAGAGCACTCCAAGATAAATGGAGTGGACCCCACACAATTGTTGAAAAGAAGGGTGAAGTCACCTACTTGGTTGACTTAGGCACTGCCAGGAGTCCCCTTAGGGTGCTCCATGTCAACCGCCTGAAACCCTACTATGACAGGGCTGATCTCACCCTGCTCATGGCAACAGATGAGGGACAGGAAGAAGACAGTGATCCTCTACCTGATCTCTTCTCTTCCACAGAACAAGATGCTCTTGTGGAAGGTGTAGTTTTGGCTGACTGTCTTACTGCTGAGCAGAAAGACAATTGCATAAATCTCCTAGGACAATTTTCAGAACTCTTCTCCACTGTGCCAGGCACCACTTCTTGGTGTGAGCACACTATAGATACTGGAGACAGTTTACCTGTCAAAAGTAAGATCTATAGGCAGCCTGACCATGTCAGGGACTGCATAAAGCAAGAAGTTCAGAAAATGTTGGAACTAGGAGTGGTTGAGCACTCTGACAGTCCATGGGCTTCTCCTGTGGTACTGGTACCAAAACCCAATTCTAAATATGGAAAGAAAGAAATGCGGTTTTGTGTAGACTATAGAGGTCTCAACTTGGTAACCAAAACTGATGCTCACCCTATACCCAGGGCAGATGAGCTCATAGATACACTGGCATCTGCCAAGTATCTAAGCACTTTTGATTTGACTGCAGGGTATTGGCAGATCAAATTGTCAGAAGATGCTAAACCTAAGACTGCATTTTCTACCATTGGAGGACATTACCAGTTTACTGTAATGCCTTTTGGTTTGAAAAATGCACCTGCCACTTTTCAGAGGTTGGTGAACACAGTCCTGCAAGTGCTGGAAGCTTTCAGTGCAGCATATTTGGACGATATAGCTGTCTTTAGCTCCAGCTGGGATGATCACCTGGTCCACCTATGGAAAGTTTTGGAGGCCCTGCAAAAGGCAGGCCTCACTATCAAGGCTTCAAAGTGCCAGATAGGGCAGGGTAAGGTGGTTTATCTGGGACACCTTGTTGGTGGGGAACAGATTGCACCACTTCAGGGGAAAATCCAAACTATTATTGATTGGGTTCCCCCTACCACTCAGACTCAGGTGAGAGCCTTCCTAGGCCTCACTGGGTATTACAGGAGGTTCATTAAGAACTATGGCTCCATTGCAGCCCCTCTTAATGACCTCACATCCAAGAAAATGCCTAAAAAGGTATTATGGACAGCAAACTGTCAGAAAGCTTTTGAGGAGCTGAAGCAGGCCATGTGCTCTGCACCTGTCCTGAAAAGCCCATGTTACTCTAAAAAATTCTATGTCCAAGCTGATGCATCTGAATTAGGAGTAGGGGCAGTCCTATCACAACTTAATTCTGAGGGCCAGGATCAACCTGTTGCTTTTATTAGTAGAAGGTTGACCCCTAGAGAAAAGCGTTGGTCTGCCATTGAGAGGGAGGCCTTTGCTGTGGTCTGGGCTCTGAAGAAGTTGAGGCCATACCTGTTTGGCACTCACTTCATTGTTCAGACAGACCACAAACCTCTACTTTGGCTAAAACAAATGAAAGGTGAAAATCCTAAATTGTTGAGGTGGTCCATATCCCTACAGGGAATGGACTATACAGTGGAACATAGACCTGGGAGTAACCACTCCAATGCAGATGGACTCTCCAGATATTTCCACTTAGACAATGAAGACTCATCAGGTAATGGCTAGTCTTATTGTCCTTCGTTTGGGGGGGGGTTGTGTAGGAAAGTACCATCTTGCCTGGCATGTTACCCCCATTTTTCACTGTATATATGTTGTTTTAGTTGTATGTGTCACTGGGACCCTGGTAACCCAGGGCCCCAGTGCTCATAAGTGTGCCTGAATGTGTTACCTGTGTAGTGACTAACTGTCTCACTGAGGCTCTGCTAATCAGAACCTCAGTGGTTATGCTCTCTCATTTCTTTCCAAATTGTCACTGACAGGCTAGTGACCATTTTTACCAATTTACATTGGCTTACTGGAACACCCTTATAATTCCCTAGTATATGGTACTGAGGTACCCAGGGTATTGGGGTTCCAGGAGATCCCTATGGGCTGCAGCATTTCTTTTGCCACCCATAGGGAGCTCTGACAATTCTTACACAGGCCTGCCACTGCAGCCTGAGTGAAATAACGTCCACGTTATTTCACAGCCATTTTACACTGCACTTAAGTAACTTATAAGTCACCTATATGTCTAACCTTTACCTGGTAAAGGTTAGGTGCAAAGTTGCTTAGTGTGAGGGCACCCTGGCACTAGCCAAGGTGCCCCCACATTGTTCAGAGCCAATTCACTGAACTTTGTGAGTGCGGGGACACCATTACACGCGTGCACTACATATAGGTCACTACCTATATGTAGCTTCACCATGGTAACTCCGAATATGGCCATGTAACATGTCTATGATCATGGAATTGCCCCCTCTATGCCATCCTGGCATTGTTGGTACAATTCCATGATCCCAGTGGTCTGTAGCACAGACCCTGGTACTGCCAAACTGCCCTTCCTGGGGTTTCTCTGCAGCTGCTGCTGCTGCCAACCCCTCAGACAGGCAGCTGCCCTCCTGGGGTCCAGCCAGGCCTGGCCTAGGATGGCAGAACAAAGAACTTCCTCTGAGAGAGGGTGTGACACCCTCTCCCTTTGGAAAATGGTGTGAAGGCAGGGGAGGAGTAGCCTCCAGCCGCCGGAAATGCTTTGTTGGGCACAGATGTGCCCAATTCTGCATAAGCCAGTCTACACCGGTTCAGGGACCCCTTAGCCCCTGCTCTGGCGCGAAACTGGACAAAGGAAAGGGGAGTGACCACTCCCCTGACCTGCACCTCCCCTGGGAGGTGTCCAGAGCTCCTCCAGTGTGCTCCAGACCTCTGCCATCTTGGAAACAGAGGTGCTGCTGGCACACTGGACTGCTCTGAGTGGCCAGTGCCACCAGGTGACGTCAGAGACTCCTTGTGATAGGCTCCTTCAGGTGTTAGTAGCCTTTCCTCTCTCCTAGGTAGCCAAACCCTCTTTTCTGGCTATTTAGGGTCTCTGTCTCTGGGGAAACTTTAGATAACGAATGCATGAGCTCAGCCGAGTTCCTCTGCATCTCCCTCTTCACCTTCTGATAAGGAATCGACCGCTGACCGCGCTGGAAGCCTGCAAACCTGCAACATAGTAGCAAAGACGACTACTGCAACTCTGTAACGCTGATCCTGCCGCCTTCTCGACTGTTTTCCTGCTTGTGCATGCTGTGGGGGTAGTCTGCCTCCTCTCTGCACCAGAAGCTCCGAAGAAATCTCCCGTGGGTCGACGGAATCTTCCCCCTGTAACCGCAGGCACCAAAAAGCTGCATTACCGGTCCCTTGGGTCTCCTCTCAGCACGACGAGCGAGGTCCCTCGAATCCAGCGACAACGTCCAAGTGACCCCCACAGTTCAGTGACTCTTCAGCCCAAGTTTGGTGGAGGTAAGTCCTTGCCTCACCTCGCTGGGCTGCATTGCTGGGAACCGCGACTTTGCAAGCTACTCCGGCCCCTGTGCACTTCCGGCGGAAATCCTTCGTGCACAGCCAAGCCTGGGTCCACGGCACTCTAACCTGCATTGCACGACTTTCTAAGTTGGTCTCCGGCGACGTGGGACTCCTTTGTGCAACTTCGGCGAGCACCGTTTCACGCATCCTCGTAGTGCCTGTTTTTGGCACTTCTCCGGGTGCTACCTGCTTCAGTGAGGGCTCTTTGTCTTGCTCGACGTTCCCTCTCTCTGCAGGTCCAATTTGCGACCTCCTGGTCCCTCCTGGGCCCCAGCAGCGTCCAAAAAACGCCAAACGCACGATTTGCGTGTAGCAAGGCTTGTTGGCGTCCATCCGGCGGGAAAACACTTCTGCACGACTCTCCAAGGCGTGGGGGATCCATCCTCCAAAGGGGAAGTCTCTAGCCCTTGTCGTTCCTGCAGTATTCACAGTTCTTCAGCCTAGTAAGAGCTTCTTTGCACCAACCGCTGGCATTTCTTGGGCATCTGCCCATCTCCGAGTTGCTTGTGACTTTTGGACTTGGTCCCCTTGTTCCACAGGTACCCTCAGTCAGGAATCCATCGTTGTTGCATTGCTGATTTGTGTTTTCCTTGCATTTTCCCTCTAACACGACTATTTTGTCCTTAGGGGAACTTTAGTGCACTTTGCACTCACTTTTCAGGGTCTTGGGGAGGGTTATTTTTCTAACTCTCACTATTTTCTAATAGTCCCAGCGAACCTCTACAAGGTCACATAGGTTTGGGGTCCATTCGTGGTTCGCATTCCACTTTTGGAGTATATGGTTTGTGTTGCCCCTATCCCTATGTTTCCCCATTGCATCCTATTGTAACTATACATTGTTTGCACTGTTTTCTAAGACTATACTGCATATTTTTGCTATGGTGTATATATATCTTGTGTATATTTCCTATCCTCTCACTGAGGGTACACTCTAAGATACTTTGGCATATTGTCATAAAAATAAAGTACCTTTATTTTTAGTATAACTGTGTATTGTGTTTTCTTATGATATTGTGCATATGACACTAAGTGGTACTGTACTAGCTTCACACGTCTCCTAGTTCAGCCTAAGCTGCTCTGCTAAGCTACCATTATCTATCAGCCTAAGCTGCTAGACACCCTATACACTAATAAGGGATAACTGGGCCTGGTGCAAGGTGCAAGTACCCCTTGGTACTCACTACAAGCCAGTCGAGCCTCCTACAGTAGGTGTATCCATCAGAAGAATAAGTTACTTACCTTCGGTAACGCTTTTTCTGGTGGATACAATAACTACCTGTGGATTCCTCATGGTCCCACCAGTTGCCTGACTGGTCGTACCATGAAATCCATGGGTGAGCACCGTTGTCTTGTATATATGTATATACCTGAATCATGTATATAGTTGTGGCATGTATATATGCATTTCTTTCTCTGATTTAGAAAGTTCAAGGAGACATGTTAGGACGTGACTGACATATTTGTTTTCATATAGAGCAGTTATTGCTGTTACCTTATTTTATTTTTATTGTAATAAATGTTGTGCTTTCATTTCATTTGATGTGATTTTGTTCTATTTAAGGTCAATGTTCACCTGTTCGCCTCTATAGAACGTAAAAAATGGTGATAACTGACGCCTGCACGTCGACGAGGGATTCTTATTGTCTGGATGACGTCATACAGCGTCGCGTGGAGTCGGGCGATTGTGACGTCATCGTCAACGTGCAGAGCTAGAACAAATCTCTGTCGAGGCTGGCGCAAGGGAAGAATTATTTAGGTGAGGAATCCACAGGTAGTGATTGAAAAAGCATTATCGAAGGTAAGTAGCTTATTTATCGGGGTTCCAGGAGATCCCTATGGGCTGCAGCATTTCTTTTGCCACCCATAGGGAGATCTGGCAATTCTTACACAGGCCTGCCAGTGCAGCCTGAGTGAAATAACGTCCACGTTATTTCACAGCCATTTACCACTGCCCTTAAGTAACTTATAAGTCACCTATATGTCTAACCTTCACCTGGTGAAGGTTGGGTGCTAAGTTACTTAGTGTGTGGGCACCCTGGCACTAGCCAAAGTGCCCCCACATAATTCAGGGCAAATTCCCCGGACTTTGTGAGTGCGGGGACACCATTACACGCGTGCACTATACATAGGACACTACCTATGTATAGCGTCACATTGGTAACTCCGAACATGGCCATGTAACATGTCTAAGATCATGGAATTGTCACCCCAATGCCATTCTGGCATTGGGGAGACAATTCCATGATCCCCCGAGTCTCTAGCACAGACCTGGGTACTGCCAAACTGCCTTTTCTGAGGTTTCACTGCAGCTGCTGCTGCTGCCAACCCCTCAGACAGATTTCTGCCCTCCTGGGGTCAAGCAAGGCCTGGCCCAGGAAGGCAGAACAAAGGACTTCCTCAGAGAGAGGTTGTTACACCCTCTCCCTTTGGAAAAAGGTGTCAGGGCTGGGGAGGAGTAGCCTCCCCCAGCCTCTGGAAATGCTTTGATGGGCACAGATGGTGCCCATATCTGCATAAGCCAGTCTACACCGGTTCAGGGATCCCCCAGCCCTGCTCTGGTGCAAAACTGGACAAAGGAAAGGGGAGTGACCACCCCCCTGACCTGCACCTCCCAGGGGAGGCGCCCAGAGCTTCTCCAGCGTGCCCCAGACCTCTGCCATCTTGGATTCAGAGGTGGCACACTGGACTGCTCTGAGTGGCCAGGGCCAGCAGGTGACGCCAGAGACTCCTTCTGATAGGCTCTTACCTGTGTTACTAGCCTATCCTCCTTCCTAGGTAGCCAAACCTCCTTTTCTGGCTATTTAAGGTCTCTATTTTGGGGAATTCTTCAGATACTGAACGCAAGAGCTCACCAGAGTTCCTCTGCATCTCCCTCTTCACCTTCTGCCAAAGGATCGACCGCTGACTGCTCAGGACGCCTGCAAAACTGCAACAAAGTAGCAAAGATGACTACTGCAACCTTGTATCGCTTCATCCTGCCGGCTTTCTCGACTGTTTCCTGGTGGTGCATGCTCTGGGGGTAGCCTGCCTCCTTTTTGCACCAGGAGCTCTGAAGAAATCTCCCGTGGGTCGACGGAATCTTCCACCTGCAACCACAGGCAACAAAAGACTGCATCACTGGTCCTCTGGGTCCCCTCTCAGCACGACGAGCGTGGTCCCTGGAACTCAGCAACTCTGTCCAAGTGACTCCCACAGTCCAGTGACTCTTCAGTCCAAGTTTGGTGGAGGTAAGTCCTTGCCTCCCCACGCTAGACTGCATTGCTGGGTACCACGTGCTTTGCAGCTGCTCCGGCTCCTGTGCACTCTTCCAGGATTTCCTTCATGTACAGCCAAGCCTGGGTCCCCGACACTCTAACCTGCAGTGCACAACCTTCTGAGTTGCCCTTCGGCGTCGTGGGACTCCCTTTTGTGACTTCGGGTGGACTCCGGTTCACTCCTCTTCTAAGTGCCTGATCCAGTACTTCTGTGGGTGCTGCCTGCTTCTGTGAGGGCTTCCTGACTTGCTGGGTGCCCCCTCTGTCTCCTCATCCAAGTGGCAACATCCTGGTCCCTCCTGGGCCACAGCAGCATCCAAAAACCCTAACCACGACCATTGCAGCTAGCAAGGCTTGTTTGCGGTCTTTCTGCATGGGAACACCTCTGCAAGCTTCTTCACGTTGTGGGACATCCATCCTCCAAAGGGGAAATTCCTAGTCCTCTTCGTTCTTGCAAAACACCAAGCTTCTTCCATCCGGTGGCAGCTTCCTTGCACCCTCAGCTGGCATTTCCTGGGCTCCTGCCCACTCTCGACACTGTCGCGACTCTTGGACTTGGTCCCCTTGTCTTACAGGTACTCAGGTCCGGAAATCCACTGTTGTTGCATTGCTGGTGTTGGTTTTCCTTGCAGACTCCCCCTATCATGACTTCTGTGCTCTCTGGGGGTTGTAGGTGCACTTTACACCTACCTTACAGGGTCTTGGGGTGGGCTATTTTTCTACCCCGCACTGCTTTCTTACAGTCCCAGCGAACCTGTACAAGCTCACATAGGTTTGGAGTCCATTCGTGGTTCGCATTCCGCTTTTGGAGTATATGGATTGTGTTGCCCCTATACCTATGTGCTCCTATTGCAATCTATTGTAACTTTACACTGCTTGCATTACTTCCTTTTGCTATTACTGCATATTTTTGGTATTGTGTACATATATCTTGTGTATATTTGGCATCCTCAAACTGAGGGTACTCACTGAGATACTTTTGGCATATTGTCATAAAAATAAAGGGGAAACATCCTTTATTACGACGTCTTTTTAACGAAGTCGTGGTTAACGAAAGCGCAACAACGCTTTTTTTAACCACGACTCCGCTATTTTGTGCCTTAACTACGTATGCTCTAAACTACGAACATGCATGGTTAAGGTACAAAGAAGGGAGTTGGCAAAGGAGGGGGACGCAGGTGATAAGGGGTCGACTAAGGTAAGTGGGGGGTTTAGGTTTTGGGGAGGGGGTGGGGGGTCAGGGGGTTTTAGGTTTTGGGGTGGGGTTGGGGGGGTGGGGCGTTTTTGGTTTTGGAGAGGGGACGGGGGGTCAGGGGGTTTTAGGTTTTGGGGCGGGGTTGGGTGGTGGGGCGTTTTTGGTTTTGGGGAGGGGGGTTTTAGGTTTTAGGGAGGGGGTGGGGTGTCAGGGGGTTTTAGGTTTTGGGGTGGGGTTGGGGGGGTGGGGCGTTTTCGGTTTTGGGGAGGGGTGGGGTTCAGGGGGTTTTAGGTTTTGGGGCGGGTTGGGGCGATTTTGGTTTTGGGGAGGGGGTGGGGAGTCAGGGGGTTTTAGGTTTTGGGTGGGGTTGGGGGGGTGGGGCGTTTTTGGTTTTGGGGAGGGGATGGGGGTCAGGGGGTTTTAGGATTTGGGGTGGGGTTGGTGGGGTGGGGCGTTTTTGGTTTTGGGGAGGGGTGGGGGGGTCAGGGGGTTTTAGGTTTTGGGGTGGGGTTGGGGTTGGGGGGGTGGGGCGTTTTTTGGTTTTGTGGAGGGGGTGGGGGGGTCAGGGGGTTTTAGGTTTTGGGGCGGGGTTCGGGGGTGGGGCGTTTTTGGTTTTGGGGCAGGGTCGGGGGGGTGGGGCGTTTTTGGTTTTGGGGAGGGGTGGGACGTTTTTGGTTTTGGGGAGGGGGTGGGGGGTCAAGGGGTTTTAGGTTTTGTGGCGGCGTTGGGACGTTTTTGGTTTTGGGGAGGGGTGCGGGGTCAGGGGGTTTTAGGTTTTGGGGCGGGGTTGGGGGGTGGGGCGTTTTTGGTTTTGGGGAGGGGGTGGGGGGACAGGGGGTTTTAGGTTTTGGGGTGGGGTTGGGGGGGTGGGGCGTTATTGGTTTTGGGGAGGGGGTTGGGTTTTAGGTTTGGGGTGGGGTGGGGTTGGGGGGGTGGGGCGTTTTTGGTTTTGGGGAGGGGTGGGCGGTTAGGGGGTTTTAGGTTTTGGGGTGGGGTTGGGGGGGTGGGGCGTTTTTGGTTTTGGGGAGGGGGTGGGGTGAGGGATGTAGGGTCAATGGTGCCTATTAGTAATGCTTTTATCAGGAATGCCTTTACAACGAAAATCGTTGTTAAGGCATTCGTGGTAAAATCATTAGTAGTAGCAACGAGGTCGGTGTTTCGACCTCGTTGTTAAGGCACTAGTTGTTTAGGAAATCGGTGTTCCGTCGTACAACCAAATAAAGTACCTTTATTTTTAGTATATCTGTGTATTGTGTTGTCTTATGACATTGTGCATATGACACCAGTGGTATAGAAGGAGCTTTGCATGTCTCCTAGTTCAGCCTAAGCTGCTCTGCTACAGCTAACTTCTATCAGCCTAAGCTGCTAGAAACACCTCTTCTACATTAATAAGGGATAACTGGACCTGGCACAAGGTGTAAGTACCTCTGGTACCCACTACAAGCCAGGCCAGCCTCCTACATTGGTTGTGCAGCGGTGGGATAAGTACTTGCAACTACTTACCACTTTGTCATTTTGTACTTTTCATAAGAGAAAAATATACAAAAAAAGTTCAGTGTATGTACACCTAACCAAAAAGTGTTGCTTTTCTTCTCTTAAACTTTCTGCTAAGTACTGAAAAGTACTTCTAAACTTCTAAAAGTTTCAAAATGTTTGAAAAAGTTTTTTTTCTCTGTTCTTTAAAAAGTCCTGAAACTTTTTCTCTCTTCTCACTGTCCCTAAACCTTCTTCTATCATGTCTGATGTAGGAACTTCTCTTAAAATGGTCAATACAACATATGAAAATCTTAACTTTCAGAGCCTAAGGAGTCTCTGCATTGATAGAGGTTTAGTGGTAGGAAAGAACCCTTCTAGAGAATTTCTGTTTAACATGCTCATTGAGAATGATAAGGCCCAGGGTGGCACTTCATCTGAGAAGTTAGTAGATAGCTCACACTCTGACTCAGGGGAGCCCCTTGAGGAAGGTGGGCAGGGTTCTCTTCCAAATCTGCCCCTTAGCAGACCACATAGCAATGCTGGTAGTAATAGAAGCTCCCATCATAGTAGTTTCTGTTCCTGAAGGCCAGGTTGTTAGACTGCAAGCTGTTAGGGACAGGTCTCCCTCTTAATTCCAATATATCTTCGGTGTCCAAGCATTCCCAACCCACCCATCCTGAAGACAACATGTTAGAAAGGGAACTCAAAAAGTTGAGAGTGGAAGAGACCAGGCTGAAGCTTAAACAGCAACAGCTGGCTCTAGACAGGGAATCCCTAGATCTGGAGAAGGAGAGACAGAGGTTGGGGTTTGGACCCCATGGTGGGAGCAGCAGTATTCCTGATAGCAATCCTGTGAGAGAGCATGATTCCAGGAATCTGCACAAGATAGTTCCCCCTTACAAGGAGGGGGATGACATTAACAAGTGGTTTGCTGTGCTTGAGAGGGCCAGTATGGTGCAGGGGGTCCCTCAAAGGCAGTGGGCTGCTATACTATGGATCTCTTTAAATGGAAAGGGTAGATGAACGAGTTACTTACCTTCGGTAATGACTTTTCTGGTGGATACATTAGCTACCTGTGGATTCCTCACCTCATGAATACTCCCATGGCGCCAGCATTCGACGGAAATCTTCTTACTAGTCTCTGCACGTCGACGAGGACGTCACTGTCTCGCACGCGACGCCGTCTGACGTCATACAGGCAATAAGAGGTCCTCGACGACGTGCAGACGTCAGTACCAATCATTTTTTACGTGCATGAGAACAACCAGGCAATGCAATGAAAGAGCAAGGCAACATCCATTATATTGTAAAAATACACCACATTGTACGAATAACTGTAAATCTTTTTATGTACATATATATATATATATATATATATATATATATAAAACTCTCTCTTTTCAAAATATATACACACACCAAGTATATACATAAAAATATATACACATATACATATATATATATATAAATATATTATATATACATCTATTGCACCCCCAAAGACCAAGAGGAGCGCACTCAAGGATTACTTGGCAAGACCATAAAGGCAACGGGGAGGCGGGTGGGACCGTGAGGAATCCACAGGTAGCTAATGTATCCACCAGAAAAGTCGTTACCGAAGGTAAGTAACTCGTTCTTCTGATGGATACAACTACCTGTGGATTCCTCACCTCATGAATAGAGTCCCAAAGCAGTACCACGCCCGGCGGTGGGTGCCTAAATGGTCAAACCAAGAAATCCTGCAGCACTGACCGTGCAAAATGACCGTCCCTTCTAACCTCAGAATCTAAACAGTAATGTTTTGCAAAAGTGTGAAGGGACGACCAAGTTGCGGCCTTGCAGATGTCGACCACAGGAACACCTCTGGCTAAGGCCGAAGTGGCCGACTTAGCTCTGGTGGAATGAGCTCTAATGCCCTCAGGAGGATCCTTCTTTGCCAAAGAGTAACATATTTTAATGCAAAGAACAACCCACCTGGATAGTGTTCTCTTGTGGACTGCCTTTCCTCTCCTCTTGCCCATGTATCCAATAAACAGCTGATCCTCCAGCCTGAAATCCCTTGTTCTATCGATAAAGAAGCTCAACGCTCTCTTTGGGTCCAGACGGTGCAGTCTTTCTTCCTCTTTGGAAGGATGAGGCGGAGGATAGAACGTGGACAAAGTAATTGCCTGAGCCAAATGGAAGGGTGAAACAACCTTCGGGAGGAAAGCAGCCTTGGTCCTCAACACCACCTTATCCCCATAAAAAGTTGTATAAGGGGGTTTTACTGATAAGGCCTGCAACTCACTCACTCTCCTTGCTGATGTTATAGCTATCAGGAAGACTGTTTTTAAAACCAAATACCTCAAGTGGCAAGAATGCATAGGTTCAAAAGGGGACCCCATAAGGAAAGTCAGGACTAAGGACAAATCCCATTGCGGCATAACGAATGGCTTTGGAGGATATTGATTTAGAAGACCTTTCAAGAATCTGATAACAATAGGGGATTTAAATAAAGATGGTTGGTCTGGAAGACATATGAAGGCTGACAAGGCCGATAAATAACCTTTAATGGTAGCCACTGCACAACCTTTCTGCGCCAGAGATAGAGCAAAAGACAAAACGTCCGATAGATGAGCATGTAAAGGATCAATCTGCCTCTCTCCACACCACGCAACAAATTTAGACCACCTATTAGCGTAGATAGATTTAGTGGAGTGTCGCCTGGCCGCTAATATAACATCCACTACCTCAGGCGGGAGAGAGAAGGAACTCAGGTTGCCCCGTTCAATCTCCAGGCATGTAGGTGCAGACTCTGGAGGTTGGGGTGTAGAACCTGCCCCTGCGACTGTGAGAGGAGGTCTGCCCTGAAAGGGAGACGGAGCGGCGGGCACGTTGAGAGTTGGAGAAGGTCGGAGTACCACACCCTCCTTGGCCAATCCGGAGCTATTAAGATTACTAGAGCCCGGTCTTGGCGAATCTTCCTCAATACTCGAGGAATCAAGGGTATGGGAGGAAACGCGTAAAGCAACTGGCCGCACCAGGTCATTTGAAACGCGTCCCCCAACGCTTCCTGCATCGGATACTGAAGGCTGCAGAACAACGGACAATGCGCGTTCTCTCGAGTGGCGAACAGATCTACCCGAGGAAACCCCCACTTCTGGAAGATTAAACGGACTTGATCTGGATGGAGACGCCACTCGTGGTCTGCCGAGAAGTGGCGACTGAGACTGTCCGCACGCACGTTCAAAACTCCGGCCAGATGGTTTGCTATCAAGCAAATCCGATGGTCCTTTGCCCAGGACCATAGTCGAAGAGCTTCTCTGCAGAGAAGGTACGACCCCACTCCTCCCTGCTTGTTTATGTACCACATCGTGGTAGTATTGTCCGTTAGGACCTGTACCGACTGACCACGAAGGGAAGGGAGGAAGGCCTTGAGAGCCAGACGTACAGCCCGTAACTCTAACAGATTGATGTGAAAAATCTGTTCCTCTGGAGACCAAAGACCTTTGATCTCCAGATCCCCCAGATGAGCTCCCCACCCTAGAGTGGAAGCATCCGTTATGACTGTGGCCACTGGTGGCGACTGCTGGAACGGCTTTCCTTGTGAAAGATTGTTGCTTGCAATCCACCACTTCAAATCCACAGCAGCATCTCTGGAGATCTTGACAGTACCCTCTAGATCCCCTCTGTGTTGAGACCACTGCCTTCGGAGGCACCACTGAAGAGCCCTCATGTGCCAGCGAGCATGCGTGACCAACAGAATGCAGGAGGCAAAAAGACCGAGCAGACGAAGGACCTTGAGGACTGGAACTACCGCTCCATTTCGAAACATTGGAACCAAATCCTGAATATCTTGAATCCGCTGAGGCGGAGGAAAGGCCCGACCCAATGTTGTATCCAGTACTGCCCCTATGAACAGGAGGCGCTGAGAGGGCTCTAGGTGAGATTTGGGCTCGTTCACCGAAAAGCCCAGGTCGAACAACAACTGGGTTGTTGACTGCAGATGACGCAACACAAGCTCCGGGGACTTGGCTTTGATCAACCAATCGTCCAAGTAAGGGAATACTGCTATCCCCTTCCTTCTGAGCTCTGCCGCAACCACCGACATCACCTTCGTGAAGACTCGAGGTGCTGAAGTAAGACCAAACGGAAGGACCGCAAACTGGTAGTGTTGCGATCCCACCACAAACCGGAGATACTTCCTGTGTGACTTGAGTATCGGGATATGAAAGTAAGCATCCTGCAAGTCGACAGACACCATCCAGTCTTCCATGTTCAACACCAAAAGCACCTGTGCTAGGGTCAGCATCTTGAACTTTTCCTGCTTGAGGAACCAATTCAAGATCCTCAGGTCCAGAATTGGTCTCAAACGACCATCCTTCTTGGGAAACAGGAAATACCTTGAGTAAACTCCTTGACCCCTTTCCTGCTCCGGGACCAACTCCACCGCGCCCTTTAAAAGGAGGACTTCTACCTCCTGTTCTAGCAACAGGAGATGTTCTTGTGAACAATACGAAGGGCGGGGCGGGATGAGGGGCGGAAACTCCCGAAAGGGAAGGGTGTAGCCTTTTCCCACAACACTGAGAACCCAAGTGTCCGACGTAACAGTCTCCCATTTGGTGAGAAAATGCTGTAATCTTCCCCCTACAGGAGAGGAGTGAGTGGGAAATGGTGAAAGCCTAAGGCTGCTTCCCCTGCTGCACCCCGCCAGAGGATGAGGAAGAGGCAGAGTGCTGCTGAGAAGCTCCCCTGGTGCGGACCCTACCCCTCCCCCTAAAAGATCTATAGGGATGGGAAGAGGCAGGTTGCTGATATCTTCCCCGAAAGGAAGAGGAGGAAGAGCCACGCCCAAATCCACGAAACCTCCTGAAGAATCTGGAAGAGGCCGTGGAAGAAGGAGCTTGGAGTCCCAACGACTTAGCCGTGGCCCTGCTCTCCTTAAACCGTTCCAAGGCCGAATCAGCCTTAGCCCCAAACAGTTTGTCCCCATCAAACGGGAGATCCAACAATGTGGACTGTACATCTGCCGAAAAGCCCGAGTTACGGAGCCAGGCCTGTCTCCTTTCCACCACAGTTGTGCCCATTGCTCTGGCTACCGAGTCGGTGGTATCCAGTCCCGTCTGGATAATTTGGGTCGCAGCAGCCTGGGCATCAGAGACAAGATCCAAAAGACCCTGGGGAAGCTCTGTAAACGAAGAGGAGATGTCATCCATCAGAGCATGAATATACCTCCCCAGGATACAGGTTGCATTGGTGGCTTTTAATGCCAGACTGCAGGACGAAAAAATCTTCTTCGACTGCGCCTCCAGCTTTTTTGAATCTCTGTCCCCAGGCACCGTCGGAAAAGAACCAGGCGCTGACTTGGACAAACAGGAGGCCTGCACAACCAAGCTCTCCGGCGTAGGGTGCCTAGATAGGAAACCAGGATCAGTTGGAGCCGTCCGATACCTCCTGGCCACGGCTCTGTGAACTGCTGGGGAAGATGCCGGCTTCTTCCACACCTCTAAAACCGGATCCAGCAGAGCGTCATTAAAAGGTAATAGAGGCTCCGCCGCGGCTGAGGCCGGATGCAACACCTCTGTCAAAAGGTTTTGTTTCGCCTCCACCACCGGCAAAGGCAGGTCCAAAAAACTAGCTGCCTTCCGTACCACTGTATGAAAGGAAGCAGCTTCCTCGGTATATTCCCCCGGGGACGAAAGGTCCCACTCAGGGGAAGTGTCCAGCCCACTGGCCGACTCCAGTCCACGCAGCCCATCACCCGAGTCCTCTAGCTCTCCTTCCTCTAGGGCTCGTTGGTACTCCTGCTCTTCTAGTACCCGGAGAGCACGCCTCCTTGAATGCAGTCGTTGCTCAATCCGCGGAGTCGACAATACCTCCGCCGAAGTCGGAGATCGGCGCCGATCTTCCGAAGCCACCGACGCCGCATCCGGCGCCACAGGTAACTTCGGCGCCGACTGAAGAGCAGTTGAAACGGATGGACCCACCGGAGTCACAGGCCGAAATCTCGACGTCGACGGGATGGAAATCCCTGGGGCCAATCCTTCCGAAGCCACCGGAGCGGCCACCGGCGCCGACACTGGCGCCGAGCCCACGTTCCCAAACGGGAGAAAGGGCATAAAGGATGCTGGCCGAAGAGGCGCAGGATCACCCAAAGAAAAGGCCAAAGGCCCAGCCGGAGCACCCCCTGGAGCCATCTGTTGGAAGATGGCATACATCGCATTCAAGAATGCGGAACTATCGGCTCCAGGGGTGGGAAAAGCCGGATACTGGGGTGCCTGACTCGGAGGCGACCCCGACGCCGGCCTCGGCGTCTGCGCCGGAGAAAACACTTGAGGCTCCAATACCTCAATCACCGACGCCTGTCCAGGCGAAGTTGGAGACGCCGGAGAGGGCAACGGCATCGAAGGATGCGGCGTCACCGTGGGGCTGACCTCCCATGTCCTTCGGCGCCGATCCGGAGACCTGGAACGAGCCTCCCTTGAATGACGCCGAGATTCTCTACGGCGCCGGGAGTCTCGATGACGCCGATGTCTTGGAGAAGACTTTTTCTTGTGATGCTTCTCCTTTGACTTGGCCATAAACAGCTTCGCCTCGCGTTCTTTAAGGGCCTTCGGATTCATGTGCTGACATGAATCACAAGTCGAGACGTCGTGGTCGGAGCTCAAACACCAAAGGCAATCGGAATGAGGATCCGTCACCGACATCTTGCCTCCACACTCACGACAAGGCTTAAATCCAGACTTTCTCTGCGACATTATTTCCACAGAGAAAGAGTACGCAGCAAGATATACACTGTAACCGCAAGAGTAACAGTTGCTCCCTCGAAGATAACCGTTTCGAATGCACGGAAAAAAGAGAACTGACGTCTGCACGTCGTCGAGGACCTCTTATTGCCTGTATGACGTCAGACGCGTCGCGTGCGAGACAGTGACGTCCTCGTCGACGTGCAGAGACTAGTAAGAAGATTTCCGTCGAATGCTGGCGCCATGGGAGTATTCATGAGGTGAGGAATCCACAGGTAGTTGTATCCATCAGAAATAGGCTCCTTACTGTTAGAGAAAGTGATGCCAATAATTTTGCAGTTTTGAAGAATACACTCTAGGATGGATGTGGCTTAACCACTGAACAATACAGGATTAAGTTCAGAGAAACCAGAAAAGAGTCCTCACAAGACTGGATAGACTTTGTTGACTGTTAAGTGAAAGCCTTGGAGGGGTGGTTACATGGCAGTAAAATTTCTGACTATGAAAGCCTGTATAATCATATTCTGAGAGAGCATATTCTGAATAACTATGTGTCTGACTTGTTATACCAATATCTAGTGGACTCAGATCTGACCTCTCCACAAGAATTGGGAAAGAGGGCAGACAAATGGGTCAGAACAAGAGTGAACAGAAAAGTTCATACAGGGGGTGACAAAGATGGCAAGAAGAAGGATGGTAAGTCTTCTGACAAGCGTGGGGACAAATCTAAAAATGAGTCTTCATAAGGCCCACAAAAACACTCTGGTGGGGGTGGTGGGTCCAAATCCTCTTCTAATCAAGTAAAAAAGCTTTGGTGTTATTTATGTAAAGTAAAAGGCCATTGGACAACTGATGCCAGTTGTCCAAA